>NC_067249.2:2550000-3800000 GCF_019359855.2 Lolium perenne | reverse complement strand
AGGACATACTTGTCCATATGCTACAGCGGAGTGTGTCTCTCTCCCATAAAGTGAATGCTAGGATCCATTTTATTCAAACAAAACAAAAAACAAAAACAAACCGACGCTCCAAGCAAAGCACATAAGATGTGATGGAATAAAAATATAGTTTCAGGGGAGGAACCTGATAATGTTGTCGATGAAGAAGGGGATGCCTTGGGCATCCCCAAGCTTAGACGCTTGAGTCTTCTTAGAATATGCAGGGGTGAACCACCGGGGCATCCCCAAGCTTAGAGCTTTCACTCTCCTTGATCATGTTGCATCATACTCCTCTCTTGATCCTTGAAAACTTCCTCCACACCAAACTTAGAACAACTCATTAGAGGGTTAGCGACAATAAAAATTAACATGTTCAGAGGTTACACAATCATTCTTAACACTTCTGGACATTGCATAAAGCTACTGGACATTAATGGATCAAAGAAATTCATCCAACATAGCAAAAGAGGCAATGCGAAATAAAAGGCAGAATCTGTCAAAACAGAACAGTTCGTATTGACGAATTTTATCGAGGCACCAGACTTGCTCAAATGAAAATGCTCAAATTGAATGAAAGTTGCGTACATATCTGACGATCACTCACGTAAATTGACATAATTTTCTGAGTTACCTACAGGGAAAACAGCCCAGATTCGTGACAGCAAAGAAATCTGTTTCTGCGCAGTAATCCAAATCTAGTATGAACTTTTCTATCAACGACTTTACTTGGCACAACAAAACACTAAACTAAGATAAGGAGAGGTTGCTACAGTAGTAAACAACTTCCAAGACTCAAAATAAAAACAAAGTACTGTAGGTAAAAACCATGGGTTGTCTCCCATAAGCGCTTTTCTTTAACGCCTTTCAGCTAGGCGCAGAAAGTGTGTATCAAGTATTATCGAAGGGTGGTGCATTCTCAGCGGGGTGTGAATTGTTCTCAACTATGCATATTATCTTTTCTATGTGAGTTTCAGAGGCTCCCTTTTCATTAGTCTTGGGCTTGCTACTCTCATCAAACAAATCTTCAGGAACAATCCAATCAAAATTCTTTTCTAGTGCCTCACACATTCCCAAAAGCTTGCAAGGTATTGATGTTTTAATATCCCCCTCATAATTAACTTCATTAGTGTACTTTTGTCTATCCTTTTCCATCTTCTCAAGGGTACTGGCAAAGTTGGTATAAGAGCCTAGCATATTATATTTAATGAAAACTTTTCTAGCTTCTCTCGCTATTCCCCCAAATTCTTTAAGAAGGGTTTCTAACACAAAATTCTTCTTTTCTCCTTCTTCCATATCACTGAGTGTAAGAAACATATGTTTAATCATAGGATTAAGATTAACAAATCTAGCTTCTAACGCGTGTACTAAAGAAGCAACAGCAATTTCATAAGTGGGAGCAAGTTCTACCAAGTGTCTATCTTCAAAATCTTCGACCGTACTAATATGAGTGAAAAAATCTTCTATATTGCCTTTCCCAAGGATAGACCCTCGACCTACCGGTACATCTTTAAGAACAAACTTAGGAGGAAACATGATGAAATAAGTAAAGTAAATGCAAGTAACTAATTTTTTTGTGTTTTTGATATAGCAAACAAGATAGCAAATAAGGTAAAACTAGCAACTAATTTTTTTGTATTTTGATTTAGTGCAGCAAACAAAGTAGTAAATAAAACTAAGCAAGACAAAAACAAAGTAAAGAGATTGAGAAGTGGAGACTCCCCTTGCAGCGTGTCTTGATCTCCCAGGCAACGGTGCCAGAAAAAGAGCTTGATGGCGTGTAACTCACACGTTCGTTGGGAACCCCAAGAGGAAGGTATGATGCGCACAGCAGCAAGTTTTCCCTCAGAAAGAAACCAAGGTTTATCGAACCAGGAGGAGCCAAGAAGCACGTTGAAGGTTGATGGCGGCGGGATGTAGTGCGGCGCAACACCAGGGATTCCGGCGCCAACGTGGAACCTGCACAACACAACCAAAGTACTTTGCCCCAACGAAACAGTGAGGTTGTCAATCTCACCGGCTTGCTGTAACAAAGGATTAACCGTATTGTGTGGAAGATGATTGTTTGCAGAAAACAGTAGAACAGTATTGCAGTAGATTGTATTTCAGTATAGAGAATTGGACCGGGGTCCACAGTTCACTAGAGGTGTCTCTCCCATAAGATAAACAGCATGTTGGGTGAACAAATTACAGTTGGGCAATTGACAAATAAAGAGGGCATGACCATGCACATACATATTATGATGAGTATAGTGAGATTTAATTGGGCATTACGACAAAGTACATAGACCGCCATCCAGCATGCATCTATGCCTAAAAAGTCCACCTTCAGGTTATCATCCGAACCCCCTCCAGTATTAAGTTGCTAACAACAGACAATTGCATTAAGTATTGCGCGTAATGTAACTAGTAACTACATCCTTGAACATAGCACTAATGTTTTATCCCTAGTGGCAACAGCACATCGACAACCTTAGAACTTTCATCCTTGTCCCCAGGATATCAATGGAGGCATGAACCCACTATCGAGCATAAATACTCCCTCTTGGAGTTACAAGCATCTACTTGGCTAGAGCATCTACTAGTAACGGAGAGCATGCAAGATCATAAACAACACATAGACATAACTTTGATAATCAACATAACAAGTATTCTCTATTCATCGGATCCCAACAAACGCAACATATAGAATTACAGATAGATGATCTTGATCATGTTAGGCAGCTCACAAGATCCGACAATGAAGCACAATGGGGAGAAGACAACCATCTAGCTACTGCTATGGACCCATAGTCCAGGGGTAGACTACTCACTCATCACTCCGGAGGCGACCATGGCGGCGTAGAGTCCTCCGGGAGATGATTCCCCTCTCCGGCAGGGTGCCGGAGGCGATCTCCTGGATCCCCCGAGATGGGATCGGCGGCGACGGCGTCTCTGGAAGGTTTTCCGTATCGTGGCTCTCGGTACTGGGGGTTTCGCAACGGAGGCTTTAAGTAGGCGGAAGGGCAGGTCAGGAGGCGGCACGAGGGCCCCACACCACAGGGCCGCGCGGCCAAGGGGGGGGCCGCGCCGCCCTAGGGTGTGGGCACCTCGTGGCCCCACTTCGTCTCCTCTTCGGACTTCTGGAAGCTTCGTGGCAAAATAGGACCCTGGGCGTTGATTTCGTCCAATTCCGAGAATATTTCGTTACTAGGATTTCTGAAACCAAAAACAGCAGAAAACGACAGCGGCACTTCGGCATCTTGTTAATAGGTTAGTTCCAGAAAATGCACGAATATGACATAAAGTGTGCATAAAACATGTAGATAACATCAATAATGTGGCATGGAACATAAGAAATTATCGATACGTCGGAGACGTATCACTCCGCCTCCAGCGACGTATACCGCTGTGACATAGTCTGCAAGCCAATCTTCCGGCTTAGTGGTGCCATCATAAGTTTTTGTGTCTCGGGGCAACTGAAAGTTGCGCACGGGTGGCTCTTCCCTCATGATCCGTGGGCCAAAACACTATGGGCCCGGCGGTCCCTCAGACTCAATCATCTCGGACAAGTATACTCTGTCCAATCTGTGCCGTGCATCGCGTTCCGGTAAGCATCTTTCCCCGACGCGTTCTCCCAAGGGATTACGGTGGTATCCGGTTCATTCCAATCCGGAATCGGCTTTATCATACCGGTTTGGCATTGTGGCGTTACCTCTTGGGTATCTTGGTGGCATTTCGTCATCGGTATATGCCGCTCTGGGCGCGCGATAATTTTGCCCGGTCTCGCCTTTCCCGGCATTGGCATTTCTGGCATAGCCTTTTCCGGCATATCCTGCCCCTTGGCTTTTTCTACTGGCATCATGTTGCCCGGCCTTTTGCTTTCCGGCCAAAACCGGATCATACACAGTCATCTGCTGTGCATTCACATCTTTTTCTTTTCTCCTGTCCAGATGGGGGGACGAGGCCTACCCATGCGACTTGCTTCCGGCATTTCTTGCCGAACGCACGGATTGCGATGCCACTTTGTTATTGCGTGCCATCTCAGCATTTTGTGCCTCAATTGTATCAAGTAACTCTTTTACCCTAGCTTGTTGTTTCACTAGGGCCTCACCGGTTAGCGACTCACATGCTTCTACTACAGCCCTAGCAGCTTTCAAAGTTTTATTCGGACTGCTGTACTTAGGTTTTTCTATCATGCTCAAAGATACCGACGCACTCTTACCGGATAGAACTTCTCGACGCAGATCCTGATCTAAGTTACGACCTCTAAGCCGGTTTCCTGCTGCTCTAACAGGGTTGACACTGACAGAAGCAAAACCATGTGCAGCGTTATACTCACGTAGGGTCAGGTTGAGCACTTGTTGGGCCTTGACGACGTCTGCTGCACCGGAGAGCAGCTTCTGCCGCTGCACCTCCAGTTCGGCTTGGGTAGCCGCGGCATCAGCGTTGTGCGCGATGGGCGTGGCCAACACGCTCATGGCCGCTTGCAGCGGGGTTGCTGCCGGTGGCGCGGTAGAAGGCCCAGCGATGATCTCATCGCGCTCGGTGGGCGGCTTGGCCGTGCGCGCGGATCTAGTTTGCCCAGCACCTTCCTCTGCCATTAACTGCGCACGGGAGACGAGGGATTTGACGTCTAACGCTGGTGCGCCAGGTACAGTGCGCATGTCTCTGATAGGCGCAAATTTCAAGTTATTCTCGACTTCGTCGAGGTAAGCCTTAATGGCAGAGAAACCGGCAAAAGAAGCCGGAGATACTCTATAGAGGCCGGTTGACAAAGTGGTTCCGGCAAGAGGTCGGGTGACATAGGCATCCCCAATGGGCCTGTCGAAGATAGTACCCGGGGTTTTCTGAAAGCCCACGACTTGAAGTTTATGAAGCTTGGAAGCCCAATTAAGAGAGAGTTTGGAAAGATAGAGTTGTATTAGGAATAATGACTTGTAACTATTACGGGACGAAATCAAAGAGTCTCCCGGACTTTGTAACTTGTACATCGTGAAACCCTCGGTTCCGCCTCCTATATAAGGGGGAGTCGAGGGACAAAGAAAGGATCGATTCCATTATCAACATAACCCTAGCTTTTTAGCAGTCGAGTACTTTTCCGGCTGAAACCCTCGAGATCTAATTGCCCTCTACTTCCGCTAAAACCCTAGTCTACAATCTGTAGGCATTGATAAGTTAATCCCTTGTCAATTGGCGCCGTCTGTGGGAATTAGAGGCGACAAGGAACTGATCTCGATGGCACGTTCAACATCGTCGACATCTTCCGTGGCAAGCAATGCGATGGACGGAGGTAAACAGATCGAAACTGATCTAGTTGATTTTGTTCCTCACCCTCCCGCCCGTTTGGATGCATATGCATATTTGGAAGAGCCAATGGAGATGAAGTTCGGGAGCTTCTACTTCTGCGTCGGGAGAGAAGGATCACGTCGTTTAGCGGCACCGACCCGTTCGGGACTGCTAGCGGTTGGTTCTGATTCCTCGGGATCATCGTCAACAACAAAATCAAGCGGAAAAACCTCGCTGACAAGCAGCACCACGCCCGCCGTCGGCGGAGATCTCGCCAATCTGTTTGGCGGGATGTCTTTCGGGTCGTTCACGGACTCCGATCTGGACAGCGACTCGGAAAGCATCGACAACTTCAGCTTCATCGACAAATCTACCCTTATTTGGGAGGTCTTCGCCGATCGTTACGACGGTGTCACTGACCCAGAGGATAACTACTCAAGGTCAACACATCATCAAGTATACGTGATTGGCGAGTCCGGTCATCCGGAGAGCGAAACATCAGAGGCTTTCGATGATTTGGGAAATCCATACGTCGATCCCGCTGATCTTACGTGAGGTTTAGGGACCAAATATGTCGGGACTACACCATGCCAGAAGTTGTAGCTACCGCAAGCAGCTTGGGATAGAGCAACAACAGCCTTGAACGGTACCAATCCGTTGACCACTGCCGCTACGGTGGAAGAGTTGCAAGCTTACCAATATAGGCTCGCGCGTGCTAGTAGAGAACTGGAGAAGCAAAGGGTGATACTTGAGCAAAGAAAAGTGGCAGCTTCCGCGTCGAGTAGGCGAAGAGCTGAACTGAGTCGACAATCAGGAACTTCGGGAGATAATCACAGGGAAGCTCGTAATAGAGGAAGATCTCGGCTACAGCACATACCAGAAGGCGAGAGGGAGCATCTGGTCCAAAACCTCGACATGTCCTTCATGTCGATAGACACGAGAGGAAACATTATTCCCAAAACACTGGAAGCTGGATACATGGCGACTCAGGCTTACATACTGGCATCCAGGCCACCTCCCGGAGATCCAAGAGAAGTGTTGTACAATATGGCTATGGCAGGAGTTGACGTCATGGGAACGGCGTTTGTGGGTACAAGTACGCCTCCCAAAGGTGCCCCAAGGCAAAATAGTCCACGACCTGCGGTGACAGTGCAAGATCCTCCAAGAGCGGGTGATGCGAGAAATACAGCAACACAGGCGCGGATCGACAGAGCGCGGAAAGAAAGAAGAGAACGTCGGCAATCACCAGAAGTAGATGAGGAAGATATGTGCGGGCTCCCCTGCTTCACTCGACGAGTTCGTAAAACTCGAGTCCCGTCTGGGTTTAAATTACCCGATAACTACAAGAAGTTCGATGGTTTGCAAGATCCTGAGGACTGGTTAGTCGACTATCTGGACACAGTAAAATTGACGGGAGAAACCAAAGCAACTGCCATGCAGAGTATTCAGGTACACTTAAGCGGAGCGGCGAGATCATGGATAAAGAAGTTACCACCTGGATCTATCGACAACTGGGAGACTTTCGAGGACATGTTTGTGAAAAACTTCCTATCCACATGCAAGAAACCAGCGTCAATAGAACAGCTGAGAGCCTGCAGACAAAAGTATGATGAGCCAATGAGGACATACATCCAGAGATGGAACATCATCAAAAATTCGGCAGAAAATATATCTGACGAAAGAGCAATAGATGCGTTTGTCGCTGGTATTAGAAGGAAGGACCTAATCGAGGATTTGGGAAGGACCAATCCAAGAACAATTGCAGCACTCATGGAAATAGCGAATCGCTGGGCAGATGGAGAAGATGCTGTTCAAAATAAACGGCACAGGTCGCCTGAGGACGACCGCAACCGAAATAATCAAAATAGACGGCGTTTTTCTCGACAGTTCTCAGATTATGACGGTCCTGGCCAAATATCGGCTGGCTTCCGAGGAAATAGTGGAGATAATCGAGATGACTATCAAAGGGGTAATGAACAGCGCATCGACTATAGGGATGCTCCCTGTTCTTAAAGACAAAATAGTGGACCAAGGTTCCAGAGACCATATGTATCACTCGAGGACCTCTTGAACGGACCTTGCCAGATGCATTTCTTTCTCGATAATAATGGGAAGAGATAGTAGGGTCACCTCCAGAAAGACTGCCGAACTTTCCTAGCATTGCATAGATATGCAGGTCACGCGAATGCATAGGCAGCAAACAGAAACCCCCAGGGGCCAAGGAGTGAGATTCACCTTCCACCTCCACCCCCAGTTACAGATGAAAATTGACACCAGTTGCAGTTGGCGGCAGCTCCAACAAACGGTCCTTATATCGACACCAATGGGACAGTTTCGATGATTCAGAAGGGCAGACCCTCCAATAGAACTCAGAAAGTGATTTCGCGACAAGTTTACATGGCGGAGAAGATGCCTCCACCAACGGTTGAGTACCTGAATTGGTCAGGACAAGACATCGGCTTCACCATAGCAGACCACCCGCAGCAAGTTCCACGACCAGGACAATCAGCTTTGATCTTACCAGCGGTCATTGCAGGATTCGACGTTTCACGGGTGTTCATAGATGGAGGCAGCAGCTTAAACCTCATGTACGCGGATACATTGAGGAAGATGAACATATCTTTGGCGAATCTAAAACCAACTGACACGCGTTTCCATGGCATCACCCCGGAGAAACCAAGTTATCCATTGGGGAAAATCAGTCTCGACGTTCAGTTCGGTACCCGAGAAAATTACAGAAGAGAAAAACTAGAATTCGAAGTTGTGGATTTCCCGTCACAATATCATGCTCTGCTAGGACGACCCGCTTATGCCAGATTTATGGCGGTACCACACTACACATACTTATTGTGGAGGCTCCCAGGACCCAACGGCCCAATCACAGTAAAAGGCAGTTTTGCGCTGGCGGATAAGTGCGACAAGGATTTTCATCTGCTGTCAGAAACTTTCGGGATGCAAGCGGAATATATGGCGTCAAGGCTAACAACTGACTATGATGTGTTGCCTGACGGAGGGAGGCCACTGAAGGAGCCATACTTCGATACCACCAAGTACTTGAAGGAAGTACAGATTCATCCGACAGATCCCAAGAAGACGACAGCTATCGCAACAAATATGGATAACGCATAGGAAAGCGCGCTCGTCGAGTTCCTCCGTGAGCGCTGGGAAATCTTCGCATGGTGTCCAGCTGACATGCCAGGAGTACCCAGGGAACTTGCCGAGCACCCTCTTAATGTGGATCCAATGGCTAGGCCGATTAAACAACATTTGCGGCATTTTTCGGAACCAAACCGCAAAGCTATCCTGTCGGAAATTAATCGACTTCGAGAAGCAAACTTCATCAAGGAGCTGCATACGGAGGCCACATGGGTCGCTAACCCAGTCCTGGTCCTGAAGAAAAACACTGACGTCCTTTGCATGTGCGTCGACTTCACGTGTCTCAATAAACATTGTCCAAAGGATCACTTTCCCCTCCCGAGGATCGATCAAATTATCGACTCCACAGCGGGAAGCGAACGTCTTTCCTTCCTGGACGCGTATTCTGGTTACAACCAGATCCGCCTAAAAGAAGAGGATGAGGTCAAAACAGCTTTCATAACACCTTACGGTGTATTCTGCTATAAAACAATGCCTTTCGGGTTGAAAAACGCGGGAGCTACTTATCAAAGGATGATGCAAAAATGTCTTGCCGTGCAGATCGGCAGGAACGTACAAGTATATATTGATGATGTCATGATTACAACAAAGCAGGGGTTATCTTTAATCAATGATCTTAAGGAAACCTTCGACAACCTCGACAAGTTTCGCCTCAACCTAAACCCGACGAAGTGTTCCTTTGGCGTTCCCGCGGGAGAGCTCCTTTGATACTTGGTATCAGCCAGAGGCATTGAGGCGAATCCTGAGAAGATACAAGCAATTGTGACAATGAGAAAGCCGACGAAGCTTAAGGAGATACAGCAGCTGACAGGACGTATCGCGGCTCTAAGCAGATTTGTCGCCAGGCTAGGAGAAAAAGCGTTACCCTTTTATGCGCTGATTAAGCAAGGAGAGAAGTTCGAGTGGAACGAAGAAGCAGATAAGGCGTTTGAGCACCTGAAACGCACAATCTCGACACCTCCAATACTGGTGGCGCCAAAAGAGAAGGAACCTCTACTGTTACATATCGCGGCCACACCTCAGGTGGTCAGCATAGTACTTGTGGTAGAAAGAGAAGAAGAAGGGAAGCTTCATGGAGTTCAGAGGCCGGTATATTTCATCAGTGAAGTTTTATCGCCTTCAAAACAGAGGTACCCGCATTATCAGAAACTCGCATACGGAGTATTCACAACAGCAAGAAAGTTACAGCATTATTTTTTGGCACACCCGATCATAGTAGTCAGTGAGGCACCTCTGTCGAACATCTTGAATAATCTAGAAGCTACAGGCCGTGTCTCCCTTTGGGGAATAGAGCTTTCCCCTCGGGACATCACGTATGAAAAAAGAAAAGCAATAAAGTCACAAATCCTGCCGGACTTTGTTGCAGAGTGGATGGAGCTGCAAAGTACAGGACCTCCAGATTTATCGAGTACCTGGACTATGAACTTTGACGGGTCCAAAATGGTAGAAGGAGCTGGAGCAGGCGTGATATTAGTATCACCTCAAGGAGACAAAATGAAATATGTGCTGCGGATGACGTTTTCCAATGCATCCAATAATGAGGTGGAGTACGAAGCGCTCTTACATGGGATGAAGATGGCGAAAGCTTGTGGAGCAACCCGATTAAAAAATTTCGGTGACTTCCAATTGGTGGCTCAACAGGTGATGAATCAGTGTGATGCAGTCAATGACAGCATGATAGCATACAAGGAAGTATACAATGAACTCGAGAAACTCTTTGATGGGTGTGAAGTGAACCACATTAGTAGACTCAGCAACGATGAAGCCGATGTTTTGGCAAACATCGGATCGCAATGCTTAGCAATACCACCAGGTGTATTTTGGGAGGAGATAAGCGAAAGATCAACTAAGGCGAGGAAAACATCGAAACAGCTGAAGAAGAAGCTCGAGAAAGACTTGGGGGCTCCAGCAGAATCAGAAGCAAATACATCGGAAGAAGAAGGAGAATCACATGAGGTGATGATGGTTCAAGTTCCTTGGATGCAGGTTTACGTCGCATATATCCTAAGGAAAGAGATACCCGAAGACCCAGTAGAAGCAAGGCGAGTTATTCGATGATCCAAAGCTTTTACTATGGTTAAAGGAGAGATGTACAAGCGAAGTATATCGGGAGTATTGTAGAGATGCGTTACACCCGAAGAAGGAAGAATTATCCTGAAGGAGGTACACGAAGGAGTGTGTGGACACCACGCAAGCAGTCGAGCAATAGCAGCCAAGGTCTTCAGGGCAGGATTTTACTGGCTCACTACAATAGAAGATGCGAAGGACATAGTGCGTACTTGCGATGCGTGCCAAAGATTCACGGCAAAACCTCATTCTCCAGCAGCAGAGATGATGCCAATACCTTTGTCATGGCCTTTTGCACAATGGGGCCTTGATATGGTGGGGAAATTACACAAGGCATGGCCAGGGGGATACGTATATATGCTCGTGGCTATCGATAAGTTTACTAAGTGGATTGAGGCAAAACCAATAACTTCGCCAGATGCAGCATCGGTGGTAAGCTTTGTCAAGGGCATTGTTTTCCGTTTTGGTGTCCCCCACAGCATCGTCACGGACAACGGCAGCAATTTCACCTCCAAGGAATTCAAAGCATATTGCGCAGAGGTAGGAATCAAACTACACTTTGCATCAGTTGCGCACCCGCAAACCAATGGCCAAGTCGAGAAAGCAAACGGTATCATTTGTAATGGTATCAAGAAACGATTGCTGACACCCTTGGAAAAAGCTCGACATACTTTGTCAGAAGAGCTGCCTAGCGTGCTGTGGAGTATACGGACAACACCCAATACAGCAACACAGGAAACTCCGTTCTTTTTGGTCCATGGGGCCGAGGCAGTGCTCCCGATAGAAATAGAGCACAACTCCCCGAGAGTGGTGGAATACGATGAAGAAACATCAAGAAAAGCACTAGAGGACGATGTCGATGCACTCGATGAAGCTAGAGATGAGGTGCTGTCAAGAGTTACCAAGTACCAGCAAGACCTGAAAAACTATCATAGTCGACGTTTGCGTCCAAGATCTTTCCAAGTTGGCAACCTAGTTCTTCGACTTACCTAGGACAGCCATGAAAAGTTCGAGTCACCATGGGTCGGACCATACATCGTCACAGAGGTGATCGCAGGAGGAGCGTACAGAATAAAGGACAAGAAGACAGGGGTCGCAGAGCCAAACCCATGGAACGTGGCGCAGCTTCGGCGTTTCTATGCGTAGTAGTCAAAATAGAGATACGCATGTAAACATACAATGTACTGAAAAGCTCGCGAGTTTTCAGACGCACTCTTTTCCTTTCAGGGCACCGAGTGGGGCTGGAAGGTTTTTTATGAGGCGGGCTCGCGAAGCTGCAATATAGTAAAGATATTGGTAACATACATCTTTTCTTCGACAGGCTCGGGGGCTTGCAACCCACGAGTTAAACAATATATACTCGGTCCTTACAATATAAACTCAATTAAATTGCTCTGGTTTAAAAACCTCGCGGATAACATGCATACACTCGGGGGCTAAAGGGAAAAATACATAGTTCTCGCAATTACAATATATTTCTCGCAATATACAAGATATCTCTGTCTTTCAGGAAAAATTCGACAGAAGGAAAAGAACTTCAATATAAGGTCATCTATGTTTACCCTTTCCTCTCCTGCAGAGGCACCCATGGAGTCAGCATAATGATTCTCCGTGAAGTATGCAGCATCCATCCGAAGAAGATCTTCAATCATCTTTTCGGCTATGGGTGTCACCGCCTCGTTGATTTTGTCAACATTCCTCTTTCGTTTTCTTAATCGTTCATGGCAAAGAGTCACAACATTGGACATATCAAGCTTCGGGTAGCAGATCTGGAGCATGACCATAGAGAACCTAGCACCAGCCATCAATTGAGCCTTCACAAATCCATGAATTCGCTGAACACTTTTAAACTTGTTCATCAATTCAGGAAGAGTTTTGGGTTGCAGATTTCGAGGAAACATGGCATTGTAAACCATGGCGAGTGTCTTTGTGCAGAAGTCGAGATATCCCCGAACCTGAGAAGCACGATCCTGAAATCGTACAATTTGTCGGGTCCGGTCCGGGGAAGACCAAAAGCTGGAGTTGTTCTGCTAAGCAAGTCGAATAAGAATCTTGGCCCTCGCATCAACACGCTGGTCCTCGGCAGCAGCATCCAAGAAAGAACCTAACCGCATCAAGAAATATGAGGACCGGAGAACTTGTACGCGAAGTAAAAGAACGCAGGGGGCGAGACTTGCCCGCCATATCCAGACTTGCGTCAGACAGCAGGCCAAGCATATAATTCTCTCGAGAAGTGGCTTGCAAAGCCTCGGCAACGGCAGCATCTTTCAACTTTAAAGCCTCTTGAGCCTGCTGAAGAGCCATCTTTTCCCGCTCGGAAGATTTGTGGGATTGTTCCATGACAATAAGGGATTGTTTCTTCATGGCCTGGAGTTGTTGTCGAAGTTCAGCTATTTCTAGTTGATTCAGATTCACAGAAGAGGAATCATCCAGTAAAACGTCGTCAGCTATCCGTTTGGAGTAAGAAGTCGCAGGGGAAGCAGAGGATGGTCCAGCAGTCTTAGAGTAGTTATCAAATATCAACTGGAAGAAAGAAAATATCGACATCAATACACAAACAATGGATCATTCCTTCTCATTGATAAGTAGGGATATTTACAAGTGATGGTCCATTACAAAAGGTCAGCTCCTACTGAGTCGATGAAAATAGTAGCATATCATAAGGATATCAACATCTACCAAAAGAAAGACAGCAAACGAAGGAGTAAGTTGGTCTACTTGACCTCCGGTCTGGCGGAACTGGAAGGAGTGGCTGGCTTGTATCCGAGGAAGGAGAGAATCTTCTTCGAGTGCAGCTTGGCGGCCTTGATTAGAGACTGCCACTTCTCCTTGTTCATCCTCTTCGTCTCGCCAGTCCTCGCCCAGTCGACGTTCTGCTGGCTTTCAGCAACCAAAGCTATGGTACCCTCAACGCCGATCTTCAAGTTCTCCTGCCGGAAAGCCAATCCAAGATCTTCCTCAGGGATAAAATGCTTGGCAAGATCGGCGAAGGTGTCTGGTTGCTTTTTCTTCAGGAAGAAGTAGGGGAAGAGGCGCGTAAACGTGGTCCGTGCATCAGCAATACTGCGGCGCGCCAGATCCCCGTGAATTTCAAGGAGGGAAAGGGCGTCGAGAAGACGGTCCCCTTCAGGCTCCTGCAGTTCGAAATCTTGACCCATTTTTCCTACTGAAACAAAGTCCGGGTTATCAACAAGTATAAGGAGAATACATCTTGGAAGGGACTCGAGAAAAGTGGTTAGTAAACTTACTGGCAAAACACCAATTTTGCGATTCAAGGCGGCCGATGATAGCTTCTTCAAGCGCTATCTGTTGGGTTGTCTTCTCGCTTAAGGCATTTTCAGTTTGGTGGAGCCTCTTCCGAAGATCTCCAACAGAGGCAGCGTCTTGTTCGGCCTTCTTGCGAGCTTTTTCGCTCTGCTCAAGATTGGCGGCAAGATCATCGGCACGTTTGTTGGCTTTGGCGAGAGCCTCTAACGGAAGGAAACAACGCAAGAAAGTCAAGTCAAAAAATGCAAAATAATCTACTTGATGACGAGTAAAAACATCACAATCATATGAAGGCTTACCTTTCAAGTCTTCGACAGTGTCACGGTACCCAATAAATTGAGTACCAAGACTGATGAAGTGCTTCATCAGAGGCTGTAGACAAAAAGGTGATGGAAAGGTTGAGGGGAAAACTCGACTAAAGACACAAAATAGCGGTAAGGGTACTTACATCATCCAGGGAAGGAGCCGACGAACTCCCGGCTAAGAAGCCTTGTTCTCGCCGAGCTCAATCCTCACTCTCTTCGGCTCGGGGGCTCGGGGGCTGGCGACAGGAGTCGACATTTCCAAGTCCTGATGAGGAGGCGAGTTTTCCTCCGTTGCACGGCGAGTTTCCGAAAGAACCAAAGTTTGTGACGTGCTCGTCGGATCAGTCACATTAACAGCGGCTTCTTCCTCTTCTTCGCCTCTGTCCACAAAAGATAGTATGAGAATACTCTAACAATATATAAAAATAAAAAGAAGGCAAGATAGCTTACGAGCTAATGAGGGCATCAGCGTAAGGGTCGAAGGCACCCTCCTCTTCGGGAGAAGCTTCCTCGACAGGTGACCCGCTGAGTTTGGAAGTGTCAGAATCTTCGGTTTCACCTCTTTTCCTTTTGTTCTTTGGAGAAGCAGCGGAAGGAGGTGAACGAGCAGATTCCAAAGCTTCAGATTCTGTTTCTTTGTCAGAGGAAGCCGCAGATTTGTGAGATCCCGCGACTTCACTCTCAGGGCGAGAAGGGCCCTGAGAATCGTCGGTAACGACGGTTCGTTCATCGACCTCCCCGCCTTCAGGTAGGGGAGGTAGAGAAGAAATGACTTGGTGGTTCTACATAACAAATGCCAAACAGCAAAGGACAGTTAAGGACAGAGGTCGACAGCAAGGCAGCAAGATAGTGAGATAATGATAACCCACAAGTATAGGGGATCGCAACAGTCTTCGAGGGAAGTAAAACCCAAATTTATTGATTCGACACAAGGGGAGGTAAAGAATACTTATAAGCCTTAACAACTGAGTTGTCAATTCAGCTGCACCTGGAAAAGCACTAGTAACAGGGGTGATGTGAAAGCAGCAGTAATATGAGAGCAATAGTAACAAGAATACAAAGAATAAAGAATAAGAATACGTAGGCAATGGCACCAGAAAATAGTTGATACTACTTCCAATGACATGTAGAACGAGTATAGGATGATGAAAGATGGACCGGGGTTCCCAGCTATCTACACTAGTGGTAACTCTCCAACAACAAGTGTTGGGTGAACAAATTACAGTTGGGCAATTGATAGGATTGAAATAGCATTAAGACAGAACATCAAGATTATTAATTATGTAGGGCATGTTTTCCATATATAGTCATATGTGCTCGCAATGAGAAACTTGCATAACATCTTTTGTCCTACCAGCCGGTGGCAGCCGGGCCTCAAGGGAATCTACTGGTAATTAAGGTACTCCTTTTAATAGAGCACCGGAGCAAAGCATTAACACTTGGTGAAAACATGTGATCCTCATACCTAAGCCTTCCCCTCCAGTTATCCCAGTTGCTGTCACTCTGGGGCCTCGGGTTCCGGACATAGACATGTGCAAACAACTTGTAGATACAATCTAAGCAATAATTATAGAGCTTAAATCTAAGATCATGCCACTCGTGCACTAGTGACAAGTATTAAACACAACAAGATTGCAGCAACAATAACTTCACAAACTTTATAGATAGACTGATCATAATGTAACAATTCATCGGATCCCAACAAACACAACACCGATTACATCAGATGAATCTCAATCATGTAAGGCAGCTCATGAGATCATTGTATTGAAGTACATGGGAGAGAGAGTACCAACTAGCTACTGCTAGAACCCGTAGTCCATGGGGGAACTACTCACGGAGCATGATGGAGGCGGTGGCGTCGATGGAGATGGCTTCCGGGGGCACTTCCCCGTCCCGGCGGAGTGCCGGAACAGAGATTCTGTCCCCCGAATCGGAGTTTCGCGATGGCGGCGGCGCCCCTGGAGTCTTTCTGGAGTTTCGTCGATTTTTTTAGGGTTTTCGCGTCGCGAGGGAATATATAGGCGAAAGGGCGGCGCGAGGGGGTGCCTGGGGGGCCCACACCATAGGCTGGCGCGCCCCCCCTCTAGGCCGCGCCGCCCTATGGTCTGGGGGCCCTGGGCCTCCTCTCCGTGTCCCCCTCGGTGTTCTGGTCCGTCTCGGTGAAATAAGATGTTTGGCTTTTGTTTCGTCGAATTCCGAGAATATTGCCCGAACAGCCTTTCTGGAACCAAAAACAGCAGAAAATAGGAACTGGCACTTCGGCATCTTGTTAATAGGTTAGTTCCGGAAAATGCATAAAATCATTATAAAGTGTGAGCAAAACATGTAGGTATTGTCATAAAACTAGCATGGAACATCAGAAATTATAGATACGTTGGAGACGTATCAAGCATCCCCAAGCTTAGTTCCTACTCGCCCTCGAGTAGGTAAACGATAAAAAGAATAATTTATGTAGTGACATGCTACTAACATAATCTTGATCATACTATTGTAAAGCATATGAGATGAATGAAGTGACTCAAGGCAAGGATCTATAGTTTGCTAATCAAATAGATAACATATAGCAAAACTTTTCATGAATAGTACTTTCAAGACAAGCATCAAAAAGTCTTGCATAAGAGTTAACTCATAAAGCAATAAATTCTTAATAAGAGGTTTTGAAGCAACACAGAGGAAGATTTAAGTTTCAACAGTTGCTTTCAACTTTCAACATGCATATCTCATGGATAATTGTCAACACAAAGTAAAATAATAAGTGCAATAAGCAAGCATGTAAGAATCAATGCACAGTTGACACAAGTGTTTGCTTCTAAGATAGAAGGAAGTAGGTAAACTGACTCAGCATAAAGTAAAAGAAAGGCCCTTCGCAGAGGGAAGCAGGGATTAAATCATGTGCTAGAGCTTTTTAAGTTTTGAAATCATATAGAGAGCATACAAATAAAGTTTTGAGAGGTGTTTGTTGTTGTCAACGAATGGTAGTGGGCACTCTAACCCCCTCATCAAACAGACTTTCAAAGAGCGGCTCCCATGAAGGACGTTATCTCTACCAGCAAGATAGATCATCCCTCTTCTCTTTTGTTTACACATGTACTTTAGTTTTATTTATGGATGACACTCCTCCCAACCTTTTGCTTACACAAGCCATGGCTAACCGAATCCTCGGGTGCCTTCCAACATTCACATACCATGAAGGAGTGTCTATTTGCAAAATTAAGTTGCTTACTGATGAATCAGGGCAAAACATGTGAAGAGAATTATTAATGAAAGTTAATTAATTGGGGCTGGGAACCCCGTTGCCAGCTCTTTTTGCAAAATTATTGGATAAGCGGATGAAGCCACTAGTCCATTGGTGAAAGTTCTGCCCAACAAGATTGAAAGATAAAACACCACATACTTCCTCATGAGCTATAAAACATTGACACAAATAAGAGATAATAACTTTTGAATTGTTTAAAGGTAGCACATGAAGTATTTACTTGGAATGGCAGAAAAATACCACATAGTAGGTAGTTATGGTGGACACACATGGCATAGGTTTTGGCTCAAGGTTTTGGATGCACGAGAAGCATTCCCTCTCAGTACAAGGCTTTGGCTAGCAAGGTTGTTTGAAGCAAACACAAGTATGAACCGGTACAGCAAAACTTACATAAGAACATATTGCAAGCATTATAAGACTCTACACTGTCTTCCTTGTTGCTCAAACACTTTTACCAGAAAATATCTAGACCTTAGAGAGACCAATCATGCAAACCTATTTTAACAAGCTCTACGGTAGTTCTCCACTAATAGGTTTAAACTACATGATGCAAGAGCTTAAACTTGATCTACTTGAGAGCTCAAAACAATTGCCAAGTATCAAATTATTCAAGACAATATGAAGCATTTTCTGTTTCCAACCAAATAGCAATAATTGCAGCAGCTTTTAACTTTTGCCATGAATATGAAAAACGAAGAACACAAGTGTTCATATGAAAAAGCGGAGCGTGTCTCTCTCCCACACAAGGATTGCTAGGATCCGAATTTATTCAAACTCAAACAAAAATAAAAAACACACAGACGCTCCAAGTAAAGCACATAAGATGTGACCGAATAAAAATATAGTTTCACTAGAGGCGACCTGATAAGTTGTTGATGAAGAAGGGGATGCCTTGGGCATCCCCAAGCTTAGATGCTTGAGTTTTCTTGAAATATGCAGGGATGATCCATGGGGGCATCCCCAAGCTTAGACTTTTCACTCTTCTTGATCATGTATCATCCTCCTCTCTTGACCCTTGAAAACTTCCTTCACACCAAACTTCTCATAAACTTCATTAGAGGGGTTAGTACTCAAAAAACTTTAATCCACTTTAGTCCTGTAGTGACACATTGCAAGAACTCAATAAAACATTAGCTACAGCTCTCCACGTCTAGAAAGCCTTGCTTAAAGTCCACAAGAGACAATGCAAAAAACAGAGACAGAATCTGTCAAAATAGAACAGCCAGTAAAGACGAATTTTTTAGAGGTACTTCCGTTGCTCAAATCAGAAAACTCAAAACTAATGAAAGTTGCGTACATATCTGAGGAACACGCATGAAAATTGGCAGATGTTTCTGAGTTTCCTACAGAGAGACCTACTCAAATTCGTGACAGCTAGAAATCTGTTTCTGCGCAGAAATCCAAATCTAGTATCAACTTTCTATTAGAGACTTTACTTGGCACAACATTGCAATAAAATAAAGATAAGGAGTGGTTGCTACAGTAGTAACAACTTCCAAGACACAACAAAACAGTAGCAAAATAAAAACATGGGTTATCTCCCAAGAAGTGCTTTCTTTATAGACATTAAAATGGGCTCAGCAATTTTAATGATGCTCACATAAGGATGAGAGTTGAAGCAAAGAGAGCATCAAAGGCAAGTTCAAAACACATTTAAGTCTAACCCACTTCCTATGCATAGGAATCTTGTACACAAATAAATTCATGAAGAACAAAGTGACAAGCATTGGAAGATAAAACAAGAGTAACTTCAAAAATTTCAGCATATAGAGAGGTGTTTTAGTAACATGAAAATTTCTACAACCATATTTTCCTCTCTCATAATAATTTTCAGTAGCTTCATGAACAAACTCAACAATATAACTATCACATACAGCATGCTTTTCATGATCCAAAAACACATAATTTTTATCAAGCTCAAAAATAATGGGATTAAAACTTTCAAACCCACTTTTATCAATAATATAACAAGATGATTGATCAATCTCAAGAGATATGGGACTCCTAGCTAAAGTCAAGACCTCTCCAATCCCATTTTCATTAGTAGTACAATTAATATTATCAAGTAACATAGGACCATTATCTAGAGCTTTACCATAAACATTTGCCAAGAAAACTCTTTAGTACCATGCATTTCGACATCAGGCACAAATAAAGCATTATCATAAGATTTATCAAAGTAGCATGGATTACATAGATAATAGTAGCATAATTATTCTCACAAGTTTTACTCATTGGTAATATTTCAAGAGAATCCACAGGAACATAACATTTATCCTCCTTTGGTAAGCATGGAGGACAATCAAATAGTGTAAGAGATAAAGAGTTACTCTCATTAGAAGGTTGGCATGGGTAGCTAATCCATTCTTCCTCCTTTTGTTCATCAATTTCCTCCTCTTTTTCATCCAATGAGCTTTCAGGTTCATCAATTTCTTCTTCCACTGGTTCCTGCAAATTGTGAGTGCATTCTTGTGCATTAATGAGTCTCTCTTTATAATCAAATGATATAAGGATTATCGCTGTAACTTTCTATGCAAAAATTAAGGATAGAAGAGACATAATCTTTAAGGTCCTTACAAGCAACACAAGTTTCATAATTTTTAGACATGAAGGATTCTATCTCAGAGGCTCCCATAAATAAGACAAATTGTTCTACCTCTTCGAACCCAAGATGAATATAGTTATTCCAATTATAGTTCATAATTAAAACTTCTTCACTAAAGCCACATTGGAATTTAAGATGTTTAGTATCCTGTTTAGAGCAACAGTTTATATCATGGCGTTTAAGCAAGATTTTAGCAATTATGTTCATTTTTTTAACACAGCACTCATCACTTCACCCTTTCTTGATTCTCTATAATTATTATATAATTCTATAAGCTCCAAGATGGTTATGGGTTCTTCCATAACAACAGTTTTTAATTTTTCGGTTTTTCAAATTTTTATGGATTTTCGGGTATATAAGAAAAATAAAACAAGACAAAAACAAACTAGACAAAAGAAAACTAAGCAAAACAAAATAAAATAAAATAAAAACAGAGATAGAGGTAGAGTGTACTCCCCAGGTGAACTTATGAGTAGAGCTATGCCTCCCCGGCAACGGCGCCAGAAAATAGTCTTGATAACCCACAAGTATAGGGGATCGCAACAGTCTTCGAGGGAAGTAAAACCCAAATTTATTGATTCGACACAAGGGGAGGTAAAGAATACTTATAAGCCTTAACAACTGAGTTGTCAATTCAGCTGCACCTGGAAAAGCACTAGTAACAGGGGTGATGTGAAAGCAGCAGTAATATGAGAGCAATAGTAATAGTAACACAGCAGCAGTAACAGTAACACAGAGGCAATGGCACCAGAAAATAGTTGATACTACTTCCAATGACATGTAGAATGAGTATATGATGATGAAAGATGGACCGGGGTTCCCAGCTATCTACACTAGTGGTAACTCTCCAACAACAAGTGTTGGGTGAACAAATTACAGTTGGGCAATTGATAGGATTGAAATAGCATTAAGACAGAACATCAAGATTATTAATTATGTAGGGCATGTTTTCCATATATAGTCATATGTGCTCGCAATGAGAAACTTGCATAACATCTTTTGTCCTACCAGCCGGTGGCAGCCGGGCCTCAAGGGAATCTACTGGTAATTAAGGTACTCCTTTTAATAGAGCACCGGAGCAAAGCATTAACACTTGGTGAAAACATGTGATCCTCATACCTAAGCCTTCCCCTCCAGTTATCCCAGTTGCTGTCACTCTGGGGCCTCGGGTTCCGGACATAGACATGTGCAAACAACTTGTAGATACAATCTAAGCAATAATTATAGAGCTTAAATCTAAGATCATGCCACTCGTGCACTAGTGACAAGCATTAAACACAACAAGATTGCAGCAACAATAACTTCACAAACTTTATAGATAGACTGGTCATAATGTAACAATTCATCGGATCCCAACAAACACAACACCGATTACATCAGATGAATCTCAATCATGTAAGGCAGCTCATGAGATCATTGTATTGAAGTACATGGGAGAGAGAGTACCAACTAGCTACTGCTAGAACCCGTAGTCCATGAGGGAACTACTCACGGAGCATGATGGAGGCGGTGGCGTCGATGGAGAAGGCTTCCGGGGGCACTTCCCCGTCCCGGCGGCGTGCCGGAACAGAGATTCTGTCCCCTGAATCGGAGTTTCGCGATGGTGGCGGCGCCCCTGGAGTTTTTCTGGAGTTTCGTCGATTCGTCTCGGGTTTTTAGGTCGCGAGGGATTTTATAGGCGAAGAGGCGGCGCAAGGGGGTGCCTGGGGGGCCCACACCATAGGCTGGCGCGCCCCCCTCTAGGCCGCGCCGCCCTGTGGTCTGGGGGCCCTGGGCCTCCTCTCCGTCTCCCCTTCGGTGTTCTAGTCCGTCTCGGTGAAATAAGATGTTTGGCTTTTGTTTCGTCGAATTCCGAGAATATTGCCCGAACAGCCTTTCTGGAACCAAAAACAGCAGAAAACAGGAACTGGCACTTCGGCATCTTGTTAATAGGTTAGTTCCGGAAAATGCATAAAATCATTATAAAGTGTGAGCAAAACATGTAGGTATTGTCATAAAACTAGCATGGAACATCAGAAATTATAGATACGTTGGAGACGTATCAGATAACAGTCGAAATTTGACTCAAGGTCGACAAAGCAAGTTAACCAAGATAGCAGTCGAAAAATATAAACTCGAGAGGCAAGTTACTTACTTTGGGGAGAGCGTTGGTGCCGCTGTATGGCTCCACGCGGCAGGAGGTTGGAACTGAGTCTTTCTTGCTCAGCGACAAAAAACGTCGGATAAGCCTCTCCAAATCCTTCACAGGGAGGTCTTTGGACATGCGGTCGACATCTTTCGCGCCAGCATATAGCCACAGAGGGTTCTTGCGAGCCTGTAGAGGCTGCACCCTAATTCTAAGGAAATGCGCAGTAATTTGAACACCCGACAGTTCCTTACCGCGGGTGTTCTGAAGTTCGCGGATACGCTTCATCAGCGCATTTGTCGCCATCTTCTCTTCCTCGGTAGCTTCTGCGTCCCATGAACGGCGACGAAGGATTTTTGCGTCACCATTGAAGGGCTCGATGTTGTACTCCTGCGAGTCAAGGTGCTCCTCGCGGATGTATAGTGATACGTCTCTAACGTATCTATAATTTCTGATGTTCCATGCTAGTTTTATGACAATACCTACATGTTTTATATACACTTTATATCATTTTTATGCATTTTCTGGGACTAACCTATTAACAAGATGCCGAAGCGCCAGTTCCTATTTTCTGCTATTTTTGGTTTCAGAAATCCTACACAGGAAATATTCTCGGAATTGGACGAAACAAAAGCCCAAGGTCTTATTTTCCACGGAGGCTTCCAGAACACCGAAAAGAGACGAAGAGGAGCCACGAGGCGGCCACACCCTAGGGGGGCACGGCCCCACCCCTGGCCGGGCCACCCTATGGGGTGGGCCCCTCGGGACTCCACCGACATCGCCCCTTCGCCTATATATTCCTCCGTCTCCGAAAACCCTAAGACAGTCGACGATATTCCACGAAGAGTTCCGTAGCCGCCGCCATCGCGAAGCCAAGTTCGGGGGACAGAAGTCTCTGTTCCGGCACGCCGCCGGGACGGGGAAGTGCCCCCGAAATCCATCTCCATCGACTCCATCGCCATCTTCATCGCCGTTACTGTCTCCCATGATGAGGAGGGAGTAGTTCTCCCCCGAGGCTGAGGGCTCTACCGGTAGCTATGTGGTTCATCTCTCTCTCCCATGGTGTGATCTTTATGTGATCATGAGCTTTGTATCACTATTAATCTATGTGCTACTCTAGTGATGTTATTAAAGTAGTCTATTCCTCCTCCATGATGTAAAGTTGACATTGTGTGCATCATGTAGTACTTGGCGTAGGTTATGATTGTAATCTCTTGTAGATTATGAAGTTAACTATTACTATGATAGTATTGATGTGATCTATTCCCCCTTTCATAGCTATTGTTGATAGTGTGTATGCTATGTTAGTACTCGGTCTAAATTGCAACGGTCTATTATGCACTCTAGAGGTTACTTTAATATGAACTCCGGATTCACTCTCCACGGTGTGATGGTGATAGTGTGTGCATCGTGTGTGATTCCTTTATGAAGTTGTGGAGCTTGTTTACTCCGGCTTGAGGTGTGCTTTGTAGCCCTACACAATGAATGGTGTTTGTTATCCAACAAGAGAGTGTTTAAGAGTAGCATTTATTTATTCAGTTATGTGATCATTGTTGAGAGTGTCCACTAGTGAAAGTATGATCCCTAGGCCTTATTTCTAAGCATTGAAACACCGTTTCCAACAAGTTCTGCTACATGTTTGCTTGCTGCCATTTTTATTTCAGATTGCAATTACTACTTACAATCATCCATATTACTTGTATTTCACTATCTCTTCGCTGAACTAGTGCACCTATACATCTGACAAGTGTATTAGGTGTGTTGGGGACACAAGAGACTTCTTGCATCTTAATTGCAGGGTTGCTTGAGAGGGATATCTTTGACCTCTACCTCCCTGAGTTCGATAAACCTTAGGTGATTCACTTAAGGGAAACTTGCTGCTGTTCTATAAACCTCTGCTCTTGGAGGCCCAACACTGTCTACAGGAATAGAAGCGTGCGTAGACATCAAGCTATTTTCTGGCGCCGTTGCCGGGGAGGTAAGGTAAAAGGTATTCACATCCTCCGACTACTAAGCTATTTCCTAGCACTGTTGCTGGTGTGTGAGTGCTCGAAGCTATTTCCTTTAGATCCTGCAATTATATCTTTTTGTTTCTTGTTTTTATTTTTCACTAGTTAGGCTTAATGGAAAACAACAAAAAAATTAGAGATCTTTATGAACTTTATATTGAATTAGGACATGATGTGTTTGAAGAGAGAATTAAAAAACCCATGGAACTTTGTTTGCAAAATAGTTGTAGCAATGTTATTAGCATGAACTCTTTGAACACTATTATTGCTAATGCTATGGAAGAATTTAAGCTTGGGGAAGCTGGTTGTGATATTTTTAGTTCCCCAAGTTTTGAGGAGAAATTTTTCTTTGATGATACTTTGCCTCCCATTTATGATGATTATAATGATAGTGGTATTTTGGTGCCACCTACTATGGAGGATAAAGTTTATTATAATTATACCATGCCTGCAATTTATGATGATTACAATGATGGTTGTGATAGTTTTACTCCCACTATTACTAATAAAATTGATTATGCTTATGTGGAGAGTAATGATACTTTTATGCATGTGAATAAGAATGCTTTATGTGATAGTTATATTGTTGAGTTTGTTCATGATGCTATTGGAAATTATTATGAGTGAGGAAAATATGGTTGTAGAAATTTTCATGGTACTAAAACACCTCTCTACATGCTGAAAATTTTGAAGTTACTCGTGTTTTATCTTCCTATGCTTGTCACTTTGTTCTTCATGAATCTATTTGTGTACAATATTCCTTTTCATAGGAAGTGGGTTAGACTTAAAAGTTTTTCTTATTTGCTTTTGATGCTCTCTTTTGCTTCAACTCTTATTTCTTGCGAGAGCATCATTAAAATTACTGAGCCCATCTTAATGGCTATAAAGAAAGCACTTCTTGGGAGATAACCCATGTTTTTATTTTGCTACTGTTTTGTTGTGTCTTGGAAGTTGTTACTACTGAAGCAACCTCTCCTTATCTTTATTTTATTGTATTGTTGTGCCAAGTAAAGTCTTTGATAGAGAGTTGATACTAGATTTGGATTTCTGCGCAGAAACAGATTTTTAGCTGTCACGAATTTGAGCTGTTCTCTCTGTAGGGAATCTAAAAATTCTGTAAAAATTCATGAGTAATCCTCAGATATGTACGCAACTTTCATTCAATTTGAGCTTCTTCATCTAAGCATGTTAAGTGCCTCGAAAAAATTCATCTTTACGGACTGTTCTGGTTTGACAGATTCTGCCTTTTATTTCGCATTGCCTCTTTTACTGTGTTTGAGTGTGTTTCTTTGCTCCATTAAATTTCAGTAACCTTGGGTAATGTCCAGAAGTGTTGGGAATGATTGTGTCCTTGCTGAACATGTGAATTTTTGATTATGCACTAACCCTCTAATGAGATTGTTTTGAGTTTGGTGTGAAGGAAGTTTTCAAGGATCAAGAGAGGAGGATGATATAATATGATCAAGAAGAGTGAAGAGCCTAAGCTTGGGGATGCCCCCGTGGGTCACCCAAGCATATTTCAAGAAGACTCAAGCATCTAAGCTTGGGGATGCCCAAGTCATCCCCTTCTTCATCAACAGCTTATCAGGTCACCTCTAGTGAAACTATATTTTTATTCGGTCACATCTTATGTGTTTTACTTGGAGCGTCTGTGTGTTTTTATTTTCGTTTTGTTATCTTAGTTATCTGAATAAATTGGATCTTATCATTCTTGTGTGGGAGAGAGACACGCTCCGCTTTTTCATTTGAACACTTGTGTTCTTCGTTTTACTTTTAATGTTCATGGCAAAAGTTGAATGCTGCTGCATTTATTGCTATTTGGTTGGAAACAGAAAATGCTTCATGTGGTAATTGGTATATTGTCTTGAATAATTTATACTTGGCAATTGTTTTGAGCTCTCAAGTAGATCATGTTTAAGCTCTTGCATCATGTAGTTTAAACCTATTAGTGGAGAACTACCGTAGAGCTTGTTGAAATTTGGTTTGCATGATTGGTCTCTCTAAAGTCTAGATATTTTCTGGTAAAAGTGTTTGAGCAACAAGGAAGACAGTGTAGAGTCTTATAATGCTTGCAATATGTTCTTATGTAATTTTTGCTGTACCGGTTCATACTTGTGTTTGCTTCAAACAACCTTGCTAGCCAAAGCCTTGTACTGAGAGGGAATGCTTCTCGTGCATCCAAAACCTTGAGCCAAAACCTATGCCATTTGTGTCCACCATAACTACCTACTATGTGGTATTTTTCTGCCATTCCAAGTAAATTTCTTGCGTGCTACCTTTAAAAATTTCATTCCTTATCTTTGCAATACATAGCTCATGGGAAAGTAGCCTAAAAACTATTGTGGTAATGAATATGTCGCTTATGTATCTTATTTCTTATAAGTTGCTTGTTGAGCGGTAACCATGTTTCTGGGGATGCCATCAACTGTTACACCTTTGTTGAATATCATGTGAGTTGCTATGCATGTTCGTCTTGTCTGAAGTAAGGGAGATTTGCCATGAGTTGAATGGTTTGAGTATGCATATTGTTAGAGAAGAACTTTGGGCCGCCAACCAAAGCCATGTATCATGGTGGAAGTTTCAGCTTGGACATTAATCCTCAAATCTCTTATGAGAATATTATATGTTGTTGAATGCTTAAAGCATAAAAGAGGAGTCCATTATCTGTTTTCTATGTTGTCCCGGTATGGATGTCCTCAAGTTGAGATCTATCAAAATTGAGAGATCAAATGCGATCTATCTCCTTGGACCTTTGTACAGGTGGCATAGAGGTACCCCTTTGTGACACTTGGTTGAAACATATGTAATGCAATGATAATCCATGGAAATCCGAGCTAATTAGGACAAGGAGCGGGCACTATTAGTATTCGATGCATGAGGCTTGCAACTTATAGGAGGTTTTATGCATAACACATATGAATTATTACTATCGTTGACAAAATTGTTTCCATGTTTTCAAAATAAAAAGCTCTAGCACATGAGTAATCCCTGCTTCCCTCTGCGAAGGGCCTTTCTTTTACTTTATGTTGAGTCAGTTTACCTACTTCTTTCTATCTTAGAAGCAAACACTTGTGTCAACTGTGTGCATTGATTCTTACATGCTTGCTTATTGCACTCATCATATTACTTTGTGTTGACAATTATCCATGAGATATCCATGTTGAAAGTTGAAAGCAACTGCTGAAACTTAAATCTTCCTTTGTGTTGTTTCAAAACCTTCTATTAAGAATCTATTGTTTATGAGTTAACTCTTATGCAAGACTTTTTGATGCTTGTCTTGAAAGTATTATTCATGAAAAGTCTTTGCTATATGATTCAATTGTTTAGTCATTACCTTTTTGTTAGCAAACTATAGACCATTGCTTTGAATCACTTCATTCATCTCATATGCTTTACAATAGTATTGATCAAGATCATGTTGGTAGCATGTCACTTCAGAAATTATTCTTTTCATCGTTTACCTACTCGAGGGCGAGTAGGAACTAAGCTTGGGGATGCTTGATACGTCTCCAACGTATCTATAATTTCTGATGTTCCATGCTCGTTTTATGACAATACCTACATGTTTTATATACACTTTATATCATTTTTATGCATTTTCCGGGACTAACCTATTAACAAGATGCCGAAGCGCCAGTTCCTGTTTTCTGCTGTTTTTGGTTTCAGAAATCCTACACAGGAAATATTCTCGGAATTGGACGAAACAAAAGCCCACGGTCTTATTTTCCACGGAGGCTTCCAGAACACCGAAGAGGAGACGAAGAGGAGCCACGAGGCGGCCGCACCCTAGGGGGGCGCGGCCCCACCCCTGGCCGTGCCACCCTATGGGGTGGGCCCCTCGGGACTCCACCGACATCGCCCCTTCGCCTATATATTCCTCCGTCTCCGAAAACCCTAAGACAGTCGACGATATTCCACGAAGAGTTCCGTAGCCGCCGCCATCGCGAAGCCAAATTCGGGGGACAGAAGTCTCTGTTCCGGCACACCGCCAGGACGGGGAAGTGCCCCCGGAATCCATCTCCATCGACTCCATCGCCATCTTCATCGCTGTTGCTGTCTCCCATGATGAGGAGGGAGTAGTTCTCCCCCGAGGCTGAGGGCTCTACCGGTAGCTATGTGGTTCATCTCTCTCTCTCCCATGGTGTGATCTTTATGTGATCATGAGCTTTGTATCACTATTAATCTATGTGCTACTCTAATGATGTTATTAAAGTAGTCTATTCCTCCTCCATGATGTAAAGTTGACATTGTGTGCATCATGTAGTACTTGGCGTAGGTTATGATTGTAATCTCTTGTAGATTATGAAGTTAACTATTACTATGATAGTATTGATGTGATCTATTCCCCATTTCATAGCTATTGTTGACAGTGTGTATGCTATGTTAGTACTTGGTCTAAATTGCAACGGTCTATTATGCACTCTAGAGGTTACTTTAATATGAACTCCGGATTCACTCTCCACGGTGTGATGGTGACAGTGTGCGCATCGTGTGTGATTCCTTTATGAAGTTGTGGAGCTTGTTTACTCCGGCTTGAGGTGTGCTTTGTAGCCCTACACAATGAATGGTGTTTGTTATCCAACAAGAGAGTGTTTAAGAGTAGCATTTATTTATTCAGTTATGTGATCATTGTTGAGAGTGTCCACTAGTGAAAGTATGATCCCTAGGTGACATAGGCACCCCCAATGGGCCTGCCGAAGATGGTACCCGGGGTTTACTGAAGGCCCACGACTCGATGAATATGAAGATTCGGAAGCCCAAATTAGTATTAAGGAAAGCAAGAGTTGTAGTATGAAAAACATACTTGTAATATTACGGGATGAGTTAGAAACCTTCCCGGACTCTATAACCTGTGTATTGTGAATCCCTCGACTCCACCTCCTATATAAGGGGGAGTAGAGGGACAAAGAGAGGATCGATTGATTGTTTCGCACAACCCTAATTTTCACATCGTCGAGTACTTTTCGGCTGAAACCTTCGAGATCTACTTGCCCTCTACTTCCGCTAAAACCCTAGTCTACAACCCGTAGGCATTGATAAGTTAATCCCTTGTCAATTGGCGCCGTCTGTGGGAATTGGAGGTGCCAAGGATCTGATCTCGATGGCACGTTCAAGATCGTCGACTTCGTCAACTGCAAGCAACGCGATGGACAGAGGTAAACAGATCGAAACTGGTCCAATAGATTTTGTTCCTCACCCGCCCTCCTTTTGGATGCATATGCATATCTGGAGGAGCCCATGAAGATGACGTTCGGAAAGTTCCACTTCCGCATCGAGAAAGAAGGAGCGTATCGTCTCGAAATTCCGATCTCGTCGGGATTATCAGTGGTCGATCCCGATTTTTTGAGTTCTGCGTCGTCAATCGAGTCAGGCGACGAGGAAACTTTGTCGCCACGCTTCATCAGCACTGTGGCAAGCGAAAAACTCGCCAAGATCTTCAGCGACATGTCTTTCGAGTCATCTGCGGACTCCGATATAAGCGATGACCCGAGCAACATAGACAGCTTCAACTTCATCGACAGATCCAATGTTGCGGGAAAGGTCTTCACCACTCTCTATGATGGTGTCACCAAACCTGACAAAGTTCCGAATCCAAAATATCATCAGATCTATGCCATTCGAGAAACAAGTCGCCCACAGGAGGAGACGTCAGAAAACTTCGATAATGCGGGAAATCCGTATGTCGACCCTGCAGACCTCACTCGAGGTTTAGGAACAAAATATGTTGGGCCTGGAGTGCGGCAGATGATACAATTTCCGCAGGCAGTATGGGATAGAGTGGCGAGAGCCATTGATGGCACAGAACCAATGACTGTAACGGCGACACCTGAGGAGTTGCAAGCATATCAATATAGACTTGCACGCATCAGGCGGGAGCTCGAGAAACAAAAAAACGAGTTGGATAGGAGGCAGGAAGCGGCTTCCGCGTCAAGCAGGCGAAGGGCGGAGTTGAGTCGACAATCTGGCACTTCGGGAGATAGTCACAGAGCAGCTCGAAATAGGGCAAGATCGCGGCTGCAAAATATACCTGAGGCAGATAGGGAGAATTTGGTTCAAAACCTCGACATGTCCTTTATGTCGATAGACACGAGGGGGAATATTATCCCTAAGACACCAGAAGCTGGGTACATGGCGACGCAGGCTTTCATCCTCGCATCCAAGCCACCTCCCGGAGATCCAAGAGAGGCATTATACAATATGGCCATGGAAGGAGTTGGAGCCATGGGAACGGCGTTTATAAATTCGCCTCCCGAAGGATCAGCAAGGCAAAATAGTCCACAACCTACTGCAGCAGCGCCAGTTCCCGAGAGAACAAGTGGGGCAAGAGATACAGCAGCCCAAGCACGGGTAGACAGAGCATGGCAAAATAGAAGGGAACATCGGCATTCCCCAGAGATAGATGACGAGGATATGTGTGGGCTACCGTGCTTTACAAGGAGGGTCCGGAAAACTCGGGTTCCTTCAGGGTTTAAGTTACCCGATAATTTCAAAAAATTCGATGGCCTGCAAGATCCCGAGGATTGGCTAGTCGATTACCTTGAGACAATGAAGCTGATAGGTGGAACCAGAGCAACAGCCATGCAGAGTATTCAAGTACACCTGAGTGGAGCCGCAAGATCTTGGATAAAGAAGCTTCCTCCGGGTTCCATCGACAGCTGGGACAGTTTTGAGGATGTATTCGTCAAGAATTTCCGATCCACCTGCAAAAAACCCACATCACTAGAAGAGTTGAGATCGTGTCGACAGAAGCATGATGAATCAATGAGAAAGTACATCCAGAGGTGGAACATCATTAAAAACTCGGCAGAGAACATATCTGACGAGAGAGCAATAGATGCGTTCGTAGCAGGAATTCGACGAGGAGATTTTGTCGAAGACTTGGGGAGAACTAACCCAAGGACAGTGTCAGCATTGATGGAGATAGCAAACAGGTGGGCAGATGGAGAAGACGCTGTCCACAATAAGCGACACAGGTCACCGGAGGAGGACCGTGGTCGAAACTTTCAAAACAGGCGACGATTCCCTCGACAATTCTCGAGTTATGATGCTCCTGATCAAATATCGGCTGGCTTTCAGGGAAGCACTGGAGGAAACAATAGAGATGAATATCAAAGGAGTAACAAGCAGCGAGGCGACAATAGAGATGACTCTCGGAATAACAGACAAAATAGTGGACCAAGGTTTCAGAGACCTTTTGTATCCCCTGAGGATATGATGAACGGGCCATGTCAGATGCACTTTTATGTCGACAATAATGGGAAGAGGCAGTCAGGACATCTACAGAAGGACTGTCGAAATTTTCAAGCAATGTTGAGGTTTGCAGGGCAAGCCAATGCTCAGGCAACAAATAGAAACCCCCAGGGGCCCAGGAGTGAGATCCGCCTACCATCTCCTCCCGCAATTACGGACGAAAATAGACACCAGCTGAGAATAGCGGCAGCACCACACCCACCTCCATATGTCGACCCCAATTCCAACGGCGCGGTTTCGATGATTCAGAAAGCTAGGCCGTCTAACAGGGCCCAGAAAGTAATCTCGCGACAAGTGTTCATGGCTGAAAAGATGCCTCCACCAACGATTGAGTACCTAAATTGGTCGGGACAGGACATTGGCTTCACAATAGCGGATCACCCGCAGCAAGTTCCTCGACCAGGGCAGTCAGCACTCATCTTACCACCAGTGATCGCAGGATTCAACGTATCTCGAGTATTCATAGATGGAGGCAGCAGTCTAAACCTTATGTACGCAAATACACTAAGGAAGATGAACATATCCCTAGCAAATCTGAAACCAACTGATACACGTTTCCATGGTATCACGCCAGAGAAGCCAAGTTATCCGTTGGGGAAGATCAGCCTCGACGTTCAGTTCGGGACCCGAGAAAACTACAGGATAGAAAAGCTAGAGTTTGAAGTCGTGGATTTCCCGTCGCAATATCACGCCCTGTTGGGACGACCAGCATATGCCAGGTTTATGGCGGTACCACACTACACGTACCTGTTGTGGAGGCTACCTGGACCTAATGGACCAATTACAGTCAAAGGAAGTTTCGCGTTAGCTGATAAATGCGACAAGGATTTTCATCGACTGTCAGAAACTTTCGGGATGCAAGCAGAATATATGGCGTCAAGGCTCACAACCGATTATGATGTGTTACCAGATGTAGGAAGGCCCCTCAGGGAGCCAACCTTTAATACCACGAAAGACTCGAAGGAAGTGCAGATTCACCCGACAGATCCAAAGAAAACGACGTCCATTGCAACAAACATGGACCTCGCATAGGAAAGCGCGCTCGTCGAGTTCCTCCGTGAGCACTGGAAAATCTTCGCATGGTGTCCAGCTGACATGCCAGGAGTACCCAGGGAACTTGCCGAGCACCATTTAAACTTGAATCCAATAGCGAGACCAATTAAACAACCTTTGCGGCATTTTTCGGAACCAAACCGTAATGCTATGCTGTCAGAAATTAATCGACTCAGAAAACCTGCTTTTATCAAGGAACTACATACAGAGGCCACGTGGGTAGCTAACCCAGTGCTGGTCCCGAAGAAAAACACGAAAGTCCTTCGCATGTGTGTCGACTTTACGTGTCTCAATAAACATTGTCCAAAGGATCACTTTCCCCTCCCAAGGATCGATCAAATCATCGACTCCACGGCAGGATGTGAACGTCTTTCCTTCCTGGACGCATATTCTGGTTATAACCAGATTAGATTAAAAGAAGAAGATGAGGTCAAGACAGCGTTCATTACACCTTATGGCGTGTTTTGCTACAAAACAATGCCCTTTGGTCTGAAAAACGCGGGAGCAACATATCAGCGGATGATGCAAAAATGCTTAGCAACACAGATTGGAAAAAACGTACAAGTATACATCAACGATGTCGTTATAACATCAAGAAAGGGGTCAACATTGATCGAGGATTTAAAGGAAAACTTCGACAATCTTGATAAGTTTTGCCTCAAGCTAAACCCGACGAAGTGTTCTTTCGGCGTCCCTGCGGGAGAACTTCATGGGTTCCTAGTCTCAGCAAGAGGGATTGAAGCCAATCCAGAGAAAATTCAAGCTATCATAACAATGAGGAAGCCAACAAAGTTAAAAGAAGTACAACAGCTGACTGGGCGAGTCGCAGCTTTAAGCAGATTCGTTGCCAGACTAGGAGAAAAAGTGTTACCGTTCTATGCTCTAATCAAGCAAGGAGAGAAATTCCAGTGGAACGAAGAGGCCGACAGAGCTTTCGAGGATCTCAAACGCACAATTTCGACACCACCAATCTTGGTGGCGCCCAAGGAGAAGCAACCCCTCTTGTTATACATTGCAGCCACGCCTCAGGTGGTCAGCACAGTACTTGTAGTCGAAAGAGAGGAAGAAGGAAAACTCCATGGAGTACAGAGGCCAGTATACTTCATCAGTGAAGTTTTATCTCCCTCAAAACAGCGGTATCCGCAGTACCAAAAGCTAGCATATGGAGTGTTTACAACCGCAAGGAAATTGCGGCACTATTTTCGGCACACCCGATAATAGTGGTCAATGAGGCGCCTTTATCCAATATACTAAACAATCTAGAAGCTACGGGTCGTGTCTCCCTTTCGGGAATAGAGCTTTCCCCTCGGGACATCACGTATGAAAAAAGAAAAGCAATAAAGTCGCAAATTCTACCAGACTTCATCGCAGAGTGGATGGAGTTACAAAATACGGGACCCCCGGATTTATCGAGAACCTGGACTATGAATTTCGACGGATCCAAGAGATTAGAGGGAGCTGGAGCAGGCGTGATACTAATATCACCTGAAGGCGATAAATTAAAGTATGTCTTACGAATGACGTTTCCAAACGCATCTCATAATGAAGCAGAGTACGAAGCCCTCATACACGGGATGAAGATGGCGAAGGCTTGTGGTGCAACTCGATTAAAAATCTTTGGTGACTCACAGTTGGTGGCTCAGCAAGTCATGAATGAATGTGATGCAGTCAACGATAGCATGATAGCATACAAGGAAGCTTACAATGAGCTGGAGAAACTGTTTGATGGGTGTGAGGTAAATCACATCAGCAGGCTAAGCAATGATGAAGCCGACGTTCTTGCAAATATTGGGTCGCAATGTCTCGCGATTCCACCAGGCGTATTCTGGGAAGAGATAGCCGAGAGATCTACAAAGTCGAAGAAACCAAAAAAGAAGGAGAAGGATGAGAAACCCTCGGGGGCTATAAAAGCGACACTGGAAGAAGAGGAGGAACAAGACCTAGTTATGATGGTACAAATTCCATGGATGCAAGCAGTCAAGTTATTAGGCGGTCCAAGGCCTTTACTGTGGTAAAAGTGGAGTTATACAAGCGAAGTATTTCGGGAGTGTTACAAAGGTGCGTCACACCCGAAGAAGGAAGGATAATTTTGAAGGATGTACACGAGGGAATATGCGGTCATCATGCAAGCAGTCGAGCTATAGCAGCCAAGGTTTTCAGAGCAGGATTTTATTGGTTGACAGCAATAGAGGACGCGAAAGAAATAGTTCGTACCTGCGACGCGTGTCAGAGATTTGCCGCAAAACCTCATTCTCCAGCAGCAGAGCTGATGCCAATACCGCTGTCTTGGCCCTTTGCTCGGTGGGGTCTCGATATGGTGGGAAAGTTACACAAAGCTTCACCAGGAGGATACGAGTATATGCTTGTCGCTGTCGACAAATTCACTAAGTGGATAGAAGCAAAGCCGATAAATTCACCAGACGGAGCGTCGGCAATCAAGTTCGTAAAAAGTATCGTTTTTCGGTTTGGAGTACCTCATAGCATCGTCACAGACAATGGTAGTAACTTCACATCAAAGGAATTCAAGGCATATTGTGCAGAGGTAAGTATCAAAATACACTTTGCATCAGTTGCGCACCCGCAAACCAATGGTCAAGTCGAAAAAGCCAATGGAATTATCTGCAATGGTATCAAGAAGCGTTTACTAGCACCATTGGAAAAAGCTCGACATACCTGGCCTCAAGAGTTGCCCAGTGTGTTATGAAATATTCGAACAACACCAAATACAGCGACACAGGAAACTCCGTTTTTCCTGGTCCATGGAGCTGAGGCAGTATTGCCGATAGAAATAGAGCACGATTCTCCAAGAGTAACGGAATATGATGAAGAAGCTTCAAGACAAGCACTGGAGGATGATGTCGATGCACTTGATGAAGCTCGAGATGAAGTGCTATCACGGGTCACCAGGTATCAGCAAGACCTGAAAAATTACCACAGTCGACGTTTGCGACCAAGATCCTTTCAGGTGGGCGACTTAGTTCTTCGGCTCACACAAAAAAGCCATGAAAAACTCGAGTCACCATGGCTTGGCCCTTACATCGTCACAGAAGTAATCGAAGGAGGAGCATACAGGATAAAGGACAAGAAGACAGGGGTTGCAGAGCCAAATCCCTGGAAGGTGGCGCAACTCAGGCGGTTCTACGCTTAGAGTCGAAATATAGTCCTCCTTTGTAAACATACAATGTACTGAAATGCCCGCGAGCTTTCAGACGCACTCTTTTCCTTTTCAGGGCATCGAGTGGGGCTGAAAAGGTTTTTAATGAGGCAGGCTCGCGGTGCTGCAATATAGAAAAGATATTTGTGATACACATCTTCTTTATCGACACGCTCGGGGGCTTGCACCCAGCAGCTACAACATACATATGAACCACCGACAAAATAGAACTTGCAAAACAATAAATTTTGCTTTGGTACAACACACCTCGCAAAACAATATAGATACACAGGAAGAACCCATAACAAGCTCGGGGGCTTATCGAAACAAAAATAGTTCGAGATATTTGACAACATATATGTTATTTACAATACACAGGCGTTCTTCGACAGAGAAAAAACAACAAAGAAATTCTTCAATCTGCATTCAATATAGCGTCTATATTGATTCCCTCGTTATTTGCAGCACCAGTGCTATGTTCAGCATAACTACCCCTCACAAAGAATTTTGCATCCATCCGAAGCAGTTCGTCCATCATCTTTTCTGCTACAGGGCACACAGTGTCATCAATTTTGTCAATGTTTTTCCTCCGCTTCGCCTGTTTGGCCAGACACTTGGGGACAATTTGAGTAAGATCTAACTTCGGGTAGCAGATCTGTATCATAATCATGGCGAATCTTGCCCCAGCTTCTAGCTGAGCCCGCACAAATTGATGAATACGAGGAGCATCTCGAAATTTCTCCATCAAAGCAGGAAGGGTGTCCAGGATTTTGTTGCGAGGAAACATGGTACTATAGACTAAAGACAAAGTTCTCGTGCAGAAGTCGAGAAAATCGCGGACCTGACTCGCGCGATCTTGAAATCTGACTATTTGGCGAGTACGCTCAGGAGTGACCCAAAAATTGGCACCATGCTCATGAGCAAGCCTGACAAGCACATTGGTTCGGGCTTCAACACGCTGATCTTCGGCAGCAGTATCCAAGAAAGAACCTGTTTCACCGGAAACATCAGCAAGGAGTAAAAAATAGTAAGGTTAAACTAACATATGACCAAGTTTTGCGGAGCATACCTGTCATATCCAAGCTAGCATCATTCATCAGCTCAAGCATATGATTCTCTCGGTGCGTAGCTTCGGCAGCCTCAGCAACTGCAGTTTCCTTCAACGCTATGGCTTTCTTGAGCTTGTTGAACAGCTCATTTTTCATTTTCAGATGATCTTCGAGACTGTTCCATGATCACGAGAATTTGTTTTGTCTTCGACTGCAGTTCTTGACGGAGTTCGTCCAAGTCCTCATTTTGTGCAGCACTCGACAAACCTCCAATATACTCGACAGCGGAGGACCTTTTAGAGCAAGACGCAGCAGGCAAGGCAGTCGAGGAATGAGGCCCAGTGGTATAGTTGTCAAAAATCAACTGGAGAGAAAATAATTCGATATCAATACCTCGGCAACATAGCTTTTTCATTAATAAGATCAGATGTTTACATGGCTATTACAAAAGGTTCCTATTGAACTATTGGGGAAGTTGTCGCCAAAGCTACTTTGGCGACAGCATCAAAAGAGAAGCAAAACAAAATAAAGACAAGGTGGTCTACTTGACCTCCGGCTTCGATGAACTAGGAGCTGGAGTTGGCTTGAATCCAAGGAAAGCAAGGATTTTCTTCGAGTTTGGCTTGGCAGCCTTAATCAAAGATTGCCATTTCTTCGTCTCCATATCCTTTACATCGCCAACTTTGGCCCAGTCGACATCCTGTTGGCTGTTAGCAACCAAAGCTATGGTGCCTTCAACACCAATCTTTAGGCCTTCTTGTCGAAGACTGGGTCCAAGATCTTCTTTGGATTGGCGAGAGCAGTAAAAGTCTCGGGTTCTTCTTTCTTCACGAAGTAGAAGGGAAAAAGCCGAGACAGAACTATTCTAGCGTCAGTAAGACCTTGGCGCGCTTCATCTCCATGAATCTCAAGAAGGGAGAGCGCGTCGAGAAGGCGATCACCTTCAGGATTCTCTAGATCATAATCTTGCTGCGTTCTCCCTAATAAGGCAAAAATATAGTTCGTCAGAAAACAAGCAAAGGAATCATATGGTTACCCGAGGAAATCATATTGATCCAAGTACTTACTGATAAAACGTCGACTCTGCGACTCCAAGCGAGTGACGATTTCCTCTTCACGAGCAGATTCATGAGTAATGTGTTCGCTTAAGGAGGTTTCCGCGTAATGAAGTCTTTTTCGAAGATCTTCAACAACGGCGGCATTTGATTCAGCCTTCTTACGAGCTTTTTCGCTTTGCTCCAATTTAAGAGCAAGAGCATCAGCGCGTTTGTTGGCCTCCGCAAGATTGGCTGGAAAAACAACCGACAGTAACAACTGTTATGACAAAAAATATGATAGAGAGTGTTCAACCAAAGAAAGCAGCAAAAATAGTACCTTCAAGTTTGTTTGCATGATCACGGTACCCGACAAATTGGGTACCAAGACGGATAAACTCCTTCATCAAAGGCTGAAGAGAGAGCCAAAGAAAGAAAAATCAATACAGTGCGCGAAAGATCGACAGCGACAAGCGAAAAAGATGCAAAACACAAAAAAGATCCGGGAAACTTACATCATCCAGTGAAGGAGTCGTGGAATCACCAATTAATTGGGAGGGTTCCTTGGCTGGCTCAACCCTAGCTCTCTTCGGTGAAGAGGCACGGGGGCTCACAACTGGAGCAGTGAGCTCAATGTCCTGCTGAGGAGGCGAAGTTTCCTCTCCATCAGGTTGAGCTTCGGAGACAACTAAAGTATGCGACGTACTCGTTCGAGCAGTCGCATCAATAGGTGGATTTTCATCCTCGTCACCACTACAATAAAAAGGCGACAAAGTAAGAAACAACATAGACAAAATATCGAGAGCAAGCAACAAAGGGCAGCAAGAACTTACGAACTGACGAGGGCATCCTCGTAAGGATTGAAAGTTGTCCTTCCCTCAGTAGGAACAACTTCTTCGGCAGGAGGTGCGCCGGCTTTGGAGGTGCCAGAATCGGCAACTTCGTCCCTTTTTCTCTTGTTCCTTGGAGAAACAGTGGAGGGGAGGGAGTGTGTCGATGTGGTAGCCTCAGAATCTTCTCTTTCAGAAGAAGCCGCGGATTTCTGAGAACCCGCGATTTCACTCTCAGGGCGAGAAGTACCCTGGTTGTCGTCAGTGACAACAGCCTGTTCTTCGACTTCTCCATCTTCAGGAAGAGGAGGAAGAGAAGCTAGAACTGGATGATTCTACAAACACAAGGAATATCGACAAGAAGTTACGAAGGGGATGTCATCAAAATAGTAGTCGACAAATAGTAAAACATTCGAGAAGAAAATACCTTGGGAAGAGGGTTGGAGACACTATATGGCTCCACATGGCAAGAAGATGGAATAGGATCTTTCTTGCTGAGTGATGAAATTCTTCGGATAAGTTTCTCCAAGTCCTTTACAGAAAGGTCCTTGGAGAGCCTGTTAGCATCTTTTTCGCCAGCATACGTCCAAAGGGGATTTTTGCGAGCCTGCAGAGGCTGCACCCTAATCCTAAGGAAGTAAGCTGTGATTTGGATGCCCGACAATTCCTTGCCGCGGGTATTCTGAAGCTCATGAATACGAGACATTAGCGCCTCTGTCGCTGTTTTTTCTTCTTCGGTAGCTTCAGCGTCCCAGGAACGGCGGCGAAGAATCTTGGCGCTCCCATCAAAAGGAGCTATGTTGTACTCCACCGAGTTAGCGCTTTCTTCGCGCACATAGAGCCATCTTTTGCGCCACCCTTGGACGGAGTCGGGGAATTTGACGTCAAAGTACTTGACGTCAGGGCGAACGCAAATAACAACACCACCTATGTTGTAGGTGAAGTTGTGGGAGCCATTGCGGCGGAGGTAGAAGATGCGCTTCCACAGAGCCCAGTTAGGAGGGACTCCGAGGAAGCATTCACAAAGAGTAATGAAAATTGCGACATGGAGGATGGAGTTGGGAGTCAGCTGATGTAGCTGCACCCCATAAACAAAGAGAAGGCCACGGAGGAAATCGTGAATGGGAGTAGACAGGCCACGAATGAGGTGGTTGACGAAACTGACCCGATACTCGATTGGAGGCGAGGGATAGCTTTCGTCGCTGGGGAAGCGCAGCGCGTCCTTCGTCTTCATGAGCCCGAGCTTCTTCATCAAATTCAGGTCTTGGTGGGAGATTTTGGATCTCTCCCACTCCAGATCTTCCGCTGCCATCTTCGATTCAGGAGTGGTGTGGCGAGTGAGCCGCGCGCGTGGTGGCATCAACAATGGCGGAAGCGCAACGTGCGAGTGTGGCTGAGCTCAGGAAGTGCTGGGCGCAATGGGGATTTTTGCAGAGGAGAAGCAGAGGTGCGGCGCAAGCGAAAAGGCGAACGGAGGAAGAAGACGACCTTATATAGGGAATTGGCGAATCGACGCACCGTTGGATGGAATAATTTTGAGATGGATGCTGTACACATGGCTAAGGGGTAAAAGTGTATTTTGACTGTGAAGGAACGGAACAGGCGTTACAGTGCGTGCGCCAGGAAAAGCGGAGGACGTGGGTCCCCCACTTGCACAGCGTGTGAACTTGGTGAGGATTTTGGGCCCGCAAGACAGAGAAAGAGCAGTACTCGCATTTTTCCGATACAGTGGTCGTGGCTATCGTCAGTAGTGACGACACTTTGACTAATGGAAAATCTCGGCAGTGAGGAGTAAGGGAATTGGCGGCAGGAAAAAATTATCGATTATTTCGAGAGCCTTTGATCAAATACAAGTTTTTGCCCAAATGCTCGGGGGCTACTTTAGAAAAAAGAACAAAGCTCAAGTATGACAAAATAGAAATGGCGAGAGCCTATGATCAAACGCAAGCATTTGTTCATAGCCTCGGGGGCTACTCCCATCGGGAGCGCTGTTCGCGCACCCGATAGACGTAAAAAGCTCGAGAGAGATTGACAATATAGCGGCATAAGATGTTGAGCCTACAACCAAGCACTAGTCCTTGGCTGTAGCCTCGGGGGGCTACTCCCATCGGGAACAATATTCGCGTGCCCGATGAAATTATAAAAATATAGAGAGAAAGAAGAAGTGAGCATATTTCGAGTTATACAAATAACTCGAAACATACTCCCATCGGGAGGGCAATATAAGTCATCCGTTGACTCAATAAAATGTGCTATTCCAACAGTCGAAAAAGCACTCGACAATATATTCTCAGAGCGCCAAAGTTGCGAATAATCTCTGAATGCCGCAAAACTCTGCGAAGGTAAGACCCCAGATCCGTTCTGAGCGGCGTGGCACCGTCTCTGACGTCGGTTTGCTACTTTTTTCCTTATCAACAGATACGAAGAAAAATCCTAACGGACGCGTTAGGTACCCGATAAAACATGACTGGGACTCGACAGAATGGTAAGACCTTAAGCGGCACCTGTCGAAGTTTACACCAGTATCCCGAGATCATGTCCAGGGACGTGATCTTGAAGTAGGTTTTTGCGGATTGCCACTAGAGCAGTTAACTAGTACCTGATCCGTCAGATGAACTAGCCCCAACTACCATTATCCCTGTACAATATATAATTGCATATCCAAAGATATGGGATAAATTTGACAGTTATTGAATGACTATAAAGTTGGAGATTTTCCCTGATTCTTCGATTCAAGCAAAATCTCGGGGGCTACTGACATAGGCACCCCCAATGGGCCTGCCGAAGATGGTACCCGGGGTTTACTGAAGGCCCACGACTCGATGAATATGAAGATTCGGAAGCCCAAATTAGTATTAAGGAAAGCAAGAGTTGTAGTATGAAAAACATACTTGTAATATTTCGGGATGAGTTAGAAACCTTCCCGGACTCTGTAACCTGTGTATTGTGAATCCCTCGACTCCACCTCCTATATAAGGGGGAGTCGAGGGACAAAGAGAGGATCGATTGATTGTTTCGCACAACCCTAATTTTCACATCGTCGAGTACTTTTCGGCTGAAACCTTCGAGATCTACTTGCCCTCTACTTCCGCTAAAACCCTAGTCTACAACCCGTAGGCATTGATAAATTAATCCCTTGTCACTAGGCCTTATTTCTAAGCATTGAAACACCATTTCCAACAAGTTCTGCTACATGTTTGCTTGCTGCCATTTTTATTTCAGATTGCAATTACTACTTACAATCATCCATATTACTTGTATTTCACTATCTCTTCGCCGAACTAGTGCACCTATACATCTGACAAGTGTATTAGGTGTGTTGGGGACACAAGAGACTTCTTGTATCTTAATTGTAGGGTTGCTTGAGAGGGATATCTTTGACCTCTACCTCCCTTAGTTCAATAAACCTTGGGTGATTCACTTAAGGGAAACTTGCTGCTGTTCTACAAACCTCTGCTCTTGGAGGCCCAACACTGTCTACAGGAATAGAAGCGTGCGTAGACATCATATAGCCACCTCTTGCGCCACCCTTGGACAGAGTCGGGGAATTTGACGTCGAAATAATCGACATCGGGGCGGACACAAATAACAACACCCCCTACATTATAGTTGGTGTTGTGGGAGTTGTTGCGGCGAATGTAAAAGATGCGTTTCCACAGGGCCCAATTCGGATGTGTCCCGAGAAAGCACTCACAGAGAGTGATGAAGATGGAAATATGGAGGATGGAATTGGGAGTCGGCTGATGTAGCTGCATCCCGTAAACAAAAAGCAATCCACGGAGAAATTCGTGGATGGGGGGAGACAGGCCGCGGATGAGGTGGTCGATAAATGTTACCTGGTAGCCGATGCGAGGTGTGGGGAAGCTCTCCTCCCCAGGGAAGAGGAGTCCTTCTTCCTTCTTGGTCAGCCCGAGCTTTTTCAGCATGTTGATGTCCTGGTTGGAGATCTTGGATCTCTCCCACGCGGAGATCTCGAAGCTTTCCGTTGCCATGGTGGTCTTTGGAGCGGTGTGCCTTGCGAGTCTTGCCCGCGGTGGCATCAAAGGGAGTGCGGGAGAGATTGAGGAGGAATACGGGCGCAGGAGTTTGGGATTTGCAGTGGAAGCTGTGGAGAGAGAGGATAAAAGTGCGGCACAGCGAAGGGGATTTCTGAGGAGGAAGATGACTATTTATATTGAACCATTCAACCGTCGCGCCGTTGGATGATGGAAAAATAGATCCAGCGCCCTACACGTGTGACCGTGGGTAAAGTGGTCTTTTTACTAAGAAGTAACTACACAGGCGCTACAGCGCGCGTGCCAGGGAAAGTGGAGGACGTGCCCCCACTTGCGTAACGTGTCAAACGACACAGTGGTAAGGGCCCGCATGTCAGCCTAAGAACAGGACTCGCACCTTCCCAACATAGCGATCGTGGCAATCGTCAGCATTGATGTCATCAATTGGGATATTTCGACTTCAGTTGTTCGAAGTTTGGCGACAAGAAGTTCTTGTGATACAGACAAAACAATTTCGGGAGCTTTTGATCAAATACAAGTTTTTGTTCAAATGCTCGGGGGCTACTTTTTGAAGAAAGTTTGATATGCAGTATTTGGCAAAGATAGAAAAGTTGAGCCTACAGCCAAGTATAAATACTCGACTGTAGCCTCGGGGGCTACTCCCATCGGGAGCGCTGGCCGCACACCCGATAAAGATGGAAGCATTGGAAAAAGTCGACAATATAGCGATTGAGATCCTAAAAAGGTGAGCCTACAACCAAGTACAAGCACTTGGCTGTAGCCTCGGGGGCTACTCCCATCGGGAACGCTGTTCGCGTACCCGATGAAATTGAGGAAGTCATGATAAGCATACTTTGAGTTACGATATAACTCTTCATATACTCCCATCGGGAAGACGAGAATAAAAATACATACAAGTCATCATATGACTCGGACAAATGTGCTATTCCAGCAGCCGAAAAAGGCACTCGACAATATATTCTCAGAGCGCCTCAGTCGCGATTTAATCTCTGAATGCCGCAATACTTTGCGAAGGTAAGACCCCAGGATCCGTCCTGCGCGGCGTGGCACCGCACCCGAATGCGCTCTGCTACTCTTTCCGTATCAACAGATGCAAAGAAAAATCCTATCGGACGCGTTAGGTACCCGATAAAACGCGATTGGAGTTTGACATATGGTAAGACCTTAAGCGGCGCATGTCGAAACTACGCCAGTATACCGAGATCATGTCCAGGGACTTGATCTTGAAGTAGGTATTTGCGGGATTGCCACGAGAGCAGTTAACTGGTACCTGATCCGTCAGATGAACCAACCCGAATTACCGTATCCCTGTGCAATATATGATTGACTTATAAAAATCATTTGATAACTCGAAGAAATTAGGTGTTAATTGTAATGATGGAGATTTTCCTTGATTCTTCGATTCAAGCAAAATCTCGGGGGCTACTGACAAAGGCATCCCCAATGGGCCTACCGAAAATAGTACCCGGGGTTTTCTGAAAGCCCACGACTCGAAGTTTATGAAGCCTGGAAGCCCAATTAAGAGAGAGTTTGGAAAGATAGAGTTGTATTAGGAATAATGACTTGTAACTATTACGGGACGAACTCAAAGAGTCTCCCGGACTTTGTAACTTGTACATCGTGAAACCCTCGGTTCCGCCTCCTATATAGGGGGGGGGGTCGAGGGACAAAGAAAGGATCAATTCCATTGTCAACATAACCCTAGCTTTTTAGCAGTCGAGTACTTTTCCGGCTAAAACCCTCGAGATCTACTTGCCCTCTACTTCCGCTAAAACCCTAGTCTACAATCTGTAGGCATTAACAAGTTAATCCCTTGTCATCGGGTGCGTCTAAATGGAAACCGGAAGGATTAATCCGGTACGTTTGGAATGGGAACCTGGCATGGCCCGTCGGATAGAATCCGCTGGACTATACTAGCTTCGGGGACTAATGTCGGTGGGATGGCCCCCGGTAGGCCAAGACTATGGAAAATAAGCCATAGAATGGTAGCAGTAAACCGGATCAATGAACGATCCGGATCTTAAAGCTAAGTTCAGCTAAGTGGAGCTGGTACAAACCGGTATCCCTGGAGGGGTATACCGGAGTACGCGGAATAAAGAGTTCGTGTTACCAAGGACCAAGGTACCGGAACTCAGAGGTAAAGGTACCGGCAAAACCGGTACAGGATCACTGTAGCCTGTCGGCACTTTAGTCAAAGATTCCTCCAAGGACTAAAGGACAAGGATGAGCGAAGCACTTCAGCTTTAATCGAAGCCCTAGTGCCAAAGTAGAAGGTGAAGTAAAAGATACCGGACGAGGTCATCAGTCCCTGATTAAAGACGAAGCCGGTGTTCAGCAAACCGGTGAGATTGACAACCTCACTGTAAGTTGGGGCAAAGTATTTGGGTTGTGTTGTGTGCAGGTTCCATGTTGTTGCTGACGCCAGTAGTGCGCCCTGCCACTAGTCAGCCAGAAACACCTTCAGAAGTTTCTCCTACTGGTCGATTAAACCTTGGTTTCGTACTGAGGGAAAACTTGCTGCTGTGCTCATCACACCTTCCTCTTGGGGTTTTGCAACAACGTGTCTGGGTACTACGAGTGCACGCCAGCAAGACTTTTTCTGGCGCCGTTGCCGGGGAGAAAGAGGATTTCTGTAAGGGGAGTTTCTCATCTCCAATCTCTTTACTTTGTTATAGTTTGCTTAGTTTATTTTACTTTGTTTTGTTTGCTTTATTATATCAAAAACACAAAAAATTAGTTTACTTTTATAGTTGTCTTTATATCAAAAATACAAAATAAATTAGTTTCTTTTATAACTATTATTTCTGTTGCTTAGTTTTAATTCTGCTAAAATGGGTTCCACTGAAAATACTAAGTTGTGTGACTTTACTAGTACCAACAATAATGATTTTATTTGTACACCTATTGCTCCACATGCTCCTGAAGCAGCCTTCTATGAAATTAAACCTGCTTTATTAAATCTTGTCATGAAAGAGCAATTTTCTGGTGTTAGTACTGAAGATGCCGCATCTCACCTTAATAATTTTATTGAACTTTGTGAGATGCAAAAATATAAGGATATAGATGGTGACATTATAAAACTAAAATTGTTTCCTTTCTCTTTGAGTGGTAGAGCTAAAGATTGGTTGCTATCTTTGCCTATAAATAGTATTGATTATTGGGTTAAATGCAAAGATGTTTTTATTGGAAAATATTATCCTCCTGCTAAGATTATATCTTTGAGAATCTACATAATGAAATTTAGACAATTTTATAATGAACATGTTGCTCAAGCTTGGGAGAGAATGAAATCTTTGGTAAAGAATTGTCCCACTCATGGACTGACTACTTGGATGATCATCCAAACCTTTTATGCAGGACTAAATTTTCTTTCAAGAAATCTCCTGCATTCAGCTGCTGGAGGTACCTTTATGTCCATTACTTTGGGGGTTACAACTAAATTACTTGATGATATGATGATAAATTATTTTGAATGGCACACCGAGTGAGCTCCACAAGGTAAGAAGGTAAATTCTATCGAATAATCCTCCTCTTCGAGTAATAAGATTGATACTATTATATCTATGCTTGTTAATGGTAAAGCTCATGTTGATCCAAATAATATTCCGTTAGCTTCTTTGGTTGCTCAAGAAGAGCATGTTGATGTGAACTTCACTAAAAATTACAATTTCAACAACAATGCTTATAGGAATAATTTTGGTAGCAACAATTATATGCCATATCCTTCTAATAATGGTAATGCTTATGGCAAATCTTATGGTAATTCCTACAGCAATAATAAAAGTGCACCCTCTGATCTTGAAGTCATGCTCAAGGAATTTATTAGTAAACAAACTGCTTTCACTAAAACCGTTGATGAAAAGCTTGGCAAAATTGATATTCTTGCTTCTAAAGTTGATAGCCTTGCTCATGATGTTGATTTTCTTAAACTAAAAGTGTTGCCTCATGATGTTAAAGAAAGTAAAACTTTGAATGTCATTCAAGTTAGAATTTATGAAAATGTTAGGATGTTGGCGGAATTGCATGCTAGGTGGGAAGAGAAGATGAAATTGCTAGAAACAATAATTTGGCTAAAGTCTATACCATCACCACCACCAGTAGTAATGAAGTTTCAAATGCTAGCAACTCTCCTACTAATAATAATAAAGTAAATGGTGCAGGAAAAGGCCCCGCTCCATCTACAAAATTGCCTAGAACCACTGAAACTACTCCTGATAAGTGTGCTGAAATTTTTCGGAGTATGGGAGACAAGATTCCTTTTACCTTTGATAAAAATGAGTTTGATTTTGATGATTGCAATATCTCTGAAGTAATTAAGTTCTTACAAAAGTTTACTATAAGTCCTAATGCTAGTGCTATAAATATGGCTTTTACAAAGCACATAACAAATGCTCTTATGCAAATGAGAGAGGAGAAATTAAAACGTGAACCCTCTATTCCTAAAAAGTTAGAAGATGGCTGGGAGCCCATCATTAAGATGAAAATAGATGGTTTTGATTGCAATGCTTTATGTGACCTTGGTGCAAGTATTTCTGTTATGCCTAGAAAAATCTATGATATGCTTGAATTGCCACCGTTGGAAAAATGTTATTTAGATGTTCATCTTGTTGATATTGCTGCAAAGAAACATTTGGGGAAAGTTGATAATGTGCTTATTATGGTTAACAATAACCTGGTCCTGTTGATTTTGTTGTTTTGGATATTGAATGCAATGCTTTTTGTCCAATTATATTGGGAAGACCGTTCCTTAGAACAGCTGGTGCTGCTATTGATATGAGAGATGGGATTATTAAATATCAATTCCCACTTAAGAAAGGTATGGAACACTTCCCTAGAAAGAGAAAGAAGTCATCTTATGACTCTATTATTAGAACGAATTATGATGTTGATGTTTCTTTACTTGATAATATTTGATGCTCGCATTTTTACTGCGCCTAGCTGAAAGGCGTTAAAAAAAGCGCTTATGGGAGACAACCCATGTTTTATTTATAGTAATTTTTCTTTTTGTTGAGTCTTGGAAGTTATTACTACTGTAATGACCGCTCCTTATCATTTTTATTTCGTGTTTGTGCCTAGAATAGCCTCTAATAGGAAGAAAGTAATGTTTGGGGAAGTTGCTATCCTGAAAACAGATTATGTGCTGTTACCATAAAAATTCGTATAAATAGACAGAGCGTAGTTTTGATCTGTCATTTTTTATGCACATGCCACAGGTTATTATCTAACTTTCGTTAGTTGCCACTTTTTGAGATAATTAACAGAGCATTTTCGGAAATTTCGATCTTTACCTGCTGTTCTGTTTTGACAGATTTCTGCACTATTTGCATTTGCCTCTTAAATCTCTTTCTTTTTGAGTTCTTTTGATCAGAGAACTATTTGAAAGGTTGCTACAGTAGCTTATGCTTTAATAGATGTTTGATATATGTTAGTACTGAACACAAGTGGATTGTTTTATTTTGATTATACTAATGCTGCTAATAAAGAATTGTGAGAAGTTTTGGTATGAAGGAAGTTTTCAAGTGTAGGGAGAGAAGAATGATGTGATTAGATGAAAAATGGACAAAAGCTCAAGCTTGGAGATGTACCTGCACCCCAAGATATATTCAAGAGGTACAAGCGTCAAAGCTTGGGGATGCCTTGGGCATCCCCTCTTCATCAACAAAGCAACATGTCATCTCTCTATGCGCTATATTTTTATTGCTTCATACACTATGTGTTGTTCTTGGAGCGTCTTTATTTTTGTTTTCTGTTTTGTTTTGTTTTGTTTTCTGTAGCATATGATGGATCCCGGCACATTTGTTTTGGAGAAAGACCCGCTCCTTTTTAATTGCATAGAACGCTCTAGTTTTCGTTGTTATTGTTCTGCGAGTGTTCTAGTTTTCTGGTACTGTGTTTAGCTCTTGTTCTTTCACTTGAATTTTGTTCAGAGCTCGTTAGTATTCTTTATTTATGTATGATTAGCTCTCTGGTCCATATTGTATTTCATCTCTTAGAGTTATATCAAATAAGTTGATTGGCGTTGGATACGAGTAAAATATTTCATGACTATAGTGATGCAAATGGAAGCTTGTCTAGACTGTAGCATAGACTTTGGCATGTCATGTTGAATGTTATTCTTGTCATATGCTTAGTATTTATTGTTTTAGCATGACTTGTTCCAAATGGCTGAGAGTGCATAATGTGTCATTCAAGAATCATGTGTTGTTTCTATCATAAAATCATAGTATTGTGGTATTCTCCTTTGATGCTTTATTGGTTTGACTTGGCGCATGCTTATACCATGTTATGACTATAACCAGTCAACTAAAGCCTCTATGATCATTTAGTTTTTGATTTGTAATATCACTTTATGCTTTGATTGATAGTGTTTTGTCGCTATGCATGATTATAGCCATTATTGCTCTCTTAGTTGGTCACTTCCAGTCTTTTTGCTAGCCTTCACCTGTACTGAGTATGAGCTCTACTCGTGCATCCAACCACCAAAAACCAAAGTTGCCAATTGTGTCCACCATATCTACCTATATGTGGTATTTCACCACCACTCCAAAGTAAATTACTTGTGTGCTACCTTTAAACCTTCAAAAATAATCACCTGTTTTGTGTAAATTATAGCTCATGGGAAAGTAGTCTAAAAACTATTATGGCAAGTACTATGTTTTATGCATTTTTAGTTCTTATAAGTTGCTTGTTGTGTGATAACCATGATGTCATGGGGAACACCATCAATATGCTTTTGTTGAATATCATGTGAATTTCTGTGCATGCTCATCTTGTTTGAAGTAAGGGAGATTTACCATGAGTTGCAAAGATTTGAGTATGCATATTGTTAGAGAGGAACATTGGGCCGTCAACTAAAGCCATGTTCACATGGTGGAAGTTTCAGCTGGGCAAAAGTCCAAATATCTGTTGTCCTTGCTTTCCCGGTATGGATGTCCAAAAAAGTTGAGATTCATCAAAATTGAGAAATCAAATGAGATCTATCTCCTAAGGACCTTTGTACAGGAGGCAAGGAGGTACCCCTTTGTGACACTTGGTTAAAACATATGTATGCGATGAAAATCCATGGAAGTCCAAGCTAATTAGGACAAGGTGTGAGCACTATTGGCATATTATGCATGAGGCAAGCAAACTTATAGGAAGTAATTATGCATAGGTCATACTATTTATCACTACCGTTGACATAAGTAGCACCTCTCAAAATAAATATTTTCCACACTCTTATTGCTTTCAAAATAAAAAGTTCTAGCACATGGGTAATCCCTGCTTCCCTCTGCGAAGGGCATTTCTTTTACTTTCATGTTGAGTCTTCATCTTCTACTTTATGCACCAATTAAGATAGCATAGTTGTCATTCTTAGTGCAATGTGCATAGTCCCAAAATTATTATTGATTGATTCATGATTGTGCTACTGCTTGCTCTCGAATTACTTGTATCTAGTCACCTTTTAAACTTTGAAGGTGTCCTTGCATTTATGTTTTGCTATTCCATGAGGACATGTTGAGTACCACTTTATTATGTTTACTCTATGATCATAAACACACAATTGCTTTCAATGCACTATTATTTATGATCCTTTGTTTGAGTTACTCTTCATGTTATAACATAGTTGCTAAGTTCAATTGAATTATATCTATCATGCCTATGTTAGAGTACTTAGATCCCAGCTCACAATGCTTTACATGCTTGATCAAGATTGTGTTGGCTTCATGTCACCTCAAAAATTATTTTTGTTATCACTTATCTACTCGAGGAGGAGCAGGAGTTAAGCTTGGGGATGCTGATACGTCTTAAACGTATCTATAATTTTTGATGCTCCATGCTTGTTTTACACCAATTCATATGTGTTTTGTTTACACTTCGTTGCACTTTTACATGATTTCCGGCACTAACCTATTAACAAGATGCCATAGTGCCAGTTCCATGTTTTCTGCTGTTTTTGTATTTCAGAAAAGTTGTACAGGAAATATTTTCGGAATTGGACGAAACAAAAGCCGAAGTCAATATTTTACCGAATGAAGACGAAGTCGGAAGGGGGGACGAAGAGGCACACCAGGGCGCCCACACCTGCCCTTGGCGCAGCCAAGCCTGGGCCCACGCCAAGGCATGGTGTGCCCCCCCAGGCACCCAACCGACCTCAATCCTTTGCCTATTTATACATCTTCTCAGGAAAATCCTGGATACCCGAGCCTCCATCCACGAAAAGTTCAGTCGCGGCCGCCATCGCCGAACCCATCTCGGGGGGCTCTGAAGCTCTTCCCGGCACCCTGCCGGAGGGGGAAATCATCGCCGGAGGCATCTACATCGCCATGCCCGCCTTCGAAGTGCTGCGTGAGTAGTTCATCCTGGGACTATGGGTCCATAGCAGTAGCTAGATGGTTGTCTTGTCCATCTTGTGCTTCATGTATCGATCTTGTGAGCTGCCCTACATGATCAAGATCATCTTTATGTAATCCTCTATATTTGCTTTGCTAGGATCAGATGAATGTTGAATACTATGTTGAGATTGATTATATATTCATTTCATATGCTATTTGTGATCTTGCATACTCTCCGTTGCTAGTAGAAACTCTGGCCAAGTGGACACTTGTGACTCCAAGAGGGGATATTTATGTTCGATAGTAGGTTCATGCCTCTAGTTTCCTGGGAGAGTGAATTTATAACTTCTAAGTTTGTAGATGTGCTGTTGCTACTAGGGATAACCCAACAATGTTTTATCCAAGGGTAATTCTATTGTTTACTTTACACACATTGCTTAATGCGATAGTCTGTTGCTTGCAACTTTATACTGGAAGGGGTGCGGACGCTTACCTGAAGGTGGATTATTAGTCATAGACGCAGTTGGATTACAGTCTATGTATTATGTTGTAATGCCCAATACCAAATTATCATAGTAATCATCTTGTCATGTATCGATCGATATTCTGTCAATTGTCTAGCTATAATTTGTTTACCCAACATGCTATTTCTTTATGGAGAGACACCTCTAGTGACCTGTGTACCCCGGTCCTATTTCCTTTACTGATAAATTCAACTGCAATCATTTTCTGTTTACTTTCTGCAAACATCTCCTTCCATTCGATAAGTCTAATCCTTTGTGTTCAGCAAACCGGTGAGATTGACAACCTCACTGTAAGTTGGGGCAAAGTATTTGGGTTGTGTTGTGTGCAGGTTTCACGTTGTTGCTGACGCCGGTAGTGCGCTCTGCCACTAGTCAGCCAGCAACACCTTCAGAAGTCACACCTTTCTCTTACTGGTCGATTAAACCTTGGTTTCGTACTGAGGGAAAACTTGCTGCTGTGCTCATCACACCTTCCTCTTGGGGTTTCCCAACAGCGTGTCTACGTACTACGAGTGCACGCCAGTAGTCGGCCACTTTCGTGCTGCGGGTGGGCAGTATCCCCTCCTGGTGGTGTCGGCCTGGAGGGCTCGATCTGGGCCTACATGTCTCCGATCTGGGCCTTCTGGTCTGGGGTCGTTGCGTCGCATGGAGGTTGCTTGGAGTTGGTGCTCGTAGGTTGCATCCTCATCAAAGTAGAAGGTGGAAAGATGGATTGCGTCTCTTGGCATTGCAAGATATCGGAGGTATGCGACTTCATAGTTGCGATCAGGGACGGGGGGGGGGGGAGTGGAACGAGCGGGGGCGACACCCCCCTATCAGTCCACTTGTCCCGTGGAAACAATTAAATTTCAGTAAGTGTGCTAGGCCCCCCCCCCCCATCCGTGTGTGAAGCACCAATTGCCAATCCCAGTTCCTAAGCCCCTCAGCACATGTTAATAATTACTGTATTAGGCCATGCAGGCGACAATATCCAGACCAAGGCCAGCTTAGCACACCGTAGAAACTAGGACTAGAATTCAAGGAACCGGCACATGATCGGATTGGATCATCCTAAGTCGCCGCCAGCCCCCCTTCCTTCTCCACCGCTGAGTCCCCTTCTGTCAACACCCGGATTTTTAAGTCTAGATGCCTATTATGCCATACATCGCAATCCCAGGAAGATTGTTTTTGCGAGACATAACAGTTGAATATCATAGAGTCATCATTCATTACAACACCATAATAGTCTTACAATAAAAAGGATCACATGATCCAGTCTCATTACAACACTTGATCTAATGATCATTACATAACACATAGAGGAAGCGAAGTAGTAGTGGACTATCTATTCCACAGGCAACGCTTGACGTTAGAAGAGGCTCCTAGTTGTCGTAGACGTCATGTTGGCCGTCATCTTCATACTGCTGTTCAGCTTCATAGTCTGGCCATTTGAATAGCCAGGGACACAGCCGTGAGTACTTTCAAGTACTCGCAATCTAATACTAGTGTAAGCACTAATAGTTTAGTGAGAGGGTTCTAAGTTCTAAGTTTATTTGCATAAAGCCAATTTTAGTTCATAAGCATTTAATAAAAGACTCCTCATATGCTAACTACTCAAGTGGGAATATTAGTGTCATTCCCACAACTCCGTTGTGATTAAGACAAAGTCACCTTTTCAAGTTCAAAACACAAGTCACAATTGGGAAAAATTCTGATGACGGAACAGTATGGCCTTTCCAATTGTCCATGACCGCGGACGCGGATATTCGAATAGGTTTACACTCTGCAGAGGTTGCACACTTGTGCCACAACATTTGATTACATCCGTCAGGGATAACCCTGAATAATCATAACTCAGTATGCGGATCATCAACCATTAACTTTTCACTTACATACCCTAGTATAGGCACCTCCCCCATGAGTTTGGCCTCCCAGTGATAACCAACTGCTATCCTGGGAACTGCACAGGGCTTGGGTAAGCCATTCAACTCTTTTCACGTAATTTCACTTTCAACGGAGGCAGCCTCGGCATAACCTCCATGACGCTTGTTCAGAGGGAACCCATACTAAGACACATAAATTTCCAGCTAAAGCCTTACCCATAATCAGGTATTGTGGGGGTACTCAAGAATTGGAATGGTATCGCATCCGAACCCAATCATCAGTGTTTATCAAATTCACCATGCCATTCAAGTCATATTCACCTTTAAAAATCTTTCAATAGAATGACTCATCATTCCAAGGTTTTCAAATTCAAAAGATTCACATGTTCCTAGCTAGAGTAGTCACTTTTAGTTTAGCACTAGCAACTAGTCATGAGGGGTGCTAACTAGCTGGTAGCTATCTAGGCTAAATTTGATACTCTTGTAGTACTCTATACTTAGACCAAAGTTAACTATAAAAGGAAGCTTTGATAATCAAAGTAAAAGTTTGTGAGATAAAACTGGAACTTGGAAAGTAAAACACAAAGTAGTATGGTAAGGGTGCCTTGCTCAAGTAGAGCTTGCACTTGGGTAACTTGCAAGAGTATAGCTTGCTTTGATTGGTACAGTGATCAAAGTTCTCTTCTTCTTCCTGGTAGTAGACCTCCTCCTCCGGGTACTCCTCGGTACTAGCGTCTATAAACGAATATGAGGTATACCATCACCACACAAATCTTAAGGCTAGACTTAAGCACACAAATGGTTCACACAAGCTATTCTAGCATCACCACATTATTCACATGTTGATGGACTTTGTTTTCTTTTTAAGAAAAATAATTTCCTCTCATTGAGAGTAATTATTAGGGTTTCCATTTAGTACTTTGGGGAAATAATTTCCTCTCATTGAATCTTATTACGATTTAATTTCCTCAAATACTAAGTGTGAGATTATGTTGACCAGGGTCAACACTTCACTCTTATCAGTTGAGAGAAAGGATTTAAATGAGGTACTAAACCTCATGCAATTTAAACCCTACTATTGCAACAATTTAATGTCTCTAAGTAATTCACTATGAGATGCTATAGAGCAAAGTCAACACTTCATATTTAATTGCTTAGGACCATGATTTAAATGAGAGGGAACCTCTCATACTATTTAAGAAATAAATTTGGAAAATTTAAATGGACTAGAAATAGCCACATAACCATTATTTGAATCTAGCCCGTGATCATTTGAAACAACCATGTGATGTTTTTACATAATCAAATAGACAATATGAAATGTGATTTATGAGAGTTGGAATCAACTCAAAATCATTTATGGTTGATTTTTAAGAATTGTTTGAAGTTGCAAAAGGCCCTGCCTTGTTATTTTTACCACATTAATTATACAACGAATTTTGGCTTGAGACCAGCGGGGTTGGGTAGAACTTTTCACAAGCTTTCCAACAACACCAAATTCACCAAATTTGGCCCAGTAGATCTTCCTGAATTTAAATTTGAAGTTGGAGCCAGTATTGAATTTGATTTGAAACAGAAAAACAAAATTTGAATTACTGGGCCTGGCGGGAAAGCTAACTGGGCCGAAATGGTTTAAAAATGAGAAAGCCAGCCCACCACGCGTCCAGCACGCGTGGGCTGCCTGACAAGGTGGGGCCTACGTGTCAGTCTCACTTAAAACGCGAAACGGTATGGGCTATTCTGGGACGCACGATTAGATCGTGATCCAACGGTTCACGGCCATCGTCGTCGACGGCGAGAGGGTGGCTCACTGGCGGCATGAGCTGGGGGTTGGGGAGCTCACCGGCGCTCCGGCGGTCGTCGGCGAGGTGCGCACGGACGTTGTCGTCGACGGCGGTTTGTCTGGTACCAGCGGCGTCTCCGGGGATGGCGTCAATCTCCGTCGAGCTTCTGTGGCGGCTCATGGGCTCCGACGTCGCAATTGGGTGGCTCTGGTGGACAATGTCGAGCGGAAAAGGGTGGAGGAGGTCGAGTGAGAGGAGGGGAGGTTGCTGGTGTGGTGGATTGAGTGAGGGGAGTGCCCCTTTTATAGCGGCGAGGCGAGGCAGGGGTGCTGTGCGGCGGTCATCCTTGCCGACGGCGATACAGTGTCGGAGCTGTCCTAGTGATGATGCAGGCGAGTGGGTGACGTCGTTGCGAGTACGGGAGACGTGATGGCGCAGAAAATGAGGGTGTGTGGAGGTCGTCATCGTCCTCGCGTCCTCATGCCCGTGGCGGATGGCGTCGACCATGGCGACGGCGACAGGTCGAGCGGGGTCCAACGAGCGTGTCTCTGCAGTTGCTGGGGTCACGGAGTTGCTGCTGATGCGAGGAGAGAGCAAGGCGTCAACGGGGTTGGCCGGGCGACGTCGTGTCCGTGCGTGTCCGTGGCGCTCGCCGTGCGCGCTCTGGCGTGCGCGTGCGTCACTGGGTGTGCGTGTCCTAGCGTGTGGCGTGCTCCTCTTCGTCAACGGCGAGTACCAGCGTGTCCAGGAGAGTGAGAGCAAGTCGTTTGGCAAGGTGGTGCACCTTGGATTCGAGTGGAGAGAAGAGTGGCATGTGGTGCTCATGTCATGCCACGGCATGATCACCATTTGGTCAATTTGTACGTGGCACAGTGATGCAAAGGGTTGGGTTTGGTCCAGGGGGTCGAGGAGGGTGTGTGTGATGACATGAGGAAGATGGTGTAGGCAAGAATCTGCTGGTTCATAGGGTGTCCAGAGTTGGCAGCAAGGTGCACACAAGGTGCTCGGTCAAATGGCCGCAAGAAGAAAATTTTCAAATTTTGAAATGAATTTTGGTGGAGTTGATTTGAATAATGTTTGGAGCAGAATGGTGGTGGTGGGGTGCAAAGTTGAGTTGGTTTGCAAAAATACAAAAGTGACACAATCTTGAATCTGCTTTAATGTTCCAACTTTGCTTGAGCATATTAAGGAATTGACGAAGAATTTGCAGAGGTGGCCTTGACCAAAGTTGTTCATCTTGATGAGGTCTTGGATGAGGTGCAAAGAGTTGGAATGGTTTGGTTTAAAAATCTCTTAATACAGAGGCTCAAGGTGAGCATCATGATATAAATGGCAGATTTGACCATCATTTCATGTGAGCTCATTTTGAATTTAAATTTGATTTGATTTGAGTTTGTTTGATTCCAAAGGTGTTCTTAAGTGTTTAGTAACATTCTCCAACCAATGGCACAAGCCAAATTGGCCTAGGTTAAGTATTTTCAAAAATGGCCAAAACCATATGTGAGGGTTTTTGTGATTTCTCACTTTTATTCTTTTCTTCTTGTTTTGCTTCTCTTTGTGATCACAAGGGATCGAAGGTAGGGTTTTGGGTAGTAAGCATAAGTGATACGTCCAATTTGCATCACTATTTTATATCATAATTTGCTGTTATTCATTGATATATTTCATATTGGGACACAATACTTATGTTATTTCATCTATTTTGCATGTTTCATCATTATTGGAGGATCAAGCACCGGAGCTAGGATTCTGTTGGAAAAAGCACCGTCAGAACGCAATATTTCGGAAGATCAACTGTGGAAGGAAATTATACCAAAAATCCTATTTTTCAAGATGACGAAGGAAGCCAGAAGGAGGGGCCAGGAGGACCCAGGGTGGGCCCACACCCTAGGGCGGCGCGGCCCATGCCCTGGCCGCGCCGCCATGTGGTTTGGGGGGCCCACAACCCCTTTCGCCTCCTTTTCTTCGTGAAATCCTTCGTCCCGAAAACCTAAGCCACAGAGGGTACCTCGCGAAGAGTTACAGCCGCCTCTGCGGGGCGGAGAACACCAGAGAGAAAAGAGCTCTCCGGCGGGCAGGAATCCGCCGGGGAAATTCCCTCCGGGAGGGGGAAATCGACGCCATCGTCACCGTCATCGAGCTGGACATCATCTCCATCACCATCATCATCATCTCCACCATCATCACCGCCGTCTCCACCGCTGGACACCGTCACCGCCGTAGCAATTTGGGTTTGATCTTGATTGTTTGATAGGGGAAACTCTCCCGGTATCGATCTCTACTTGTTGTTGATGCTATTGAGTGAAACCATTGAACCAAGTTTATGTTCAGATTGTTATTCATCATCATATCACCTCTGATCATGTTCCATATGATGTCTCGTGAGTAGTTCGTTTAGTTCTTGAGGACATGGGTGAAGTCTAAATGTTAGTAGTGAACTATGGTTGAGTAATATTCAATGGTATGATATTTAAGTTGTGGTGTTATTCTTCTAGTGGTGTCATGTGAACGTCGACTACATGACACTTCACCATTTATGGGCCTAGGGGAATGCATCTTGTATTCGTTTGCCAATTGCGGGGTTGCCGGAGTGACAGAAACCTAAACCCCCGTTGGTATATCGATGCAGGAGGGATAGCAGGATCTCAGAGTTTAAGGCTGTGGTTAGATTTATTCTTAATTACTTTCTTGTAGTTGCGGATTCTTGCAAGGGGTATAATCACAAGTATGTATTAGTCCTAGGAAGGGCGGTGCATTAGCATAGGTTCACCCACACAACACTTATCATAACAATGAAGATTATTTAGCCGTATGTAGCGAAAGCACTAGACTAAAATCCCATGTGTCCTCGAGAACGTTTGGTCATTATAAGTAAACAAACCGGCTTGTCCTTTGTGCTAAAAAGGATTGGGCCACTCACTGCAATTGTTACTCTCGCACTTTACTTACTCGTACTTTATTCAACTGTTACATCAAAACCCCCTGAATACTTGTCTGTGAGCATTTACAGTGAATCCTTCATCGAAACTGCTTGTCAACACCTTCTGCTCCTCATTGGGATCGACATTCTTACTTATCGAAGATACTACGATACACCCCCTATACTTGTGGGTCATCAAGACTATTTTAAAGCGCCGTTGCCGGGAGTGAAGCGCTATTGGTAAGTGGAATTGGTAAGGAAAACCTTTCTTGTTGTGCTGATTTTATTTACTGCTGCTATAAGTCATTATGGAGAGATCTTCTCTTCAATTTTTATTTGGGAAATCTACTACTACTGCAATGGTAGTGGATGAGGCGCCAGGTGAGGAAGTGATACCATATAAAATACCTATGAAAATTATTGAACGTGTTATGGATAACCGCTATGAAGGGGATGGAACTGTCCATCCTAGTGATCATTTACTGTTTTTGCATGAATTATGCGGTTTATTCAAATGTGCAGGTATTGCTATGGATGAAGTGAGGAAGAAATTATTCTCTTTATCGCTGTCTGGTAAAGAGGCGCGTTGGTATAAATTACTGGATAATGGGGATTCTCTTGAATGGAATGATATTGTGCCCCGGTTTTATTCTAAGTTCTATCCTCCAAGTGAAATTCATAAGGATCGGAATCGCATATATAATTTTTGGCCTCATGATGGAGAGAGTATTGCCCAAGCTTGGGGGAGATTGAAGTCTTTAATGCTCAAATGCCCCATTCATGAGCTTCCTGGTAATGTTATTATTGATAATTTCTATGCAAGAATTTCTTTTCAAGACAAGACCTTGCTGGATACTTCTTGTTCTGGATCATTTACATGCAACAAAGAAGAGTTTAAAAGGGACCTTCTTGATCGGATCCAAGAAAATACTGAAGGTTGGGAGAACGACAAGGATAGAGAATCAGGTATAATTTATGATTATAAATGCATTGAAGCTTTTATGGATACTGATAAATTTCGTAATATGAGTGCTACATATGGTCTTGATTCTCAAGTTGCTGTAAATGTTTATAAAGCTTTTGCCTCTCATTATGAATTGCCAAAGAAGAATTTTGATAAGTATCATGAACCTTATAAAGATAAAATTGATTCATCTATTAATAAATGCGTTGTAGTTGAAACTGTTGATCATGTTATTCCTGAAGCTTATATTGAAAAAAACTCCTTTCCCTGCTAAAATGAAGGAGTACTCTGTTATAAATAGTGCGGTTCATAAAAGTGAAAAGAAACCTGTAGAACCTGAAGAACAAATTAAAGTTGAACCTGCTGTTGCAATAATTAAAGATCTTGTGACTGAAAATGTGGAGGATGGTCATATTATTTTCTGTGAAGATGCTTCTAATATTGTTTCACATCCTAATAAACCCAAACAAGCTAGTGTTCCTATGCTATCTGTTAGAATTGGTGATCATTGCTATTATGGATTATGTGATATTGGTGCAAGTGTTAGTGCTATTCCGTATGAGCTTTACACGGAGATTATGCACGAAATTGATTCTTGTGAACTTGAAGATATTGATGTGGTTATTCAGCTGGCTAATAGAGAAACTATTTCTCCAATTGGTATTGTTCGAGATGTGGAAGTTTTATGCGGTAAGATTAAATATCCTGCTGACTTTTTGGTACTTGGTTCTGCTGCTAGTGATTATTTTCCTATTATTTTTGGTAGACCTTTTCTAAATACTTGTGGAGCTATTATAGATTGCAAGAAAGAGAAAATTTTGACTAAATTTGCTGGTGAATCTTATGAGTTTAACTTCTCTAAATTTACCAAAACTCCTTATAAAGCTGATTTGCCTAGTAATGATTTTAAAATGGAGCAGTGTGCATCTATTGTTCTTGTTCCTAACAATCCTTTGCAGCAACATTTGGAGGATAGCGAGAGTGAAGTTTTTAGGAAAGAAAGAGATGAGCTTGAGGAAATTTTTCTTCGCCAACCTATTCTCAAGCATGATTTACCGGTGGAAGATCTGGGTACAACACCGCCACCAAAGGAAGATCCTGTTTTTGATTTAAAGCCTTTGCCTGATAATCTTAAATATGCTCATATTGATGATAAGAAAATATATCCTGTTATTATTAGTTCTAAGCTTTCAGAGTTTGAAGAAGAAAGGTTATTGGAAATATTGAAGAAGCACCGTGGAGCTATTGGCTACACTCTTGATGATTTGAAAGGGATTTCTCCTTCTATTTGCCAACATGCTATTAATATGGAAGATGATGCAAAGCCTGTTGTTGAACATCAGCGTCGTCTAATTTCGAAAATGAAGGAAGTGGTAAGGAATGAGGTATTGCGACTTCTTGAAGCTGGTATTATATATCCTATTGCTGATAGTAAATGGGTTAGTCCTGTGCATTGCGTTCCCAAGAAAGGTGGAATGACTGTTGTGCCTAATGATAATGATGAGCTCATCCCTCAAAGAGTAGTTGTAGGGTATAGAATGTGCATCGATTTTCGAAAAGTTAATAAAGTTACTAAGAAAGATCGTTACCCTTTACCATTTATTGATCAAATGCTAGAAAGATTGTCTAAAAATACTCATTTTTGTTTTCTTGATGGTTATTCTGGGTTTTCACAAATTGCTGTTAAAGCTAAAGATCAAGAGAAAACTACTTTTACTTGTCCCTATGGAACTTATGCTTACAGACGTATGCCTTTTGGTTTATGTAATGCTCCTGCTACTTTTCAAAGATGCATGTCTGCTATTTTTCATGGTTTTTGTGAGAGTATTGTAGAGGTATTCATGGATGATTTTTCCATCTATGGGAATTCTTTTGATAGTTGCTTGCGAAACCTTGATAAAGTTTTGCAGAGATGTGAAGAAACTAACCTTGTTCTTAATTGGGAGAAATGCCACTTTATGGTTAATGAAGGAATTGTATTGGGACATAAAATTTCTGAGAGAGGTATTGAAGTTGATAGAGCTAAAGTTGAAGCAATTGAGAAGATGCCCTATCCGAGGGATGTTAAAGGTATTCGTAGTGTTCTTGGTCATGCTGGGTTTTATAGGAGATTTATTAAAGATTTCTCCAAGATTTCAAAGCCTCTTACTAATCTTCTTCAAAAAGATGTACCATTTGTTTTTGATGATGATTGTAAGGAAGCTTTTGAAACTCTTAAGAAAGCCTTAACAACTGCTCCTATAGTTGAACCTCCTGATTGGAACTTACCCTTTGAGATTATGTGTGATGCTAGTGATTTTCTTGTATTATTTGTTCTTGGACAGCGAGTAGATAAAAAAATGAATGTTATTCATTATGCTAGTAAAACTCTTGATGCTGCTCAAAGAAATTATGCTACAACTGAAAAAGAATTATTAGCTGTAGTTTTTGCTTGTGATAAATTTAGATCTTATATTGTTGATTCAAAAGTTACTATTCATACTGATCATGCTGCAATTAGATATCTTATGACTAAGAAAGATGCTAAGCCGAGACTTATTAGATGGGTACTTCTTTTGCAAGAATTTGATTTACATATTGTAGATAGGAAAGGTGCTGATAATCCTGTTGCTGATAACTTGTCTAGATTGGAAAATATTGCTTATGATCATGTTCCCGTTAATGATAGTTTTCCAAATGAACAATTGGCTGTAATAAAGGTGAGCTCGCGAGACAGTCCTTGGTATGCTGATTATGCTAACTTTATTGTTTCCAAGTACTTGCCTCCAACCTTTTCAGCTCAGCAAAGGAGGAAATTCTTTTATGACTTGAGGCACTATTTCTGGGATGACCCACACTTATATAAAGAAGGAGTGGATGGTATTATGCGAAGATGTGTTCCCGAATATGAACAACAAGAGATATTGAGTAAATGTCATGGTAGTGCTTATGGAGGACATCACGCCGGAGAAAGAACCGCGCAAAAGGTTCTACAATCAGGTTTTTATTGGCCGACTCTCTTCAAGGATGCGAGAAAGTTTATTTTATCTTGTGATGAATGCCAAAGGGTTGGTAATATCTCCAGACGTAATGAAATGCCTATGAATTATACTCTTGTTATTGAACCGTTTGATTGTTGGGGATTTGACTTCATGGGACCTTTTCCGTCTTCAGAAGGTAACACTCACATACTTGTTGCTGTTGATTATGTTACTAAATGGGTGGAAGCTATACCTACAAAAAGTGCTGATGGTGAGACCTCTTTAAGAATGCTTTTAGATATTATTTTTCCTAGATTTGGAGTGCCTAGATATATTATGACTGATGGAGGTTCTCATTTTATTCATGGAGGTTTTAGAAAAACTCTTGCTAAGTATGGTATTAATCATAGAATTGCTTCCGCTTATCATCCTCAAACTAGTGGTCAAGTAGAATTATCAAATAGAGAGATTAAATCTATTTTGGGAAAGACCGTTAATAAAACTAGAAAGAATTGGGCTAGTAAATTGAAGGATGCACTTTGGGCTTATAGAACTGCTTACAAAAATCCCATGGGAATGTCACCTTATAAAATGGTTTATGGGAAAGCTTGTCATTTACCTTTAGAACTAGAGCACAAAGCTTATTGGGCTGTTAGGGAATTAAATAAAGATCCTAAACTTGCCGGTGATAAGAGGTTGTTACAATTAAGTTCTCTAGATGAATGGAGAAGTGAAGCTTATGAAAATGCTAAACTCTTTAAAGAGAAAGTTAAAAAATGGCATGATAGAAGGATTATCAAAAGAGAATTTAATATTGGGGATAAAGTCCTATTGTATCGGTCTCGTCTCAGATTCTTTGCAGGGAAATTACTCTCGAAATGGGAAGGACCGTATGTTGTCGAGGAGGTGTATCGTTCAGGAGCAATCAAAATTAGCTCTCTCCAAGGCAATGCTACGCATGTGGTGAATGGACAAAGACTCAAGCATTATATCTCAGGTGATTCCTATAATGTTGATGTTGATATTATTCAAGTGGAAACACCGGAGGCTTTCATCAAAGGGCAAATTGACAGTCCGCCAGAACTCGACTTTGAATAGGTAACAGTACTGGTAATGAAAAGTATGCAATTTACTTTCTGAACAATATTTTCGCTGTTTTTGGAAAATATGAAAAATTACGAGTTCGAAACGGAGTGGAAAGGACGCACGAGGAGGCGCCACCATAGGCCGGCGCGGCCAAGCCTGGGCCCGCGCCGCCCTATGGTTTGGCCGCCTCGTCGCCCCTTTCCGACTCTGGTTCGATCTGGTACTTTCCGTTTGTTGTGAAAATTTTTGCTATATAATCCCCCGGACCCCTGGAGGTCCGTATATCGTGTTCTCGACGTGTTTTGTTTCGAGCTGTTTCTGCCAGGATCTGTTTTCAGTTTAGAAGCACCATGGCCTCCAACAACAAGGGCAAGGGGCGTTCGGAGGAAGAAGTGAAGGAGGTGCCCTCAAGACAAGAGCAGCAAGCCGGAGGGAGCAAGCGAATCTTGGTGGGATCTGTTGACACTCGACGTTCTTTTTCTCATAACCTGCAGGGACCTTTACCACCCGCTCTTAGCCTCGACTCCTTCCCCATGTTGGAAGAAGTTCTACGGACTACTGATGAGTTTTGTGATCAATATCGGGCTCTAAGAAGAGAAGTGGAGATACTCCAAGAGGAGAATTGCCGTCTCCGAAGAATGCTGGAATACCACTCGATTCGCATCACAAGGTCGTCATCGCCAACTTTAGATAACAATGAATCTCTTCGAATCTTAGTGCAGAATTGTCAAGCTGAAAAACTGAAGTTGAAGGAGTTTATTAAGAAGCGCGGGAGGAGTTCATCACCACCATCGCCGCAGGAGTAATTCATCATCGGTATTGGCATCCCCTTGGTTTGTTCCAAGCTTGGGGGAGTGCCGCGGTATCACATTATCACTACCTTTTACTTTTATTGTCAAGTAGTGTCATATCATGAGTAGGGAAGTTATCATATAAGATGGGTTGCAGTTTGGAAGTATCTCTCCTTTAGTTGGTTGACTATGTATCCCTTGGTGTGAGTTATCGTTATGGAATATTAATGAGAAGTCTTATCATTTACATATTGCACATCTTATTCTAGTTTGCAATCTCTATTATATGATTTACTTTGTTGTTAGTATTGGTATCACTTTGGGAGCATTGAATAAATCTATTTGGTTTTGGCAAACTTAGCATTGGTCAATAGCAACAACACTTTGAGGTTTAAATAGAAAAGAGAAATACATGTAGATGTTTCATTGTCTTTCTTTCTTGTTAGCTCATAGCTTATTATTCTGAAGATTAAAATTGTTTGCGCTTACAAGGAAGATGCATGATTGTTTCTATCACATTTAAGTTTGTTTGTTTCCCTCGACTCTTATGCTTGCTAATTAACCTTGCTAGCCAAAGACCTGTACTGAGAGGGAATACTTCTCGTGCATCCAAACCTTAACCCAAACCTATGTCATTTGTGTGCACCATACCTACCCACTACATGGTATTTTCTGCCATTCCAAGTAAATACTTCATGTGCTACCTTTAAACAATTCAAAACTTAGTATCTCTTATTTGTGTCAACGTTTCATAGCTCATGAGGAAGTATGTGGTGTTTTATCTTTCAATCTTGTTGGGCAACTTCCACCAATGGACTAGTGGCTTCATCCGCTTATCCAATAATTTTGCAAAAAGAGCTGGCAATGGGATTCCCAGTCCCAAATTAATTAAACTAAATAGACACTCCTCCATGGTATGTGATTGATGGACGGCACCCGAGGATTCGGTTAGCCATGGCTTGTGTAAGCAAAGGTTGGGGGGAGTGTCATCATCATAATAAAGCTAAAATAAAAAGGCACTCCTTCATGGTATGAGATTGTTGGCAGGCACCCGAGGATTCGGTTAGCCATGGTTTGTGAAAGAAAGGTTGGAAGGAGTGCCACACAAAATGAAAATAATATGGGAGCCGCTCTTTGAAGGTTGTCTGGCAAGGGGGTTAGAGTACCCGCTACCAGTCGTTGACAACAACAAACACCTCTCAAAATGTTACTTTTATTCTCTTTACATGATTGCAAAACTGAAAAAGCTCTAGCACATGATTTAATCCCTGCTTCCCTCTGCGAAGGGCCTGTCTTTTACTTTATGTTGAGTCAGTAAACCTATTTCCCTCCATCTCAAGCAAGCATTTGAGTAGTTGTGATCAAACCATTATATTGTGATTTGCTTCATCATGCCTTTTATTCTTCCTTGTTTAGTGCAAGTTTTATCTGAATGAGTATAGCTTTGCAAGTTATCAATGATCATGAAAAGACCATTATGATTGAGTATGCAAGTTGTGCCTTATAAACTTTAACATGAGAGCACTGCTCAATGAGATAAATATAATCTGTTAATTGTTCTCTGACCAAGAACGAAGTTTGCCATCACCAATTATGATTTCTTATGCACCTTTACTTGTGATTACCTTATACTTGTTTCAAGTTGAGTTATAAGAGGTTGTTTACTATAATGTCTTGTGTCAATGAATATGATGCTTCTTGTCCGTATTTTATTTATCGACTCTTCACTCCATAAACATGTGGTCCTGTCTATCGAGCTCAGTTTCGCTTGGGGACAAGCGAAGTCTAAGCTTGGGGGGAGTTGATACGTCCAATTTGCATCACTATTTTATATCATAATTTGCTGTTATTCATTGATATATTTCATATTGGGACACAATACTTATGTTATTTCATCTATTTTGCATGTTTCATCATTATTGGAGGATCAAGCACCGGAGCCAGGATTCTGCTGGAAAAAGCACCGTCAGAACGCAATATTTCGGAAGATCAACTGTGGAAGGAAATTATACCAAAAATCCTATTTTTCAAGATGACGAAGGAACCCAGAAGGAGGGGCCAGGAGGACCCAGGGTGGGCCCACACCCTAGGGCGGCGCGGCCCATGCCCTGGCCGCGCCGCCATGTGGTTTGGGGGGCCCACGACCCCTTTCGCCTCCTTTTCTTCGCGAAATCCTTCGTCCCGAAAACCTAAGCCACAGAGGGTACCTCGCGAAGAGTTACAGCCGCCTCTGCGGGGCGGAGAACACCAGAGAGAAAAGAGCTCTCCGGCGGGCAGGAATCCGCCGGGGAAATTCCCTCCGGGAGGGGGAAATCGACGCCATCGTCACCGTCATCGAGCTGGACATCATCTCCATCACCATCATCATCATCTCCACCATCATCACCGCCGTCTCCACCGCTGGACACCGTCACCGCCGTAGCAATTTGGGTTTGATCTTGATTGTTTGATAGGGGAAACTCTCCCGGTATCGATCTCTACTTGTTGTTGATGCTATTGAGTGAAACCATTGAACCAAGTTTATGTTCAGATTGTTATTCATCATCATATCACCTCTGATCATGTTCCATATGATGTCTCGTGAGTAGTTCGTTTAGTTCTTGAGGACATGGGTGAAGTCTAAATGTTAGTAGTGAACTATGGTTGAGTAATATTCAATGGTATGATATTTAAGTTGTGGTGTTATTCTTCTAGTGGTGTCATGTGAACGTCGACTACATGACACTTCACCATTTATGGGCCTAGGGGAATGCATCTTGTATTCGTTTGCCAATTGCGGGGTTGCCGGAGTGACAGAAACCTAAACCCCCGTTGGTATATCGATGCAGGAGGGATAGCAGGATCTCAGAGTTTAAGGCTGTGGTTAGATTTATTCTTAATTACTTTCTTGTAGTTGCGGATGCTTGCAAGGGGTATAATCACAAGTATGTATTAGTCCTAGGAAGGGCGGTGCATTAGCATAGGTTCACCCACACAACACTTATCATAACAATGAAGATTATTTAGCCGTATGTAGCGAAACCACTAGACTAAAATCCCATGTGTCCTCGAGAACGTTTGGTCATTATAAGTAAATAAACCGGCTTGTCCTTTGTGCTAAAAAGGATTGGGCCACTCGCTGCAATGGTTACTCTCGCACTTTACTTACTCGTACTTTATTCAACTGTTACATCAAAACCCCCTGAATACTTGTCTGTGAGCATTTACAGTGAATCCTTCATCGAAACTGCTTGTCAACACCTTCTGCTCCTCGTTGGGATCGACATTCTTACTTATCGAAGATACTACGATACACCCCCTATACTTGTGGGTCATCAATAAGCACACACACAATCCTCATGGCAAAGTCACACCATAATGCACAATTACTATGCATAGCACTATATGCAAATAAAAGTTTTTGTTAGGTCAAAAATTTGAAATTTGGAAACCACCATTTCTCATTGATTTGAAATTTGTGATGTTACACCTTCATCCTCCACCGCCGGTCTACCAACTGCCATGGCGGATGGCGGAGATCATCCACCTCGTCAGCGATGAAGAGCAGTAGTTGATGGCTAGGTTTTAGCAAGCCTTGGTGGCCCTTTTAAATTTTATTTTTTCTATCATTATGTAAATTATGAGTCAGACTGTTGAATGAAAAAAATGTTTTCTGCTCTTTTTATGTGTCGGACCGCTAGGAACACCCCGGCGTAATCGAACACGTGGTCGAATTCAACTATTTAGACCGACACAAACGGACGGACACAATCAATTTGCGTCCGATTTGTTTCGCCCCATTGGAGATGCGCTGAGAGTGACCAAATAGCTGGCTTTCCTGAACTGGGATAGACTTCGATGGGCCAACACTATGTGCAGGCTGACGCATGACAGGTGCAGAATATTCGAGGTGAGGCTCCCCTGTCTCCTCCTTCCACTACTTTTCTATCTCCTAGTACTAGTAGTAGTCCGTTTCTTGCTGAAAACCCTAGCCTAATTTTCCGTCGTACCCCCCGCCCCCCTTATGGAATTTTCCCTCGTGAGCCCTGACATTCCTTTGTTGCAACAACGGAGATAGAGAGGCGAGGATGCTGCGATATGGGTACATAGATGTTAGATCTCGCCGCAGAGATTCCCAAAGGGTAAAACCATCTAAATTCTCCATCGATTTTAGACAGTGCAGCACTTTGTGTTATTGCGTATGCTATGATGGATATATGTATGTCTGTGTTCCGTGTGTTGGATCTTTGCAACCGCACTCATCGATGAAGAAACCAGTGGATGGATAACATTTTTTTAATGGCTGCTGCTGCTGCTGTTCCAGGGTCGATGCAATTCCTAACAAGCCAGCTCGGTGGATGGATCTGTGTTGATGGTGTTGTCACTTGTCACGTAGGGGATCCGGACTCCTCTGCTTCCACTTGGTGAGTCTCTCCTTTCCAGAGTCTTGTGCCATTAAGGGGAAAACAAGGCATATTTAACTCTTTTTTTTTTTTGAGATCAAAGCTGCAATATATTAAACAGAGGCACACTCAGATGCCAAAAGGTCTTCAACAAATTCTAGCGGGTCGGGAAACCACACCTTACAAACTTTATTCCTGCAGCTATGTTTCGCTAAGCGATGCGCTACATCATTGCACGTACGCCGCACATGCCTGATTGAGTGGTCGACGAAGCCACCCAGCAATGTTTTGATCTCCTCCACCAATGGACCATGAAGAGACCGATCAATGTCACCGCTTCGAAGCTTTGCCACAACACCGAGGCAGTCCGACTCCAAACACACCCTCTAAACATCCTTTTCCTTCGCTAGTATCAGCGCTTCTTTGCAAGCAAGGAGCTCAACTCGTTCTGGGTCAGGAATTGCAGTGAAAAAACGGCAAGATCCTTCGACGAACCTGCCGTGGTGATCCCTGAGAATCAGACCACTAGCTCCAACTCCCTCCCGCGCCAGGAAAGCACCATCCGTGTTGGCCTTGGTCCAGCCCTCGGCTGGTGGCTGCCAGTGCTCCACCGCTCTAGTCTCTAGCTGAATTCTACTCTGCTGCGCTTCCCTCCACTCCTCGAGCAAAGCCAGGGAGCGACGCACGATCACTGACGGAGTAGCAATGCACACCTCATCGCGTGCATCATTTCTGGCCAGCCAAGCCTGGTACATAATCATTACGCTGATACTAAGCTCCTTGTCATCCAGTTTCCCAAGCCAGTCCAAAACCCTGCCATGCAGATCATGGTAAGTTCGAACCATGGCATCTGGTTTCACAAACGGTAAGCCTGTCAATTGGCTAGCAGACTCCCAGATAGCGACCGAGTGCGGACATTTCCAGAACCTATGTAGCAGGGTTTCCTCCTGATTACACGCGATACACCTGACTCCTTCTTTGATATTCCTTCGTTGGAGCTCATCGCCTACTGCAAGTCCGTTCTGAATAAGCCTCCACACATGAATTTTCGCCTTACCAGGGACCTCTGCCGCCCAGAGCGCAAGCCAACCCTTATGCTCCTCAATATTCCTAGACGATCCTTCTCTGCCTGTTCCATTGAGGTTCAGCTGCATCTTTAAGTGGTATGCCGATTTGACACTAAAAATCCCGTTTTTGGTGTAGTTCCAAGCAATATAGTCTTCAGTTCCAGCGCGACCTATCGGAATTTTTAGGATGTCCTCAACATCCCCCTCAAAGAACAACTCATGCAACCTGGCTTCATTCCACCCTTGCCCCTCTGGGAGTAAAAGTTCATCAACCTTGTGAACAACCTTGTCTGGTTTGTGACCCAGTGGCTTGTAACCAGACCTCGGAATCCAATTGTCTTCCCAAACATCAATATCCTTTCCACACCCAACACGCCAGACCAGCCCCTCCTTTAGGAGCTCCCTACCATGCACTATGCTTTTCCAGGTGAAGGAGGACGCCTTGGGGCAACTTGTTGTCAAGAAGCCCCCACCCTTAAAATATCTCGCTCGAAGGACTTGTGAGCATAGCGATGTTGGTCTTGTAATTATCCTCCAGGCCTGTTTTCTAATAGAGCTTGGTTAAAAGCACTGTAGTTTCTAAACCCCATGCCGCCCCTTCTTTTGGATGCACACATTCTATCCCAGCTGATCCATGGCACTTTCCTCTTACCATCGGCCGAACCCCACCAGAAACCAGAAGCAATGGACTTCAGCTTGTTGCATATTTAACTCTAGTATGGATGCATCTTTGTTCAATGTCCAGATGAAATAAAGTGGGAATTTAACCAGTTAGCTTCCAGCGCAAGGTGAGGAAATTTGGCCAAGGCACACAAGTAAACATTGGGTTCAGATTCAATCGATTAGTACCACTCCACATTCAGATGAGCCGCCGCCATTCGTAGCTGCCAGCAGTGCCGCTGGATGACGAAGACCTCCTCCAGGAGATCCTCCTCCGCCTCCCTCCGATGCCATCCTCACTCCCCCGTGCATCCCTCGTCTGTAAGCGTTGGCGCCGCATCATCACCGACCCCCGGTTCCTCCGCCGCTTCCGCAAACACCACCTGAAATTCCCGCTTCTCGGCTTCTTTGGCAAAGAATTCGGGCAATATCCTGTCTTCACTCCTATGCTCGATCCGCCTGACCGCATCCCTGCTGCGTACTTCGCGCTCCCGCCGAACCTCAGAATTTGTTCCACGCTGGGCTCAGTCTTCCTCGGCTGTTGCGACGGCATTGCCCTCTTCCTCGACTGCACACGGCACAAGGTCATCCTGTGGGACCCCCTCTCCGGCCACCAGCGCCGCGTGGCTTTTCCAGTGGGATGCCAATATGGCCACACACGAAGTGCCAGGATGCTGTGCGCTGCCAGCGGCAACGGTGATTTTGCTACTTGAGCCCGTTTAAATTGGTACTCGTGTGGCATGACGCCAGGTTCACAAAAGCATTCACTTGTCTCTAGGAATCCAAATCTGGTGTATGGGGAGATATTATCTCCACTGCGACTACACGTGCAGTTTCTAATAATAGACCTAGTATATTGGTTGGGAATGCACTTTTCTGGTTGCTTGTTGGAGGTGACATCCTTGAGTTTGATTTTGAAAGGCTGACCCTTGCTATGATTGAGAAGCCGACAGATGCCCGTGTTACTGATTTCGACGCCGATTGGTCCGTTCAGATCTTACGAGGAGAGGATAATAGCATCGGCCTTGCCATTTTGTCAGATTCAGGGAGGATTCAGTTATGGGCAAGGAAATCCAACTGTGATGGTGCTGTCTCATGGGTACGACAGAACACTGTCAAACTGGATGAGCTATTTTCACGACCCCTGCGCCCGGGCACGGGAAAACTTGTCCTAATGCCAGGGTATGATGAGGACACAAATCTGATCTTTCTGTCTTCGGATTCTTATGATGAGGACACAAATCTGAAGTACTTCTTTCTAGTTACTTCTTGACTTCTTATACATGTTTGATGTAATATCGTTAATGTGCAAGGGTTGACTACATACTTAAAAATAATTCTAGATGAATACATATTTTTGAACATCAAAACTTCCATAGCATGTACTTCATTACTTGGTACATGATTATTATCGTTCTTTCTTGCACCTGGCAATATTTGTGGCTTCACTGACATATACCTATACTTGTCATAAAGTAGTGTTTTCCTCCTCAGGTTACATCTAACATAGAATATATATAATGGTTTCCGCATATGCCTTCTACTGATTCAGTTTTTCCATTGTGTATTGGATTTCCTTTGTTTTGTAGTCAGGGGCGCTGCTGGTGGAGATGCTGGAGCTGAAAATGCGAACACATGATATAGGTAATGTCAATTTATCTTTTCGCCATGCGTATTTCTTGCTTGGTTACTTAATTAATAAGGTGGTGCGTGATCTCTTGTTTGAGGTCTCTATGTGTATCAATTTGATCAATTTCTAAACTGACTAGTTCTTGCATTCCGAGAAGAGCATAGCTATGGGTTCGATACTAAACGCATCTACTTTGCACTCCATGAGCCTCTCATGTGTAAATGATACAAAAAATAAATCCCGAATGACATGATAATTTTGGAAGCAGTATTTTCCTCTGATGGGGGTATTTATGATTTGATTCACCGTTCTATTAGTTTGTCCTGCGATGATATGTCGTTCTGTAGCAATAAACTCGATAGCATGTCAATAATAGAGGGTGAATGTGTGCCAGTAGAAACTAATTATTGTTCTATCGCTATGATGTTTTTAGTTTGTCTAATAATGCAGGGATGCTTCAGCTTTGGATGGCAATGATTTCAAAGTTGTGTTCTTGGGATCATACAGAACCTCACTTTTCTGTCTGAGAGTATTGCAAATTGGTTTGACCGATGACACCGATTGATCTGCAGGTATCTGGAGATAATTTCAGGCTGCTGAGACACAACGTTCTTTTATGGTGTGGTCTGTGATGACGTCGGCACAGTCTGGTATCTCTATGTAGTATGTAGATTAATCCGTCTTGTATGCCGTGGCTTTGGGAGTTGGGTTGTACGATTTTAATCGTGTAATTTGCTAATTTCTCTGTGTCGTTGGAGTACTACCTGTACACCAGTTTGTATGCTCAGATTGTGACTGAGCTAGTTGCTTCTGTTTGATGCTTGGGTCTGTCAGTGCATTAGCACCTCATGGTTCATTTACTTTGTGACTCAACAACTTGAAGCTGCACTGGATTGCACTGCTCTTTTACGTGGCTTTTTAGAAGACGAGGCTTTAGATTTCCGGTTAGACGCTTTCAGATCATAAAAAGAACTGAGCATGGCCTCATCCAAGCCCACCTCCAATACCTCACTAACAGGATGCAAAAGAAGCTAACCAGCAACTATGGCATTCAACTCCTACTCGTCTATCTGGGTGGTATTTGACTTGCTTGAGAATTTAGGAGTGACTTTTAACAGATCAAACTCCATATGTCTCAAAGCTTTAGTTGACACAACTATTTCCTTTTCATTACTATCCAAAGTAACTCATACACTATTCAGCTTTGCAGAAATACTTGGCGTAGCAAAAGAAAGAAAAGAATTTGACGATTTCATACCTGCCGAATCAAGGTTACGATCCGCCTTTCGACGCATCGCTTTCATCATTAGGATTCTCGCAAGGTAGACGCTGCCTCCGGTCACTTGTTTTTCCTGAAAAACCAACTGATTGTGGTGATTTCAAATATTGGTGATTTAACATACGGTTCATCCAAAAACTAAGACAGTTTTCTAGAGTATATTCAGAACAAGATTTTATTTTGATTTTAACCAATAAAAAATTAGAATTGGAATATCTTTAAGAAATAATTAATGTTTTTCAAGTTAAATACACTTTACAATTGAAAATATATGGATCATGCGCGCAACATGGGCCTAAATATGCACAGAAATGGGGAAAAGAAGCATCGCAGCACAATTTCTGTTAAAGCAGAACACTGTTCCTTGGATCGCAGTTAGAAAGACCAAAGCGAAAAACAAAATCATGAGGCTAAACATATTAGTGGCCCCAGGCCTCTCACACTCTGAATAGACACAGCACCATATCATCCTTTTTTTAAAAGCTGAACAGTGGTTTCCTCACTGCATATTTTCATAAATTTTCAAATAAAGAGTTATGTACAAACTAAGTGCTAGAGATTTGAAGATACTAAAGTACAAAAGAAGGTCGGGTCCCCCCTCTCTCTCTCCCTCGAAGCGTCCCCCAGTTTCGCCACAGTTGAGAGTCGCCCGCTGCTGGCCGGGCCGATCTGATGTCCCTCCTGCCGGAGTAGCTGGCCGGAGATGGAATAGGAGAGGCGCCGGATATAGGGCTGTAAATAGTAGTCTCAGTAGTTGTAGGATTTGTGTGTCTCGGCAGCCTGCCGGTCTTCAATGATTTTCTGCTCGTCGGCTTCTTGCCCGCAGGTGGGCACTAAATCCTTCGAGCCGGATTCGGGCATTGCTAGTGCTGGCTCTTCACGTCGCGTCGCTCCGGTGGTTGGAGACGGAGGCGAGGGGGAGGACACTGCTGGGTCCTCCGTCATTAAAGCTCAAGCTTATAGCGATGTCTTGGGCTGCCGGTTCTGCAGATGGCTACTTTGCTTTCTCTGTCGACGAGGTGCCGAGAGAGGAGATCAAGCTTGTTATGGTCGGGCTCCAGTATGCAGGGAAGAGGCCCAATAGTGGGCCGAATTAGGGGCTTAGCCCAAGTTATCTAGGGTTTAGAGAAGCTATCCTCCTATATAAACACATGTACCCCTTCGATTATAATCAGACAATAAACATATACTGTTGTCGTCTCCCTCAGGAGACGGGAGCCCCAAACCCTAGCCGCACCCTACCCTAGCCGCCGCCTCCTCCCTCTCGCAGCGACGGCGCCCAGCCGCCAGCGTCTACGCCTCCAGCCTCACCGCCCTCACTTCCATCCCTATAATCTACGCCCGAGACCTGGTAGAACCGTAGTCTCTACCAATTTGGTATCAGATTGCTCTGGTTCGATGAGTTCTTCAGGCCTCCCCACCACCGCCGCCGCCTCCACCGGTGCGGCCACCGCCACCTCGCAGCAGCCGCTGCCCCAGCCGCCGCGGCCGGCCACCTTGGGTCAGCCCCCCTCGAGCACCGCGGCCATGGCGACCGACGCGGCCCCCATCCTCTCTCCGCCGGAGATGTCGTCGGAGATCCGCGACCTCACCCTGGCGGTCTCGAACCTCCGGACCTTCCTCCAGGCTCCCTACGCGCCACCGCCGCCACGGCCCCCACTGGCTGCGCCCTTCGCGCCAGCGCCGTCTACGCCCTTCGCGCCACCACCGCCACTGCCCCCGCCGGCTACGCCCTTCGCGCCACCACCACCGTCCATCGTCGCGCCCCAGGGACTCCCGATCACCCAGATCAGGTTCCTGTCGTTGCCGTCCTCGCTACCGACGTGGATCGACACGCCGACCTACACGATGGCGCCGCCACAGCCGACGGTGCTGCAACCGCCCGCCACCACCTTCGGGGGGTTCGGCGGGTATACTGACCCATACGCCGGGAGCTCCATGGTGCCGCAGTACTCTCCTCCCGCCACGATGGGTCGCCACGAGGGCGCCTACACGGCCTCGCAGCACGTGCAGCAGCCGCCTCGCTTCACCAAGCTGGAGTTCGCCACCTACGACGGCACCGTCGACCCCCTGAACTGGCTCAATAAGTGCGACCAGTTTCTCAGGGGGCAGCGGACCATGACATCCGACCGCACGTGGATCGCCTCCTACCACCTCCGTGGCACCGCACAGACGTGGTACTACACCCTCAAGCAGGACGAGGGCGGGATGCCTCCGCGGGAGCGCTTTCGCGACCTGTGCCTCCTCCGGTTCGGCCCCCCATACGTGGGAGCCGCCTGGCCGAGCTCGGTCACCTCCCCTTCACCACCTCGGTGCAGGACTTCGGCGACCGCTTCCAGACGTTGGCCTGCCATGCGCCTGGCGTCACGGCTCTCCAGCGCGCCGAGCTCTTCGTCGGCGGCCTCCCCGACCACATCCGCGTCGACGTCGAGATGCGTGACCCCCAGGACCTGCAGACGGCCAAGTACTACGCGCGCGCGTACGAGCAGCGCGCCAACGCCATGCAGCAGGCGTTCCTGGGCCGCAGCGCGCGCCCCCCGACCCGCCCCGCACCGGCGACCGCCACCCCGATGCGCCCCGCCCTGCCGGCCGCTGCTGCAACCGCCCCCGCACCGACACGTACCTTCGGGCGCTTGACGTCAGCCGAGCAGCTCGAGCGGCGCCGCAAGGGCCTGTGCTTCAACTGCGATGAGCCGTACGCGCCGGGTCATACGTGCGCGCACCTGTTCTACTTGGAGACCATCGACGACACGGAGGTGGAGGCCCTCACCGCGGCGCTCGACGCCACCACACTCTCCAAGGCCGGCGTCACGACCTACGGGCCGGTCGATGCGACCGCCTTCGCGTCTCCCTTCATGCCATGGCGGGCATCAAGACGGCGAAGACGATGCTGCTTCCGGTGACGATCCACGGGGAGCGTCTCACCGCGCTCGTGGACACGGGCTCGACGCACAACTTCCTGTCCAGGGACGCCATGCGCCGCCTCGCCCTCCAGCCGGCGGGCGCGGAGCAGTTCAGCGTCACCGTCACCAACGGGGACCGCCTTGCTTGCCAGGGCGTGGCGCAGCAGATTCCCGTCCTCATCGACGACGAGCCCTTCTCCATCGACTGCGTTGGCATCGACCTGGGCTGCTACGACTTCATCCTCGGCGTCGACTTCCTGTCCACACTAGGCCCCATCCTTTGGGACCTCGACGTGCTGTCCCTCATCTTCTGGCGCGAGGGCGGCCGTCGCGTTCAGTGGACGGGCATCGGCGGCTCTGGCGCCGCGACCCCGCAGCTTCAGTTGATGGCGGCCGCACTTGACGAGGCGCATCCTCTCCTGGCCGACCTCCTGCAGCAGCACAGCGACATCTTCGACGAGCCACGATGCCTCCCACCCGCGCGGCCCTGTGACCACCGCATCCACCTGCTGCCGGACATGGCGCCTGTCGCCATGCGCCTGTACCAGTACCCCCAGCTGCAGAAGGACGAGCTCGAGCGCCAGGTGGGGGTCATGCTCGCGCAGGGCATCATCCAGATTTCGACATCGCCGTTCTCTGCCCCGGTGCTCCAGATTTCGACATCGCCGTTCTCTGCCCCGGTGCTCCTTGTGCACAAGGCCCGGGCTATCCTTCGCCTTCATCGACGACATTCACCGGGCGACTTCTACTGCCGCGGACCCACAGGCGCTCCGCGGGCGCCTTGACGCCAGTGAGCTGGGGGCGCCCTGGCGCCTGGATGATGGGCTGCTTCTACATGGGCGCCGCCTTTTCGTGCCCGTCCATGGTGACCTGCGCCACCAGGTCTTGTCCCTGGCGCACTCTGCAGGACATGAGGGCGTGCAGAAGACCCTCCATCTCCTCCGTGCTGATTTCTACATCCCCGGTGATGGCACGCTGGTCCGTGACTGGGTGCGGTCATGCGTGACGTGCCAGCGGAACAAGACGGAGACGCTGCGACCCGCGGGTATGCTACAGCCGCTGGATGTGCCCTCACAGGTGTGGGCTGATATCTCCATGGACTTCATCGAGGGCCTTCCCAAGGTGGGCGGCAAGTCCGTCATCCTCATGGTGGTTGACCGCTTCTCCAAGTACGCGCACTTCATCGCCCTCGGTCACCCCTATACAGCCGCGTTCGTGGCCCGGGCCTTCTTCGACGGCATCGTCCGCCTCCACGGGTTTCCTTCATCCATCATCAGCGACCGTGATCCTGTGTTCACGGGTCATGTCTGGCGGGATCTCTTTCGGCTGGCGGGCGTAAAGCTCCGCATGAGCACGGCGTTCCACCCTCAGACGGATGGCCAATCCGAGGTGGTCAATAAGGTGATCGCCATGTATTTGCGCTATGTTACAGGTGATTGTCCACGAGCTTGGGTGGACTGGTTGGCATGGGCGGAGTACTGCTACAACACCTCATATCACTCCGCCCTGCATGCCTCGCCTTTCGAGGTGGTCTACGGGCGCCCGCCTCCGCCGATGCTTCCTTATGAGCCTGGCACGGCTCAGTCCGAGACGGCAGGCGACTTACTCCGCACCCGCGACGAGATCCTGGCTGAGGCGCGCCAGCGTCTTCTCCAAGCACAACAGCTGGCCAGGAAGTACTATGATGCTCATCATCGCGAGGCGGAGTTCGCGGTGGGCGATTGGGTGTGGCTGCGCCTCCTTCACAGGACCACGCAGTCCCTGGACCAGCGCTCCAAGCGCAAATTGGGACCCCGCTACGCCGGTCCCTTTCGTGTGCTGGAGCGTGTTGGCACACTCGCATACCGCCTTGAGCTGCCAGCTGGTTCTCGCCTCCACGATGTCTTCCATGTTGGCTTACTGAAGGCCTACCGCGGGGACCCTCCTGCGGCGACCCCGGCCCTTCCTCCTACTTCGGATGGCCGACTTCTGCCAGCTCCCGCGAAGGTGGCGAAGGTGATGCAGGCGCAGCAGCGTCACGGCGTGTGGCATGTCTTGGTGCAGTGGGCCGGCCTGCCCGAGTAGGAGGCGACTTGGGAGAAGCTCGACGATTTCCGCCAGCAGTTTCCAGATGTTCAACTTGAGGACGAGCTGTTTGAGAAGGCGGGTAGAGATGTTATGGTCGGGCTCCAGTATGCACGGAAGAGGCCCAATAGTGGGCCGAATTAGGGGCTTAGCCCAAGTTATCTAGGGTTTAGAGGAGCTGTCCTCCTATATAAACACATGTACCCCTTCGATTATAATTAGACAATAAACATATACTGTTGTCGTCTCCCTGAGGAGACGGGAGCCCCAAACCCTAGCCGCACCCTGCCCTAGTCGCCGCCTCCTCCCTCTCGCAGCGACGGCGGCCAGCCGCCGGCGTCTGCGCCTCCAGCCTCACCGTCCTCACTTCCATCCCTATAATCTACGCCCGAGACCTGGTAGAACCGTAGTCTCTACCAAAGCTACTGTTGTAGAAGGCGGGTCTAGGAGATCGAAAGAAAGATGGAGAACTGGCATCGACAACCGCGTTTGTTCTTCTGCTGCTGCGTCGATCTCAATCTGCTGCTGCAGCTTCGGTCCCTTTAATCCAATTTCTCCAGCATGCTCTTGGGTGGCTAGGGTGGTAATCCGGCCTCAGTTGGCTTCGCCGGGAATTTCCGATGCCCCCTCCTTCAACCTCCGGCAGGAGGCCCTTTCTACCTTGCCCGATGGCAAGGACGCGGCTGGTGATGGTGGCAATTGCATCACCGGCGAGGTCGAAGCTTGCTCAAGGACCCGATTGCTTTTCTATGTTTTCTTCTGGGGTCTCTTTTGCAATCTAGAAGGACACAGTTGTAATTTTATGTTTCTTTTAGGTCCTTCCAGCAGCATTGTATCATTTTTGTTATATTAATGCCAGTTTTGGGACCTTCGGTTCCCTCCCCCTTGTTCAAAAAAAAAAAATAGTACAAAAGAGAGCCAAAGACCTGCAGTCTAAGCTAAAAGAAAGATAGTATCGAAGAGCAGCATATCATCACGGGGTTCAGAACACGTGGCTCTGAATCACAAAACCTTTTTTTTTTTAAATGGAGGTTCTACCCCCATTGATCTCCAGTGTGCTCAGAGTTTCTGATCCACCTATTTACACCCAACTCATGTTAGACAGGAGGCACATAGGTATTACATGAAGTATAGAAATTTCTGTACGGATAATGCATCTTGTAACTACTCAAGCGATTTCTGCTTTCAGAAATTCTTTTGAACCACATCGACTCAATTTGAAGAATGAAGTCACCAATGTACGTATTTAGAACAACTAGCACAATGCCCACGCGTTGCTGTGGAAGAGTAAATATTATTAACTTTAAAAATGGAAAATAAAAAATTGCAGACTTAAAAAGTACTTCCTCCATTTAAAACATATGGAGGGATTTTTACATCCCGAATCCATATATTTTAGTGGCCAAAACAATGTAACAAAGATCGTTTAAAAAAAATGTGCCTTATATTTTGAGATGAAGGGATTAGAAAACAATGCATCAGCAAAGGCATGGTTACGATACCTTGTATTCTTGCTTATTTATTTATTTATTTATTTTTTAAGTTTTAAGTAGGTTTCCTCGCTGCTTGTACTTAAATTTCATATAAAGTATACGTATAAAATGGAGCTAGGCAATAGCACCAAACAAAAAGAGTAGGACTGTTATTCGCAAAAAAAAAAACAGGTAGGACTGTACTATACTATGCAATGGAGTGAATATGTCAGAATTTGATCGAAATTTTCAATTCTCAGTGCTCTCTTGGGCTACTGTACTGCTGTAACAAATATAAGCAGATTACGACTGCATTATCCCGCTATGCCCAAAGAAACACACTACCAATTCATCTCCCTTATAAGTAGAACTGGATATTTATTCATGCTCTAAGTATGCTATCAGACTGTCTGGCAGGAACTTGTCATCTTCAGCAAAAGCTGGCTTGGATTTGTCGTTCATTTTCAAGAAAATGTTTTTTTTTTTTTTTTGCGGGTAAAAGAAAATGCATTAATTCGGAAACATTACAGAAAGGTCCCCAACGAAAACAAAAATACAGCAAAGCCCTTCTGCAATTTGACCACGTCGTCGACCCGCCGCTGCTGTCGGTGGCGCGCCGCCGCCGCTGCCTCCCTTGACGCCTTGGATCGGAGGCAGTCCCCAGGCGAGCGGGAAGTCGCCGAGCACCGGTCCCGGAGGACCTACACCGGAGAGCGCCGCCGTGGACGAACCGAATCGCCGCATCTTCTTCACCGGGATCTCGATCTGCTGACTCCGCCGCCTCCCGGAGCCCAGCACGGGGAAGTCGCACCGCACACCTCCAGGGAGATGCGAGCGCGACGAAGGCGGTGGAACGAGGACGAAGCTCCAAGGAACGCCGCCGTCGGGGAAGAAGACCACCACCTGCAAACTCCAAACCGGCGACATCTCCACCCCGACGCCGCCGGCCGGTAACCCTAGCACTCCTACACTATATACACGTCGCGAGACGGGTTCCCCCGGCCTCCCGCCGCCGGAGCGGCCGGCGGAGGCCGAGAGAACCGAAGAATCGGCGACGGCGAGGTGGAGAGCCCGGTCGATCTACAAATCGCCTTCCTTGCACTGTAGACGGGGAAGGGGAGGTCCAAGGTCCTTAACACTTATGTTGATTGGTTGATCTAACTCAGATCAAAATGTTCAGTTCCTACCTAAAAAATACTGTAGGACATGTCATGTTGAATATTAAAGCACCACCGTAGGACTGTCATATATAGCATGTCGCAACCATATGTATTAATTAAACAGAGTAATTCCTACACACACAATGGCACAATCTATTTATCGTTCCTACTTGTATTTTGGTTGTAAGCTTCCTTCTGTGTTGATTGAGCAATCTCACAAGGCAGCAGCTGCAGTCAGACGAACTGACTTGATGACACTGGCCGTCATCACATCCAAGCGTATGGGGGAGCACGGCACGCTGACAAGCCTCTTGAATCTTTTCGATTGATGCAGGTCCCTCGACATGCTCCTCCTTTGTTGCTACATTGAGATCGAATGAATAAGCAGTGAGGAAATAGAAGCAAATACATGCATCAGAAAGCCATAAATAAAGCCCGTGAGTTGCTAAGACGTCACATTGAATTTGATGAATACATGTGTTAAATCCATAAATCAAATTTAAATTGAGGGAATCTTTGACTGATCTATGTTTTGTATTGTGCAATAGTGGAAATCACTGCAATGGTTTCAAAATGATATATGCTTAGCATTAGCATAAGTTTTTGAATCCAGCTTCAACATCCTTGAACACTAAATCTCGAAGTAAAATATCCAATGTCTAATCTGTAACGAAATATTCGTTTTCACATGATCTATCCTCCATGTCCCACTCCAAAAATCTGGGTCAGTTTTTGTCCCAGGTAAAAGAGATAAACTTGATTATGAGATGCATTCAGATTAGTTCGATTCCCAACATCGTCAAAGTTCAGACATCAACCAATTGAACTGATTTATGGTTACGTGTGTGGGTGCACATGTTACTCCTTCCAGTAGCTTTATGCAACATTAGGTAAAGAGGCGGAGTGATTTCCACCTCATTTGTTGATGCTTCGAGGCCTAATGTGCCGATGACTTTATTCTGCATGCACCCCAGGGCTGAACTCGGCCTAGGCTAGGTTGCCAGAGCAGAGCTCGGCGCTATTTGAGGCTTCAATGACGAACTCGCAGCGTACAAAAACACACATGCACAAACTGGAGTCAGCCGCGAAGAACACGCAGTCAAAATACACGCACAACTTTCTTTTCCTAAAAGGAAGCCACGCAGAGCTAGGAAACATCTCCGACGGTCTCTGTCGCACTCGTCTCCTCCGGCCCATAAAAATCATCCTGAATTGATACAAAAGGGCAGTAGGTAAAGATGCATTGAAAATAGCCGAGCTCTATGTCTGTGTCCGCCTCTTCTCACCTCTCTTTAGTTGCACGTTGATCAGCTCCCACCTGCACACCTTTGCAATTTTCGTTGGATCAGAGGAGACAGCACTAACCAATCCACGGCTGAATTTCCTGGGGCTGTTGGGGACGCCGACGATCCACACGTACATGGCCAACGAGAGCAGATAGCTACTTCATTTGTATTCTGCGACGCGTCGCGCTATTCTGGGCAACACTGCCGAAGCCCGGCCAACGAAGTTGGCTTTGGGCGTCAAGTAGAGAAGATTGGCCGACGGAGCCGGACAGGGCTACGGCTATGCTCGAGTTCAGGGTTGTTCTGGTGTGGCCCGCGCTGCCTTGGCAAGGTTGCCTGGGACGCGAGGCTCTTGTATCCTGCGCCACTTTCTGGTAGTTGGACGCCCGTGAGCTCGAGCTGGACAATATCTCGGTGTACTTCCAGGAGCCCAACCATCGTAACCGTCATCGACTTGTCGCCTCTACCATGCATGGCCGCCTGTCCTAACGACAAATACGATGCCAATGCCAGAGAACGCGGTGAGGGCGTGAGACCGTAGGGGTAGAGCTGGACCTTGTTGAGCTGTTGAGCGATCGGAGGAGGCCGGACACCTCTATCGGCGGCTGCGGAAAGTGAGGCCTAGAAGAGAGAAGGGTTTGTCGGTTTTTTTTTTCTACCGTGGGGAGAAGAGTTTTGTTGCTGGGATTTGTTGGGCTGGACAAACAATCCAACCCGATCACGTCACGAACGATAAACTCCAATCCGGTTACGTACGTTGTCCAGAAGCGGGACGTACAAAAGGAAGCAACTCGGTTCGGTTTTAACGATCGACGGACCAAACGTGCGGTGGTTTTTTTACGGACGAAAATTTGTTCTGGTTTTTTTGACCTACCAACACCACCGATTCGTAACTTATTAGTAGAGATATCATTTGATTCCTCGTCATACCCAAGCATTGCCATCTTTTTGTGGGCACTATGCATGCTCTGTGGAAAGAGCCCATCCAATGGAATGATTTTCTGCTGTAGCACCGATCTAGCAACACCATCGGAGTTCATTTTCCTTTCCCATAAATGCATGACCAGTTGCGACAGATATGCAAAGCCAAGGCCACTACCATCATTTGTCTGTAAGAGCTGAAAGGACCAGTAGTCGGTAATATAAGCTTCTGCCGGCTTCTTGATCACACCAAGGGTTTGCATTTCAATATCAAACACGAGGATATCACCTTCATAAAACAACCAGTAAATTGCATGCTCGATGAGTATGATGGGCCTTATAGAAAGAAGCGCTTCGGTAGACGTCATTGAGACAATATTTCGCCATACACAATATATACACTGATTCGTAGAGGCAAGCCAATGCCTCTGTGCGCTGCCGAAGATCAAAACCAAACTAAATGGGGTTGAGAAGCAATCACCATGCACATTCCCATCTTCGGCATGAGCATGCAACACCGCAACGTGCCAAGGCCACAAGCTCTCATTTTTAGCGTTGAGGAGCCTCGGTGGAAAAGGCACTGTTCTGTTGGCCGGTGAGGGAATCCCAACCCCGCGATGATAGTCATTGATCAGGATGGAGAGACCTTGGCGGCAGCCCATGAAGCGCAACTACTCGCTGGGGCAGTGTCTCTGCGGCACCAAGAAGCGGGCAGAATCGATACGGTTGGGCAAGGGAGTGAAGATGGCTGACGAAGGAGCTGAGCAAAGGCAGTTTCCGATGGTGTTTGTGGAAGCGACAGAAAGAATGGTGGTCACAGAGGATGCTTCGCCAGCGTTTGCAAGAGGGAGGCACGAGGGGCGGGGGGGGGGGGGGGGGGGGGGCGAGGTAGGCGAAGGAGGATTTCCTCCAGGAGGTCATCGTCGTCCAGCGAAGACGTTGGTGCAAGAGCCAGCGAGGAACAGCGGCGGCTCATCCTGGCTAGGGCGCAGTTTTATTCTGCCAATACCTAGGTGTGCTATGCAGACCTAGCTCAGGGCAGGATCACACCCACCAGAGCGAGTCGTACTCGTCCGCACAACCTCCCGAAGCACCACCAGCGAGGGCACCGTCGCAATGTGACAGGACAGGTAGAAGGCAGTGCTAGGGCAGAGAGCGAGGAGTAAGGGCTCAAGAAAACGCACATGCCATGATGAATCTTTGCGTATGAGGTTACTACAAGGAACCGTGAAGTCTCCACGTAGTCCGGAATACCGGCAGGCCAAGACGAATTTCGACACGCTCATGCGCAACTAAACATCATGGGGCTCACGATTGGCCCTAGACACTGGTGGAAAAAGGGCCTTTGGTCGCGGTTCGCAACTGCCATTAGTCGCGGTTGCGCAACCGCGACCAAATAGGCGCGACTAAAGGCCCGTAAAGGCCCGTCCACGTGGGCGCCAGGCGGCCGTAGGGGCGGAGGACCTTTAGTCGCGGTTCTTCTGGCCAACCGCGACTAAAGGCCGCCGCGGGTTATTTTTTTTAAAAAAATGTTGGTTTTCTAATTATTTTTCACTCATTTTTTTTCTTTTTTTTTCCACAATTTCTAGTATTTCAGTTATTGGCCAAGTTTAGTCACTAACTACACTTAATCTCTAGTCAAATTCCTTACCTGTGGTCAAACTTCCCGCTCGGTCACCCATCCTCCCACTACTCCAGCACTAGCGGTCACCCATCCTCCCACTACTCCAGCACTAGCACGCTTAACTTCTGAGTTCCATCCCGTCTCGTTTCCAAGTGCTTCGCGCGCATGTTGTTGATACTAGTATCATATCAATCCTATTAACATATTGGGTCGATGTCACACTTCTTTATTGTTTGAATTTCAAATAATTATTTTAATAAACAAAAGTAATGATGTAATAATAATCTTGAATAAATAAATAAATATTAACTTTTTAAATTTATATTATAATTAAATTTATAATTTTTAAATTTTTAAATTTTTTTTTTTTTTGCCAAACCTAAAACCTGAATTTCTGGCTAACTTTATGGATAAGTAATAGTAATCTTTATGCAAGATGCAATTATTAATTTAAAATTTAAAAAAATATAAAATACTGAATTTCTGGCAAAAACTAAAACTTCCTGCTTTCATATTTTCATTTGGAATTTTGAGAATCTAAAAATTGGTTGACCGGGTAATCCCCGGTGAATTCGGATGTAACTTTTTCCCAGGATTTTTTTGATATATTATACGTTTTTTTCCGACGTCGTATGCAAAAGTTATTGCGGTTTTACCATTTTTTAAACTTTTTTTGCAAAAAAAGTGAAAATTCGAATTTCTTAATTTCTCTGAATAGTAGGTTGCATAACATACAAGAATCTGAAAACAATTTTTTTTTTGAATTTTCTATCATTTTCTTTTCTATTTTACAAACCAAAAAAAGACGATCCCGGGGGGGGGGGGGGGGTGCAGGGTGCGTGGGAGTAAAAAAACTCGGAAAAACCTTTAGTCCCGGTTGGGGACCCTTTAGTCGCGGTTGGTATCCCCAACCGCGACTAAAGGTTTTTCCACCGGCCGCTTCCCTCCATAGCCCTTTAGTCCCGGTTGGTGTTACCAACCGCGACTAAAGGGGTACCATTTCGTCTCGGATGGAGCATTAGTCGCGGGTTGCCTCCCGAACCGCGACTAAAGCCCCCTTTAGTCGCGGTTCGAATATTTCCGGGACTAATGGGGGTGGACGGAAGCCTCTTTTTCTACTAGTGAGACCTGAGCAAGGAAAAAAATTGCGCGCTATAACAAAACAGGGTCGGCCGAAAAATACGCTATTAGCGTGCTATAGCGCGCTAATAGCGCTCTATAGCACGCTATAGCGCCGGAATGATGTAGCGTGGGCTGTCTAGAAACGCTATAGCGTGCTATTAGCGCCGAAATAGCGCGCTATTTTTTTCCATGGACCTGACTGCTTCACCTTTCTGTGCACTTCACAACATACACGCATGGTGCATAGGATACAAGGGTGGTAATAGAGAGTTATGTATCATAGCATAAACAACTATTGACACAAAAGACGGAAATAAGATATAGAAAACTCTCAATAGAGCAAGGTACAATAGACCCTCAGTGGACACATGTCCAATAGTACATCATTACATCAGCGGAAGCAAATAGTCTAGGTACAGACAAGATTTAAATAGGACTAAGAGTCCAGAAGATAAACTGACGGATCCATAACCAATAAGCCACAGGCTGCTGCCTAGGAACGCACTCGCTACTCGACGAAATCGGCGTCTGTGAACTCAAGGAAGTAGCCTCCTGACTACTGCTCGTAACCTATCGTACCTGCATCATCGGGCCAACGGTTGCCGGAAAAAGAGGGAGAAAGCGGAGCGTGAGTACCGAGGCACATGTACTGAGTGAGACTAGAACTTGGCTATGCACGCCGGGCTATATGGTGGACTTTAGCGGCAGCAAAGCTTTAACTAGAACTTATAGAGACATGCAACAACTTTCGTCTACGCAGAGAAGATAAGAGAGCGCATAAGGAACCATCTACGTACTACACAAACATAACCCAGCCAAATACACTTATCCCCTTCACTCGAGGTGAAGAAGCAATGTACAGGCACTCACACGGTTGACAAGTTTTAGTTGGTATCCATTGTAGTAACGCTAACTTACTAAGCAAGGTTATTAGAAAGTTATTGGCAACAAGTATCCGGTGTAAGTTGTTCTATGATTGAGTTAAATAGCTCCAAGTCGACCATAACCGCGGACACGGCTTTCTGAAAAGAATTACCCTGCAGGGGTGCACTACTGGTCCCGTACACGCACAATCAACCATTCGAGCAACCACCAGTAATAGGAATACTCTTGCAATATCAAGACAAGACTATTCCCAGCTCTACAAGAAAGACTAGGGGGGCCACCCCACTCGCTACTCGACGAAGTCGGCGTCTGTGAACTCAACGAAGTAGCCTCCTGACGACTGCTCGTAACCTATCGTACCAGCATCATCGGGCCAGTGGTTGCCGGAAAAAGAGATAGAAAGCAGAGCGTGAGTACCGAGGCACATGTACTCAGCGAGACTAGAACTTGTCTATGCACGCTGGGCTATATGGTGGAGTTTAGCGGCAGCAAAGCTTGAACTAGAACTTATAGAGACACGCTACAACTTCCATCTACTCAGAGAAGATAAGAGAGCGCATAAGGAACCAACTAGGTACTACACAAATATAAACTAGCCAAATACACTTATCCCCTCACACGAGGCGAAGAAGCAATGTACAGGCACTCACACGGTTAACAAGTTTTATAAGCGATCAGTTGTAGTAATGCTAACTTACTACGCAAGTTATTAGCAAGTTAAAAGCAACAAGTATCCGGTGTAAGTTGTTCTATAATCGAGTTAAACAGCTCCAAGTCGTCCATAACCGCGGACATGGCTTTCCGAAAAGATTTACCCTGCAGGGGTGCACTACTGGTCCCATACACGCACGATCAACCGTTCGAGCAACCAACGGTAATAGGAATACTCTTGCGATATCACGACAATATTGTTTCCAGTTCTACAAGAAAGTCTAGGAGGGCCACTCCACTAAGCTACCCGTGACGAAGTCCGGCCGTCCTCCGAAACGGTCCCATGGTTTGCATCAGCGGCTAGGCGAGCATGAACGGCCCGCTTCGCTAAACGTCCCGCAAGGTACAGTACAGAATATAAACACCCGAAGGCAACATGAAGTAAAGCACTCGAATGCAACAGTAAGTAAAGCATGGCATAGGCAAATAAAACCAAAGTTACGGCCCCCTTTTCAACAGTCTTGAGAAAAGGTAATTAGTCAAGGAGGGTCCCGATAAAACCTCCCACGAGTGGTTAGTGCGCTCAACCTTAGAACAGATAACAAGAACTCGGGTCCTAGGGGACACAAGCGAGACAAAGATCCGATGCTTTCGCAAAGGGGCCCGCCGATGCCACTGCATTAATTATTAGCCTACATCAAATTTTAGTTATAACAACTTATATCATTATATCCAACAACATTATCCACATATGAAGCATGTGTCAACTTAGCCCAACATATCCCGAAGATATCGAGATAATGATGCATGTAAAATGCATTCATGAACTTTGCACTTTATTGCAACATATTACCACATATTTGCATCTTATATAATGTTATTCCCATGTTTTATGATGTTTTAGGGGATTTTCTAAACAATCCCCTCTCCTCAGGTTCTAATTCTGTTTGGCAGAAAATGCCTCTTGTTAGTGTTTTTGACAGTACAAGAGCTACGTGACTCCAAAAATGGCAAGGTCAGGGGCCATGCATCGAAAATTTTGAGGCGAACAAAATGAGATAAAGTGGGCCACCAGGAGGTCAACAGGCTGGGAAAGAGGGCAGGTGGCGTGCCCACCCCCTTTGGGCGCGCCACCTGGGTTCTTCCCCACCTCGTCTATCCGATTCGACTCAATCTTGCGCCCACCGACTTGTTTTGACCTAAAAACCATTATATATACGACCCCCAGGGGTTTCTTCGAGGCTACGGCGGCGGAGATCAAAAATACATAAACAGAGAGTCAGCAGGCCGCCACCGGCGGAGATCGGAGGGGGAAAACGCTGCCGGAATTGCCTCCGGTGGACTCCACCCCCTCCGGTGAAGGCATCAACACCATCTTCATCATCTTCATCATCATCTACAGCAGCACCGTCTTCATCTACCCTTTGTAATCTCTTGGCAAACATGATATGTGAGGCAATCTATCGTTTTCCCATGATGTATTGTACCTCTATGTCTTTGTTTGAGTAGTAACTTGTTCATGGCAATTGTAAGATACTTTGTGATGGTTTCATATAAGTATTTGTTATCTTCTATGATGATCTTTTGTACTAATATATGAGTGCATGCATATGTTGGGGGATGTATAAGGTTGTCACCGTTACATGTTGATAGGGAAACTGATAGCGAGAGCTGACAGAAACCTTGTCCTAATTCTTAGATGCATGTTGTATTAATCATGATTAATCAAGTGGGGGTATAACTATGGGGACCTTTAAACTTACAGAGGTGGTTGGACTCTATGTCTTAATAATTCCTTTGTTTGCTCATACCTATGGGCTTAGGATCAATCACTAGGGGTGTATTTGCTCATATCCATGGCTACACCTATCTATGGCTCCTCTCTAGAAGAAACAATAATAAGACTATCTTTGTGCTTCACTAATTATGACAACCACCCAAATGAAGTAACAATTTGCTAGAACACTTGATCCCTTGAGTTACTCCACTCCACTTCAATTCCCTTCATCTTACTTTACTTTACTGCATTTTACTTGTCTTGCATTTTACTTCTTGCATTTTAATTTCAGCACTTGTAGTTTCATAGTAAGAACCTCTTTACACACACAAACACACACACACCATATCTCCTAGATTTGCTTAGAAGGCCATATAAGTGGGTTATAGGGATTTAGAGAATAGATAGTTTACCTTCAGCTCCTCGTGGGTTCGACACTCATATAATTATCAAATTGTACTGCAGTGATCCCTTACACTTGGGGGTTATCAAGATACTTTTATGGCGCCGTTGCCGAGGAGCGTAGCGCTAGGCTTCTATTCTTGTTTGCATTGCTAGTTTACTTTTAGTACCTTTATTTTAGAAAATGGAAAATACTAAAAATACTCCTGTTATGAGCACAAGTATGAATATCAATGACACTTTGCTTATGTACTTGAATGCTGCTGAGATTGCTAAGAAACATAGAGAATCACAAGAAGGGATAATATTAGAACATTGCTTGAAAATTTTAAATTATATTGCTATTGAGTTGCTTGACTATTAAGAAAGATAAAAACTGTTGCTTTGAACAAAGTTTTAGACACTTTGAATTTCAATGTAGATCCCATGGAGAATATGTTATTGCATCTTATCATAAGTGTGATTATGCTCATTTAGGGATGGAACAAGTAGAGCAATTTGTTATTCATATGGCAGCCTCTAAATTAGACACCTTCATTTATGAACATGAAACTTGCCATGTAGCTTCCAAATTTAAAAGTTTGATCATTGGTATCCTTAATTATTGTAAAACCAACTACATTGAAAATATCTATGTTGTTGAATTTAAGAAGAAGGGCACGGCTGCCCAAGAGAGAACTAATATTTTGCAGGGAGAAGATGATGAAAGCATAAGCTTGGGGATTCCCATGCATACCCAAGAGGAAAACAAAGAAGAACAAAAGAAGGAGGATGACAAAAGCATAAGCTTGGGGATGCCCATGCAACCCCAAGAAGAGCATGAAGAAGAACAAGAGGAGGAAGAATGGAGTAGCTACCCATCTCTAACTCCCAACAATGGTAACACACAGAACACCCCTTCTTATAATATTGATGATGATCCTCTATGTGAAATAAGTTTTTCTAATTTATGGGAGGATCATGATGACTTAAAAGAAATAGATGATACCATAAGCTCATTAGATGATTTGTCTTTATGTGATTATTCTATTCACAATTATGTTGTTGAGTCTACTCTTGATGCTTGCAAAGTTTATTAAAGAGGAAAAGATAAGAGCCCTCTTTATTTTTCTATGTTATTTAAAATGCAAGCTACTGATTATTATATTCATTGGCTACCATTAATTTGCTGTTATTTATTCATATATAAAATGCCAATGCATAGGAAGAGAGTGAGACTTAAAAGTTAATGGTTTCAAATCTTGTGGTGTGCTCCATATGCTTTCAAGTAACTTTTAATTTGAGCAAACCTTTATGTCCTTGTTAAATAGCTTTACTTCTTATTACATATTGATGAGTTTATAAGTCTTAATAAAAGTAAAAATAAATTATGGAAGAGGAAATGAGAAAGATGAGCAATGGACAAGTTGGGGTCGACCTTAAGCATGTGTTGTTCATGCCAATGGAACCATTGCAAAGTCTATATCATTAAAACTCTTCATACAGTAAAACAAAACAAAAAGAGTGTTTTGTTTCTTTATATATGTTAGCTTCCTGAATAAAATGGTTTCCTAATGATTCCTATAGTTCCCATCTTGGTAGAAATTATCATATCATTTGTTTGGAGAACTAACAATTTTGTAGGCATTGGAGTGTCATGGAGATGAAAATATTTCTTCGTTTGAGATGAGTAACATGATATGATGAGGAAGAAGTAGAGGACCAGAAGTATCAAGATCTTAAGCTTGGGGATACCCATGCATCCCCCTCTTTTTTCAAATATCTCAATTAAATCATTTCAAACTGATGTTCTAGTTTTATCTTCATGATCCCTTTGAATGTTTGCGGGGACCATGTTTTTATTTATCTTTGTTTGTTTTTGGTTTTTCATATCCATGCTTGCTATAGCATGTTAGTTTTCTTTTTGTTTACTCTCTGGTTTCTAAATAAAGTATTAAGTTTTTACCCATTTAGATGTTAAAAGTTGCAAAACAAAAGTGGGAGTTGCTATTTTCTGCGCTGTATTTTTAGTGCACGATTTTTCTGATTTTTTTTGTAACTCCTAAAATCACGAAAAATACCCAGTAGTCACAACTTTTCATGCTCTATATGCAAAAAAATTAGCAAAATTCCTGACATGTCCAAGTGGTCGAGAAAGTTCAGTTTTGCTGCTATCAATTTTTTTGAAAGATTCTGTCTTGTTATGTTTGCTATATTCTTTTGAGTTCCAAAGTCCATGTTAGCTTTATTACCTTTATGCTCGAGGACGAGCATAGGTCAAGCTTGGGGATGTTGATGCATGTAAAATGCATACATGAACTTAGCACTTTATTGCAACATATTACCACATATTTGCATCTTTTATAATGTTATTCCCATGTTTTATGATATTTTAGGGGATTTTATAAACAATCCCCTCTCCTCCGGTTGTAATTCTGTTTGGCAGAAAACGCCTCTTTTTAGTATTTTTGACATTACAGGAGCTACGGGACTCTAAAAAGGGCAAGGTCAGGGGCCACGCTTCGGAAATTTTGAGACGAACAAAATGAGCTAAAGTGGGCCATCAGGAGGTCAACAGGCTGGGAAAGAGGGCAGGTGGCGCGCCCAAGGTCCTTTCCCACCTCGTCCGTCCGATTCGACTCAATCTTGCGCCCACCGACTTGTTTTGACCTAAAAACCACTATATATAAGACCCCCAAGGGTTTCGTCGAGGCTACGGCGGCGGAGATAAAAACACATAAATAGAGAGTCAGCAGGCCGGCGCCAGCGGAGATCGGAGGGGGGAAACGCTGCCGGAATCGCCTCCAGTGGACTCCACCCCCATCCGGTGAAGGCATCAGCACCATCTTCATCATCTTCATCATCATCTACAGAAGCACCATCTTCATCTACCCTTTGTAATCTCTTGGCAAACATGATGTGTGAGGCAATCTATCGTTTTCCCATGATGTATTGTACCTCTATGTCTTTGTTTGAGTAGTGACTTGTTCATAGCAATTGTAAGATACTTTGTGATGGTTGCACATAAGTATTTGTTATCTTCTATGATGATCTTTTGTAGTAATATATGAGTGCACGCATATGTTGGGGGATGCATAAGGTTGTCACCGTTGCATGTTGATAGGGAAAGGGACAGTGGGAGCTGAGAGAAACCTTGTCCTAATTCTTAGATGCATGTTGTATTAATCATGATTAATCAAGCGGGGGTATAACTATGGGGACCTTTAAACTTACAGCGGTGATTGGACTCTATGTCTTAATAATTCCTTTGTTTGCTCATACCTATGGCCTTAGGATCAATCACTAGGGGTGTATTTGCTCATATCCATGGATACACCTATCTATGGCTCCTCTCTAGAAGAAACAATAATAATACTATCTTTGTGCTTCGCTAATTATGACAACCACACAAATGAAGTAACAATTTTCTAGAACACTTGATCCCTTGAGTTACTCCACTCCACTGCAATTCCCTTCATCTTACTTTACTTTACTTGTCTTGCATTTTACTTCTTGCATTTTAATATCAGCACTTGTAGTTTCATAGTAAGAACCTCTTCACACACAAAGATCATATCTCCTAGCTTTGCATAGAAGGCCATATAAGTGGGTTATAGGACTTTAGAGAATAGATAGTTTACCTTCAGCTCCTCGTGGGTTCGACACTCAAATACTTATCGAATTGTACAGCGGTGATCCCCTGCACTTGGGGGTTATCAAGATAGTTTTCTGGCGCCGTTGCCGGGGAGCGTAGCGCTAGGCTTCTATTCTTGTTTGCATTGCTAGTTTACTTTTAATACCTTTTTTCAGAAAATGGAAAATACTAAAAATACTCCTGTTATGAGCACAAGTATGAATATCAATGACACTTTCCTTATGTACTTGAATGCTGTTGAGATTGCTAAGAAACATAGAGAATCAGAAGAAGGGATAATATTAGAACATTGCTTGAAAATTTTAAATTATATTGCTATTGAGTTGCTTGATTATCATGAAGATAAAAACTGTTGCTCTGAACAAAATTTTAGACACTTTGAATTTCAACGTAGATCCCATGGAGAATATGTTATTGCATCTTATCAGAGGTGTGATTATGCTCATTTAGGGATGGAACAAGTAGAGCAATTTGTTATTCATATGGCAGCCTCTGAATTAGACACCTTTATTTATGAACATGAAACTTGCCCTGTTGCTTCCAAATTTAAAAGTTCGATCATTGGTATCCTTAATTATTGTAAAACCAACTACATTGAAAATACCTATGTTGTTGAATTTAAGAAGAAGGGCACGACTGCCTAAGAGAGAACTAATATTTTGCAGGGAGAAGATGATGAAAGCATAAGCTTGGGGATTCCCATCTTTTCCACTACTCTTTTTCTTTTTCCCCGCCGAAAACTCGTCGCCGCTTCCGACAAGCAAGTCGATGCCATGGACGCCGCCGAGGTCACCTAAGTGGTGCAATCGAACTTCTGTGTCCTCCTCTTGCTCGACCACTACTTCGCGGACTCGCGGAAGCTCTACAGAGCCCGCCGACCGCCCCAGCCCGGATCGCAGCAACGGGTGCGCTCCTGTTGATCGCCAAAACCCACCGGCGGGCAGCGGCCTGTCAACACGGTAGAGCCGGGAAGAGCCTAGAGCTGCGGCTGGCTGAGACCCCTCCGAGCGACGGCCCGCAATGCTCTTCTGGTCACACGCGGCGATGCGAAGTGCAAGGGCGTGCCACCTGACCTATACCTGGTCAGGAAGGTGATGGGGATGCCTCGCTTAGTTCCTGCATGGCATACACGTAAACATTAAATACGAGCCTCGATCGGCTCTCAGGTTATCCTGTGAATCGGCTCAAAGAGCCGATCCACCCATGATTCGTACGGGGTGCACGAATACTTGGTGATCCTGCTTAATCAAGATAAAGCTAATGAGATCTACGACGATTTAGGGTTTTCACCGCATAATCGGATCATCCTACTCCAGGTTGGGCCTCGCGGCCACGCACGGTGCTCATAAGCCGATCCTAAACAAGGCCAAAGAACCAACAATGATGTTGATCCGCGGAACATCCTGTTTAGGACTTGCGAACGCCACCCTACGTGCCACTGGATCCTCCCCCCCTTTGTAAGGCCTAACTATTGCAGATATTAAACTAATCCTTGCATAACAAGGAGCAATCGTAACGGATCAGATCTACTAAATAAAGAACAAGCAGGGTGCCGCCCCCACACCTGAGATAGGCGTGAGGGCGGCTAGACATGCAAGGGTTGCACTACGTAAGCATGTTATACGGAGAACTATGCTAACCCTAACACATCTATGATAACTACGTTGCCCGCCATCAAAGGCGCTTCAGTACGGGCAACGCATGAACAACGTGGAGCTTGTGCTGCCTAGATCGCAAGATGCGATCTAGGCAGCATGTCGCTTACCTGGTTGAAACCCTCAAGACGAAGGAGTTGGCGATGCGTCGAGATTGGTTTGTTTTTGGGGTGAACGTTGTGTTGTTGTTTATTCCATAAACCCTAGATACATATTTATAGTCCAGCGGACTTTCTAACGTGGGAATATCCCACCGTGCACAGGTAAAACTCTAACTTCTAACTTAAGATACGATCTAATAAATTACAGATAAATGGGCAATCTAGCCCAACTTTGCATATAAGGCCGATCTTCGTATTTTCTCCATATATAACCTTCAAGCTTGTCTTGATCGTGGCCCACCTCCGCCTTGGTCAAATTCTGGTGATAACACATGCCCCCCTGGTTTTGGAAATGACATTTCCAAAATCATTATGCTTTTCCCGTCGGGTCATGTCGTGGCAGAGCAGAACCATTGCAGTATTTTTCGTCATGATACCCTGTCTTCTTGGCTGCTCCGCATGATTTGACCGTTGTCTATGGGCACTGTCTCCTCGAAAACTGCTGTGGCATTGAATTTCACCATAGCCCCCTTTTACTTAACCGCTCTGAGCAGTTCGCCACTTCACCATCCTGCTCTGTTCTGGCCATCGGCACCCAAAAACCCCAATCTCCCACAGCCATGTCTTCCTCTTCTTCCCCTTCCTCGCCGGTCTTCCACGACTCCTCCTCCGAGCTTTCCTACGGGTCCCCCTCCTCCCGCGAGACGCCGCCGGACATCCGTGCCCCAGAAGCATGGGATCTGGAAGACCATGCCTCCTCGGTTTGGTCCGAAGACGACCAGTCCCTGACCAGCGGGGACGAAGATCTTCAGTTCCTCGCCGTCGGGGAACTGGAGTCGGAGAGCGAGGACGATCAGTTCCCCTGGGACGGCTGCCCCACCTCTGAAGAAGAGGAAGAGGAAGACGACGATGACGACGACGACTCCCTCGAGGGCTACCCGCCAGCGAAGCGCCTCCGCATGTGGTGGGACGACGACAGCAGCGACGATGAAGACGAAGATGAAGCTCCCGTAGAGGGCTATGGGAGCAGCGACGAGGAACCCATCGGCAGCAGTGCCGATGAGAGTTCCGAGGATGACGACGAAGGAAGCAATGGCCCGTAGATTAGGATCTACTAGTGTAGGCCTAGCAGTAGTAGATTGGTCAATAGACCCTTCTTTTGTTCTTCCTTCTTAAGAAATCGGCTCTTTCTTTGTAAGAAATCCCCTTATCAATGAAGAAAATCCCTTAATTAATTTCGCTCCCTTGCCGATTGTCGAATGGAGTCGTCGCACAGGGAGCCGATAGCAGAACATCGGCTCATATCGCTGCCTGAAGCCAAGCTGTTGTATAAACTTATTTCGCTAAAGTCGATATCAGCGTATCGGCTTTGTCTTCTGAAGTCGATGCCCACACATCGGCTGTACTTTCATACTGTTAATCTCCATATGTCTTCTCAAGTCGATGTCTGTACATCGGCTGTGATTTATCTTATTATATTTTTCTTCATCGGCCGATTCTGAAATCGGCCCCCACATCTTACTGTCCATCATCCCACATGCTTGGGAAATATTTCTTGAGGTGTTGACCATTTACAGCCACTGGGAATTTTTCGCCGCTCAACTCCTCCAGCATGTATGCATTACCCTTCAAGGCCTGGACAACTTTGTACGGACCGTGCCAATTAGGAGACCATTTGCCATACGCCTTATCCCTGGTTCCCAATGGCAACACAGCTTCCCACACAAGATCACCAACTTGGAACTCCTTTGGCCTAACCTTTTTGTTGTAAGCACGAGCCACCCTGGCTTTGTTCTCCTTAATCTTCTCCAACGACCAAAGCCTCGAGTTCCGTTGCGTCCTCAATAGTGTCGCTCATCAAAGCTGCATATTCTTCACTGTCGTGATCATTCTGAAACGTGACACGTCTTGATCCAGCCGTAATTTCCCAAGGCAATACGGCTTCCTGTCCATAGACAAGTTGGTACGGCGAAGTTTTTATGGCTCCATGGCACGACATGCGATAGGCCCATAATGCTTCTGATAACTTCTCATGCCAATCCCGAGGGTTCTCGTCGATTTTTCTCTTGATCAACTTGATCAGACTCTGATTGGACGCCTCAGCCTGCCCGTTAGCTTGAGCATAGTACGGGGATGATCGGATCAATTTAATCCCTAAGTCATCACAGAACTTCCTGAATTCTTTAGAAGTAAAGACCGAACCTCCATCTGGCCGTGATAGTTTGGGGAATCCCAAATCTATGAATGACGTGTTCTTTCACAAATTTGATCACATCTTCTGATTTCACCTTTTTCATAGGGACGGCTTCCACCCACTTAGTGAAGTAATCTGTGATAACCAATATCCATTCATGTTTTTTACCTGACGCCGGATGGATTTTACCGATCATATCCATTCCCCACCCCCGAAACGGCCAAGGTTTGATGATTGGGTTCATCGCTGATGCTGGCACCATCTGAATCTTTCCAAACATCTGACACGCTTGGCACCCCTTATAATAATTGAAGCAATCTTCAAGCATAGTGGGCCAATAAAACCCTGATCGCCTGATAAACCACTTCATCTTATGAGCCGACTGATGCGTTCCACAGGCACCTTCATGTACCTCATGTAAAAGCCGATTAGATTCAGTCGGTCCTAGGCACTTGAGTAGCAACCCTTCCAATGTCTGTAAAACATGTCGTCTCCTATAAGGACATACTTCATGGCTTTGTATCTTATCCGTTTGGGTGCCCCCGAGCCGAATCTTTTAAATAATCGAAGATCTCGGCTCTCCAATCATTCTGTTCCAGGAATTGTATCTCGAACTTCCGATCCGTCGGCTATATCTATGTAGCCCGACGCCATCTCGTGCGAGATTGTTGGCATCGGTATTCTGGGATCTTGGGATCCAATTAAAGTTGATGTACCGAACCGTGTCATCAACTCACGGCATTCCATCCAATATGGGAAAAGCGATTCACTTTCGCAATTATATTCATCCGTGAGCTGGTTAATCACCAACTTTGAGTCTCCAAAAGCTCCACAGCTTCCGCTCCAGCTTCCAATAGCAATTCCATTCCCTTGCGTATTGCCTCATATTACTGCTACGTTGTTGGTGCAAGGGGTAGATAATCTGATGGAGAAGGAGTATTCGCCCCCGAGGCGACACAAGCGTAATGCCGATGCCACAACCATCGTCGCAAACCGATCCATCAAAGAACATAGCCCATGCTCGTATAGATAGTGCTGCTATATTGGTACCGATCCGTTCAGCGATGAGATCGGCCAACGCTTGGCCCTTGATCGCCTTCGCCGGCTGGTACCGGAGATCAAATTCTGACAGTGCCAACATCCACTTACCGAGTCGGCCTTTCAAAACAGGAGCCGACAACATGTGCTTGACAACGTCTGATTTGCAGATGACGGTGATTTCTGCCGTCAGAAGGATGTGATGAAGCTTGGTGCAGGTAAAGAACAGGCAGAGGCAAAGTTTCTCGACCTCAGGATATCTTGTCTCCGCGTCCAGCATCCTTCTGCTGAGGTAGAAAACGACTCTCTCAACGCCCTCGTAGAGTTGCACCACTACCGAAGCAATGGACGTGTCAGCTACTGACAGGTAGATGTAGAATGGCCTGTCTTGCTGGGGCGGAACTAATACAAAGCGGTGTCGTCGATATCGCTTAATTTCATCAAACGCCTGTTGCTGTTCTGCCCCCCAGTGAAACTCGTCGTCAGATTTAGTCTTCACCAACGCCATGAACGGCTCGATTCGTCCTGATAAATTAGAGATGAACCGCCGGACGAAATTGATCTTGCCGATGAGGCGTTGGAGCTCCTTTTTCGTGGTGGGCGGCTGCATGGTACGCACCGCCTCCTGACTTTTCAGGCCGATCTCAATTCCCCGCTCATGAACCAGAAAACCTAGGAATTGACCAGCCGTCACGCCAAAGGCGCACTTCTTCGGATTCATTCTCAGCCCGAATTTCCGAGTTCGGTCTAGGACGCGCCGTAAATCGTCCAAATGCCCCTCCATGGAGACCGATTTGACCACCACGTCGTCGATATAGACCTCCACCAACTTGCCGATCAGATCATGAAATATATAATTCATGGCTCGTTGGTATGGTGCACCCGCATTCTTCAGTCCAAAGGTCATGACCACGTACTCAAACAAGCCTATCGCCCTGGTACTCTGAATGCGGTCTTGTGTATATCTTCCGGAGCCATGAAAATCTGGTTATAACCGACGTTGCCATCCATGAAGCTCAACACCTTGTGGCCAGCAGCAGCGTTTATCAATGTTTCTGCCACAGGCATTGGATATTCGTCCTTTGGGGTGGCTCTGTTAAGATCTCGGAAATCGATGGCCACGCGCCATCGGCCATCCTTCTTCTCCACCGGAACGACATCGAGATCCACTCAGCATACCTGCATGGCCTGATGAATCCAGCAGCCAACATTTTCTCGATCTCCTTCTTGACTTCTTCCAGGATCTCGGCCCTCATCTGACGTGCTCGCTGTTGGAACGGCCGAAATCCTTTCTTAAGGGGGAGCCGATGATCAATGATGCTCCTGTCCAACCCAGGCATCTCCGTGTAATCCCATGCAAAGCAATCTGGGTATTCCTTCAACAGGGCTATCATCTGTCCCCTGAGCTGTGGATCTAACTTCTTGCTGATAAAAGTGGGTCGAGGCTTGTCCCGAGGACCGATGTCGACTTCTTCTAGCTCATCAGCTGATGTAAACCCGTACCCTAGCTTTCCGTCACCTGTGAGGTCGACGCCACATACCGGGAGAGCATGTGATACGGATACTACGGGCCGATCGCTAGCATCGGCTTCTACCTTGATCATCACCAAGATGTTTTGGCGGTGTCGGGGCCGATCGCATGGAGCAGCCTCCTCCTTATCTTTGCCACGAGAGCAGTTGCCCTCACCTTTTTCTCCATCCAGGGGGTGTCCCAGCCCTATCATGTTGATGTTGAACGAGTGCCCTGGTTGGCACCTCCCAAGGCAAGTACCGTTAATCCTGTCAACGGTGCGCGACGGTGAATGAGGTACTCCTGGTGCCGCCGATGTGCACGACAACGGCAGACGGGGCTGGAGTGGCACTTCTCCTCGGTAGGTCCTGAGAGTTGGCTCTAATAGAGAGTGCTGATTCTTCATGACCTCCTTGACCAACCGAACGGCGACGTGCTCCAAAGTATTCACCAGGCTCTCGGAATGGAGACGCAACGAGTGAGCCACCATGCCACCAATCTCCTGGCGCACGGCTCGGCACGTTCCTCCGACGGGACAGATAGATCCACTTCATCGAGTGCGCCTTCCGGTGAGAACCCCTTCCGCCTGACGCCATGTGAACGAGTTCTGTGATATGAGCCGATGAGGTCGGCTTCGAGGGTGGCCTTGATCTCGTCATGTTTCTTCTTGAGCTCAGCAGGCAGCTCCTCGTAGGTGACTGGCGTGCCGTCCGTCGCCATCTCAGATGTAGATGGCGATGTGGTTGATGTAGACGATTGTCCCACCGGGCGTGCCAGAATGTGTTGATCGCCAAAACCCACCGGCGGGCAGCGGCCTGTCAACACGGTAGAGCCGGGAAGAGCCTAGAGCTGCGGCTGGCTGAGACCCCTCCGAGCGACGGCCCGCAATGCTCTTCTGGTCACACGCGGCGATGCGAAGTGCAAGGGCGTGCCACCTGACCTATACCTGGTCAGGAAGGTGATGGGGATGCCTCGCTTAGTTCCTGCATGGCATACACGTAAACATTAAATACGAGCCTCGATCGGCTCTCAGGTTATCCTGTGAATCGGCTCAAAGAGCCGATCCACCCATGATTCGTACGGGGTGCACGAATACTTGGTGATCCTGCTTACTCAAGATAAAGCTAATGAGATCTACGACGATTTAGGGTTTTCACCGCATAATCGGATCATCCTACTCCAGGTTGGGCCTCGCGGCCACGCACGGTGCTCATAAGCCGATCCTAAACAAGGCCAAAGAACCAACAATGATGTTGATCCGCGGAACATCCTGTTTAGGACTTGCGAACGCCACCCTACGTGCCACTGGATCCTCCCCCCCTTTGTAAGGCCTAACTATTGCAGATATTAAACTAATCCTTGCATAACAAGGAGCAATCGTAACGGATCAGATCTACTAAATAAAGAACAAGCAGGGTGCCGCCCCCACACCTGAGATAGGCGTGAGGGCGGCTAGACATGCAAGGGTTGCACTACGTAAGCATGTTATACGGAGAACTATGCTAACCCTAACACATCTATGATAACTACGTTGCCCGCCATCAAAGGCGCTTCAGTACGGGCAACGCATGAACAACGTGGAGCTTGTGCTGCCTAGATCGCAAGATGCGATCTAGGCAGCATGTCGCTTACCTGGTTGAAACCCTCAAGACGAAGGAGTTGGCGATGCGCCGAGATTGGTTTGTTTTTGGGGTGAACGTTGTGTTGTTGTTTATTCCATAAACCCTAGATACATATTTATAGTCCAGCGGACTTTCTAACGTGGGAATATCCCACCGTGCACAGGTAAAACTCTAACTTCTAACTTAAGATACGATCTAATAAATTACAGATAAATGGGCAATCTAGCCCAACTTTGCATATAAGGCCGATCTTCGTATTTTCTCCATATATAACCTTCAAGCTTGTCTTGATCGTGGCCCACCTCCGCCTTGGTCAAATTCTGGTGATAACAGCTCCTCCATGAGCTCACGCCTGACCTGCGCCTCGAGCTCCGCCTCCTCCCGCAGGATCCGCTCCCTTATCCTCGCCTTGGCCGCCTGTCGCCACAGCTCATCCGGGTCAGATGCCGGCGGCGGAACAGGCCCGAGTTTGTGGGTAGCGATGTCTCTTGAAGACAGCACCTGAATCTTGGCCTGGAGGCCGGATAGCCGCACATGCGGTTGTTAGTACGCACAAGACGTTGTGGATTTTATTTTTTGGCCAGGCATGTCCTTCGCCAAGACCAGCACCAAAGACCAAGGGTTGTCTCCAAGGCGAGTGCGTGATGCTCGGCTGATATGCACGCTTGCTAGGTCCCGATGGCGGTGGAGTGGGAGCAGAGAAGTCTACCTAGTCATAGCCTTTTGGGTATCAAGACACTAGTGGAAAACGGGGCTATAGGCCCGGTTCATTTGGACCTTTAGTCCCGGTTTCCAAACCGGGACCAATTAGGCGGGACTAAAGGTCCCCCTTTAGTCCCGGTTGTAAAACAAACCTGGACTAAAGGTCCCGCCACGTGGCCGCCGGCGCGTCGAGGAAAAAACCCTTTAGTCCCGGTTTGTAACACGAACCGGGACTAAAGGTTATTTCGTTATTTTTTTTATCTATTTGGTTCCCAATTATTTTTCGCTCCTCTTTTTTTTCCTATTTTTTCAGAATTTCTAGTATTTCAGTTATTTAACTAGTTTAGTTTCTAACTCCACTTAATCTCTAACTACCCTTAATCTCTAGTCAAATTACTTACTCGTGGTCCAACTTCCCGCTCGGTCACCCATCCTCCCACTACTCCAGCACTAGCACGCTTAACTTCCAAGTTCCTTTCCCATCCCGCTTCCAAGTGCTTCGCGCGCATGTTGTGATACTAGCATCATATCAATCCTATTAACATGTTGGTCGATGTCACACTTATTTATTATTCGAATTCTAAATAATTATTTTAATAAACAAAACTAATAACGTACATGTTGTGGTAATGGTATTATAATTATAATTTTTTAAATTTGTATTATAATTGTTTTTTTAATTTATTATTTTTTAATATTTTTTTGCCAAACTTGAAAATTTGAAAATCTAAAAAATTGGCTAACTTTATGGTTAAGTAATAGTAATCTTTATGCATGATGTAATTATTATTTTAAAAAAATTTAAAAAATAAAATTCCGAATTTCTGGCAAAAACTAAAATCTTCCTGCTTTCATATTTTCATTTGGAATTTTGAGAATCTAAAAATTGGCTAACTTTATGGTTAAGTAATAGTAATCTCTATGCATGATGTAATTATTATTTTAAAAAAATTTAAAAAATAAAATTCCGAATTTCTGGCAAAAACTAAAATCTTCCTGCTTTCATATTTTCATTTGGAATTTTGAGAATCTAAAAATTGGCTAACCGGGTAAAGCCTGGTGAATTCGGATGTAACTTTTTCCCAGGATTTTTTTGATATATTATACGTTTTTTTTCGACGTCGTACGCAAAAGTTATTACGGTTTTACCATTTTTTAAAACTTTTTTGCAAAATAAGTGAAAATTCAAATTTGTTAATTTTCCCTAATACTAGGTTGCATAACATACAAGAATCCGAAAACATTTTATTTTTTGAATTTTGTATCATTTTCTTTTCTATTTTACAGTGTTAAAAAAGGCGATCCACGGGGGGGGGGGTGGAGGTGCATGGGGAGGCAAAAAACCCTTTAGTCCCGGTTCGTAATACGAACCGGGACTAAAGGGTAGACCTTTAGTCCCGGTTGGTAATACGAACCGGGACTAAAGGGTTTTGCCCCATAGACCACCCTTTAGTCCCGGTTTGTATTACCAACCGGGACTAAAGGGTCCAAACGAACCGGGACTAAAGGGTTTTCATGATGAACCGGGACCAATACCCCCTATTGGTCCCGGTTTGGTTCAAAATGGGGACTAAAGGGTGGGACGAAAGGCCTCTTTTCCACTAGTGAGAACTTGTCTGGTTATATCCAATGGATGGCGAATCGCAACGCTTCCTAGGGCTATCTCCGCTCAATTTAACCCATCTATCTTCTAGCGGGAGAACCCAAGTCAGAGCTTTACCCCCTAGTAGCCATCTTGCCGACGCCGGGCGGCCCCGCTGCCGGCGACCACTCCAGCAACCATATCCCGCCCGCGCCGCACCGTCCCCGCGCGGGAGAGCCTCCTCCGGTGGACAAACCTCGACGCGAAGTTTCCCCGCCTCCCGGTGGGATTCGCGCTCCTTGCTAGGTTTGCCACACCCCCTCCTTGCTTTTTTAAGAACAATACCTGGCCCTAGGTAATGTTGAGTTTTTTTAAGAACAATACCCAGACCTAACCCTAACCCATGGAAAGAAAAGTTCAGGCACCCTATATGTGGTCTCGATCTAAGAAATTAAAAAATGGAACCTAATGGCAATACACTCTGCAACAATAATTTCACGGAAGGTTCAATCTTGTAACCATTGATCACTGCCATTAGATTCAATCTAAACCCACTCTCATTGGGCAAAATATAGAAAAGGGTAAAAAATGGAAGAAAGTATGCTAAATGGGGTAGTTTTTAGGAATTTCCGTTAAATTGGGTAAAAAGTGGCACAAAATTGATCTTAGGGGGTAAAAAGTGGAATTCACTCCTATTTTTATACTAGATGGTAACCTGAAAAAACACCCATATAGTATGTTGTTGTCAGACAAATGCAGACCATAGTAGCCAAGTTTCCGGTACGGTGGGTTCGAGGAACGGAAACGGGGGACGAGAATCGTGGCTAGCAAAAATTAGGAAACAGTCAGGGTATACATCTCGATACAGGGGTGGGACGCGATCCGGAAAATTTGGGGACGATGGAATGGATCGAGTCAGATCAGCCGTATCTAGCTACAGCCCACGTTAATACAGGGCCCATTCTAAGCCATTGCATGTCCACATAGCCCACATGACACACATACCAGTCGATCTCCTTCCTGCCAAACCAGAATACCGAGCAATCCATGCCGCTGCCGCCGCCGCAATCCTTCCTTAATCATGGCCTCCAATCTCACCAGGTGCGCGACCTGGAACGTGTACCGAGAGCAGGAACGCGTTTCCTCTCCGTATCCTCTCGTACCGGCTCTCGTTCCCGAGTCCGATTCCGGGCCAGTGAATCGGGATCGAGGAACGGGCCACCGTTCCCCGTTTCCGGCTGCTATGATGCAGACAGAGTAGTAGTAGAACCTATAACATACATATTAAGTCCTGGTCATGACTGTCAAGTACATACGCATGAGCAGAAAGACATAATCAATTGCACAGAACTAACCATGTATCCCAGTACAGTGGAGGCGGACAGTAACAGAAGGCACGTCCTTGCCATGGTGCCAAGCGCTGTGGGATTCATTTCGTTCCCTAATTTTTATATTTCCACAACCATGAGCACAAGCATGAATGAGCGACTGTACAAAGCTGATACATACATAGAGCAGGACCAGCATGTTATCCACAGCTAAGCACAACATTCCCATAACTTGATGCTAATTGGGAGGAATAAATTTTGATGTAAGACGGATTCTATTCTTCTAGAGCAGTTGGTCAGATGAAGAAGTGCAAAATAGTGAAGCCAGTAAAATGTGCAGACGAGGCACAAATACAGTATTTTTATTTACAGGAGTAGTACAGAGTGTGCATGCATCAGTAGGCTAGTAGCGATGGTTTCTGTCCACACAAACGCACCCACCAAAACTAACCGATTATTTTGGGGCCACTAACTCGTAAAGGGATTTTTCAGTTTGTTCACTTCTAAGGATAACGATGACACATTGTTTTCTGCCCATTATTTTTTCTGATATGTGAAAACTAGCAAGCGACTGGCACAGACCAAGAAATTAATGAACCAGTTGCAAGGAGATGATAACAAGTTTAACACATACATTGTCAATGCAGAGCAGTATTACAGTATATCAGGTGCATGTACCCTGTAGCATACAGCATAACAATATCCAGTAGGTTGTAGGTACTATGCTTCAATCAGTACCTTGCGCTCAGGATCTGCGTATAGGTAATCCAATGGAAAGGGCAACTGCAGTAAACATAAATTAGACAAAGTTACTTAGTGCTGAAAAGAAATCCAAATATTACCAGTAAACTATTCACATCACATATGAATAATTGGAGTTTAAGACATGCACTATATATGATTCCCCAAATGAGGGGAATACGTTAAAGTAAACCATCAACAAGATTGTGCAATTATGACAATGATCGATTGCAGTTGTCAGTACCATCTTGTACTAAGTACCAAATTAGCAAACGAGCTAATCAAGTTGGATATTAATAGTAGTTCAAAATTAAGATGCTTTCGCATGTGTGTAATGTGTTACTTGATCCTAAACCAAATATCAGTCCCAACTTTAAGAACCTTCTGAAGACAGAAAGCTAATGACAAATAAAAATGCCATGACAGAACATATTTGCACAATGTAACTAACTATCAAATAACCAGATACTAGACTGGACCAAGACATTCTGTGGTAGACAACAAATAAAAATGCAATGGAAAACTAATGACTAGTATTAATCTCACAGTGAAATAAGCCATTATCAACTCCACACGATCACAACCTGTCGTCGTGGTGAACAAACAGATGCCATGGGTAGGCTTATCTTGGGGCCAATGTGCACCGAGGAATCCGGAGGACGGGGAGATGAAGAACACACACACGATGACACGAGGTTTTACCCAGGTTCGGGGCCCTCGTGAGGAGGTAACACCCCTACTCCTGCTAGTCTGAGATCTATAAGCACAATACGAGCTACAATGGTCCTCCTCGAGCTGTGAGCTTGAGGTAAAAGATGAAGTCTACGGCTAGAGGTAGAAGAAGAAGTGTTCAAGCACCCTCGTGAGCCTCCCGTGCAAGGGTGTGCTACCTTTCCTTATATAGTGGAGAGGTAGCTTACAAGAGAAGGAGCCCTAGCATGGGCCGATCCACAGCATCTTTGCCTATGTTGGGCTAGTCTTGGATTGTAGCTTTGACCTTGCTCGTGAAGTCCTTTCTGTGTTCTGGCTTCTGGCACTGTGGCGCTGACCACTGTAGCTCTGCGCACTGTAGCCTCTTTGTCATCGGCATGCTCTAGCTCCAGTTGGAACTTAGCGATGCTCTCGTCATGAGGAGATCCTCCGTATCTCCTCCATGTCTGGTAGTGGCACGACCGGATCTTCGACTCCAGGACCGGCATATGACCGTTAGCCCTATGCCGGAACCCTATCCCGGTTTCATCTAAACATGCCAGATCTTCGTCCTTCGTCCCTCTTGAAAAGCTCTGGCTTAACTTGAACTCCTCCAGCTTAAGGTGCGTCGGTATCCTCTTTTCGGCATACTCATGCCTGTATCCCGGATCGTACATTCCGGCTGACCTTTAATCCGGTCACCATCATTTTAAGTGATAACCAAACTTATCCGGATTTCTCACGTAAACCGATAACTAGTCGCCTGACTTAGGCATATTAGCCATGCTCTTGACCTACCGGGGGTCATCCCTTTGACATTAGTCCCCGAAGCTGGTGTGGTCCAGCAGTGCCAGCTGATGGGCCGCAGCAGGTTCACTGCCCAAATTAAACTCTCGTACCGGGTTAGTCATCCCGGTTTCATTTTAATCCGGTTGCTTCTTTTCCAATAAACTTTCAATCCGGCACCGTTTTCAAGCCGGAGCTTTCATCCTGTGCTCGGTTTCAATCCGGAGTCCTCTTCCGAATTACTTCCCGCCATCGGTCATTAACATGTATCGACGATATCTTGTAACTCACACTTGTCAGGGACATGCGGCACTGTTCCTGACACCGCAGTAGTCAGGGCGGTCAAATCGCCACAGGCTAATGAGTAGGCTCTCTATGGTAACCGTGCGCAGTTAATGGACACAGCGGTGATCCGTGTGGCCCTCGGCGTGGCTGCATACATGCGTGTAACCGTTGCGCCACATGAGAAGTTAGTGGGATCGTGGGCGCATCGGATCCGCGCCCACAATCTCACCAAGGTTATAAATATCCTCCGATGGTTAATTCCCCCTTTTTACTTTCCACTTCGTCTTCCTTCCTTCGCATTCCTCGCCACCGAAGCTCTCGAGCGCTCCTGCCGCCGCCGTTCGTCTTCATCGACCGAGGCCGCAATCGCTCCGGCGCCGCCGCCGAGCGCCTCACCGCTGCCTCGACGGAAGCCGGCGCCGGCGCCGCTCGAACAAGGTCGGTAGATCTGAACTGCACTACCTCTTTTGGATTAGTCTTGTTCTTCGTGTTCTTCGTGTTCTTGAGCCTCTTCTCTTTGGATCTTTTGTAGTTTCTTACGTTTTCTTTTCCTTTGCTTTTCTTTTCTAGATCTTCTTCCTCCACTCGTTTCGACGGGACCGGTTCATTCCACCCCCATCCCACCATCTAACTCCATGGATCCAGAGGATCAAGATATAGTGGCCATGGAGGTTCAAGATGAGGAGATGGAGGGAGGGGCAGATCTCTACACCTACGGTAGGTGGGAGGGATCGAACATTACCCCGGCAGAGATAGATTGGCTCTACAAGTCGAGACGCATCCCGGTAGAAGGGGTCGAATGCCGGCTTCCGGTAGATGAAATCAAGCCGAAGCCCAAACCAGGCGAATATGTGGTCTTCACCGTGCATTTTATGTGCGGCTTAGGGCTGCCGGCTAGCGCTTTCTTCCGCTCCTTCCTTGACCGGTATGTGCTTCAACCGCATCACCTCCCGGCGAACATAGTTTTCACTCTTTCCTCCTTCGTCGCCTTCTGCGAAGGCCATGTCGGTCTCTTGCCCTCGCTGAACCTTTGGGCCCGGCTTTACTCCCTCCGGACTAACTCCATCTAGGATCCTTCCATACCGTTACCAAAACAGATGGTACAGTGCGGCGCTTGCATGGTTGTTCCTCGCCGGAATAGCCCACATGTGAAGATAGCCGGATTGGAGTCATGCCGGAAATGGCAACGAACTTTTTTCTATGTCAAGAATACCGGTCCAGTTGATCTCATCAATCTGTCGGCATAAGTGGCTGGCGTCCCCACCAGGCTCAATTGGAATTATAATCCGAAGTTGAGCCACAAAGAGAACAACCGGATTTGCGAATACATCGAGGGGCTCCGGGAAACAGATGAGCCGTCTGCTGATTATATATTGCGCATGTTTATCACTCGTCGAGTTCTGCCGCTTCAGCGCCGGTGTCACAAGATATGCGAGATGAGTGGTCTGATGGACCCTACCCGGATTACCACCTTCAAGCTGACCAAGCTGGAGGTCGTGCTCAAGGTCCAGGCCATCGCCCAGACTAAGATGACGGAGGACTGGGAATGGGTCCTGGAGCCATTCTCCCGGGCTAACCCACCACCAGAAGTAAGGACTCGCGGAGTTCCGGAATATATTTTCCGGGTTAAACCTTCCGGCATAATTCTAACCGGTGTGACTTCTCTTTTTCAGAACTTCAACTGTCAGAAGCTTGAGGCTCCCGCCTCGTACACGGCCGACCGCACTGAGTTAGATGAGGAGGATCCGAACTCCGTCCAGAATACGCCTTGGACGAGATGGACGACGACTTCAACACCGGTTTCGGTAAGACTCCTGCCCCCCATCCATCAAGGACTTGGGCAGATGATGCCAGCAGCGATGATGATGACTGCATAATTTTAGAGGTATATGACCCCGTGCCCAACTCCTACGCATATTCCGTGAATCCAGCTTCAGCTGATCCAGACGCTCAGGTGCTGGAGGATACTGTGTCGCTGGCGGCACAGAAGACCGCGGCCCCGAAGACCACGCGCGGCTCCAAGAGAGCTAGTCCTCTGGATTCTGGTCCCAGCGCTCCTCCGGCCTCGAAGCGTCGGAAGGTCGGGTGCCAAGGCCTGCCCGGGGCGAAGAACAGATCTAGGGCTCCCCTGACGTCCTACGGGTAAGACTTTATTCCGGCGTTCTCTTTTCGGCATAGGTTTGACTTGTACCTCCAATTTGCTTCTTTGTTTCTTTTCGGTATGAAATTCTTTCTCAATAATAACTCTTGTCTTCTTGTTCTTAGCGCTGCACTCGAGATCAACCGGAGTGCTCGGGGTAGGACCCCCTCTGCTCCCAAGACTGCACCAACACCACCACCTGAACCTGAACCAAAGCTCCAGATGCCCAACCCAGCTAAGGGCAAAGCCCCCACGGATCAATTCCCTTTGCCAGGATTTGGTGCCGGCAGGCCCTGCTTCGGCCCTGCGGGGCCTGAAACAAGTGAGGGGAACACAGCCCCGGAAAACAACGATTACCGTGGCAGAGCCGATTCCTTCTCGGCTCCGGATCAACCTGAAAACTCTGGCGCCAATAACATGGGCGCTAGCAATGACCAAGCCGGGTCGTCGGAACCCATCACAGTTCCGTCGGCACCGGGAAGAAGCATAGCTACACCGCCACCGGCATTTTCTAAGCCGGCTTCACCTTCGCCTCCACCGGCATCGCCAAAGCTGGCAAGATCTCCTGCGACCCCATCACCATCAAAGTTAGCGACTCCACCGCCAAAATCCGCGACTCCTCCTTGCTTGTGACGGTAAAGCACACGTCCGTTGGGAACCCCAAGAGGAAGGTGTGATGCGTACAGCAGCAAGTTTTCCCTCAGTAAGAAACCAAGGTTATCGAACCAGTAGGAGATGAAGGCCATGCGAAGGTTGTTGGTGGAGGAGTGTAGTGCGGCGCAACACCAGGGATTCCGGCGCCAACGTGGAACCTGCACAACACAATCAAAATACTTTGCCCCAACTTAATAGTGAGGTTGTCAATCTCACCGGCTTGGTGTAAACAAAGGATTAAACGTATGGTGTGGAGAATGATGTTTGTTTGCAAAGAACAGCAGAGAACAATGATTGCAGTAGATTGTATTTCTGTTATCACCAGAATTTGACCGAGTCAGAGGTGGGCCGCGATCAAGAAGGATTTGAAGAATATACATGGAAGAAAGACGTGAATCGGCCTGTTATGCAAAGTTTGGGCTAGTTTGCCCGTGTATCTGTAACATAGTAGATTACGTGTCGGTTAGTTAGAGTTTGCCTCGTGCACGGTTGGGATTATTCCCACGTTAGAAAGTCTACGGACTATAAATATGTACCTAGGGTTTATGAAATAAACAACAATCATCGTTCACCACAAATTAATCTAGGCGCATCGCCAACTCCTTCATCTCGAGGGTTTCTTCCGGGTAAGCATCATGCTGCCTAGATCGCATCTTGCGATCTAGGCAGTACAAGTTTATTCGTTGCCATGCGTTGCTCGTACTGAAGCCTTTTTGATGGCGAGCAACATAGTTATCTTAGATGTGTTAGGGTTAGCATTGTTCTTCGTATCATATGCTGTCGTAGTGCAACCCTTAGACATCTAGCCGCCCTTACACCTATTTTAGGTGTAGGGGCGGCACCCCGCTTGAGCATTATTTAGTAGATCCGATCCGTTACGGTTGCTCCTTGTTCTTCAAGGATTAGTTTAATATCTGCAATAGTTAGGCCTTACAAAGGGTTGGAGGATCCAGTGACGCGTAGGGTGTAGTTTCCTAGCCCTAGACAGGATGTTCCGGGGATCAACCTCGTGTTGGTTTTTAGGCCTTGTCTAGGATCGGCTTACGATCACCGTACGTGACCGCGAGGCCCAATCGTGAGTAGGATGTTCCGATTATGCGGTGAAAACCCTAAATCGTAGTAGATTGCTTTAGCTTTATTCTGATCAAGCAGGACCACCATATATTCGTACACCTCGTGCGAATCATGGGTGGTTCGGCTCCTTGAGCCGATTCACAGGATAACCTGAGAGCCGATCGAGGCTCGTATTTAATGTTTACGTGTATGCCATGCAGGAAACTAAGCGAGGCATCTCCATCACCTTCCTGACCAGGTATAGGTCAGGTGGCACGCTGATACGTCTCCGACGTATCGATAATTTCTTATGTTCCATGCCACATTATTGATGTTATCTACATGTTTTATGCACACTTTATGTCATATTCGTGCATTTTCTGGAACTAACCTATTAACAAGATGCCGAAGTGCCAGTTGCTGTTTTCTGCTATTTTTGGTTTCAGAAATCCTAGTAAGGAAATATTCTCGGAATTGGACGAAATCAAAGCCCAGGGGCCTATTTTTCCACGAAGCTTCCAGAAGTCCGAAGACGAAACGAAGAGGGGCCACGAGGCAGCCAGAGCATAGGGCGGCGCGGCCCCTGCCCTGGCCGCGCGGCCCTATGGTCTGGGCCCCTCGCGCCGCCTCTTGACCTACCCTTCCGCCTACTTAAAGCCTCCGTGACGAAACCCCCAGTACCGAGAGCCACGATACGGAAAACCTTCCAGAGACGCCGCCAACGCCGATCCCATCTCGGGGGATCCAGGAGACCGCCTCCGGCACCCTGCCGGAGAGGGGAATCATCTCCCGGAGGACTCTACGCCGCCATGGTCGCCTCCGGTGTGATGAGTGAGTAGTCTACCCCTGGACTATGGGTCCATAGCAGTAGCTAGATGGTTGTCTTCTCCCCATTGTGCTATCATTGTCGGATCTTGTGAGCTGCCTAACATGATCAAGATCATCTATCTATAATTCTATATGTTGCGTTTGTTGGGATCCGATGAATAGAGAATACTTGTTATGTTGATTATCAAAGTTATATCTACGTGTTGTTTATGATCTTGCATGCTTTCCGTTACTAGTAGATGCTCTGGCCAAGTAGATGCTTGTAACTCCAAGAGGGAGTACTTATGCTCGATAGTGGGTTCATGCCTGCATTGACACCTGGGACAGTGACAGAAAGTTCTAAGGTTGTGTTGTGCTGTTGCCACTAGGGATAAAACATTGATGCTATGTCTAAGGATGTAGTTGTTGATTACATTACGCACCATACTTAATGCAATTGTCTGTTGCTTTGCAACTTAATACTGGAAGGGGTTCGGATGATAACCTGAAGGTGGACTTTTTAGGCATAGATGCAGTTGGATGACGGTCTATGTACTTTGTCGTAATGCCCAATTAAATCTCACTATAATCATCATGATATGTATGTGCATGGTCATGCTCTCTTTATTTGTCAATTGCCCAACTGTAATTTGTTCACCCAACATGCTGTTTGTCTTATGGGAGAGACACCTCTAGTGAACTGTGGACCCCGGTCCAATTCTCTTTACTGAAATACAATCTACTGCAATACTTGTTCTACTGTTTTCTGCAAACAATCATCTTCCACACAATACGGTTAATCCTTTGTTACAGCAAGCCGGTGAGATTGACAACCTCACTGTTTCGTTGGGGCAAAGTACTTTGGTTGTGTTGTGCAGGTTCCACGTTGGCGCCGGAATCCCTGGTGTTGCGCCGCACTACATCCCGCCGCCATCAACCTTCAACGTGCTTCTTGACTCCTACTGGTTCGATAAACCTTGGTTTCTTACTGAGGGAAACTTGCTGCTGTACGCATCACACCTTCCACTTGGGGTTCCCAACGAGCGTGTGCTTTACGCGTCATCAAGCTAAATTTCTGGCGCCGTTGCCGGGGAGATCAAGACACGCTGCAAGGGGAGTCTCCACTTCTCAATCTCTTTACTTTGTTTTTGTCTTGCTTAGTTTTATTTACTACTTTGTTTGCTGCACTAAATCAAAATACAAAAAAATTAGTTGCTAGTTTTACTTTACTTGCTATCTTGTTTGCTATATCTAAAACAGAAAAAAAATTAGTTTACTTGCATTTACCTTACTTGATTCATCATGTTTCCTTTTAATTTTACCACAAAAGACATACCGGTAGGACGTGGGTCTATAGTTGGGAGAAATAATATAGAAGAATTTTTCAATCATGTTAGTACCATTGAAAATTTTGAAGATAGACACTTGGTAGACCTTGCGCCTACTTATGAAATTGCTGCTGCGCATTTAGTTCGCCTGTTGGAAACTAAATTTGTTAATCTTAATCCTATAATCCAACACATGTTTCTCACACTTGGTGATATGGAAGAAGGGGAAAAGAAAGATTTTGTTTTAGAAACCCTTCTTAGAGAATTTGGTGGTCTAGCAAGAGAAGCTAGAAAGGTCTTTGCTAAATTTAATATGCTTGGTTCACATACTAATTTTGTTAGTCTCCTTGAAAAGATGGACATGGATAGAATAAGATACACTAATAATATTGATGATGGTGGGGAGATCAAAGCACCAATACCATGTAAACTCTTAGCTATGAATGATGCACTAGAAAATAACTATGCTTGGCTTGTTCCTGAAAATTTGTTTGATGAGAGTAGCACGCCTAAGACTAATGAAAAGGGAGATGCTAAAACTTATGTATCAAATATACTATGCCTGGTTGAGAAAACTCCACACCCCGCTGAGAACACACCATCCTTTGATAATACTTGATACACACTTTCTGCGCCTAGCTGAAAGGCGTTAAAGAAAAGCGCTTATGGGAGACAACCCATGTTTTTACCTACAGTACTTCGTTTTTATTTTGTGTCTTGGAAGTTGTTTACTACTGTAGCAACCCCTCCTTATCTTAGTTTAGTGTTTTGTTGTGCCAAGTAAAGCCGTTGATAGAAAAGTAAGTACTAGATTTGGATTACTGCGCAGTTCCAGATTTCTTTGCTGTCACGAATCTGGGTCTACCTCCCTGTAGGTAGCTCAGAAAATTAAGCCAATTTACGTGCATGATCCTCAGATACGTATGCAACTTTCATTCAATTTGGGCATTTTCATTTGAGCAAGTCTGGTGCCATTTTAAAATTCGTCAATACGAACTGTTCTGTTTTGACAGATTCTGCCTTTTATTTCGCATTGCCTCTTTTGCTATGTTGGATGAATTTTTTTGATCCACTAATGTCCAGTAGCATTATGCAATGTCCAGAAGTGTTAAGAATGATTGTGTCACCTCTGAATATGTTAATTTTTATTGTGCACTAACCCTCTAATGAGTTGTTTCGAGTTTGGTGTGGAGGAAGTTTTCAAGGATCAAGAGAGGAGTATGATGCAACATGATCAAGGAGAGTGAAAGCTCTAAGCTTGGGGATGCCCCGGTGGTTCACCCCTGTATATATCAAGAAGACTCAAGCGTCTAAGCTTGGGGATGCCCAAGGCATCCCCTTCTTCATCGACAACATTATCAGGTTCCTCCCCTGAAACTATATTTTTATTCCATCACATCTTATGTGCTTTTTCTTGGAGCGTCGGTTTGTTTTTGTTTTTGTTTTTGTTTGAATAAAATGGATCCTAGCATTCACTTTATGGGAGAGAGACACGCTCCGCTGTAGCATATGGACAAGTATGTCCTTGGCTTCTACTCATAGTATTCATGGCGAAGTTTCTTCTTCGTTAAATTGTTATATGGTTGGAATTGGAAAATGATACATGTAGTAATTGCTATTAATGTCTTGGGTAATGTGATACTTGGCAATTGTTGTGCTCATGATTAAGCTCTTGCATCATATGCTTTGCACCTATTAATGAAGAAATACATAGAGCATGCTAAAATTTGGTTTGCATATTTGGTTTCTCTAAGGTCTAGATAATTTCTAGTATTGAGTTTGAACAACAAGGAAGACGGTGTAGAGTCTTATAATGTTTTCAATATGTCTTTTATGTGAGTTTTGCTGCACCGGTTCATCCTTGTGTTTGTTTCAAATAAGCCTTGCTAGCCTAAACCTTGTATCGAGAGGGAATACTTCTCATGCATCCAAAATACTTGAGCCAACCACTATGCCATTTGTGTCCACCATACCTACCTACTACATGGTATTTTCCGCCATTCCAAAGTAAATTGCTTGAGTGCTACCTTTAAAATTCCATCATTCACCTTTGCAATATATAGCTCATGGGACAAATAGCTTAAAAACTATTGTGGTATTGAATATGTAATTATGCACTTTATCTCTTATTAAGTTGCTTGTTGTGCGATAACCATGTTAACTTGTTACTCCATCAAATTTTGATTGTTGAATTTAATGTGAGTTGCTATGCATTTCCGTCTTGTCGAAGTAAGAGAGATCTACCACCTTATGGTTAAGCATGCATAATGTTAGAGAAGAACATTGGGCCGCTAACTAAAGCCATGATCCATGGTGGAAGTTTCAGTTTTGGACATATATCCTCAATCTCAAATGAGAAAATTATTAATTGTTGTTACATGCTTATGCATAAAAGAGGAGTCCATTATCTGTTGTCTATGTTGTCCCGGTATGGATGTCTAAGTTGAAGAATAATCAATAGCGAGAAATCCAATGCGAGCTTTCTCCTTAGACCTTTGTACAGGCGGCATAGAGGTACCCCTTTGTGACACTTGGTAAAAACATGTGCATTGTGATGATCCGGTAGTCCAAGCTAATTAGGACAAGGTGCGGGCACTATTAGTACACTATGCATGAGGCTTGCAACTTATAAGATATAATTTACATGATGCATATGCTTTATTACTACCGTTGACAAAATTGTTTCATGTTTTCAAAATCAAAGCTCTAGCACAAATATAGCAATCGATGCTTTTCCTCTATGGAGGACCATTCTTTTACTTTCAATGTTGAGTCAGTTCACCTATTTCTCTCCACCTCAAGAAGCAAACACTTGTGTGAACTGTGCATTGATTCCTACATACTTGCTTATTGCACTTATTATATTACTCTATGTTGACAATATCCATGAGATATACATGTTACAAGTTGAAAGCAACCGCTGAAACTTAATCTTCTTTTGTGTTGCTTCAATGCCTTTACTTTGAATTATTTCTTTATGAGTTAACTCTTATGCAAGACTTAATTGATGCTTGTCTTGAAGTGCTATTCATGAAAAGTCTTTGCTTTATGATTCACTTGTTTACTCATGTCATATACATTGTTTTGATCGCTGCATTCACTACATATGCTTTACAAATAGTATGATCAAGATTATGATGGCATGTCACTCCAGAAATTATCTGTGTTATCGTTTTACCTGCTCGGGACGAGCAGAACTAAGCTTGGGGATGCTGATACGTCTCCGACGTATCGATAATTTCTTATGTTCCATGCCACATTATTGATGTTATCTACATGTTTTATGCACACTTTATGTCATATTCGTGCATTTTCTGGAACTAACCTATTAACAAGATGCCGAAGTGCCGCTTGCTTTGTTTTCTGCTGTTTTTGGTTTCAGAAATCCTAGTAAGGAAATATTCTCGGAATTGGACGAAATCAACGCCCAGGGGCCTATTTTTCCACGAAGCTTCCAGAAGTCCGAAGATGAAACGAAGAGGGGCCACGAGGCAGCCAGAGCATAGGGCGGCGCGGCCCCTGCCCTGGCCGCGCGGCCCTATGGTCTGGGCCCCTCGCGCTGCCTCTTGACCTACCCTTCCGCCTACTTAAAGCCTCCGTGACGAAACCCCCAGTACCGAGAGCCACGATACGGAAAACCTTCCAGAGACGCCGCCAACGCCGATCCCATCTCGGGGGATCCAGGAGACCGCCTCCGGCACCCTGCCGGAGAGGGGAATCATCTCCCGGAGGACTCTACGCCGCCATGGTCGCCTCCGGTGTGATGAGTGAGTAGTCTACCCCTGGACTATGGGTCCATAGCAGTAGCTAGATGGTTGTCTTCTCCCCATTGTGCTATCATTGTCGGATCTTGTGAGCTGCCTAACATGATCAAGATCATCTATCTGTAATTCTATATGTTGCATTTGTTGGGATCCGATGAATAGAGAATACTTGTTATGTTGATTATAAAAGTTATATCTACGTGTTGTTTATGATCTTGCATGCTTTCCGTTACTAGTAGATGCTCTGGCCAAGTAGATGCTTGTAACTCCAAGAGGGAGTACTTATGCTCGATAGTGGGTTCATGCCTGCATTGACACCTGGGACAGTGACAGAAAGTTCTAAGGTTGTGTTGTGCTATTGCCACTAGGGATAAAACATTGATGCTATGTCTAAGGATGTAGTTGTTGATTACATTACGCACCATATTTAATGCAATTGTCTGTTGCTTTGCAACTTAATACTGGAAGGGGTTCGGATGATAACCTGAAGGTGGACTTTTTAGGCATAGATGCAGTTGGATGACGGTCTATGTACTTTGTCGTAATGCCCAATTAAATCTCACTATAATCATCGTGATATGTATGTGCATGGTCATGCTCTCTTTATTTGTCAATCGCCCAACTGTAATTTGTTCACCCAACATGCTGTTTGTCTTATGGGAGAGACACCTCTAGTGAACTGTGGACCCCGGTCCAATTCTCTTTACTGAAATACAATCTACTGCAATACTTGTTCTACTGTTTTCTGCAAACAATCATCTTCCACACAATACGGTTAATCCTTTGTTACAGCAAGCCGGTGAGATTGACAACCTCACTGTTTCGTTGGGGCAAAGTACTTTGGTTGTGTTGTGCAGGTTCCACGTTGGCGCCGGAATCCCTGGTGTTGCGCCGCACTACATCCCGCCGCCATCAACCTTCAACGTGCTTCTTGACTCCTACTGGTTCGATAAACCTTGGTTTCTTACTGAGGGAAACTTGCTGCTGTACGCATCACACCTTCCACTTGGGGTTCCCAACGAGCGTGTGCTTTATGCGTCATCACACGCCCTTGCACCAGCATCGGACGTGCGTGCCGGAGGCTTTGCGGGCCGTCGCTCGGAGGGACCAGGGCCAGCCACAGCCCTAAGTTGTTCCCGGCTCTACTGTGTTGCCCGTCGCTGCTCGCCGGTGGGTTTCTGACCGCAACACATTCTGGCACGCCCGGTGGGACGATCTTCTACATCAACCACATCGCCATCTACATCTGAGATGGCGGACGGCACTCCAGTCACGTACGAGGATCTGACCGACGAGCTCAAGAAGAAGTATGACGAGGTCAAAGCGATCCTCGAAGCCGACCTCATCGGCTCTTTTCACAGAACCCGTTCACATGGCATCAGGTGGAAAGGGTTCTCGCCTGATGGTGCGCTCGATGGAATAGACCTGTCCGCCCCGTCAGAGGAACGCACCAGGTCCCTGCGTCAGGAGATTAACTACATGGTGGCTCACTCGCTGCACCGCCACTCTGAGAACCTGGTGAACACTTTGGAGCGTGTCGCTCTTCGGGTGATCCAGGAGATCATGAGGCACCAGTACTCTCCGTCAGGACCAGCTCTCGGGACATACCAAGGAGAGATGCCGCTCCAGTCCCGTCCACCGCTGCCATTTGCGTTGGCAGCACCAGAAGTGCCGAATTCACCGGCATTCGTCGTCTACAAGATCGGTGGTGACCCTAGTGACTGCCAGTTTTTGCATGAGGCGCCTAAGGAGGTCCCTCACGGGTACATGTGCACATATGTGCCAGACTGCGGTAACTGGGAGCTCACAAACCAGGCCGCGACAGCAGGGACTTCTGGAAAAGCGGGAGGAACGTCAGCGACAGATCTTGAGAAGCAGACGTGGCTAGCTAAGTATGCCACTCCGACGAACCTCCAGAGCTCAGCTCCTGCAGTTGGCTCAGAGCTGGAAAAGCATGCATGGCTGGCTAAGTACGCCACCCCGGCGAATCTTCAGAGTTCGACTCCTGCAGCCAGCACCGCGGATCAGATCAGTACTATACTAAGAGATCAGTTCGGCATGGTGCCGAAAAGGAGGACAATCGGCTATTCCAAGCCGTACCCCGATGAGTACGAACTGGTCCCGCTACCACCCAAATATCGGCTCCCTGATTTCTCCAAATTCAGTGGATCGGATGGTTCCAGCTCCATCGAGCACGTGAGCCGATATTTGGCACAGCTAGGAACGGCCTCAGTGTCGGATCCACTACGCGTGAGGTTCTTCGCACAGTCCCTCACGGGATCGGCTTTCGGGTGGTACACTTCGTTGCCACCAGACTCGATCTGGACTTGGAAGCAGTTGGAAGAACAGCCCACATGCGCACCACTCGAAGCTTCCGAGTCTGGCCTTGCCGATCTGGCGCAGATACGTCAGAAGCGTGGAGAAACTGTGGCAGAATACGTCCAGCGCTTCAGAAATCTGAGGAACCGATGTTATTCGGCTCGTGCGACTGAAAAAGAAGCAGTCGAGTTGGCAGTGGTGGGCCTTGCATCACAAATCAAGGATATGGCCTCCCAAGCAGACTACCCTTCACTGGCGCACATGGTTCAGAAACTGTCAGCATACGAACAGCGCCATCTGGACTTGTACCAGGACAAATTCAAGCGGGCGGTAGTCCTGGTTGAGGCAGATGAAGACGAAGGCTCTGCGGGAGATCAAGAGGTAGCAAGGCGTATCGGACTCGGGGGCAACCCCGTGTCCTCGCAAATGGGTTAAGCCACCAGTCCGCCCGTAGGGTTCGATTTTGACGTGACTAAACTGAGCAAATCTTCGACCTCTTACTCAAGGAGAAGCAGCTGAAGATACCCGAAGGCCTCAAAATCCCCACGGTACAGAGCTGAACCGAAAGCCATACCGCAAATGGCATAACTCGGTCTCCCATGCCACCAACGATCGCAGGGTGTGGCGTCGGCAGATCTAAATGGCGATAGAACAAGGACGCCCGATTTTCAACCAAGACGCCATGAAGGTCGACACCCACCCCTTTCCCGCCGTTAACATGGTGGAGTGCACTTACCCTGAAGGTTGCCAGCCAGGATCCTCGTTCAGCATCAACATGGTAGGACCTGGGCACCACTCTGGCAAGGATGGAGACGAGGGCAGCTGCTCTAGTAGCAAGGACTCGGAGGAGGCCGCTCCACGCGATCGGCTCCGTCACGATGGCAAGCGCTACGTCACAGAGGGAGAAGTGAAGAACATAAGATATCAGCGACCTCTCTCTGATCACCACCTCAATAAGTATGTGAGTCAATATAGCCAACGCTGACGATCCAGCGACGATGATGATAGAGACCGTCTGGCTAGGGACGCCAGGAGACATCGTCGGCATGATCGCGATGAGGAGGAGTACGAGCGCCGTGCCAAGGAAGAATCGAGGGAGCAAGACGACGAAGATAGGCACTGGGACTGTCCCTTCTTCAGACACTGCTGGGATTCAGGAATGAGCCGATTGCCTACAATCGGCAACTGCCCAGAATGTAGACAGAAGAGGAAGGATGCAGCTAACGTGTCCGTGTTCAAACGTCTAGGGCCTCTCCCACCTCGAAGCAAACACGCTGAGTCTCCTCGGATGGAAGATCTCGAGGATTTGGAAGACGAGGGAGAAGAAGAAGAAGACAGGTACCACCGACCAAGGTGGTGCCCTGATGGACTCGGCCGTTCCCAAAAGCGTAGGGTTCAGCGATTGCGCGGCTTGGAGGAAGCCGAAAGGTTATACCTGCACACGCTAAGGAAGGCGCGGCCTGATCTGGCCGCAAAAATTCAGCGAACCCTGGATGAAGAGGGTCGACCACAAAAAATGGTGTGGCGCCCCAAGCACAGGAAAGCCGATGATGAAACATCGGCTGGCACAAACATGGTGTTCATCCTTCCTTCGGAGTTCAGTGCTCCAGGATTAGACGAGGCACCTGTGGCACAACTTGATCGCGCTCCACGGCCGGTTATCTTTGAGAAGCCACGAGAAAGAAGCTACATCTGAAGGCCCTGTACTTGCGAGGTTATATCGATGGGAGGCCTGTCAATAAGATGCTGGTGGACACCGGAGCGGCAGTCAACATTATGCCATACTCTATGCTACGTCGGTTGGGACGCTCTAGCTCAGATCTGATCAAGACCAACGTGACATTGAGCGATTTCAACGGCCAAGCGTCTGACGCACAAGGTGTTCTGAACGTGGATTTGACCGTAGGAAGGAAAACTATCCCTACGACATTCTTCATCGTCGATAGCAAGAGCACCTATGCTGTTCTGCTAGGAAGAGATTGGATCCACGCCAACTGTTGCATTCCCTCCACGATGCACCAATGCGTAATACAGTGGGATGGAGATGAGGTAGAGGTCGTCCAGGCCGATGACTCGGCTGAGGTTTCAACGGCTGGCATGAATGCTTGGGAAACAGCAGGCCAAGAGCCACTCTCAGGTATCAATTTGGACGACTGCGAGCGCATCGACGTGACGAAGGGCAGGGTTAGGCTAGTCTTATCCACTGGCCTGACCATGTAGCAAGAGCAAACCAATGAGCAAACGTGGCGAGGCCGATCCTTGGGATCGGCCCCAAAGATCTATGAAGGAACATTACAAAACCTTCATTTGAGCGATTCAATATGGAGGCCGATTCCAGCAATCGGCCAAAATTATCCTCACCACATGTTCTGCTTGGAATTCATCGGGCAGCGGTTTTACGTCGGCTGATGAGTTAGGAAAATCAACATTGGGCCTACCGGAGTCGACGTGCAAATACGATGCTTTGGCTAAATTACAGAGCCGATATCTGCAGCTCCCCTCGACGTATTCTGGCTGGGGCACCTAATCAGGTGAACATGTGAGGCGAACATGTGCAGATGAACATGTGTGCAGTGAAATGTTGGGGGCCGATAGAAAAATCGGCCAGTAAAAAAAAATTCATGATATACAGCCGATGCAAGGACATCGACTCTAGTTCAAGACGCGGCTACACAGGATCTATTTGCTGTGTGTTTGATGGCGTGTAACTCACACGTTCGTTGGGAACCCCAAGAGGAAGGTATGATGCGCACAGCAGCAAGTTTTCCCTCAGAAAGAAACCAAGGTTTATCGAACCAGGAGGAGCCAAGAAGCACGTTGAAGGTTGATAGCGGCGGGATGTAGTGCGGCGCAACACCAGGGATTCCGGCGCCAACGTGGAACCTGCACAACACAACCAAAGTACTTTGCCCCAACGAAACAGTGAGGTTGTCAATCTCACCGGCTTGCTGTAACAAAGGATTAACCGTATTGTGTGGAAGATGATTGTTTGCGTAAAACAAGAGAACAAGATTGCAAGAGATTGTATTTCAGTATAGAGAATTGGACCGGGGTCCACAGTTCACTAGAGGTGTCTCTCCCATAAGATAAACAGCATGTTGGGTGAACAAATTACAGTTGGGCAATTGACAAATAAAGAGAGCATGACCATGCACATACATATTATGATGAGTATAGTGAGATTTAATTGGGCATTACGACAAAGTACATAGACCGCCATCCAACTGCATCTATGCCTAAAAAGTCCACCTTCAGGTTATCATCCGAACCCCCTCCAGTATTAAGTTGCAAAGCAACAGACAATTGCATTAAGTATGGTGCGTAATGTAATCAACAACTACATCCTTAGACATAGCATCAATGTTTTATCCCTAGTGGCAACAGCACAACACAACCTTAGAACTTTCTATCACCGTCCTGTGTGTCAATGCAGGCATGAACCCACTATCGAGCATAAATACTCCCTCTTGGAGTTACAAGCATCTACTTGGCCAGAGCATCTACTAGTAACGGAGAGCATGCAAGATCATAAACAACACATAGACATAACTTTGATAATCAACATAACAAGTATTCTCTATTCATCGGATCCCAACAAACGCAACATATAGAATTACAGATAGATGATCTTGATCATGTTAGGCAGCTCACAAGATCCGACAATGATAGCACAATGGGGAGAAGACAACCATCTAGCTACTGCTATGGACCCATAGTCCAGGGGTAGACTACTCACACATCACTCCGGAGGCGACCATGGCAGCGTAGAGTCCTCCGGGAGATGATTCCCCTCTCCGGCAGGGTGCCAGAGGCGATCTCCGGATCCCCGAGATGGGATCGGCGGCGGCGACGTCTCGGAAGGTTTTCCGTATCGTGGCTCTCAGACCGGGGGTTTCGCGACGGAGGCTTTAAGTAGGCGGAAGGGCAGGTCAGAGGCGCACGAGGGCCCCACACCACAGGGCCGCGCGGCCAAGGGGGGGGCCGCGCCGCCCTAGGGTGTGGCCCCCTCGTGGCCCCACTTCGTCTCCTCTTCGGACTTCTGGAAGCTTCGTGGCAAAATAGGACCCTGGGCGTTGATTTCGTCCAATTCCGAGAATATTTCGTTACTAGGATTTCTGAAACCAAAAACAGCAGAAACAAAGAATCGGCACTTCGGCATCTTATTAATAGGTTAGTTCCGTAAAATGCACGAATATGACATAAAGTGTGCATAAAACATGTAGATAACATCAATAATGTGGCATGGAACATAAGAAATTATCGATACGTCGGAGACGTATCAGCATCCCCAAGCTTAGTTCTGCTCGTCCCGAGCAGGTAAAACGATAACACAGATAATTTCTGGAGTGACATGCCATCATAACCTTGATCATACTATTTGTAAAGCATATGTAGTGAATGCAGCGATCAAAACAATGTATATGTCATGAGTAAACAAGTGAATCATATAGCAAAGACTTTTCATGAATAGCACTTCAAGACAAGCATCAATAAGTCTCGCATAAGAGTTAACTCATAAAGCAATAATTCAAAGTAAAGGTATTGAAGCAACACAAAGGAAGATTAAGTTTCAGCGGTTGCTTTCAACTTGTAACATGTATATCTCATGGATATTGTCAACATAGAGTAATATAATAAGTGCAATAAGCAAATATGTAGGAATCAATGCACAGTTCACACAAGTGTTTGCTTCTTGAGGTGGAGAGAAATAGGTGAACTGACTCAACATTGAAAGTAAAAGAATGGTCCTCCATAGAGGAAAAGCATCGATTGCTATATTTGTGCTAGAGCTTTGATTTTGAAAACATGAAACAATTTTGTCAACGGTAGTAATAAAGCATATGTATCATGTAAATTATATCTTACAAGTTGCAAGCCTCATGCATAGTATACTAATAGTGCCCGCACCTTGTCCTAATTAGCTTGGACTACCGGATCATCGCAATGCACATGTTTTAACCAAGTGTCACAAAGGGGTACTTCTATGCCGCCTGTACAAAGGTCTAAGGAGAAAGCTCGCATTGGATTTCTCGCTATTGATTATTCTCAACTTAGACATCCATACCGGGACAACATAGACAACAGATAATGGACTCCTCTTTTATGCATAAGCATGTAACAACAATTAATAATTTTCTCATATGAGATTGAGGATATTTGTCCAAAACTGAAACTTCCACCATGGATCATGGCTTTAGTTAGCGTCCCAATGTTCTTCTCTAACAATATGCATGCTTAACCATAAGGTGGTAGATCTCTCTTACTTCAGACAAGACGAACATGCATAGCAACTCACATGAAATTCAACAAAGAGTAGTTGATGGCGTCCCCAGTAAACATGGTTATCGCACAACAAGCAACTTAATAAGAGATAAAGTGCATAAGCACATATTCAATACCATAATAGTTTTTAAGCTATTTGTCCCATGAGCTATATATTGCAAAGGTGAATGATGGAATTTTAAAGGTAGCACTCAAGCAATTTACTTTGGAATGGCGGAAAATACCATGTAGTAGGTAGGTATGGTGGACACAAATGGCATAGTGGTTGGCTCAAGTATTTTGGATGCATGAGAAGTATTCCCTCTCGATACAAGGTTTAGGCTAGCAAGGCTTATTTGAAACAAACACAAGGATGAACCGGCGCAGCAAAACTCACATAAAAGACATATTGAAAACATTATAAGACTCTACACCGTCTTCCTTGTTGTTCAAACTCAATACTAGAAATTATCTAGACCTTAGAGAAACCAAATATGCAAACCAAATTTTAGCATGCTCTATGTATTTCTTCATTAATGGGTGCAAAGCATATGATGCAAGAGCTTAAACATGAGCACAACAATTGCCAAGTATCACATTACCCAAGACATTTATAGCAATTACTACATGTATCATTTTCCAATTCCAACCATATAACAATTTAACGAAGAAGAAACATCGCCATGAATACTATGAGTAGAAACTAAGGACATACTTGTCCATATGCTACAGAGGAGCGTGTCTCTCTCCCATAAAGTGAATGCTAGGATCCATTTTATTCAAACAAAACAAAAAACAAAAACAAACCGACGCTCCAAGCAAAGCACATAAGATGTGATGGAATAAAAATATAGTTTCAGGGGAGGAACCTGATAATGTTGTCGATGAAGAAGGGGATGCCTTGGGCATCCCCAAGCTTAGACGCTTGAGTCTTCTTAATATATGCAGGGGTGAACCACCGGGGCATCCCCAAGCTTAGAGCTTTCACTCTCCTTGATCATGTTGCATCATACTCCTCTCTTGATCCTTGAAAACTTCCTCCACACCAAACTTAGAACAACTCATTAGAGGGTTAGTGACAATAAAAATTAACATGTTCAGAGGTGACACAATCATTCTTAACACTTCTGGACATTGCATAAAAATACTGGACATTAATGGATCAAAGAAATTCATCCAACATAGCAAAAGAGGCAATGCGAAATAAAAGGCAGAATCTGTCAAAACAGAACAGTTCGTATTGACGAATTTTATTAGGCCACCAGACTTGCTCAAATGAAAATGCTCAAATTGAATGAAAGTTGCGTACATATCTGAGGATCATGCACGTAAATTGGCTTAATTTTCTGAGCTACCTACAGGGAGGTAGACCCAGATTCGTGACAGCAAAGAAATCTGGAACTGCGCAGTAATCCAAATCTAGTACTTATTTTACTATCAAAGACTTTACTTGGCACAACAAAACACTAAACTAAGATAAGGAGAGGTTGCTACAGTAGTAAACAACTTCCAAGACACAAATAAAAACAAAGTACTGTAGATAAAAACATGGGTTGTCTCCCATAAGCGTTTTTCTTTAACGCCTTTCAGCTAGGCGCAGAAAGTGTGTATCAAGTATTATCAAGAGACGAAGTGTCAACATCATAATTTGTTCTAATAATAGAATCAAAAGGTAACTTCATTCTCTTTCTAGGGAAGTGTTCCATACCTTTCTTGAGAGGAAATTGATATTTTATATTACCTTCCTTCATATCAATGATAGCACCAACAGTTCGAAGAAAAGGTCTTCCCAATATAATGGGACAAGATGCATTGCATTCAATATCTAAGACAACAAAATCAACGGGGACAAGGTTATTGTTAACGGTAATGCGAACATTATCAACTTTCCCCAAAGGTTTCTTTGTAGAATGATCAGCAAGATTAACATCCAAATAACAATTTTTCAGCGGTGGCAAGTCAAGCATATTATAATTTTTCTTAGGCATAACGGAAATACTTGCACCAAGATCACATAAAGCATTACAATCAAAATCTTTAACCTTCATCTTAATGATGGGCTCCCAACCATCCTCTAGCTTTCTAGGAATAGAGGCTTCACGCTCTAGTTTCTCTTCTCTAGCTTTTATGAGAGCATTTGTAATATGTTGCGTGAAAGCCAAATTTATAGCACTAGCATTAGGACTTTTAGCAAGTTTTTGCAAGAACTTAATAACTTCAGAGATGTGGCAATCATCAAAATTCAAACCATTATAATCTAAAGCAATGGGATCATCATCCCCAATGTTGGAAAAAAATTCAGCAGTTTTATCATTGTGCGCTTTCAAAGTAGCTTTAGCGCTTTCAGTTTCGCGCTTTGCATTAGAAGTGGAAACATTGCTAACACCAATTCTTTTATTATTAATAGTAGGAGGTGCAGCAACATGTGTAGCATTAGCATTACTAGTGGTGGTAATAGTCCAAACTTTAGCTACATTCTTCTCTTTAGCTAGTTTTTCATTTTCTTCTCTATCCCACCTAGCACGCAGTTCAGCCATTAATCTTATATTCTCATTAATTCTAACTTGGATGGCATTTGCTGTAGTAACAATTTTATTATGATGATTCTCATTAGGCATAACTTTCGATTTCAAAAGATCAACATCAGCAAAGAAGACTATCGACTTTAGAAGCAAGTATATCAATTTTCCCAAGCTTTTCTTCAACAGATTTGTTAAAAGCAGTTTGTGTACTAATAAATTCTTTAAGCATAGCTTCAAGTCCAGGGGGTGAACTCCTATTATTTTTGTAAGGATTCCCATAAGAATTACCATAGCCGTTGCCATTATTATAAGGATATGGCCTATAGTTGTTACTAGAATTGTTCCGGTAAGCATTGTTGTTGAAATTATTACTTTTAATGAAGTTTACATCAACATGTTCTTCTTGTGCAACCAATGAAGCTAATGGAACATTATTAGGATCAACATTTGTCCTATCATTAACAAGCATAGACATAATAGCATCAATCTTATCACTCAAGGAAGAGGTTTCTTCGACAGAATTTACCTTCTTACCTTGTGGAGCTCTTTCCGTGTGCCATTCAGAGTAGTTGATCATCATATTATCAAGAAGCTTTGTTGCTTCACCAAGAGTGATGGACATAAAGGTACCTCCAGCAGCTGAATCCAATAAATTCCGCGAAGAAAAATTTAGTCCTGCATAGAAGGTTTGGATGATCATCCAAGTAGTCAGTCCATGGGTTGGGCAATTTTTAACCAGAGATTTCATTCTTTCCCAAACTTGAGCAACATGTTCAGTATCTAATTGTTTAAAATTCATTATGCTACTCCTCAAAGATATAATTTTAGCAGGGGGATAATATCTACCAATAAAAGCATCCTTGCATTTAGTCCATGAATCAATACTATTCTTAGGCAGAGATAGCAACCAATCTTTAGCTCTTCCTCTTAATGAGAAAGGGAACAATTTTAATTTTATAATGTCACCATCTACATCTTTATATTTTTGCATTTCACATAGTTCAACAAAATTATTAAGATGGGCAGCAGCATCATCAGAACTAACACCAGAAAATTGCTCTCGCATAACAAGATTTAGTAAAGCAGGTTTAATTTCAAAGAATTCTGCTGTAGTAGCAGGTGGAGCAATAGGTGTGCATAAGAAATCATTATTATTTGTGGTTGTGAAGTCACACAACTTAGTATTTTCAGGGTTGGCCATTTTAGCAACAGTAAATAAAGCAAACTAGATAAAGTAAATGCAAGTAACTAATTTTTTTGTGTTTTTGATATAGCAAACAAGATAGCAAATAAAGTAAAACTAGCAACTAATTTTTTTGTATTTTGATTTAGTGCAGCAAACAAAGTAGTAAATAAAACTAAGCAAGACAAAAAACAAAGTAAAGAGATTGAGAAGTGGAGACTCCCCTTGCAGCGTGTCTTGATCTCCCCGGCAACGGCGCCAGAAAAAGAGCTTGATGGCGTGTAACTCACACGTTCGTTGGGAACCCCAAGAGGAAGGTATGATGCGCACAGCAGCAAGTTTTCCCTCAGAAAGAAACCAAGGTTTATCGAACCAGGAGGAGCCAAGAAGCATGTTGAAGGTTGATGGCGGTGGGATGTAGTGCGGCGCAACACCAGGGATTCCGGCGCCAACGTGGAACCTGCACAACACAACCAAAGTACTTTGCCCCAACGAAACAGTGAGGTTGTCAATCTCACCGGCTTGCTGTAACAAAGAATTAACCGTATTGTGTGGAAGATGATTGTTTGCAGAAAACAGTAGAACAGTATTGCAGTAGATTGTATTTCAGTATAGAGAATTGGACCGGGGTCCACAGTTCACTAAAGGTGTCTCTCCCATAAGATAAACAGCATGTTGGGTGAACAAATTACAGTTGGGCAATTGACAAATAAAGAGAGCATGACCATGCACATACATATTATGATGAGTATAGTGAGATTTAATTGGGCATTACGACAAAGTACATAGACCGCCATCCAACTGCATCTATGCCTAAAAAGTCCACCTTCAGGTTATCATCCGAACCCCTCCGGTATTAAGTTGCAAAGCAACAGACAATTGCATTAAGTATGGTGCGTAATGTAATCAACAACTACATCCTTAGACATAGCATCAATGTTTTATCCCTAGTGGCAACAGCACAACACAACCTTAGAACTTTTTGTCACTGTCCCAGGTGTCAATGCAGGCATGAACCCACTATCAAGCATAAATACTCCCTCTTGGAGTTACAAGCATCTACTTGGCCAGAGCATCTACTAGTAACGGAGAGCATGCAAGATCATAAACAACACATAGACATAACTTTGATAATCAACATAACAAGTATTCTCTATTCATCGGATCCCAACAAACGCAACATATAGAATTACAGATAGATGATCTTGATCATGTTAGGCAGCTCACAAGATCCGACAATGATAGCACAATGGGGAGAAGACAACCATCTAGCTACTGCTATGGACCCATAGTCCAGGGGTAGACTACTCACACATCACTCCGGAGGCGACCATGGCGGCGTAGAGTCCTCCGGGAGATGATTCCCCTCTCTGGCAGGGTGCCGGAGGCGATCTCCTGGATCCCCCGAGATGGGATCGGCGGCGGCGGCGTCTCTGGAAGGTTTTCCGTATCGTGGCTCTCGGTACTGGGGGTTTCGCGACGGAGGCTTTAAGTAGGCGGAAGGGCAGGTCAGGAGGCGGCACGAGGGCCCCACACCACAGGGCCGCGCGGCCAAGGGGGGGCCGCGCCGCCCTAGGGTGTGGCCCCCTCGTGGCCCCACTTCGTCTCCTCTTCGGACTTCTGGAAGCTTCGTGGCAAAATAGGACCCTGGGCGTTGATTTCGTCCAATTCCGAGAATATTTCGTTACTAGGATTTCTGAAACCAAAAACAGCAGAAAACAGCAACTGGCACTTCGGCATCTTATTAATAGGTTAGTTCCAGAAAATGCACGAATATGACATAAAGTGTGCATAAAACATGTAGATAACATCAATAATGTGGCATGGAACATAAGAAATTATCGATACGTCGGAGACGTATCAGTGTTCAAAGCGCGGATCTTCACCAAGTCCAGTTCAGCTGTGGGGCCTGCTGCTTCCTCGAGGGAGTAAACAATGAGAGCTTCCTCAGCTGCATTGGGCCGATTCTGGTGCCTGAACCTTGTCTTCGAGGATTTTCAACCCTTCATGCCAGTTCAGCAGTACTGTCAGAAGAAATATATCGGCTTTCAAGGGAGGAGAGGTGGTCGGCTCTGGTGCATCTACTGTCGGCCTGGCTAAGTGGGCCACTGTCTCAGCTACGCTCATAGGACTTCTGCATAGTGGCTGTCTCAATTGCCTGAGTTCAAGGCCCTTGGTCTGATTTGTGCATCCTCACCGATATTCTCGCCTTGATTAAGGCTCGGGGGGCAGCTCGCCTGGTAGATGCTCTGTTTAGGAGCCGATTGGGGTGCCATCGGCTGATCCTTCGTCACAACCTTCTTCATAAAATGATGAATGCTCGCAGAAGAGGATCGCTGGAGCTGGTGGGAGAAATTTAAAGGCTTTCTTGAAAACTCTACATTATCCACCAGATTTCAAGGGCATCAGCTGAAGAATTGAAGGATGGTTTTGTGAAGGACCGATGCGTTGCTATCGGCTCATTAAGCATTGGCTAAGTAGACAAATCGGCAAAATCAGTATGAGGGGAAATCGGCTAAATTGGCTCAAAGGAAATCGGCAAAATCAAATTGGGGAAATTCTTCATTGATAAAACAAGATTTCTTACATAAAGAGCTGATTGCTCCCAAAAGGAAGTACTAGGGGATACATTGCCCCGTCTACTACTACTGATCCTATGCTAATGGTCCTATCTACGGGCCGTCGCTGCCCTCGTCGTCGCCGTCGTCGCCGCTGTCGGCGCTACTCCCGGCGGGCTCGTCGTCGCTGCTCCGGCGGCCGCCGGCCGGGCCCTCATTGTCCTCATCCTCCTCGTCAGTGTTGTCGTCGTCGCTGTCGAAGTCGCTGAGGTTCCCCGGCCAGGGGCAGAACCGTTTGGCCGGCGGCTCGTCGGAGGAGGTGTCGTCCTCCTCCTCTTCCTCATCCTTCTCCTCCTCCTCCTCCTCGGGAGAGGTGAAGTCGTCGCAGGAGAAGCGATCGGCATCGCTCTCCTCCTCCGTTTCCCCGTCCGCGAGGAAGCGGAGGTCACTTTCCCCGTCGGTCAAGGACTTGTCGTCCTCTGACCAGACGGAGAAATCATGGCTGGATTCCTCCATGGCCTCGATGGCACGGCGGGTGTTGGCCGCATGGACCTCCGCCGGGTTCGGCTCCGGCGTCGGCTCGCGGGAAGAGGAGGACTGGGTGGAAAGATCCGATGGAGCAGAGGAGGAAGAAGACATGGTGGCGCAGGAGGGTTTTTGGAGTGCTAATGCGAAGGGGATGCGGAAGCAAACTGTTTGGAGCGGTTAAATAAAAGGGGATATAGTGGAAATTCAATGCCACAGCAGTTTCCGAGGAAGTGGTGCCTAGAGAAAAAAAAAAACTGCCAGGTCACGCGGAGAAGTTGAGAAGGCAAGGCATCATGATGAAGGATACTGCGACGGTTCTGCCACGACATGACCCGACGAAGAAAAAGCAGAGTGATTTTGGAATTATCAATTCCAAAACCAGGGGGGCATGTGTTATCACCAGAATTTGACCGAGTCAGAGGTGGGCCGCGATCAAGAAGGATTTGAAGAATATACATGGAAGAAAGACGTGAATCGGCCTGTTATGCAAAGTTTGGGCTAGTTTGCCCGTGTATCTGTAACATAGTAGATTACGTGTCGGTTAGTTAGAGTTTGCCTCATGCACGGTTGGGATTATTCCCACGTTAGAAAGTCTACGGACTATAAATATGTACCTAGGGTTTATGAAATAAACAACAATCATCGTTCACCACAAATCAATCTAGGCGCATCGCCAACTCCTTCGTCTCGAGGGTTTCTTCCGGGTAAGCATCATGCTGCCTAGATCGCATCTTGCGATCTAGGCAGTACAAGTTTATTCGTTGCCATGCGTTGCTCGTACTGAAGCCTTTTTGATGGCGAGCAACGTAGTTATCTTAGATGTGTTAGGGTTAGCATTGTTCTTCGTATCATATGCTGTCGTAGTGCAACCCTTAGACATCTAGCCGCCCTTACACCTATTTTAGGTGTAGGGGCGGCACCCCGCTTGAGCATTATTTAGTAGATCCGATCCGTTACGGTTGCTCCTTGTTCTTCAAGGATTATTTTAATATCTGCAATAGTTAGGCCTTACAAAGGGTTGGAGGATCCAGCGACGCGTAGGGTGTAGTTTGCTAGCCCTAGACAGGATGTTCCGGGGATCAACCTCGTGTTGGTTTTTAGGCCTTGTCTAGGATCGGCTTACGATCACCGTACGTGACCGCGAGGCCCAATCGTGAGTAGGATGTTCCGATTATGCAGTGAAAACCCTAAATCGTAGTAGATTGCTTTAGCTTTACTCTGATCAAGCAGGACCACCATATATTCGTACACCTCGTGCGAATCATGGGTGGATCGGCTCCTTGAGCCGATTCACAGGATAACCTGAGAGCCGATCGAGGCTCGTATTTAATGTTTACGTGTATGCCATGCAGGAAACTAAGCGAGGCCTCTCCATCACCTTCCTGACCAGGTATAGGTCAGGTGGCACGCCCTTGCACCAGCATCGGACGTGCGTGCCGGAGGCTTTGCGGGCCGTCGCTCGGAGGGACCAGGGCCAGCCGCAGCCCTAAGTTGTTCCCGGCTCTACTGTGTTGCCCGTCGCTGCTCGCCGGTGGGTTTCTGACCGCAACAATTTCAGATGTAAAAGAATGGACCGGGGTCCACAGTTCACTAGTGGTGTCTCTCCAATAAGATAAATAACATGTTGGGTGAACAAATTACAGTTGGGCAATTGACAAATAGAGAGGGCATAACAATGCACATACATATCATGATGACTAATATGAGATTTACTTAGGGCATTACGACAAAGAACATAGACCGCTATCCAGCATGCATCTATGCCTAAAAAGTCCACCTTCGGGTTAGCATCCGCACCCCTTCCAGTATTAAGTTGCAAACAACAGACAATTGCATTAAGTACTGTGCGTAATGTAAACAATAAAAATATCCTTAGACAAAGCATTGATGTTTTATCCCTAGTGGCAACAGCACATCCACAACCTTAGAACTTTCTGTCACTGTCCCAGATTCAATGGAGGCTGAACCCACTATCTAGCATAAATACTCCCTCTTGGAGTTACAAGTATCAACTTGGCCAGAGCTTCTACTAGCAACGGAGAGCATGCAAGATCATAAACAACACATATATGATAGATCGATAATCAACTTGACATAGTATTCCATATTCATCGGATCCCACCAAACACAACATGTAGCATTACAAATAGATGATCTTGATCATGATAGGCAGCTCACAAGATCTAAATATGATAGCACAAGAGGAGAAGACAACCATCTAGCTACTGCTATGGACCCATAGTCCAAGGATGAACTACTCACGCATCAGTCCGGAGGCGGGCATGGTGGTGTAGAGCCCTCCGGTGATGATTCCCCTCTCCGGCAGGGAGCCGGAGGCGATCTTCAGAATCCCCCGAGATGGGATTGATGGCGGCGGCGTCTCCGTAACTTTTCTCGTATCGTGGCTCTCGGTACTAGGGTTTTCGCGACGGAGAGAATATATAGGCGAAGGGGCAGAGTCGGGGGACGCTCGAGGGGCCCACCCCATAGGGTGGCGCGGCCAGGGGTGGGGCCGCGCCCCCCTAGGTTGTGGCCACCTCGTCGCCCCTCTTCGTCTCCTCTTCGGACTTCTAGAAGGCTCCGTGGAAAATAAGACCGTGGGCTTTTGTTTCGTCCAATTCCGAGAATATTTCCTGTGTAGGATTTCTGAAACCAAAAACAGCAGAAAACAGGAACTGGCGCTTCAGCATCTTGTTAATAGCAGAAAACAGGAAAATGCATCAAAATGATATAAAGTGTATATAAAACATGTGAGTATTATCATAAAACTAGCATGGAACATAAGAAATTATAGATACGTTTGAGACGTATCAAACACCAAAGCATTTGTTCTTTCCACTAGCCCATTGGTTTGAGGATGTGCAACTGAAGCAATGCCAAGCCAGATGTTCTTATCTTCACAAAACCGAGCAAACTCTCCCACTACAAAGTTTGTGCCATTGTCCGTGTTGATGATGTGCTAATAACCATATCTCAAAATGATGTCCTTCAAGAATTTCACAGCTGTGTGCCCATCACACTTCTTGATTGGCTTGACTTCCACCCACTTGGTAAACTTATATACCATGACCAAGATGTGAGTCATGTTTCCTCTTGCCGGCCTGAAAGGTCCGACCATGTCCAAGCACCATACTGCGAATGGCCAAGTGATTGGGATTGTCTTCAAGCCGAAAGTCAGAGTATGGGTCTATTTGTTGTACCTCTGGCACCTGTTACACTTCTGAACCATGTCTTCCGCATCATCCAGTGCACTGGGCCATAGAACCCATGCCGGAATGCTTTCGCCACAAGGGCCCTTGATGAGGCATGACGCCCACATTCCCCTTGATGTATCTCTCGGAGTATTTCTCTACCTTCATCCGGTTCAACAAATCGCTGCAGCACACCTATGATGGTTCTTTTCTGCATCTCGCCATTGATGATGGTGTATGCTTTCGCTCTTCTCTGGGTCCTTCTAGCCAGAACTTCTTCAGCCGGTAACTCACCGCTGACTAGGTATGACATGATCGGCTGTACCCAAGATGGTGCTTCTCAGAAAACAAAAAAACGGCTCATCAACTTCCATAGTGTCAACCGACATAGCTTCAGCCGGACTTGATTTTGAAGTCCCCGAGTTAGATTGAGCTATCCCCGGGTTTACTGGATCAATGTCCATCGAAACAACATTTGCCTCCGGAACAAAGATTGACTCTGATTCCGGGCTTGGCTTGATTGATGGCTTCCGAAGGTGTGCCAGAGCTATGCCGGGTGGGATCTCTTGCCGGGATAAATCTAACTTGGACAAGGTGTCGGCTGCTTCATTCTCTGCTCAAGGCACATGATGGAATTCATAGCCTTGTGTCGGGGTGGATCAGAGGGGAAGCCAGGGATGCATGTAAAATGCATACATGAACTTTGTCCTTTATCATATTGAATTCTCTCATATTGGAAGCCAGTGATGGGGATTTACCATTGATCCCCTTTATTTGGTTTATAACTCTGCAGAATAGGAATTCCCTGTTTTGTGTATTTTTCACTTTTAGAGACCTATACGGAGTCAAATGGAGCTGGAATTTTTGGAGCACCACTTTTTAATCGGAGAAGCACCCTGGGACCTGGAAGCACACCTGGAGGTGCCTGAGGCCCAAAAGAGCCAAGGTGGCATGCCCAGACTTGTAGGGCGTGCCACCTGACCTCTTTCGGCCATCGATCGTCCAAATCGCGTGATCTTTTTGCCCACCGACGTATTTTGACCTAAAAATCACTATATATATATGACCCCGAAGAGTTATGGGGAGGAGAGTGTCGCAGAAGATAGAAACACGAAAACAGAGGCTGCAGCAGCGAAGATTGGAGGGGGAACTTCCGCCGGAACCGCCGTCGGAGGGAATTCTGTAACACCCCAAATTTTAAAACAAAGAAGAAAATGAATTTCACTTATTCCAAAATTTGGAACCAACAAAAACTTTATTTTTATAAGTCAAGATGCATAGTGCTCATGCATGTATGAGTTGATCTTTGCCATGATTGTTTAATTATTGTTTTGAACATGATCTTAAACCCTAAACCATGCCCATTTAAGTCAAAGAGGAATAAATAAGAAAAAGAGAAAATGCAAATACCCTTACATATGTGCCTATGGCTACTTTTGTAAAACTTTAACCTAGACCCTTCTACCTTGATTAGATGATTTGAAAATATTAATCAACACTATCTAGTACTTAACAAATCAAATCCAAGGTGAAATAAAAAGAAATAAAAAGAAAATAAAACTATACATAGGGGTATATGAGAGTAAATAGCCAAATTGTGAATTTGAGAATTGACCCTAAGAATTGGTGTGAAGGGTTGGATCACTCCTCTATACCATTTCAACACTCAAACACATCATTTGGGTCAAGAAAAATCAAATCAAAAATCAAAGAAATGCAAATTCCAAATTGCATGTGATAAATAGTCATATGTGACCTTTATATCATCTTACCCACCTTGAGCCCTTGTATTAAGAGATTTCTAAACTAAACCTTCTCAAGTCTTTGCACCTCATCCAAGACCACATCAAGGTGAACAACTTTGGTCAAAACCACCCATGCAAATTCTTCCTCCATTCCTTAATATACTCAAGCAAAGTAGGGACATCAAATCAGATTCAAGATGGTGCCCATTTTGAAATTTCACAAACCAACTCAAATTTGCACCCCACCACCACCATTGTGTGCCAAATATTATATGAATCAACTCCACCAAAAAGATTTGCAAAATTCAAAAAATTTCTTCTTGCGGCCATTGTGTCGAACACCTTGCAGGCAGGAACCACATAAGAGCCCATACCTAGTTTTAAACAATGAAATTTGGCCTAGCTTGGATGCTCTGATCATCCACAGTACCCCTGCACCTCTCCTCTACCTCACCATGCCCTTGCACCACTGTTCCAAGGCCACCCATGACCAATGCCATGCCATGTCAACCATCATGCTCACCACCATGCCAACCCTACTCCCCTGCCCTCCCTAGTCCCTCTCACCTTGTCAATAGGACTTGACTCACCACACTGATCATCACCAAGCCAGAGTTGACCCAAGGAGAACCCTGCACACTCCAATGACACCCCATGTCAGCCTCATGCTCACCATCATGTCACCCCTACCCCTGGACCTATCCTCTCCCTCTGACCATGTCCCTTAGCCTCACCACATCATGCTGAGCATGCTAGACAAGGTCCCTGGCCAAGAAGAGCAAGCCAAGGCCCTGAACCCGACGTGATCACCCCGTCCAGGCCATGCCAGAGCGTGCACTGGCACGTCACTGGACGCGCCAGGACACCACTGCGCCTCGTCGCTGTCGTCCTCCCCTCCCTCTCTCCTTGACCTGCACGACCTCCTCGACGTCAGCGACACCGTGGACATGCTCACCTGCCCGCGCTCGACCTGTCACCGTCGCCATCATCACCGTCCTCCGCCACGGGTCCTGCAGTACCCGATTTTGCCTGCCCGCCTCCGTCAACCCCTGTCCTCGCCATGACGCGCGTTAGGTCCGCGGTGACATCGCCTACACGACGCGCCTACTCCCCTGGCCCCGCGTGACCTCCTTCGCCGTCGTCACCCCTCACCTGCTCTGCGCCCTCAGCCACCTCGCGCCCCTATAAAAGGAGGACGCTCTCGCCTCCATTGAGAACACCAATCCACTCCCCTCTCTCTTCTGCCTCTCCTCGACCCCTCGCTGCCCGACATTAGCCACCAGAGCCCTTCAATTGCACGCCGGAGTCCCGCAGCACCGCCGCAGACGAAGACGGCGATTGGCGCCACCTCAGCTCCTCCCACGACCACCATTCGCCTCGCCGTCGTCAACAACATCGAGCACCGCCGACGCCCAGCCTCGCCGATCACCGGTGAGCTCGCCGGGACCAAACCCGCGCCGCCAGTAGCTCTGGTTCTCGTTGGAGACGACGACCAGCCACGACCGCTCGATCCCTGTCTAATCCTACGGTCCTCGTTGATCGGTACCGCTTCGGGTTTTAAAAGAGGCTGACAGGCGTGCCCCACCCTGTCAGGCGGCCTGCCGCGCGCAACGCGCAGTTGGGCCAGCCCAACTCCCTCTCTCCCTTCCTGGCCCGTTTACTTTCACGCCTAAGCCCAATTCATTTGAATTCGAATTAAATCTTTTCAGTTAAATTGCATACTGATGTCCAATTCAAATTTAAATAGTTTCAAATCCACTGCACCAAATTTGACCAATTTGATACTGTTGGAAAGCTTGTGAAAAGCTCTATCCAACCACACTGGATTCAAATCAAAATCTATTGTAGAATTTGAATAGTAAAAATAACAAGACAGAGAGTTTTCAGAATTCAAATAAATTTATGAAATCAACCATAATGAATTTTGAGGTGAATCCAATTGCTATAATTCACATTTCAAGTACCCTAATTGTTTATGTAAAAACATAGCATAGTTGTTTGTATGATCATGGGCTAGAATCAAAAATTGGCTATGTAGTCAATACTAGCCCATTTAAATTATTTTCAAATTTAGGATTTGAAATCTATGAGGTGTAACACCTCATTTAAATCATTTTCCCAAGTAATGTTAAGTAATGTGATGACCCTTGTTGCATGGTCTCATACTTGCTCACTTGAGGATCTTAAATCAAAGTAGGATCTAAATTGCATGAGGTGTAATCCCTCATTTAAATCATTTTTCTCAAATGATAAGTGTGAAGTATTGACCTTGGTCAACATGATCTCACACTTATTAATTGAGGAGATTAAATCTTAAGAAGATTCAATGAGAGGAAATTATTTCTCCAAAGAACTAAATAGAAACCCTAATCCCTATTTCAATAAGAGGAGTTGTTTCCAAACCCTAAGAAGAAACCCTAGTCTAATGTTGAGTAAGGATTGGGATGATGCTAGATCATCTTGTGTGAGCCATTAAGGCTAATTAGTCTACTTAAGTATTGTTTGGTGATTGTATCCTCGTATTCGTTTATAGATGCTAGTACCGGAGACTATCAGGGGGAGGAGGTCTGCTACCAAGAAGAAGAAGAAGAGAACTTTGACCAGTACACCAACCAAGGCAAGCTATACTCTTGCAAGTTACCCACATGCCAGCTCTACTTGAGCAAGGCGCCAAAACTACACTACTTTGTGTTTTACTTTCCCAGTCCCAGTTTTTATCTTACAAAGCTTTTACTTTGATTATTAAGGTTTACTTTTATAGTTAACTTTGGTCTAGGTATAGAGTTTTACAAGAGTATCAAACTTAGCCTAGAGAGTTAAAACTCAGTTAGCACCCCTCAGGACTAGTTGCTAGTGCTAAACTAAAATGGATTACTCTAGATGGGAACAGGTGAATCAAATGACTTTGAAAACCTTGGAATGATGAGTCATTCTATTTGAGAGATTTTGAAGGTGAATATGACTGGTGAATGACATGGTGAATTCTACAAAACTGATGGTTGGGTTCGGATGCGATACCATTCCAATTTCAAGTACCCCCACAATACCTGAATCTGGGTAAGGCTTAACTGGAAACTTATGTATTTTAGTATGGGTTCCCTCTGAACAAGCGTCATAGGGGTTATGCCGAGGCTGCCTCCATTGAAAGTGAAATGACGTGAAATGAGGTGAATGTCCTATCCAAGCCCTGTGCAGTTCCCAGGCTGACGGTTTGTCTTCACTGGGAGGCCAAGCTCATGGGGAGAGGTGCCTATACTAGGGTATGTAAATGAAAGGTTATGATTGGTAGTTCGCGCACTGAGTGCGATAAATCAGGGCCAGTTACCCCTGATGGACTATTGCAATTATTGTGGCACAAGTGTACAACCTCTGCAGAGTGTAAACTTATTCGAATAGCCGCGTCCGCGGTAATGGACAGTTGGAAAGGCCATACTGTTCCGTCATCAGAACTTTTCAAAAATGTGAATGGTGACTTGTGACTTGAGTTTGAAATGTGACTTTGACTTTGAATCACAACAGAGTTGTAGTAATGACACTAATGTTCCCACTTGAGTTAGTTAGGCAAATAAGAGTCTTTTACTATTAAGCACTTAGGAAATAAAACTGGCTTTATGCAAATGAACCTAGAGCTTAGCACCCCCTTACCATAGTTGATAGTACTTACATTAGTATTAGTTTGCGAGTACTTTAAAGTACTCATGGCTTTGTCCCTGGCTATTCAAATGGCTAGACTTTGAAGATGAGCCCCAGTACCAAGATGAAGGACAGCAGGACGTCTACGACAACTAGGACTACTCCTGACGTCAACAGTTGCCTGTGGAACAAATGGACCGCAACCGCTACTTCGCTTCCGCTACGTGTTTTGTAATTGATCATTATATCAACTATTGTATTAAGACTGGATCATGTGATCCTTTGTTGTAAGACGATTATGTTATGTAATGAATGATGTTCTGTGATATCAATCTATTATGTCTCGCAAAAACAATATTCCTGGGATTGCGATGTACGGCATAATAGGCATCTGGACTTAAAAATCCGGGTGTTGACAAATTCCACCTTCTCCAACGTCTTCATCATCATCACCATGATCAAGGGGGAGTAGTCCACCTCTGCACTACGGGTTTGTGGCAGTAGCTTGATCTATTTCTCTCATGTTCTTTATTGTTCTTAGTGCCAACATGATTATGGCCATATTTGTAGTACCTATGTGGTGGATCCTTATTCTATGATATTGTGCTATGAGATCTAATCATATTATGTGCAAGATGTATTGATAGATGCATATTATGTACCCCATTCTTAAGTATTGGTTTTGAACCAACTATTATGCAAGAGCGTGTGTGGGGTGATGTGTGTATTCGATGGAGTAGCATGGTTTTAGTGATTGAATAGTGACAACAAATTCATTATCTATTATGGTTTTGCCTTTTCTTTTGCTACCTCACTAGGGATAAAGTGAATGCATGTGCTATGTTCGTCACATGACAAAAGTGATGATCTTGTTTGTTCAAGGTAGCATATTTGATATTCAAACTGTTGGAGATATGCCCAAGAGGCAATAATAAAGTGGTTATTATATATCTTTATGTTTATGATAAATGTTTGCATACCATGCTATAATTGTATTAACCGAAACATTGATACATGTGTGTTATGTAAACAACAAGGAGTCCCTAGTAAGCCTCTTGTATAACTAGCTTGTTGATTAATAGATGATCATAGTTTCATGATCGCACTACTAGGGAAAGGCTTATAGCCGCACTCCTTACCGCCGGCAAATACGAGCTGAAGATTCCGGCGGTAATACCTTCCAGGGGGGGCTAACACTACCGCCGGCGAATAGGAAGGACGGCGCCGGGGGTAGCTCGATTACCGCCGGCGAAACAGAAACGGAGGCGCCGGGGGTACAATGGGCCGCGGGGTCCCAAGTGGGCCTGGTGTTACCGCCGGCGAGTTGGGCCTAAAGCGCCGGGGATACTGGGCCATTACCGCCGGCGAAACGGGGACGTAGACGCCGGGGGTGTCGCCGAGCCAGGGTGGGCCACCAGCCTTCACTTACCGCCGGCGTTTGCGTGCCGTAGATGCCGGCGGTAACTGGCCCTACCGCTGGCATTCTTCATTGTAGGCGCCGGCGGTAACCTGGGCATGTCCATTTAGGACGACCAGCCACCTACCACCACCCACACACACTCATATGTGATGGCAAATCAACCCAAGTACTAGTTAGCTCATTCCCCCACCCATTTTAGCTATTTCAACCAATAAAATATGATGTATTTGAGCAAATCATGCACTACCTAGCCCCTCTAGCATGATTTGCATAATATAGATCTAGATCTATCTCCTCCCACCACCTTTTCCACTAGATCTAGCTAGATCTCTCCATTTCTTAGATCTCTAGATCTCTCAAGCATTAAAGTCGACGTGTGGCGTCTCTCGGTTGCTTTTGGACATCGCGTCAACTAGTAGGTACATAAACTAAATGAGTGGAATGTTCATGTGTTGGCGAAAATTCGCGGTTATATCACTAGTACTTGTGGTGGCAAAAGGCGTGGTTCCATATATGTAAATGCATTGTTTTGCATTTGTTTACGCGTGCAGGAACATTGAGTTGCCAATGTTTTGCTGGAATGTTGATTAACTTCCGTTCCGGCAAATTTTGGAACTCCAGCACGACAATATTTAGCAAAGGTCATGCCGAATTTTTTCCGTGAAAACCGAGACGGCGGTGTAATCAATTATCTTGTCTTGTAGGCGGCGATGGTCATCGCGATGAGGGAAAGCGTCGTGGATAGATACGTAGAACGCGCGACGGCCGACATGTATCGAAAAAAGTGAAAGGATATAATGTGTCCTTGTCGAAGATGCAAGCTAGGATCGTTGTTTGACCCCTTCTCAGGCATAGTGAATCAACACCTGCTCAGGTATAGTTTCATGGAGGGGCATACTCAGTGGATGAGTGATGATGGAGATGATGATATCGATGGTGATGGAGATGATGATGGTGGAGATGATGATAACGAAGGTGATGGAGAGGATGCCCCACACGACAATGGAGACGAGGTTGAAGAGGATGGCGCACATGTTGATGGTGATCAAGAAGGCCAGGAAGAACATGCGGCCGACGAGGACATGAGTAGAAATACCCCGCTAACCGCGGCCGTGCAGGACCGTCATGTTCAAGAACTTCTTCTCAGCAACACATCGACCGACCCCAAAATCGCTGGTAGACGGAAGGCTAAGCTAGATCAACTCGAGGTAGACTCGAGAACTCCGTTGTACGATGCAGCTCGTGGGACGGAGGAGAGCCGTCTGAGATACGCTCTCGATATTATGGAGATGAAGGCAAAGCACAAATGGACGGACACAAGCGTGGACGAACTCTTCGGATACTTGAAGATCCACTTTCCTAAAGATAACACGTGTGCCGGTAGCCTACAGGAGGCCAAGAAAATCGTGTGCCCTCTCGATTTACCACACCAGAAATACCACGCATGCATCAGTGACTGCGTAATATATCGGAACGAGCATGCCAATCTCGATACATGCCCACAGTGTGGCGAATCTCGATACAAGAGAGGGACAAGAAAATCTCCTCGAAAAGTTGTCTGGTACTTCCCGCTCACGCCCCGTCTGCAGCGGTACTTCGTGGACCCCAAGGAAGCAAAGCTCATGCGCTGGCACGCGGAAAGAAAGGAGGCGGTGATGCGTGATGTAGAACGGGTTGAAAACCCAGTGCTAACACACCCTTCGGATGCAAGCCAGTGGAAAACATTAGACGATGAGTATTACGAAGAATTCGGGAAAGAACCAAGGAACATCAGGTTGGGTGCGAGCACCGACGGACTCAATCCGTTTGGGAACCAAAGCAGCAAGCACAGCACCTGGCCCGTGTTTGTATGGATGTACAACCTCCCTCCATGGTTATGCCTGAAGAAGAAGTACATACACATGAGTATGCTAATCCAACGGCCGACGCAGCCAGGGAGCGATATCAACCTGTATCTGGAGCTATTGAAGGAGGAGCTAGTCACTCTGTGGGAGGAAGGGACAGAAACTTGGGACGCCTACGGACAAGAAACTTTCCGTATGAAAGCCGCACTGTTGACGACGGTGCAGGACTATCTTGGATACGGATATATCGCGTGTCAGGTGTGCCACAGACACAAGGCATGTGTGAGGTGCATGGAAAAGACGCCATTTTTACAGCTGGGTAAGGATCCCGGGTCTTCAAAAACCGTCTACATGAGGCATCGAATGTGGCTTCCCAAGAATGACCCGTGGAGGAAGCGTGGAGACCTGTTCAATGGGAAGGATGAGGTCGAGGGACCTCCACCTAGGCGAAGCGGCGAAGAGATAGATACTCTGTTGAAAAACTGGAAAGACTGCCCTCCGGCGGGTAAGATAAAGATCCAGAAGCGGAAGAAAGGAGACAAGAGAAAGAAAAAGGAACCCGGGCCGCTCTTGGGGGTATGGAAAAGGAGGTCCGTATTTTGGGACTTGCCGTACTGGAAGATCCTCGGTACGCCTCATAGCCTTGATGTCATGCATATCACGAAGAACGTGTGCGAGAGCTTGCTTGGCACTGTGCTCAACATGCCGGAGAGGACCAAAGACGGGTCGAAAGCAAGACACGACCTGATGGCCCTTGATATCAGAAAAGAGCTTCATTTCGCCCAGGTTGACCAGGAAACCGAGGAGGAGGAGACGGATGGTCGCAAACGCAAAAGGGTGGCCAAGCAGCGCGAAACTCCTCGCCCCTCCTGCTTCACTCTAAATCCCGATGAGCTCGAACAATTCTTCAAGTGCCTACTAGAAGTCAAATTTCCCCTAGGCTACGTGGGGCTGATACGCAGATGGCTGGGCCCGACGAAAAAAATCTTCAGCGCGATGAAGTCTCATGACTGTCATGTCATGATGACGCAGATACTTCCGGTTGCTATCCGAGGGATAATGGAACCGCACGGCGCTCGACCTCTCCATCGCGTTCGACCCGGCCAACAAGGTCAGTGTCTCCCTTGCCGCCGAATCCGCCGCCGCGACTCCCGTTCGTCGCCGCTGCCGACGCCTAAATCCGCCGCCGCTGCTGCCGACGCCCTCCCACACGGAGCTCGTTCCGCCGACGACCCGGAGATCCTTCGGCCGCAGGAGCTCCTTCCACCGCCTACACGGAGCTCCTCTCGCCGCCCCTCTTCTCCGGCCAAGCTGAATTCCGCCGTGAGTATGCACTACCCACCTCACCGCCCCCTCTCTCCTTGTATTGCTAGATGCGCATGATGTGAGGTCTATGGTTCTTAATGTGAGATTTAGGGTTCTTGGTTCAATTCAATGATGTGAGGTCTATGGTCCTCACACGGTTGCTATTTCGAATTCCACCCGCACCAATCCCCTGTGTAGATTCAATTGCTAGTTTCACCTCTTGTAAACCTCTGTAATTGTTATTATTTCTTTTCGTGTTGCATAGATGCTGTTAGCAGATTTATAAACTTAGCTGGAGTCAAACATATTTGAAACGATTAGAAGCAACCTCAATGATAGTTAGCCGAACCTATGCTAGAATTGTTTTACAACAATGCTGCAATATTTAGTTAACGTTGTTCACAGCTGAACCCAATCATGCTCCAGGTTCAGACCAAATCATGCCACAACTTCCGATGCTTATTAAAACGCCTCAATTTCCTAACTTGTACCATATACAACTCCAGAACAGGCAATCGTGTCATGGCTTTCAGCTGATTGCCCCTTTGGATTTGGTTGCTGGAAACTGCCATATCCCTAGCAGTTGGAGCCATTGCAAAATAAGTCTTCCAGAGTAGTTCGTGCCCAAACATGGAAGATATGGCAGTTACGGGAGAGAATTTTCAGTCGATCCTTCTAGCAACTCGTGAACTGTGGAACAGCCTGACATATTTGATGATTCTCAGTTCCAACAAATCTTAATTTTTTTTTTGACCTGGAACAAATCTTAATTGTCTCTGCACTACTCTAAATTTATCAGGATCGTCGGGAGTAGCTTAATTATCTGCTAAGCTCTACTTTGGTTTGGACTTTCTGTAGCTTATTCTAGCAGATTTATAAACTTAGCATATGCTCGTGTTGCATATATGCATTCTGGACCATATCCTCCTATACTTGCTATGCATATCAATTCACAGGTCATATGTTTGGTTATTGGTTTGCATATATTCAGTGTGTACTTGCTATGCATCTCTCTTATTGGCATGCCTGAGGGATGCACAATTTTTGCGGGTATTGTTTGTTATGAATAGGTAATGGTATCTTTTTTGGCTGTCTGGATATGTACATGCTAGAGGATGTTAGGTAATTCTGTTACCTAGTGCCCACAAGTATTTTATGCAGCATGCCAATGAGACACAAGCACTGCCATGAGAACTGAGTTGCTGCTCTTCTATAGATTATTTTACTGTAAAGATACACATGAGCATATGCTGGAGGCTCAGGTCATTGCTATATTGATATGTCTGGAAGGAAAAGTTGTGTGAAATGTGTCTGCAGGTACATTGAGTGCCAATGTTTCGCCGGAATGTCGATTAACTTCCGTTTTGGCGAATTTCTGGCACTCCGGCATGACCATTTTTTAGCAAAGGTCATGCCGAATTTTTTGTTGGTATAGTTTAATAAGATACTGCTTCATCTGCCTTTGTTAGCATGTTCCTAAAACACTACCTGTTTTCTTTCTTTGACTAATAGTAGTTCCAAATACATGGCAGAAGCACGTAGCTAGCGATGTCGTCTTCTGCAGACCCCAACGAAGACGTTGACGGGTCTTCTCAGCGGAAGTTGGATGAGCACTACAGGCTCATGGTCTCGGATCAGCTGGAGGACCTTCCAGGCAGCGATGATGACGAGTCCTCGGGAGGAGGGGGATGATGAGATGGACAACGATGGTGAGGATGAGAGGGGGGCTGCCGACGAGACCACCGACAGTGGCGTTGCCGGGGGTAGCTCGGATACTACTACCGAGGCCAAGAGGAAACGGAAGCAGCGGCGCCCAAATAGGGTCGGCACCACTCGTGACATAATCACCGCGGTGGACGCCAAGACCGGGATTCCTACTGAGCCCAAGCACGTGGCGAAGGGGTACGGCCTCCAACTAGGAGCAATCCTTCGGGACGTCGTTGACGTCAACGAGACGAAACTCCGAACCAAGAAGAAGCAGCATCTGCAGGCCCAACTCCTTGCGCGGCTGCACGCAAGGTATGAGTTCCCTGTGGAATACAGGAACGAGGATACCAAGGATAACATCGTGAACAGACGAGCCCTCTCTAAGTTCTCCAAGAACCTCAGCGGTTATAAAACCATGCTGAGGGGGATGCTTGGTGACAATGAGACTTGGGAAGAGATCCAGCGCCACTTCCCGCGGATGACGCTGGAGCAGTATAATAAATTCTTGGAAAACGAGGAGCTCGAGTACACCAAAAGACAATGGACCTGGGGGAAGGAGCTGGCGGATAAGAACATCGGTCACCACAATCTCGGTTGCCGTGGCTTCGAAGGCAAGCAGCCGGTATGGGACAAGGAGGACCAGGCCTACATAAATGCTGGCCTCGAGCCCCCTTTTGCCAAGTACAAAGACCCACTCTTCAGGGCATATCTCAGGTCCCGATACCATCGAGAATTGGGTGGGAAACGTGTCACGAAACCAGATGTGGTGGTGGGAGTTGAGTTGGTCGCCGACGCGAAGGTGATGGCACTAGAGAAAGCAGTGGTAAGCAATTTACCAGCTTATTAATTAATTTGATACTGCTCACCAAGTCCATTACATTCTAAAATTGTTCATGTTACTTCTGGCAGTTGACGGAACAAGCAGCCGCCGAATCAGCTGGCTCCTCGTCCCAGACGTCGACGGGCAAAGTCCCGTGGGACACGCCTTTTATCAGGGGTCTGAACACCGTGAAGGCGCGGCCGCTTTTGGAGAAGCCCCACCGTGTCCCCGGCGCCGGAGGAGGTCGCAAGCTTGCCGACTATGGCTTGGACGTGCCCGCAAGCACTAAGGAGTCGCGGCAGGCGCAGAAGGATTGGGAGCACGAGGCTCTGCTGAAAAAGGTGGCCGACTTGGAAACAACCATGGAGCAACGCGTCAGTGCCGAGGTTCAGCAACGAGTCAGTGCCGAGGTTCAGCAACGCGTCAGTGCAGAGGTTGCTAGCAAGGTCGATGACGCAGTGGCCACCAGGGTCAATGAAATCATCCCTGATCTTGTGTTGTCGATGAAGAATTACTTCGCCGGCGGCCAAAAGGGACCGATGCCGGTTATCAGCCTAGGCGCCAGCAACTCGGACAACCGGCCTCCAACTAGACACGCTCAATGCACACCCAACTTGGTGACTCCACCCGCCGGCAATGTGGGCGCTAGAGAGCATTCGTCGGACTGGGGGCCACAGTACTAGCCCCTCAGTCACCTGCACGCCTGGCCTCGGTCCTTCAACGCGAGCCGAGCTCGACGCCCTCACGGTAATTAATTTAGTCTCTCAAGCTCTACAAATTAGTTACTTTGTCGTCGCCCCTCTCTGACCTACACATGTTTTCACAGGAGAACGCGACTCCTTGCACCTTGCTACTGAATGTGGACAACAAGTTGAAGGCTGTAGCGAGCGGCAGTGTCATCCTGCCAACACAGCGGATTTTCCACTGCGTCAGGATGGATGATAGCGTGAGCCGGGTTCGCGTGAACCGGTCGTTACCGGGATGCCAAGACCTCCATCCTCCTTATCAACCCCCGGAAACGGAAACCCCGCTCACTCTCGGGGACCTCAAGAATCACATCCTTCTATGGCCGAAAGCCCTAATTCGGCTGAACACCGCCTCAGGTTCGGAGGCAAGCTATGGCATGGTCACTCCTCAGGATGCGACGGCTGCCCCGAGTCCTCCACCGGCTGGTGGTCCTTTTGGGCCCGATAGCCAGCCCGACAGTCAGCCCGAGAGTCAGCACGGCAACGCGTTGGACATCGATCAAGCTCCAATCGATACGTTCATCGCTGAGATGGAGGGCGACGGGGTTTCTCCTTACAAGCCACCCGCCGATCGTACGCTAAAGAAGAAGTTGTTCCTTTCACAAGAAACTCCCGAGCAGGAAGACCCTACCGCCTTCACCGCTCCACCCCGAGTTGGGCTTACCCCGAGGACACTCCTTGGTGCGACCACGGAGGGTATGAAACAAAACGCCACTCCCAGTTGCAGTAAGAAGAAGGCCAGGAAGCGGAAGAAGTCTGGAGATGTTGCCGCAAGCAAGAAAGTGGTTAATGACAAGTTGCCGACCCCGTGGAGGAAGATGCATCACCTAGGCCAGCCTATGCTGCCGGCACATATTGTCCAGCAGGTGACGCCCGATATGAGGAGCTTGCATGATGCTGTTCTAATGAAGGAGGAACTACTTCTTTGAGATAGAAATCCCTCATACCCGGTTTTGACGGCCAAGGTGCCCAGTGGCTTTGGCTTTGTCACCACATACCCTGCGGACTTGATGTTCATTCGATATGAAGACATCTTCAGGCTATTGAACATGCAACAGCTCGACCGAAACTTGGTCCGCCTCCTATCGCTCAGCATGGCGCACGATATCGCCATGGAGAACACAGCGGACATCGCTATCATGGACCCCTTCTACATGACTCCAACTGTCGTCCAGAACGAACAAGCGTTTCTGGCGAAGTACATCAAGGATTTCTTGGTGTTAAACAAGGATAAGAAATGCTTTGCCATACCATATTTCCGCGAGTAAGTATTTGGTTACTAGAGTACCCTCTATTACATTCATTCATGAATTTCCTTCATAGTTGATCGAGTATGATGGTTTATTTCCATTTTGCGCAGATTCAAGTACTGCACCCTCCTCCTCTTTCACCCGTATCATTCACATGTCAGTTACCTCGACTCCGGGCTTGATCCGGACAAGGACTTCACCGACCTTAAGTCTACACTTGATAAAGCCCTCAGCGGCTTCATAGCCGAGGTTGGCATCGACAAAATCAGGCATGAGAAGAAAGTGAAAGGTTGCTATGTGTGCAACCACATAACCAAGTTCCCCTGCCTCAAGCAATCGGCGCATGACAATGGGATGGAGGCCTGGTTTGCCATCCTACAGATGAGGTCGATTGTAAGGTCTCAGAACGATCTCTTGTTGCCATCCAGTCTTCAGCGGATGCTCGTGAACATGGCGGACACCACCGATGAAAACGTGAGAGCCGAGTTCCGTGCCATCCAAATGGACCATTTGCACAATACTGGAGGGATGTCTGCGGTAATGGTGGCTTGTTCCACTATGGTCCCGCACTTTCTAAGGCCGAGATAGAAGGCCGATTAGAAGATGGATATGACGACAGAACATTCAACACGCTTGAGGGCATCCGTCCCTTCCCGCCGAAGCCGACTTGACTCAAACACTTTTGTCCTTTGCAAATGTTAGTCATAAAATTACTTAAGTAATTTTCATGCTTTTTCTTTGCACTACTCTATGTTATATATCTCTCTACTAATGTACTAACAACTTTCATTTCTTTTTTATGTGTTTGCATAGATGACGTACTATGTCGTCTACCACGGCAGGGTTCCTGGAGTCTACGAGGACCGGAAGACCGTAGGAGGCAGGTCCACCGTTTCAGCGGCAACAGCTACAAGGGGTACACCACTTTGGAGGAGGCGGAAACTCGATACGCCAACTTTCGAGCGGGACAGAGGAGGGAGATGTGGAGGACCCCTTTCATCGTGATGATGCTTGTTGCCACCATCTCTCTAGTTTATTATGTCATTATTGTTTAGCTAGGCCATCGACACTGGACTTATATGTATTTGTGTAACATGTGCTACTTCGAGTTTGAACCATATGGTCAACTATCTAGTATCTAAACTTGTGTTATTAATGCATGCATGTTATGAACATTTGGGACTTTCTATATAACTGTGTATTCTGGTATACTGTGTATTCTGTGTATTCTGGTATACTGTGTATTTTGTGTATTCTGGTATACTATGTATTCTGTGTGTATTCTGGTGTATATTTCGAGTTTTATTTTTTTAATCCTGTAAACAATACCACCGGCGCCCCTAAAGCTGTACTCCACAGCGAAATTGAAATCGCCAGCGCTGCAGCAGATTACCCCCGGCGAATTCGCAAACCGCCTGTGCTAAGTAATTACCGCCGGCGATTCGGGGAAAGCGCCGGGGATAACGGCAGTTACCACCGGCGATTTGGAAAACGCCGGCGATACGACATTACCACCGGTGAGGTGATCGCCGGCGAATGCGTAAACGCCGGCGGTAAGGCATTTTGGGACGCTGGCGGTAAGGCATTTCCTAGTAGTGTCGTGAACATTGGATGTTATTAATAACAGGGTTATGTCATTAGATGAATGATATAATGGACACACCCAATTAAGCGTAGCATAAGATCACGCCATTAAGTTCAAATTGCTATAAGCTTTCAATACATAGTTACCTAGTCCTTCGACCATGAGATCATGTAAATCACTTATATCGGAAGGGTACTTTGATTACATCAAACACCACTGCGTAAATGGGTGGTTATAAAGGTGTGATTAAGTATTCGGAAAGTATGAGTTGAGGCATATGGATCAAGAGTGGGATATTGCCCATCCCGATGATGGATAGATATACTCTGGGCCCTCTCGGTGGAATGTCGTCTGATTAGCTTGCAAGCATGTGACTTGGTCACAAGAGATGACATGCCACGGTACGAGTAAAGAGTACTTGTTGGAGACGAGGTTGAACAAGGTATGGAGATACCGATGATTAAACCTCGGACAAGTAAAATATCGCGAGACAAAGGGAATCGGTATCGTATGTAAATGGTTCAATCGATCACTAAGTTATCGTTGAATATGTGGGAGCCATTATGGATCTCCAGATCCCGCTATTGGTTATTGGTCGGAGAAGAGTCTCGACTATGTCTGCATAGTTCGCGAACCGTAGGGTGACACACTTAAGGTTTGATGTCGTTTAAGTAGATATGGAATATGGAATGGAGTTCGAAGTTTTGTTCGGAGTCTCGGATGGGATCCAGGACATCACGAGGAGTTCCGAAATGGTCCGGAGAATAAGATTCATATATAGGAAGTCACTTTCCAAGTTTGGAAATGATCCGGTGCATTTATGGAAGGTTATAGAAAAGTCCGGAAGAAATCACCATGGAAAGTGGAGTCCCGGAGGGACTCCACCTTGCATGGCCGGCCAACCCTAAGGGGAGGAGTCCCAGGTGGACTCCACCTGAGGTGGCCGGCCACCCCCCCCTCAAGGAAAGGTGGGAGTCCCACCTTGAGTAGGACTCCCCCCTTGAGTAGGTTTCCCACCTATGGTAGGTTTAGTTGTTGGGGTCTTATTCGAAGACTTGGACTACAACTCTTGGGGGTTTCCACCTATATAATGAGGGGAGGGGAGGGGCTGGCCGGCCACACAATCACCACCTTGGCCGCAGCCCCCCAAGTGCCCCCTCTCCCAGAAACCCTAGCGGTTCCCTCCTTCCTCTCTCTCCCACATAGCTTAGGCGAAGCTCTGTCGGAGATCTCCACCACCACCGCCACCACGCCGTCATGCTGCCGGGATTCCGAGGAGGATCTACTACTTCCGCTGCCCACTGGAACGGGAAGGAGGACGTTGTCATCAACACCGAACGTGTGACCGAGTACGGAGGTGCTGCCCGTTCGTGGCATCGTCGAAGATCTTCTACGCGCTTTTGCAAGCGGCAAGTGATCGTCTACATCCGCCACGAGATCTGATCTCGTTAACGCTTTGTGATCTTCAAGGGTATGTTGATCTTCACCTCGTTGCTACCATCTTCTTGGTTGGATCTTGGCTTGTTCTTCGTTCTTGCGATACGAATTTTTTGTTTTCTATGCTATGAATCCCAACAGTGGTATCAGAGCCGTGTCTATGCATAGATTGGTTGCACGAGTAGAACACAATGGTTTTGTGGGTGTTGGTGCTTTTGTTGTCTTTAGTTCGTGTACTTTGCATCTTGCGGGATGGTGGGATGAAGCGGCTCGGGCTAACTTTACATGACCGCGTTCATGAGATTTGCTCCACGCTTGACATGCAACTTGGATTGCATAAGTGGCTTTGCGGGTGTCTGTCTCTCCCACCATAGTGAAGATTCAATCTACTCTTTCTATTGACAACATTAGTATCACCGTTGTGGTTCATGTTCGTAGGTAGATTGGATCTTTCTCGAAAACCCTAAACCACGTAAAATATGCAAACCAAATTAGAGGCGTCTAACTTGTTTTTGCAGGGTTTGGTGATGTGATATGGCCATGATATGATGATGAATATGTATGAGATGATCATTATTGTATTGTGGCAACCGGCAGGAGCCTTATGGTTGTCTTTAAATTTCATGTTGAAGTATTATTTCAAAGTAGTTGTAATAGTTACTACATGGGAGCACAACCATGAAGACGGCGCCATTGACCTTGACGCTACGCCGACGATGATGGAGATCATGCCCGTTGATGATGGAGATCATGTCCGTGCTTTGGAGATGAAGATCAAAGGCGCAAAGACAAAAGGGCCATATCATATCACATATGAATTGCATGTGATGTTAATCCTTTTATGCATCTTATATTGCTTAGATCGCGACGGTAGCATTATAAGATGATCCCTCTCACTAAATATCAAGATAATAAAGTGTTCATCCTTAGTATGCACCGTTGCTAAGACTTGTCGTTTCGAAGCATCACGTGATGATCGGGTGTGATAGATTCTACATGTGCATACAACGGGTGCAAGCCAGTTTTGCACACGCGGATACTAAGGTTGCCTTGACGAGCCTAGCATGTACAGACATGGTCTCGGAACACGGGATACCGAAAGGTAGAGCATGAGTCATATGGATGATATGATGAACACTTTGAGTGTTCGCCTTTGAAGTTACATCTTTTCTCGTGATGATCGGAATTGGTGTAGTGGATTTGGTTCGTGCGATCACTAAGACAATGCGAGGGATATTGTTTTGAGTGGGAGTTCACCTAGTTAATTTAAGAATTAAAATTTGAACTCAATTTATCATAAACTTAGTCTAAACTCTTTGCAAATATGTTGTAGATCATGGCGTCCCCCTCCATCAATTTTAACCAGTTCCTAGAGAAAGAAAAGCTTAAAAGCAATGGTAGCAACTTCACCGACTGGTTCCGTCATGTGAGGATTTTCCTCAATGGTGGAAATCTGCAATTTGTGCTCGAAGCACCGCTAGGTCCCCCACCACCACCTGCAGTATCCGAGGACGAAAAGAATGTTTACGAGACTCGGGTGACTCGGTACTCTCAAGTTCAGTGTGCCATCCTGTGCAGCCTAGAGGCGGAGCTCCAAAAGCGTTTTGAGCACCACGACCCTTATGAGCTGGTCCATGAGCCAAAAACTATTTTTGAAACTCATGCGGCCGTGGAAAGCTATGAGGCCTCGAAACACTTCTTTGGCTTATGATGGAAGAGGGTAGCTCCGTTAGTGAGCACGTGCTCGCTATGTCCGGGCACGCGAAGAAGCTCAGTGACTTGGGGATAGTGATTCCTAACAAGCTGGGTATTCATCGTGTACTCCAATCACTGCCACCTAGTTACAAGAACTTTGTGATGAACTACAACATGCAGAACATGAACAAGGAGTTACCTGAACTCTTCTCCATGCTAAAATCTGGTGAGGTGGAAATACAGAAAGAGCACCAAGTGTTGATGGTCAACAAGACCACCAGTTTCAAGAAGCAGGGCAAGCCTAAGAAGGGCAACTTCAAGAAGGGTAGCAAGAAAGTTGCTGCGCCTCCTGAGAAGCCTAAGGCTGGCCCTAAACCTGATCTTGAGTGCTATTATCGCAAGGAGAAGGGGCACCGAAGCGGAATTGCCCCAAGTACATGGCTGATCCGAAGAGCGGCCTTGTCAAGAAAAAGAAAGGTATATTTGATATACATGTTATAGATGTCTATCTTACTGGTTCTCGTAGTAGTGCCTGGGTATTTGATACTGGTTCGGTTGCTCATATTTGTAACTCGAAACAGGAACTGCGGAATAAACGAAACCTAGCGAGGGACGAGGTGACGATGCGCGTTGGAAATGGATCCAAGGTCGATGTGATCGCCGTTGGCACGCTCCCTCTACATCTACCTTCGGGATTAGTTTTAAACCTAAATAATTGTTATTTGGTGCCTGCGTTGAGCATGAACATTATATCTGGATCTTGTTTAATGTAAGACGGTTATTCATTTAAGTCAGAGAATAATGGTTGTTCTATTTATATGAATAATATCTTTTATGGTCATGCACCTGAGATGAATGGTTTATTCTTGTTAAATCTCGATAGTAGTGATACACATGTTCATAACATTGATGCTAAGCGAATTAAATTAGATGATAATTCTACTTATATGTGGCACTGTCGTCTTGGTCATATTGGAGTGAAGCGCATGAAGAAACTCCATTCTGATGGACTTCTTGAGTCACTTGACTTTGAGTCACTTGATAGATGCGAAGCATGTCTAATGGGAAAAATGACTAGGACTCCATTCTCTGGTACAATGGAGCGAGCTACAGACTTATTGGAAATCATACATACCGATATATGTGGACCAATGAGTGTAGCATCGCGCGGTGGTTATCGTTATGTTCTAACCTTCACGGATGATCTGAGTAGATATGGGTATATCTATTTCATGAAACATAAGTCCGAAACTTTCGAGAAGTTTAAGGAATTCCAAAGTGAAGTAGAAAATCAACGTAACAAGAAGATTAAGTTTCTGCGTTCTGATCGCAGAGGCGAATATCTGAGTTATGAGTTTGGCATGCATTTAAAGAAATGCGGAATACTTTCACAGTTGACACCGCCGGGAACACCACAGCGCAATGGTGTGTCCGAACGTCGTAATCGAACTCTCTTGGATATGGTTCGATCTATGATGTCTCTTACTGATTTGTCGTTATCGTTTTGGGGTTATGCTTTAGAGACAGCCGCATTCACTTTAAATAGGGCACCATCTAAATCCGTTGAAACGACACCGTATGAATTATGGTTTGGCAAGAAACCTAAGCTGTCGTTCCTTAAAGTTTGGGGTTGCGAAGCTTATGTAAAGAAGTTACAACCTGACAAGCTAGAACCCAAAGCGGAGAAATGCGTCTTCATAGGATACTCTAAAGAAACAATTGGGTATACTTTCTATCATAGATCCGAAGGCAAAATCTTTGTTGCTAAGAACGGATGCTTTCTTGAGAAGGAGTTTCTCACTAAAAAAGTGACTGGAAGAAAAGTAGAACTCGACGAGGTTACTGAACCTTCTCTCGTAGATCAGAGTAGCGCAGTACCGGAAGATGTTCCTGTGCAGCCTGCACCGATAGGAGAGGAAGCAAATGATAATGATCATGAAACTTCGAACGAGAAAACTACTGAACCTCGCAGATCGACGAGGGAACGTACCACTCCTGATTGGTATGATCCCAGTCTAAATGTCATGATTGTGGACAACAATGATGAAGACCCTGCGACGTATGAGGAAGCAATGATGAGCCCAGATTCCAACAAATGGCATGAAGCCATGAAATCCGAAATGGGATCCATGTATGATAACCAAGTATGGACTTTGGTAGACTTACCTGATAGCTGCAAGGCTGTCGAGAATAAATGGATCTTCAAGAGAAAAACAGATGCTGATGGTAATATTACTGTCTATAAAGCTCGACTTGTCGCGAAGGGGTTCCGACAAATTCAAGGAGTTGACTACGATGAGACTTTCTCACCTGTAGCGAAGCTAAAGTCTGTGAGGATTTTGTTAGCAATAGCTGCATTTTTCGATTACGAGATCTGGCAGATGGATGTCAAAAGGGCGTTCCTTAATGGTGACATTGAGGAAGAGTTGTATATGGTACAACCCAAAGGTTTTGTCGATCCTAAAAATGCTAACAAGGTATGCAAACTTCAGCGTTCCATTTATGGACTGAAGCAAGCATCCCGGAGTTGGAACCGACGCTTTGATAAGGTGATCAAAGACTTCGGGTTTATACAGTGTCATGGAGAGGCTTGTATTTACAAGAAAGTGAGTGGGAGCTCTGTAGCATTCCTGATATTATATGTAGATGACATATTATTGATTGGGAATGATATAGAACTATTAAGCAGTGTGAAAAGTTATTTGAACAAGTGTTTTTCAATGAAAGACCTTGGTGAAGCAGCGTACATTTTAGGCATCAAGATTTATAGAGATAGATCAAGACGCCTAATAGGGCTTTCACAGAGTACATACCTGGACAAGATTCTAAAGAAGCTTAGAATGGACGAAAGCAAGAAAGGGTTCTTGCCTATGTTGCCAGGTAGAGTAAAACTCAAGGTCCGGCTACGGCAGAAGAAAGAGAGAGGATGAATCAGATCCCCTATGCCTCGGCAGTAGGCTCTATCATGTATGCCATGCTGTGTACTAGACCGGATATTGCAGATGCTGTTAGTTTGACCAGCAGATATCAAAGTGATCCAGGAATGGAACACTGGACAACGGTCAAGAATATCCAGAAGTACTTGAAAAGGACTAAAGATATGTTTCTTTTTTATGGCGGTGACCAAGAGCTCGTTGTAACCAGTTACACCGATGCAAGTTGGAACACTGATCCTGATGACTCTAAGTCTCAGTCTGGGTACGTGTTTATATTGAATGGTGCTGCAGTTAGCTGGATGAGTTCCAAGCAGTGCACGGTGGCGAAGTCTTCAACTAAATCTGAATACATAGCGGCTTCGGAGGCTTCATCGGAAGCGGTATGGATGAAGAGGTTCATTGTTGAGCTTGGTGTGGTTCCTAGTGCATTGGACCCATTAGTCATCTATTGTGACAACATGGGTGCCATCGCCAATGCACAAGAACCAAGGTCACACAAGAAGCTAAAGCATATCAAGCTGCGTTTTCATTCGATTCGCGAGTACATCGAAGATGGTGAATTAAAGATTTGCAAAGTACACACAGATCTGAATGTGGCAGATCCGTTGACTAAAGCTCTCCCTAGGGCAAAGCATGACCAACACCAGAATGCCATGGGTGTTAGGTACCTTACCATGTAATCTAGATTATTGACTCTAGTGCAAGTGGGAGACTGTTGGAGATATGCCCAAGAGGCAATAATAAAGTGGTTATTATATATCTTTATGTTTATGATAAATGTTTGCATACCATGCTATAATTGTATTAACCGAAACATTGATACATGTGTGTTATGTAAACAACAAGGAGTCCCTAGTAAGCCTCTTGTATAACTAGCTTGTTGATTAATAGATGATCATAGTTTCATGATCGTGAACATTGGATGTTATTAATAACAGGGTTATGTCATTAGATGAATGATATAATGGACACACCCAATTAAGCATAGCATAAGATCACGTCATTAAGTTCAAATTGCTATAAGCTTTCAATACATAGTTACCTAGTACTTCAACCATGAGATCATGTAAATCACTTATACCGGAAGGGTACTTTGATTACATCAAACACCACTGCGTAAATGGGTGGTTATAAAGGTGGGATTAAGTATTCGGAAAGTATGAGTTGAGGCATATGGATCAAGAGTGGGATATTGTCCATCCCGGTGATGGATAGATATACTCTGGGCCCTCTCGGTGGAATGTCGTCTAATTAGCTTGCAAGCATGTGACTTGGTCACAAGAGATGACATGCCACGGTACGAGTAAAGAGTACTTGTCGGAGACGAGGTTGAACAAGGTATGGAGATACCGATGATCAAACCTCGGACAAGTAAAATATCGCGAGACAAAGGGAATCGGTATCGTATGTAAATGGTTCAATCGATCACTAAGTTATCGTTGAATATGTGGGAGCCATTATGGATCTCTAGATCCCGCTATTGGTTATTGGTCGGAGAAGAGTCTCGACTATGTCTGCATAGTTCGCGAACCGTAGGGTGACACACTTAAGGTTTGATGTCATTTAAGTAGATATGGAATATGGAATGGAGTTCGAAGTTTTGTTCAGAGTCTCGGATTGGATCCAGGACATCACGAGGAGTTCCGGAATGGTCCGGAGAATAAGATTCATATATATGAAGTCACTTTCCAAGTTTGGAAATGATCCGGTGCATTTATGGAAGGTTCTAGAAGGTTCTAGAAAAGTCCGGAAGAAATCACCACGGAAAGTGGAGTCCCAGAGGGACTCCACCTTGCATGGCCAGCCAACCCTAAGGGGAGGAGTCCCAGGTGGACTCCACCTGAGGTGGCCGGCCACCCCCCCTCAAGGAAAGGTGGGAGTCCCACCTTGAGTAGGACTCCCCCCTTGAGTAGGTTTCCCACCTATGGTAGGTTTAGTTGTTGGGGTCTTATTCGAAGACTTGGAATACAACTCTTGGGGGTTTCCACCTATATAATGAGGGGAGGGGAGGGGCTGGCCGGCCACACAATCACCACCTTGGCCGCAGCCCCCCAAGTGCCCCCTCTCCCAGAAACCCTAGCGGTTCCCTCCTCCCTCTCTCTCCCACATAGCTTTGGCGAAGCTCTGTCGGAGATCTCCACCACCACCGCCACCACGCCGTCGTGCTGCCGGGATTCCGAGGAGGATCTACTACTTCCGCTGCCCGCTGGAACGGGAAGGAGGACGTCGTCATCAACACCGAACGTGTGACCGAGTACGGAGGTGTTGCCCGTTCGTGGCACCGTCGAAGATCTTCTACGCGCTTTTGCAAGCGGCAAGTGATCTTCTACATCCACCACGAGATCTGATCTCGTTAACGCTTTGTGATCTTCAAGGGTATGTTGATCTTCACCTCGTTGCTACCATCTTCTTGATTGGATCTTGGCTTGTTCTTCGTTCTTGCGATAGGAAATTTTTTGTTTTCTATGCTACGAATCCCAACACAAACATCATGTCAAAGTACTTAAGTATTGGTTTTGAACCAACTATTATGCAAGAGCGTCTGTGGGGTGATGTGTGTGTTCGATGGAGTAGCATGGTTTTAGTGATTGAATAGTGACAACAAATTCATTATCTATTATGGTTTTCCCTTTTCTTTTGCTACCTCACTAGGGATAAAGTGAATGCATGTGCTATGTTCGTCACGTGACAAAAGTGATGATCTTGTTTGGTCAAGGTAGCATATTTTATATTCAAACATCATGTCAAAGTACTTATGGCTATGCTCTGTTAATTCTTAATACAAGATTTCATGGAGTTTTCCTTTTCTTGTGCGGTATAAGAGAGATGTGTTGCATCATCTCTATGTTAGGACGTGATGCCCATATGAATGCGTATCTTTCACATGTTATTATTTTGCTCTTAATATCTTATTGATGAATTGTTATTGTCCACTACAACTTAAAAGAGAGAATAGTCAAGTGAACCCATGAACCCCGGTCCACTTTTTTATCATAAGAAACACCTTTATATTGCTTTTATCTAACTTTTTATTTGCTGCACTATTTTAATCCGAAAATACAAAAATATTTACTTATCTTATTTGCATCCAAAACCCCAAAAATATTTATCCTTTTACTGTTTTTACTTAGTTACTTTATTTTGTCTAGCTTTACTTATTTTATTAGTACTTGTGTTTTATTTACTTACACGAAACCTTGTGCTTGACAACCACACGGTGGAGTTGGAGACACAAGGCTTTATTTTACTTTGCAGGATTGCTAGAAGAAGAGAGGGAGAGATACCTCTTTCGCAGTTCCCCGAGAGTTCGGTATAACCCTCGAGTCACCCTTGTGGGGAAAATTGCTTCCTAAACTGCACACTCTGCACTTGGTGTCCCAGCGTTATCAAGATAATTTCCTGGCGCCATTGCGAGGGAACTGGAAGAGCATCTCACAACCGCATCCTCATTAAGCTGTGAGTACATCAACACCCAAGGCTATAGCAAGACGATTTCTGGCGTCATTGCTTTCTTCATCAACTTATTGCAAATACCTAAGCTTGGGGAGGTTGCACCGCTGTGAGCTCTCTTATCTCTTTTAGATTTTGCATTGTATTTTACTTGTCTTGTTTTTAGTCTTTGCTTTCTAGTTCTTTTTCATAAAAATTCAAAAACACATAAAAATTAGTAGTACTATCTTCTGAGAAGCATCGAGAGAAGAACTCATTGGCCCTTTAGTGTGAAAAACTTCCCTCAAGATAATGATATTCCTATAGAGTCTTTTGAAATTGATGCTAGAGTAGTAAAAGCAATCTATGAGCATCGCTTTTATGGAAGACCAAATGATTGTCCTATGGAGCATTTAAAAATATTCAATCAAAATGCAAAATTCTTAATGTAAGAAATACAAATAATAACATAATCAAGGTTAAGCTCTTCCCATATTCTCTTGGTGGTAAAGCTTTAGATTGGATTTTAAAATGGCCACGTGGAAACTTCAGCTCTTGGTTGAATTTTAAAGCTGCCTTTGTAGAAAGATTCAGATCTTTTGAAGTAGTAAGCCACCTTAGAGAAATCATTAATTACTTTAATCAAAATAAAGATGAATTACTAGTAAATGCTTGGGAAAGATTTAGAGGACTTGCATGTGGAACAGAAAGCGGTTTTAAGGATTGGTTGTTAATATACCTATTCTATAATGATTTAAAAAGCACCTCTAGGATGTATCTTGATAATGAATGTGGCGGTAGCTTCATGAATCTAACAGCCCAAAATGCTTTTCTGATGCTAGACGGTTTTCTCATAGAATTATAAATTATAAGAAATCTAGAAAAAGCCAAAGTTCCTCAAGATGATTTTGATGATAGACATGCGATCTTTGATTTATACAGCAGGGAAATTTTTTGAAGAAGTGAAAATGCTTAGTGAAGTAAGGGAACCACTATTAGATCTTGATAAATGTAGCTTGCATGAATTGATTACTATTCTTGAGAAATTCTCTAAAGATCCCACTATTAATGTTCATCAAGCTGGTTTTGGTTCTTATATTGCTAACTATGTCATTAAAGAAAAGATACAAAGATACAATAATGAGGCTATGATACCACCTAAGCTTGAGGATGCTTGGATCCCCAAGATTTTAAGTTCTGTTGACAAAGAAACACACCATGCTATTCTAGATTTCGGATCTAGTGTTTCTGTCATATCTAAAGAGCTATTTGATTTGCTTAATCTTAAAAATATGGAAAAATGCTCTATTGATTAGGAAGGGTTAATGATGTTATGGTTGAATTACATATGACATATATACCTGTTGGTTTTATTGTTATGGACATGGGTAGCAATACCTCTAATCATATAATCCTTGGGAGACCTTTTTTAGAACAACTGGAGCTATCATTGATTTAAAAGAAGGGAATGTCAAATTCCATTTCCCACACAATAAGTGTATGGATCACTTTCCAAGGAAGAAGGTGGTAGCATCATTTAAGCTACCACATAATTTCCATACCACCTGATTCAAGTAAGTAAGCTTAGCTATATGGCTATAAAGAAAGCGCTTTACGGGAGGCAACCCAAGATGTTTTTATATATAGTTTTTGTTCTACATGCTTGCTATAGCATGTTAATTTTCTTTTAGTTTACTCTCTGGTTTCTAAATAAAGTATCAAGGTTTTACCCATTTGGATGTTTAAAGTTGCAAACAAAATATGGAGTTGTTGTTTTCTGTGCTGCACTTTTTAGTGTACGATTTTTCTGATTTTTTGGTAACTTCTCAAATCTTGCTAAATTCATAGTAGCTGTATATTTTAGTCCTCTATATGCAGAAAAATTGGCTAAAGTTTCTAGCTAAGTGGTATTAAAAATTCAGTTTTGTTGCAGCAAAAATTCTGGACAGATTCTGCCTTTTAATGTTAGATCCATTCTTTTAAGTAACAAAATATTTTTTGCTTGGAACTTTTGATATGATAGAATGAGTAGGACATTATGTGCTCTCTGGTTGATGAATAAATAATTTATTTATGATAAAAATAGAAGCAAGCATGATTTCTTTGTACATCTAATGTCACCCCATAGAAAAGAATGAGAAGAAAAGTTTGTGTTAAAGTTTTTTCACAGGGAATGGAGGAATATCACACTGAGATTAATTCAAGTATGGTGAATATCATAAGCTTGGGGATGCCCATGACACCCCACTGGAGTCATTCTAAAACTCCTGGTTTGAACACCTCTAAACTCTGTTTTTTTTAGCAACATAAAATTTTCGCAAAAACTTGAAGCGTCCTTTTTTTATTTGTTTCTAGTTTTGATTTTGAAATGAAAGGACCATCATATTGAATGTTCATAATGCATATGAATGAGCTACTGGACCAAACTCTCTTATCTCTGAATGATCAAAGAAAATAAAGTTGCATGATTATAAAAGAAAAGGAGGAATGCCAACTAAAAGCTGAAACTTATTTTGTGTATGGTATTTCTAGTTTCACATGCTCTATTGAGTGATGATTTGCTATGTTCCTTATTCAGTGCTACTTCTCAGTAGTATACATAGATGTTTAATTTTAAGAATCATAGTTTGATTATGAATGAATAGCTCTATGGATAGTATTGGATGGCTCTAGATCTCTTGCTAGCCAAAAGAAATGAATTCTAACACAAGCATAGACTTGTTTCCAAATTCCACTCAAACCCAAATGTCTATCATATCTACCTATATAGCACATTCTATTCCAAGTATAATATGTGTGTTATGCCTCCAACCATTTTAAAATATTCCTTGTTGTGTAATTCAAAGCTCTTATGAAAGTAACGTGTGGAAGGAAAATACCACTATGCACGTCATGGGTTTGACTGATTATGAGTAATGAGCTAGACCTTAACCATGCTTACATGGGGATGTATTTCAACATTGCACCATTAAGGTTTTGTACCTTGAAGTTGATTGTCATTTCTTTTGGGTTAGTTGATGGTTATCTCTTGTGAAAAGAAGGGGATTGTCAAATTAAAGACTAGAGTATGCATATTGTTAGAGAAGAGCAATGTGCTGCTAACTAGAAGCCATGCTTACATGGTGAAAGTTTTAGCACGAGCATCCTCAAAATAGGAAGAGTGAAAAAAAAAAGAGAACAAAATATATATGTATGAAAAAAGTGAGAGAGAGTTAGAGAGGATGCTGATAAGACTATTGTCCTTGTTGTCCGGGTATGGATGGCTTAAGATGAAGCTTATATAAGCCAATTTTGTCTTTTGTACAGGTGGCAAGGAGGTACCCCATTGTGATACTTGGTTAAAACAATATGTGAAAGGTCTATTGGCAATCCGAAAGTTATTAGCAGGAGGTGTAATCCTAAGCACCAGGAGAATGAGGCAATATTTACTTATAAGAGGACAAACTCATGAATCTTAGATATCTCTGAAACAAAGAGATGCATGGTACCCCATCCTTATGAGTATAGTTGACATGAATTGTTATACCTCAAAATCTCACTATTTTGCTCTATTTACCTTTTTATTTTGTTGGAGGTCTAGCACATATATTCCCTACTTACTTTCTTGTGTTCAAGAGTCAAAAGTATCCAAAGAATCAAAAGAGAAGGCAAAGAGTATTCCAAAAAATTCTATAGGATTCTCCTAAGCATGCTTTATGGTTCATATTACTTATCATTCATGTTTCTTACAATGCTATTTACTATTATGCATGCTTTGTAGAATGTAAGAGTTATCACTTTATAAGTTCATATTAATTATTGTCATTCTTTATTGACTGAACCTTGTGATACTTTGCATGATTATTTAGAAGCTATATAATAAACTACAAAGTTCATGTTTGTTTTATCACCTTTATGCTTGAGGACGAGCATAGGTTAAGCTTGGGGTTGTTTTTTTTTTTTTGAGAAACTAGCTTGGGGATGTTGATGCATATAAAATGCATACATGAACTTTGTCCTTTATCATATTGAATTCCCACGTATTTGCAACGTATATGATGATAATACCATGTTTTACATTGATTTATGGGGATTTACCAATGATCCCCTTCATTTGGTTTATAACTCTGCAGAACATGAATTCCCTATTTTGCGTATTTTTTTACTTTCAGAGACCTATACGAAGTCAAATTGAGCTAGGATTTTTGGAGCGCCATATTTTCATCAGCAGAAGCACCCTGGGACCTGGAAGCACACCTGGAGGGGCCTGAGGCCCAAAAGAGCCCAGGTGGCGCGCCCAGACTTGTAGGGCGCGTCACCTAACCTCTTTCGGCCATCGGTCATCCAAATCGCGTGATGTTTTCGCCCACCGACGTATTTTGACCTAAAAATCACTATATATATGACCCTGAAGTGTTCTCGGGAGGAGAGCACCGCAGAAGACAGAAACACGAAAACAGAGGCTGCAGCAGCAAAGATTGGAGGGGGAAACTCCACCGGAGCTGCCGCCAGAGGGATCTCCACCTTCTTCAACGTCTTCATCATCATCACCATGATCAAGGGGGAGTAGTCCACCTCTGGACTACGGGTTTGTGGCAGTAGCTTGATCTATTTCTCTCATGTTCTTCATAGTTCTTAGTGCCATATGAGCTGCCCAACATGATTATGGTCATATTTGTAATACCTATGTGGTGGATCATTATTCTATGATATTGTGCTATGAGATCTTATCTTATTATGTGCAAGATATATTGATAGATGCATATTATGTATCTCGTTCATAAGTATTGGTTTTGATCCAACTACTATGCAAGAGCGTGTGTGGGGTGATGTGTGTATTAGATGGAGGAGCATGGTTTTAGTGATTGAATAGTGAAAACAAATTCATGATATATTATGGTTTCGCCTTTTCTTTGGCTACCTCACTAGGGATAAAGTGAATGCATGTGCTATGTTCATAATGTGACAAAAGTGATGATCTTATTTGTTCAAGGTAGCATATTTGATATTCAAATATCATGTCAAAGTACTTATGGCTATGCTCTGTTAATTCTTAATACAAGATTGCATGGAGTTTTTCCTTTCTTGTGGTGTATAAGAGAGATGTGCTGCATCATCTCTATGTTAGGACGTGATTGCCATATGAATGTGTATCTTTCACATGTTATTATTTTGCTCTTCATATCTGATAACCCACAAGTATAGGGGATCGCAATAGTCTTCGAGGGAAGTAAAACCCAAATTTATTGATTCGACACAAGGGGAGACAAAGAATACTTATAAGCCTTAACAACTGAGTTGTCAATTCAGCTGCACCTGGAAAAGCACTAGTAACAGGGGTGATGTGAAAGCAGCAGTAATATGAGAGCAATAGTAACAGTAACACAACAGCAGTAGCAGTAACACAGAGGTAATGGCACCAGAAAATAGTTGATACTACTTCTAATGGCATATAGGACCGAGTGAGTATTTGATGATGAAAGATGGACCGGGGTTCCCAGCTATCTACACTAGTGGTAACTCTCCAATAACAAGTGTTGGGTGAACAAATTACAGTTGGGAAATTGACATAATATTATAGCATTAAGACAGAACATCCAATTTATTAATCATGTAGGCATGTTTTCCATATATAGTCATACATGCTCGCAATGAGAAACTTGCATAACATCTTTTGTCCTACCAGCCGGTGGCAGCCGGGCCTCTAGGGAAACTACTGGTAATTAAGGTACTCCTTTTAATAGAGCACCGGAGCAAAGCATTAACACTTGGTGAAAACATGTGATCCTCATATCTAAGCCATCCCCTCCAGTTATCCCAGTTGTTGTCACTCTGGGGCCTCGGGTTCTGGACATAGACATGTGCAAACAACTTGTAGATACAATCTAAGCAATAATTATAGAGCTTAAATCTAAGATCATGCCACTCGTGCACTAGTGACAAGCATTAAACACAACAAGATTTCAGCAACAATAACTTCACAAACTTTATAGATAGACTGATCATAATGTAACAATTCATCGGATCCCAACAAACACAACACCGATTACATCAGATGGATCTCAATCATGTAAGGCAGCTCATGAGATCATTGTATTGAAGTACATGGGAGAGAGAGTACCAACTAGCTACTGCTAGAACCCGTAGTCCATGGGGGAACTACTCACGAAGCATGATGGAGGCGGTGGCGTCGATGGAGAAGGCTCCGGGGGTCGATCCCCGTCCCGGCAGGGTGCCGAAACAGGAACTTCTGACCCCCGAAACTAGGTTTCGCGATGGCGGCGGCGCTCTGGGAGTCTTTCTGGAGTATGATCGATATATCTCGGGTTTTCGCGTCGTGGGGGAATAAATAGGCAAAGGGGCGATTGATGACCCACAAGTATAGGGGATCGCAACAGTCTTCGAGGGAAGTAAAACCCAATTTATTGATTCGACACAAGGGGAGCCAAATAATATTTGTAAGCCTTAACAGCGGAGTTGTCAATTCAGCTGCATCTGGAAGAAGACTTGCTCGCAAGAGTTTATCAGTAGCAACAGTTTTATAGCAGTAGCAGTAGTGAAATATAAGCAGCAGTGTAATAAAGACAGCAGTAGTGATTATAGTAAACAGCAGGATTAAAATACTGTAGGCACAGGGATGGATGAACGGGCGCTGCATGGATAAGAGAACTCATGTAATAATCAAGGCAGGGCATTTGCAGATAGTAATAAAACAGTATCCAAGTACTAAATAACCATAGGCATGTGTTCCGTATATAGTCGTACGTGCTCGCAATGAGAAACTTGCACAACATCTATTGTCCTACCAGCCGGTGGCAGCCGGGCCTCTAGGGAATCTACTGGTAATTAAGGTACTCCTTTTAATAGAGCACCGGAGCAAAGCATTAACACTCCGTGAACACATGTGATCCTCATATCACAGCCTTCCCCTCCGGTTGTCCCAATTTCTGTTACTTTGGGGCCTCGGGTTCCGGACAGCAATATGTGTATACAACTTGCAGGTAAGATCATAAAACAATGAATATCTTCATGAATCAATAACATGTTCAGTTCTGAAATCATGGCACTCGGGCCCTAGTGACAAGCATTAAGCATAACAAGTTGCAACAATATCATAAAAGTACCAACAACGGATACTAGGCACTATGCCCTAACAATCTTATGCTATTACATGAACAATCTCATCCAATCCCTACCATCCCCTTCAGCCTACAGCGGGGGAATTACTCACACATGGATGGGGGAAGCATGGCTGGTTGATGGAGAGGCGTCGGTGGTGATGATGGCGATGATCTCCTCCAATTCCCCGTCCCGGCGGAGTGCCAGAACGGAGTTTCTGATCCCGAGACGGAGTTTCGCGATGGCGGCGGAGTTCTGGATGTCTTCTGGCAATTTCGTCCAACCCCCGTGCGTTTTTAGCTCGAAACCCTTAAGTAGTCCAGAGGGGAGCATCGGGGGAGACACGAGGGCCCCACCCCATAGGCCGGCGCGGGCCCCATGCTGGCCGCGCCGCCCTATGGTGAGGGCGCCTCGTGGCCCCACTTCGTCTTGTCTTCTGGCTCCGTCAATCTTCTATGAAAATAGGCCCATTGCGATTATTTCCGGGGATTTTCCTGAAAGTTGAGTTTCTGCCCAAAAATAGGACACCAGGGCAATTCTGCTGAAAACAGCGTTAGTCCGTGTTAGTTGTATCCAAAATACACAAATTAGAGGCGAAACAATAGCAAAAGTGTTCGGGAAAGTAGATACGTTTTGGACGTATTAACTCCCCCCAAGCTTAGCTTATTGCTTGTCCTCAAGCAATTCAGTTAACAACTGAGTGCGATAAAAGAACTTTCACGAACACATTTGTTCATATGATGTAAATATTCTCATGATATGGACAAGTACTTAGGCAATTCATAATAAGATACATGCAAATAAAGTCATCTAATAGCTATGTCAATCATGGAAAAGGTACCAACAAATTAATAATAAGCATCATGAATCATGTGTATCAGCAAGATTGCAATGTTCATAAAAGGATATGATAAAGTGGTATCTCGCTTGCCCGTATTTGTACAGCAAAACATAAATGCCCGGGCACCTTTGAAGTTCATGGAAAGACTGGAAGTACAGATTATCAAAGATAAACGCATCAAAGTTATACCACAGTTAGTCACATTTTGGGACAATCATATTATACTAAGAATGACAGTTGTGCTCTCAAGAAGGTGCTCAAAGAAAGGATGGTGACTCAACATAAAAGTAAAAGATTGGCCCTTCACAAAGGGAAGCAGAGATTAACATGTGCTAGAGCTTTTCATTTTTAAAACAGGAGTAAAATCATTTTGAGAGGTGTTTGTTGTTGTCAACGAATGGTAGCGGGCACTCTAACTACCTCATCAACCAGACTTTCAAGAGCGGTTCCCATGCAGGACGTTTTCTCTACTAGCAAGGTAAATCATCCCTCTTCTCTTTTGTTTACACATGTACTTTAGTTTTATTATGGATGACACTCCCCCAACCTTTGCTTACACAAGCCATGGCTAACCGAATCCTCGGGTGCCTTCCAACATTCACATACCATGGAGGAGTGTCTATTTGCAAATTAAGTCGCTTACTGATAAATCAGGGCAAAACATGTGAAGAGAATTATTAATGAAAGTTAATTAATTGGGGCTGGGCACCCCGTTGCCAGCTCTTTTTGCAAAATTATTGGATAAGCGGAGATGCCACTAGTCCATTGATGAAAGTCTGTCAGGAGTAAATGACAAGGTTGAAAGATAAACACCACATACTTCCTCATGAGCTATAAAACATCGACACAAATTTAGAAGTATTTTGAAGGTTTAAAGGTAGCACATGAGAATTTACTTGGAATGGTTTGAAATGCCATGCATAGGTATTTATGGTGGACACTTTGAAATAACTTGGTTTTCAGGGGTTTGGAAGCACGAGCGGCATTCCCGCTCAGTACAAGTGAAGGCTAGCAATAGACTGGGAAGCGACAATCAAGAGAGCAGTAACTGTCATAATCATGCTTGCGACAAAATAAATTAACGGAGGCATAAAAGTGATACAAGAACTCTGAGGCAAAGTAAATTGTCGAGGATTAATTGACTTTTGTTCAGTCATATGCATGCGTGAGCATGTGCCAAGTCGATTCAAGTGAATTATTCAGAGGAGGATACCACAATGTCATACCTATCTATGAATAAAACAATGCAAGCAGATATTTATGACATGCTACTCATATTAATAAATTGGAGCTAATCATGAGAGATCATGAACTACTAGACTTTCATTAAATGACATATACCTCACATGAACCACTTAAGCATGCTCACATGGATGAGTATATGTACAAACATGAAAACAAATAGAGTTCATTCCAGCCTCTCACCAAAGTCGAGTTGTCGTAGATCGTCATTATTGCCTTTCACTTGTGTGGCTTGAATAATATAGAATGAAAACCAAGCTCCAACCACCGAAGACCGCTGAACTCCATAGTGAACTTTACAAAACCAAAGAAGAACAACCAATATTTTTGGTGTTTTTGAATTGGAAACAAGAACAAAAGGAAACAAGCAAACAAGGTAAAATCTTTTTGGATTTTCTCATAGCGAACCAACGGTAGTAAATAAAGCAAAATAGGAACGAGAAACCAAATAAACAAATGGTAAAGAGAAACAACAGAAATATTTTTGGTCTTTTTGTGTTTTAGGAAAGAAACAAAACAAAAACAAGAGAATGAAAACTAAAAGAGTCACATAAAAGCAAAGCAGCAGAAATCCGTCAAACTTGACAGCTGTACAGTAATCATTTTTTACGAAAATCTTCTGCTGTTCAATGCGAAAAGTGCTCAACTAATGAAAATTAGATGATAACCTGGGGAACATGCACAAAAATTGGCTTCGCAAAATAACGTCCTGGCTATTTTTGGGAATTTTTTTGGTATCAGTCCAGAATCTGTTTTCAAACAGCACTTCCCCAAATATCATCTCCCTCTTATTAGAAACCACCTTAAGAAGCTAAACAAGTATGTACAAATGACCGGCAATTGTAATTTGCAATGAATGAGTGATGCCGGCATACCTCCCCCCCAAGCTTAGGCTTTTGGCCTAAGTGGAGATCAACCCCACCGAGGGTCAGGGTTCCACGCCGGTGGATCATACATGGCGTGGTCATAATAAGATCCCTGTGCAGCAGAAAAGGATGAAGGCTCCACATGCCCAAAATGCTGATGTGAAGAACTTGCTGCATCGGATGACAAGTCGAGGGGTTCCTCGGCCTCCTCCATGCCGTCCCCTGCATGATGGCCGCTCCTCTCTATGTATGCATCAAGTTCATCTTCTGTGACCGACCAATTTTCCCTGGAACCAAGGTTAAACAAAGCAGATGCAGGCAATCCAACTAGCCTTTCAGATTTAGTTACTCTCCATTTTTTCTTGAAAAAGGTTATCTCATAGGACAGGTTATTCAAGTTAGACCAATTAGAAACAAAGTCATGTTTTATCATGGAAACAATATCAAGTTTCTCTATAGAGAGCTGAACATCAAGAGGGTGAGGTTCTACACCATGCATAGCTAGCAAACGAGAGGCAATGAGACCTCCACAAATTCCTCCTTTATCACGGTTAGTAGCAAGCCTAAAAGCTATCAAAGCACCCAAATTATAAGTTCTATCACGTTGCAATGCAGCAGCTAAGAAAACCAAATCATGGATGGATAACTTATTTGCATTCTTTCTACCAAGTACGCACTTGGTGATAAAGTAAGCAAAATAGCGAATAGATAGGAGTTGAATACTACGAATTTTACCACTCTCATCTGAGAAGCTTCTCCCTTGACAGATCATCTCGTATAGATTCAAGAGTTGCCGTGGCAGCCCCCTAATCTTCTCACATGATCCCCATTGTGGCACTTTAATAGCTGCACAAAAATCATCAAAGGGCAAGTTGATAGTTTTATTATAGATTTTATATCGAACCATGGGGTTAGATTGGGACCAATGGAATTCAAAATCCTGCACCACTGACATGGTTAGTTTTGCATATTGGTAAGGTTCACCAACAACAAAATCTTCCAACCCTGCATTAGAAATTAGATTTTGAACATCCTGAAAAATTCCTGCACTCTTCATGAAATCGGTGCATGGGTAGTAAGAGGGGTATACTCCCTCTTCACGGGGGACTCTCATAACTTCATGCACCTCCAATTCATGTTGGTTGAGTTGGTGTCTATTCCACTCCATTTTCTGAAATTTTTCAACAATCATTATAAAAGTTGATTTTGAGAAATATAAATGAGGAAAACTACTATAGGAACTTGGTAGAGTACTAAACATGCATCAAAACTAATTTTTACAACTTAGAACAAGCATGCAAACTCACTTAACATGTCACCTACATCAGAAAAATACTCAAGATATACTCAACCAAACAAAATTCCATTTGGATAATCGGAGGAGTCACATACCGGAGAACAAACGTGCCAAATTTCAGACAGAAATCTGGGCTGAGCAAAGAGATCGAGAAATCCTGAGCTCTCGGGCAAAAATGCGAGTGAGAACGAACTGGTTCGAGTTTTTTCGGGAGAGAGAGTGGAATGAGTGGAAGGGATGACTAAGTGGGGCAAGGAGGGGCCCTCACCACATGGTGGCGCGCCCCCCCTCCTTGGCCGCGCCGGCCCATAGGGGCCAGCCCTGGGGTGCCCCACTGGTCAGCCCCAGGCACTCCCAGGTTGAATTTCGAAAAATAAGACCAGCGGTATAATTTTTGTAAATTTTTGAAAACTTCGAAAAACGCACATTTCTAGGTTTTAAAAATACTATTTCAGGATAGAAAAAGATTTTCAAACTTCTAAACAACTAAAGCATCTTGCAAAACAAGTAGTACTACAGCAAGCAAACAAGTGGGGAGAAAGAAAGAAATGTTGTTTAGCTCTTCTATGCATATAAAATGTACTTGTTAACAAGGTTGATCAAGTCTTGCCACCAAATAAATTTTACATGACATAAGAGGAAATAAACCTCAAATCAATCATGTTACCTTGTATTGAATTGATATGGATCCAATCATAATATTTTGATAACCTTCTTTAGGCTCACATATAGGGCAATCAATAACTCCCACTTTGATAGTTCTCACATTAGAAATTGTATTAACTCCACATACTTTATCAATCCTCTTGGGGAAATAAACAGTATGCTCCTTGTCATCAACATTGAAAGTAACTTTCCCTTTATTGCAATCAATAACAGCCCCTGCGGTGTTAAGAAAAGTTCTTCCAAGAATAATAGACATATTATCATCTTCAGGCATTTCCAACACAACAAAATCAGTTAATATTAAGCAATTATTAGTAACTTGAACAGGAACATCCTCACATATACCAACATGAATAGCAGTGGATTTATCAGCCATTTGCAAAGATATATCAGTTGGTATCAACTTATCTAAATAAAATCTCTTGTAAAGGGAAAAAGGCATAACACTAACACCTGCTCCCAAATCACATAGAGCAGTTCTAACATAATTATTCTTGATGGAACAAGGGATAGTAGGTATACCTAGGTCTCCCAGCTTCTTTGGAACCTTACCATTGAAAGAGTAATTAGCAAGCATAGTTGAAATCTCCTCATTAGGAATTTTCCTTTTGTTAGAGACAATATCTTTCATATACTTTGAATAAGGAGGCAATTTAATAGCATCAGTCAAAGGGATTTGCAGGAACAAAGGTTTCATCCAATCACAAATTTTTTTATAGTGTTCTTCTTCCTTAGATTTTAATTTCTTGGCAGGAAAAGGCATCTGCTTTTGAACCCAAGGTTCTCTTTCATTACCATGCTTCTTAGCAATAAAATCTTCTTTAGTATACTTTTTATTTTTAGCATGCTTTTCAGGTTCATCTTCAACCTCTTCTTTATCAGAAGCATCATTCTTATCATTATCTTTATCATGTTCATTACCACTTTCACTTCAGCATCAGAAATAGAAATACTATTAGGATCATTAACAGGCTCAGAGGATTCTACAATAGTTTTATGTTTCTTCTTCTTTTTCTTAGAAGGAGCACTAATTTCTTTAGTTCGTTGAGAATCTTGTTCAACTCTTTTGGGATGCCCCTCAGGATATAAAGGATCCTGAGTAGAAACACCGCCTCTAGTTGTTACTTCATAAGCATGTTTTTCTTTAGAAGTATTTTTTAACAATTCATTTTGCACTTTAGTAAGTTGATCAATTTGAGTTTGAACCATATGGAAATGTTTAACAAGCATCTTAACATCATTGGAGGTTCTCTCCACAATATCATGCAATTTACTAATAGCTTGAGAATTTTCCATTAAATGATTCTCTACTCTCATATTAAAGTTATCTTGCTTAACAACATAATTATCAAATTCATCTAAACATTGATCAGGAGGTTTTGAATAAGGAATATCTTCCCTACTAAAGCGTTGAAGAGAGTGTACCTCAATCAGGGATGAAGGGGGAGTTATCTTACATAAATCTTCTATGGGGGGTAAATTCTTCACATCTTCAGATTTAATACCTTTCTCCTTAAGAGATTTCTTGGCTTCCCTCATATCTTCATCATTTAATTTAATCATACCCCTCTTCTTCAATATTGGTGTTGTGGTTGGTTCAGGTGTAGTCCAATCATCATGATTTTGGCTTATTCTAGCCATTAATTCTTCAGCATCGTCTGGAGTTCTTTTCCTGAAAACACAACCAGCACAACTATCCAGGTATGCCCTAGATTCAATGGTTAGTCCACTATAAAATATATCAAGTAGGTCATGCTTTTCCAAATCATGTCCAAGCCGAGCTCTGATAAGAGAGCAAAACCTTGCCCAAGCTTCAGGCAATTTCTCTCCATCTTCCTGGTCAAAACTATAAATTCTCTGCAAAGCAATATGTTGAGCACTAGCGGGAAAATACTTCCGAAAGAAAACATCAAGCAAACCACTTGGACTATCAATAGAATCAGGAGGCAAACTATTATACCAAGTTTTAGCATCATCCATTAATGAGAAAGGAAAAATTTTAGCAACAAAATAAGTACGCTTCTTAATATCATCAGAAAACAAGCTACTCAAAGTAGAAAGCTCATTCATGTGCTCTACAGCACTTTCTTTTTCAGTGCCACAAAAAGGTGTTTTCTCAACAATTGATATATGAGATAAATCAAGAGAAAAATCATAATCCTTATCCTTAATGTTTATAGATGATGTGGCAAATTTAGGATCGGGAGACAGTTTATATCTAACAGCACGTTGTGCAAGAAGCTTTTTAATGTTACTTACACTAGTAGTAGCATTACATTTTGTTATCACCAGAATTTGACCAAGTCAGAGGTGGGCCGCGATCAAGATGGGCTTAAAGAATATACATGGAAGAAATACGTGAATCGGCCTGTTATGCAAAGTTTGGGCTAGATTGCCCGTGTATCTGTAATATAGTAGATCGCATCTTAGATTGAAAGATAGAGTTTAACCCGTGCACGGTTAGGTGCACGCCTAAATTAGAAAGTCCCCTGGACTATAAATATGTATCTAGGGTTTATGAAATAAACAACAATCATCGTTCACCACAAATCAATCTAGGCGCATCGCCAACTCCTTCGTCTCGAGGGTTTCTTCCGGGTAAGCATCATGCTGCCTAGATCGCATCTTGCGATCTAGGCAGTACAAGTTTATTCGTTGCCATGCGTTGCTCGTACTGAAGCCTTTTTGATGGCGAGCAACGTAGTTATCTTAGATGTGTTAGGGTTAGCATTGTTCTTCGTATCATATGCTGTCGTAGTGCAACCCTTAGACATCTAGCCGCCCTTACACCTATTTTACGTGTAGGGGCGGCACCCCGCTTGAGCATTATTTAGTAGATCCGATCCGTTACGGTTGCTCCTTGTTCTTCAAGGATTAGTTTAATATCTGCAATAGTTAGGCCTTACAAAGGGTTGGAGGATCCAGCGACGCGTAGGGTGTAGTTTGCTAGCCCTAGACAGGATGTTCCGGGGATCAACCTCGTGTTGGTTTTTAGGCCTTGTCTAGGATCGGCTTACGATCACCGTACGTGACCGCGAGGCCCAATCGTGAGTAGGATGATCCGATTATGCGGTGAAAACCCTAAATCATCGTAGATCGTTTTAGCTTTATCTTGATCAAGCAGGACCACCATATATTCGTACACCTCGTGCGAATCATGGGTGGATCGGCTCCTTGAGCCGATTCATAGGATAACCTGAGAGCCGATCGAGGCTCGTATTTAATGTTTACGTGTATGCCATGCAGGAAACTAAGCGAGGCATCTCCATCACCTTCCTGACCAGGTATAGGTCAGGTGGCACGCCCTTGCACCAGCATCGGACGTGCGTGCCGGAGGCTTTGCGGGCCGTCGCTCGGAGGGACCAGGGCCAGCCGCAGCCCTAAGTTGTTCCCAGCTCTACTGTGTTGCCCGTCGCTGCTCGCCGGTGGGTTTCTGACCGCAACACATTCTGGCACGCCCGGTGGGACGATCTTCTACATCAACCACATCGCCATCTACATCTGAGATGGCGGACGGCACTCCAGTCACGTACGAGGATCTGACCGACGAGCTCAAGAAGAAGTATGACGAGGTCAAAGCGATCCTCGAAGCCGACCTTATCGGCTCTTTTCACAGAACCCGTGCACATGGCATCAGGTGGAAAGGGTTCTCGCCTGATGGTGCGCTCGATGGAATAGACCTGTCCGCCCCGTCAGAGGAACGCACCAGGTCCCTGCGTCAGGAGATTAACTACATGGTGGCTCACTCGCTGCACCGCCACTCTGAGAACCTGGTGAACACTTTGGAGCGTGTCGCTCTTCGGGTGATCCAGGAGATCATGAGGCACCAGTACTCTCCGTCAGGACCAGCTCTCGGGACATACCAAGGAGAGATGCTGCTCCAGTCCCGTCCACCGCTGCCATTTGCATTGGCAGCACCAGAAGTGCCGAATTCACCGGCATTCGTCGTCTACAAGATCGGTGGTGACCCTAGTGACTGCCAGTTCTTGCATGAGGCGCCTAAGGAGATCCCTCACGGGTACATGTGCACATATGTGCCAGATCATGTAATCGGGCGCTCACAAACCAGGCCGCGACAGCAGGGACTTCTGGAAAAGCGGGAGGAACGTCAGCGACAGATCTTGAGAAGCAGACGTGGCTAGCTAAGTATGCCACTCCGACGAACCTCCAGAGCTCAGCTCCTGCAGTTGGCTCAGAGCTGGAAAAGCAAACATGGCTGGCTAAGTACGCCACCCCGGCGAATCTTCAGAGTTCGACTCCTGCAGCCAGCACCGCGGATCAAATCGGTACTATACTGAGAGATCAGTTCGGCATGGTGCCGAAAAGGAGGACAATCGGCTATTCCAAGCCGTACCCTGATGAGTACGAATTGGTCCCGCTACCACCCAAATATCGGCTCCCTGATTTCTCCAAATTTAGTGGATCAGATGGTTCCAGCTCCATCGAGCATGTGAGCCAATATTTGGCACAGCTAGGAACGGCCTCAGCGTCGGATCCACTACGCGTGAGGTTCTTCGCACAGTCCCTCACGGGATCGGCTTTCGGGTGGTACACTTCGTTGCCACCAGACTCGATCCTAACTTGGAAGCAGTTAGAAGAACAGTTCCACATGCAGTACCACTCAGAAGCTTCCGAGTCTGGCCTTGCCGATCTGGCGCAGATACGTCAGAAGCGTGGAGAAACTGTGGCAGAATACGTCCAGCGCTTCAGAAATCTGAGGAACCGATGTTATTCGGCTCGTGTGACTGAAAAAGAAGCAGTCGAGTTGGCAGTGGTGGGCCTTGCATCACAAATCAAGGATATGGCCTCCCAAGCAGACTACCCTTCACTGGCGCACATGGTTCAGAAACTGTCAGCATATGAACAGCACCATCCGGACTTGTACCAGGACAAATTCAAGCGGGCGGTAGTCCTGGTTGAGGCAGATGAAGACGAAGGCTCTGCGGGAGATCAAGAGGTAGCAGTGGCTGAATGGACTCGGGGGGCAACCCCCGTGTCCTGCAAATGGGTTAAGCCACGAGGTCCGCCCAGAGGGTTCGATTTTGACGTGACCAAAACTGAGCAAATCTTTGACCTCTTACTCAAGGAGAAGCAGTTGAAGATACCCGAAGGCCTCAAAATCCCCACGGTACAGGAGCTGAACGGAAAGCCATACTGCAAATGGCATAACTCGGTCTCCCATGCCACCAACGACTGCAGGGTGTGGCGTCAGCAGATCCAAATGGCGATAGAACAAGGACGTCTGATTTTCAACCAGTACGCCATGAAGGTTGACACCCACCCCTTTCCCGCCGTTAACATGGTGGAATGCACTTACCCTGAAGGTTGCCAGCCAGGATCCTCGTTCAGCATCAACATGGTAGGACCTGGGCACCACTCTGGCAAGGATGGAGACGAGGGCAGCTGCTCTCGTAGCAAGGACACGGAGGAGGCCGCTCCACGCGATCAGCTCCGTCACGATGGCAAGTGCTACGTCACAGAGGGAGAAGTGAAGAACATAAGATATCAGCGACCTCTCTCTGATCACCTCCTCAATAAGTATGTGAGTCAATATAGCCAACGCCGACGATCCAGCGACGATGATGATAGAGACCGTCTGGCTAGGGACGCCAGGAGACATCATCGGCATGATCGCGATGAGGAGGAGTACGAGCGCCGTGCCAAGGAAGAATCGAGGGAGCAAGACGACGAAGATAGGCACTGGGACTGTCCCTTCTTCAGACACTGCTGGGATTCAGGAATGAGCCGATTGCCTACAATCGGCAACTGCCCAGAATGTAGACAGAAGAGGAAGGATGCAGCTAACGTGTCCGTGTTCAAACGTCTAGGGCCTCTCCCACCTCGAAGCAAACACGCTGAGTCCCCTCGGATGGAAGATCTCGAGGATTTGGAAAACGAGGGAGAAGAAGAAGAAGACAGGTACCATCGACCAAGGTGGTGCCCTGATGGACTCAGCCATTCCCAAAAGCGTAGGGTTCAGCGATTGCGCGGCTTGGAGGAAGCCGAAAGGTTATACCTGCACACGCTAAGGAAGGCGCGGCCTGATCTGGCCGCGAAAATTCAGCGAACCCTGGATGAAGAGGGTCGACCACGGAAAATGGAGTGGCGCCCCAAGCAAAAGAAAGCCGATGATGAGACATCGGCTGGCACAAACATGGTGCTCGTCCTTCCGACGGAGTTTAGTGCTCCAGGATTACACGAGGCACCCAATTTTGACGACTGCGAGCACATCAACGTGACGAAGGGCAGGGTTAGGCTAGTCTTATCCACTGGCCTGACCGTGTAGCAAGAGCAAACCGATGAGCAAACGTGGCGAGGCCGATCCTTGGGATCGGCCCCAAAGATCTATGAAGGAACATTGCAAAACCTTCATTTGAGCGATTCAATATGGAGGCCGATTCCAGCAATCGGCCAAAATTATCCTCACCACATGTTCTGCTTGGAATCTACTGGGCAGCGGTTTTACGTCGGCTAATGAGTTAGAAAAAATCAACATTGGGCCTACCGGAGTCGACGTGCAAATACGATGCCTTGGCTAAATTACAGAGCCGATATCTGCAGTTCCCTGACAGATTCGGCTTGGGGGGCACCTAATCAGGTGTACATGTGAGGCGAACATGTGCAGATGAACATGTGTGCAGTGAAATGTTGGGGGCCGATAGAAAAATCGGCCAGTAAAAAAAAAAATACTCATAGTGGGTATACAGCCGATGCACAGACATCGACTTTAGAATAGAAAGCCGATGCATGGCCATCGACTCAAGAGGTACAGCTGATATAAGCAGAAGCCCGATGGGGCAGGTGTTGAGTTACAAGGAGAGGCTCTACTGGATGAATTCCTTCTCAAGACCTCCAACTCCTTCTGCAAGTCTTCAAGTTCAGCAGTGCCAGTGTAAGCATGCAGATCAGGTTAAGGGTGAGTCCAACAAAGGAAGCATACCTATCCTAGGAGCATGAGCACAGCCGATAACGAATCAAGCGGCTATGGCGTTTTTGCCTGGCGTGGACTAAGGTGGCGGCTTGGTCGATGTCACTTCCAGAGGTTGTTACATCCAGAGTTTTGGAGGGCATCAGAAATTCAAAACATCCTCACCGGAAGTTGCATCAGTCTGCCAAAGATGAGGAGCCGAGCTGATCAGCAAGGCGCAAAGGATTGAACTAGGAGGAGTCGGAAAGCCATTATGTTTGAGGCTTCTTAGTTCAAGGAACGGATTTGCTGATCTTTCCGAACCCTTTCAGTGCGTCGGTTCTTTGGGCGTAAGCTTCCCTGCCACGTTTTGATGGGAGCTGAAGAGGCTCGGGGGGGCAGCTCGCCCTGAAAAATCTTTGCTCTGGAGAGCCGATTTTGTTGGAATCGGCTGGTTCTGTATTTTAACTTGGAAGCCGATGGTGACACATTTGGCTGATTCATTACTGTTCTCGCCTTGGACGAGGCTTGGGGGGCAACTCGCCCGAAAGGTTCTTGGCTCTGGAGAGCCAATTTGGTTGGAATCGGCTGGCTCTACATCGCAACTGTTCTGAAGAGTGGTGCTTTTGTTACAGAGTTATCAGTTTCAGCATCCAAGCTGATTCAGCAACAGTTCCAGGGCTCTCTTAAGGACGCCCGCTCAAGACCAAATCGCCGGCCTGCTGCGATCGGCTGTACCAAGTGCTATCATCGTCGGCGGAGCTGGCTAACATGGAGGGATGACTGAATTGGCCTGTCTCGCAGATTATCGTGAGAGACCAATGCGTTGCCAACGGTCATTGAGCATTGGTTAGGCTAACAATCGACAAAGTCAGATGAGGAAAATCGGCTAAGTCAGCATAAAGGACATCGGCAAAATCAAAGGAAGTTTTTCATTGATAATAAGATTTCTTACAAAGAGAAGCCGATTGTTCAACAAAAGGAACAGATTGCTACTGCTAATCCTATGCTAGTAGGTCCCTACTCTAAGGGCTGTTGCTGTCTTCGCCGTCGCTGGGGTAGCTGCCGTCATTGCTGCTGTCGACGAGTTCCTCGTTGCTGCTACTGTAACCTTCAGCGGAGACTTCTTCCTCGTCATCATCATCATCCTCATCTGACCAAGCCCAGCCACGGATGCGTTTTGGCGGCGGTTCGTCAGAGGAGGTGTCGTCCTCCTGTTCCTTCTTCGTGTCGGAGGAGATGTCTTCGTCTTCGCCATCCTCTTTTTCTTCTTTGGTGATGGAGGTGAATTTACCCCGGAAGGGAGGGTCGTCGTCGTCGCTCTCCGCCTCCAGTGCTCCGTCAATCAGGAATCGGAGGTCATCCTCCCCGTCAGTCAGGGGCATGGCCCCATCTGACCAGACGAGGTCCTCGGGTAGGCCCTCTGGCACGAAATCGAAGTCCCACTCCCGCTCGTCCCAATGCTTGGGAGCGCGCCTGTTGTACGCCTCCATCTGGTTGTGCCCTGGGATCGACTCGCTTGAGGAAGAGGATTGGAGAGAAACGGAAGAGGAGGAAGAGGACGACATGGCTATGGAAGGAGAGGGTTTTTTGGCTGACGGCTAATTTGGAGCAGGGGGGATGAAGAGGTGAACTGTTCGATGCTGTAAATAAAAGGGGATAGAATAGAGATTTATTGCTCGAGCAGTTTCCGAGGAGGTGGAGCTAAAATTGTCAAATCGTGCAGAGAAGTTGAGAAGGCAAGTTATCATGATGAAGAATACTGCGACGGTTCTGCTCTGCCACGACATGACCCGACGAAGAAAAGCAGAGTGTTTTTGGAATTATCAATTCCAAAACCAGGGGGGCATGTGTTATCACCAGAATTTGACCAAGTCAGAGGTGGGCCGCGATCAAGATGGGCTTAAAGAATATACATGGAAGAAATACGTGAATCGGCCTGTTATGCAAAGTTTGGGTTAGATTGCCCGTGTATCTGTAATATAGTAGACCACATCTTAGATTGAAAGATAGAGTTTAACCCGTGCACGGTTAGGTGCACGCCTAAATTAGAAAGTCCCCTGGACTATAAATATGTATCTAGGGTTTATGAAATAAACAACAATCATCGTTCACCACAAATCAATCTAGGCGCATCGCCAACTCCTTCGTCTCGAGGGTTTCTTCCGGGTAAGCATCATGCTGCCTAGATCGCATCTTGCGATCTAGGCAGTACACGTTTATTCGTTGCCATGCGTTGCTCGTACTGAAGCCTTTTTGATGGCGAGCAACGTAGTTATCTTAGATGTGTTAGGGTTAGCATTGTTCTTCGTATCATATGCTGTCGTAGTGCAACCCTTAGACATCTAGCCGCCCTTACACCTATTTTAGGTGTAGGGGCGGCACCCCGCTTGAGCATTATTTAGTAGATCCGATCCGTTACGGTTGCTCCTTGTTCTTCAAGGATTAGTTTAATATCTGCAATAGTTAGGCCTTACAAAGGGTTGGAGGATCCAGCGACGCGTAGGGTGTAGTTTGCTAGCCCTAGACAGGATGTTCCGGAGATCAACCTCGTGTTGGTTTTTAGGCCTTGTCTAGGATCGGCTTACGATCACCGTACGTGACCGCGAGGCCCAATCGTGAGTAGGATGATCCGATTATGCGGTGAAAACCCTAAATCGTCGTAGATCGTTTTAGCTTTATCTTGATCAAGCAGGACCACCATATATTCGTACACCTCGTGCGAATCATGGGTGGATCGGCTCCTTGAGCCGATTCACAGGATAACCTGAGAGCCGATCGAGGCTCGTATTTAATGTTTACGTGTATGCCATGCAGGAAACTAAGCGAGGCATCTCCATCACCTTCCTGACCAAGTATAGGTCAGGTGGCACGCCCTTGCACCAGCATCGGACGTGCGTGCCGGAGGCTTTGCGGGCCGTCGCTCGGAGGGACCAGGGCCAGCCGCAGCCCTAAGTTGTTCCCGGCTCTACTGTGTTGCCCGTCGCTGCTCGCCGGTGGGTTTCTGACCACAACACATTTATCAATAAAATCATCATCAAGTTCCTCATAATCTTCATCAAAATCATCACTAGAGTGTTCAACAGACTCAGGTGAATTAACAGGTGTAACAGTATTTTCATTAGGAATTTCAGTATTTTCAACTTGTCTAGACCTAGCAATTGTAGCATCTAGAAAAGAACCTAATGAACCACTATCATCAAGCACAGCAGAAGCATCATCAAGATTATAAGAGGAATTTTCAGATTCAGCAGAAGTACCAGCATGTGAAGCTTGTGGTGGTGAAACAAGTTGACTTATCACAAATGGTGAATCAAGAGCAGCAGAGGTACTCAGAGTTGTACCTTTTCTTGTAGTGGATGGTAATATGGCGACTTTAGTATCGCGAGGTTTACCCATGATGGAGGATTTGCAGCGAACAATATCAATCCAGGTGAACTTGCAAATAAAGCTATGCTCCCCGGCAACGGCGCCAGAAAATAGTCTTGATGACCCACAAGTATAGGGGATCGCAACAGTCTTCGAGGGAAGTAAAACCCAATTTATTGATTCGACACAAGGGGAGCCAAAGAATATTTGTAAGCCTTAACAGCGGAGTTGTCAATTCAGCTGCATCTGGAAGCAGACTTGCTCGCAAGAGTTTATCAGTAGCAACAGTTTTATAGCAGTAGCAGTAGTGAAATATAAGCAGCAGTGTAATAAAGACAGCAGTAGTGATTATAGTAAACAGCAGGATTAAAATACTGTAGGCACAGGGATGGATGAACGGGCGCTGCATGGATAAGAGAACTCATGTAACAATCAAGGCAGGGCATTTGCAGATAGTAATAAAACAGTATCCAAGTACTAAATAACCATAGGCATGTGTTCCGTATATAGTCGTACGTGTTCGCAATGAGAAACTTGCACAACATCTATTGTCCTACCAGCCGGTGGCAGCCGGGCCTCTAGGGAATCTACTGGTAATTAAGGTACTCCTTTTAATAGAGCACCGAAGCAAAGCATTAACACTCCGTGAACACATGTGATCCTCATATCATAGCCTTCCCCTCCGGTTGTCCCAATTTCTGTCACTTTGGGGCCTCGGGTTCCGGACAGCAATATGTGTATACAACTTGCAGGTAAGATCATAAAACAATGAATATCTTCATGAATCAATAACATGTTCAGATCTGAAATCATGGCACTCGGGCCCTAGTGACAAGCATTAAGCATAACAAGTTGCAACAATATCATAAAAGTACCAACAACGGATACTAGGCACTATGCCCTAACAATCTTATGCTATTACATGAACAATCTCATCCAATCCCTACCACCCCCTTCAGCCTACAGCGGGGGAATTACTCACACATGGATGGGGGAAGCATGGCTGGTTGATGGAGAGGCGTCGGTGGTGATGATAGCGATGATCTCCTCCAATTCCCCGTCCCGGCGGAGTGCCAGAACGGAGTTTCTGATCCCGAGACGGAGTTTCGCGATGGCGGCGGAGTTCTGGATGTCTTCTGGCAATTTCGTCCAACCCCCGTGCGTTTTTAGGTCGAAACCCTTAAGTAGTCCAGAGGGGAGCGTCGGGGGAGGCACGAGGGCCCCACCCCATAGGCCGGCGCGGGCCCCATGCTGGCCGCGCCGCCCTATGGTGAGGGCGCCTCGTGGCCCCACTTCGTCTCGTCTTCTGGCTCCATCAATGTTCTATGAAAATAGGCCCATTGCGATTATTTCCGGGGATTTTCCTGAAAGTTGAGTTTCTGCACAAAAATAGGACACCAGGGCAATTCTGCTGAAAACAGCGTTAGTCCGTGTTAGTTGTATCCAAAATACACAAATTAGAGGCGAAACAATAGCAAAAGTGTTCGGGAAAGTAGATACGTTTTGGACGTATCAGCGATGTCGGTGGAGTCCCGAGGTGGGCTCCCCACACCCCGGCGCGCCTGGGGGCCTGGCTGCGCCGCCCTATGGTGAGGAGGCCGTGGGCCTCCCCATGTCTTGCCCTTCTGGCTCCGTGTGTCCCTCGGAAAAATAGGAGGTTTGGCTTTTGTTTCGTCGAATTCCGAGAATATTGCCCGAACAGCTTTTCTGGAACCAAAAACAGCAGAAAACAGGAACTGGCACTGTGGCATCTTGTTAATAGGTTAGTCCCAGAAAATGTATAATAATGTTGTATAATGCATATAAAACATGTAGCAATTGGTATAATATAAGCATGGAACATCAGAAATTATAGATACGTTGGAGACGTATCAAGCTGTTGCCTGCCAAAAGCCACCGGCGAGCAGCGACGAGCAACACGAAGAGCCGGGAGGCTCCCAGAACTGCTGGTGGGTCCTGGTCCCTCGGGCAACGGCCCGCAAAACTCCGGCACGCGTCCTGGCTGTTGCGAGGGCGTGCCACCTGACCTATACCTGGTTAGGAAGGTGATGGATTGCTTCAATTAGTTTCCTGCATGGCAGACACGTAAACATTAAATCCAAGCCTCGATCGGCTCTCAGGTTACCCTGTGAATCGGCTCAAGGAGCCGATCGACCCATGGTTCGTATTAGATCTACGATGATATGGGGGTCCTGCTTTATCAAAACCAAGTTAAATCGACCTACGACAGTCTAGGGTTTTCACCGCGTGATCGGAACATCCTACACGTAGTTGAGCCTGGCAGATACGAAAGATAACAGAAGGCTAATCCTAGAAAAGGCCTAAAAACCAACATAGAGTCGATTCTCGGAACAACTCTTCTAGGATCGGCAAACCATACCTTACGCACTACTGGATCATTCAACCCGTTTGCAAGGCCTAACCATGCGGATATCAAACTAATCCTTGGAAAACAAGGAACAACCATAACAGATCAGATCTACTAAATAAAGACTAAGCAAGTTGCTACCTTTACACCTAAGATAGGTGTAGAGGCAGCTAGATATGCGGGGGTAGTTTAACTAAGCAAACATATCAAAAAAAGTATCGATGTTAGCCCCAACACATCCATGATAACAGTGTTACTCGCCATCAACAAGGCTTCAGTACGAGCAACACAAAACAACGAATAAACTGATACTGCCCAGATCGCAAGATGCGATCTGGGCAGCATGGCGCTTACCCGGAAGGAACCCTCGAAACAAGGGGTGGCGATGCGCCAAGATTGTGTTTGTTGTGAACGTGATCGTCTTCCTTTCCTCAATAACCCTAGGTACATATTTATAGTCCGTGGACTTCCTATTTTCGGAATAAACCTAACTGTGTACGAACTAAACTCTATCTCGTAATCTACCATAATGTACAGATACACGGGCAATCTAGCCCAAACTCTCTCAAGAGGCCGATTCAGAAACACTTTATGTGCATATCCTCTAAGCCCATCTCAATCATGGCCCAACTCCGAATGTGGCTAAAATCCGTGTATAACACATGCCCCCCTGGTTTTGGCAATAACAATTCCAAAACCACTCTGTTTTTTCTTCATCGGGTTACGCGTTGCAGAGCAGAACCGCTACAGTGCCCTTCCATCATGATGCCTTGCCTTCTCAACTTCTCCGTATTGCACGATTTGACAGTTTTGGCGCCGCACCCTCGAAACCGCCACAGCATTGAATCATCTCCCACTATATCCCCTTTATTTAATCGTATCCGAGCAGTTCGCCTCCTCATCCTCTTGCTCCACATTAGCAATCGAAACTCCCCTCCTCTGCAACCATGGACTCCTCCTCTTCTTCATCGGGTCTCTCCTTCCAATCCTACTCCTCCCGTGAGCCGACGCCGGAGTACGACCCGATAGCGGCGTACGTGGCCCTCGCCCCACCGCATTGGGACGAGGCGGATTGGGATTTCTCTGTCGGGCCAGAGGATGATGAATCCTTGACCGACGGGGAAGATGACCTCCAGTTCCTCGTCGACGGGGAGTTGGAGGGAGAGGGCGACGACGACGCCTTCTCCTGGGGCGAGGACATCTCCTCCGAAGAAGAGGACGAAGCGGAGGACACCTCCTCCGACGAGTACCCGCCGGTGAAGCGCTTCCGCGCCGGGTCGGAGGACGACGACGAAGACGAAGAAGAAGCCCCTGTCGGCAGCTTCAATAGCAGCGACGAGGACGTCGCCGGCAGCAGCGCCGATGGCAGCACGGACGGCGACGACGAGGGCAGCGACGGCAGCGGCGGCGGCGGCCCCTAGACTAGGGACTACTAGAATAGGGCTAGTAGTAGTACATTAGGTAGCAGATCTTCCTTTTGTGAGCAATCGGCTCTTCTTGTAAAAAACCCTCTTGATCAATGAAGAATGCTTCCATGTCTAATTTTTCCGATTGTCAAAGTAGGTCAACGCACAAAGAGCCGATAGCAACGCATCGGTCTTTTACCATAAAACGCCAGTAAGGCCAGGTTTCAAACGGTAACCTGCGACCCTCGTCCAGAGGACCAAACTCAGATCCCCAATTGCTCATCGAACAAATTCAACTCGCGGCGACGCGAACCCAGATCCCCAATCGCGCAGATTCATATCTGTCAGCAAATCAAATGGCGGAATCGTCCAACGCCAACGCAACAGTCTCTGGCCTGAAGGTAATCTTTAACTGTCCCTGGCCATCCAAGCATAGTGTTAGAATTAATAGTAAACATCTGAATTAATGCCTTATTTCACCATTAATTTTAGGTATCAGACATTCTGTTGCCACATCCTTCTCTTCCAAACTCCCTTTGTCTTGGCCCCCGAACTGTCGAGAGTCCTGCCCATCTGATTTCTTGCGAAGCCAATAGGATTCCCTTCGTGAACCAGAACTTAGATCTAACTTCTTGGGCCGACTGCTTACGAGCCTGGCCTAACCCTCCTGAAGATTGGGTTTCCTGGTACAGTAGAGTATCCAAAACTCATCAGTCAAAATGGGAAACCACAGGAATAGCCGATGCTCTGTCCTTATCATTGTCTCCCCTTGAGAAGCATGAAAATCTTCTAAAAACCATCGGCTACTTCTGGTCTGATGCCCTGAACTGCTTCATGTTTGGCCACGGCCCCATGACACCAACTCTGCTAGATGTGGTAATGATCACTGGCCTAGACGTCACATCCCCCAGCCCCTCTGCGTTTATGCTGCCAAAGGTTCCCTTCAAACTCTCTTCCAAAACAGAGTGCACAAATTGGGGTGCTTACCTTCGACGCCATATGAAAAATAAAGGCCCTGTAACAGAGAAAGAACACACGGCTTTCCTGAATTTCTGGTTGGAACACTTTATATTCTATGGCCCTTCACTTGCTCCGACCAAGAATTATCTTCCCTTGGCCTATGAACTTGCCCGAGGCACCCAGCTCGGCATCAGCAAACTGTTCCTTGGAGAGGTCTATCGATATCTCCAACTAATGTCTGTCAAATTATTTTCCCAACGGACAGTCAAAACAGGAGGTCCCTGGTGGTTTATTCAGCTATGGGCTCAGCTGTATTTCCAGAACCATGTCCCAAACTTCCCACTTTTGGCCACTTGCACCTTTCCAGATGCTAACGGGAAGCAGATCCGTTGCACTAGCTACGGCCAAGCCTTGTATAGCCTTCCGGGTAGTAAACTGATCCCCAAGGAAGCATCAAAATGGTTCAGGATCTTCTTCCAAGGCCTGGACAATCCTCTCTTCTTCCCTTACACGGAATCTGAAAATTTTGAAAATCCAGTCTCCTTCAGGCTAGACAGCTTTGCCGATGACACCAACACCCGGCAATTGTATTCCACCATGATCCGTCCCTGCTTCCTTCCAGTTGGCATGAGCACATCAAACAGGATAATCAAACCTGGCTATGAGTCCTATCAGCCGGTCGTAACAGCCCGGTAGTTTGGTCTTGGGCAGGTGTCTCCTCACTTCTTCCTCCATCACCTAACAGAGAGCAGAGCTGATTTGCCCGATATCCTCACCGGCCAGAGGTGTTACTCTTTCTTTGATGCTCTAGCCATCCCAATCCCTAATAACCTCTCTTTCACCTCATCAACCGATGGTTTTGAGACCTGGTGGTCCATGTGGAAAACTCATGCCTTCAGGAGAGCTCTGGGACCGTTGCTGAGACAGCTCGATGCCGAATATGATATCCCCGCAGAACAGGTACTACCACTCGCAAATTTTCCTTGAAGTGGCTTACAATAATTTTTATAACCTTGCTCTGTCTCCTTGCAGCAACAAGATGGTCTAGAACCCACACATGATGACAGCTCCCCCTTTGAATTCCTCCCACCGGCTCCGGTGGTCCTCTTCTGCAAAAGCTCGCCACCCTTGAAAAAGGTCGTGATGCAGAGCCAGCCGATTTCACCAGAATCGGCTTCCAAGAGCAAAGTCTCTTCCGGGCCAGCTACCCCCCGAGCCTCGATCAAGGCGAGAGCGGTAGTGAGGAAAGTAGCCGCCAGGAAAACTTTGAAGCGCCGGAACCCTTCTCCAGATCAAGAGAGCTTGCACGTACGTTGATCCATGCACTGACTGGTTTCATCTATCCTTATGGGCTTCTGCAAACGCATTTGTGCTTACCAACTCTTCTCTTATAGACCTCCACCGAGGACAACTCCAGCGAGGAAACACAATCCATTCGAGGGGATTCGAGCTCAAGTAACTCTGGGAAAATCACGACGCAGAGCCAGCCAGATTCGCCACCCTCGGCTTCCAGGAAAAGACCAGTTCCTGAACCTGTTGCCCCCCAAGCTCCAATCAGAGCGGGGCAGGGCGGTCAACGTACACAGAGCCGACGCATCAAAAGGGCTAGAAAGGAACCGCAAGCCCCTTCAACAAACCAAAAGGCCTCAAATGTAATTATCCTCCATACTCTCCCCGGCTCATCTTTCATGCTAATCCATTGCTGCTCGCATCGGCTAACCACCTCCTTGGCAGACTGATGACACTTCTAGTGGGGGAGTCGAGGAAGTATTGATGTCCTCCGCAAACCTGGATCCAGCAATCCCTATAGGTGCTGTTGACAAGATCGCCAATTTGGCCCAGCCCCCAGCAGAAACACAAGAGCCGATTACCTCATCATCGGCTGTCCCCCTGGTCTCCGGAGAGGTATACTCCTTTCGTTTGGCTTGCCCTTCCGTTTTGCTGGATACTGACGCTGTTTATGTTTGTCAGGGTTGTGACCTCTCGGGCTTGCTAACGTTCGACCCTGAATCCATCGAACCAGCTCCTTGCGATGAACCACGACCCAGTGCCGTCCAATGTCAATTCCAGCATCTCAAAGCCTTGCTTTCCTCCCCGATCGAGACATTGGTCGAAGACCCCGCGGAAGTGAAGAGTGTTCTTGAAGAAATCCAGCACCACCTCCCGGTAACGTTGCAGGTGAAACTCTGGCCAGTTGTGACTCTGTCTGCCTACAGGTCAAGGGTGAAGTTAGCTCGTCAGAGAATCGATCTACGCCACGCCCAACTTCCGTTGAAGACCAATATTGCAGACAAATGTCAGCGGCTCAACGCGAAAAAGGCGGCCTTAGATGCCAAAACTGACACCTCTGTCAGCACCGCCGAACTTGAGACCCTGCGAAAGGAATTGGAGGACCTTGAAGAGAGGGTCCGGGCAACCAAACAGCTCATTTCTGATAAGGAAGCTCTCATTGCCCGCTCCCAAGAAGAAGTAGAAGGCCTCAAAGCTCAGCTGAAAACTGATCTGGCAGAAATACGTGACCTGCACAAGCAGCTAGTGACGGGCAAGGACGAAGATGATGAGGCCGAGATCGCCGAGGTGGATCGTGTCCGTGCTGACGCCCTCCGTGCCTTCGAGGCATTCCTTCCATAGCTGACTATCCATGTACCCTGATAACTGCTCGTAACAGCTTGTACCTCTAGAGTCGATGGCTGTGCATCGGCTTTTCAATCTAAAGTCGATGTCTGTGCGCATCGGCTTTTTAATCTAAAGTCGATGTCTGTGCATCGGCTGTACTTTATGTCCTGTTGCTTTGTATATTTTTCTAAAGTCGACGTCTGTGCATCGGCTATGCTTTATATATTTTTTTTCCCCGGCCGATTTCATGCATCGGCCCCCATGTTTCACTGTCCGTCATCCCACATACTTGGGAAATATTTCTTGAGATGCTGACCATTGACAGCCACTGGAAACTTCACACCGCTCAGCTCCTCAAGCATGTATGCGTTACCCTTTAAAACTTGGTCGACCATGTATGGCCCGTACCAATTTGGAGACCATTTACCATACACTGCATCCTTAGTCCCCAATGGCAATACAGCTTCCCATACCAGATCACCAACGTGGAACTCCTTTGGTCTCACCTTCTTATTATATGCGCGAGCTACCTTGGCTTTGTTCTCTTTAATTTTCTCAAGCGACCAAAGTCTAAGTTCCGTTAGATCCTCAATACTATCACTCATCAGGGTTGCATATTCTTCAGTTGTTAGATCATTCTGAAACGTAACGCGTCTCGATCCAGCCGTGATTTCCCAGGGCAATACGGCTTCTTGTCCATAGACCAGAAGGTATGGCGAGGTTTTTATCGCTCCATGACATGACATGCGATAAGCCCACAAAGCCTCTGACAAAACCTCGTGCCAACGTCTAGGGTGCTCGTCGACTTTCCTCTTAATCAGCTTGATAAGGCTCTGGTTGGACGCTTCAGCTTGCCCATTTGCTTGAGCATAGTATGGAGATGATCGGATCAACTTAATTCCCATGTCCTCGCAGAACTTTCTAAACTCGCGAGAAATGAAGACCGAACCTCCATCGGTCGTGATCGTCTGGGGAATCCCGAATCTATGAATGACATGTTCCTTCACGAAATTGATAACATCTTGTGATGCCACTGACTTCATAGGGACGGCTTCCACCCATTTAGTGAAATAATCTGTAATGGCCAAAATCCAATTATGGCCTTTGCTCAATGGAGGATTTATTTTGCCGATCATATCCATGCCCCAACCTCGAAATGGCCAAGGCTTGATGATGGGGTTCATTGCTGATGCGGGTACCGTCTGAATCTTCCCAAACATCTGACACGCTTGACACCCTTTATAGTACTTAAAGCAATCCTCAAGCATGGTGGGCCAATAAAACCCCGATCGCCTGATCAACCATTTCATCTTATGCGCCGATTGGTGAGTTCCACAGGCGCCTTCGTGTACCTCATGTAAGAGCCGATTTGACTCGGCTGGTCCCAGGCATTTGAGAAGTAACCCTTCCAAAGTCCTATAGAACATGTCATCTCCTATAAGGACATATTTCATGGCCTTGTACCTTATCCATTTAGGTGCCCCCCGAGCCGGATCTTTCAAGTAATTGAAGATATCGGCTCTCCAGTCATCCGGTTCCAGGAACTGTACCTGAACATCGGCTCCGCCTGCTACGTCCTTGTAGCCTGATGCCATCTGTGCGAGATCGTTGGCCTCGGTATTTTGCGACCTCGGGATCCAACTGAAGTTTATGTACCTAAATTGTGCCATCAGCTCACGGCATTGCATCCATAATGGGAAGAGCGACTCGCTCTCGCACTTGTATTCTTCCGTGAGCTGGGAAATCACCAATTTTGAGTCACCAAAAAGTTCCACTGCTTCTGCCCCGGCCTCCAAAAGCAACTCCATTCCCTTGCGTATTGCCTCATACTCAGCGACATTGTTGGTGCAAGGGGTTGGTAGCCTGATGGAGAAGGAATATGTTGCCCCCCGGGGCGACACAAGTAGAATGCCGATGCCGCAACCCTCATCACAAGCCGATCCATCGAAAAACATGGCCCATGCACGCACAGACAGTGCTGCTATATCAGTGTTGATTCGTTCAGCAATAAGATCGGCCAACGCTTGTACCTTGACTGCTTTTGCAGGCTGATACCGGAGATCAAATTCCTATAATGCAAACATCCACTTGCCGAGTCGGCCTTTCAACACAGGAGCCGACAGCATATGTTTGATGACATCTGATTTGCATATGATGACAATTTCCGCTGACAGCAAGATGTGACGAAGCTTGGTGCAGGTGAAAAATAGGCAGAGGCACAACTTCTCGACCTCAGGGTACCTAGTTTCTGCATCCAACATCCTTCTGCTGAGGTAGAAAGCAACTCTCTCCAGACCATCATAAAGTTGCACCACCACCGAGGCGATGGAAGTGTCTGCTACTGACAAGTAAATATAGAATGGTCTGTCTTGCTGGGGCGGAACCAACACAGGTGGCTTCGTTAGATACTCTTTAATCTCGTCAAATGCCCGCTGTTGCTCTGCCCCCCAGTGAAACTCCTCATCAGATTTAATTTTTACCAGTCCCATGAACGGCTCGATTCGCCCTGACAGATTGGAGATGAACCTTCTGACGAAGTTGATTTTGCCGATGAGACACTGGAGTTCCTTCTTCGTGGTAGGCGGTTTCATTGTTCGCACTGCCTCCTGACTTTTCAGGCCGATCTCAATTCCGCGTTCATGAACCAAGAAACCCAAGAATTGACCGGCCGTTACACCAAAAGCACACTTCTTTGGATTCATTCTTAGCCCGAATTTTCTAGTTCGGTCCAGGATGCGTCGTAGATCCTCCAAGTGTCCTTTTACTGAAACAGACTTGACTACCACGTCATCAATGTAAATCTCCACCAACTTGCCGATCAGATCATGAAAGATGTAATTCATGGCTCTTTGGTATGTTGCGCCGGCATTTTTCAGTCCAAATGTCATGACTACATATTCAAACAAGCCCACTGAACCTGGTACTCTAAATGCAGTCTTGAGTATATCTTCTGGAGCCATGAAAATTTGGTTGTAACCGGCATTGCCATCCATGAAACTTAAAACCTTATGACCAGCAGTTGCATTGATCAATGTCTCTGCTACCGGCATTGGATACTCATCCTTTGGAGTGGCTCTATTGAGATCCCGAAAATCTATGGCGATGCGCCATCGGCCATCCTTTTTATGTACAGGCACGATACTAGAAATCCACTCAGCGTACCTGCATGGCCTGATGAACCCGGCGTTCAACATTTTCTCGATCTCTTTCTTGACTTCTTCTAAAATTTCGGCCTTCATTTGTCGTGCTCGCTGTTGGAACGGCCGAAATCCTTTCTTGAGAGGGAGCCGATGCTCAATGATGCTCCTGTCTAACCCGGGCATCTCTGTGTAATCCCAGGCAAAGCAATCTGGGTATTCTTTCAACAGAGCTGTCATCAGGCCCCTCAGATGTGGAACTAGCTTTTTGTTGATAAATGTTGGTCGCGGCTTATCCCCAGGACCAATGTCAATCTCTTCTAGCTCATCAGCCGATGTGAATCCATACCCTAGCTTTCCGTCGCCTGTTAGATCGATGCTGAACACAGGCAAAACGTACGGGGAGGATAAATTGGGCCGATTGCTGGAATCGGCCCCCCTTTTGATTGTATTGCTCAATGAAGGTTTACAACTTATTTGTGCTCTACTACGGGAGGGAGTCTCCCTACTACAACTACGTGACATGCTTGAGGTGAGATCATTGCTTTTTATATTTTGGGGCCGATCGCAGGGATCGGCCTTGCCACGAACGTCCATTGACTTTGCTCTTGCTACTCTGTCAGGCCGGTGGATAAGACCAGCCTCACCCCGTTTTTTGTAGCTTCGATGCGCTCACAGCCGTCCAAACTGACTCCACAGATCGGCTCTTGGTCGTCTGCGTCCCAAATATTCATGCTAGCTATTGAGATCTCGACTGAGTCATCTGCATGAATGACCTCCACTTCATCTCCATCCCACTGTATCAGGCATTGGTGCATTGTGGATGGAATGCAGCAGTTGGCGTGAATCCAATCTCTCCCTAGCAGGACAGCGTAGGTGCTTTTGCTGTCGACGATGAAGAATGATGTAGGGATGGTTTTTCGGCCCACGGTTAGATCCACGTTCAGAACGCCTTGCGTTTCTGATGCTTGGCCATTGAAGTCGCTTAGTGTGACTTTGGTTTTGATCAGATCTGCGTTAGAGTGTCCCAAACGCCGTAGCATGGAGTATGGCATTATATTGACTGCCGCTCCCGTGTCAACCAACATCTTGCTGACAGGCTGCCCGTTGATATAACCTCTCAGGTACAGGGCCTTCAAATGTCTGTAGCTCTTCTCTCGTGGCTTTTCAAAGACAACTGGCCGTGGGCCGCAGTCGAACTGTGCCACCGGCGCTTCTTCGATTCTTGGAGCACAAAACTCTGATGGAAGAATGAACACCATATTTGTGCCAGCCGATGCCTTTGCATCGGTTTTTACTTGTTTGGGGCGCCATTCTCTCTTCTGTGGACGCATCTCCGTGTCCAAGGTTTGCTGAATTTTCACGGCCAGATCGGGCCGCGCTTTCCTCAACGTGTGCAGGTATTGCGCCTCGGCTTCCTCCAAGCTACGTAGCCGCTGAACCCTACGCTTTTGGGAGTGACTGAGTCCATCAGGGCACCACCTTGGCCGGTGGTATCTATCTTCTTCTTCATCTTCAGACTCCTCGAAATCTTCCCATCGAGATGACCCAGCTCGCCTGTTCTGAGATGGGAGAGGCCCTAGACGTTTGAACACTGAAACCTCACCTGTGTCCTCCTTCTGCTGCCTACATTCCGAGCAGTTGTCGATTGTAGGCAATCGGCTCATACCTGAGTCCCAGCAGTGCTTAAAGAAAGGACAATCCCAGTGTCTGTCCATGTCTTCCTGCTCTCTTGACTTCCCCTTAGCGCGACGCTCATATCCTTCGTCGTCTCTATCATGCCGACGATATTTTCCATTGTCTACATTAAACCGACGATATCTTTCGTCATCTATATCGTACCGCCGGCGTCGATCGTACTGATGCTCATATTTGTTAAGGAGATGCTCGGAGAGCGGTCGTTGATACCGCACGTTCCTCACTTGTTCCTCGGTGATGTACCGTCTGTCATCATATCGGGGCCGGTCACGTGGGCCGGCCTCCTCCTTTTCCTTGCCACGGGGGTGACCGTTTTCTTCTTTATCCCTGCGATGGTGGTACACAGGCCTTGCCATGTTAACACCGAATGAGAAATCTAGCTGACGCCTCGTGGAGAGATTATGCTCCACCATGTTGACGCCAGGAAACGGTTGCGTGTCCACCTTCATGGCAAACTGACCAAAGATGAAACGGCCTTGTTCTATCGCCGTTTGGATCTGCCGACGCAACTCTTTGCAGTCATTGGTGATATGGGTGAACGAGTGATGCCACTTGCAGTACGGCCTCCCGTTCATCTCTTGCGCCGTAGGGATTTTATGGCCTTCGGGTAACTTCAGCTGTTTTTCCTTAAGTAATAAGTCAAATATTTGCTCAGCTTTGCTCACATCGAAGTCGAACCCTTTTGCAGGCCCTTGTTGTTTCACCCATTTGCAGCACACGGGATCTGCCCCCCGAGCCCATTCAGCCACGGCTACTTCCTGGTCTTCTGCAGAGTCCCCAACTTCTTCTGCCTCGACCAGGCCTATCGGGCGTTTGAACTTGTCTTGGTACAATTCTGGGTGGCGCTGCTCATACAATGTTAATTTCTGAGCCAGGTGCGCCAGCGAATTGTAATCCACTTGGAAAGCCAGATCCTTGATGGGCGGTGCGAGGCCCAACACTGCCAGATCGACTGCTTCTTTCTCAGTTAAACGAGCCGAATAACATCGGTTCTTGACAGTCCTGAAATGCTGGATATATTCCGCCACCGTTTCTCCACGCTTCTGCCGCACCTGTGCCAGATCGACAATGCCAGCCTCGGTAGCTTCTGAGTGATATTGAATATGAAATTGCTCTTCCAGCTGCTTCCACGTCCGGACTGAATCTGGTGGCAACGAGGTGTACCACCCAAAAGCTGGTCCTGTGAGAGATTGCGCAAAAAACCTTACGCGCAACGGGTCAGATGCTGAAATCATGCCCAACTGTGCCAAATATCGGCTCACATGCTCAATCGAGCTAGACCCTTCTGATCCATTGAACTTTGAGAACTCAGGGAGCCGATACTTGGGCGGCAGTGGAATCAAATCGTAATCATTGGGGTACGGCTTGGAATAGCCGACTGTTCTTCTCTTTGGCAGGATGCCGAACTGGTCTCTCAAGATTGTACTGATTTGTTCCACGGTATTAGCTGCAGGGGCTGAGCTTTCATGACTCGTTCCGGTGGCATATTTAGATAGCCAGGCCTGTTTATCGGCGTCCGCTCCAGAAATCCCTCCTGTTGCAATCTGGTTAGTCCGCGCCATGTTATTGCAGTCCGGCACGTATGTGCACACGTATCCATGTGGGACCTCTTTAGGCGGCTCTTGCAGGAACTGGTAATCGCCAGGATCGCCTCCAATCTTGTAGACGATGTATGCCGGTGAACCCGGCGGCTCTGGAGCTGCAAGTGCGAATGGCAGCTGCGGTCTGGTTTGGAACGGTATCTCTCCCTGGTGAGTTCCTAGAGCAGGCCCTGACGGAGAGTACTGGTGCTTCATGATTTCCTGAACGACGCGAACCGCAATGCGCTCGAAAGCGTTTACCAGGCTCTCAGAATGACGGTGTAGAGAATGAGCCACCATGTAATTAACTTCCTGGCGCAGAGCTCTGGTGCGTTCTTCTGAAGGGGTAGACAAATCTACTTCATCGAGAACGCCTTCAGGTGAGAACCCTTTCCACCTAATGCCATGTTTACGGGTCCTCTCGAAAGAGCCGATGAGATCGGCTTCGAAGACAGCTTTAAACTCATCATATTTCTTCTTGTGCTCCTCAGGCAGTTCTTCGTACGTGACTGGTGTCTCCGCCATCTCAGCTGCAGATGTCGACGCCGTTGCTGTAGAATGTCCCACCGGGCGTGCCAGAATGTGTTGCCTGCCAAAACCCACCGGCGAGCAGCGACGAGCAACACGAAGAGCCGGGAGGCTCCCAGAACTGCTGGTGGGTCCTGGTCCCTCGGGCAACGGCCCGCAAAACTCCGGCACGCGTCCTGGCTGTTGCGAGGGCGTGCTACCTGACCTATACCTGGTCAGGAAGGTGATGGATTGCTTCAATTAGTTTCCTGCATTGCAGACACGTAAACATTAAATCCGAGCCTCGATCGGCTCTCAGGTTACCCTGTGAATCGGCTCAAGGAGCCAATTGACCCATGGTTCGTATTAGATCTACGATGATATGGGGGTCCTGCTTTATCAAAACCAAGTTAAATCGACCTACGACAGTCTAGGGTTTTCACCGCGTGATCGGAACATCCTACACGTAGTTGAGCCTGGCAGATACGAAAGATAACAGAAGGCTAATCCTAGAAAAGGCCTAAAAACCAACATAGAGTCGATTCTCGGAACAACTCTTCTAGGATCGGCAAACCATACCTTACGCACTACTGGATCATTCAACCAGTTTGCAAGGCCTAACCATGCGGATATCAAACTAATCCTTGGAAAACAAGGAACAACCATAACAGATCAGATCTACTAAATAAAGACTAAGCAAGTTGCTACCTTTACACCTAAGATAGGTGTAGAGGCAGCTAGATATGCGGGGGTAGTTTAACTAAGCAAACATATCAAAAAAAGTATCGATGTTAGCCCCAACACATCCATGATAACAGTGTTACTCGCCATCAACAAGGCTTCAGTACGAGCAACACAAAACAACGAATAAACTGATACTGCCCAGATCGCAAGATGCGATCTGGGCAGCATGGTGCTTACCCGGAAGGAACCCTCGAAACAAGGGGTGGGAATGCGCCAAGATTGTGTTTGTTGTGAACGTGATCGTCTTCCTTTCCTCAATAACCCTAGGTACATATTTATAGTCCGTGGACTTCCTATTTTTGGAATAAACCTAACTATGTACGAACTAAACTCTATCTCGTAATCTACCATAATGTACAGATACACGGGCAATCTAGCCCAAACTCTCTCAAGAGGCCGATTCAGAAACACTTTATGTGCATATCCTATAAGCCCATCTCAATCACGGCCCAACTCCGAATGTGGCTAAAATCCGTGTATAATACAAGCATCCCCAAGCTTAGTTCCTACTCGCCCTCGAGTAGGTAAACGATAAAAAGAATAATTTCTGAAGTGACATGCTACCAACATAATCTTGATCAATACCATTGTAAAGCATATGAGGTGAATGAAGTGATTCAAAGCAATGGTCTATAGTTTGTTAACAAATAGATAATGACTAAACAACTGAATCATATAGCAAAGACTTTTCATGAATAGTACTTTCAAGACAAGCATCAAAAAGTCTTGCATAAGAGTTAACTCATAAAGCAATAGATTCTTAATAAGAGGTTTTGAAGCAACAAAAAGGGAGATTTAAGTTTCAGCAATTGCTTTCAACTTTCTACATGTATATCTCATGGATAATTGTCAACACAAAGTAATATGATGAGTGCAATAAGCAAGCATGTAAGAATCAATGCACACAGTTGACACAAGTGTTTACTTCTAAGATAGAAAGAAGTAGGTAAACTGACTCAACATAAAGTAAAAGAAAGGCCCTTCGCAGAGGGAAGCAGGGATTAAATCATGTGCTAGAGCTTTTCAAGTTTTGAAATCATATAGAGAGCATAAAAGTAAAGTTTTGAGAGGTGTTTGTTGTTGTCAACGAATGGTAGTGGGCACTCTAACCCCCTTGTCAAACAGACTTTCAAAGAGCGGCTCCCATGAAGGACGTTATCTCTACCAGCAAGGTAGATCATCCCTCTTCTCTTTTGTTTACACATGTACTTTAGTTTTATTTATGGATGACACTCCTCCCAACCTTTTTCTTTCACAAGCCATGGCTAACCGAATCCTCGGGTGCCTTCCAACATTTCACATACCATGGAGGAGTGTCTATTTGCAAAATTAAGTTGCTTACTGATGAATCAGGGCAAAACATGTGAAGAGAATTATTAATGAAAGTTAATTAATTGGGGCTGGGAACCCCGTTGCCAGCTCTTTTTGCAAAATTATTGGATAAGCGGATGTGCCACTAGTCCATTGGTGAAAGTCTGCCCAACAAGATTGAAAGATAAAACACCACATACTTCCTCATGAGCTATAAAACATTGACACAAATAAGGAGTAATAAAGTTTTGAATTGTTTAAAGGTAGCACATGAAGTATTTACTTGGAATGGCAGAAAAATACCACATAGTAGGTAGTTATGGTGGACACAAATGGAATAGGTTTTGGCTCAAGGTTTTGGATGCACGAGAAGCATTCCCTCTCAGTACAAGGCTTTGGCTAGCAAGGTTGTTTGAAGCAAACACAAGTATGAACCGGTACAGCAAAACTTACATAAGAACATATTGCAAGCATTATAAGACTCTACACTGTCTTCCTTATTGCTCAAACACTTTTACCAGAAAATATCTAGACCTTAGAGAGACCAATCATGCAAACCAAATTTCAACAAGCTCTACGGTAGTTCTCCACTAATAGGTTTAAACTACATGATGCAAGAGCTTAAATATGATCTACTTTGAGAGCTCAAAACAATTGCCAAGCATCAAATTATTCAAGACAATATACCAACTACCACATGAAGCATTTTCTGTTTCCAACCAAATAGCAAGAAACTCTCAAAACAAATATAAGTGAAGTAAGAGAGTACTTTCTATAAAATAACTAATAGCTCTGAACAAGAGATACATGAAAACCAAGAGCTAGAAGCTACACAGTGCGAAAACTGAATACTCAACAAATATAAGTGAAGAATAGGAGTATTCAAATGAAAAAGCGGAGCGTGTCTCTCTCCCAAACAAGATAGATAGGATCTAATATTGATATGATTAGAGAATAAAAATAACAAAACGAAAATAAAAGCACACAGACGCTCCAAGTAAAGCACATATGATGTGGAAGAATTAAAATATAGTTTCACTAGAGATGACCTGATAAGTTGTTGATGAAGAGGGGGATGCCTTGGGCATCCCCAAGCTTAGACGCTTGAGTCTTCTTGAAATATGCTTGGGTGACCCACGGGGGCATCCCCAAGCTTAGGCTCTTCACTCTTCTTGATCACATTATATCACCCTTCTCTCTTGACCCTTGAAAACTTCTGCCACACCAAACTTCTCATAAACTTCATTAGAGGGGTTAGTACTCAAAAAACTTTAATCCACTTTAGTTCTGTAGTGACACATTGCAAGAACTCAATAAAACATTAGCTACAGCTCTCCACATCTAGAAAGCCTTACTTAAAGTCCACAAGAGACAATGCAAAAAACAGAGACAGAATCTGTCAAAACAGAACAGCCAGTAAACATGAATTTTTTCGAGGTACTTCCGTTGCTCAAATCAGAAAACTCAACACTAATGAAAGTTGCGTACATATCTGAGGATAACGCATGAATTTTTTCAGGATTTTACGATTCTTGTACAGAAAGAAAAACTCAAATTCGTGACAGCTAAAAATCTGTTTCTGCGCAGAAATCCAAATCTAGTATCAACTTTCTATTAGAGACTTTACTTGGCACAACAATGCGATAAAATAAAGATACAAAGGCATTGCTACAGAAGTAAACAGCACCTTGACTCAAAAATAAAAGAAAAATTACAGAAATAAAATAATGGGTTGTCTCCCATAAGCGCTTTTCTTTAACGCCTTTCAGCTAGGCGCAGAAGATTTTAATGATGCTCACATGAAAATAGAAAATGAAGCAAAAGGAGCATCAAGAAGCAAATTCGAAACACATTTAAGTCCAACCCGCTTCCTATGCATAGGAATCTTGTACACAAATAAATTCATGAAGAACAAAGTGACAAGCATAGGAAGATAAAACACGAGTAACTTCAAAATTTTCAGCATGTAGAGAGGTGTTTTAGTACCATGAAAATTTCTACAACCATATTTTCCTCTCTCATAATAATTTCCAGTAGCATCATAAACAAACTCAACAATATAACTATCACATACAGCATGCTTTTCATGATCTACAAACACATAATTTTTATCAAGCTCAAAAATAGTGGGATCAAAACTTTCAAACCCACTTTTTAAAAATCTATAACAAGATGATTGATCATTCTCAAGAGATATGGGACTCCTAGATAAAGTCAAGATCTCTCCAATCCCATTTTCATTAGTAGTACAATTAATATTATCAAGTAACATAGGACCATCATCTAGAGCTTTATCATAAACATTTGCTAAGCAAAACTCTTTAGTATCATGCATTTCGATATCAGGCACAAACAAAGCATTATCATAAGATTTATCAAAATAGCATGGATTATCATAGATAACAGTAGCATAATTATTCTCACAAGTGTTACTCATAGGGAATATTTCAAGAGAATCCACATGAACATAACATTCATCCTCCTTTGGTAAGCATGGAGGACAATCAAATTGTGTAAGAGATAAAGAGTTACTCCTTTTGTTGGCATGGGTAGCTAATCCATTCTTCCTCCTTTTGTTCATCACTCTCCTCCTCTTTTTCATCCAATGAGCTTTCAGGTTCATCAATTTCTTCTTTCACAGGTTCCTGCAAATTGTGAGTGCATTCTTGTGCATGAATGAGTCTCTCTTTATAATCAATGATGTAAGGATTATTGCTGTAATGTTCTATGCAATAATCAAGGATAGAAGAGACATAATCTTTAAGGTCCGTACAAACAATACAAGTTTCATAATTTTTAGCCATGAAGGATTCTATCTCAGAGGCTCCCATAAATAAAACAAATTGTTCTACTTCTTCGAACCCAAGATGAATATAGTTATTCCAATGATAGTTCACAATTAAAACTTCTTCACTAAAGCCACATTGGAATTTAAGATGTTTAGTATCCTGTTTAGAGCAACAGTTTATATCATGGCGTTTAAGCAGGATTTTAGCAATTGTATTCAATTTTTCTAACACGGCACTCATGACTTTACCCTTTCTTGATTCTCTATAATTCATATATAATTCTAGAAGCTCCATACAGGTTGTGGGTTCTTTCATAACAACAGTTTTTCATTTTTCAGTTTTTCAAATTTTTATGGATTTTCGGGTATATAAGAAAAATAAAACAAGAGAAAAACAAACTAGACAAAAGTAAACTAAGCAAAATAATACTAGACAGAAATAAACTAAGCACAAACAAACTAGACAAAAGTAAACTAAGCAAAACAAAATAAAATAAAAACAGAGAGAGAGGTAGAGTGTACTCCCCAGGTGAACTTATGAGTAGAGCTATGCTCCCCGGCAACGGCGCCAGAAAATAGTCTTGATAACCAACAAGTATAGGGGATCGCAACAGTCTTCGAGGGAAGTAAAACCCAAATTTATTGATTCGACACAAGGGGAGACAAAGAATACTTATAAGCCTTAACAACTGAGTTGTCAATTCAGCTGCACCTGGAAAAGCACTAGTAACAGGGGTGATGTGAAAGCAGCAGTAATATGAGAGCAATAGTAACAGTAACATAGCAGCAGTAGCAGTAACACAGAGGTAATGGCACCAGAAAATAGTTGATACTACTTCTAATGGCATATAGGACCGAGTGAGTATTTGATGATTAAAGATGGACCGGGGTTCCCAGCTATCTACACTAGTGGTAACTCTCCAATAACAAGTGTTGGGTGAACAAATTACAGTTGGGCAATTGACATAATTATTATAGCATTAAGACAGAACATCCAATTTATTAATCATGTAGGCATGTTTTCCATATATAGTCATACGTGCTCGCAATGAGAAACTTGCATAACATCTTTTGTCCTACCAGCCGGTGGCAGCCGGGCCTCTAGGGAAACTACTGGTAATTAAGGTACTCCTTTTAATAGAGCACCGGAGCAAAGCATTAACACTTGGTGAAAACATGTGATCCTCATATCTAAGCCATCCCCTCCAGTTATCCCAGTTGCTGTCACTCTGGGGCCTCGGGTTCCGGACATAGACATGTGCAAACAACTTGTAGATACAATCTAAGCAATAATTATAGAGCTTAAATCTAAGATCATACCACTCGTGCACTAGTGACAAGCATTAAACACAACAAGATTTCAGCAACAATAACTTCACAAACTTTATAGATAGTCTGATCATAATGTAACAATTCATCGGATCCCAACAAACACAACACCGATTACATCAGATGGATCTCAATCATGTAAGGCAGCTCATGAGATCATTGTATTGAAGTACATGGGAGAGAGAGTACCAACTAGCTACTGCTAGAACTCGTAGTCCATGGGGGAACTACTCACGGAGCATGATGGAGGCGGTGGCGTCGATGGAGAAGGCTCCGGGGGTCGATCCCCGTCCCGGCAGGGTGCCGAAACAGGAACTTCTGACCCCCGAAACTAGGTTTCGCGATGGCGGCGGCGCTCCGGGAGTCTTTCTGGAGTATGATCGATATATCTCGGGTTTTCGCGTCGTGGGGCAATAAATAGGCAAAGGGGCGATGTCGGTGGAGTCCCGAGGTGGGCTCCCCACACCCCGGCGCGCCTGTGGGCCTGGCCGCGCCGCCCTATGGTGAGGAGGCCGTGGGCCTCCCCCTGGCTTGCCCTTCTGGCTCCGTGTGTCCCTTGGAAAAATAGGAGGTTTGGCTTTTGTTTCGTCGAATTCCGAGAATATTGCCCGAACAGCTTTTCTGGAACCAAAAACAGCAGAAAACAGGAACTAGCACTGTGGCATCTTGTTAATAGGTTAGTCCCAGAAAATGTATAATAATGATGTATAATACATATAAAACATGTAGCAATTGGTATAATATAAGCATGGAACATCAGAAATTATAGATACGTTGGAGACGTATCAATATCTCATTGATGAATTGTTATTGTCCACTACAACTTAAAAGAGAGAATAGTCAAGTGAACCCATGAACCCCGGTCCACTTTTTTATCATAAGAAACACTTTTATATTGCTTTTATCTTACTTTTTATTTGCTGCACTATTTTAATCCGAAAATATAAAAATATTTACTTATCTTATTTGCATCCAAAACCCCAAAAATATTTAACCTTTTTACTGTTTTTACTTAGTTACTTTATTTTGTCTAGTTTTACTTATTTTATTACTACTTGTGTTTTATTTACTTACACAAAAACTTGTGCTTGACAACCACACGGTGGAGTTGGGGACACAAGGCTTTATTTTACTATGCAGGATTGTTAGAAGAAGAGAGGGAGAGATACCTCTTTGCGCAGTTCCCCGGGAGTTCGATATAACCCTCGAGTCACCCTTGTGGGGAAAATTGCTTCCTAAACTGCACACTCTGCACTTGGAGTCCCAACGTTATCAGCCGGTGGCCGACGCGTTTCAGCAGGTTTAGGCGGGGCGGATCGGAGGGGAGGCTGGCGGCGGCCGCGTTGCAGCAGGTTGGGGTGGTTGGATCAGGGGCTCCTCTTCCGATCTTATCGATGGCGAGATGCAGGGAAGAGGAGCAGAAAAAATGGGGGAGGGGCGATAGCTCCATGCGGGATAAGATCGTGGGGGCCGGAAAAAAATTTGGTGACCGACCGGTGGGGCCATAGAGTAGCTACGGCCGAAAATTTGGAGAAGTGGGGGAAAATTTGGATGGAGGGAAATATGATTTCTAGGGTAAATACATGAAAGTTTTTTAGAAAACTGCAGGGAATAGATATAAGTGGAGGGAAAATTATTGTTTATGTTAAATACATTTAATTTCAAAAATAAGAAATGACCATGTAAAATTGAAAGCGTGATGGTATGATGTGCTTTCGACTCTCAGCTTGCACGATTTTTGCCTAGATTTATGTACACTGACTTTCCAGACACTAGAAATTATCAAGGTTGCGGGTTCGACTCCTGGCTAGGTGCATTTTGCCCTAGCTTATTTTACACAGATTTTCCCTTACATGTTGAGTTATTATGTTTTTAATCGATTTTCCATATTTCTTCCTAACAATTAGGTCCCACTTCCCTGTATCCCATCGCTAGATAATATGTGACGAAATGCTAGCATTGTCATGGAAGCTAATAAAGGTGTCACGGAATGTGGTAATGAGTGACGGTGATTGTGTGACCGTCACGGATTTCTCAAAAACTGTGACGCTAGGTGTGAAACGTCACTCATTACGATATTTCGTGACGTTACGAACCACCGTCAGCGGGATTTTCTTCACAGTATATCAGATCTCTTGTAGTGTTATCAGGTCGCGTCACTTCACAACATGAGTGTAGCTTTCCTCTGCGGTGCCAACACAAAGCTACTAAAGAGTGTTGACCCACTGGAACATAATTTGGTGGTGCGATGGATTTGGAAAATATTACATGGCTTTAGAAACATGGTAAAAGTGATTATCATGCCGGAGCTATGCTACTCAAGCCGGCGTGTTACATGATACATCAAATACATGTGAAAAGGTGCAAAATCACAAGATACGCGAGTGGGCAATAGTGGGGAGAGAGTGAAGGGAAATATAGAAAATAATACAAACATGATTCAAAATAGTAGATGCTCCATATAGATTGTATTCAATCTTTTCTAACTTCAATATCAGATGTAAATAGATTAATAAATGAGCAAATATAACAATGATAGTGCATCATGACATAATATACATGTGATGCATCTGGAATTTGTCACAAGCAATTACATCACAATAGTTCACAACAGAACTTATAAGAAACATATATACAACAATGACTCCAACGAGCCTAGTTTAACAAAAAGATACAGTACAGAGATACAATTCACAAAGAAAATTGAATAGCGTCCAAGTACGGACAAGAATACAAATGGGCCTAAGAGGCCCGAAGATAAATGATGGCGTCCATAACCCTGCCCAAGACTAGCCGGAAGGGTAACCATGCTAGCATCGTCCTTCATCGTACCTGTCTTCAAAACCTACTCCTGGCGAGAATTCCAAAGATGAGCTGCAATAAGTACGGGTGTACTTAGAAAAGACTTTAAAGAGATGTAAAAGGTTTGCCAACAAGCCGTCATTGTACGTGAGGTACTCAGACCCACTTTGTAGATGCAAAGGAAGTCATCAAAGGACGTATGGTGGACTTAAGCAGCTGCAAAGCGTGCACTAAAAACCTATAGGAACTCGCTACAACTTCCGTCTAATAGCGAAGGTAAGAGAGTGTACAAGGAACCAACTAGATACTACAATAAACATAACCCAACCGATGTATCACCCATTCGTATGTCACGAGGAAGCAATCCCAAAGGCACTCACACGGTTTGCAATTTTATACATTATTACTGTAATTGTGCTAACTTCTAATCAAGTTCTTATTAATTAAGTACAAGTTGACTATGAAAGAGTTAAACAGCTCCAAGTCATCCATAACCGCGGACACGGCTTTTCGTAAAGATTTAACCTTGCAGCGATGCCCAAAAGTACCCATACGCACGTTCACCCCTTGATGCCTACGATTAACACACTTCCATCGGTGTGCCGCATAAGGTCATGACTCACAGTCTCCTTCCCTACAGCTAAGTCCCGGAAGCCACCTAACTAAGTTAACCCGTGTCGAGAGTCCGGCCGAATCTCCGAGATAGACCTAGCTATTGAGTGCACGACTTTCAGAGGGTCAGATCACACACATGGGAGATAACCCGCTTCAGCATGTGGTAAACGCTCATGCTGCAAACTTATACGTGCATACAAGAGAAACATGCAAGGGGCTACAAGGCACACATGGGCTTCCCCGAAAGTAACATAATCGGACCATCAAGTAAGAGAGCTTGCACGCACGCAAGAACCAAAAGAAAACACCCGAAATCTAGTTGTGGCTCCTAGACGAAGCTGTACATTCCAGCAGTAGTAGAGGGGTTCCCATTAAACCTCACATATGGTTAGCGCGCTCAGTCTCGAAACAGATAACAAGAACTCGGGTCCTAGGGGATACAAGTGAGCCATCGTAAACCAAGTAACTGACCCACCGATGCCTCTGATTAAGCAATTATAGTTGTTAACATTTAAAGTAGGTCATGATTATCTCCAACAACTGATATCCATAAAGTAGTGCATGTGACAACTTCCCAACATCACCCGATAAAGATAACATAATAGGAACAACAACACTAACCATGCGCTATGACTCGCAAGGCCAACAAAACAAGCAAGCAACACGTAATAAGCGGGAGGTGGAGGCTGTATGGGTTGCTTAGGGTAAATAGGGTAAATAGGTGGATACGACAAGTGACTCAAAAAAAGCATCGTAAGACAAAGCTAGAATATAAGAGAGAGGAAAAGCTGCAAAACAACAGGTAGCAGAGGGGGGCGCTTGCCTGGAAAAGATTGTCGAGGAACTTCCGTAGAATTTGCCGTTGCTCACATCACCTCGACGTCCTATCCATGAAGAAGCAAATGCTAGAACACAACAACGGATGCAAACATTACTACTACGGCAAAATAACCGGCATGCTCATGTTAAGCATGCATGGTATGGCAAGGATGATGTGATGCAACTTATCCAAATTAAGCGGAATCGGAATTCTGACAAACACAATTAGGGTTCCATATGCTTTTCTACCGGCAATTTAAATGTTGATTAGCATGGAAAATGGATGGCATGGGTGAGCTACACAGAATTAAGCAAAGTGGGGAAGCCATATTTGGCAATTCCCAAATACCACTAGTAGGGATATGCTTAGTGGGGACAGATAATTAGTGGCGCACCACAATTGTGCAACGCCACGGTTAATAATAGCAGCATTGCGAAAAGTCGAACTCCACCATTAAGTGACTACTAGTAGTGTTACGAAAAGTCGAATGCCACCATTATGTGGGACCCAGTGTCCCGACCGGGCGGAATAAAATAGCGGTGTTCACTTTAGCGCAGCGCCACAAGTGTTTTGGTAGTGTTGGCGTGATAATCATCCGCGCCACTACTATTAACGTAGCAATGGCATTTCATTGCGACCAACGCCACCAATCTATGTGCGGGGGCCATCCCCCCACGCGTGCCCAAAAACCCTAACCCCTTGCCCCGGCCGGATCGAGCGATTTGAAACGACACAATGCACTTTGCGCCCACTCACTCTCGCGTCCTCTATCCACAACCCACGAGAGCCGCCGCCACCTTCGCCGACGCTCCGACTCCTCTTCCTCCCTTTACCCCCATCGCTGCCTCTTCCTCATCCGACCGCCGCCGCAACTGCCTCATCTTCATCACCCGGACACCGCCGCCTTCCCGGATCTGCCTCCTCCGCCATCGGTGAGTTCCGCCGCCTCCTCCGCCCGTTGTCATGCACGTCTCCACCTCTTCCGTTGTCGGTGAGTTCACCTAAATCGAAACTCGCCGACCTTGATTACGACTCCAGTATTTCAGGATTCGAATTGGGTCCCTATCGCCGCCATCGATCGGAACTCGCCGTAGATCGGCACTCCCTAAATCGGAACTCGCCGACCTCGATTAGAACTCCAATATTTAGGATTTGCATTGGGTCCCCGTCACGGTCATCGATCGGACTCGCCGTAGATCGGAACTCCCTAGATCAGAACTCGCTGACCTCAATTAGAAATCCAATATTTAGCAAATGTCATGCCATGTTTTTTGTAAATTCTGTTTATATGTCCAATAAGTAGTTCTATATCAACTTCTAGCAGGCTATGGCTCCGTGTACCGTGTGCAAGAGTGATTGTGATGGTAGCTTGTTAACAGGCTTACTATTTGGTATCTAGTTTGACGGTCTTTTGACAACATTTCTCGTATTTGTTTTGCATCCATGGCGGCAACTTAGAAATTACCTAAGAAGATGATTTCATCCAGGCCAATATGTGATCAAGGCTTAGCTGGAATGCATCTTGGAGCAAGTCCTGTTAGCACTGTTGCATACAAGAAAGAGTCTGATGGCCGTCTATCCTTCAACAGAGAGGCATGGAGGGACTTCCACATGGGTGAAGATGACCTATAGGTTGGACAAGCTATGCTCATCACAATCAAGACCAATAGGTGGCCCAACCTGCACATGATATTTGTGTTCAACATGATCTAGAGTGGTCTAGTTATTATGAGTGAATAAGTACTTCTATCTAGGATTTTGTCTCGATGTTGAACCATTTGTAAATATAAGTTTGGCCTAATGTCAGAGGTAGTTCGCAGTTCTATCTTCACTGTATAATTTTTGCATAGTGCGGTGAGAATCACTATCACACAAGCTGAATCAAAAAAGGAAAAAAAGCTGGAAAATTCGTTAGTCGCGTGTATCACTGGCGAAACGCCACTGCTGTGTTCGGGAATAGTGGCGCGTTGAGCCACCACGCCACTACTGGTGGCGTGCCGAATCAACGCCACCAATTACGAAAACCCAACGCCACTACTAGGCTATTCTATACTAGTGTACTCCACATGTTATGTATTAGGTGATATGCAAACTAGCACGACACTACATGATGCGAGATGCAAACTGGCATATGGATGGTATAATCAGGAAGACCAGGGAGAGGCAAAAAGGTGGGTAGCGCTGCCTCCCTTGGGATTCGATCCCACAATTGATCTGGACAAGCGCTGCGCTTGGTTAACTGGGCTGAACTGAAGATCTTGCTAGAGATGGGGCACGCCAGGTTTTGAAGGAGATGTCGACGAAGCTTGGGGTCATGGCGGCCATGACGGAGAAGGACGGCGCCGCCAGGCACGGACTTCACGGAGCGGTGTGCGCCTGGACGCGGGAGCAGGCACTTTCGATGCGGGAGACGAAGGGGAGTCAGAACGTGGTGGTCCTCGAGTCGCATGTCCATTGGAAGGAGCCGTTGACGACCTGCAACGGTGGCCAACGACGGTCAATGTCGGCAGGATGGTGTAGAAGGGGAGGGAGACCGAGAAGAGGACGGGGAGAACCGGAAAACTACAGGGAAAATGTGGTTGAGCTCGAAAAGGACGGATAGGACTTCTGTGGCTGTGGTGGCTCCAAAGAAAAGCAAGAGGGGCCAGGCACGCGCGGTGCGTGGGAGATCGGTGATGCAAGCGCGGATGGCAGAGCGAAGGGAAGGACGTTCACGTTCTCCTCATGCTGTGGAGGATGAGGACGAGGTGGCGTGCATTGCTGTTGGGCCACCGGGAAGGGAGGCAAAATGTGCCCAAAGAGGAGAAAGGCCAGAAGTGAGCCGCCAGCCATTTTAAGGAATTGCAGCATTTTCGAATTTTCCATGAATAAAAAGAGAGAGAAAGAATAGGGGGAAGAACCACTAGTGGAAAACAGGCCTTTTGATCCGGGTGGTTAGGGCCTTTTGTCGCGGGCGGCCAGCCGCGACAAGCAAGGCGCGATAAAAGGGTGGCCTTTTATCCCGGGTCACTTACGACCCGCGACATAAGGTCCACCACGTGGCAGCCGCGGGGCGCGCAGGGCACAGGCCCTTTTGTCGCGGGCGGTATTACCACCCGCGACAAAAGGCCCTCTACGTGGCGCGCGCACAACGCTTCTGCTTTAGGGTTTGAGGGGTGCAGCACCCCTCCCCCCCGCCACCGACCGCCTGTTATTTCATTTTTTTCGTCCGAAAATAAAAGTTGCATATATTTGTACGCTACTAGAAGTTGTACACATTCATTCATTATATATATATAGATCGATCAAACAAAGATTGGAAGCAGAAGTCGATTCCCCTTACACATATTCGTAGGTTCCCTACATATATACATGGAGCTCACGATCGACAAACGGTACTAACGACCGTCTATTTGGAGGTAGAACAACTATCTGGACTAAACAAGCCTTTGTTGTTTATTACTTCTCTAACCAAAAGTCCCGCCAGTTCCTCCGCGATTCCTAGTGCGTGTTCCTTTGGTTGGAGTCTGTCCCGCATGAAGTCGACCTATATACGAAAATGAGATGAGTATGACTATATCAGTCTTGATAACGAAATATTGATGATAATAAATAAAGTTGTGAATGTTATTGCTTACGTCGAATTTATTTCTGTTCTGCTTCTCAGTGGTTAACATGCGAATGGACTCGCAAACGTAGTATCCACATAGATTCGTCCCTTGTGGCTGCTGGGGGCACGGTACAGGATTAAATGTTAGCTTCTTTGCAAAGGTAATCTCCTTATGAACATTCTTCAAAGCTTGCCAAGCCCTGCCATGCAAAAGAATGATTGAATGAGTGGATAATTAATTGATATCTCACGAAAGATAAAGCGCGGCGATGAAGGAAATTACACTTGGAGCAACTTCGCAAGTCCCGGAACCCGTCCGTGCCTCTACTCAAAGTGGGTCTTTTACTTCAACTATTCCCTTATCAGGTTGAATGTCTAGTAGAATCCAGTGGAAGCTGCACATGTTATGCATATACGTCAGGAATTACACTTAACATCGAGTAAGAAAAATTGAATGTGCATATATAAAAGATCATTAAGACTCTCACTCGTAGTTGTAAGGAAACAATATTGAATCACAGAAATATTGCTGCCCCAAAAACCTTAGTAGGTTTCCCCCCGTTTCTTCGCGTTTATGCTTCACCGTTTCAACATGTATTTTATCTGGGTCAACAAACCCAACATTGATAATATTATTACTTTTGCACTCACTGATCTTCACCGCAAAAGAGAACCCATAAGATATAATGAGTATATATATGCAATGAAAACGAACATGAACTGAATGAAAATGAACTTATATGTAGTTAACAACTTACAAGCAATAGCAACTCATGAGAGATTTGTCGAGGGCTTCTAGATTGAATAACTGCCATGAGTTCATTCATCTCAATATGGATCTCCTCCTTTCGGTAGTAATATTCCCATGGTATACTCGCCACGATGTACATTTTTTTCTCCTTGCATGCATCAAGGTACCACTGATGCAAATTCCGCATATGTGTTGGTAGTTTATGCAGCTGCTCTCTGCTGACCAAGTCGGCCCCGTAGACAAATTTAGGAGCTATATCAGCAGTGGGTAGTGCAGCATCTGCTGCAAGTAGCAATTCCTCCACGGAAACTTTACAGGCAGCCGCTAGGCTAGCAGCTTCTTCCATATCGAAACCACCATGTTCCTGGTATACCTTGGGAACATTAAACACTTTGAGTGCTGGGATCGATTGTTTGGGCTGAGCACCGAGGAGGGGAACTTCCTTTCTCTTTTTGCCTTTTGTCGTTTGCTTGGCCTTGAGGGGTGCACTTGTTGAACTTGACCTTTTCTCATCTGCACTTCTAGCTGATGATTTGCTCGTGCCAGCAATGTCCTTCTCCTTAGCCTTTTCATCCTTCTTTTGGTCAATTACCTTCGCAAGAGTGCGTGTATAGTCATCCTTCTTCTCGTGTAACTCATACTGCGATGGTGTGTTCAGAAAACTAGTAGCATATTCTATTTGCTTCTCTGTGTATGGCTCTGGCGCTGGAGGTTTTGGCTTATGGAAATGATCATAGTTGTGTTTCGCAACAGCGGCCGCATTTTCCTCGACAGTAAGATCCCAAGGACGGGGGGGAGGAACCTTTGGTACTTTTGGGAGGGGCGACCTCTTGGGGACAGGACTCTTGAAACGCTTCCGGCTGGGTGCATTCCGAGTCTTAGTGGGCGGAGGCGGCGGCGCTGGAGATGGAGATGGACTACCGATGTCGTGGTCGACGTCGTACCCACGGGGTGATGGTGGCGACATGTGATCAGTAGGAGGAGGTGATGGTGGCCTGCGATCACCTGGAGGAGGTGATGGTGACCGGAAGCGACGACCGGGGCTACGTGCTACCCAGCCGGGCAGCCAGAAGTGCTGCTTTTCACAGAGAAGGATGACTCCCAGCACCTCTCTCCGAGTGTAAGCCCCCCATCACCTCCAGGGGATATGGAGCTCCAATGTCTCCCACTGCGGGACAACTGAATCCACCCCGACACGAGCATAGCCAGCTGGAATCGGATTGCCATGCCATGTTGCCGGCTCACCTTCAGGTCCAAATGCCGGTAAGACATAGCCGACCGCCACCTTAACAGAAACCTTCCTGAACACCTCATGGAGATCACAAGGTGTTGTCTCCTTGATTCCATCCAAGGGGTCGCCAGGACCGGCATCTATCATCATCCGTGTAGGAGGGGCCTCCGAGTCGGCCACGCTCGCTGTCTCGTCGCTGAGATATTTCAGCGGTATTATCCGGCGGGCGCTGTCCTTTTAGTTCATTTAACTCCCGCTGCTGCTGCTGAAGCTCCCGCTGCTGCTGGTCAAGTCGGCGTTGGAAATCGGACATCCGGTCATTATGCACCTCCGGTGGCGTTGTTTAGCTCTCGCTCGGCTTCTATAAGTCTCCGCGTCGGCCGGAAACCCAAGCGACCACGGAACACTAGGGCCGAAGCCTCTTGTTCGTCCTCCCTTCTCAGGATTACCGAGGACAAGCGGCCAAGTCTTTCTCTCTATCGGGAGCAAACTTTAGTTTTCCCGCCTTTATATCTGTCGTCACTTCAATCCATTTTTGCCTGGGTACCCTAACCCTGGTGTCACTTTCAACAATGTTCCCTGTCTTCATGTCATACTCACAGCCATGCGCGAGGAACCAATTTCGAGCCCTTATGTCCCATCCTTCTCGCGTGGGTTCTGGAGTGATCCCGTTCAGCTCCATCTCAGCCTCTTGTGCATCCCACTTAGGCATGGCTCTTCCGTAGCCCCCTCGCCCCGTATGATGGTGATATTTCTTCTCGCTTGCATTCTTCTTGTTTTTCGCTGACAGGTTCACAGCCTCCTCTGATTCTTTGTACCTCACAAATTCTTCCCAGTTATGCTCCTGCTTCGCTAGGTAGTTCTCGAATAATGGAGGCTTCTTGTCTTTCTTATAATTTTTCCATAACCGGTTCTTATACGCCCGGAAAAGTTCCCCCATCTTCTTAAGAGCCCATTTCTTCACTAGCGCTCGCTGCTTAGCATTCTCAGACTCCGATCCCAAATCTGGCAAAGTGAAATGTGCCATGAGGTCTGTGAAAAGTGTGTCCTTGTACCTATCGGCAACCTGATTTTCGGACACATTCTTCGTCTTGTTCCATTCTCTGACAGTGATCGGGACACGATCTCTAACCACAACTCCGCACTGATTTTTGAACTTCACTCCGACATTCTCGGGTACCACCGGTTGGCCTTCCGGTGATATAACTTCAATTGTGAAGTGGTCTTTCTTGGTCAACTTCTTTGCCGGGCCTCGTTTCTCTATCTTATCTTCGGAGGCCTAAGAGAATACATATAGAATTGCATTAATGCCTCTATACTAATGCCTCAATACATATGTACATATAGAAGAAATCCATTAATACCTCGTCACCGGAGCCGTCGGCTTCTCCGTCACCGGAGCCGTCGGCTTCTCCATCACCGGAGCCGTCGGGTTCTCCATGACCGGAGCCGTCGGGTTCTCCATCACCGGAGCCGCGGTCTTCTCCATCACCGGAGTCGGCTCGGTCGGCTTCTGTACCATCGCGGATTATGTCCGCGAATATGTCTTCCTGTTCCAAGTCCCGTTCGAATTGATCCATTGTTTCTGCAAAAGAATTAAATCGATAAGTAAATGTTCAAACACAAACCAAACCCTAACCCTAATCAAACACAAACCAAACCCTAACCCTAATCGGCGACACGTGTTTGCGAGAGGGAGAGGGGTGTCGGCGACGCGTGTTTGCGAGAGGGAGAGGGTCTCGGCGGCGCGTGTTTGCGAGAGGGAGAGGGGTGTCGGCGCGTGTTTGCGAGAGGGAGAGGGCGCGTGTTTGCGAGAGGGGGAGGGTGTCGGCGACGGGTTTTTGCGAGGGGGGAGGGAGTCGACGTCAGTTGTTTGCGAGAGGGGTCTCGGCGGGTGTTTGCGAGAGCGGTGTGTTTGCGAGAGGGGTGTCGGCGGGTGTTTGCGAGAGGGGTGTGTCGGCGGCGGTTACAACAAAATTTAAACTACAAATTTGAACTAACTAATTACATTTAACAAAAATAAACTAACTAATTACAACAAAGTACTTACAAAATTTAAACTACAAATTTGAACTAACTAATTACAACAAAAATAAACTAACTAATTACAACAAAATACTTACAAAAATAAACTAACTAATTACATACTAAAACTAACTAACTTAATGGATATGTCGTTTCTGCTCCCGGGAGCACATGCTCCTGGTTTTTAAAATAAAATTTCACCATATTATTTAATGTCAAAAAATTCTGACAAAAAATGTCACAGATACATCTTGATGTTCTATGTGTTTGCAAAGTCGTTTCACAAGACATTTGCTTGTCATTTTTACACATGACACAAAAAATGTTGGTTTCGCGCGGAACTTGGCATACACACATGGATTGTTGACATATACGCGTGAATTACTAAATTACTAACTAACTTAAAAACTAAATTATTAACTAACTAAATTACTAACTAACTTAAAAACTAACCAATTAAATACATAAAAACTAATTAACAAGAAAACTAATTAACTAACTTAATACATAAACTAAATTATTAACTAACTAAATTACTAACTAACTTAAAAACTAACCAATTAAATACATAAAAAACTAATTAACAAGAAAACTAAGAAATAAAAAAAAAGGGGCGACGGCGCGCGCGGCCGCCGGTACTGCCACGCGCCGGTGGCTACCTGTCGAGGCGCGCGACGCGGCGGCAGAGGAGGGCGCGCGGCGGCGGGGGCGCGGCGGCCGGGGAGGGCGCGAGGCGGCGGCCGGCGCGCGGCGGTGGCGCGGCGGCAGGGGAGGTCGCGAGGAGGCGGCCGGCGCGCGGCGGCGGCGCGCAGAGGAGCTCTCGCGGAGGAGCTCGAGGTGCGCGGCGGCGGCAGAGGAGCTCCAGGGGACGGAGGCGCGGCGCAGAGCTCTTCCCCGATGGCCGGAGGTGGGGGCGGCGGCGGCGGCTAGAAAATCCGGCAGCCTGGCGGCGCTTTTTTGGTCTAGGGTTGGCCACCAATGTCGCGGGTGGTTGCTCCGCCCGTGACGCGGAGGTTATATACCCCCACCCCCTTTTGTCGCGGGTGGTGGATCGACCCGCGACAAAAGACCCCCCCCTTTTATCGCGGGTCGAGCCACCACCCGCGACAAAAGGGTGTGGGGGCTGATCCGTGGCAAGTGAATCCAACGGCTCCGGCTGATCCGTGGCAAGTGAATCCAACGGCCAGGAGCCGTTGGACGAGGATCAGTCCCTCAGACCCCTTTTCTATGTTTCTAACTGCGGCTTGTTTTTGCCTTCGGGCATGGAGCTCATCCTGCTCCTAGGGTTTGCCACTTGGGCGCTGTTCTTCTCCGCCGTCTCTGCCGGCGTTGGAGGACTTTGGTCTCCGGTGGAAACGAGGAAGATGGCGGACTTTGTATCCTCGCTGTTCTTTTCTTCTTGTATTTGCAATCGTACCTGTACTGTTTTCCTACTTGGTTAAATACAAGTTCTACGCTTTCAAAAAAAAACTTGTAAATAAGGAGCAGATTACTCTCTTATTGCTTTGGATAATATAATTTCACAATCAGTTCAGTATACTTGGTAAAAAGAAGACCTAGCTAGAGAGAACCAAGGTTTCACCCCTGTGCACCGCCGCCGTGCCACTCGTGTCGCGTCCCCGTGCCACGTGTCGCCACCGCTTCCACGTGCCTCGCTCCGCCGACGCCGGCGTGCGACGTGTAGCCACCGCTGACACGTGCCTCGCCCCGCCGATGCCGGCGTGCGACGTGTAGCCACCGCTGACACGTGCCATGCCCCGCGTGCGCTATATAGAGCGACGAGTGCGGGCGCAACCACACGTCGCCACCGCCTCCGCTCATTCATCTCCGGGATGCCTCCATGTCGTCGAGGGGCGTCCGGTTTCCGTGGCGTTCGAGTGCGTCCGAGCGGTAGGTTCACCGCCGAGATACGCGCCGGTGGCTTCCGCCTCACCCTCGGCACGTACAACACGCCGGAGGAGGCGGCGCGCGCCACGACGCGGCGGCGTGGCGCTTTCGGCGGCCAGGGCACGACATGAACTTCCCGGATGTTGAATCGCTAGAGGAGGCGGAGTTCCTCGCGCCACCGCCGTGCCTCGTCACCGACGAGGACCGTCGCCGGCATCGCTGTGTGCAGCGCAGGATCGCCATCGCCGAGCGCGACGAGCAGTTGATGCGCCAGTGGAGGGCGCGGTCCCCCGACGCGTTCTTTGCTAACCTTAGGGCACAACGCAGGTCCAACAGGCGCCACCGTCGGGCCGTCGCCGCCTTCGAGCTCGAGAACTCGAATACAACTTGGACCGAAAACGACCCTCGGTGGGATGACCTTTGGACGGAGACAACCTCCGACGACGAGTAGAGACTAGACTAGTAATTTATCTATTTTATTGTAATTTCAATAAAGTCGTTGTCGGTTCTATTAGTTTAAATTTAGTTTATAAAGTCGTTGTCGGTTGTTTTTGTTCAATAAAGTGGTTGACACGAAATTTATTACGATTGAACTGAAATTAAAGTACGTAGCTCAACCGAAAAATAAGATACATGGCCAGATTCGAATGTTGGAGCCATTCAATCATAGTCGTGCCTAGTCCTATACACGTCGCCACTGTAGTCATCAAAGTCGCCGACGTCATCGTCGCTAGCATCGGGGTCGCGGTTGTCGAACCTCGGCGGATGACCACGCGTGGGCTGGGATTGAGGGTAGCGCAGGCGGGGGCCACGATAGGCCAGGACGCTGGAGAGTCCGGCCGCGCCACCACATCCGACGGCCGGCCTCGTTGAAGTTCGAAGGAGGCGGGCCGTCCTCCTCGTACCTGGCAACCGCCCTCTCACGCCGCTGGATGACGAAGCTGTCCCAAGTCGGGCTGTAGTCGGGATGCCAGGGGGGTTTCCGCCGCTGCTCAGCGTGAGCTCGAAATAGTAGTGGTTCGTGATGGCCATCTCGCGTGGCACACCTACAGGTATAGGAGGGACCGGTACGCCTCCGACGCTCGGCAACCAGCCGGTCGGGACGCGGTAGCCGGGCGGGCAGGGTAGTTCGAGGCGCAAAGCGCCTCCGCCTCCCGGGGTGTTAGACATACGATGGAAGCCATGGGAGAGAGTGATGAGGTTTGCAGATATGAGAGTCCAAGCCTACATATATATAGTGGAAAAATGGCGGGAATGCGGGAAGAAAATAGGCGGGAACGAAGTGGCGCGCGAAACTTTCATCCCGGGTGGAGGCTCAAACCGCGACAAAAGACTGGGGGAGGCTTATCTAGGAGGGCCTTTTGTCACGGTTGGTGGCTGCAACCGCGACTAAAGATGTCGGCAGGATAATAAGGATGTGTCGGTAACCTTTTGTCACGGTTGGTGGCTGCAACCGCGACTAAAGCTGTCGGCAGGATAAGGATGTGTCGGTAACCTTTTGTCACGGTTGGTGGCTGCAACCGCGACTAAAGGTGTCGGCAGGATAAGGACGCGTGGGTGGACGCACTGCTCGATGAGATAAAGCATGTAGCGCACGACGGCCTGTCGAAGGAATAAGACAAAGTAGAAGCGGTGCCGTGCCTATAAAAGGAGCATCGATACGCCTTGCCAAGCAGATCAACAAGCCAAGCACAGTTTAATCTTCATTATTACATAAATGTAGAGATTGTCTTGGGAACTATATATGAAGAATACATTATTACATCGCCATCTAGTGTTGTGATCTTCTACGCCGTAGCCATGGAGAATCTTCATCATTTAGCAAGATGCTTGGGTCAATTTTCACCGTGAAGGGCGGAATTTCTTTAAACTTATTATAATCTTCTGACATGTCTGTCTTGTCATCCACTCCCACGATGTTTCTTTTCCCCGAAAGAACTATGTGGCGCTTTGGCTCCTCAATTGATGTATTCTTTTGTTGATTTCTTTTTCTTGATTTGCTAGACATGTCCTTCACGTAGAAAACTTGAGCCACCTCGCTGGCTAGGACAAAAGGCTCGTCCAGGTACGCAAGATTGTTGGGATCCACTGTTATCATACCGTACTTATCGTCAATATGTATAGCGCTGAGCTTCACCCATTTGCACCGAAACAAAGGGACCTTAAAAGTGGGACCATAGTCAAGTTCCCATATCTCCTCTATGTATCCATAATATGTGGTGGTCTGCCCATTCTCGTCTGTTGCATCGAAGCGGACACCGCTGTTTTGGTTGGTGCTCTTTTTATCTTGGTCGATCGTGTAAAATGTATTCCCATTTATCTCGTACCCTTGGAATGTACATATGTTTGAAGATGGTAACTTGGCCAACAAGTACAGCTGCTCCACCGCAGATGGGTCATTAATGAGATGTCTTTGCAACCAACTGCCGAAGGTATTCATGTGTTGACGTGTAATCAAGGACTCGGGCTGGCCCGGGTTTATTTCTCGTAAAACATTCTTATGTTTCTCGATGTACGGAGCCACCAAGCTGGAATTGTATAGAACTGTGTAGTGCGCTTGATTGAAAGAAATCTTGTCCCTCCACACCGTTGCTTTCCTTCCTAGTGTGCCTTTTCCAGTCAGCCTCCCCTCATACCGAGATTCAGGAACACCAATCGGCTTAAGGTCGGAAGAAAGTCAACACAAAACTCAATGACCTCCTCAGTTCCGTAGCCCTTTGAGATACTTCCTTCCGGCCTAGCTCGGTTATGAACATATTTCTTTAAGACTCCCATGAACCTCTCGAAGGGGAACATATTGTGTAGAAATACAGGACCGAGAATTCTAATCTCTTCAACTAGGTGAACGAGGAGGTGCGTCATAATATTGAAGAAGGATGGTGGGAACAACAACTCGAAGCTGACAAGACATTGGACCACATCTTCATGTAATCCTGACAAAGTTTCTGGATCCATTACCTTCGAGAAATTGCGTTCAGGAATGCACATATCTTCACAATGGCTAGTCGAACATTTTACGGTAGAAGTCCCCTCAATGCAATCGGAAGCAATTGTGTCATAAGCACGTGACAGTCATGGGACTTCAGGTTCTGGAATTTTTTCTCCTTCATATTTACTATCCCCTTTATATTCGACGAGAAACCAGACGGAACCTTGATACTGAATAGGGCTTCAAAAAAGATCTCCTTCTCTTGTTTGGTAAGAGCATAGCTGGCAGGCCCTACAAACTGCCCTGGATGATTGCCGTTTCGTCCTTTATGAAGTTCCTGGTCCTCCCGTGCTTCTGTTGTATCTTTTGTCTTTCCATACACGCCCAGAAAACCTAGAATATTCACACAAAGATTCTTGGTCAGGTGCATCACGTCGATTGCAGAGCGGACTTCGGGACTTTCCAATATTCTAGCTCCCGTAAAATAGATTTCTTCTTCCACATGGGCGCGTGTCCGTCATCGTCTTTCGGAACAGGTCGACTGCTGGACCCTTTCCAAAGATAACATTTAAATCCTTGACCATGTCAAATATATCAGCACCACTACGGGGACAGGCTTCGGACGGCGGTCCGCCTCGCCATCGAAATGCTTGCCTTTTTTCCTTAATGGATGCGTGCGCGGAAGGACACGACGATTGAACGGGTACACAACTTTTCTGCTTTTTCCCAAATATTTACTTTCAGTCTCATCTAAACAAAGGTGTGTGCATGCATTGTATCCTTTGTTAAATACGTCCCGAAATGTTACTGAGAGCAGGCCAATCATTGATGGTTACGAATAGCAACGCTCGTAGGTCAAATTCTTGCTCCGTGTGCTCATCCCACACACGTACACCTGGTTTGGCCCACAACTCCAAAAGTTCATCGACTAATGGCCTTAGGTACACATCAATGTCGTTGCCCGGTTGCTTTGGGCCTTGGATAAGCACTGGCATCATAATGAACTTTCGCTTCATGCACAACCAAGGAGGAAGGTTGTAGATACATAGAGTCACGGGCCAGGTGCTGTGGATCGCAGCTCTGCTCCCCAAAAGGATTCATGCCATCTGTACTTAGACCAAAGTATAAGTTCCTTGCCTCACCTGCAAAATCCGGAAACTCTCTCCCGATGTTTCTCCACTGCCGACCATCAGCGGGGTGCCTCAACATCGCGTCTTTCTTACGTTCTTCCATGTGCCATCGCAACAACTTGGCATGCTCTTTGTTTCTGAACAAACGTTTCAACCGTGGTATTATTGGAGCATACCACATCACCTTCGCAGGAACCCTCTTCCTGGGTGGCTCGCCCTCAACATCACCAGGGTCATCTTTTCTGATCTTATACCGCAATGCACCACATATCGGGCATTTATTCAAATTCTCGTACTTCTCACCGCGGTAGAGGATACAGTCATTAATGCATGCATGTATCTTACGCACATCTAATCCTAGAGGGCAGACAAGCTTCTTTGCTTCATATGTCTTGACGGGCAATTCATTATTTCTTGGAAACAGCTTCTTTAATATTATCATCAATTTCTCAAATCCCGAGTCAGTCACACCGACCTCTGCCTTCCATTTCAGCAATTCCAATATGCTACCCAGCTTTCTATGCCCATCTTCACAACCTGGGTACAACAATTTGTGGTGGTCCTCTAACATCTTGTCGAACTGCAACCTCTCCTTATCCGTGTCACGATCTCTTCTTGCATCAGAAATGGCCCGACGAAGATCATCATCAACAGGATCATCTGATGCCTGTTCTTCACCTCCTTCTTCTTCATTGTCGTCCATTGCGGTATCAAAGCATTCAGAGAACATAGATCGATAGTACTTCTCATCATTATCTTCTTCCTCATCGCCGTCTTCCATCATAACCCCTTCTTCTCCGTGCTTGGTCCAAACATTATAACTGGACATGAACCCAAACCGAAGCAGGTGGCTCTTAATATCTCTTGAGCAAGAGTAATCCTTCTCGTTCTTACATTTTAGACATGGACAGCACATAAAACCTTGCTTCGACTTGTTGGCCTCGGCCACAAGCAGGAAAGAATTCACGCCCTCTCTGAAAACGGGAGCACATCGGTTACCGTACATCCATGGATGACTCATCTGCATCATAAGTACAATTATATATGTATCAGATGCAATCACCTTGCTAAAATTAATATTGTACGGACTATGCATATATATATAGTCGAGAAAATAGTTGCTAACCTTTTTGGATCAAAAAGAGGAGAAATCTTATCAAATAAAACCAAGTGGCATCCCTCTCACAAGCATTCCATCAAACACCTCTTGTGCACATGTAGAAAAAATGAGCTAGCATACACCTCCACCTTCACCACCAAGGAAAAAATGAGGTGGGGGGGTGGCTGGCTGCTTCTATATATATAGGGCGGGGACATTTTGTCGCGGGCCGTATTACGACCCGCGACAAAAGGGGTGGCCACGTCGCTCCTACCCCTTTTGTCGCGGGTCGTAATACGGCCCGCGACAAAAGGCCGCGACAAAAGCCTCCGCGCGCTCCACATGGTTTCGGGGCGACGTGGCCAGGCCATTTGTCGCGGGTGCAGGCGCGCCTGCGACAAAAGGCTCCCACGGAAGCCCTGTTTTCCACTAGTGAACTTTGCAAACAGTTTCAAAGACTATATTTTAAATTATAACAACATTTCAAATACTCCCACACAACTGTGTTTTGGGGTTTTGTTAAAAAAGAAGAGAGTGTGGGAGGGTTTTTAGACAACCATACAATTTTTTAAAAAAAATAGGGTTTATTTAAAATAATTTTTGGGTTTTGACAAAAACATGTATGGTGATACATGGATAATGACGTCACGATGACGGAGAAAACAAAGACATGTAAGGTGATACATGCATGATACCGTCACGATAACGGAGAAAACAAAAACAACAAAGAAGGTATTTTTCCGGGTCATTACATTATGTCAATTGTATATCAGAAACATCATTCATGGGAGCGATGGCGCAGAGACAGGGAAGGCCGCGATCGCTCTCTTGTTTCAGCCTAAGGAGCTGGTCTCTTACACCAGTAACGAGGAGAAGTGGATCTACTGGGTGAATTAGCTGTTGAATCAATCATCTTCAAAAGAACTAACAAAACTCCGCTCCCTTTCCATAATCTCCTTCTAGACCATGGTAGACTGTAATAACGCTACGACCCGGCGGTGACCTCTGAGTTGGGTTGCTCGCGCTCATCTGATTCTGATGCAATAAGGCCTGGAAGAAGAATTATACATCGAGCAATAGTGATGTTTAAATCAAACTATTGCCTTCAGCCACTTGACTTTGATGGATGGTAATTATTTTGATCTATTATCAAATTCAGACCTACATTCCCTACACTTTTCCTACTGTCGCTGTAGCAGGATGTCTTTTTTTCCTCCTTTAGTTTTCGTTCCTGGGTGTGTGATTGTGAGGTGCTTTTTGGGGGCTATTGGATGGGGAAACAACGTTTACTTGGCCGTTTTCACTTTAGAGCATCTCCAGTCGCATCCTCCAAACGTTGTTTGGGGACGACGGACAAGAAATGAAGAAAAACGTTTTCCAGTCGCGTTCTCCAAAGCTAAATAGCGCCTCATTTTGTATCCGGCATCCCCGATGCCGGATACAAAAACAGCGTCCGGATGCATGCATGCAGCCCCTAGTCCCTACATGTCATTCTCTTTTCCCACACTTTCTCTCACCTACTTTTTCCACATGGGCTGGTCCTCTCTATTAAAATGCATGCATCCGGACGCTGTTTGAGGGACATGGCTAGAAAGGGCCTCTTTTTTGCACATATTTTTGGTCTCTTTTTGTCCGGCGCTGTCCCCAAATGCGTCCCAAATCATCGTGCCGGATGCTTTTTGAGGGACGCGACTAGGGACGCGACTAGAGATGCTCTTACAAAGTCTTTGAGGATACTCCTCGCAAAAAAGAAGGTATCTGAATATGCAATTTTCACCGTTGACTCTTACAAATTACATCAAGTCTGTACTTCTAAGGGATGTAGTGAAAGAAATCTAGATAGTTTTGAATCTTTCAAACTCGAGAAAGCATGGGGGCGGACATCGTAGGAGGCCAAGTGTATAAAAGGGCAGAATTTTGCAAGGGTACTTTTGCGTTGCAGCTTACACGGTCGAATGTTGGGGCCTTGACACTTATAGGTCATCACAGTTTGTTGTAGCTGGAGATGGAAGAGAAAACTCTCATCTTCTTGTCGGTATTTCCCTTCCCCCAAACTCAGAGCAAACTCAAAAACAAGGACGGCTGAGATCGCTTGATACCCCTTCATCATTAATACTATAAACGGGTATACGTAGCCCTATACAAAATCCGTATGGCCCAACTAAATTGTATGAATATGTTGCATACGTATGAATACGAGTACGTACGTGATGGGATTCGCTGCATAAAAAATAAAAAAAATCCTACGAAGAACGAACAAAAGATTTAATCTACAAAAGCCAAGATCCAATCTACAAAGATGCCAACAACGAGAACGAGATTGTGATCCACGTACCCTCGTAGATCGCTAAGCAGAAACATTCGTTAGAACGTGGTTGGCGTAATCGTACTCTTCGCGATCCAATCCAGTCAAGCACCGCACGAACGGCACCTCCGAGATATGCACACGTACGGCTTGATGTCGTCTCCTCCTTCTTGATCCAACAAGATGTAGTGGAGAGGTAGATGACAAGAAGTTCAGAAGCACGACGGCGTGGTGGTGGTGGTGAAAATCTCCGCGGGCAGGGCTTCGCTGCGCGCGTGAGAGAGAGAGAGAGGTGGAGGAAGGGGGGCGGCTAGGGCTTCGGAGAAGTGGCCGGCCAGCCCTGCCCCATCCCCTCTATTTATAGGAGGCAAGGGAGGGGGTCGGCTGGGCCTTGCCCCCTCCTCCAACCTTCAAGGGCGGCGGCCAAGGGGAGAGGGCAAGAGTTCACCCCTCCCACAATGCCCCCCCCCCCCTTATTAGGGTTTTCTTGGCTTTGGCATGCTAGGCCTTGAGGGCCTTGTGTGGCTATCCCAAGTGGGCCAGGCCTCTCCATCTTGGTCCCATGCAGGCCTCCCGAAAGTGTCGGCCCCACTGGTGGCCCTCTGGAACCTTCTAAATCATTCTGATACAGTACCGAAAAAATACAAACTTTTTCCGAAACCCTAAAAATGACTTGCTATATATGAATCTTATTCTCCGGACTATTCCGGACCTCCCCGTGATGTCATGGATCCCATCCGAGACTCCAAACAAACTTTGGTCTCACCATTATCTATTTCTCGTTACTACCATAGCAACTTCGAACCTTCAGTGTGTGTGACCCTACGGGTTTGAAAATATGCGGACATGATCGAGACATCTCTCCGATCAATAACCAATAGCGGGATCATGGATATCCATATTGGTTCCCATACATTCAAAGAAGATCATTTATCGGTTGAACCACAATGTCAGGGATTCCATTGACCCCGTATCCAATTCCCTTTGTCTCTCGATACATTACTTGCCCGAGACCAGATCATCGGTATCACCATACCTAGTTCAATCTCGTTACCAGCAAGCACTCTTTACTCATACATAACATAATATCCCCGTGACTAACTCATTAGTCACTTGCTTGCAAGCTCTTTGGATGTTACATTACTAAGTGGGCCTGGAGAATATCTTTCCGTCACATGGATGGACAAATCCCACTCTTGATTCATGTAACTCCACAAGCACCTTTTGAAGTACCTGAAAGATTCCTTTATGATCACCCTGTTCGGAATGATGGTTGATGCCCCAAAGTATTCTTTCAATGCCCTGAAGTAACATAATCTCATGGTCTAAAGAATTAACTACTTGATATTAAAATCAGCTTAGGGAATTTAAACATAGTGACTTGATCTTATTGCTTTGCTAAATTGGGTCTGTCATCACATCATTCTCCTAATGATATGACCTCGTTATTAGTTGACATCTCATGTCCATAGCTAGGAAACCATAACCATCATTAATCAACGAGCTAACCTAATTAGAGGCTTGTTCGGGACTCAATGTTGTTTATTAAACCACACATGTATTATGTTTCCAGTTAATACAATTATAGCATGGAATATAAACTTATACCATGAACTAGAGTTATGATAATGACAAACTTTATTATTGCTGACGTGGGGTATCCACGGCAAAGACCGTGGATGATGGACTTGGGTTTAGGGAAAGAGATGCGTTGGTAGATTCATCGGCTAACAAACAAGGGAGAAGGCGAGTTTTACCATGGTTCAGGCCCCTTGAGGTAATACCCTACTTCCTGCTTGTTTGTTCTTGATTATTAATGAGGATTACAATGCCGCCGTAATGGCTATGGTGGTGTAGATTGGATCTTGCCTAAGGAAGATTATGCGGGAGTTGAAGAGTAGTCCATTGATGTCTACGCACACTTCTATTCCTGTAGACAGTGTTGGGCCTCCAAGAGCAGAGGTTTGTAGAACAGCAGCAAGTTTCCCTTAAGTGAATCACCCAAGGTTTATCGAACTCAGGGAGGTAGAGGTCAAAGATATCCCTCTCAAGCAACCCTGCAATTAAGATACAAGAAGTCTCTTGTGTCCCCAACACACCTAATACACTTGTCAGATGTATAGGTGCACTAGTTCGGCGAAGAGATAGTGAAATACAAGTAATATGGATGATTGTAAGTAGTAATTGCAATCTGAAATAAATATTGCAGCAAGTAAACATGCAGTAGAACAGTAAATAAACGGTGATTCGATATTTGGAAACAAGGCCTAGGGATCATACTTTCACTAGTGGACACTCTCAACAATGATCACATAAATAAATAACTTCTCTTCACTTGTGCTACTTCAAACACTCTCTTGTTGGATAACAAACACCATTCATTGTGTAGGGCTATAAAAGCACACCTCAAGCCGGAGTAAACAAGCTCCACAACATCCGGAGTTCATATTAAAGTAACCTCTAGAGTGCATAATAGACCGTTGCAATTTAGACCGAGTACTAACATAGCATACACACCGTCAACAATAGCTATGAAATGGGGAATAGATCGCATCAATACTATCATAGTAATAGTTAACTTCATAATCTACAAGAGATTACAATCATAACCTACACCAAGTACTACATGATGCACACACTGTCAACATTACATCATGGAGGAGGAATAGACTACTTTAATAACATCACTAGAGTAGCACATAGATTAATAGTGATACAAAGCTCATGATCACATAAAGATCACACCATGGGAGAGAGAGATGAACCACATAGCTACCGGTAGAGCCCTCAGCCTCGGGAGAGAACTACTCCCTCCTCATCATGGGAAACAGCAATGGCGATGAAGATGGCGGTGGTGTCGATGGAGATGACTCCGGGGGCAATTCCCCGTCCCGGCGGCGTGCCGGAACAGAGACTTCTGTCCCCCGAAACAGAGTTTCGCGATGGTGGCGGCGCCCCTGGAGTCTTTCTGGAGTTTCGTCAATTCGTATCGGGTTTTTAGGTCACGAGAGATTATATAGGCGAAGAGGCGGAGTCGGAGGGGCCAGGGGGCTCCCTCCCCATAGGCTGGCGCGGCCAGGGGGCCACCCGCGCCGCCATATGGTGTGGGTCCCCTGCTGCCCTTCCTCGTCTCCCCTTCAGACTTCTGGAACCTTCCGTGAAATATAAGATCGTGGGCCTTTGTTTTGTCCAATTCCGAGAATGTTGCCCGAACAGCCTTTCTGGAACCAAAAACAACAGAAAACAGGAACTGGCACTGTGGCATCTTGTTAATAGGTTAGTTCCGGAAAATGCATGAAATCATTATAAAGTGTGAGCAAAACATGTAGGTATTGTCATAAAACTAGCATGGAACATCAGAAATTATAGATACGTTGGAGATGTATCAAGCATCCCCAAGCTTAGTTCCTACTCGCCCTCGAGTAGGTAAACGATAAAAAGAATAATTTCTGTAGTGACATGCTACTTACATAATCTTGATCATACTATTGTAAAGCATATGAGATGAATGAAGTGATTCAAAGCAATGGTAAAGACAATGACTAAACAACTGAATCATATAGCAAAGGCTTTTCATGAATAGTACTTTCAAGACAAGTATCAATAAGACTTGCATAAGAGTTAACTCATAAAGCAATAAATTCTTAGTAGAAAGTTTTGAAGCAACACACAGGAAGATATAAGTTTCAGCAGTTGCTTTCAACTTCAACATGTATATCTCATGGATAATTGTCAACACAAAGTAATATGATGAATGCAAATAAGCAAGTATGTAGGAATCAATGCACACAGTTGACACAAGTGTTTGCTTCTAAGATGGAAAGAAGTAGGTAAACTGACTCAACATAAAGTAAAAGAAAGGCCCTTCGCAGAGGGAAGCATGGATTACTATTTTTGTGCTAGAGCTTTTATTTTGAAAACATAGAAACAATTTTGTCAACGGTAGTAATAATTCATATGTGTTATGCATAAGACATCCTATAAGTTGCAAGCCTCATGCATAGAATACCAATAGTGCTCGCACCTTGTCCTAATTAGCTTGGATTTCCATGGATTATCATTGCATTACATATGTTTTAACCAAGTGTCACAAAGGGGTACCTCTATGTCACCTGTACAAAGGTCCAAGGAAATAGATCGCATTTGATTTCTCGTTTTTGATAAATCTCAACTTGAGGACATCCATACCGGGACAACATAGAAAATAGATAATGGACTCCTCTTTAATGCTTAAGCATTCAACAACAGATAATATTCTCATAAGAGATTGAGGATTAGTGTCCAAGCTGAAACTTCCACCATGATACATGGCTTTGGTTAGCGGCCCAATGTTCTTCTCTAACAATATGCATACTCAAACCATTCAACTCATGGCGAATCTCCCTTACTTCAGACAAGACGAACATGCATAGCAACTCACATGATATTCAACAAAGGTGTAACAGTTGATGGCGTCCCCAGAAACATGGTTACCGCTCAACAAGCAACTTATAAGAAATAAGATACATAAGCGACATATTCATTACCACAATAGTTTTTAGGCTACTTTCCCATGAGCTATGTATTGCAAAGACAAGGAATGAATTTTTTTTAAAGGTAGCACGCAAGCAATTTACTTTGGAATGGCAGAAAAATACCACATAGTAGGTAGTTATGGTGGACACAAATGGCATAGGTTTTGGCTCAAGGTTTTGGATGCACGAGAAGCATTCCCTCTCAGTACAAGGCTTGGGCTAGCAAGGTTGTTTGAAGCAAACACAAGTATGAACTGGTACAGCAAAACTTACATAAGAACATATTGCAAGCATTATAAGACTCTACACTGTCTTCCTTGTTGCTCAAACACTTTTTCCAGAAAATATCTAGACCTTAGAGAGACCAATCATGCAAACCAAATTTCAACAAGCTCTACGGTAGTTCTCCACTAATAGGTTTAAACTACATGATGCAAGAGCTTAAACATGATCTACTTGAGAGCTCAAAACAATTGCCAAGTATCAAATTATTCAAGACAATATACCAGCTACGACATGAAGCATTTTCTGTTTCCAACCAAATAGCAATAAATGCAGCAGCTTTCAACTTTTGCCATGAACATTAAAAGTAAAACGAAGAACACAAGTGTTCAAATGAAAAAGCGGAGCGTGTGTCTCTCCCACACAAGCATGATAGGATCCAATTTATTCAGAGAACTAAGATAACAAAACAAAAATAAAAACACACAGACGCTCCAAGTAAAGCACATAAGATGTGACCGAATAAAAATATAGTTTCACTAGAGGTGACCTGATAAGTTGTTGATGAAGAAGGGGATGCCTTGGGCATCCCCAAGCTTAGATGCTTGAGTCTTCTTGAAATATGCAGTGATGAACCACGGGGGCATCCCCAAGCTTAGAGTTTTCACTCTCCTTGATCATAATGTATCATCCTCCTCTCTTGACCCTTGAAAACTTCCTCCACACCAAACTCAAAACAAACTCATTAGAGGGTTAGTGCATAATCAAAAATTCACATATTCAGAGGTGACATAATCATTCTTAACACTTCTGGACATTGCACAAAGCTACTGAAAGTTAATGGAACAAAGAAATCCATTCAACATAGCAAAAGAGGCAATGTGAAATAAAAGGCAGAATCTGTCAAAGCAGAACAGTCCGTAAAGACAAAATTTTTCGAGGCACTTAACATGCTCAGATGAAGAAGCTCAAATTGAATGAAAGTTGCGTACATATCTGAGGATCATTCACGTAAATTGGCAGATTTTTCTGAGTTACCTACAGAAGGGGCTACTCAAATTCGTGACAGCAAGAAATCTGTTTCTGCGCAGTAATCCAAATCTAGTATCAACCTTACTATCAAAGACTTTACTTGGCACAACAATGCAATAAAATAAAGATAAGGAGAGGTTTCTACAGTAGTAGCAACTTCCAAGACACAACAAAACAGTAGCAAAAATAAAAACATGGGTTATCTCCCAAGAAGTGCTTTCTTTATAGCCATTAAGATGGGCTCAGTAATTTTAATGATGCTCACATAAGGATGAGAGTTGAAGCAAAGAGAGCATCAAAAAGCAAGTATGAAACAAATTTAAGCCTAACCCACTTCCTATGAAAAGAAATCTTGTAAATAAACAAGTCATGTAAGCATAATGCAATAAGCATAGGAAAACAAGACAAGCGCAACTTCGAGATTTTCAGCAAAAAGAGAGGTGTTTTAGTAACATGAAAATCCCTACAACCATATTGTCCTCTCTCATAAAGATTTTCAGTAGCATCATGAACAAACTCAACAATATAACTATCACATAAAGCATTCTTATTCACATGCATAAAAGTATCATTACTCTCCACATAAGCATAATCAATTTTATTAGTAATAGTGGGAGTAAAACTATCACAACCATCATTGTAATCATCATAAATTGCAGGCATGGTATAATCATAATAAACTTTATCCTCCATAGTAGGTGGCACCGAAATACCACTATCATTATAATCATCATAAATGGGAGGCAAAGTATCATCAAAGAAAAATTTCTCCTCCATGCTTGGGGGACTAAAAATATCATGCTCATCAAAACCAGCTTCCCCCAGCTTAGAATTTTCCATAGCATTAGCAACAATGGTGTTCAAAGCATTCATACTAATAACATTGCCATTAGCATGCATATAAAGTTCCATAGGTTTTTTAATTTTCTCTTCAAACACCTCATGTCCTAATTCAATATAAATTTCATAAAGATCTCTAATTTTTTTGTTGTTTTCCATTAAGCCTAACTAGTGAAATAAAAACAAGAAACAAAAAGATGCAATTGCAGGATCTAAAGGAAATAGCTTCGAGCACTCACACACCGGCAACAGTGCTAGGAAATAGCTTAGTAGTCGGAGGATGTGAATACCTTTTACCTTACCTCCCCGGCAACGGCGCCAGAAAATAGCTTGATGTCTACGCACACTTCTATTCCTGTAGACAGTGTTGGGCCTCCAAGAGCAGAGGTTTGTAGAACAGCAGCAAGTTTCCCTTAAGTGAATCACCCAAGGTTTATCGAACTCAGGGAGGTAGAGGTCAAAGATATCCCTCTCAAGCAACCCTGCAATTAAGATACAAGAAGTCTCTTGTGTCCCCAACACACCTAATACACTTGTCAGATGTATAGGTGCACTAGTTCGGCGAAGAGATAGTGAAATACAGGTAATATGGATGATTGTAAGTAGTAATTGCAATCTGAAATAAATATGGCAGCAAGTAAACATGCAGTAGAACAGTAAATAAACGGTGATTCGATATTTGGAAACAAGGCCTAGGGATCATACTTTCACTAGTGGACACTCTCAACAATGATCACATAAATAAATAACTTCTCTTCACTTGTGCTACTTCAAACACTCTCTTGTTGGATAACAAACACCATTCATTGTGTAGGGCTATAAAAACACACCTCAAGCCGGAGTAAACAAGCTCCACAACATCCGGAGTTCATATTAAAGTAACCTCTAGAGTGCATAATAGACCGTTGCAATTTAGACCGAGTACTAACATAGCATACACACTGTCAACAATAGCTATGAAAGGGGGAATAGATTGCATCAATACTATCATAGTAATAGTTAACTTCATAATCTACAAGAGATTACAATCATAACCTACACCAAGTACTACATGATGCACACACTGTCAACATTACATCATGGAGGAGGAATAGACTACTTTAATAACATCACTAGAGTAGCACATAGATTAATAGTGATACAAAGCTCATGATCACATAAAGATCACACCATGGGAGAGAGAGATAAACCACATAGCTACCGGTAGAGCCCTCAGCCTCGGGAGAGAACTACTCCCTCCTCATCATGGGAGACAGCAATGGCGATGAAGATGGCGGTGGTGTCGATGGAGATGACTCCGGGGGCAATTCCCCGTCCCGGCGGCATGCCGGAACAGAGACTTCTGTCCCCCGAAACGGAGTTTCGCGATGGCGGCGGCGCCCCTGGAGTCTTTCTGGAGTTTCGTCAATTCGTATCGGGTTTTTAGGTCACGAGAGATTATATAGGCGAAGAGGCGGAGTCGGAGGGGCCAGGGGGCTCCCTCCCCATAGGCTGGCGCAGCCAGGGGGCCACCCGCGCCGCCATATGGTGTGGGTCCCCTGCTGCCCTTCCTCGTCTCCCCTTCGGACTTCTGGAACCTTCCGTGAAATATAAGATCGTGGGCCTTTGTTTCGTCCAATTCCGAGAATGTTGCCCGAACAGCCTTTCTGGAACCAAAAACAACAGAAAACAGGAACTGGCACTGTGGCATCTTGTTAATAGGTTATTTCCGAAAAATGCATGAAATCATTATAAAGTGTGAGCAAAACATGTAGGTATTGTCATAAAACTAGCATGGAACATCAGAAATTATAGATCGTTGGAGACGTATCATCCATTGCTACGCCTGGTGGACCCTCCTAGCCTTTATATAGGAGGCTAGGTCTCAGGTACCGTGACCAGATCAGTTACAAGTTAGAGGAGAACCCTAGGGTTTCCTAATCTTGTGCTTGTCTATATTCCATATGCTAGGAACCTGGGCTTCTAATGTTTCGTAGCTGCCAGCTTCTCTTGTGTTTCGTGGTCCCCAGCAAACCATCAGGTGGGCCTCCAGGTGGGCCAACCAGGTACACCAATAGTGGGTACCTGATGGGCTATACCCACATCTTTAGACCTCGAGTGTTTAGTCGAGTCGTAGAATCGAGTTGCGACTCAAAGTCGCAGGTCATGTACGATGCAGTCGTAGTCGACAATCATGCGAGGAGAAACACTGACCTGAAAGTACATCAGTTCGGCGCTTTGCACGTTTTTAGATGTTCAGTAGTCATAGGGATGATGGTTTAGCGTGTCTGGTGCTCTCGACGGATCAGGACCAATTAATTCCTCTCGGCCAAAAACAGCGCTAACCTACTCAAGCTGGAGTCCCCAGACTCGAACCTGGAATATGCTGGGGTAGCTCGACTTGTGCTGCGGAGGTCTTATCGATTCGAATCCAGCCTGTGAATGGGTACCCAATGCATCCGTCGGGATTTTCGTCACACCGTAGGCATGGAAATCATCAGGTAGAGCGCAGCGGATGCAAATTCTAGGCCCGTAGATTTCATCTACGGGTCTTATCTTCACGTCGTAGATGTGGCACCGAGACATGTTTTCATAGCGGATGCGATCTAGGCAGTCGAGGAGATATTGTCTCTCGTACTCGACCTCATATCAGTTTCAGTGAATGGAGTTGACGTGGCAAGCGGAGCTGTGTGGTATACGACCGTAAGGTGCTAGAAGTCGATGTTGCGGACGGAGTCGATGCAGCGGACAAGTTGTGTGGTCATTTTCATCGGGTGCGCGACCACTGCTCCCGATGGGAGTAGCCCCCGAGGCTATGTTCGGTTACTTGTCGCCGTGCATAGGCTCGTTTTGTTGTGGCATCATCCAAGGACGTACTCAACTTGGGCCATGGACCTGCGGGTGTGGATAATTGCTGTCGATTCTATCGGAGGACCCGATAAAGTGGCTCGGTGTAGCTGATGTCATTGGTGATGGCAGGATGTGCTTGAGTGCTGATCTAAGTAGCCAATGGGACATGTCGATGGTGGACCCATGGTAAATATTGACCGATTTGACCGCACGACACACGAAAACTGGAGCACGACAATAATTCTTCGATTCTCGCATGGGTGGAGTTAATGGGGGCGTGACGGTTCGCTCCCCGTGCCGCCACGCGTCGCTGCTGATGCGAGCCATGCGGAGGTGAAGTATATCGGATGGCCGTGGTAGCGTTATAAAGGATATGGGAAGGGGCCGGATGGCCTCTCCTTACATTCCCCTGCAGTTGTTCTTCTGCCTGCCACAGCACATCGCCATTGCCACCCAGAGGCCCAAGCTTTTGCTTGCTCGCTTAGATCTAGAAAAAAGCTCCCAGCTTGCATCCATGGGGAAAGCGAAGGGCACTGGCTCCTCCTCAGGCATCGCCACGCTAAAGAAGAAGGCTGGCGCTTGGGAGAATTCCACGTGCTCCATAAGGGATCTCAAGACACTAAGGAATGCTGGGTTGCTATCGGAGAGCGACGAGAAGGTGCGGCTCCCCGACAATGAGGTAACCCCGTGCCCCGACACTGGATAGCGGGCGATGTTCATGGGCTTCCTTTTTTCGCGGCCTTTCTGTTCCGGCCCACAAATTTCTTCATGGGCTGGTTTTTGTATACGGTGTTCAGCTCCATCAGCTCACACCCAACGCCATCTTTCACATCGCCTGCTTCATCACCCTCTGTGAATGCTTCCTAGGCATCCATCCTCACTGGGGCATGTGAAAGCGCCTCTACTTTGTGAAGAGGCAGGCAGGAAATGCAGGCGTTTATGCTCTTGGCGGCTTCGGGATCTTAGTTCGGTCGGATGTCGAGTACTATGACTTCAAGATGCTCGGGTCCATCCAAGGTTGGAGGAAGAAGTGGTTCTACATCCACGATGAGCAGGGCGCTTCCCAAAAGTTTGGGCTCCCCGAGTTCTCGGCTGATGCGGATGTCACGAAGAAGAAGTCCTGGAAACATGGGCTATCGGCTACCGAGGCGGCCAAAGTTGACAACCTCATGGCTCAGGTCATGGCCCTTCAGAAGAGAATAGGAAAGGAGGTGTAGGGGATCCAAGTCATCTCCACCTTCATTCGGCGTCGAATCCAGCCGCTCCAAGCCAGGGTTCACACCATGTGGCAGTACACGGGGGCCGCGGACCACACGTGAGTCCACAAGGAGGAGCTCTCCACCAACGAGTTGGAGGCAAGCGTTAGGCTCCTCACCACCTTAACGGCTGAGGGTCCATTCCTGGGTGAGCCCACAGTAGCACCTTATGGAGAAAGCAACCAGCTTCCCGAGGTAAATTTTTATCTTCAGTCTTCTTTGGTTGATGTCGAATCTATTCTGGTGGTCGGCTCAGCCAATTGACTCTACGGTTGCAGGATCATGAGCACCTCACATGTTTTCCGCCACCGCCAGAGGGAAATGTAGTGCCAGAGGATGAGGACGTAGATGATTCGCACTCAACTTTTCCTATAGCCCACTCTGAAGGCGAGGAATTCGACGGCGGTATGCGCAAAGGGAGCCGCATTTCTGAAGAACTCGAGGAAAATGCTGGCTCCAGTTCCTCAGCTCGGCTCCAGCCTGAGGGATCTTTGAACGTGGTGCCTTTGCGGTTAGCTCCTCTAGCAACGACCACCAAGAAGTGGTGCTTAGGGGCGGAATGGAACCTTGCGGCCTCCATCAGCTCATAAATGCCTTTACTGTGCAAACTTTGGTGACTTTTTCAATGCAGGCGCACAGTTGAGTAACTATAACATTGCAGGAACACATCAGAGGAGGAGCCTGCCTCAAATAAGCTGATAGATCTTGAGGAGAAGGGCACAGAGTCGACGGAGTCAACGGTCCTGAAAGGCGATGCTAACACCATCGGCACTTCTCGAGTTGAGAAGAAAAAGGAGTTTCTTTTGTTTACAACTCCTAAAGTTCCGCCGTAGGTTTCGGGCGAGCATGTAAGTCTCATGCATCCTTTGTAGCTAGGCCAAGCCGATGAGCATGAGTCATATATCGTGTTGGGTGCTCACTACCTCAGTAGCCCCCGAGGATATGTTCAACTACTTGTAGCTGAGCATAGGCTCAATTTTCTTTGAGGCTTTATTAACTTGGAAAGTTCTTGCACAGCCGGTCATGCACTCGATGATGGATATTGGCCGGCACTTCATCCAGGTCGAGTCCGAGCACGATCAGTTTCGAGATAAGTTCAGCTTCACATTTCCTTTGTCTAGTAGGTGCGTAGAGTTTTCACTGAGCACGATGTTGTTGTTGCAGAATCTCTTTCTCAGGCAGCAGCCGAGAGGGACATGCCTTGCGCCAAGCCGATGCTTTGGAGAAGAAACTTGGGGCTCTTGAGAAGGAGTCTCAGGACGCACTCGACTAAGCGAAGACTGAGGCCCAGGAGCGTGAGGAGAAGCGCCGCACCAAGGCTGTAGACCGCGAGGATAAGCTTGAAGGCCGGCTGCGCACCTTAGCCGAAGCGCTATCGGGTAAGATACTTTGCCATGCCTCACATTTCTCCTTGGCCCTCGCAAGCTAAATTTTTCATTTTGTTGCGCAGGCGTAATCGGCGCTCCCTTTGTCCTCAAGGATCAAGTCCGCGTCAACTCCCTGATGGACACCATTGCCATAGTCGAAGGCTGCGGTGCGCAAGTGCAAGGGTTGTCGGCCAAGGTGAAGGAGGTGCTGGAGAGGCTCCATCATCCATCTTGTAAACTGGAGAAAATGTAAAAAATTATGAAGTATTTGTCACTTAAGAAATGTTGCCTTTACAGCTTATAATGTTGTTGGTTACGATTGGACTCAATGTGTTGCCACCGTACGCTAGGCCTTTTTGTTAGCCTGACGCCATTGGTCTCTATGCCTTGCTGACCTGTCAGTTGGGCTGCAACTAGGTTGGAGTTTCAAGGATTCGATGCTTAGACAGAGCCAACTACTTGGGCTTTTGCATGTAAGGTGTTGATCGCGCGGAGTCGATGACATGTAAGGTTGCCTTGTGCGGCGCAGCCCCCGAGTATCGGGTGAGGCAAAAGTAAATAATTATCAAATCTTGGTAGAGGAACACTTAACTATATTGATAGCAGGTACATGGGTGGCTGAGTATCCTAGCTAAGTAGCCTTATTGAAGAAGGGTAAAATCCTAAGCGCACAAACGACGCAGCTGGGTGACGTTCCATGGGTTGGAGTAGACGATGTCAGTCTTCATGTCCTTGAGGCAATATACCCCACCAGGTATCACCTCCATGATGATGTAGGGTCCTTCCCATGGGGGCTCCAGCTTGTGGTGGCCCTTTTGTTTGAGCCATAGAATGAGGTCTCCTTCGGAGAAGGACCTAACGCGTACACGATGGCTGTGGTAGTTGCGCAGGTTCTGCTGGTAGATAGCAGAACGGGCAAGTACGATGTCCCACGCCTCGTCAAGTGCGTCAACGTCGTCTTCGAGTGCAGGCGATGAGTCGGCTTCGTTGTAAGCGATGACTCATGGAGCGTTGTGGCGGACGTCCGATGGCAGCACCGCTTCCGTGCCGTGTACCATCAAGAACGGCATGTACTGTGTGGACCTATTGGGGGTTGTTCGTACGCTCCACAGAACCGAGGGTAGTTCCTCGACCCATGCCCCAGCTTCTCACTTGAGGGGTCACAGGAGCCATTTTTTAGGCGACTGCAGACGACGTTGTTTCCCTTTTCCACCTGGCGATTGGCTTGTGGGTGTGCAACTGATGCGTAGCTGATTTGTATCCCCAGTTCTATGCAGAAGTCCTGGAACTCCCCTGCGGTGAAGTTGGAGCCGTTGTCGGTGAAGATGTTGTGGGGAACTCCGAATCTGCGGGTGATCGATCTGAACAAGTTCACGGTAGAGGTGGCATCGGCGCTGGTGATGGGCACTGCCTCGATCCACTTGGTGAACTTGTCGACTGTGATGAGGAGAAAAGTGTGACTTCCGCGCGGGTATTTCTGCAGTTTGCCCACCGTGTACACCATCATGAAGGACGAGTCGAGGCTGTTTGATAACTAGAGTCTGTCATCTTTGGGCAGATGTTGCATCCGAGAGTGTCGCTTTGTTGCCCCCTATGCAGTGGTGTGCCTTGACGAGGAAGAGTGGAGAGAGGATAGCTGTCACCATCGCTCGCTCGATGCATCAGCGCGTCGCTTGCGCTCGTCGAGTTCTACTTGTGCTATAGTCAAGCGTGTGTTGCTGGCGAAGGAGCGTGTGGTAGGCCATCAGCTCCTCCCTTGATGCGTCCACCGGCATAGGGGTCGAGCGTTTCAAGGCCTCCCTTGCCTTGTTCCTGGCCTCCTGAGGGATGTTGACGATGGTCCGGTTGGCTGCTTCGCCGTTTCCATCGTCGACTCCGGTCATGGGGTCGATGACCGCACACTAAATATGTGTCGGGTACACGCTGATGTTGCAACTCTCGTGATCGGCAGATCCGCCATCGTGATCCTTGGCAGAGTCGTTCAAACCCGTCACGTGGTAGGCATCATAGTCGACACAGAAGATTGATGTTGGGGTCGATTCTGGCTCGCTGGAAGAGCCGACAGAAGATGACGAGGAGGGCGCCATGATGGTCGATGGCGATGTCGACTCCCCCGGAGTCGAACGGATCGGGTCCGAGAGACGGAGGATGCTCACCGTGTTGATGTGGAAGCGCAGATCTCCCAACGTCAGATCCATCACCTCGTGGAGCGAGTTGAAGGCCGGGCGCCAGGCCGGCGAGTGCGGGGTGAACATGAGGGAGCCAAAGTAGATCTGCTCCCGAAAACCAGCGAGTTGCAGATCGCCGAGGTTGGAGCCACCGTAGCCGTGACTCCAGCGCACTAGTTTCCCACAGATAGCACCAATTGACGTGGGGTATCCACGACAATGTCCATGGATGATGGACTTGGGTTTAGGGAAAGAGATGCGCTGGTATATTTGTCGTCTAACAAACAAGAGAGAAGGCCAGGTTTACCCAGGTTTAGGCCCTCGAAGGGTAATACCCTACTTCCTGCTTGTCTGTTCTTGATTATTAATGAGGATTACAATGTTGTCGTAATGGCTATGGTGGTGTATATCGAATCTTGCCTAGGGCAGATTATGCGGAAGTCGATGAGTAGTCCATTGCTATGCCTGGCGGCCCCTCCTAGCCTTTATTTAGGAGGCTAGGTCTCAGGTACCATGACCAGGTCGGTTACAAGTTAGAGGAAAACCCTAGGGTTTCCTAATCTTGGGCTTGTCCTTGTTCCATACGCTAGGAACCTGGGCTTCTGATGTTTCGTAGCCTCTAGCTTCTCTTGGGCTTCATGGTCCCCAACAAACCATCAGGTGGGCCTTCAACTGGGCCGAAGCAAGTACACCAACAGTGGGTACCCGATGGGTTATACCCACGCCAATTGTCTCTAGGGCATATTTCCAATAGTCTCCCACTTGCACTAGAATCAATAATCTAGTTTATATTGTTAAAGATCTAACAACCATGGACTCTTGGTGTTGGTCATGTTTTGCTCGTGGAAGAGGTTTAGTCAACGGATCCGCGATATTCAGGTCCGTGTGTACTTTTTAAATTTTATGTCACCATCTTTGACATAATCACGAATAGTGTGAAAACGATGTTTGATGTGCTTGGAGTTCTTATGAGACCTTGGTTCCTTTGCGTTAGCTATGGCGCCACTGTTATCACAGTAAATGGCCATGGGGTCCAACGCGCTTGGAACCACAACAAGCTCCGTGGTGAACTCCTTCAGCCACACTCCTTCATGTGCTACTTCTGCAGCAGCAATGTACTCCGCTTATGTTGTAGATGTCGCTACTACAGTTTGGTTGGTACTCCTCCAGCTTACGGCTGCACCATTCAAAACAAATATGTACCCTGATTGAAGATTACGAATCATCCAAGTCGGTGTTGAAGCTAGTATCGACGTAACCTTTTACAACAAGCTCTTCATCACCTCCATAGACCAGGAACATGTCCTTAGTTCTTTTTTGATACTTAAGGATGTTCTTAACTGCTGTCCAGTGTTCAATTCCTGGATCACACTGGTACTTGCTCATCAGACTAAGAGCATTGGACACAACTAGTCTAGTACACAACATGGCATACATGATTGACCCTATGGCCTAGGCATAGGGGATGTTGCGCATCCTTTCTCTTTCTTCTGCCGTAGCTAGACACTGAGTCTTACTCAATGTCTTACCTTGTAACATGGGCAACAACCCTTTCTTTGACTCATCCATTCCGAACTTCTTCAGAATCTTGTCAAGGTATGTACTTTGACTAAGCGCTATTAGACGTCTCGATCTATCCATATAGATCTTAATGCCTAATATAGACGCAGCTTCATCGAGATCTTTCATTGAAAAACTTATATTCAAATATCCCTTCACGCTTTCAAGAAGCTCTATATTATTTCCAATCAGCAGTATGTCATCCACATACAATATCAGAAAAAATATCGAGCTCCCACTCACTTTCTTATAGATACAAGGTACAGAGAAATTTTGGAAAAATCCAAATGCTTTGGTTACCTCATCAAATCTAAGAATCCAACTCCGGGATGCTTGCTTCAGTCCATAGATGGAATGCTGAAGTTTGCACACTTTACCAGCATCCTTAGGATCGACAAAACCTTCAAGTTGCATCATATATAATTTTTCCTCAACGTTGTCATTGAGGAACGCAGTCTTGACATCCATCTGCCAAATTTCATAATCAAAAAATACAGCAATTGCTAGTAGAATCTGAATTGACTTTAGCATCGTACGGGTGAGAAAATCTCATCGTAGTCAACTCCTTGAATTTGTCGAAACCCCTTTACAACAAGTCGTGCTTTATAGATGGTAATATTACCATCAGCATATGTTTTCTTCTTAAAGATCCATTTATTCTCAACAGCCTTTCGACCATCAGGAAGATTAACCAAAGTCCATACTTGGTTTTCATACAAGGATCCCATTTCGGATTTCATGGCTTCTAGCCATTTTTCAGAGTCTGGGCTTACCATCGCTTCCTCCTAGTTTGTAGGTTCGTCGTTATCCAACAACATGATGCTTAAGATAGGGTTTCTGTACCAATCAGGAGTGGAACATGACCGTGTTGACCTACGAAGTTCAGTAGGGGCTTCATTCGAAGTTTCATGATAATTATCATTAGCTTCCTCTCTAGATGGCGAAGGCGGTACTGGAACATCTTCCAGCGTTGCGCCACTTTCCACTTGAAGAGAAGGTTCAATAACCTCGTTTAGCTCTACTTTCCTCCCACTCACTTCTTTCGAGAGAAACTCCTTCTCAGGAATGTCCCATTCTTAGCAACAAAAATATTGCCTTCGGACTTGTAGTAGAAGGTGTACCCAATTATTTCTTTAGGGTATCCTACGAAGATGCACTTTTTTTCTTTGGGTTTGAGCTTGTTATGTTGTAACCTTTTGACACAAGCCTCCATCTCCAAACTTTAAGAAACGACAACTTAGGCTTCTTGCCATGCCATAACTCGTATGGCGTTGTTTCAATGGATTTAGGTGGTGCCCTATTTAAAGTGAATGCTGCTATTTCTAACCCATGACACCAAAAAGATAATGGTAGATTGGTAAAAGACATCATAGACCGCACCATATCTAATAAAGTATGGTTACGTCGCTCGAATACACCATTTCGCCCGATGTTCCCGGTGGCGTAAGTTGTAAAACAACTCCACAAGTTTTCATATGCATGCCGAACTCATAACTCAAATATTCACCTACATGATCAGATCGTAAAAATTTGATCTTCTTGTTACGATGATTCTCTACTTCACTTTGAAATTCTTTGAACTTTTCAAATGTTTCATACTTGTATTTCATTAAGTAAATATACCCATATCTACTCAAATCGTCGGTGAAGGTTAGAAAATAACGATATCCACCGTGGGTCAAAGTGCTCATCGGACCGCATACATCAGTATATGTTATTTCCAACAAATCACTCACCCTTTCCGTAGTCCCAGAAAACAGAGTTTTGGTCATCTTACCCATAAGGCATGGTTCGTAAACGTCAAATGATTCAAAATCAAGAGACTCCAAAAGTCCATCGGTATGGAGTTTCTTCATGCGCTTTACAACAATATGATCTAAAGGGCATTGCCATAAGTAAGTGGTATTATCATTATTAATTTTGCATCTTTTAGTCTCTATGTTATGGATGTGAGTACTACTATCGAGATTCAAAAAGAATAAACCATTCACAACGGTTGCATGACCATAAAAGATGTTACTCATATAAATAGAACAACCATTATTCTCGGATTTAAATGAATAACCGTCTCGCAATATATAAGATCCAAATATAATGTTCATGCTTAACGTAGGCACCAAATAACAATTATTAAGGTTTAAAATTAATCCCGAAGGTAGATGTTGAGGGAGCGTGCCGACGGCCAAAACTTCAACTTTTGAGCCATTTCCTATGCGCATCGTGACGTACCTCGTCCCTTGCTAGCCGTCGTTTATTCTGTAGTTCCTGTTTCGAGTTACAAATGTAAGCAACTGAGCTAGTATCATATACCCAGGCACTACTACAAGTACTAGTAAGGAATACATCTATAACATGTATATCAAATATACCTTTGTTGAATTTTTTGGCCTTTTTATCCGTCAGGTACTTGGGGCAATTGCGCTTCCAGTGTCCATCACCCTTGCATTGCAAGCACATAGTGTCGGGCTTAGGTCCAGACTTTGGTTTCGGAGGGGTGGCAGCTGGCTTGCCTCCCTTCTTCGAGTTTTTGTTCTTTGCCTTCTTGCCCAGTTTCTTAAAACCGGTGGTCTTATTGACCAGCAACACCTGGTGCTCCTTCTTAATCTCCACTTCCGCATATTTCAGGATTGCGAATAATTCAGGAAGTGATTTCTGCATCCCTCGCATGTTATAGTTCAGCACAAGGCCTTTGTAGCTAGGTGGAAGTGGTTGCAGCACTCGGTCAACTCCCAGCTCATCCGGGATCGGGCATCCCAGCTGAACAAGGCGTTGAGCGTAGCCAGACATCTTAATTAGATGCTCGCTCACATTGCTATGCTCTTCCATTTTATAGTTAAAGAACGTCTCCGATTTCTCATACCTCTCAGCACGGGCTTGAGTCTGGAAAACCATTTTCAGCTTTTCAATTACCTCATAAGCCCCAGTATGCTCAAAACGTTTTTGGAGCTCCGGTTCCATGGAGTAAAGCATAGTGCACTGAACCATTGTGTGGTCCTCAGAACGCCACTGCCAAATGTTGGATTCATCCTCATAGGTTGCGGGTGCAGGGGGTGGACCAAGTGATGAATCATGGTCATACAGCTTACTTACAGCAGTGAGGATAATCCTCGGGTTACAGTACCAAGCCGTGAAGTTTGATCCAGATGTTTTTAGTTTCTCTTTCTCAAGGAACACATTGAAGTTGAACAAAGCTACAGCGCGGGCCATTGATCTACAACAATATTTGAAAAGACAACTTTTAGACTAAGTTCATGATAATTAATTCAAGTTAAAATTAATTATGAACTCCTACTAAACTCAACATCCCTCATAGTTGTTTAGCGTAACACGATCCAACTTCACTACACCAAATCCGATCATCACGTGAGATGATGTAGTTTCAATGGTGGACATCGATCATGTTGATCATATCATTCATATGACTCATGTTTGATCTTTTGATCAGCGTGTTTCAAGGCCATGTCTGTACATGCTAAGCTCATCAAGCTAAACCTTAGTGTTTTTGCATGTGCAAAACTGGCTTATACACGTAGTATGTGAACGTAGAACCTATCACACCTGATCATCACGTGGTGCTTCGGAACGACGATCTTTCGCAACATTGCACACTTAGGGAGAACACTTTTATCTTGATATTAAGTGTGAGGGATCAGCTTATAATGCTACCGCCGTTAATAAGCAAAATAAGATGCATAAAGGATAAACATCACATGCAATTTAATATGTGATATGGTATAGCATTTCTTGCGCCTTTGATCTTCATCTCCAACGCACCGGGGTGATCTCCGTCGTCATGACGCCATCTCCATGGTTGTCTCCACCACAAAGAGCAACTACTACTATAGCTAACTAATAGCGATAAAGTAAAGCAATTACATGGCGTTTAAGATTGACTCGCGGGTCATATAATAATAAGGACAACCATATATATGGCTCCTACCGGTTTCCAAACTCATCGACATGCAAGTTGTCAAATACTTACAAAACATGATCAGCTCATATATCAAATATATCAAATCACATCTTAGCTATACCACATCACATGTCCTGCAAAAATAAGTTAGATGGCTCTAGTTGTTGTTGCAAGTTTTACGTGGCTTCTATGGGAAGAAGAAGAACCATTCTTACCTACGCATCACAAACCACTAACGCTGATAATAAAAGTTGCTTATTAACCTTATTGAGGCCACGTTTTGCAAAGATAGTTTCAACTATAGTGGGAGAGACAGACACCCGCCAGCTGCTTATGCAATACAAGTTGCATGTCGAGCGTAAAACCGGTCTCTCGCAAGTGTACAAGTAATTACGAGTAAAGTTTGTCCGGGCCGCTTCATCCCACAATGCCGCGCAACAAATCAGTACACGTGGGAAGGTAGCAACAAGAAGATCAACCACTCACAAAAATCATTGTGTTCTACTCGTGTGAAGCATTTACGCATAGATCTAGCTCTGATACCACTGATGGGATTCGTTGCATTGAAAAGAAAAAAATTCCTACGAAGAACGAACAAAAGTAGATCTAATCTAGGAAAGCCAAGATCCAATATACAAAGATGGCAACAATGAGAATGAGATTAAGATCCACGTACCCTCATAGATCGCTAAGCGGAAACGTTCGTTAGAACATGGTTGGCGTAGTCGTACTGTCTTCGCGATCCAATCCGATCAAGCACCGCACGAACGACACCTCTGAGATATGCACATGTATGACTTAATGTCGTCTCCTCCTTCTTGATCCAGCAAGATGTCGTGGACAGGTAGATGAGAAGAAGTCCAGCAGCACGACGACGTGGTGGTGGTGGTGAAGATCTCCGCGGGCAGGGCTTCGCTGCGAGAGAGAGAGAGAGATGTGGAGGAAGGGCGCGGCTAGGGCTTGGAAGAAGTGGCCGGCCAGCCCTGCCCCCTCTCCTCTATTTATATGAGGCAAGGGAGGGGGTCGGCTGGGCCTTGCCCCCTCCTCGAAGCCTCAAGGGAGGCGGCCAAGGGGAGGGGGGCAAGAGTTCACCCTTCCAACGATGCCCCCCTTTTTAGTGTTTTCTTGGGCTTGGCCGGCTGGGCCTTGAGGGCCTTGTGTGCCTGGCCTAAGTGGGCCAGGACACTCCCTCTTGGTCCCATGCAGGCCTCCCGAAAGTGTGGGCTCCACTGGTGGCTCTCCGGAACCTTCTAGATCATTCTGATACAATACTGAAAAAATCTGAACTTTTTCTGGAACCCTAAAAATGACTTCCTATATATGAATCTTATTCTCCGGACTATTCCGAACCTCCTCGTGCTATCCTGGATCCCATCTATTTGTCATTACTACCCTAGCGACATCAAACCTTAAGTGTGTGTGACCCTACGGGTTCGCGAATATGCGGACATGATCGAGACATCTCTCCAATCAAGAACCAACAGCGTTATCGTGGATATCCATAATGGTTCCCATATATTCAATGAAGATCATTTATCGGTTGAACCACAATGTCGGGGATTCAATTAACCCTATATCCAATTTTCTTTCTCTCTCGATATATTACTTGCCCAAGACCAGATCATCGGTATCACCATACCCAGATCAATCTTGTTACTAGCAAGCACTCTTTACTCGAGTAACTCATTAGTCACTTGCTTGCAAGCTCTTTGGAAGTTACATTACTAAGTGGGCCCGGAGAATATCTTTCCGTCACATGGATGGATAAATCCCACTCTTGATTCATGTAACTCAACAAGCACCTTGCGAAGTACCAGAAATACATCTTTATGATCACCCTATTACGGAATGACGTTTGATGCCCCCAAAGTATTCTTTCAATGACGTGAAGTAACATAATCTCATGGTCTAAGGAATTAACTACTTGACATTAAAATCAACTTAGTTAATTTAAACATAGTGACTTGATCTTATTGCTTTGCTAAATTGGGTATGTCCATCACATTATTCTCCTAATGATATGACCTCGTTATTAATCGACATCTCATGTCCATGGCTACGAAACCATAACCATCATTAATCAACGAGCTAACCTAAGTAGAGGCTTGTTAGGGGACTCAATGTTGTTTATTAAACCACATATGTATTATGTTTCCAGTTAATACAATTATAGCATGGAATATAAACTTATATCATGAACCAGAGATATGATAATAACAAACTTTATTATTGCCTCTAGGGCATATTCCTAATAGTACGTATGCCGGCTCATCGGCGGCGAATCTTCCGCGCGGTGGCGGCCGTGGCTGGCTGGCGAGAGGGACGACAAGGCGGTGATGGCCGGCCATGAGGCATTGCGAGGCGGCGCTGGCCGACACGAGCCTCGGTAATGCCTCGTAGGTGCGTGCCGGCAGGGTTGGCGGCAGCGTGCAGGCTAGACGGCGGCACGGCGGCGCGATGTACGGCTGGACAGTCCGGGGAAATTTGGCCGGCCCGTCCAGCACGTTGGGAACGAGACTAGCCGGACTGTTTGGCACCTTTTTTGATAGTCTCGCTGGACACACACCAGACTGTCTTGCGGTGCCTGCGCCGGACTGTTTTGCGGCGGCGGTCGCGAGGTTGTCCTGCGGCAGCCGTGATCACGCGGTTAGCCGGCGGGAGCGGTGATCGGCGCCAGCACGTACGTGAGATGGATCGGGGTTGTACCGTTCGTGTGGAATAGAAGTTGAAAAATACAGTACGCCTATATGCGGGCATACCGGGTTTTGAATTTGGGTTTGGACATGTGTTTGAACAGCACCGGTTGGGTTTGGTTCAGTTTTGGGGGAGGGGATTGTACTGGAGCAAGCCTCCTTCTTGACAGCATGCACAGTTTACTTTATGAGAGGGTCAGCTCAGCAATCATCAAAAGGTATGCTGGTAATAATACTAGCTAGTAATATAATTATTACATGACTGGCAAGAGAGGAGCCGAGTTTTATTATTACCACCATAAAGACTTTGTACACAGAGGAGCCTAGCTAGAGGAGCTCTTCACTCTCTTGCAGTAAAAGGATCATATTATTATTACACAGATGGGAAATAGAAATTGATGGCACCCGAAGGAGCATATCAATGGAGCGAACTAAAACTAATGCCGACAGGCAGCGCGGCAGCCATCCAAGAAGGTGGCGCACCTCACCTAGAAGCTTCTAGAAGCCGTCAATCTTACTGGCAGCTTAGTAGTAGTTTACTTCCTTGCAGCCTTCCTTGCAAGCTTTGCAGCAGCCTTCCATGATCTACTTCCTCCTCGGCTTGAGGATGTCGCCGTCGACCATCTTGGCGAATCTCCCTCGCACTCTTGGCAGGCTGTCTGCTAGAACCTTCCTGCAAGCATACTGCAACAAAAGAATTGCAAACATTTATGACTTACTCATCTTTCATTCATCACCGTTGATTAGCCTCTTTGATATTTCCTATCTTTCTTACTTGCATATATCTAGAAAAAAAAGGAGATTTTGTGTACCTTGATCTTTCTGCTAAAGTTTCTCTTGATCTTCTTCTTCCTGTACCTGGTGAGCTTCTGCCTCCTTTCCTCAGTGTTCAGGTCCCTGATGGCCCCAAGCCTCTCACAACACGTGTGAACATTTCCGTAGTTCCCAGGCCGAGGGGTATTGGCACCAAGATTCTGTCCAAAAAAAAAAGGGAACGATGGGTTTGGGCATAATTAGTAACATCTGAAATCACATCACTGGCCAGTGTCATCGATAGCTTTATGTAGAGTCTCTTTTGTTGACAGCTGTGCACTTTAGGTCATATCATTATCTTTAGGACCTTGACATATAAAAAATAATGATATTCTAAGTTGCTTTATGATCCACTGACAGTGAGAGACAAAAAAAATGGCGATTCACGACAATATTAATTCCATGTCCGTGCAGTGTTGTGTAAGTGTAGCGCAAGAGAGCTAAAAAAGAAAAGGATCATCATATCATATTCATACCTGGATGTGTCCGAACGCCGCCTCCAAGTCGAGCCCTTGGAAATCCAGGAAGTTGGGCCTGACCCTCACCGACGATGTCCCGTTCATCCAGTCCGTCGAGTTGGGGCACCCGGAGCTGATGCTCTTGTGCAGCTCTCCGGCAGGGACCTCGACCTGATGCAGCTTAGAGATCTCGACGTCCGGCAGCTCGGATATCGTCTCCTCGATCAGCGACTTCTCCATGAGCTCCTTCTGGCACTCGTACAGCACCTCAATCAAACCCACATTGATGGCGTCGTTCTCGCCAGAACCAGACATCATCGAGAACGCGGGGTCAAGGCGAAGCAGAGGTGGTTCCTCGATGATGGGCTCCGGAGCATTGAACAGGCCCCCTTCTCCTCCCAGGTCGTACTCCGAGGTCAAGGACGGCTGCTCCATGTATCCCTGTTTTTTTTTTTTACATCAAGACTCCACCAAATTCGATCCATTTGGCAGGACAGCTCGCAAAGGGAAACTAATTTGTGTGAGTGACCTGGCTGGCCCTTTGTGTGGCTTTGAAAGATCGATGTGAAGATTCAAGGCCAATAACGAGGGTCAGTCGATCAGTGGTTGGTGAATTGATGTGATGCAGGTTGTGTGCGTACTTGTGATGGATGCTGGCGAGAAGCACCTGTACACCATGCATGCACTAGTACACCTACCTCCGCTCTAGATGATCAGTTAATTATATATAATTAATCAGCTAGGAATTGCATTATTATAAGTTGATAGGGACTGAGGGGTTGCATCATTATAATTATTTACAAAGCTTGGAAAGCGGCATCTTAATATGTCCGTCCCGGCCCGACAAACCAATGCTGCTAGCGTGCTATCGATATCCATGGAAAAAAAGAATGGGAAAGCAACAGTTGAATCCGGATGAAGAAGACAAGACATCTTAGGTATCCGACGAGGATAATATGGAGGCCAATTTACCTTTTACTACATGTGAGAGACGAGTAGTATGAAACACATATGACCCTCGATTTTGCATGGGTATAATAGACCTTTTAGTCAGGAAATAAATCCGGTGCTTATATATCGCATTAATTATACCGGAATTCAGGTAACGGATCTGTTATTTCCGGCCTCCATGCTGTAAACGTTCCTTTGATCATTAGTATCCGTGATATTCTGAGGAAACAAATCACCCCGATTTCCTTTCTCTTTCGTTTCCATGTAATGTTAATGGCCATGTACGTGTAAAAAAAAGACCATGTAGAGCTCTTGTGTGCATGGCGGCCGCAGGACACAACGGCAAAGCACAACGTTTGCGTCCATTAATGGCGCCCTGTACCATCTAACGAATTGTACCATGGAGACATGAAGTCAAGGACACATAATATGATTCTTACACCGGTGCCGCAGTATTGATCTTGCAATTTTAGCGAAGCCTTTACCACAAGCTTGTATATGGCAACGCCACCACATGTCCGGCGGGCGATGCTTCATCGAGAAGACAGTGACATCACTAGTGTTTTGAGCATGATGCCGATTTTACCGGTAATCCTAGACATACGGAAGGATTGGGTTACGGAAAGATTACGGACCAAGGTGGGCTGCCTTGGTTGGTTGGAATTTGATCCAGTGCTGAAAACCCGGGCCTGACTCAGGATTTCCACCGCTGCTTTATGAGTCCGTAAGACTTTTCTGTAAAAGCTTTTTGTAGGTGTAGCATTTCTCCGATTTTACCCTCAATGATTTGTACTACTCACGTGTTGAGCACTAGTATAGATCGTACTACTCACGTTTGGAGCACTAGTATGGATTAATCTTGTCCACTGGATCCACAAAAATAGATGGCCCATATCAATTTAAGGGTACCATACGGAGGATGAAATAGGGAAACCAGTCTTTCAAATAGAGCACAACAGGGCCCAGATCCGGATGACTTCCTCGCTATATTCTATCAAAACTTTTGGGTTGTCATCAAGCCAGACTTCCTAGATTTGTTTGGCTATCTCCACGTCGAACAGCAAGACTTGTTTAGGCTCAATTTTGGTGAGATAATTTAGCTGCTTAAGATTAATGAGACCGAACGGATCCAACGATACAGACCAATCCGACTCCTTAATGTGAGCTTCAAAATTTTCACAAAGACCGCAACTATTAGACAAAATTTGGTGGCAGACCATGTGGTTCGACTAACACAGACGACTTTTATGCAAGGTACAAATATCCTTGACAGGATTGTGATCCTTCATGAGACGGTCTACGAAGTACACTGGAAAAAGATGAATGAGGTGATCTTTAAAATTAACTTTGAAAAGACTTATGACAAGGTCAAATGGTCATTTCTTCAGCATACCTTAAGAATGGAAGGTTTTCCTGAAGTATGGCGCGCTTAGATCCATAATTTTGTCACTGGAGCTAGTGTGACCACTAAAGTCAATGACGACGTTGGTCATTACCTCTGATGAAAAAATGGCCAAACGTGGACTCCCACACCAGGAATTATGCGTTTTCTGCAAATCTGTGAAGGAGGATCCTCACTACCTATTCATATGTTGCGCGGTAGTGCAAATCATCTGGAGCTCTGTTCTGATTTGGGCTGGCATCCCCCAGGTTGTTCCAACCACTGCGACATCTCTCTTCAGTGATGGTGGTCTAGAGCGAGAGAAAGGCTTCAGGAACCTAAAGCCAAAGTTCTAAATTCCCTAGTGATGATAACTCTTTCGGCAATATGGCGAGAATGAAACGGTCGTGTTTTTGACAATGCCCACAAGCCAGTTCAGCAGATCATGGATCAAATCAAAGTGGACGCGAAGCGTTGGAGCCTGGCGAGTGGGGGTCGTCTTAGTATACCTGCAGGCTAGGCATAGATCTTCAGACTTCGGGTTTGTTTGCTGTTTGTTTACGCTAGGTTCCTAGCCGGTCGTGTTTGGTCGGTCCGATTTAGGTCATTTTTTTCAGGCCGTTTTCTTCTTGTTTAGGCTTTGTTTTTTATTTTGATCTTCCTTCTTGTACGTTCTGTACTCAATGGCTGGGCTCTGCCCTGCATCTTCTTTCCTTCTAATATAACACATGCAGTTTTCCTGCATGGTTTGGAAAAAAAATAGCGAACCATTATCACCCAAGTTGTTCAACGTAGTGGCAGATATGTTAGCTATCATGATTGAACGCGCAAAATTAAACAGCCAAATTGAGGGGTAATTCCACATCCAGTGTAGTGTAAGCGTGCGTTTGGTTGATGGCTTTGTAGGGATGGGATGGGATCATCCACACCTTGAGTATGGGAATCTTGGATGGTCCATTTTTTAGCTTTTGTTTGGTTCGGAAGGACCAGGACCAGGATCAGGACGCCATTAGAACCAGCAGCAATCGGCTTAGATGGTCAGCAGGTTAAGAATTATCTTAAGAGTAATTAACAACAATTAGCAGAGTCCTGGGTGGCATAGGGAGCAGAGACCGTCGTCGCCGGTCTGCGTGGTTGCCAGCCTGCTAATCTTGGACGGCTTGCCGGTCGCGCCCTGGTGAGCAGCCACGAGCTTGAGGCAGGCGGCTGCGGCACTCCTATACCCGGCCGCCGGCGGGTCCCTGGTCTCTGTCGGCCGCGGCTCCCTAAAATCGGCTGGCGGCCACGAAGGTTGAGGCGGGCGGGCGAGCTTGAGGCAAGCGCCTTAGCGAAGCGGCTCTCCAATTCCCGGCCGCCGCCGGCTCCCTAGTCTCGGCCGGTTGCAGCTCCCCTAAAACCGGCCGGCGGCCACGGAGGTTGAAGCGGGCAGGCCTGGGGCGGCGTCTCGGCGAGCGGTGGCCTAGCGAGTGGAGATCGGACTTGGATGGGGTGGTGGCTTTGGGCAGCAGCGGTGAGCTCCTATGGGGCGGCGCCGCGGCGACAGTGTGCTCCGATGGGACGGCTCGTGTTGATATTAGCACTAGGGAAAAAGATTAGGAGCGGTCCACCGATTGGAAATACGTGGATGAGGAGGTCCGGCCAATTTGAAGGGATCACTTGAGTCAGCATCTTTGTGGTATATTCTGTTATGTGGATGGTACCATCCCTCTTGATTTACAACCAAACACATTCAAAATTAGGACCATCCCATCCCATCCACCCTCTGGTCCTCAACCAAACACACGCTAAGTGTGGCGCAAGAGAGCTAGAAAGAAAAGGTTCATCATCATATCATAGTCATACCTGGATGTGTCCTTCACTGTAAGCTGTCCCCGGCCCTCGAGTCCTTGCAAGTTGGGTCTCACGCTCACCGATGACGTGTCCCGGTCATCCAGTCCGTCGAGTTGAGGCACCAGGAGCTGACGCTCTTGTGCAGCTCTCCGGCTGGGACCTCCTCCTGAACCTGCAGCGTAGAGATGTCCACGTCCAGCAGCGACATCTCCATGAGCTCCTTCTCGCACTCGTACAGCACCTTGATCAGACCCACGTTGATGTCGTCGTTCTCGTCGCCAGAGCCAGGCATCATCGAGAACGTGTGGTCGAGGCCAAGCAGCGGTGGTTCCTCGATGATGGCCTCCGGAGCCTTGAACAGGTCCCCTTCTCCTCCCAGGTCGTACTCCGAGATCAAGTACGACTGCCCCATGTATCCTGGTTTTTCTTACGTCAAGACTCCACCTAATTCGATCCCTTGGCAGGGCAGCTAGCAAAGGGAAACTAATTTCTGTGAGTGACTTTGAAAGATGTGGAAGATTCGAGGCCACAATAACGAGGGTCACTGCAGCTTGTGTGATGCAGCACAAGTAGATAGAAACATCACTGTCTCTTGTGCTCGTACGATGTGATTGAAGCCCTGTACTGACAACTACCTCCGCTCTAGCTGACACGAGGGAATTGCATTATTGTAGTCAATTAATTATATTATCGGCTCTGCCGCACAAAGCGAGGGAACAAGAAAAAGACAAGACATGAGACTAGGTAAGGGATGTATGTGCGTAACCAAGCATGTATCGATCGGAGCTGGCGTAGATGGCATCGTCGGCGGCGGCGGAGGAGGCCGAGAAGCCGAACCCCGCGTCGGCGAACATCACCTCATCTTCTTTGATTGATATCCAAGAGCGGCGGCGCGAGGACCTAGCGGCTGGGATGAAAAGTTTGGTGCGAGTGAAGTGAATAAATGGAATGAAATTCCATCGCTCTCTCCTTCCTTATTTCTTTCCTTAAAAAGCTTGGCACTTTCCGTCGCTCTCTCTCCTTCCTTATTTCTTTCCTTCTTAAAAAGCTGTAGCTCTCTCTCATCGTACTCCTCTAAAAAGATTTTATATTTTTACTTTTGTTTTGAAGTGGGAAGATCTTCTCTCTCTCACATGTCACATGGCTGCAATCTCCCCATCACCCATACGCCCACCTGGCCATATTGCCAATCCATTTCGCCAGGACCAAAAGCCAATAATGTACGCACCATGCTCCAGTAACCAGCAAACAGACAATGAAGCTGTTGCAGACGCCAGCGGGGCGGTTTCCCTTAGCGACGCAACAGGTTACAGACGCAGCGGCCAATGGATGGATAGCAATTGTCTCTCGTACAGTGAACGTACCTAACATATAATAAGTACCTACTCCCTCTGTACTCGATTAAGTGTGGACATCTATCTTTTCAATGCACTTTCAAGTAGCAAAAAATATTTCTCTCTCACCGCACGGAAATCAAACCCAATAATATTTTTTTGAGAAACACAGTACAAACGCAGACGCTCACATACACGCGCATACACTCACCCCTATGAACGCACACACGCACACCCTACCCCTATGAGCACCTTCGGAAGACTGAGCCGGCGGATTGGATCTTGAAATTGACGAAGTCACCACAGGCGCCTCGCTGTCGACGGGAACGTCACCTCCACTGAATGAATATTCCACCTTTATGAGAAACACAGATGTCAAACAACAAACAAACCCGAAGTCTGAAGATCTATGCCTAGCCCTTCAGGGCACTGTTCATGCACGTGCCAACAGTGCGCGCGAATGAACAGTGTCTTGGCCTGATTTTTAAAATATTTGACAGAATTTATTTATAATTTTTCAGTGATTTTCTTAATAATTTTTTATAGTAATTTATCAGTAGAAGTTCTCAGCTTTGGCACAAAAAATACAGTAATATGTCAGTGAAGATTTTCAGCTTCGCGCCAGTAATTTCCCGACGTTAACTATTAAACAGTCGTTTGTCGAGGTCGTTAAGTATCTATGATTTTTTAAATTTTTGACAGAATTTCTTTATAGTTTTTCAGTGATTTTCTTAATAATTTTCGTCAGTAATTTATCAGTAGAAGTTCTCAGTTTTGGCAAAAAAATTACAATAATATGTCAGTGAAGATTTTCAGATTCGCCCCAGTAATTTCCCGACGTTAACTATTGAACAGTCATTTTTTGAGGTCATTAAGTATCTATTTTACATAAATAAAAGCCGAACTACTTTGCCTCGCTCCCGGCCCTCTAGGGCAATGTTCATGCGCGGGCAAACAGTGCCCCTGCAGATGAACAGTGTTTTGGCCTTGATTTTTTTTTTCTTTTTATGACAGAATTGCGTTATAACTTTTCAATGATTTTCGTAATAATTTTCGACTTTTATCAGTAGAAGTTCTTAGCTTTGGCAAAAAAAAAATACATTAATTTGTCAGCGAAGATTTTCAGCTTCGTGTCAGTAATTTCCGGACGTTAAATATTGAACAGTCGTTTTTCGAGGGTCGTTAAGTATATATTTTTTTTCAAAAGTAATTTATCGGTACAAATCTTTAGCTTCAACTGTTTTTTCATATCAGTAGTTCCAGATAGTAATTACACGACATTAAATACGCGACGGTGCATAATTGTTTGGCGGTAATTTCCCAATAATATTTCTTCGGTGAACGAACGGTGATTCTCTGACATTAGTTCTTCCGCACCTCTACTTTAAAATAATTATTTTATCGTTCATCGACTCTTTTAACCGAAAAAGCACTAATGCATACTGTAAAAAAATACTTATTTTTTCCCACATACTACTCCTTTCTTCTACATTGATTTAGGGAAAAAAATACTCCAATATTTGCCGCCTCTTTTACCGAGGGAAAATATTGCCGTGTTTGTCCATGGTACCACCAGAAGAAATGTTCTTACTCCACCGCCCGTCATCCATTTTATATGGGAAAAATACTATTGCCTTCTTCTACAGTGTCTTCGGAAAAATGTACTTACTCCATCTTCCGCCGTCTGTGTCAGCTAGAGAAACTAATACCTTCTTCTTTTATAGAAACTCCAAAAATAAAAATACTTCACCATCCGCCGCCTCTTTTAGTCGTCGAAAATACTACTGTCTTCTCTATGGTATCTCCGGAGAAAACTTGCTCTGTCGTTTGTCATCTTTTTCAACCGCGGCACATTGTCCTCGCTACGGGCACTACAACTACAGTGCAGTGCTATTGGTATACTACCCTATTTTTCCATCGCCCTATAATCATCAGGTGATTTTTACTGTCCCATTTTTTTCATCTCTTCACGGTCACGTACGGGCGCTGGAAAAATTTCTGAAACATGCCCCGAGAGTACCACTTTTACTTATTTGAATAGTGCTTCCACACCATCACTTCTGCAGTACTTTAGCAATCCAAATATCGTACGGTAATTACACGATATTAAATACTCGATGGTGCATAATTTTTTGGCGTTAATTTCCCTATAATATTTCTTTGGTGAATGAACCATGATTCTCTGACATTAGTTCTTCCATACCTCTACTTTAAAATAATTATTTTATCATTCATCGACTCTTTTATCCGGAAAAAGCACTAATGCATACTGCAAAAAAATACTTATTTTTCCCACATACTACTCCTTTCTTATACGTTGATTTAGGAAAATAAATACTCCAATATTTGCCGCCTCTTTTACTATGGGAAAATATTGCTGTGTTTGTCTACGGTACCACCAGAAAAATGTTCTTACTCCACCGCCCGTCATCCATTTTATATGGAGAAAATACTATTGCCTTCTTCTACGGTGTTTTTGGAAAAATATCCTTGCTCCATCTTCCACCGTCTGTGCCAGCTAGAGAAACTAATACCTTCTTCTTTTATAGAAACTCCAAAAATAAAAATACTTCACCATCCGCCGCCTCTTTTAGTCATCGAAAATACTACTGTCTTCTCTATGGTATCTCCGGAGAAAACTTGCTCTGTTGTTTGTCATCTTTTTCAACCGCGGCACATTGTCCTCGCTCCCGGCACTACAACTACGGTGTAGTGCTATTGGTATACTACCCTATTTTTTCCATCGCGCTAAAATCATCTGGTGATTTTTACTATCCCCTTTTTTCATCGCTTCACAGTCACCTACGGGCGCTGGAAAAAATTCTGAAACGTGCCGCTATGGTACCACTTTTAGTTATTTGAATAGGGCTTCCACACCAGCACTTCTGCAGTACTTTAGCAATCCAAATATCGTACTACATCTACAATATTTTAACCAACGATCTAGATACCAATGGCGCGGTGTATCGCCAAGCCAACCTTCCTAGTATATAGTATATATGATGCAAGCGGCCAGTTGAATCTAATCTCATCTCTCACACATTATCACATAGTATTCTACGATACAAACCTATCATTGATTAGTTAGGATATTGCCTTGTTTGTTGCCATGTACGGATCAAAGTTTTGAATTTCGAACGAAAAAATCGAATTTCGGGCAAAATTTGGCAATTTCGTTTGGGCCCTGTATTAGTATAAACAAGTCTTATTTGAATTTTCAGCCCGGCTCATGCTCCAGTATAGCCCATAGATAGACCCCTGTGGTATAAAAACCAAAATTTAAAATAGCGGGCTATGCTATTTAGCGGCAGCTCGACGAGAAGCTATGAAAAGCTATAGCGGAGCTATAGCGAAGCTAAGCCCTATTTACCACTGACGAGGGTGCTCCTCGGCAATGTCCATCTTTTGGGGTTTAGGATTGACGGAATCCTGCAGGCTGACACGAGACATCGGATACCAAACAAACGGGGAGAGAGATTTACCCAGGTTCGGGGCCCTCGATGAGGTAAAACCCTTACTTCCTGCTTGTCTGATCTTGATTGTCGAAATTATCGGGTTACAATGGGGTAGCCGAAGCCTAAGATTAAGATCTCGTCGAGAGGCTAAGATTTCTAATGACCTAGCTCTAGACTTGCGGTGGATCTGGCTGTGTTGATTGTGTGTCCCTCGGCAGACCCTCTCCTGGCCCTTATATTGCAGGCCTGGTCCCGAGAGTTCTGTCCGGGTTCGACTAGGTTACAAAGAGTTCTATAGCTAAACTTTCCTTGTTCTTCGTCTTCTTGCCTTGTTCATCACGTATCCTTTCTTGAAACCGATGTATCGGCCAACCTTGGTCGATGGATGACCTTCCTGGGTCCCTGGTTGGGCCGTAGGAGGTAGCATAACATTGGTTACCCGAAGGGTAATGCCCACATCAGTAGCCCCCGAGTGACTGGCCGAAGTAAAGCTTCGAGCAGGGACTAAAATTGCCTTCTGTCGAACGTCCATAATTGCCGAAGAATCTTGATCTCTCGAAACCAAAAGCTTTATTTTTATCATGGAGTGCAAGTTTGGCCAGATCCGAAATGGAAGGTTGTGAAACGTGGAAGAAGAAAGACAAAGAGGTATCACGGAGATATGGATAGATGGGGTAATTCGGGAAACAAGTTATTCCAAGAGGCTCGCGAGCCAACTAATTGTGGATCATGCAATAGTAAGGGGCACAATAGAAGAAAATGTACATCCGGCAAAAAGTCAAAGAGCAATGATGCTAGCACAAGCCAACAATCAAGTAGCTAACAAGCTTTAAATCAACCTCAAAGCCAACAAGCTCCTAGCCAACAAGCCCCAAGGCAACAAGCTCCAAGCCATGAAAGTCCAAGCCAACAAGCTCCTTCGCAACAAGGTCCAAACCAAGAAGCTCCAAGCCAACAAGCTCCAAGGCAACAAGCTCCAAGGCATCAATCACAATGGTGACAACCTCCAAGGCAACCAAGGATTCATGTAGGGCTTAGTAGAGGTCGCTATGGTGTACGTCGGGGTGCTAGTATGCTAAGATACCTAGCGGGGCCTTGTCCGTATGTATTGTACGCTAAGATATTAATTGTATTGTACTTTCTATTTTCCTATTCCGTGACTAACTTTAGTTTTTTTAATTTTGTTTTCAGGTATGGAAACTCAACCCACCAAGGGGAAGGGGGCGTGGGAGGGCAATGAGAAGGAGGACTCCGTTTGGGAGGAGGCTGTGAGGACGATGCGGAAGAGGGAGAAGGAAGAAGTTGTGAGGAAGGAGAAGGAGGAGCACGAGAAGAAGATGGCCGAGCGTGCCCATATGCAAAGGGAGTATGAGGAATACCAGAGGCGCGAGAAGAAGAGGAATGAGAAGCTCCAGGCTGAACGGGACCGTCTATGGAGGGAAAAATTCCAGAGGAACTGGGAACTTGCTCAACTAGCGAGGAAGAGGGCCAATAGGATGCACCTAGAGGAGGTGGCTAAGAAGGCTGAGCGCATAAAGGAGGAAAGAGCTCAAGAGAAAGCTTCAAAGACAGAGGAGCGCCACCATTTCTTCGACTCGGTGGTTCAGTTGGCTCGTGACATAAGGGAGAAGGAAGAACTGGCTGAACAATCTAAGAAGAAGAAGGCGAAGGGGGAGGGAGCCTTTGCCACGCAGTGATGTCCATTTGGCTATGTTCTTGTTGTCGAACCTTGATGTTGTGTGAACCTTGATCTTCTCGAACCTTCATGTCGTCGCACCTTATTGTAATTCTAACCTTGATGTCGTCGAACCTTACGTGTTATCTGAACAATTATGTTGTCTCGTACCTGTTGTGTACAATGTTGTATTGAAAACTGTTGAAATAAGATAGGAATTTGCATGGTTTAGCACAAGTCAACGTGTGGCGCCCTTTCCATGGGTGCCACACTTCACTGTGTGGCGCCGATGTCATGGGCGCCACACATGTCAAATTATATGGCGAACATATCCAGGGGCTCCGGACGCTTAGTCCTTAGCCGTTTTGGCGACCGTGGATGTGTGGCGCCCTTCCGAGCGGTGTGTGGCGCCGATGGGAGCGGCGCCACACATCCTGCCACGTCAGACGCGAGCACACATCAGCGTCGGCCGCGCCACGTCGGATGGGCGAGTGGCGCCGCTCGCATGGGCGTCACACAGTGAGGTGTGGCGCCGATGGGAGGGGCGCCACACAAAAGGGTTAGATGGGTGAAATAGTTTGGCCGGAGGGTCTGTGTTATACTTTCAGAAAAAAGTTATTTTTGTGTAAATCGCCACTTGTATGGTCGTGTGCAGAGAGATGGGCCACGTAGCGCGGAGATTTCGAATTAAAGCTTCCCAGGCCCCATCGTATCTCTGGGTGTGCGGTTCCCCGTTAGAGCAAACAAAAATTCAAAACGCTCTGTGTTCGGTTGGACAGAAGCCTGTCTATCTCGGAAAAAAAGGTATCAGAGACGTCGTTTGAAACTGTACGCCGGTCTGTGCTTGTGGCCAAGCTGCTCTGTACGCCCTTGGAGGTCCTGGTACGTGGGCGCTTCGCTGGCGTGACGGACGCCGGCCGACGGACTGCGCGTATGCGGGAATAAAAATCGTTCCGCTCTCCTGCGGGCGACCGGACGGGACGTGCAGGTGGCGCTGTGCGTTTTGCGGATGATGATGGACTAAGACCAAGGGCAGCACGTGTGTCGATCGGCACAAAAATCAGGAGTGAACCACACATGCCATGCGTGAAACAGTAGGTTCCACTTCAGATTGAGACCGTCTCTCTAGCTCTCCTTAGGCTGGTGCTAACGCGGGCTGGAGGACGGGCGCTACCGCCCGCGACGGGGCGAGAGGGAGGCGACAGGCAGGCGAGACGGCAGCGCGGGGCGGTGGATCCACCGCCCGGCGGTAGCGCCCGCTACCGCCCGGCTGCCGCCCGCGTTGGGGGCGAGAGGGAGGCGACAGGCGGGCGAGAGGGGGGCGGCAGCGTTGGCAGCACGGGGCGACAGCGCGGGCGAGAGGGAGGGGGTAACGGCTAGCTGACGTGGCGCGATCTGATTCGTCCACGTCAGCTAGCCGTTGGGGTAGCCGTTGCTGGCTCAAAAAATTCGAAAAAAAAGCCAAAAAACCCCAAAATTTCATCCCCACCCCCTATAAATACCCCCATATGGTTTCACTCACTCCACACCCATTTCATCTCATTCATCTCCTTCACTCTCTCAAATCTTCTCCACCATGTCTGGTTGGACTCCAGATATGACCTCGTTCACGGATCTCTTACAGCCCGACGGGTCACCAGTACACCTAGATGATGTCTCTCCGACACATCGTCGCTCCAATGTCGGTTCTTCGCCGCTTCCCCGAGTTTTATACTCCTCCGGCACACCACCTCCGGGGCCATATGGGCCATACGCTCCACCTCCGGCGCCATATGGTGGGAAGCTGTTCGCAATGAAGCGAAGTGGAAAGGACAACATGGTCCTGGTAGTGGAACCGATTCCACTGCCAAGAGAAGCCGTCTGGGAGTTTCTGGTAAGTACAGCTCTAGCGAGGCGACGACGGAGGAGGAGCGTCCAACGGGCCGCGATAGGGCTAAGGCCGCGGCACGTAAGGATAGGAGGAAGGGGAAGGAATCCTCATCAAGCAGTGAGGTAGCAAGTAAATCCTTCGCGATGAAGAACATGTGGAATGGTTTAGTGAAGGCTAAGCTACTCAAGCAATGGAACAAAATGAAAAACCGATCAACCGCCGACATGAACGAAGCAGAAAAGCGCAAACATGCGAAGGCCATCCAGATGGTGGAAAAAGAGCTTGGTCTGGAAGGTGATGACGACGAGGAGGAGGAGGAGGAAGAGGAGTAGAATTTATTTTTTATTTATTATGTAATTTTTAAAATTTATTATGCAATTTTATTAATTATTATGTAATCGGTAACATTTTGAGTTGAATAAAATAATTTTCTTGCATTATTTTAAATGTCTAAAAAAAATCGAGTGAAATAACTTAATCTGAAAAAGAAATGGTGATGTGGAGGAGAGAGAAGTGAGAGCTGACACTATAGCCTGTGCACTGGCACCGTGGGGTGAGAGTGGGGTGAGAGTGAGGAAAAAAGCTGACGTAACAGGCTATAGTGGGGTGATGCATTGGCACCACCCTTAACACATTAACAGTTGGTTCCACGCGAATGCAAACAAAAAGTTCAGGAGCGAACCACACATGCGCGCCATGCGTGGAACGCAATGATATGGGCTAGTCGATAACACCTCATGCATCATTAGTTGGAAATTTATACATTTAGTGAAAACTTACCCAATAAATCATACGGTATCTTGGTAAAAATATCTCCAGAACTTGCGTAGCAGTACTTCCGATGTCACGAGTCATTTTATAGGTCAAGTGAAATTGTTCGGCATCACAACATAACTTTTCAAGAACCCTCCTACAAATACATCGATCATGCACCGGTTTAAATTTTGAAGTACCTAAATACAGGGGCGGAGCCAGCCAATAAGAACGGCCGGTGCTAAACAGACTACTTTGGCCTGATATCACTATATTTCTCATTTTTCTGTCAAGAATCAATGGATGCTATTACCTGGGTTTTCTTGTCTGGCTAAAGCACGGGTAGCCCTGGGCGCAGCTCCGCCTCTGCCCCCTAAATATATACACAAAAGATAATCAAACTTGCCAATACTTAGGTTCCATGTCACTGACACCTGGTTGACTACAATTGATCTTCTAGGTCAAGCAAATTATTCGGAACTACATTTTAAATTTTCAAGAAGCCTTGTAAAGATAAATTTTGTGCGCTTGTTAAATTATTATTACTTGGGTAAAATAGCCATGAATAATAATCGGAAATCGACATGCCGGGCGACTATAGGTCATCTTATAGGCGAAGCAAATTATTCGCTACTTCAATTCAAATGTTCAAGCACCTGATAGAACATTTTCCGCCCTTTTGGGTTTTGTGTGTTTGATGTCAACAACAGGCACCTATTTATGTGTGTTGATGTAGACAGGTACATGGTTTCATTATACATATATGGCTGGTGGAATGGATTGACAAATCTGGAGTCATTGCTGCCATTTTGCTCTTGGCGGAAGTTCCGGCCCCTGCAGGCGGAAGTTCCGCCCAGATGCTCCTGACAGCTGTTTTGCTCTAGGCGGAAGTTTCGGCCCCTGCTGGCGGAAGTTCCGCCCAGATGCTCCTGACAGCAGCATCTCAGCGCCTCCCACGAAGAAGCTCGGCGGAAGTAGGCCGGAAGTTCCGGCCAGCGGAACTTCCGCCCTACTTCCGGGCAAGTTCCGAAAACTGAGTTTTTACTCGCAGATGGTTCCAGTATGGTTTTCGCGTTATTCCGGAAGCAGGCCGGAACTTGGCCGGAACTTCCGGTAGTTCCGCCCTAGTTCCGCCCACACTCAGTCCTTCAGCTGCTCTGGAGCGAAAGCATCCAGCCGGAACTTCCGGCCCTTGTGGCCGGAACTTCCGGTGTTACACAAAAACGCCCACAACGGTCAGATCTGAAGCCCTACTCATATAAATAGCTTTCTTCTTCATTGGGACAAGTTGCTCAATCATTGCACAAGGTCATCCACCATTAGAGCCACTTCAAGAAATACAAGATTCACAAGATCTTCCCCTCCAACCATCCAAAGCTCTTGATCTTTGGAGATCCGAAGGAGAAGACCCCGATCTACATCCTTACCGAAGCGATTCTCATTTCCCCCTCATATGCTTGAGGGCCCCTTTGCTAGTGTTCCTCTTTTGAGAAACCCTAGTTGGTTGTAGTTGATAATTGTTCTTTGTGTTGTTGTTGTTACAGATTTGGGAGCCTCCAATTTGGTTGTGGATGTGTGCCCCAGGAACCTTGTAAAGGCCCGGTTTCCGCCTCGAGGAAATCCCTTAGTGGAAGTGGGCTAGGCCTTCGTGGCGTTGCTCACCGTTGACCTGAGTGAAGCCTTCGTGGCGTTGGTTTGGCTTTCGTAGCAACCACACTCCTCCAAACGTAGACGTACCTTCTTGCAAAGGAAGGGAACTACGGGAATCAACTCCGTGTCTCCGCGTGCTACACTCTCGGTTTCCTCTATCCAATTATCTCTCCTATATATTGCGTAGCTATATCTTGCTTAGTTGTTAACCTTGTCATATAGGTAAATTCACATAGTTGCATATCTAGAGAATTTACCTTTGTGTCAAGCCTAAATTGAAACAGAACTAAAAATTGATTAGCACCTATTCACCCCCCCCCCCCCCGCTCTAGGTGCGACATACGATCCTTTCATTTGGTATCAGAGCATCGGCTCTTATTTCGGGCTTAACCGCCTAAGAGTATGCCGGACGATGAGGGTACGGAAGGGGCCGCTAAGCCGGTCTCTATGGATGATCTCAAGTTGATGGAAACATCTTTGAGGTCCTCCATGGAAGCTCAAATGGAAAGCATGAGAAAAATGATTTCCGAGCTTTTACCGCGGGCTCCCTCCGTCCTCCCCGTCATAGAGGGAAGGGACAAGAGTGGGTTAGAAAAGGGAGATGCTTAGGGCATCTCCAGCGGGGCGACGCATTTTGGATGCCAAAACAGACCATCGCGTCCGTTTCCGTCAGCCCAAATGGTCGAAATCGACCTCGCGTCCGTTTGCGTCGGGGTGCCTAAAAGCCTGCACGAGACGAGGAAAATCATGTCGGCGCTCAACATGGATTATCAAAGGATAGACTGTTGTCCAAAAGGTTGCGTTCTCTTCTGGAAACAGTTTGCGGAGGACAAGTACTGTCCCATTTGTAAGGCCTCTAGGTATGAAGAGGTAACGGGAAAGGATGGTTAGGTGAGGCAGTCAAAGATCGCAAAGTCGATTCTTCGGTATCTCCCATTCATAAAAAGAATCCAGCGGCTTTACTTGACTGAGGAGACAGCCAAACAGATGATGTGGCACAAGATGGGGACTCGAATAAAGGACGATCAGGGGCGGACGAAGATGGGACATCCATCTGATGGCAATGCATGGAAGAACTTTGATAGAAAATACCCCCATAGGGCAGCAGAGGCTCGGAATGTCAGAATTGCGATAGCTACAGATGGCTTCAATCCATATGGTATGTCGACTGCCAATTACAGTTGTTGGCCCGTGTTTGTAATTCCGCTCAATCTCCCTCCCGGAGTCCTAATGACGAGGAAGACCATGTTTCTGTCGCTGATCATTCCAGGGCCCGATTACCCAGGGAAGAACTTGAGTGTCTACATGCAGCCGATTGTGGATGATTTGAACCACTCTTGGCACCACGAGACGTTGACCTACGACCGAGCATCGAAGACAAACTTCTACATGAAAGTTTGGTTGCAGTATACCATGCATGACATGCCCGGGTACGCCCTAACATGCGGATGGTGTACAACTGGTAAATGGCCATGCCCAGTGTGCAGGCATCGACTTGAGTTCCTTTGGCTAAATAAGGGTCGCAAGTATGTTGCGTTTGACACGAATCGGCAGTACCTCAAAAGGAGGCATCCGTTCAGAGAAGACAAAAAGAACTTCAAGAAAGGCAAAGTTGTGCATGAAGTAACAGAGGTGCCAAAGTTCGATGGTATAGCTGTCGATGCCGAGCTACGTGCTCTCGTGCCAGCGGCGTCGGAAACTGGCCATCAATTTGAGGGATATGGTGTAACGCACAACTGGACTGACGAGGCAGCCTTAACGAAGCTCGAGTATTACAAGGACCTCGAACTTCCCCATAACATCGATGTGATGCACACCGTAAAGAATGTCGTGGAGTCCTTATTTCACACATGCCTAAACATTCCCGGGAAATCAAAGGATAATGTCAAGGCTAGAGTCGATGTTGAGAAGCTCTGTGATAGGAAGAAATTACACATGCAGCATCCTACTGTCCGTCGAAAGAATTGGTTCAAGCCGCACGCCGACTTCTGCCTTGATTCCATCCAAAAGAAGGAGGCATTCAGGTGGCTCAAATACGTCGTGATGTTCCCTGATGGTTATTGTTCGAATATGAGCAAGGGAGTCAATCTTTCGATGGGAAAAGTCACCTGGCTCAAGAGTCACGACTATCATATATGGATTGAGCGGCTGATGCCGGTGATGCTTCGAGGGTATCTCCCCGAGAAAATATGGCGAGTGCTCGCGGAGTTGAGCCATTTCTTTCGCACGCTCTGTGCTAAGAAGATATGTCCTATGGTTATTGAGAAGCTGCAAGTTCAAGTGCCGGAGTTGCTATGCAATTTGGAGATGATCTTTCCGCCAGGCTTGTTTACTCCGATGGCACATCTCATTGTGCACCTCGCAAATGAGGCACTCTTGGGTGGCCCTGTGTAGTTTCGGTGGCAGTTTTGTATTGAGAGAGAGTTCAAGTATATTCGAAAGATAACTGGTAACAAAGCCAAGTTTGAAGCATGCATAGCTGAGGCAACGTGCCTTCGGGAGATGGCAGATGCCGCAACAACATACTATCCTGATGAAATTCCCACTCTGCATAACCCGGTCTCTCATTACAATGTCGACGTGCCCATGAATGACCCCAAGCTTCAACTATTCCAATGTCCCGGTGGCAAGGCTGGTAAAGGACAAAAATATAGATTGGAGAAGGAAGAGAAGGATTGCATAATGCTCTATGTGCTTATGAACATGAAGGAAGTGGTGGGGGGGGGGGGGGGAGGACCACGATGGCGGTCACGATTTCATAACATGGTGTACAAATTACTTTGTAGCTAGTTTCGATCTCGGTCTCGGTCTAATGCTTATTGTATCCTTTCAGCGAATTCACGGATGAACAGTGGTGGCGAACGACAGATCCCACGGGTGCGGAGTTGGACACTCTACTGAAAGAGGGTGCTCCCGAAGTAAAAATAAACTTTGTGTCTTGGTTCATGAAAAAAGTAATGTCTAAGCTGTCACTCTTACCTACCAATATGTGACTTGTCCCTGTTATTCCACGTAACTAATGCACATAACAAATTTGAACCGTGCTTGTAGGGAGCTGATGCAAACGTTGAGATGACAGATGAGTTGAGATGTGTTTCCCAAGGTTGTAATCGTGAAGTCATGAAGTATGAGAAGTATGACGTGAATGGGTTTCGCTTCCATACAGAGACACACCAGAAGGGCCGGGCGAATCCAAAAACGATAAATACTGGTGTCTTCACTAGAGGATCCGATACCTTTGATTACTACGGGAGGTTAGAGAATGTATACGAGCTGACCTTCAATCGTACAAACAAACAACTCAATCTCGTTGTGTTCAAGTGTCATTGGTTCGACCCAACAGGTGGACAGAGAATTACCAAGTCCATTGGGTTAGTTGAAGTTAAGCCTTCCACCACCTATAGCGGAGCCGATGTCTATATTGTTGCTCACCAAGCCAAGCAAGTTTATTATTTGCCGTACCCATGCCAGAAAGCGACACTCAACGGCTGGGAAGTCGTGTTCCAGGTTTCGCCACATGGTAACCTACCGATTCCCTCCGAGGACGATTACAACAACATTGACCCTGTAACATACGAGGGAATTTTCTATCAAGATGAAGAAGACTTCGGGCACTTTGAGTTAGAACCGGTTCTTGAAGAGGACCTCATGAACGATGCAGAACCTCGTGGTGAGTCAGTGGTGGATCTAAAGGACATAGATATGCTCGAGAAGTTACATACGGAAGATGACAGCGATGATGAGCCTCCACCCGTCTATCAGGCTCCAAGTTACTACTCAAAAGATAGTGATAGTGATAGTGACAAGGAGAAACAAAATGAGATTGACAATGAGATTGATGATGGCTGGTGAGGGTCTTTTATGTGTTTATGCTTCTTATATATTTTTCAACATGCTTCTTAATTGTTTAGTGTCTTTATGCTTAGTATTTATATATTTTTCAACATGCTTCTTATTTGTTTAGTATCTTTATGCTTAGTATTTATATATTTTGCAACATGCTTCTTAATTGTTTAGTGTCTTTATGCTTACTATTTATATATTTTTCAACATGCTTCTTAATTGTTTTCTCTTTCTCAATGCATGTGATTGAACAATATGAGCGGCGGCAAGGAGGACTCGTCGAGCTTGCTTAAGAAGATGCAACAGCGCAAGACCAATGTTAGAAGGAGTGAGAGGCCATAGTGTCGCAATCCGCGTTACGAGGATGGCGCGGGAGGAGGAGGAGGACGAGGACGAGGACGGGGGCGAGGTGGTGGAGCTAGATGTGGAGGTGGCTGGGTGACAAGGTATTAACTTGTCAATGCCTACAAGTTGTAGACTAGGGTTTTCATGGAAGTAGAGGGCAAGTAGATCTCGAGGGTTTCAGCTGGAAAAGTACTCGACTGCCATGAAAACTAGGGTTATGTTGACAATGGAATCGATGCTCTCTTTGTCCCTCGACTCCCCCTTATAAAGGAGGCGGAGCTGAGGGCTTCGTATTACACAAGGTTATAGATTCCGGGGAACTCTCTAAGTTCGACCCGTAAAGTTACAAATCTCTTTATTCCTAATACAACTATCTTTCCAAACTCTCTTAACTGGGCTTCCGAGCTTCATAAACTTTGGGTCGTGGGCCTTCAGTAAATCCTGGGTACCATATTCGGCAGGCCCATGGGGGATGCCTATGTCAATAGCCCCCGAGATTTGGTTGAATCGAAGAATCAGTGAAAATCTCCATCATTACAATTAACACCTGATTTCTTCGAGTTATCAAATGCCTTTCATAAATCTATCATATATTGTACAGGGATAATGGTAATTGGGGCTGGTTCATCTGACGGATCAGGTACCAGTTAACTGCTCTCGTGGCAATCCCACAAATACCTACTTCAAGATCAAGTCCCTGGACATGATCTCGGTATACTGGCGTAGTTTCGACATGTGCCGTTTAAGGTCTTACCATATGCCGAACTCCAGTCGCATTTTATCGGGTACCTAACGCATCCGTTAGGATTTTTCTTTGCATCTGTTGATACAGAAAAAAGTAGCAGAGCGCATTCTCGTGCGATGCCACGCCACGCAGGACGGGTCCTGGGGTCTTACCTTCGCAAAGTACTGCGGCATTCAGAGATTAAATCGCGACTGAGGCGCTCTGAGAATATATTGTCGAGTGCCTTTTTCGGCTGCTGGAATAGCACATTTGTCCGAGTCATATGATGACTTGTATATATTTTATCTCGTCCTCCCGATGGGAGTATATGAAGAGTTATATTGTAACTCGAAATATGCTCATCATGATTTCTTCAATTTCATCGGATACGCGAACAGCGTTCCCGATGGGAGTAGCCCCCGAGGCAACAGCCAAGTGCTTGTACTTGGCTGTAGGCTCACTTTTTTAGTATCTCAATCGCTATATTGTCGACTTTTTCCAGTGTTTCCATCTTTATCGGGTGCGCGACCAGCGCTCCCGATGGGAGTAGCCCCCGAGGCTACAGTCGAGTATTTATACTTGGCTGTAGGCTCAACTTTTCTATCTTTGCCAAATATTGCAAATCAAACTTTCTTCAAAAAGTAGCCCCCGAGCATTTGAACAAAAACTTGTATTTGATCAAAGGCTCCTGAAATTGTTTTGTCTGTATCACAAGAACTCCTTTGTCACCAAACTTCGAAGAACTGAAGTCGAAATGTCCCAATTGGTGATATCAACGCTGACGATAGCTACGATCGCTGTGTTGGGAAGGTGCGAGTTCTGTTCTTTGGCTGACATGCGGGCCCTCACCACTGCGTCGTTTGACACGTTACGCAAGTGGGGGCACACGTCCTCCACTTTCACTGGCACGCGCGCTGTAGCGCCTGTCTAGTTACTTCATAGTAAAAAGACCACTTTACCCATGGTCACACGCGTAGGGCGCTGGATCTATTTCTCCATCATCTAACGGCGCGACGGTTGATTGGCTCAATATAAATATTCATCATCTTCCTCAGAAATCCCCTTCGCCGCACCGCGCTTTTATTCTCTCTCTCCAAAGCTTCCATTGCAAACCCCAAGCTCCTGCGCTTGTATTCCTCCTCAATCTCTCCAGCGCTCACTTTGATGCCACCGTGGGCAAAACTCACAAGGCACACCACCCCAGAGACCACCATGGCGACGGAAAGCTTCGAGATCTCCGGATGGGAGAGATCCAAGATCTCCAACTAGGACGTCAACATGCTGAAGAAGCTTGGGCTGACCAAGAAGGAAGAAGGACTGCTCTTCCCTGGGGAGGAGAGCTTCCCAACACCTCGCATCGGCTATCGGGTAACATTTCTCGACCACCTCATCCGCGGCTTGTCTCCCCCCATCCACGAATTTATCCGTGGATTGCTTTTTGTTTACGGGCTGTAGCTACATCAGCTGACTCCCAATTCCATCCTCCATATCTCCATCTTCATCACCCTCTGTGAGTGCTTTTTCGGGACCCATCCGAATTGGGCCCTATGGAAACGCATTTTTTACATTCGCCGCAACAACTCCCACAACACCAACTACAATGTAGGGCGTGTTGTTATCTGTGTCCGCCCTGATGTCGATTATTTCGACGTCAAATTCCCTGACTCCGTCCAAGGGTGGCGCAAGAGGTGGCTATACATCCGCGAGGAGTACCTTGACTCGCAGGAATACAATATCGAGCCCTTCAATGGTGACGCAAAAATCCTTCGGCGCCGTTCATGGGACGCGGAAGCTACCGAGGAGGAGAAGATGGGGACAGATGCGCTGATGAAGCGTATCCGTGAACTTCAGAACACCCGCGGTAGGGAACTATCGGGTGTTCAAATTACTGCGTATTTTCTTAGGATCAGGGTGCAGCCCCTACAGGCTCGCAAAAACCCTTTATGGCTATATGCTGGCGAGAAAGATGTCGACCGCATATCCAAAGACCTCCCTGTGAAGGATTTGGAGAGGCTTATCCGACGTTTTTCGTCGCTGAGCAAAAAGGATTCAGTTCCAACCTCCTGCCGTGTGGAGCCATACAGCAGGACCAACGCTTTCCCCAAAGTAAGTAACTTACCTCTCGAGTTTATATTTTTCGACTGCTATCTTGGTTAACTTGCTTTATCGACCTTGATTCAAATTTCGACTGCTATCTTGCTATCTTACTGCCTCGCTATCGACTCTGTCCTTAACTGTCCTTTGCTGTTGGTACTTGTTATGCAGAACCACCAAGTCATCTTTTCTCTGCCTCCCCTACCTGAAGGTGGGGAGGTCGATAAACGAACCGTCGTTACCGACGATTCTCAGGGCCCTTCTCGCCCTGAGAGTGAAGTCACGGGATCTCGCAAATCCGCGGCTTCCTCTGATAAAGAAACAGAATCGGAAGCTTCAGAATCTGCACGCTCACCTCCTTCCGCTGCTTCTCCAAAGAACAAAAGGAAGAGAGGTGAAATTGAAGATTCTGGCACTTCCAAACTCAGCGGGTCACCTGTCGAGGAAGCTTCTCCCGAAGAAGAGGGTGCCTTCGATCCTTACGCTGATGCCCTCATTAGCTCGTAAGCTACCCTGCCTTCTTTTTCTTTTTATATATTTCTCATACTATCTTTTGTGGACAGTGGCGAAGAAGAGGAAGAACCCGTTGCCAATGTGACTGCTCCGACGAGCACGTCACAAACTTTAGTTCTTTCGGAAACTCGCCGTGCGACGGAGGAAGCCTCGCCTCCTCATCAGGACTTGGAAATGTCGACTCCTGTTGCCAGCCCCCGAGCCCCCGAGCCGAAGAGAGCGAGGATTGAACTTGGCGAAGAACAAGGCTTCTTGGCCGGGAGTTCGTCGACTCCTTCCCTGGATGATGAAAGTACCCTTACAGCTATTTTGTGTCTTTTGTCGAGTTTTTCCCTCAACCTTTCTATCACCTTTTTTTCTACAGCCTCTGATGAAGCACTTCATCAGTCTCGGTACTCAATTTATTTGGTACCGTGACACTGTCGAAGACTTGAAAGGTAAGCCTTCATACGATTGTGATGTTTTTACTCGTCATCGAGTAGACTATATTGCAGTTTTTGACTTTTTCTTGCCTTGTTTCCTTCCGTTAGAGGCTCTCGCCAAAGTCAACAAACGCGCCGATGATCTCGCCGCCAATCTTGAGCAGAGCGAAAAAGCTCGCAAGAAGGCCGAACAGGACGTTGCCTCTGTTGGAGATCTTCGAAAGAGACTCCACCAATCTGAAACTGCTTTAAGCGAGAAGACAACACAACAGAGTGCACGTGAAGAGGCTATCATCGGCCGCCTTGAATCGCAAAATCGGCGTTTTGTCAGTAAGTTCACTAATCACTTTGCTCGAGTCCCTTCCAAGATTTGCCCTCCTTATATTTGTTAATAACCCGGACTTTGTTTCAGCAGGAAAAATAGGTCAAGATTTTGAACTGCAGGAGCCTGAAGGGGACCGTCTTCTCGACGCCCTTTCCCTCCTTGAAATTCACGGGGATCTGGCGCGCCGCAGTATTGCTGATGCGCGGACCGCATTTACGCGCCTCTTCCCCTACTTTTTCCTGAAGAAAAAACAACCAGACGCCTTCTCTGATCTTGCCAAGCATTTTATCCCTGAGGAGGATCTTGGATTGGCTTTCCGGCAGGAGAACTTGAAGATTGGCGTTGAGGGTACCATAGCTTTGGTTGCCGAGAGCCTAGCAGAACGTCGACTGGGCAAAAACTGGTGAGACGAAGAGGATGAACAAGGAGAAGTGGCAGTCCCTGATTAAGGCCGCCAAGCCGCACTCAAAGAAGATTCTCTCCTTCCTTGGATACAAGCCAGCTGCTTCTTCCAGTTCAGCCAAGCCGGAGGTCAAGTAGACCAACTTACTCCTCTGTTTGCTGTCTTTCTTTTGGTAGATGTCGATATCCTTACGATATGCGACTATTTTCGTCGACTCACTAGGAGCTGACCTTTTGTAATGGACCATCATTCTTGTAAATATCCCAATTTATCAATGAGAAGGAATGATCCATTGTTTGGTTATTGATGTCGACCTTTTCTTTCTTCCAGTTGATATTTGATAACTACTCTAAGACTGCTGGACCATCATCTGCTTCCCCTGCCACTTCTCGCTCCAAACGGATAGCTAACGACGTTTTGCTGGATGACTCCTCGTCTGTGAACCTGAATCAACTAGAAGTAGCTGAACTTCGACAACAACTCCAAGCCATGAAGAAACAATCCCTTATTGTCATGGAACAATCCCACAAATCTTCCAAGCGGGAAAAGATGGCTCTTCATCAGGCTCAAGAAGCTTTAAAGTTGAAAGATGCTGCCGTTGCCGAGGCTTTGCAAGCCACTTCTCGAGAAAATTATATGCTTGAACTGCTGACTGACGCAAGTCTGGATATGGTGGGTAAGTCTCGCCCTTTGCGTTCTTTCTTATTCGCGTATGAGTTTTTCGGCCCTCATATTTCCTGATACGGTTAGGTTCCTTCTTGGATGCTGCTGCCCAAGATCAGCGTGTTGATGCGAGAGCCGAGGTTCTTATTCGACATGCTCAGCAGAACAATGCCAGCTTTTGGTCTTCCCCGGACCGGACCCGACAAATTGTACGATTTCAGGATCGTGCTTCTCAGGTTCGGGAATATCTTGATTTCTGCACGAAGACACTAGCCATGGTTTACAACGCCATGTTTCCTCGGAATCTGCAACCCAAAACTCTTCCTGAATTGATGAACAAGTTTAAGAGTGTTCGTCGAATCCATGGATTTGTGAAGGCTCAGTTGATGGCTGGTGCTAGGTTCTCTATGATCATGCTCCAAATCTGCTACCCGAAACTTGATATGTCCAATGTTGTTGATCTTTGCCACGAACGATTAAGAAAACGAATGAGGAACGTCGACAAGATCAACGAGGCAGTGACACCCGTAGCCGAAAAGATGATTGAAGATCTTCTTCGGATGGATGCTGCGTACTTCACGGAGAACCATTATGTTGATTTCATGGGTGCTTCTGCAGGAGATGAAATGGTAAACATAGATGACCATATAGGAGATGATTAAAGTTCTTTTTCTTCTGACAAATTTTTCCTGAAATAAAGAGATATCTTGTATATTGCGAGAAATATGTTGTAAGTTGCGAGAACTATATATTTTTTTCTTTTAGCCCCCGAGTGTATGTATGTTATTTGCGAGGTGCTCAGACCAAAGCAAATTAATTGAGTTTATATTGTAAAGACCGAGTATATATTGTTCAACTTGCGGGTTGCAAGCCCCCGAGCCTGTCGAAGAAAAAGATGTATACCACCAATATCTTTACTATATTGCAGCATCGCGAGCCCGCCTCATTAAAAACCTTCCAGCCCCACTCGGTGCCCTGAAAGGAAAAGAGTGCATCTGAAAACTCGCGAGCTTTTCAGTACATTGTATGTTTACATGCATATCTTTATTTTGACTTCTACGCGTAAAAACGCCGAAGCTGCGCCACTTTCCATGGATTTGGCTCTGCGACCCCTTTCTTCTTGTCCTTTATTCTGTATGCTCCTCCTGTGATCACCTCTGTGACGATGTATGGTCCTATCCATGGTGACTCGAATTTTTCGTGGCTGTCCTGGGTATGTCAAAGAACGAGGTCGCCAACTTGAAAAGACCTCGGACGCAAGCGTCGACTATGATAATTTTTCAGGTCTTGCTGGTACTTAGTAACTCTTGACAGTACCTCATCTCTAGCTTCATCGAGTGCATCGACATCGACCTCTAATGCCTTTCTTGAAGTTTCTTCATCATATTCCACCACTCTCGGGGAATTATGTTCTATTTCTATCGGGAGAACTGCCTCAATCCCATGGACTAAAAAGAACGGAGTTTCCTGTGTTGCTGTATTGGGTGTTGTTCGTATACTCCACAACACGCTAGGAAACTCTTCTGGCCAGGTGTGTCGAGCTTTCTCCAAAGGTGTCAACAATCGTTTCTTGATACCATTGCAGATGATACCGTTTGCTTTCTCGACTTGACCATTGGTTTGCGGGTGTGCAACTGATGCAAAGTGTAGTTTGATGCCTACTTCTGCGCAATATGCCTTGAATTCCTTGGAGGTGAAATTGCTGCCGTTGTCCGTGAAAATGCTGTGGGGGACACCAAAACGAAAAATGATACCCTTAACGAAGCTTACCACCGATGCTGCATCTGGCGAAGTTATTGGTTTTGCTTCAATCCACTTGGTAAACTTGTCGACAGCTACGAGCATATATACGTATCCTCCTGGCCGCGCCTTATGTAATTTCCCCACCATATCGAGACCCCATTGTGCAAAAGGCCACGACAAAGGTATTGGCATCAGCTCTGCTGCCGGAGAATGAGGTTTTGCCGTAAATCTTTGGCACGCATCACAGGTACGCACTATATCCTTCGCATCTTCTATTGTAGTTAGCCAATAGAATCCTGCCCTAAAGACCTTGGCTGCTATTGCTCGACTGCTTGCGTGGTGTCCGCACACTCCCTCATGTACATCCTTCAGGATAACTCTTCCTTCTTCGGGTGTAACACATCTCTGCAATACTCCTGATATACTTCGCTTGTACAGCTCTCCTTTGACCACATTAAAAGCTTTAGATTGTCGAATAACTCGCCTTGCTTCTACCGGATCTTCGGGTATCTCTTTCCTTAGGATATATGCTACGTAAACCTGCATCCAAGGAACTTGCACCATCATCACCTCATGTGATTTCTCTTCCTCTTCAGATGTATTTGCTTCTGATTCTACTGGAGCCCCCAAGTCTTTCTCAAGCTTCTTCTTTGTCTGTTTTGATACTTTCTTCGCCTTAGTTGACCTTTCGCTTATCTCTTCCCAAAATACGCCAGGTGGTATTGCTAAGCATTGCGATCCGATGTTTGCCAAAACATCGGCTTCATCGTTGCTGAGTCTACTAATGTGGTTCACTTCACACCCATCAAAGAGTTTCTCGAGTTCATTGTATACTTCCTTGTATGCTATCATGCTGTCATTGACTGCATCGCACTGATTCATCACCTGTTGAGCCACCAATTGGGAGTCGCCGAAGATTTTTAATCGGGTTGCTCCATAAGCCTTCGCCATCTTCATCCCATGTATGAGTGCTTCATACTCCTCCTCATTATTGGATGCATTGGGAAACATCATTCGCAGCACATATTTCATCTTATCTCCTTGAGGTGATACTAATGTCACGCCTGCTCCAGCTCCTTCTAACCTCTTGGACCCGTCAAAGTTCATAGTCCAGGTACTCGACAAATCTGGGGGTCCCGTACTTTGCAGTTCCATCCATTCTGCAACAAAGTCCGGCAGGATTTGCGACTTTATTGTCTTTCTTTTTTCATACGTGATGTCCCGAGGGGAAAGCTCTATTCCCCAAAGGGAGACACGGCCTGTAGCTTCTGGATTGTTTAGGATGTTTGATAAAGGCGCGTCATTGACCACTATTATCGGATGCGTCAAAAAATAGTGTCGCAATTTTCTTGTGGTTGTAAACACTCCATAAGCTAACTTCTGATAGTGTGGGTACCGCTGTTTTGAAGGCGATAAAACTTCACTGATGAAATATACTGGCCTTTGGACTCCATGAAGTTTCCCTTCTTCTTCTCTCTCGACCACAAGTACTGTGCTGACCACCTGAGGTGTGGCCGCGATATATAACAGGAGAGGTTCCTTTTCCTTGGGCGCCACCAGTATTGGAGGTGTCGAGATTGTGCGCTTGAGGTGCTCAAACGCCCTATCTGCTTCTTCGTTCCACTCGAACTTTTCTTCTTGCTTGATCAGCGCATAAAAGGGCAGCGCTTTTTCTCCTAGCCTGGCGACAAATCTGCTCAGAGCCGCGACACGTCCTGTTAGCTGCTGTATCTCTTTAAGCTTCGTCGGCTTTCTCATTGTCACAATTGCCTGTATCTTCTCAGGATTCGCCTCAATACCTCTGGCTGATACCAAGTATCCAAGGAGCTCTCCCGCAGGAACACCAAAGGAGCACTTCGTCGGGTTTAACTTGAGGCGAAACTTGTCGAGGTTGTCGAAGGTTTCCTTAAGATCAGCGATTAAAGATAACCCCTGCTTTGTTGTAATCACGACATCATCAATATATACTTGAACATTCCTGCCGATCTGCGCGGCAAGACACTTTTGCATCATCCTTTGATAAGTAGCTCCCGCGTTTTTCAACCCGAAAGGCATCGTTTTATAGCAGCACACACCGTAAGGTGTTATGAAAGCTGTTTTGACCTCATCCTCTTCTTTTAAGCAGATCTGGTTGTAACCAGAATACGCATCCAGGAAGGAAAGACGTTCGCATCCCGCTGTGGAGTCGATAATTTGATCGATCCTCGGGAGAGGAAAGTGATCCTTTGGACAATGTTTATTGAGACACGTGAAGTCGACGCACATGCAAAGGACGTCAGTGTTTTTCTTCGGGACCAGGACTGGGTTAGCAACCCATGTGGCTTCTGTATGCAACTCCTTGATGAAGTTTGCCTCTCGAAGTCGATTAATTTCCGATAGCATAGCTTTGCGGTTTGGTTCCGAAAAACGCCGCAAAGATTGTTTAATTAGCCTAGCCATTGGATCCACATTAAGAGGGTGCTCGGCAAGTTCCCTGGGTACCCCTGGCATGTCAGCTGGACACCATGCGAAGATTTCCCAGCGCTCATGGAGGAACTCGACGAGCGCGCTTTCCTATGCGCTATCCATATTTGTTGCGATAGCTGTCGTCTTCTTGGGATCTGTCGGGTGAATCTGTACTTCCTTAGAGTTTTTGGTGGTATCGAAGGTTGACTCCTTCAGTGGCCTCCCTCCATCAGGCAACACATCATAATCAGTTGTTAGCCTTGACGCCATATATTCCGCTTGCATCCCGAAAGTTTCTGACAGCCGATGAAAATCCTTCTCGCACTTATCTGCCAACGTGAAACTGCCTTTTACTTTGATTGGGCCGTTGGGTCCAGGGAGCCTCCACAATAAGTATGTGTAATGTGGTACCGCCATAAATCTGGCATAAGCGGGTCGTCCTAACAGAGCATGATACTGTGACGGGAAATCCACAACTTCAAATTCTAGTTTCTCTCTTCTGTAATTTTCTCGGGTTCCGGACTGAACGTTGAGACTGATCTTTCCCAATGGATAACTTGGCTTCTCCGGGGTGATACCATGGAAACGCGTGTCAGTTGGTTTTAGATTTGCCAAGGATATGTTCATCTTCCTCAATGTATCTGCATACATGAGGTTTAAGCTGCTGCCTCCATCTATGAACACCCGTGAAACGTCGAATCCTGCAATCACCGCCGGCAGGATCAAAACTGATTGCCCTGATCGTGGAACTTGCTGCGGCTGGTCTGCTATAGTGAAGCCGATGTCTTGCCCCGACCAATTCAGGTACTTAGTCATTGGTGGAGGCATCTTCTCCGCCATGTAAACTTGTCGCGAAATCACTTTTTGAGTTCTATTGGAAGGTCTGCCCTTCTGAATCATCGAGACTGTCCCATTGGTGTCGATATAAGGACCGTTGGTTGGAGCTGCCGCCAATTGCAACTGGTGTCGATTTTCGTCTGTAATTGCGGGTGGAGGTGGAAGGTGAATCTCACTCCTTGGCCCCTGGGGGTTTCTGTTTGCTGCCTGTGCATTGGCGTGTCCCGCATATCTATGCAATGCTAGGAAAGTTTGGCAGTCCTTCTGAAGATGACCCGACTGTCTTTTCCCAGTATTATCGAGAAAGAAATGCATCTGGCATGGTCCATTCAAAAGGTCCTCGGGTGATACATACGGTCTCTGGAACCTTGGTCCACTATTTTGTCTGTTAGAACGGGGAGCATCCCTGTAGTCGCTGCGCTGTTCATTACCCCTTTGATAGTCATCTCGGTGATTTTCTCCATTATTTCCTCGGATGCCAGCCGATATTTGGCTAGGACCGTCATAATCTGAGAACTGTCGAGAAAAACGCCGTCTATTTTGATAATTTCGATTGCGGTCATCCTCAGGCGACCTATGCCGTTTATTTTGAACAGCATCTTCTCCATCTGCCCAGCTATTCGCTATTTCCATGAGTGCTGCTATTGTTTTCGGATTGGTCCTTCCCAAATCCTCGATTAAGTCCTTCCTTCTGATACCAGCAACAAACGCATCTATTGCTCTTTCGTCAGATATGTTTTCTGCCGAATTTTTGATGATGTTCCATCTCTGGATGTACGTCCTCATTGGCTCATCGTACTTTTGTCTGTAGGCTCTCAGCTGCTCTATTGACGCTGGTTTCTTGCATGTGGATAGGAAGTTCTTCACAAACATGTCCTCGAAAGTTTCCCAGCTGTCGATGGATCCAGGTGGTAACTTTTTTATCCATGATCTCGCTGCTCCACTTAGGTGTACCTGAATACTCTGCATGGCAGTTGCTTTGGTTCCACCCGTCAATTTTACTGTCTCCAGGTAGTCGACTAACCAGTCCTCAGGATATTGCAAACCATCGAACTTCTTGTAGTTGTCGGGTAATTTAAACCCAGACGGGACTCGAGTTTTACGAACTCGTCGAGTGAAGCAAGGGAGTCCGCACATGTCTTCCTCATCTACTTCTGGTGAGTGTCGATGTTCTCTTCTTTCTTGCCGCGCTCTATCGATCCGCGCCTTTGTCGCTGTATTTCTCGCATCACCCATTCTTGGAGGATCTTGCACTACCACCGCATGCCGTGGACTATTTTGCCTTGGAGCACCTTCGGGAGGTGTACTTGTACCCGCAAACGCTGTTCCCATGACTCCAACTCCTGCCATAGCCATATTGTACAATGCTTCTCTTCGATCTCCGGCAGGTGGCCTGGATGCCAGGATGTAAGCCTAAGTTGCCATGTATCCAGCTTCCGGTGTTTTGGGAATAATGTTCCCTCTCGTGTCTATTGACATAAAAGACATGTCGAGGTTTTGGACCAGATGCTCCCTCTCATTCTCAGGTATATGCTGCAGCCGAGATCTTCCTCTATTACGGGCTTCCCTATGATTATCTCCCGAAGTTCCTGATTGTCGACTCAGCTCAGCTCTTCACCTACTCGACGCGGAAGCTGCAGCTTTTCTCTGTTCAAGTATCACCCTTTGTTTTTCCAGTTCTCGACTAGCACGCGCGAGCCTATATTGATATGCTTGCAACTCCACCACCGTAGCGGCAGTGGTCAAGGGATTTGTACCGTTCAAGGCTATTGTCGCTCTGTCCCAAGCTGCTTGCGGTAGTTGCAACTTCTGGCGTGGTGTAGTCCCGACATATTTGGTGCCTAAACCTCGCGTAAGATCAGCGGAATTGACGTATGGATTTCCCAAATCATCGAAAGCTTCTGATGTTTCGTTCTCCGAATGACTGGACTCGCCAATCATGTATACTTGATGGTATGTTGGCCTCGAGTGGTTCTCTTCTGGGTCGGTGACACCGTCATAACGATCGGCGAAGACCTCCTGAATAAGGGTAGATTTGTCGATGAAGCTGAAGCTGTCGATGCTTTCCGAGTCGCTGTCCAGATCGGAATCCGTGAAGGACCCGAAAGACCACTGTTCAAAAACTAGGCCGATTCAGCGATTACTAGGCCGATTAATCACTACTAGGGGTCTGACCGTGTCGATTACCATTAATCACTTGTGTTAATCCTTTAGCCCGATTGATCATACCGAAAGACCGATTACTATGTGTGTTCCCGATTAACTACTACACTTGGTCAACAAAGTTGCAAATGTTTCAATGCATATCACTAGTACAGGTGCTACCCCTCCCAAATAAAGTAGGTTTTGTGAAGCTCCCGCTTGATTGCAGCCTCCAACAGCTCAATTTCCACTATCGCTAACTAGTTCCTTGCCCTCCCAAACCAGTTACTCGCAGTTGCCCATACCTCAGATACAGGAGATCGACCACCTTGAGGAGCTCATGCAGGAGCTCGAGGACGCCTTCAATAGGTTAGGTGGTTGAGGGTTAAGAGGGGTCCTACCCTAGGTAGATGGTGGGAGAAGATAGACTTCAGAGGTGAGACGTAAAGAAGTGGAATGAAGGAACGCGGCTTTGGCTAGTGGATCCTGATTCGCTCGTGACCTTCAAGATTAGGTCACGGAGAAGAAGCGTACACATTTTTCTGGGATTTTTGGCTCTAGAGAAGTAGGGCCAGACATATAGAGGCTCATATACTATTATTATTCTTATATAAACTGTTTTTAAAGTGCTAATTTTTGTAGTTTGCACCGATTAATAGTCGACCGATTAAATCAGTTAATCATCCGAATTCCGATTAATCGCTACTCCCAAGCCGACCGAGCAGTTAACGATTACCGATTTCCTGACCATTGCGAAAGACATCCCGCCGAACAGATTGGCGAGATCTCCGCCGACGGTGGGCGTGACGCTGCTTATCGACGAGGTTTTTCCGCTTGATTTTGTTGACGATGATGATCCCGAGAAATCGGAACCAACCGCTGACGGTCCCGAACGGATCGGTGCCGCTAAACGACGTGATCCTTCTCTCCCGACGCAAAAGTAGAAGCTCCCGAACTTCATCTCCATTGGCTCTTCCAGATAGGCATATGCATCCAAACGGGCGGGAGGGTGAGAAACAAAATCAACGAGACCAGTTTCGATCTGTTTACCTCCATCCATCGCATTGCTTGCCACCGAAGATGTCGACGATGTTCAACGTGCCATCGAGATCAGCTCCTTGTCGCCTCTAATTCCCACAGACGGTGCCAATTGACAAGGTATTAACTTGTCAATGCCTACAAGTTGTAGACTAGGGTTTTCGTGGAAGTAGAGGGCAAGTAGGTCTCGAGGGTTTCAGCCGGAAAATTACTCGACTGCCAAGAAAACTAGGGTTATGTTGACAATGGAATCGATGCTCTCTTTGTCCCTCGACTCCCCCTTATAAAGGAGGCGGAGCCGAGGGCTTCGTATTACACAAGGTTACAGATTCCGAGGAACTCTCTGAGTTCGACCCGTAAAGTTACAAATATCTTTATTCCTAATACAACTATCTTTTCAAACTCTCTTAACTAAGATTCCGAGCTTCATAAACTTCGGGTCATGGGCCTTCAGTAAATCCTGGGTACCATATTCGGCAGGCCCATGGGGGATGCCTATGTCACTGGGGAGGAGCGGACTTTGAGCCACCACCCTCGGCTTCAGGCGACATCGCTTCCGGGTTCTTTTTGGAGGGTCCGTCTAGAGAGGAGGCGGAGACGGAGTCTAGAGCCGAGGAGGACTCTAGCCGCGGGTTCGAGACTCCGGAGGAGGAGGGGCGGCCGAAGCCACTGAAGATTCGTGGGGAAGCGAGAGTCCCCGACGAGAGGAAGGAGCCTAAGACCCATGAGGCGAAGACCCTTATTATTCCTGCTGGCCCTGAGTAAGTGTACTAATTTGGCAATTTCAAACATGTACTTTCATTTTGGTCATAGACAATTTAGCATGTACTAATGTTTGATTTTCATGTGCAGCAATTGGACATTTCCTCCGGGGTCCAAGGGGCGCCTGCCTAGCAGCATGATTGGAGTTTTGCTTAGGAAGTTCTGGCCGGGCAAGTACTATCCCCTTGGCATGGTCCCCGCTAGCGAGAAGAAGCTAGCCACTACTTGGGCGGACTATGAGAGTGCCCCTGGCGTAGGCTTCCCGACGGCTGCTGAGGCCGTGATGAGAAAGTTTTGGGTAAGACATATTTTCTCGAGCTTCGTACATATTTGATGACCCCAATGTGCTAACTCATGACTCTCACAATTGTTTTTTGCATGATTGAAGTGTTTTTATCGTGTGGCGCCCGAGGTTGAGGAGACGGCGAAGATGACTTTGCGGGCGACTTGTGAGAGGTTGACACCGCAGGTGTGGTACAACCAAAGGATCACGTCCGCGAGTCACTTCTGGGCACAGAGAGGCGAGAGGGTCCACAAGCCGGACATTGTCGGTAAGAATGCTAAGGCCGAGTACGTGATGACGGTGGAGGACTACATGTCGGTGAGTAAAATGTCAATGAGATTCTACATTGCTACTAAGTTGCAATTGCATTAGATTGAGTTGAACATTGCATTTTCAGGTTATCCCCGATTGGGCCGAGCCGCATGCCGAGGCATGGGAGGAGATGGTTAGGACAAGGTGGCTCAACCTGGACGAGGACTTTGCAGCCGTGGCGAGGCAGAACGCGGAGAACTGAGGCGACGGTGGCACACACTTCGGGGGAAACCTCAGCTACGAGCGCTACAAGGGGAAGACGGTATGTATACATTTTATTTTCCGTCAGGTTCAAAGTTGATACTCACAACATTTCCTTTCGCGATGTAGAGGGCCGAGTTAGGACCCGAGGAGGAGATTTCTGACGTCGAGATATACAACAAGATGCGGCTTAAGAAGCCCGATCTCTCGCAGCCTCAGCCCTCGCTCCCTGAGTACTTTGGCACCTACGTCGAGGACGTCGAGAACTACTGCGCGATGGTAAGGCATCGTCACCCGGAGGTGGATGACCCCATGAGCGCGGAGATCGATGAGGAGTCGTTGGTCCTGTCGTCCGGAGGGTTGCCGCATGGCCATCTCAAGATGCTTAACAAGGCCGTCAAGCATACCCTCACCACGACCTTCACGCGTCTCAAGGTGGGCCTCACCAAGGACAGCCCCCCTCTCCCGCCTCATCGCCAGCCTCGGTAACCCGCATACGACGTAAGTTTCCCTCATTTCCATCCTCTTTTCGACTTTCATTCATACATGGCTAAGTGCTAACGAGATATGAATTTGTGAAATTGTAGCATGACTTCGAGGCGGCCTACATGGCCGCTTATGAAGAATATTAGGTGAACTATAACCGGCAGCAGAAGGAGTTCCAGGAGTACATGACATATATACATGTAAGTTTCAACCTTTCTTTTCGCAAATGATGACAAGTCCCACTATCCCCTAGTTTGATGCTTCATTTCTGCAAAGACTGACATGTAAACTATCTTGCAGACGTCGATGATGGCCAAGGAAACTGGACAGACAGTGGAGTTAGGGCCGTGGCCTCCCTTGCCGGGGCCGGCGCCACTAATGCCATCGAAGGAAAGTTTCGCTGCGACATACTATGGGAGAACAGCGGTAAGTTCTTCGCCAAAACGAATACTACGACTTTCCTTTGCCTCGCAAGTTGCTAACATCTCGGGAACATGTATGTAGGAAACGGGATGTTCCGCGAACCAGGGCGGTGGGAGGGAGATGACACCGGTTCATCATGGTGGTCCTTCTCCCGGTGCTACTCCCGCTTCTTCTCCCGGTACTTCTCCCGGCCCTTCTCCCGGTGGTTCTTCCGCAGCTTCTACTGCACGTCGACCCGGGCCGGGGTTCAGCAACGATGAGTAGTTGTCTCATGTATCTCTTATCGACACTATGGCACTATGTATGCACACTATGGCACTATGTATGCACTTCATGTTACGTGTATTTGCACTTCATGCGAAGTTTCTGTGAATTTTATGTTCTTTTATATGTGGCCAAATCTGGAAAACGCACGAAACAGCAAAAAAAACGAAAAAAGGACCAAATGGTCGCGGATACGCCGACGGCTTTCCCCTCGGGGTAGCGTCGACATGGACCAAATGGTCGCCCCTATGCCGACGGCCACCCGCTCGGCGTAGCTTCTGCGACGATGCGCCAGGACGCGCCACGTGCCGCCATACGCAGACGGGGCGACGCTCGGCGTAGCGTCTGCGTAGACGCGGCCAGGACGCGCCACGTGCCGCCATACGCCGACGGGGCGACGCTCGGCGTAGCGTCCGCGTAGACGCGGCCAGGACGCGCCACGTGCCGCCATACGCCGATGGGGCGACGCTCGGCGTAGCGTAAACGGACGTTAGCCGGATGGCGCCGGTTACCGTGCTACGCCGAGGGTCGCTATGCCGACGGGTGGGTCCAGCCGTTGGCTCTCTATGGCTACGCCGACGGCGACGTCTATGCCGAGGGCCGCGTGTGCTCTGCCGACGCCCACCTTCCCCGAGGAGCTACGCCGAGGGGCCCCGTCGGCGTACCTTATGCCGAGGGCAAGGTCGTGCTACGCCGAGGGTCGGAGGCCGTCGGCATCTACCGCGATTCCTGTAGTGCATGTACATTATGTACATAAACTTCTCTTCCACCGCCTGTGGCTATGTATGATTGTTGCTACACAAACTGACAAACAAACAGTATGGATGCGTGAGCGTATCTCCAAACCTGGCTCTGAAACGAGCCTTAATTTAGGGTAGCTTGTGGAGTATGTAGCCATGTAGGTCTTCAATACCCAATTAGCATAGTATAATCTGTTCAACATGTCTTACTAGTCATTGGATGATTCAGATGGCAAAGCTCTTATGCATATTTTGTTAAAAATTATCAGATATAGAGCTCAGAATTCGAAATTATAATGAACTAGAAAATGAAAAATTGTACCTTCCACCACCTACTGTTTGTCAAGTTCTTCTCTGTTTTATTGTAGCACATTGTTTGTATAAATTTTATCCCCCAATATTTTGTCAGGTTTTTTTGTTGAACTTTATGTTACTAGATCTGTATATATATTGTCCTGATGTATTTATATTTCCACTCTAACTGTAAGTTTATCTAGTTGTCTAAGTGTCTAACTAATTCATCATACTTATTTAGATATCTAGCTAGCATTGTCTGTCAATATTAAATATGTTTAATCAAATTATGTTTTCATGATTGAATTGTTACCTCCACTTCATTAGTCCAAGGCTATTGTTATGGATTTATTTTCAGGAGAAATATGCAAGCTCCGCATAGGTAAATGACAAGCTGCAGTAGAAGGTTTTGTTCCTAAAGGTACATGCCGAGAGAGGTCTCTGTGCCCACATCAGTATAGATCTGCCTTGAAGATACAAGACGGAGAAATGAAGGGACCTGAGCTAAGCGGAAGAATTCTGGAATATCAAAGAACTATGGGCGCTACTGTTGTGAATATACTCCATGAGTATGCCAACAACGTAGACCAATTCCGGCAAACCCGAGCAGCCCACAGATGGTGGATGTCCGGCGGCCCAGTTGCTGATTGACCAAGACGTAGAGTGTAGGATCAGAAACCCTAGCCGGATCCATCACAGACATAGTTGGCCAGATCCGTACCGTCGAAGATTTTCCGGATCCTTACGTGCATGACAAGTCATGTTAGTGCTACTAGAGTCCGACCTGGACAACTCCTTGTTACCCTAGATTCGGGTGCCTTTATAAGCCGGATCCTAGGAGTCCTAGAGGCACAAAACAACTCACTGTAATCTTGCACCTATTGCGTGATAATTCCAGATAAGCAGGAGTAGGGCCTCGCCACCGTCGTGAGGTTTCTGAAGCTAGGTAACTTGTGTGTCCCTGTCCCGGTGAGTCCTCGCCCCATGGCTTCCCCTCTCTCCGCTCCGTGAGGCACCCCTCACCGGAGTACCATCGAATACGCATCCACAATTTGTGCTACCGAGTCGATCGGGCTTGACCCCTACCGGGTCTAGTTTCGCTTCACAAAAAGTATGGAAATTTATCAAATCAGAAGCTAGGATGAATTTGGAGCAGTTGGTTTCTTATTCTATTTCTTTAAAGTCGGTGCTTGCTCTACATAACCACTATGGCTTTTTACTCAATTTGAAAGTTCACATCATGACACCACATGGTGGGATGCAATGTTGAAACTCATATAATGTTTTTATCTCGCATTGGAGAAACTTTCAGAAAACTCAAATAAAGTTGCACACCAAGCCTCATTCCCAAACCTCACATCCTTACAGCCTTACTATATTACACACGGTGCTCTAAAAGGGAAGATGAAGAAGGAAATGAAAACGCTACATCTCAATTTACAAGCTCACTGCGTTCTGCTGATCTAGTATAACATTCAAGATCCTTGCAGGCACATTAATTCTCTACTTGAATCCCTTCTCATCCAAGTATTTCGAGAGCTTATTGTCTGATGCTGCTTTCTGAAACGCGTTATCCTCGGAGCACTCCTCATTACCAAGGATTGCACTCCTGGTATTTCCCAGTGATTTGGACAGGGAGTACAACTTCTGATTCCTTGAAGCACTAATCTTTGCCCGCAGAGGACAGAAACAGCTCAAATATTTTCTGATATGACACAAAACAAATTTCAGTCATAGGAAAATTTTCAAATCCACAAGAAATTTATCACTTTTTTTTCGATATGGGAGCATCGCTCCGGCCTCTGCATCAATAGATGCACACAGCCATGTCTTTTATTAAAAAAACCTAGTTCGAAATGGTGTACTTATTACAATCATATGGAAGCTAATGCTGCAACAATAAACAGCCACACAAAGATGAACAGCAAGCAAAATCTATCCATCTTCAATCTTCAATCCTTCTAATGTGCCGCCATCCAGTAGCCTGGAAATAGCAATCCCGTGCGACCGTCAAGATTCGGTTGCATCCAATAGCCATAGTATCCCGTTGGTCCTCCGGGAGAAGATACGCCCAAAGTTGGATCCAATGCGCCGCACGAATAATAACCTGCAAAAAATTGGTTTCCTTTTGTTTATTAAACATAATATCATTTCTACTTGTCCATATAGACCAACAAATCGCTGAGATTCCAATACGAATATGCTCCTTATCATTCTTTTCCACTCCATTCAACCAATTACCAAACATATTGGTGACATTAGCAGGGGGAGGAATGTTATAAGCAAAATATACCATCCTCCAGATTAATTTTGCAAATGGACAAGATAGAAACAAGTGATCAATAGTCTCATTATTATCACAGAAACAACATTTTTGACTACCCGTCCACTTCCTCTTAATTAGATTATCCTTAGTAAGCAACACTTTATTACTAAGAAACCACATAAATATCTTTATCTTGAGGGGTATTTTAATCTTCCAAAGGTATTTTCTCAGAAATCTAGTATGTCCATTCATAAGGTCAAGGTACATGGATTTAACTGAAAATAAACTCGACTCTGTTAACTTCCATTCAAACTGGTCTTTATCATTGTTCAGGTGTACCATCATTAGTCGTTCACATAGGTGTATCCACAAATTCCACTTATGTTCATTAAGATATCTTCTAAAATCAATATTAATAGGAGATTGATTCAACACCGTAGATACCAACACATTTTTCCGTTGGACAATATTATAAAGAGACGGATATTGTTGAGCAAACGACACTTCGCCCAACCAGACATCCTCCCAGAATCGAACCGTCATCCCATTCCCAATTTTAAATTTACCCCTCTTAAAGAACTCATCTTTTACTCCCATCAACCCCTTCCAAAAGGGTGAATCAGTAGGTTTCGTCTCCACCTGAGCCAGCGTTTTATTTTTAATATATTTGTTATGCAACAATTGCTGCCAAACTCCTTATTCCGATAATAATTTGAATAACCATTTACTTAACAAACATTTATTTTTCAATTCAAGAACCTCGATCCCTTGGCCCCCTTGATCCTTTGGTCGGCAAATAATATTCCATCGAGATAATCTATATTTCTTTTTGTGTTCATCCGATTGCAAAAAAAACGAGATCGATAAAAATCAAGCCTCTTCCTCACACCATTAGGGATCTCTAAAAAAGATAGCATGAACATGGGCAGGCTAGTAAGAACGGAGTTAATAAGAATAAGACGATCCCCATATGATAGCATTTTACTCCGCCAACAGCCTAATTTTGCAGCAAACCTATTCTCCACCGGATTCCATTCAGAATTACGGAGCATTCTATGGTGGATAGGAATACCAAGATATATAATCGGTAAAGCTCCGGATGCACACCCAAAAATATCTTTATACAAGAAATTTATTACTACCATGCATTTACCTCGCCGCTTGTCAAGTAATTGAATTTAACACTACCAGAATCCAGTTCATACAACAGAAAATTGACAGCAAATGTTTCTCCATACAATTGAATTTGCTATTCCATGTAGGGTGCTGTAACTTGGGAGAGAGTATTATCAATTCAAACTTGTTATACATATACTTTAGTCTAGAGAAAATTAAATGACAATTTTAACAGTCTAGACCAAAATATCAAACTACGCAAAACGAGCTAAGCTTCGCAAAAAAACTGTTTCCTGTGAAATAGAACAAGACACCATTTCTCTTTGTAACACATGGTTATCTGGGATTTGGTGAATGTAAAGGTCACAATGCCCCATGCCACCATGACTACAATGTACAATTACTTGGCAACATGCATATATTTCAGTCAGTTTAGTTACCCATGAGAAAACTTCCAGGATTCATGGTGCTTGATCAGTCAAAGTGCAGTAGCCGTACTGTAAATCAAAGCAAGTACATTGTTCATGCTTGTTGATGATATAACTGTTCTATCACCGAAAGTTCTAAGTGATGATGCTGCGGTTTATAGCAGTAGTGCATTAGCACGCAGTACTAACCGAGTACACTGATTTGATTATGAACTTAGCAATTGATCTGTGCGCAACTGCACATTTATCGGCTGAAATTTTATTAGATCATAGTACTATTACTGGCTTACTGCTGCATGATTTGGCTCTGACCATAGAGAAAAGGGTGTACGTCATATCCAAGTTCTTTAGAACTGGGCAATACAAAACCAACCTGTCTGTCCCAGTTTGCGAATTGCAACCCAGCAGAGAAGTTCGAGCTGATCACCTGGAACCGGCAAATCGGCCTCTCACCGGAAGGAGGAGGCGTCAGCGGGGAGTCAAAGGAAGGAGGAGGTGGGCGGCGGCGGGGCAGGGGGCGGAGGCGGTGGCGGATAATTGAGACGTAGGGAACAAATGCTCTTCCACTCACTCCCCCAAAAGCAGCGGCGAGGCGAATCCCGGCGAGCACCGGCGATGCACCTACCTTGGCTTGCCGAGATCCCAACCGCGCAGCGCCCACTTCCGCGTGACCAGATCGTGCTCTTGAGCAGACATGTTGTGGGCAGAGAAGATGTTACAATAATACCCTAAATTATGCAAATTAAGAATTTTGTGAGATCAACGGCTGAAATAATTCCATGCGGTAGTACTCATAAGTACTGGGTAGTACTTGCCAACCACCGTAAAAGGGCTCTTAGAATTATAACAGAGAGAACCTGTATTGTGCATACAAAATTAAGAATTGCAATCTATCAGAAACCCTACATGATTTTTTTTCGATAAAGGGAATATATTAATATCAGAAGATACCAATTACACCCAGCCTCTGTAACAACGCAACACCCTAATGGCAGTATGGATGCACACAGCCAAAAAAGAGAAAAGAAAACTAAGAAACAAAAGTCCCGCTACAGTATCTCAGTCCTAGCAACAGCAATACATCCACCACAAGAACAACACCTGAAATACAGACTCTCCAATAGCGACACCTCCAAAAAGGAAACAGTGCACCAGCGCCGTCGTCGCCCGATCAAAGATTTTAGGTTTTCACCCTGAAGATAGCCCCCGCTCTCAAAACAATGCCTCCAACAAGGTCATTACCAGGCACAACCAATTAAGGCCAGACCTTGAGTTTTCACCCTGAAATGTAGGACTCTGAATTTCACCTGTGTTACCGCCCCCGCTATCATACTACTGCTGCAAAACCCGGACACCAAGCAAGCCCCTCAACATCGCGAAGACTTGAATCTCCCTTAGCTAGTCCTCCAATCCGGGTTTCATGATATTCTCTTCCTCTGACTTCACCATGGACCAAGTCACTTGATGTCAACACAGAACAGAGCTTCGCGCCGCTCCCTCCAGAACCAAACGGTCGGAATAAAAGCATGATTGCGCGCGACCGAATACCACCCGATCCAGTAAACTCCAGGTAAAAGATGCACTATTCCGTTCGCCGGCGGAGCCTTCCGGAACTCATCACTCCGGCTAGATGAAGAAGGATCGGCATCCAAAAGGTCTTTATCTTGGCGTGTGATAAACCCTAGGACCACCGCCTTTATGCAGGCCGAGCCCCCATGCCAATGGCCATGCTCGCCACCCGTCACACCGAAGATCCGGCAGGACGAACGACCTTGGGATGCGGGAGCCAGCAGGCCACAGCGCAGCCCCCGACAGCCACGAAACCGCAGTCCGGCCTGGGCCCAGATCAGGTCCTGGCCGCACCGCCGCCGGCTGCAACCGTGCCATCGCCGGCAGCAATCACCGAGGGCCGCCGCCCGTAGCGCCGCTTCCGCATCCCTCCACCAGCAGATCCACCGCCCTACGCCCCTCCGCGCCGCCACAGGACGGCGCGCCTAGGTGGGGGTGCCTAGTGACATAGGCATCCCCAATGGGCCTGCCGAAGATGGTACCCGGGGTTTACTGAAGGCCCACGACTCGATGAATATGAAGATTCGGAAGCCTAAGTAAGTATTAAGGAAAGCTAGTTGTATTACGAAAAACATACTTGTAATCTTACGGGATGAGTTAGAAACCTTCCCAGACTCTGTAATGTGTGTACTACGAATCCCTCGACTCCACCTCCTATATAAGGGGGAGTCGAGGGACAAAGAAAGGATCGATTCATTGTCTCACGCAACCCTAGTTTTTACATCGTCGAGTACTTTTCGGCTGAAACCTTCGAGATCTACTTGCCCTCTACTTCCGCTAAAACCCTAGTCTACAATCCGTAGGCATTGATAAGTTAATCCCTTGTCAATTGGCACCGTCTGTGGGAATTGGAGGTGTCAAGGATCTGATCTCGATGGCACGTTCAAGATCGTCGACTTCGTCAACTGCAAGCAACGCGATGGACAGAGGTAAACAGATCGAAACTGGTCTAATTGATTTTGTTCCTCACCCACCCTCCCGTTTGGATGCATATGCGTATCTGGAGGAGCCCATGGAGATGACGTTCGGAAAGTTCCACTTCCGCGTCGAGAAAGAAGGAGCGTATCGTCTCGAAATTCCGATCTCGTCGGGATTATCAGCGATCGATCCCGATTTTTTGAGTTCTGCATCGTCAATCGAGTCAGGCGACGAGGAGACTTCGTCGCCACGCTTCATCAGTACTGTGGCAAGTGAAAAACTCGCCAAGATCTTCAGCGACATGTCTTTCGAGTCATCTGCGGACTCCAATATAAGCGATGACCCGAGCAACATAGACAGCTTCAACTTCATCGACAGATCCAATGTTGTGGGGAAGGTCTTCACCACTCTCTATGATGGTGTCACCAAACCTGACAAAGTTCAGAATCCAAAATATCATCAGATCTATGCCATTGGGGAAACAAGTCGCCCACAGGAGGAGACGTCAGAGAATTTCGACGATGCGGGAAATCCGTATATCGACCCTGCAGATCTCACTCGAGGTTTAGGAACAAAATATGTTGGGCCTGGAGCGCGGCAGATGATACAATATCCGCAGGCAGTATGGGATAGAGTTGCGAGAGCCATTGATGGCACAGAATCAATGACTGTAACGGCGACACCTGAGGAGTTACAAGCATATCAATATAGGCTTGCACGTATCAGGCGGGAGCTCGAGAAACAAAAAAACGAGTTGGACAGGAGGCAGGAAGCGGCTTCCACGTCAAGCAGGCGAAGGGCGGATTTGAGTCGACAATCTGGCACTTCGGGAGATAGTCACAGAGCCGCTCGAAATAGAGCAAGATCGCGGCTGCAGGATATACCTGAGGCAGATAGGGAGAATCTGGTTCAAAACCTCGACATGTCCTTTATGTCGATAGACACGAGGGGGAACATTATCCCTAAGACACCAGAAGCTGGGTACATGGCGACGCAGGCTTTCATCCTCGCATCCAAGCCACCTCCCGGAGATCCAAGAGAAGCATTGTACAATATGGCCATGGCAGGAGTTGGAGCCATGGGAACGGCGTTTATAAATTCGCCTCCCGAAGGATCAGCAAGGCAAAATAGTCCACGACCTACTGCAGCAGCACCAGGTCCCGAGAGAACAAGTGGGGCAAGAGATACAGCAACTCAAGCACGGGTAGACAGAGCATGACAAAATAGAAGGGAACATCGGCATTCCCTAGAGATAGATGACGAGGATATGTGTGGGCTACCGTGCTTTACAAGGAGGGTCCGGAAAACTCGGGTTCCTTCAGGGTTTAAGTTACCCGATAATTTCAAAAAAATTGATGGCCTGCAAGATCCCGAGGATTGGCTAGTCCATTACCTCGAGACGGTGAAGCTGATAGGTGGAACCAGAGCAACAGCCATGCAGAGTATTCAAGTACACCTGAGTGGAGCCGCAAGATCTTGGATAAAGAAGCTTCCTCCAGGTTCCATCGATAGCTGGGACAGTTTTGAGGATGTATTCGTCAAGAATTTCCGATCCACCTGCAAAAAACCCGCATCACTAGAAGAGTTGAGATCGTGTCGACAAAAGCATGATGAATCAATGAGAAAGTACATCCAGAGATGGAACATCATTAAAAACTCGGCAGAGAACATATCTGACGAGAGAGCAATAGATGCGTTCGTAGCAGGAATTCGACGAGGAGATTTTGTCGAAGACTTGGGGAGAACTAACCCAAGGACAGTGTTAGCATTGATGGAGATAGCAAACAGATGGGCAGATGGAGAAGATGCTATCCACAATAAGCGACACAGGTCACCGGAGGAGGACCGTAGTCGAAATTTTCAAAATAGACGACGATTCCCTCGGCAATTCTCGAGTTATGATGCTCCTGACCAAATATCGGCTGGTTTTCGGGGAAGCACTGGAGGAAACAATAGAGATGAATATCAAAGGAGTAACGAGCAGCGAGGCGACAATAGAGATGATTCTCGGAATAACAGACAAAATAGTGGACCAAGGTTTCAGAGACCTTTTGTATCTCCCGAGGATATGATGAACGGGCCATGTCAGATGCATTTCTATGTCGACAATAATGGGAAGAGGCAGTCAGGACATCTACAGAAGGACTGTCGAAATTTTCAAGCAATGTTGAGCTTTGCAGGGCAAGCCAATGCTCAAGCAACAAATAGAAACCCCCAGGGGCCCAGGAGTGAGATCCACCTGCCACCTCCTCCCGCAATTACGGACGAAAATCGACACCAGCTCAGAATAGCGGCAGCACCACACCCACCTCCATATGTCGACCCCAATTCCAACGGCGTGGTCTCGATGATTCAGAAAGCTAGGCCATCTAACAGGGCTCAGAAAGTAATCTCGCGACAAGTGTTCATGGTAGAGAAGATGCCTCCACCAACGATTGAGTACCTAAATTGGTCGGGACAGGACATTGGCTTCACAATAGTGGATCACCCGCAGCAAGTTCCTCGACCAGGGTAGTCAGCACTTATCTTACCAGCAGTGATCGCAGGATTCGACGTATCTCGAGTATTCATAGATGGAGGCAGCAGTCTAAACCTTATGTACGCAGATACACTAAGGAAGATGAACATATCCCTAGCAAATCTGAAACCAACTGATACACGTTTTCATGGTATCACGCCAGAGAAGCCAAGTTATCCGTTGGGGAAGATCAATCTCGACGTTCAGTTTGGGACCCGAGAAAACTATAGGATAGAAAGGTTGGAGTTTGAAGTCGTGGATTTCCCGTCGCAATAGCACGCCCTGTTGGAACGACCAGCATATGCCAGGTTTATGGCGGTACCACACTACACGTACCTGTTGTGGAGGCTACCTGGACCTAATGGACCAATTACAGTCAAAGGAAGTTTCGCGTTAGCTAATAAATGCGACAAGGATTTTCATCGACTGTCAGAAACTTTCGGGATGCAAGCAGAATATATGGTGTCAAGGCTCACAACTGATTATGATGTGTTGCCAGATGTAGGAATGCCTCTCAGGGAGCCAACCTTTAATACCACGAAAGATTCCAAGGAGGTGCAGATTCACCCGACAGATCCAAAGAAAACGACGTCCATTGCAACAAACATGGACCTCGCATAGGAAAGCGCGCTCGTCGAGTTCCTCCGTGAGCACTGGAAAATCTTCGCATGGTGTCCAGCTGACATGCCAGGAGTACCCAGGGAACTTGCCGAGCACCACCTAAACTTGGATCCAATAGCGAGACCAATTAAACAACCTTTGCGGCGTTTTTCGGAACCAAACCGTAAAGCTATGCTGTCAGAGATTGATCGACTCAGAGAAGCTGGTTTTATCAAAGAACTACATACAAAGGCCAAGTGGGTAGCTAACCCAGTGCTGGTCCCGAAGAAAAACATGAAAGTCCTTCGCATGTGTGTCGACTTTACGTGTCTCAATAAACATTGTCCAAAGGATCACTTTCCCCTCCCAAGGATCGATCAAATCATCGACTCCACGGCAGGATGTGAACGTCTTTCCTTCCTGGACGCATATTTTGGTTATAACCAGATTAGATTAAAAGAAGAAGATGAGGTCAAGACAGCGTTCATTACACCTTATGGCGTGTTTTGCTACAAAACAATGTCTTTTGGTCTAAAAAACGCGGGAGCAACATATCAGCGGATGATGCAAAAGTGCTTGGCAACACAGATTGGAAAAAACATACAAGTATACATTGACGATGTCGTTATAACATCAAAAAAGGGGTCAACATTGATCGAGAATTTAAAAGAAACCTTCAACAATCTTGATAAGTTTTGCCTCAAGCTAAACCCGACGAAGTGTTCTTTCGGCGTCCCTGCGGGAGAACTTCTCGGGTTCCTAGTCTCAGCAAGAGGGATTGAAGCCAATCCAGAGAAAATTCAAGCTATCGTAACAATGAGGAAGCCAACAAAGTTAAAAGAAGTACAACAGCTGATCAAGTGAGTCGCAGCTTTAAGCAGATTCGTCGCCAGACTAGGAGAAAAAGCGTTACCGTTCTATGCTCTAATCAAGCAAGGAGAGAAATTCCAGTGGAACGAAGAGGCCGACAGAGCTTTCGAGGATCTCAAACACACAATTTCGACACCACCAATCTTGGTGGCGCCCAAGGAGAAAGAACCCCTCTTGTTATACATTGCAGCCACGCCTCAGGTGGTCAGCACAGCACTTGTAGTCGAAAGAGAGGAAGAAGGAAAACTCCATGGAGTACAGAGGCCTGTATACTTCATCAGCGAAGTTTTATCTCCCTCAAAACAGCGGTATCCGCAGTACCAAAAGCTAGCATATCGAGTATTTACAACCGCAAAAAAATTGCGGCACTATTTTTGGCACACCCGATAATAGTGGTCAATGAGGCGCCTTTATCCAATATACTAAACAATCCAGAAGCTATGGGTCGTGTCTCCCTTTGGGGAATAGAGCTTTCCCCTCGGGACATCACGTACGAAAAAAGAAAAGCAATAAAGTCGCAAATTCTACCAGACTTCATCGCAGAGTGGATGGAGTTACAAAATACGGGACCCCCAGATTTATTGAGAACCTGGACTATGATTTTCGACGGGTCCAAGAGATTAGAGGAAGCTGGAGCAGGCGTGATACTAATATCACCTGAAGGCAACAAATTAAAGTATGTATTACGAATGACGTTTCTAAACGCATCTAATAATGAGGCAGAGTACGAAGCCCTCATACACGGGATGAAGATGGCGAAGGCTTGTGGTGCAACTCGATTAAAAATCTCTGGCGACTCACAGTTGGTGGCTTAACAAGTCATGAATCAATGTGATGCAGTCAACGATAGTATGATAGCATACAAGGAAGTTTACAATGAGCTGGAGAAGCTATTTGATGGGTGCGAGGTAAATCACATTAGCAGGCTAAGCAATGATGAAGCCGACGTTCTTGCAAATATTGGGTCGCAGTTTCTCGCGATTCCACCAGGCGTATTCTGGGAAGAGATAGCCGAGAGATCTACAAAGTCGAAGAAACCAAAGAAGAAGGAGAAGGATGAGAAACCCTCGGGGGCTATAAAAGCGGCACTAGAAGAAGAGGAGGAACAGGACCTAGTAATGATGGTACAAATTCCATGGATGCAAGCATACATATCATAAATCCTAAGGAAACAAATACCCGATGATCCAGTTGAAGCAAGGCGAGTTATTAGGCGGTCCAAGGCCTTTACTGTGGTCAAAGGGGAGTTATAAAAGCGAAGTATTTCGGGAGTGTTACAAAGGTGCGTCACACCCGAAGAAGGAAGGATAATTATGAAGGATGTACACGAAGGAATATGCGGTCATCATGCAAGTAGTCGAGCTATAGCAGCCAAGGTTTTCAGAGCAGGATTTTATTGGTTGACAGCAATTGAGGATGCGAAAGAAATAGTTCGTACTTGTGACGCGTGCCAGAGGTTTGCCGCTAAACCTCACTCTCCAGCAGCAGAGCTGATGCCAATACCGCTGTCTTGGCCCTTTGCTCAGTGGGGTCTCGATATGGTGGGAAAATTACACAAGGCTTCGCGAGGAGGTTACGAGTATATGCTCATCGCTGTCGACAAATTCACTAAGTGGATAGAAGCAAAGCCGATAAATTCACCAGACGGAGCGTCGGCAATCAAGTTCGTGAAAAGTATCGTTTTTCGGTTTGGAGTACCTCATAGCATCGTCACAGACAATGGTAGTAACTTCACATCAAAGGAATTCAAGGCATATTGTGCAGAGGTAGGTATCAAACTACACTTTGCATCAGTTGCGCACCCGCAAACCAATGGTCAAGTCGAAAAAGCCAATGGAATTATCTGCAATGGTATCAAGAAGCGTTTGCTAGCACCATTGGAAAAAGCTCGACATACCTGGCCTGAAGAGTTGCCCAGTGTGTTGTGGAGTATTCGAACAACACCAAATACGGCGACACAGGAAACCCCGTTTTTTCTGATCCATGGAGCTGAAGCAGTATTGCCGATAGAAATAGAGCATGATTCTCCAAGAGTCACAGAATATGACGAAGAGGCTTGAAGAAAAGCATTGGAGGATGATGTCGATGCACTAGATGAAGCTCGAGACGAAGTGTTATCACGAGTTACTAAGTACCAGCAAGACCTGAAAAACTACCACAGTCGACGTTTGCGCCCGAGATCCTTTCAGGTCGGCGACTTAGTCCTTCGGCTCACGCAAAAAAGTCATGAGAAACTCGAGTCGCCGTGGCTTGGCCCTTATATCATCACAGAAGTAATCGAAGAAGGAGCATACAGGATAAAGGACAAGAAGACAGGGGTTGCAGAGCCAAATCCCTGGAACGTGGCGCAACTCAGGCGGTTCTACGCTTAGAGTCGAAATATAGTCCTCCTTTGTAAAAATACAATGTACTGAAACGCCCGCGAGCTTTCAGACGCACTCTTTTCCTTTTCAGGGCACCGAGTGGGGCTGGAAAGGTTTTTAATGAGGCGGGCTCGCGGTGCTGCAATATAGAAAAGATATTGGTGATATACATCTTCTTTATCGATGCGCTCGGGGGCTTGCACCCAGCAGCTACAACATACATATGAACTGCCGACAAAATAGAACTTGCAAAACAATAAATTTCGCTTTGGTGCAACACACCTCGGAAAACAATATAGACACACAGGAAGAACCAATAAAAAGCTCGGGGGCTTGTTGAAACAAAAATAGTTCGAGATATTTGACAACATATATGTTATTTACAATATACAGGCGTTCTTCGACAGAGAAAAAACAACAAAGAAATTCTTCAATCAGCATTTAGTATAGCGTCTATATTGATTCCCTCGTTATTTGCAGCACCAGTTCTATGTTCAGCATAACTACCCTTCACAAAGAATTCTGCATCCATCCGAAGCAGTTCGTCCATCATCTCTTCTGCTACAGGGCGCACAATGTCGTCGATTTTGTCAATGTTCCTCTTCCGCTTCGCCTGCTTGGCCAGACACTTGGTGACAATTTGAGTCAGATCTAACTTCGGGTAGCAGATCTGTATCATAATCATGGCGAATCTTGCCCCAGCTGCTAGCTGAGCCCGTACAAATTGATGAATACGAGGAGCATCTCAAAATTTCTCCATCAACGCAGGAAGGGTGTCTGGGATTTTGTTGCGAGGAAACATGGTACTGTAGACTAAAGACAAAGTTTTCGTGCAGAAGTCGAGAAAGTCGCGGACCTGATTCGCGCGATCTTGAAATCTGACTATTTGGCGAGTACGCTCAGGAGTGACCCAGAAATTGGAACCATGCTGACGAGCAAGCCTGACAAGCACATTGGTTCGGGCTTCAACACGCTAATCTTCAGCAGCAGTATCCAAAAAAGAACCTGTTTCACCGGAAACATCAGCAAGGAATAAAAGATAGTAAGGTTAAACTAACATATGACCAAATTTTGCGGAGCATACCCGTCATATCCAAGCTAGCATCATTCATCAGTTCAAGCATATGATTCTCTCGGCGCGTAGCTTCGGCAGCCTCAGCAACTGCAGTTTCCTTCAACGCTATGGCTTCTTGAGCTTGTTGAACAGCTCGTTTTTCATTCTCAGATGATCTTCGAGACTGTTCCATGATCACGAGAGTTTGTTTTTTCATCGACTGCAGTTGTTGATGGAGTTCGTCCAAGTCCTCATTTTGTGCAGCACTCGAAGAACCTCCAATATACTCGACAGCGGAGGACTTTTTAGAGCAAGACGCAGCAGGCAAGGCAGCCGAGGAATGAGGCCCAGTGGTATAGTTGTCAAAAATCAACTGGAGAGAAAATACTTCGATATCAATACCTCGGCAACATAGCTTTTTCATTAATAAGGTTAGATATTTACATGGCTATTACAAAAGGTTCCTATTGAACTACTGGGGTAGTTGTCGCCAAAGCTACTTTGGCGACAACATCAAAAGAGAAGCAAAACAAAAGAGAGACAAGTTGGTCTACTTGACCTCCGGCTTCGATGAACTAGGAGCTGGAGTTGGATTGAATCCAAGGAAGGCGAGGATTTTCTTCGAGTTGGGTTTGGCAGCCTTAATCAAAGACTGCCACTTCTTCGTCTCCATCTCCTTTACATCGCCAACTTTGGCCCAGTCGACGTTCTGCTGGCTGTCAGCAACCAAGGCTATGGTGCCTTCAACACCAATCTTCAGGCCCTCCTGTCGAAGACTGGGTCCAAGATTCTCTTTGGATCTGAAGCACTTGGCGAGAGCAGTAAAAGTCTCGGGTTCTTCTTTCTTCACGAAGTAGAAGGGAAAAAGCCGAGACAGAACTATTCTAGCATCGGTAAGGCCTTGGCGTGCTTCATCTGCATGAATTTCAAGAAGGGAGAGCGCGTCGAGAAGGCGATCACCTTCAGGATTCTCTAGATCATAATCTTGTTGCGTTCTCCCTAATAAGGCAAAAATATAGTTCGTCAGCAAACAAGCAAGGAAGAATGTGCTGACCCGAAAAAATAGCAAAGATTTGAGTACTTACTGACAAAACGTCGACTCTGCGACTCCAAGCGAGCGATGATGTCCTCTTCACGAGCAGATTGCTGCGCAATGTTTTCGCTTAAAGACGTTTCCGCGTCTTGAAGTCTTTTTCGAAGATCTTCGACAGCGGCAACATCTGCTTCAGCTTTCTTGCGAGCCTTTTCGCTTTGCTCCAATTCAAGAGCAAGAGCGTCAGCACGTTTGTTGGCTTCCGCAAGATTGGCTGGTAAAACATTCGACAAGTAATCAATATCATGACAAAAGAATCATGTGGAAGTCATCTGCCAGAAGAAGCAGCAAAAATAGTACCTTCAAGCTTTTTCGCATGGTCATGGTACCCGATGAATTGGGTACCGAGACGGACAAAATCCTTCATTAAAGGCTGTAAAGGAAAAATAGAGAAAGAAAAATCAATATAGTAAGTGAAAAGTTCGACAGCAACAAGCAAAGGAGAATCCTGAAGGTCGGCAGCATTGAAATGGTCGGAACACAGAAAAAAAAGAAGTGAAGAACTTACATCATCCATTGAAGGAGTTGTGGAACTACCAATTGGCAAGGTAGGCTCCTTGGTCGGTTCGACCCTAACCCTCTTGGGTGAAGGGGCACGGGGGCTTGCAATTGGAGTTGGATGCTCAATGTCCTGCTGAGGGGGCGAAGTTTCATCTCCATCAGGCTGAGCTTCGGAGACAACTAAAGTACGCGACGTACTCGTTCGAGCAGTCGCGTCAATAGGTGGATTTTCATCCTTGTCACCACTACAATAAAAAGGCGACAAAGTAAGAAACAACATAGACAAAATATCGAGAGCAAGCAACAAAGAGCAGCCAGAACTTACGAGCTGACAAGGGCATCCTCGTAAGGGTTGAAAGTTGTCCTTTCCTCAGTAGGAACAACTTCTTCGGCAGGAGGTGCGCCGGCTTTGGAGGTGCCAGAATCGGCAACTTCATCCCTTTTTCTCTTGTTCCTTGGAGAAACAGCGGAGGGGAGGGAGTGTGTCGAGGCGGTAGCCTCAGATTCGACTTCTCTTTCAGAAGAAGCCGCGGATTTCTGAGAACCCGCGACTTCACTCTCAGGGCGAGAAGTACCCTGGTTGTCATCGGTGACAACAGTCCGTTCTTCGACTTCTCCACCCTCAGGAAGAGGAGGGAGAGGTGACGCAGTTTTGTGGTTCTGGACAAGGTAGAAAAAGTATCGACAGGAATTTTTGTCAATAACAGCAGTCGAAGAAATAGCAGTACGAAAAAGAGAAAAAAAAGAGTGAGCGAACAAACAGACGATGAAAAATATATTACCTGCGGGAGCGCGTTGGTGGCGCTATATGGTGTTACACGGCAAGATGACGGGACGGTGTCTTTCTTGCTAAGCGACGAGATTTTTCGGACAAGTTTTTCTAAGTCCTTGACCGGTAAATCTATCGATAGGCGATCCACATCCTTGTCGCCAGCATACATCCAAAGGGGATTTTTGCGAGCCTGCAGAGGCTGCACCCTAATCCTAAGGAAATAAGCTGTGATTTGGATACCCGACAGTTCCTTGCCGCGGGTATTTTGAAGCTCGTGGATGCGTGTCACCAGCGCCTCTGTCGCCACTTTTTCTTCATCAGTGGCTTCAGCATCCCAGGATCGGCGGCGACAGATTTTTTCGGTGCCATCGAAAGGGGGAATGTTGTATTCCACCGAGTCGAGACTTTCCTCATGGATATACAGCCATTTTTTGCGCCACCCTTGAACTGAGTCAGGGAATTTGACATCGAAATACTCGACATCAGGGCGGACGCAGATAACAACGCCGCCTATGTTATAGGCAACATTGGGAGAGCCATTTCGGCGAAGGAGGAAAATGCGCTTCCATAAAGCCCAGTTAGGCTGGACTCCAACGAAAGATTCGCAAAGAGTGATGAAGATCGAGATGTGGAGGATGGAGTTGGGAGTAAGGTGGTGAAGTTGCAATCCATAAACAAAAAGCAACCCAGGCAGAAAATCGTGAATAGGGGAAGAAAGACCGCGGATGAGGTGGTCAACGAAACTGACCCGGTACTCGATCGGCGGAGATGGATAGCTCTCCTCACTGGGTAAGCGCAGTGAATCTTTCTTCTTGCTGATCCCGAGCTTCTTCAGCAAGTTGATATCTTGAGCGGAGATTTTGGATCTCTCCCAGTCCAGATCTTCCGCTGCCATCCTCGATTCAGGAGTGCTGTGGCGAGTGAGTCGTGCGCGCGGCGGCATCAACAATGGCGAAGGCGAAAAGTGCGAGTGTGGCTGAGTTCAGGAGGTGTTTGGTCCAATGGGGATTTTTGCAGAAGGAGAGCAGAGGTGCGGCGCAGGTGAAAGTATGAACGGAGGAAGAAGAAGACCTTATATAGAGAATCGGCGAAGCGACGCACCGTTGGATGGAGTAATTTTGCGGTGGATGCTGTACCCTAGGCTAAGGGGTAAAAAAGAATTTTGACTTTGAAAGAAAGGAACAGGCGCCACAGTGTATACGCCAGAAAAAGCGGAGGACGTGTGTCCCCCACTTGCATGACGTGTCAAATTGATGAGGGTTCTGGGCCCGCAAGACAGAGAGAGAGCAGTACTCGCGTCTTCCCGATACAGTGGTCGTGGCTATCGTCAGTAATGATGTCACCTTGACTAAAGGGAAAATCTCGGCTATGAAGATTAAAGAAATTGGCGGCAGGGAAAAATTATCAATTATTTCGAGAGCCTTTGATCAAATACAAGTTTTTGCCCAAATGCTCGGGGGCTACTTTGGAAAAAAGAAAAATTCGAGTATGACAAAATAGAAATGGCGGGAGCCTATGATCAAATGCAAGCATTTGTTCATAGCTTCGGGGGCTACTCCCATCGGGAGCGCTGGTCGCGCACCCGATAGATATAAAAAGCTCGAGAGAGATTGACAATATAGTGGCATAAAATGTTGAGCCTACAACCAAGCACTAGTCCTTGGCTGTAGCCTCAGGGGCTACTCCCATCGGGAATGCTGTTCGCGTGCCCGATGAAATTATAAAAATATATATAGAGAGAAGGAAAAATAAGAAGTGAGCATATTTCGAGTTATACAAATAACTGGAAACATACTCCCATCGGGAGGACAGTATAAGTCATCCGTTGACTCAATAAAATGTGCTATTCCAACAGCCGAAAAAGCACTCGACAATATATTCTCAGAGCGCCAAAGTTGCGAATAATCTCTGAATGCCGCAAAACTCTGCGAAGGTAAGACCCCAGATCCGTTCTGAGCGGCGTGGCGCCGTCTCTGACGTCGGTTTGCTACTTTTTTCCATATCAACAGATACGAAGAAAAATCCTAACGGACGTGTTAGGTACCCGATAAAACATGACTGAGACTCGACAGAATGGTAAGACCTTAAGCGGCACATGTCGAAGTTTACACCAGTATCCCGAGATCATGTCCAGGGACATGATCTTGAAGTAGGTTTTTGCGGATTGCCACTAGAGCAGTTAACTAGTACCTGATCCGTCAGATGAACTAGCCCCAACTACCATTATCCCTGTACAATATATAATTGCGTATCCAAAGATATGTGATAAATTTGACAGTTATTGAATGGCTGTAAAGTTGGAGATTTTCCCTGATTCTTCGATTCAAGCAAAATCTCGGGGGCTACTGACATAGGCATCCCCAATGGGCCTGCCGAAGATGGTACCCGGGGTTTACTGAAGGCCCACGACTCGATGAATATGAAGATTCGGAAGCCTAAGTTAGTATTAAGGAAAGCTAGTTGTATTACGAAAAACATACTTGTAATCTTACGGGATGAGTTAGAAACCTTCCCGGACTCTGTAATGTGTGTACTACGAATCCCTCGACTCCACCTCCTATATAAGGGGGAATCGAGGGACAAAGAAAGGATCGATTCATTGTCTCATGCAACCCTAGTTTTTACATCGTCGAGTACTTTTCGGCTGAAACCTTCGAGATCTACTTGCCCTCTACTTCCGCTAAAACCCTAGTCTACAATCCGTAGGCATTGATAAGTTAATCCCTTGTCACCTAGACCCGCGGTGAGCCATCACCATCCGGCGAGCAGCCGCCGCCAGGCCGGGGACGCCGCCCCAACCTCCGCACACGGCCAAGCCGTCAAAGCCGCCCCAAACGCCCCAACGAATCGCCGCCGCTCCTCCACCCCAGCACCTTTGGTGCCAGGGGCCGCCGCCATCGCAGCAGACGACGGCGGCAGCGGCGGGAGGGAGGCCGCTCGAGGGAGGGGGAGCGGTGGTTGGGTCTGGCCCCCCGGCGGCGCCCTGGGAACGCGACAGGAGGGAGGGAGAGAGGTTAGGGTTCACAGTCGACTATCGGGAAGATGGAGATGGAGTGGGAGGAGAGAGCTGCGAAGGTCGAAACGCTACATGATAGAAGGTAGATGATGTATGCATGCATATATCTAACCCATCACGTATAGGAAATCATATATCTAACCCAGCACGGATAGGAAATCTGAAAAGATCTTCCATTCCCCCTCCCGAAACCCGCACCCCCTCCCGAAACCCTAGATGCCTTCCGCCGCCACCGCCGGGCAAAGACCCCGGGGCGTGGCGGCGGCGGCGGCCTTCCCTCGTGACGGGGCGGGGACGGCGGCCAGGGAGCCACTCATGACGCGGCGGCAGCGGCCCTCCCGCATCCCGGATGGCTAGGCGGCGGCCGGGGATGGAGGGGCGACGGCGGCCCTCCCGCCTCCCGCATGGATGGATGGGGATGGTGGCCTGTGCTGTGGCCTCCCCACCTCCCATCGGTGGCACGCCAGTGATGGCTGGTGGTGGCGGACAGCGCCATCCCCTCCGTCTCTCGCCGGTGAGGGGCGATGATCTTGGGCTTCTCCCGCGGTACGAGGTCGCCCGGGGCAGCAGCCTTGGGTTCGACGGTGGAGGCGGCCTTCTTCTTCGCCGGAGGAGGTCGGCTGGTTGCTGAGGTGGCGGGTCACGAGATCCCTCTACCCCGGCGATGAAGATCTAGTCGACGACGAGCTAGCGGTGAAGGGGCCACCGGTGAACACCGCGCCTTGACTTCGTTCTTGGCGGATGATGGCGGCGGCTATTGGCGTCATTCCCCTGCGAAGGCATCATCTTTGATGGCCTCTCCGTTTGCTCTCGCCGAGTTGGGGACTCGCGGCTGTCGGTGAAAACCGTGTCAAGATTGGCGGGCGATGGCGACGTTAAGCGTCACTTCCTTCTTGAAGGCATCGTCGTCGCAGTCCGCGGGAACTCACTCATGCTGCTCCGGGGGAAACCTTAGATCCAGCCAGGATCGGACGATGACGGTGCTCCCTGCGTCGTGCTACCTCTTGGGGCATCGTTTTTGGAGCAGCGGCTGGATGGAGGTGGTTTTTGGTGGAGTGGTGTTCATCTACCACATTGTCGTCGATGATTCTCAGCGGCATGGAGCTGCGGGGTATCAAAGACGGGCGAGGACTGCTGGACGCGGGCAGGATGGTGGAGCTGTTTGGTGTTATGGTGACATCGACGGCAGGCCTGGCACGGTCAATACGTTGATCTCGCTTGGAGATGGGTTCGAGATAGATAGCGGTTGCGAACTCTGCGACGTGTGCAATGGCACACCCTCAGGGCTTTGCTTTTTGGATGATGTGTGTTGGTGTACCGTCAGGGAGTATGACCTTGTTCATGGTCCCCCTTCATCGTAGGTATAGCGAGTTGTCGCTAGGAAGGAGGCTTCGAGTTGATCTTTGTATTCCCCTTGTAAGGCATTGCGAATAATTTAATAAAGAAGAAAGCTGTGTGCATCCTTTGGATGCAGAGGCTGGGGCTATGCTCCTTGATCGAAAAAAGGTCTATATACTACTGGCACGATTTTATAAAATTATTAGTTACAATATATATGAAACAACAACGAAAAATCAAGTTTTGATATACTCTAGCTCCTTTTATATTTGAATCAGTATATCAAAAAGTACTCACCAGAAAATAGAGAAATCGCTAGAAAATTCCGCAAATAACAAAAATATCTAATCATCAATTAAATAATACCAAATAAATAGGCAATAATTAACAACCGTTGGATCTCTATTAATCTATGGACATCAAAATTCAAAAGAATTACCCACCTATGTCCTAGATTAGTCGTACCCCTTCAATCTCGTGTCTAGCTAATAAAAAAGTTAGCGACTCCACTGTCGAAACTGTCAAAACCTGCACAAACTCCCCTCATGTCCTCACGCACGCCTTCGTCGTCAAAAAAGCAACTAAAAGAACTCCCTTGCATGTCCTCATGCATGACAGGGTCGCCGGTGTTGAGTTCGCCTAGGTGCCCAGCCGAGTGTGATGACTCTGCCCCTTGCAAGCAGTTCGGCGGCCCCAAGTTTGAAACATTTGCCATGGATGCATCCCTTTGGCAAGGATCTAGATACAATCGATTGAAGACTCACCTTGCATAGAGTAGCTACACCATGCATCGGAGACTTTAACTCATGATCACAACCCAGAGTTAGGTAGCTCCACGAGAGAGGTATGTATTTTCAGCGCTCTTCTCTTTGTAATCCTAAATAAATTTCTCACAAATTTCTGCGCCACTGCTAGCTAGACGTGCTTTGAAGAAACCTATAAATCAGACAGCTGGTCGCAGCTGATGGCTTCGATGGAGACTTCCATGCACGCAAACAGCCCAAAGGCCACGGCTAGACATTGGCGTATGTACATATCTTTTTTATTGATCCGCTGATTTCTTTTAGTTGGTCTGGACTTAGACTCTAGGTCTAAATTGTTGTGCCACAGCTACCCACTGAAGCCAACGTAATCGTCCACTAATGGAAAACAGCCCTAATGTTACGGGCCGTAAGACCCTTTTGTCGCGAGCGGCCAGCCGGCACAACGGGGACGCAATAAAAGGCCTCCGGCCCGCTTACCACCCGCGACATAAGGTCCACCACGTGGCAGCCGCGAGGCGCGCAGGGGCACACCCCTTTTGTCGCGGGTGGTAATACAACCCGCGACAAAAGGCCCTCTACGTGGTGCGCGCAGGACGCTGCTGCTTTAGGGTTTGAGGGGTGCAGCACCCCCCCCCCCCCCCCCCCCCGCCGTCATCGCCCCTCCTTTTATTTCATTTTTTCATTTTAAAATAAAATTTGCATATATTTGTACGCTACTACAAGCTGTACACGTTCATTCATTATATATAGATCGAGCAAACAAATATTGGAAGTAAAAGTCTATTCGTAGATTTCCCTTACATATACATGGAGCTCACGACTACCGGGACTAGAGCCCGTCGTCTATTCGAACTATTACACGGGGATCATCAGAAGCGCATATTTGGACTAAACAAGCCGTTGTCGTCTATTACTTCTCTCATCAGAAGTTCCGCCACTTCCTCCGTAATTCCTAGTAGGTGTTCGTGTGGTTGGAGCTTCTCCCGCATGAAGTCGGCCTATATAGGAAAATGAGATGAATATGACTATATCAATCTTGATAACGAAATATTGACGATAATAAATTAAAGTTGTGAATGTTATTGCTTACGTTGAATTTATTATCGTTCTGCTTCTCAGTGGTTAACATGCGAATGGACTCGCAAACGTAGTATCCACATAGATTCGTCCCATGTAGCTGCTGGACGCACGGTACAGGAGTAAATGTTAGAGTCTCTGCGAAGTTTCCCTTATTCCTCTTCTTGAAAACTTTCCAAATCCTGCCAGACAAAAGAATGATTGAATGAGTGGATAATTAATTGATATCTCACGAAAGATATAGCACGGTAATTAATGATTGAAATTATCTCTGGAGCAAGTGCTGCAAGTCGCCGAACCCTTCCAGACCTCTACTCAATGGATCCCTTACTTCAAATATTCCCTTATCAACTTGAATGTCTAGCAGAATCCAGTGGAAACTGCACATGTTTATATATATATATATATATATATATATATAGGGTCGCACTATTCTGAAACTGGTGCTCAGAATATTATTCTGAGCACCCACCGGCCCTACATGGACGCGAAGCGAGCGGAAAAAAGAAAAGAAAGGCCGCAAAACTCACTGGCCCGCATCGTGCCCGCAGCACCTCGAAGAACGGAGTGCCACCACAGCCAGGAACCACCCCGATCCCGATCTGCCTCCACCCCGTCCTCCCGCCTCCGCCCGCCTCCGCCCGGTGCCCCCAACCGGCTCTCTCGCCGCCGGCCGGGGCCCTTTCCCCGTGCTCGCGTTGCCATCCGGGGCTCCTACCCGCTCTCCGCCACCGGCCGGGACCAAACCCCGAGTTCCCTCTGCCGGCCTGTGCCTCCCCCGCCTAATCGACGCCTCTGGGCTCCCGTCGTTCGTCCTTCCGCGCCGCCAGCAGGCCGCCGCCCGCCCTCCTTCCCGGCCGCCGCTCCCTCCTCCGGTCCCCGCGCACGGCCCGCAAAGCTCACCGGCGCCGCCCTGACTGCCAAGCAGCCGCGCCGCGCTATCCCCAGCTCCCCCCGCCGCTAGTAGCACTGCCGTCCATCGAATCTTCCCACCTCACAGCACGCCATTTCACGATTCCGGCGATCCTGCGCGCGGTATGCCCAATTTCTTCTGAAATAGTGGACACACCCGAGTACAGGTTGATTCGGCTGGTAAGTGCACTCGGAAAAATAAATGTCACAAAGTACGTAGGTTGACATTGGGAAATATATTTGATTATTTTTGGCAAGTACAAGGTCAGTTCTCAGCCTCTTCTCTTTTATTTCTATCCACAGTAGTGCAATTGTATGAACAGAAGCAGTGCAATTGTTTTAGCACATTCAGTGCAATTGTTGGTTAAGAGAAGTAGGAAAGATTTCCGGCAACAATTGTTGGTTAGGAGAAGTACGAAAGATTTGTTTTATTCCTGCAACCATGTATTGCTGCCTCCTTTGATTAAATTCGCTTGTGCGTAGTAATGTGCTGACCACGTTCGACTGTGCGCTTGCAAATAGCTAATTAAATTTGTCCCATCATTCACACAACTAGTAGTAAGTACAGTCATTAGGCGTCAGCAGTACAAGCATTCAGACTAGGAATTACAATTGGCACATATACCATTGTCTTGTTTTTCTCTTAGACATGAACTTTTGTTAGTCATGGACCTGTACTTCTGATAAGCATCGCTCTATGTTTTCCTTGTGATAAAAGGCATTAGCTGTGATAAAAGATACTGGTAGCATCTTTTGTTGTGTGTACTTCTTAAATTAGTTGATTTGAATTTCCCACAGGGTGCTTGAATTTCCGTGCAATATTGTGTTTATTTTCTGGAAATATAGTTGTTTCGTCTAGCCACTCCAAGTTCTGAAAACCAGCGGAAATTTCGTCTAGAGAAATATAGTGGTAATTCAATGACCTGGGAAGTGCAAGCGTTAAAACTATAGAAGTGCAATTGTTCATATCGTTAAGTTTAGATGTTTAATTGATTTCTTTGCCATGCTTTCCCTTTCAATCTTTCTCAGTACTATTTTTTTTCTTTTCGCTGACAACAATTTTATTGAGAGAATGTTAAATCACATTGCAGGGAGAAGTATAAGGCGCAGGGCCGAGAAGTACATAAAAATGTTAAAGCGAAGTACAATCCAATTGGTTGTATTTGCCACCTGTTTGTTCTAATGCCTGTACAGAACTCTACTTTAACATGCCCCCTTTGTTTTTTGCTTGCTGGTCCAGGAGAACCAAATAACCGGCATGGTACACTGGTGTATTTCATTTCACAAGTTGTTTTACTTTAATATATACTGAGTTGAACGAAAATCCCCAAATATCTTGAGTGCCCTATACCTGTGCTCTGTAGCTATTTGAGTTTATGCCTCAAAAGAGCTGTTTTCTATCTTCTTTTTGTGCTGATAGTGTTTTAGTCATACTGTATTTTCTTTTCCATTGCCACTCAGTTGGGAAGTATAAATCTATGGTTACAGCAGTACACGTAATAGTTTTAGTAAGTTCACAACCCATCAGGATGAATAACTAGCAGCCCGTCAGGGAAACTGTGTTTTCTTTGTTCTTAGCAGTACACATAATATTGGAAGATCTAACATCAGTAGCAACTAGCAAGGTACTTACTCTTGGCTATTTTTATCTTTTTCCCATTGTTTATAATAGCACAAGTAGGATGTAACTGTAAGCAAAATTTATTCCTGTAAAAGGCATGTAAGGCAATCTGACACAACATTGCTGTTTTTGTTTGGAGAAGAATGCTAGAAATGATTTAGATTATACACTATTCTCTAGCAGTTATTATGCCCTCTTTATTATTTCAGATTTAGTGACTTTGTGTCAGATTTTAGATGATGGCGAGTTCTCTGCATAGCTCTAGGAAATATCAGGTTTTGTAAATGCTTTACTGGTTGGGTGCTTATTTCTAGAAAAAAATGTTGTAAGGCATCATAACACTAAAGGCAGGATGATGCGTCTTGCTCGAGACGTGCATTGCATATTTCTGAAATTCAATGTTGTCTCCTTGACTGAACCGATCCATCTTTTAGCCAATTTTTGGGATGCTATGAGGTCATATGAAATTTGGGAATGCTCCACATGGCTGCGGTCATTGTGTAGGTGTCGAGCTGGTCACGCCTTGTTTGTTTATTCAGAATTGGCATTGTAAGATACTCACATTGAGTTTGGTTCCATCTTTCTAGGGGTTGTGAAGCTTGATTTGTATCCGCATATTAATTTGCTTCCATAATGTCTTTGGTATTGGAAGAAGAAATTCATGATCCACATATTACCTGCAGTCCTCATGGTCAATTAGTCACGTTACTTTGTTTTATGCCACTAAGTTATTGATGAAATGCACAATTTCTACATAAAACAATTCATCAACGTGAGTGGAGGGGGGCTACCTGTGCTCCGCCCCCAATCCTGCAGTTCGGTTGCCACCGTGGGCTGAAGTGCGCCGCCACGACACACCCCAGTGTCCAGTGTCCTGCAGCTGGGGCGCCGCCAATGGCCGAATGGCATCACCGTCCTCGTGGTTCTTCCGGCGCAGCTGCGATACGTGTCGTCGGGATGACCAGGCGACAAGTCCACCACACCCATGAGTAGTACACCACACCCATGAGCAGTACATGCTACTTTGTTCGAGAAGTACATGGTACTGTGTGTGGGTATTTTTTTTCTGAATTTCGCAGATAGTCTTCATCTGTTTCAGTCGATGAGCAGTACATGCTAGAGAGCGTACACTCTAGTCATACTAGAGGTTTGAAAGCATGGATAAAATCTTTGGATACTAGAGACGTACACATAGTCATACTAGAGATTTGATAGCATGGATAAAATCTTTGGATACGCTGAGAGACTACATTTAAGTTCGTGAATACTGATTCATCGCTCCTGGCCGTGTGCTAGCTGTGTGTTTACTCTGTTTATTATTTACGTTCAGCGGTACAACTTTGATTGAGATAACATGTGCACTTGGATAGCATGAACAGATGATCCATTACCCTATTAAACAGGGGGCAAACGTAGAGTTATGGGCCGTGCATGTTTTTGACATGGAAAGTGCAAAAATTTATGAATCTTCGGTGCTGCGACACCCTGCTGCCGGCAAGATCCGCTGGTGCCCCTCCATCGTCGGGTTCGTGTTGCTGCTTTGCCCACCCTCGACCCACGCATCGACGGCCTCAGCCCGCATGCGGCCGCACCTGACCCGCGCGCCATTGACCCTCGACCCGCGCATCGCTACCCCTTTTCCCCGCGTGCCTCGTTGGCAAGATCCAGTTATTATAGGAAGTACTATAAAATCGACAAAATTGAAAAGTAGAAAAAACCAAATAATCTCATCATCCGTGAGGAAGTTCAAATACTTGACGAAGAAAAGTACAACCATTCGACACGAGGAATACAACCACTAATTATAGAAAGTACAGGAAAACCGACAAAATCCAAATGTGGGCAAAAAACAAAATAATCCTCTCATCCATGAGAAAGTTTAAATATTTGAAGATGAGAAGTATAACCATTCGACACGAGCAGTACATGAACTTGTTAAAGGAAGTACAAGTAAACCGGCAAAATTAAAATGTAGAAAAAACATAATAGTCCCATCACCCACGAGGAAGTTCGGATACTCGACGACGAGAAGTATAATCATTCGACACGAGCAGTTAAAGCACCTATTATAGGAAGTACAAGAAAATGACAAAATCCAAATATAACAAAATGAAATAATCCTGTCACCCAAGAGGAAGTTCAAATACTTGACAATGAGAAGTACAACCATTCGACACGGGCAATAAACCCACTTAATATAGGAAGTACAAAAAACCCTATATAGTCCAAATTTAGAAAAAACAAAAAATAATCCCATCATCTACGAGAAAGTACGAGCAGTGATTCTGAGAAGTACAGGCGGACACAGCAGTAAGTACAAGCGGTAATTACATCAAGAAAATACCCCCACATAAGTTCACATATCAACGTTGTGAAGTTCAAATATTAGGATCCATGAAGTACATAATCTCTTAAATAGAATATAGGGATAATCTAAAATTATCATTTCGAAGCACACATGGTAGTTTTTGTAAAACACACTAGTATCAAAACATTTCCAGAAAGTACAACCACGAAGGCCAGGAAGTATAAGGACATGTCGCGGGAAGTTCAGATGCGCGTGGTTGTGTTGAGCATTTTGTGTGGCCATGGACCTCAAATGGACACCATATGAGAAACTTATAGTCATTTTACTGAACACTTTCATGAAACTGCGCCGAGAAGTACAACCGCATTTCCCTAGAAGTGCAAGTTCGTGTCAAGGGAAGTTCAATGCTCTGTTTTTACGGGGCGGAAATCTATTGTTCAAATCTCATCGATTTGATCACCAACCACTTCAATCATTGTCACCAATAGCTTTATATGGTAGATATATGTCTAATTTCATTACCTACAACATTTTACAACAAATAAATGGATCTAATCTATCAAATTCAAATCGTTATCCCACAAAATATACCGGAAATATGATTTCAAAACTTCTAAAATTTCTTTCAAATCGTTAGGAGTTGACAAAAATGGTAGATACGAAAAAGATGCGCCATTTTGAGGCCTTTCCAACCGTATATCATTTCATTGTTTAAATATACCGCAAGGAAATCGCGGGGAAAATCATTCGGTGCCCATCACATAAAACGGGAGGACAGTAATTCGAATTATTCTATTAAACTGTAAGGAATTAGAGAAAACAATTGGAATAAGAAAGTTGCGCCTAGTCCATAGCTTTCCAACACCATATCATTTGCATCATTCCGACATACGGTTGAAACAAATCATCCAAATTACTGTCCGCTCGTTTTTTGAGTACGTCCGAATTTCGGTATTTTCAAAATTGTTCAAAAACTGTGAGGATTTTGAAAAAAACATAAAACATGAAAAAGTTGCGCAATTTCATTATCTTTCCAATGGTATATCATTTGCACTGTTTCGATAAGCGATTCAAAAACCGAACTAAAAGTTCGTTTTCTGGCCATATAGAAGTGTTTTCGTATTTTCAAAATTAAATTTAAACCGTGCAAAATCTGTGAAAAGTGTGAACATGAAAAAGTTGCGTTTTTTCATTATCTATCCAACGGTATATCATTTGCATAGTTCCGACAAATGGTTGAGAAACACGAAGTAGAATCATTAGCTCTGAAGAAAATGGGAAGTTCAGGTAAGTTCGACAGAAAGTTGAACTCTGTTATCCGGGAAGTACAACCTTGTGTCCAGGGAAGTACAAGTCGGTGCTCAGAATATTATTCTGCAACCGGTTGCAGAATAGTGCTGGTATATATATATATATATATATATATATATATATATATAAACGTCATGAATTACACTTAACATCGAGTAAGAAAAATTGAATGTGTACAACAGATGGGTAAGACTCTCACCTGTAGTTGTAAGGAAACAGTATTGAATCACAGAAATGTTGCTCCGCTATAAACCTTAGTAGGTTTCCCCCCGTTTCTTCATCTTTATCGCTTACCGTGTCATGATGTACTTTATCTGGGTCAACAAACCCAATATTGGTTATCTTATTTCTTCTGCATTCATCGATCTTCAGTCTGCATAAGAGAGCACAGAAGATATAATGAGTATATGCAATGAACAGGAACAACTGAATGAACATGAACTTATATGTAGTTAACAACTTACAAGCAATAGCAACTTATGAGAGATTTGTCGAGGGCCTCAAAATTGAATAACTGCCAGAGTTCGGAAATCTCAATATGGAGATCCTCCCTTCGGAAGTAAAATTCTTGTGGGATATTCCCCACGATAAATGTTTTGTTCTCCTTGCACGCATCAAGGTACCACTGATGCAAATTCCGCATATGCGTTGGCAGTTGATGCAGCTGCTCTTTGCTGACCAAGTCGGCCCCATAGACAAATTTAGGAGCTATATCAGCAATGGGTAGTGCAGCATCATGGGTACTCAGCAATTCCTCCACAGTACAGCCAACTTGAGCTGCTAGCACCGCAGCTACTTCCATATCGAAACCACCATGTTCCTGGTATACCGAGGGAACATCTAACACTTTGAGGGGTGGGATCGATTGTTTGGCCTGTTCTCCGAGCTGGGGAACTTCCTTTCTTTTTCTGCTTGCTGTCGCTTGCTTGGCCTTGAGGGATGCACTTGTTGAACTTGATTTCTTCCCGGTTACACTTCTAGTTGATGATTTGCTCGTGCTAGCACTATCCTTCTTCTCAATTACCCTCGCAAGTGTGCGTGTATAGTCATCCTTCTTCTCGTGTAAGTCATATTGCGATGGTGTGTTCAGAAAATCAAGAGCATATGCTTTTTGCTTCTCGGTGTATGGCGCTGGCATTGGGGGTTTTTCCTTATGAAAATGTTCATGCATTTGTTTCTTTACAACAGCCTCATTTTCCTCGATAGTAAGATCGTAAGGACGGGGGGGTAGAACCTTTGGTACTCTTGGGAGGGGCAATAGTTTGCGGATAGGACTCTTGAAACGCTTCCGCTTGGGTGCATGCCTACTCTTAGTGGGCGCAGGCGGCGGCTCAGGAGATGGAGATGGACTAGGGATGTGGTGGTCGTACTCATGGGGTGATGGTGGCGACATGTGACCACTCGGAGGAGGTGATGGTGACCTACGACCACGTGGAGGAGGTGATGGTGACCTGGGACGATTAGTAGGGGGTACCCAGCCTGGAAGCTTGATGTTTTTCTTCTCCCAAAGAATGATTTCACCCAGTACGTCTCCGAGTGTATCCCGACCTTCACCTCCAGGGATTTCCAGCTGCAATGACTCAAACGACGGTACAATTGAATCCACCCCGACACGAGCATAGCCAGCTGGAATCTCATTGCCATGCCATAGTGCCGGCTCACCTTCAGGTCCTAATGTAGGTAAAACAAAGCCGACCGCCACCTTAAGAGATAGGTTCCTGAACACCTCATGGAGATCACAAGGTGTCTGCTCCTTGATTCCATCCACAGGGTAGCCAGGACCGCCATCTATCATCCGTTTACATTCAGGTGGGGCCTCCGAGTCAGCCGCGCTGCTGCTTCGCCGCTGAGATATGCCGGCGGTATTATCTGGCTCGCGCCATCCTTTAAGTTCATCAATCTCCCGCTGCTGCTGAATCTCCCGCTGCTGCTGGTCAAGTCGGCGTTGGAACTCGGTAAACCGGTCATTCTGCACCTCCAGCTGGCGTTGTTTTGCTCTCGCTCGGCTTCTATAAGTCTCCGCGTCGCTCAAAAACCCAAGCGACCACGGACAACTAGGGCCGAGGCCTCTTGTTCGTCCTTGATACGTCTCCGACGTATCGATAATTTCTTATGTTCCATGCCACATTATTGATGTTATCTACATGTTTTATGCACACTTTATATCATATTCGTGCATTTTCTGGAACTAACCTATTAACAAGATGCCGAAATGCCAGTTGCTGTTTTCTGCTGTTTTTGGTTTCAGAAATCCTAGTAAGGAAATATTCTCGGAATTGGACGAAATCAAAGCCCAGGGGCCTATTTTCTCACGAAGCTTCCAGAAGTCCGAAGGAGAGACGAAGAGGGGCCACGGAGGGGCCACACCATAGGGCGGCGCGGCCCCCCCTTGGCCGCGTGGCCCTGTGGTGTGGGGCCCCCGTGCCGCCTCTTGACCTGCCCTTCCGCCTATAAAAAGTCTCCGTGACGAAACCCCCAGTACCGAGAGCCACGATACGGAAAACCTTCCAGAGACGCCGCCGCCGCCGATCCCATCTCGGGGGATCCAGGAGATTGCCTCCGGCACCCTGCCGGAGAGGGGAATCATCTCCCGGAGGACTCTACGCCACCATGGTCGCCTCCGGTGTGATGTGTGAGTAGTCTACCCCTGGACTATGGGTCCATAGCAGTAGCTAGATGGTTGTCTTCTCCCCATTGTGCTATCATTGTCGGATCTTGTGAGCTGCCTAACATGATCAAGATCGTCTATCTGTAATTCTATATGTTGCGTTTGTTGGGATCCGATGGATAGAGAATACTTGTTATGTTGATTATCAAAGTTATGCTATGTGTTGTTTATGATCTTGCATGCTCTCCGTTACTAGTAGATGCTCTGGCCAAGTAGATGCTTGTAACTCCAAGAGGGAGTACTTATGCTCGATAGTGGGTTCATGCCTGCATTGACACAGGACGATGTGAGAAAGTTCTAATGTTGTGTTGTGCTGTTGACAATAGGGATAAAACATTAGTGCTATGTTCAAGGATGTAGTCACTAGTTACATTACGCACCATACTTAATGCAATTGTCTGTTGTTAGCAACTTAATACGGAAGGGGTTCGGATGATAACTTTGAAGGTGGACTTTTTAGGCATAGATGCAGTTGGATGACGGTCTATGTACTTTGTCGTAATGCCCAATTAAATCTCACTATACTCATCATGATATGTATGTGCATTGTCATGCTCTCTTTATTTGTCAATTGCCCAACTGTAATTTGTTCACCCAACATGCTGTTCGTCTTATGGGAGAGACACCTCTAGTGAACTGTGGACCCCGGTCCAATTCTCTTTACTGAAATACAATCTACTGCAATACTTATTGTACTGTTTTCTGCAAGCAATCATCTTCCACACAATACGGTTAACTCTTTGTTACAGCAAGCCGGTGAGATTGACAACCTCACTGTTTCGTTGGGGCAAAGTACTTTGGTTGTGTTGTGCAGGTTCCACGTTGGCGCCGGAATCCCTGGTGTTGCGCCGCACTACATCCCGCCGCCATCAACCTTCAACGTGCTTCTTGGCTCCTCCTGGTTCGATAAACCTTGGTTTCTTTCTGAGGGAAAACTTGCTGCTGTGCGCATCATACCTTCCTCTTGGGGTTGCCCAACGAACGTGTGAAATACACGCCATCAAGCTCTTTTTCTGGCGCCGTTGCCGGGGAGATCAAGACACGCTGCAAGGGGAGTCTCCACTTCTCAATCTCTTTACTTTGTTTTTGTCTTGCTTAGTTTTATTTACTACTTTGTTTGCTGCACTAAATCAAAATACAAAAAAATTAGTTGCTAGTTTTACTTTATTTGCTATCTTGTTTGCTATATCAAAAACACAAAAAAAAAAAAATAGTTTACTTGCATTTACTTTATTCATCATGTTTCCTTTTAATTTTACCACAAAAGACATACCGGTAGGACGTGGGTCTATAGTTGGGAGAAATAATATAGAAGAATTTTTCAATCATGTTAGTACAATTGAAAATTTTGAAGATAGACACTTGGTAGACCTTGCGCCTACCTATGAAATTGCTGCTGCGCATTTAGTTCGCTTGTTGGAAACTAAATTTTTTAATCTTAATCCTATAATCCAACACATGTTCTTCACACTTGGCGATATGGAAGAAGGGGAAAAGAAAGATTTTGTGTTAGAAACCCTTCTTAGAGAATTTGGTGGTCTAGCAAGAGAAGCTAGAAAGGTATTTGCTAAATTTAATATGCTTGGTTCCCCTACTAATTTTGTTAGTCTCCTTGAAAAGATGGATATGGATAGAATAAGATTCACTAATAATATTGATGATGGAGGGGAGATCAAAGCACCAATACCATGTAAGCTCCTAGCTATGAATGATGCACTAGAAAATAACTATGCTTGGCTTGTTCCTGAAAATTTGTTTGATGAGAGTAGCACGCCTAAGACTAATGAAAAGGGAGATGCTGAAACTTATGTATCTAATATACTATGCCTGGTTGAGAAAAGCCCACACCCCGCTGTAGAAGTACCACCCTTCGATAATACTTGATACACACTTTCTGCGCCTAGCTGAAAGGCGTTAAAGAAAAGCGCTTATGGGAGACAACCCATGTTTTTACCTACAGTACTTTGTTTTTATTTTGTGTCTTGGAAGTTGTTTACTACTGTAGCAACCTCTCCTTATCTTAGTTTTGTGTTTTGTTGTGCCAAGTTAAGCCGTTGATAGAAAAGTAAGTACTAGATTTGGATTACTGCACAGTTCCAGATTTCTTTGCTGTCACGAATCTGGGTCCACCTCCCTGTAGGTAACTCAGAAAATTAAGCCAATTTACGTGCATGATCCTCAGATATGTACGCAACTTTCATTCAATTTGAGCATTTTCATCTGAGCAAGTCTGGTGCCATTTTAAAATTCGTCAATACGAACTGTTCTGTTTTGACAGATTCTGCCTTTTATTTCGCATTGCCTCTTTCGCTATGTTGGATGAATTTCTTTGATCCATTAATGTCCAGTAGCATTATGCAATGTCCAGAAGTGTTAAGAATGATTGTGTCACCTCTGAATATGTCAATTTATAATGTGCACTAACCCTCTAATGAGTTGTTTCGAGTTTGGTGTGGAGGAAGTTTTCAAGGATCAAGAGAGGAGTATGATGCAACATGATCAAGGAGAGTGAAAGCTCTAAGCTTGGGGATGCACCCGGTGGTTCACCCCTGCATATATCAAGAAGACTCAAGCGTCTAAGCTTGGGGATGCCCAAGGCATCCCCTTCTTCATCGACAACATTATCAGGTTCCTCCCTGAAACTATATTTTTATTCCATCACATCTTATGTGCTTTTTCTTGGAGCGTCGGTTTGTTTTTGTTTTTGTTTTGTTTGAATAAAATGGATCCTAGCATTCACTTTATGGGAGAGAGACACGCTCCGCTGTAGCATATGGATAAGTATGTCCTTGGTTTCTACTCATAGTATTCATGGCGAAGTTTCTCCTTCGTTAAATTGTTATATGGTTGGAATTGGAAAATGATACATGTAGTAATTGCTATAAATGTTTTGGGTAATGTGATACTTGGCAATTGTTGTGCTCATGATTAAGCTCTTGCATCATATGCTTTGCACCCATTAATGAAGAAATACATAGAGCATGCTAAAATTTGGTTTGCATATTTGGTTTCTCTAAGGTCTAGATAATTTCTAGTATTGAGTTTGAACAACAAGGAAGACGGTGTAGAGTCTTATAATGTTTTCAATATGTCTTTTATGTGAGTTTTGCTGCACCGGTTCATCCTTGTGTTTGTTTCAAATAAGCCTTGCTAGCCTAAACCTTGTATCGAGAGGGAATACTTCTCATGCATCCAAAATACTTGAGCCAACCACTATGCCATTTGTGTCCACCATACCTACCTATACTACATGGTATTTTCCGCCATTCCAAAGTAAATTGCTTGAGTGCTACCTTTAAAATTCCATCATTCACCTTTGCAATATATAGCTCATGGGACAAATAGCTTAAAAAACTATTGTGGTATTGAATATGTAATTATGCACTTTATCTCTTATTAAGTTGCTTGTTGTGCGATAACCATGTTCACTGGGGACGCCATCAACTTTTCATTGTTGAATTTCATGTGAGTTGCTATGCATGTTCGTCTTGTCTGAAGTAAGAGAGATCTACCACCATAGGGTTAAGCATGCATATGTTAGAGAAGAACATTGGGCCGCTAACTAAAGCCATGATCCATGGTGGAAGTTTCAGTTTTGGACAACAATCCTCAAATCTCAAATGAGAAAATTATTAATTGTTGTTATATGCTTATGCATAAAAGAGGAGTCCATTATCTGTTGTCTATGTTGTCCCGGTATGGATTTCTAAGTTGAAGAATAATCAATAGCGAGAAATCCAATGCGAGCTTTCTCCTTAGACCTTTGTACAGGCGGCATAGAGGTACCCCTTTGTGACACTTGGTAAAAACAATGCATTGTGATGATCCGGTAGTCCAAGCTAATTAGGACAAGGTGCGGGCACTATTAGTACACTATGCATGAGGCTTGCAACTTATAAGATATAATTTACATGATGCATATGCTTTATTACTACCGTTGACAAAATTGTTTCATGTTTTCAAAATCAAAGCTCTAGCACAAATATAGCAATCGATGCTTTTCCTCTATGGAGGACCATTCTTTTACTTTCAATGTTGAGTCAGTTCACCTATCTCTCTCCACCTCAAGAAGCAAACACTTGTGTGAACTGTGCATTGATTCCTACATACTTGCTTATTGCACTTATTATATTACTCTATGTTGACAATATCCATGAGATATACATGTTACAAGTTGAAAGCAACCGCTGAAACTTAATCTTCTTTTGTGTTGCTTCAATGTCTTTACTTTGAATTATTGCTTTATGAGTTAACTCTTATGCAAGACTTATTGATGCTTGTCTTGAAGTGCTATTCATGAAAAGTCTTTGCTATATGATTCACTTGTTTACTCATGTCATATACATTGTTTCGATCGCTGCATTCACTACATATGCTTTACAAATAGTATGATCAAGATTATGATGGCATGTCACTCCGTAAATTATACGTGTTATCGTTTTACCTGCTCGGGACGAGCAGAACTAAGCTTGGGGATGCTGATACGTCTCCGACGTATCGATAATTTCTTATGTTCCATGCCACATTATTGATGTTATCTACATGTTTTATGCACACTTTATATCATATTCGTGCATCTTCTGGAACTAACCTATTAACAAGATGCCGAAGTGCCAGTTGCTGTTTTCTGCTATTTTTGGTTTCAGAAATCCTAGTAAGGAAATATTCTCGGAATTGGACGAAATCAAAGCCCAGGGGCCTATTTTCTCACGAAGCTTCCAGAAGTCCGAAGGAGAGACGAAGAGGGGCCACGGAGGGGCCACACCATAGGGCGGCGCGGCCCCCCCCTTGGCCGCGCGGCCCTGTGGTGTGGGGCCCCCGTGCCGCCTCTTGACCTGCCCTTCCGCCTATAAAAACTCTCCGTGACGAAACCCCCAGTACCGAGAGCCACGATACGGAAAACCTTCCAGAGACGCCGCCGCCGCCGATCCCATCTCGGGGGATCCAGGAGATTGCCTCCGGCACCCTGCCGGAGAGGGGAATCATCTCCCGGAGGACTCTACGCCGCCATGGTCGCCTCCGGTGTGATGTGTGAGTAGTCTACCCCTGGACTATGGGTCCATAGCAGTAGCTAGATGGTTGTCTTCTCCCCATTGTGCTATCATTGTCGGATCTTGTGAGCTGCCTAACATGATCAAGATCGTCTATCTGTAATTCTATATGTTGCGTTTGTTGGGATCCGATGAATAGAGAATACTTGTTATGTTGATTATCAAAGTTATGCTATGTGTTGTTTATGATCTTGCATGCTCTCCGTTACTAGTAGATGCTCTGGCCAAGTAGATGCTTGTAACTCCAAGAGGGAGTAATTATGCTCGATAGTGGGTTCATGCCTGCATTGACACCTGGGACAGTGACAGAAAGTTCTAAGGTTGTGTTGTGCTGTTGCCACTAGGGATAAAACATTAGTGCTATGTTCAAGGATGTAGTCACTAGTTACATTACGCACCATACTTAATGCAATTGTCTGTTGTTAGCAACTTAATACTGGAAGGGGTTCGGATGATAACCTGAAGGTGGACTTTTTAGGCATAGATGCAGTTGGATGACGGTCTATGTACTTTGTCATAATGCCCAATTAAATCTCACTATACTCATCATGATATGTATGTGCATTGTCATGCTCTCTTTATTTGTCAATTGCCCAACTGTAATTTGTTCACCCAACATGCTGTTCGTCTTATGGGAGAGACACCTCTAGTGAACTGTGGACCCCGGTCCAATTCTCTTTACTGAAATACAATCTACTGCAATACTTATTCTACTGTTTTCTGCAAGCAATCATCTTCCACACAATACGGTTAACTCTTTGTTACAGCAAGCCGGTGAGATTGACAACCTCACTGTTTCGTTGGGGCAAAGTACTTTGGTTGTGTTGTGCAGGTTCCACGTTGGCGCCGGAATCCCTGGTGTTGCGCCGCACTACATCCCGCCGCCATCAACCTTCAACGTGCTTCTTGGCTCCTCCTGGTTCGATAAACCTTGGTTTCTTTCTGAGGGAAAACTTGCTGCTGTGCGCATCATACCTTCCTCTTGGGGTTGCCCAACGAACGTGTGAAATACACGCCATCAGTCCTCCCTTTTCAGGATTACCGAGGACAAGCGTCAGCAAGTCTTTCTCTCTATCGGAAACAAACTTCAATTTTCCCGAATTAATATCTGTCGTCACTTGAAGCCATTTTTCCCTGGGTACCTTAACCTTGCTGTCACTTTCAACAAGGTTCCCTGTCCGCATGTCATACTCACAGCCATGCGCAAGGAACCAATTTCGAGCCCTCAAGTCCTAGTTTTCTCGGATGGTTTCTGGAATGATCCCATTCCGCTGCATCTCAGCCTCTTGTTCATCCCACTTAGGCATGGCTACTTTGTAGCCCCCTCACCCCGTATGATGGTGATATACCTTTTCGCTTGAATTCTTCTTGTTTCTCTTTGATAATGCCACAACATCCTCTGAGGTCTTGTACTTCACAAATGCATCCCAGTTATGCTCCTGCTTCGATAGATAGCCTTCGAATTTTGGAGGCTTCTTCTCCTCCTTATAAGTTGCCCATAACCGGTTCTTCCACGCCCGGAAAAGTTCCCCCATCTTCTGAAGAGCCCACTTCTTCACTAGCTCCTTCTGCTTGTCCATCTCAGTCTGCGATTCCAATTCTGGCGAGGTGAAATGTGCCATGAGGTCGTCAAAAAGCCTGCCTTTGTACCTATCGGCAACCTCACTTTCGGGCACCTTCTTGCTCTTGTTCCATTCTCTAACAGTGATCGGGATGCGATCCCTAACCATAACTCTGCACTGATTTTTAAATATCGTTGCGACAGTTGCGGGTGCCACCGGTTGGCCTTTAGGTGATATACATGTAATTGTGAAGTGGTCATTTTTGCTCAACTTCTTTGCCGGGCCTCGTTTGTCCAACTTATCTTGGGAGGCCTAAGAGAATAAAAATTAATTAATTTATATACATGTACATATAGAATTCCATTAATTGTTCTAGTGAACGTATACCTCGCCATCATCGGAGCACTCGGCTTCTCCATCACCGGAGCCGTCGGCTTCTCCATCACCGGAGCCGTCGGCTTCTCCATCACCGGAGCCGTGGTCTTCTCCATCACCGAAGCCGTGGTCTTCTCCATCACCGAATCCGTGGTCTTCTCGGTCGCCTTCTAGATTGGCGTCGCGGATTATGTCCTCGACTATGTCTTCCTGTTCGAAGTCTCGATGGAATAATGGATCCATTGTTTCTGCAAAATATTAAATCGATAAGTACATGTTCTCTAACCCATGGCCCCCCAAACCCTAACCAAACCCTAACCCTAACCAAGGCGGCGTGGAGCAGGGAGAAAAGGTTCGCGCAGCGTGAGGTAGAGGAGCTCGACAATGCGGTGGCCGGCAGAGGAGGCGCGCGTGCTCACGTGAGTAACGACGAAAGAGGAGAGGGAGAGGGAGAGAGAGGGGAGTTGCGGCGTCGGGTGTTCGCGAGAGGGAGAGAAGAGGGGAGTTGCGGCAGATGAGGCTCGGGTGTTCGCGAGAGGTAGAGGAGAGGGAGAGAGAGGGGAGTTGCGGCGTCAGGTGTTCGCGAGAGGGAGAGAAGAGGGGAGTTGCGGCAGAGGAGGCTCGGGTGTTCGCGAGAGGTAGAGGAGAGGGAGAGAGAGGGGAGTTGCGGCGTTGGGTGTTCGCGAGAGGGAGAGAAGAAGGGAGTTGCGGCAGAGGAGCTCGGATGTTCGCGAGAGGTAGAGGAGAGGGAGAGAGGGGAGTTGCGGCGTCGGGTGTTCGCGAGAGGGAGAGGGAGCACGGGACGAGGGCGACTGCGCGAGAGGGAGAGGGAGTTGCGGCGTCGTGCCTCTATAATGCTTTTTACAAGATAAATTTTCTCTTTTTTACATAGACCACAAATTTTTTTAAACTAAACTAAATACTAATTAAACTAAACTAACTAAATACTAATTAAACTAAACTAACTAAAACTAAATACTAATTAACTAATTAACTAAACCTAAATACTAATTAACTAAACTAACTAATTAACTAAACCTAAATACTAATTAACTAAACTAACTAATACTAAATACTAATTAACTAATTAACTAAAACTATATACTAATTACTAAACTAACTAATTACTAACTAAAATATAAAGGGTGGCCGGGGGCGCCGGCGGCCGGCGCAATGCCCGAGGCGGCGGCCCCGAGGCGGTGGCGCGAGGAAGGCGGCGCGCGCAGAGGACGGCAGCCCGCGCAGAGGAGGGCGGCGGCGCTGAGGAAGGCGGCGACGCCGAGGAAGGCAGCGGCGCTGAGGAGGGCGGCGGCGGCGCCGGATTTCGGCAGCCTGGCGGCGCTTGATCTAGGGTTTGGCCTCCGAGTCGCGGGTCGTGCCTCGCCCCGCGACGCGTGGCCTCCTTGTATAGCGAGACCCCTTTTGTCGCGGGTCGTGGAACGGCCCGCGACAAAAAGCCCCCCTTTTTGTCGCGGGTGGTGGCACGACCCGCGACAAAAGGGCCCGCGACAAAAGGGCCCGCGACAAAAGGCCCTTTTGTCGCGGGTCGTGCCACCACCTGCGACAAAAGGGGCTGATCCGTGGACTTTGCATCCAACGGCTCCGGCCGTTTTAATCCAACTGCCAGGAGCCGTTGGATGAAAAGGCCACGGATCAGCCCCGTTTCTGTTTCTGTTTCTTTTCTACTGGCCACTGCCGCCGTGCCACGTGTCGCCGCTGCTTCCACGTGCCTCGCCCCGCCGCCGCCGGCATGCGACATGTAGCCGCGGCTTACACGTGCCATGCCCCGCATGCACTATAAAGCGCCGCGTTCGTGCGTGATGTCTACGCACGCTTCTATTCCTGTAGACAGTGTTGGGCCTCCAAGAGCAGAGGTTTGTAGAACAGCAGCAAGTTTCCCTTAAGTGAATCACCCAAGGTTTATCGAACTCAGGGAGGTAGAGGTCAAAGATATCCCTCTCAAGCAACCCTGCAATTACGATACAAGAAATCTCTTGTGTCCCCAACACACCTAATACACTTGTCAGATGTATAGGCGCACTAGTTCGGCGAAGAGATAGTAAAATGCAAGTGATATGGATGAATATGAGTGGTAATAACAATCTGAAATAAATATGGCAGCAAGTAAACATGCAGTAGAACAGTAAATAAACGATGATTCGATATTTGGAAACAAGGCCTAGGGATCATACTTTCACTAGTGGACACTCTCAACAATGATCACATAAATAAATAACTTCTCTTCACTTGTGCTACTTCAAACACTCTCTTGTTGGATAACAAACACCATTCATTGTGTAGGGCTATAAAAGCACACCTCAAGCCGGAGTATACAAGCTCCACAACATCCGGAGTTCATATTAAAGTAACCTCTAGAGTGCATAATAGACCGTTGCAATTTAGACCGAGTACTAACATAGCATACACACTGTCAGCAATAGCTATGAAAGGGGGCATAGATCACATCAATACTATCATAGTAATAGTTAACTTCATAATCTACAAGAGATTACAATCATAACCTACGCCAAGTACTACATGATGCACACACTGTCAACTTTACATCATGGAGGAGGAATAGACTACTTTAATAACATCACTAGAGTAGCACATAGATTAATAGTGATACAAAGCTCATGATCACATAAAGATCACACCATGGGAGAGAGAGATGAACCACATAGCTACCGGTAGAGCCCTCAGCCTCGGGGGAGAACTACTCCCTCCTCATCATAGGAGACAGCAATGGCGATGAAGATGGCGGTGGTGTCGATGGAGATGACTCCGGGGGCAATTCCCCGTCCCGGCGGCGTGCCGGAACAGAGACTTCTGTCCCCCGAAATGGAGTTTCGCGATGGCGGCGGCGCCCCTGGAGTCTTTTTGGAGTTTCGTCGATTGGTGTAGGGTTTTTACGTCGTGAGGGATTATATAGGCAAAAGGGCGGCGCGAGAGGGTGCCCGGGGGGCCCACCCCATACCTGGGCGCGCCCCCCCTCCTTGGCCGCGCCGCCAGGTGGTGTGGGGCCCCCTTGGCCCTTCTCCGTCTCTCCTTCGGTGTTCTGGGTCCTTCTCGGTAAAATAGGAGGTTTGGGTTTTGTTTCGTCGAATTCCGAGAATATTGCCCGAACAGCCTTTCTGGAACCAAAAACAACAGAAAACAGGAACTGGCACTGTGGCATCTTGTTAATAGGTTAGTCCCGGAAAATGCATAAAATCATTATAAAGTGTATATAAAACATGTAGGTATTGTCATAAAACTAGCATGGAACATAAGAAATTATAGATACGTTTGAGACGTATCAAGCATCCCCAAGCTTAGTTCCTACTCGCCCTCGAGTAGGTAAACGATAAAAAGGATAATTTCTGAAGTGACATGCTACCATAATCTTGATCAATACTATTGTAAAGCATATGAGATGAATGAAGTGACTCAAAGCAATGGTCTATAGTTTGCTAACAAAAAGGTAATGACTAAACAATTGAATCATATAGCAAAGACTTTTCATAAATAGTACTTTCAAGACAAGCATCAATAAGTCTTGCATAAGAGTTAACTCATAAAGAAATAAATTCTTAATAGAAGGTTTTGAAACAACACAAGGGAAGATATAAGTTTCAGCAGTTGCTTTCAATTTCAACATGTATATCTCATGGATAATTGTCAACACAAAGTAATATGATGAGTGCAAATAAGCAAGTATGTAAGAATCAATGCACACAGTTGACACAAGTGTTTGCTTCTAAGATAGAAAGAAGTAGGTAAACTGACTCAACATAAAGTAAAAGAAGGGCCCTTCGCAGAGGGAAGCAGGGATTACTCATGTGCTAGAGCTTTTTATTTTGAAAACATGGAGACAATTTTGTCAACGGTAGTAATAATTCATATGTGTTATGCATAAAACCTCCTATAAGTTGCAAGCCTCATGCATCGAATACTAATAGTGCCTGCTCCTTGTCCTAATTAGCTCGGATTTCCATGAATTATCATTGCATTACATATGTTTTAACCAAGTGTCACAAAGGGGTACCTCTATGTCACCTGTACAAAGGTCCAAGGAGATAGATCGCATTTGATTTCTCGTTTTTGATAAATCTCAACTTGAGGACATCCATACCGGGACAACATAGAAAACAGATAATGGACTCCTCTTTAATGCTTAAGCATTCAACAACAGATAATATTCTCATAAGAGATTGAGGATTAGTGTCCAAGCTGAAACTTCCACCATGATACATGGCTTTGGTTGGCGGCCCAAAGTTCTTCTCTAACAATATGCATACTCAAACCATTCAACTCATGGCAAATCACCCTTACTTCAGACAAGACGAACATGCATAGCAACTCACATGATATTCAACAAAAGTGTAACAGTTGATGGCGTCCCCAGAATCATGGTTACCGCTCAACAAACAACTTATAAGAAATAAGATACATAAGCGACATATTCTTTACCACAATAGTTTTTAAGCTATTTTCCCATGAGCTATATATTGCAAAGACAAGGAATGAAATTTTAAAGGTAGCACGCAAGCAATTTACTTTGGAATAGCAGAAAAATACCACATAGTAGGTAGTTATGGTGGACACAAATGGCATAGGTTTTGGCTCAAGGTTTTGGATGCACGGGAAGCATTCCCTCTCAGTACAAGGCTTTGGCTAGCAAGGTTGTTGAAGCAAACACAAGTATGAACCGGTACAGCAAAACTTACATAAGAACATATTGCAAGCATTATAAGACTCTACACTGTCTTCCTTGTTGTTCAAACACTTTTACCAGAAAATATCTAGACTTTAGAGAGACCAATCATGCAAACCAAATTTCAACAAGCTCTACAGTAATTCTCCACTAATAGGTTCAAACTACATGATGCAAGAGCTTAAACATGATCTATTTGAGAGCTCAAAACAATTGCCAAGTATCAAATTATTCAAGACAATATACCAATTACCACATGAAGCATTTTCTGTTTCCAACCAAATAGCAATAAATGCAGCAGCTTTCAACTTTTGCCATGAACATTAAAAGTAAAACGAAGAACACAAGTGTTCAAATGAAAAAGCGGAGCGTGTCTCTCTCCCACACAAGCATGATAGGATCCAATTTATTCAGAGAACTAAGATAACAAAACGAAAATAAAAACACACAGACGCTCCAAGTAAAGCACATAAGATGTGATCGAATAAAAATATAGTTTCACTAGAGGTGACCTGTTAAGTTGTTGATGAAGAAGGGGATGCCTTGGGCATCCCCAAGCTTAGATGCTTGAGTCTTCTTGAAATATGCTTGGCTGACCCACGGGGGCATCCCCAAGCTTAGGCTCTTCACTCTTCTTGATCATATTATATCATCCTCCTCTCTTGATCCTTGAAAACTTCCTTCACACCAAACTAAAAACAATCTCATTAGAGGGTTAGTGCATAATCAAAAATTCACATGTTCAGCAAGGACACAATCATTCCCAACACTTCTGGACATTACCCAAGGTTACTGAAATTTAATGGAGCAAAGAAATCCACTCAAACACAGTAAAGGAGGCAATGTGAAATAAAAGGCAGAATCTGTCAAAACAGAACAGTCCGTAAAGACGAATTTTTTCGAGGCACTTAACATGCTCAGATGAAGAAGCTCAAATTCAATGAAAGTTGCGTACATATCTGAGGATTACTCATGAAATTTTACAGAATTTTTAGATTCTCCTACAGAGAGAACAGCTCAAATTCGAGACAGCTAAAAATCTGTTTCTGCGCAGAAATCCAAATCTAGTATCAACTCTCTATCAAAGACTTTATTTGGCACAACAATGCAATAAAATAAAGATAAGGAGAGGTTGCTACAGTAGTAACAACTTCCAAGACACAACAAAACAGTAGCAAAATAAAAACATGGGTTATCTCCCAAGAAGTGCTTTCTTTGTAGCCATTAAGATGGGCTCAGTAAATTTAATGATGCACTCGCAAGAAATAAGAGTTGAAGCAAAAGAGAGCATCAAAAGCAAATAAGAAACACTTTTAAGTCTAACCCACTTCCTATGAAAAGGAATCTTGTAAATAAACAAGTCATGTAAGCATAATGCAACAAGCATAGAAAGACAACACAAGCGCAACTTCAAGATTCTCAACATAAAGAGGGGAAACTTAATATTATTAAGATGCATATAACCATGTTTCCCTCTCTCATAATAACTTTCAGTAGCATCATTGATGAAATCCACAATATAACCATCACTTAAAACATTCTTATCATGGTTCATATGCATAAAAGTATCATTAATTTTGGCATAAGAAAAACTCTTCTCATTAATAGTAATTGGAGCAGGATCATTATCAAGAATTTGAACATGGTAAACAAGTTGCATACTAAGGGAATGGTTTTTGGCAATCCCATCATAACTATGACAAGTTTCATAAGGATAATTATAACCTATGTCATAGCATTCTTTATAATAATTGTCAAAGATTGGAGGCATAGTGTCATCATAAGAAATAGAATAGTTATCTTCCACAGTATGTTCATCTGTAACCATACCATCATTGTTACTAGAAGGAGATGTATCAAACATATAATCATCAATAGCAAAAGGATTTTCAAACACCTCATCCCCAAGCTTAGAGCTTTCTATATCATTATGGGAAGAAGCATGGATAGTACTAATACTATGGCAATTATTAACATCATCATTTTCAGAATTAGTTTCCCAGAGATTTTCAATATCAAAAGTAGTGTGCTCTTCTAAATCATGATCACTAATGTAGGTAAAGGGCATAGGAAGATCATTGTACTCAGATTCATTATCATAATAATCATTAGGAGCAACATATTTACGGTTACCTATCGTTATCTCATACACGCGGGGATATGCCGTTACCTCTTTCTTTTTATTCCCCCTCTTCTTCTTCTTCTTCTTCTTCGTTTCCTTCTTCTTCTTCTTTTCCTTCTCCTCATTCCCTTCTTTAGGAGGAAGAGGCTTGAAGGGAGGCTTCTCCACATAACCTGATTTATTTCCAGAAACAATAGAAGAAACTTGGGAGGATTCCTCCTTTTCATTAATAAGTTCAAAACACACAGCGGTCCTATCATATTTTGGCAAACTGTCATCTTCTAAAATATTTTGTATGTAAGTATTTGTATGGCAATCATCAATGCAATAAGAAAGACACCCATGCAGGACACTATTAATATCAAGAGCACTCATATCCACCAAAGAAGTTTTTCTCAATAACTCTTCACACTCCAAAAATAATGTAAGTTCATCATGCTCATTAGGAATGATTTCATCATCACAATACAAATTTGCAGCACTCATGGGGTTCGAATTATCATTGGAGGAGCATTGAAAATTAAAATGACCCACTCTATGGCAAAGTTCACAAATAAAAGGATAGAGGGCACAAACTTTTTCACCAAGATCATCTAGAGCCCTAGACCACTTTCTAGTTTTTTCATTCCTGTGATGGATACAATATTCTTCTTCAATTTTATTCTTTTCACAAGGTCTATGAACTCCACAAAAATTAACATGCTTATAGGAAATAGCAGTTTCAGAAGTTTGAGCATGTTCATTGCAATCATTAATAACAGTTTCATCCTTCATGCTGATGTCTTTAAAAGGTTCATGATACATGTACCAATTTTCTTTAGGAACATTAATATGAGAAGCAAAGGCTCTATAGCAATCGACCATAATTTGAGGATCAAGACCATATTTAGCACTAAGCTCTTGAAAATCAGCGGTTTGAGCGAAAGACTTAATGCATTCATATTCATAGTTTATACCTGATTCTTTACCTTTGTCGTTCTCCCAATCTTCAGTGTTCTCCTCAATCCGATCAAGAAGGTCCCATTTAAACTCTTCTTTGTTGCGTGTGAATGATCCAGAACAAGTAGTATCCAGCAAGGTTTTATCTTGAAAAAAAAGTCTTGCATAGAAATTATCAATGATGATATTACCAGGAAGCTCATGAATGGAGCATTTGAGCATTAAAGACTTCAATCTTCCCCATGCTTGGGCAATACTCTCTCCATCATTAGGCCAGAAATTATATATGCGGTTTCGGTCTTTGTGAATTTCACTTGGAGGATAGAATTTAGAATAAAATAGAGGCATAATATCCTTCCAATCAAGAGAATGCCTATTCTTCAGCAATTTATACCAATGCGCCGCTTTACCAGACAACGACATAGAGAATAGTTTCTTCCTAACTTCATCCATAGAAATACCTGCACACTTGAATAACCTGCATAATTCATGTAAAAACAGTAAATGATCTCTAGGATGGACAGTTCCATCCCCTTCATAGCGGTTATCCACAACACGTTCAATAATTTTCATAGGTATTTTATATGGAATACTTTCAACAGGTGGATTTGGAATATCACAAGCATCATTCGAATTACCACATGTTGGAGACAAAGCATTATCAAGGCAAAGTACTTCTTCCAAAGCTGAGGAGCAAAAAGGATTTTTAGATAAACTAGCTTCCCCAAGCTTGGGTTTTTCCATAGCATTAAAAATAATGGTGTCCAAAGAATTTATACTAATAACATTACTACCACTATTATGCAGACAAACTTCCATAGGTGTTTTAATTTTCTCTTCAAACACCTCATGTCCTAACTCAAGATAGATACTATAAAGATCTCTAATTTTTTTGTTGTTTTCCATTAAGCCTAACTAGTGAAATAAAAACAAGAAACAAAAAGATGCAATTACAGGATCTAAAGGAAATAGCTTCGAGCACTCACACACCGGCAACAGTGCTAGGAAATAGCTTAGTAGTCGGAGGATGTGAATACCTTTTACCTTACCTCCCCGGCAACGGCGCCAGAAAATAGCTTGATATCTACGCACGCTTCTATTCCTGTAGACAGTGTTGGGCCTCCAAGAGCAGAGGTTTGTAGAATAGCAGCAAGTTTCCCTTAAGTGAATCACCCAAGGTTTATCGAACTCAGGGAGGTAGAGGTCAAAGATATACCTCTCAAGCAACCCTGCAATTACGATACAAGAAATCTCTTGTGTCCCCAACACAACTGATACACTTGTCAGATGTATAGGCGCACTAGTTCAGCGAAGAGATAGTAAAATGCAAGTGATATGGATGAATATGAGTGGTAATAACAATCTGAAATAAATATGGCAGCAAGTAAACATGCAGTAGAACAGTAAATAAACGGTGATTCGATATTTGGAAACAAGGCCTAGGGATCATACTTTCACTAGTGGACACTCTCAACAATGATCACATAAATAAATAACTTCTCTTCACTTGTGCTACTTCAAACACTCTCTTGTTGGATAACAAACACCATTCATTGTGTAGGGCTATAAAAGCACACCTCAAGCCGGAGTAAACAAGCTCCACAACATCCGGAGTTCATATTAAAGTAACCTCTAGAGTGCATAATAGACCGTTGCAATTTAGACCGAGTACTAACATAGCATACACACTGTAAACAATAGCTATGAAAGGGGGCAGAGATCACATCAATACTATCATAGTAATAGTTAACTTCATAATCTACAAGAGATTACAATCATAACTGTCAACACCCGGATTTTTAAGTCCAGATGCCTATTATGCCATTCATCGCAATCCCAGGAATATTGTTTTTGCGAGACATAATAGATTGATATCACAACACATCATTCATTACATACCATAATCGTCTTACAAATAAAGGATCACATGATCCAGTCTCATTACAATAATAGAGGTTCTATTTATTCATTACATAACACATAGCGGAAGCGAAAGTAGCGTAGTAGTAGTCCATCTATTCCACAGGCAACTATTGACGTCAGGAGTGATCCTAGTTGTCGTAGACGTCCTGCTGTCCTTCTTCCGGGTTCTGGTATTCCTCTTCATAGTCTGGCCATTTGAATAGCCAGGGACAAAGCCATGAGTACTTTAAAGTACTCGCAAACTAATACTAAGGTAAATACTATCAACCATAGAAGGGGGTTCTAAGCTCTAGTTTCATTTGCATAAAGCCAGTTTTATTTCGTAAACACTTTAATAATCAAAAACCTTCATTTGCTCAACTAACTCAAGTGGGAACATTAGTGTCATTCCCACAACTCAGTTGTGATTCAAAGTTAAAGTCACCTTTCAATTCAATTCACAAGTCACCAATTCATATTTTTAGAAAAGTTCTGATGACGGAACAGTATGGCCTTTCCAACTGTCCATAACCGAGGACGCGGCTATTCGAATAGGTTTAACTCTGCAGAGGGTGTACACTTGTGCCACAACAATTGCAATAGTTCGTCAGGGGTAACTGGCCCTGATTTATCGTACGCAGTACGCGAACTACCAATCCTAACCTTTCATTTACATACTCTAGTATAGGCACCTCTCCCCATGAGCTTGGCCTCCCAGTGAAGACACGCGGTCAGCCTGGGAACTGCACAGGGCTTGGGCCGGACATTCACCTCATTTCACGTCATTTCACATCATTCCTTTTGTTGTAGAGGCAGCCTCCAGCATAACCCCGATGACGCTTGTTTTAGAGGGAACCCATACTAAGACACATAAATTTCCAGCTAAGCCTTACCCAGATTCAGGTATTGTGGGGGTACTTGTAAAATTGGAATGGTATCGCATCCGAACCCAACCATCAGTTTTGTAAAATTCACCAAGTCATTCACAAGTCATATTCACCTTCAAAATCTTTCAATAGAATGACTCATCATTCCAAGGTTTTCAAAGTCATTTCATTTCACAGTTCCCAACTAGAGTAGTCACTTTTAATGTTGAGCACTAGCCACTAGTTATGTGGGGTACTAAGTATCTTGGAGCTTGCTAGGCTAAGTGTGATTCTCTTGTACTACTCTATAATTCAACCAAGTAAATCATAAATCCAAAAGTAACTTTGATAATTAAAATCAAGTAAAGCTTGTAAAGTAAAAACTTGGGATAGGTTCATAAAGTAAAATGTAATGGTGCCTTGCTCTTGTAGAGCTTTGCACTTGGCAAGAATATAAACTTGCAACCAAAATAGTTTGCATTAGTCTAGCTTGCATTGGTAATAGCTTGCCATAATATAGCTTGCCTTGATTGGTGATGTGATCAAAGTTTTCTTGCTCTTCCTCTTGGTAGAAGGCCTCTTCCTCTTGGTAGTCTCCGGTACTAGCGTCTATAAACGAATACGAGGATACAATCACCAAACAACACTTAAGTAGTCTTAATTAGCCTTAATGGCTCACACCATGAATCTTAGCATCACTACTTAACATCTATTCACAAATTATTCTAGGGTTTCTTATTTAATATTAGGAGAAATAATTTCCTCTCATTGAATTCTTCTTAAGATTTAATTCCTCTTATGATTAATAGATGACCTAGGTTGAACAAAGTCAACCTCTTCATACTTATCATTTGAGAAAATGATTTAAATGAGGTTCCATACCTCATGCAATTTAATACTAACATGGTAGTGATTTAATGCCACCAAATAACTCAATATGAGATTATATAGACATGGTCACTACCTCATGTTGAATTACTTGAGAACAAGATTTAAATGAGAGGAAAACCTCTCATATGATTTATCACATAATTGTAACTAATTTAAAAACTACAATTGAGATGATTTGATATTCTCAAATAACCAGGGATGATCCCATGTTGACCAAGGTCAACACTTCACACTTAGTATTTGAGAAAAGGGATTTAAATGAGATTCATCATCTCATGTGATTTAATATAACCATGGCAAATGTAACTACTATTTAGATTTAAAAATCTACAAGTGGGCAAGTATGAGCCTAAGCATTTAAAGGTCAACACATTACTTCATATTACTTGTGAGAATGATTTAAATGAGGTGCTACACCTCATTGGTTTAAATTCCTAAAATTTGAAATAGTTTAAATGGGCTAGTATTGACTACATAGCCAATATTTTGATTCTAGCCCATGATCATATACAGAACATATATCATATTTTTACATAATAAATTAGAGTTTGTTAAATGTGAATTATTTCAATTGGATTCACTTCAAAATTCAAAGTGGTTGATTTTTAAGATTTATTTGAATACTGAAAAGTCTCTGTTTTGTCATTTTTTCTCTTCAAAATCTACACAACATATGAGGTTGAATCCAGTGAGGTTAGCTAGATAATTTCATAAGCTTTCAGGAACATTTTGAATCACTTAAATTGGATTTGTAGATTTTGAACTATTCAATTTATAGCACCGAGCAGAATTGAATAATTGCTGAATCATATTATTTGAATTTGAAACAACGGGCTTAGGCGGGAACACAGATGGGCCGAAACGAGGGGGAAGGGACTTGGCGGGCCCAACTAGCGCTTCCCACGCAGCGGGCCAACTGACATGGTGGGGCCTGCGTGTCAGTCTCTCTTTAACCCGAAACGGTACATGTGAACGCGAGCCGCTGGATCAGATGGAGATCGGACGGTGGAGCTGCGTTGTCGTCGTCGACGAGAAGCAGACGCGGGCACGGCGGAGGCAGGGGGTCGACGGCGAGCTGGGGCTCCGGCGAGGGGCGGCGCTGATGCTAGGCGACGTTGTCGATGACGAGGAGTCGACTGGTACCGTCGGCGAGGCGTGGGGTGGCGTCAATCGTCGGCGGCGAGGAGCTACTGTGGCGGCGGGTTCCGGTCAAATTCCGGCGAGAGGCAGGCTAATTGAGGAGGGGAAGGTGTTGAGGAGGATCAGAGGGATGAGAGCAACTTGTTTGTGTGAAAGATTCGAGCGCGGGAGCTCTCCTTTTATAGGGGGTTGAGGTGCTGCGGGTGCCCGTGGAAGGTCGTCCATGGCGCCGGCGTTTGGAGGGGTGAAGGGGCAAGCTAGGGGGCGCGTTGTGTAGGCGACAGCTAGTCAGAGCTAGCGCGCTTGAAGGGACGGCCGATGATGGTCTGTGGCGTGCTAGCGACGGTGGCGTCCTCGCGGTACGGGCACGGCAGAGATTTGATCATGGCGACGGCTAGGGCGCTCCCGCGTGCCAGTAGGGTTGTCCAGGAGCTTGCTGGTGGTGTGGTGATGGCGCGTGCAAGAGGGCAAAGCGAGGGGAGGATGAGGGTGACCGGACACGCACGCGTTCTGGCGCGTCCAGGATGGTGCTGGTGCACGCTCACCGCGTGCCTAGCACGTTTCTGGCGTGGTCTGGGCGTGCTCGGTCTGGCCCATGCCGTGCCTTGGCGAGCTAGGGCTGTGTACTGGCAGCGTCCTTGTGCTCCAGGGAGGCTCTGAGACATGGTGGAGGAGAGAGGGGCGAGCCAGGTCGATCGAGTGCATGGGTGGCCGGCATGGTGCACGGCCAGCTTAGTTTAGGTGTATCTCCTCACTTTAAACGACGGGGCAAGGACATGGTGTGGTGCAGGAGTTGCAGGGGAGTGTGATCATCACAAGTTAAAGGTGGTTTAGGCCAAAACCCACTGGACAATGAGATGTAACCAAATTCTGAGATGCTGCCTGCCATGTGCTCGATGAAATGGCCGCATGAGAAAAATGTTTGAATTTTGACAATCTTTTTGGTGAGTCTCATTCATATAATCAAAGAGGTAGATTGGTTGTGGTGGTGGTCAATTTGATGAAGGTTTGCAAGATTTCAAAATGGAGCTCATCTTCTCATTGATTCAAAGTCTCCTCTTGTCACCTCTCTACTGGTCAACCTGGTCAACATCAGCACTAATGGTCAACATGAGAGTGGTTCACTTTCATATGGTCTTGGATGACATGGTCATAGTTGACCAAGTTTGGTTGAAGAAAAGTCAAAGCCAGAGGGGTAAGGAGGGGATCATGTTAAAAATCACACAAATGACCATCATCACATGTGAGATGGTTTTGAGTTAAATTTTGAATTGATTCTGGTTTCTTTGATGCATTTGGGTTTGTTTGAGTTATATAAGTATTTTAGAAACCAAAGATGGAGCTATGGTGGCCTTTGGTGAAGATTTGCAAATTTGGCTAAGTGTATGTGAGTGAATTTTGGGGATTTTCTCCCTATTTGATTTCTCCCCATTTGAGTTGACTTTTGTTGACTCTAATGTGGTTCTTATTAGTTTAGAAACATTTTCCAACCATTGAAACCAATTCAAATGGTCTTGTTCAAAGATTTGCAAAAATGGCCATAACACATAAGAGGTGATGTGTCATATTTCATTAAACTTGTAAATTGTTCATCTTGCTTCACTTGGGCATGGGTTAGGGTCAATTTAGTGTTATATTAGGTTGAGGGATGGTTTCACATCATTTGGTCAAGGTTTAAAGGCATAGATCAAGAATTGGGTATTATGGCTATGTGTCACATATGCCTCTATGCATATGTTGCATTTGAGTTTTAATTTGACTTGGCTTGACCCAATTGGTGTTGTTGAGTGTTGAAATGGTGTATAGGAGTGATCCCACCATTCACCACATGTATTAGGGTCAATATTCTTAAATTCACATTTTTGCTATTTTACTCTCATATGCCTCTATGGCATTTTTAGTTTCTTTTTATTTTCTTTGGAAACCACTTGGATTTGGTTTGATAAGCCTTAGGTAAGGTGTATGAAGGTTTTCCAAACCTCTAAGCAAAGTAGAAAGGTCTAGGGTAAAGATTTATAAAAATAGCCATAGGCACATATGCCTCTTTCTTATTTAATTTTCCTTTTATTTTATTTTAACTAGGATGGTGAAAAGAGGGATGAGGTTTAGGGTTTAAGATTATTTCAAACTACTATAACAAGCAATCATGGCAATAGTACAAGAATTAATCAAGGTCACTATGGATCATACTTAATTTAGAAAAGTTTTTGTTGGTTCCAAAATTTGGAACTAGGGAAGTTCATTTGTTTCATTTTGAATTTTTGGGATATTACAAACCCTTCCCCCTTAAACAAATCTCGTCCCGAGATTTTAAGAAAAGTTAGGTTCCTAAGAGAGATTGAGCATTTTATTAACAGGAAGACATACTTGGCATGGTTTGGGGTGCTTCCTGAGCTTCAGTGGCAGTCATGTGGTAGAGACGGCCGTTGTTGTTGTTCTGGTTCCTTCTTCCGGCAAAGCGGCGCTGTTGCTGAGCAGGTGCTGCGGTATTGGCGGCAATCCTGGCAAGCTTCTTGGGGCACTCATTGGAGAAGTGACCCACAACTCCACATTCATAGCAGTTGACGGTGGACTTGTCTTTGGGGATTACGGGGGTAGCATTGCTTCCAGTCCTTGGGGCAGTATTGGTGTTGTTGTTGTTTCCATTGTTGTTGCTGTTGTTGGGGTGGTTGTTGTTGTTGTGGTTGTTGTTGTTGTTGTTGTTGCCTCCGGGCTTCGGGGGTCCTCCGTTGTTGTTGGTGTAGTTGGGGCGATAATTCTGGGCAGGGGGCTTGTTGTATCTTGGGGTGAATCCTCCAGAAGAGTTATTGCGGTACTTCTGGGTATGGTGGGGTCCATTCTGGTTCATCATTCTGCGCTTGCGGTTCTCGTTGGCCTGATGCAGCTTTCCTTCCATCTGTATGGCTGAGTCTACCAGGGCTTCTAAGTCAGCGAACGGAATGTTCACTAACACAGTCTGCATCTCATCGTGCAGTCCGTTCAGAAATCTCTCCTTCCTTTTCTCATTGGTGTCGGTCTCATCCGGGGCGTACCTTGACAGAGTGAGAAACCTGTCGCGGTATTCCACCACGGACATTCTTCCTTGCTTGAGTTCACGGAACTCGTCTCTCATCTTCTTGATCAGTCCTTGGGGCACATGGTACTTGCTGAACTTCAGCTTGAAGTCTTCCCATGTCATCATCTGTCCCGCATTCATTGCACGGGCACTTGTCCACCAGGCTCTTGCAGGTCCTGACAGGTAATGGGTGGCAAACAGTACTTTTTCTGCGGCTTCTACTCCCGCAACTTCGAGGTTGTTCTCCATGGTCTGGAGCCAGTCATCAGCATCGAGGGGCTCTTCAGTCTTGTTGAATACCGGAGGGTTGGTGTGCTGAAAGTTCTTCAGCTTCGATCCAGGGTGATCGTGGTTTCCGTGGCCTTGATTGTTCTGAGCTATCTGTTGCAGTGCAGCAATGTTGGCTTGGCGTTCAGCTCTCTCGACTTCTCGGTCGGCAAGCAGGGTTTGCAGCAATTGCATCATCGCATCATTGGTGCGATTGGGAGGGGCCATCTGAACATTGATGTAGATGATAAGATAAGAGGGAAATTTCTATGGTTTGTTTTGTTAAGTTTAAAAAGTTCATAATATTGAAAACTTGAGTAGTGTTGCGGGGGTAAAAACCAACAACACTTTTTCATTCATACCAAGCATCACACATTACAAAGCTAACACACCGTTGGTTTGAAGAACCATTCATCGCTCTACGATACAAGGGGATCCTGATACAACTCACACATACGAAAGTGCTTTAAATGAAACTACTCTTCCGGGGGGATTCTTCATCTTCACGGGTAATTTGCTTGGCGAAAGGCGAGGGCGTTGTCCAACTCCTTGCGGGTCTTGTACAGCATGAAGTCGAGGTGTGCTACATAGTGGTTCATCTCCGTGTGCGGGGGCATGGTCATCGGTCTTCCGGTGGGGTCATGTCTTGGGTAGTGGATGAAGCGGGTATTCTTGAGCTTGTTGATATTCTGTCCGCACAGACGGGCAATTGCTTCTTGCATAGCTCTGACTAGTCCTTCCTTCCAAGTGCTTCCCGTTACAGAAAACCAGATGGTTTCCCATATTGGGGCTCCGAGCTTTCCTCTCAGATCTGCAGTAACTTCCCACCGAGGTGGTCCTCCGGATGGATTGTTGAGGGGTATTCCGAAGAACTCGGGATACGGGCGTCCTAAATACTCAACCAGTTGTTTCAAATCCTTCTCGAACATGAGGTTTCCTCCGTGGCCAAGCTGATAAGACTTGCAGGTGTACTCCATCTGTGAAGCATTTTGATGATTAAGTTAGAGAAGTGTGTCAAACTTTTATGTAGTAGTATAAGAAGAATAGAGCATAACTTTCTTATTTTGAAGAAGATCTCAAGGATAAGAGGGAGAATAAGTTTTCTTAAATAGTCACTTCATTTGTTTTTGAAACTAAAATTTTCAGACGTCCATTCTAACTAGGGTCTCCTAAGGTCAACAATGGCTCTGATACCAACTTGTCAACACCCGGATTTTTAAGTCCAGATGCCTATTATGCCATTCATCGCAATCCCAGGAATATTGTTTTTGCGAGACATAATAGATTGATATCACAACACATCATTCATTACATACCATAATCGCCTTACAAATAAAGGATCACATGATCCAGTCTCATTACAATAATAGAGGTTCTATTTATTCATTACATAACACATAGCGGAAGCGAAAGTAGCGTAGTAGTAGTCCATCTATTCCACAGGCAACTGTTGACGTCAGGAGTGATCCTAGTTGTCGTAGACGTCCTGCTGTCCTTCTTCCGGGTTCTGGTATTCCTCTTCATAGTCTGGCCATTTGAATAGCCAGGGACAAAGCCATGAGTACTTTAAAGTACTCGCAAACTAATACTAAGGTAAATACTATCAACCATAGAAAGGGGTTCTAAGCTCTAGTTTCATTTGCATAAAGCCAGTTTTATTTCGTAAACACTTTAATAATCAAAAACCTTCATTTGCTCAACTAACTCAAGTGGGAACATTAGTGTCATTCCCACAACTCAGTTGTGATTCAAAGTTAAAGTCACCTTTCAATTCAATTCACAAGTCACCAATTCATATTTTTAGAAAAGTTCTGATGACGGAACAGTATGGCCTTTCCAACTGTCCATAACCGAGGACGCGGCTATTCGAATAGGTTTAACTCTGCAGAGGGTGTACACTTGTGCCACAACAATTGCAATAGTTCGTCAGGGGTAACTGGCCCTGATTTATCGTACGCAGTACGCAAACTACCAATCCTAACCTTTCATTTACATACTCTAGTATAGGCACCTCTCCCCATGAGCTTGGCCTCCCAGTGAAGACACGCGGTCAGCCTGGGAACTGCACAGGGCTTGGGCCGGACATTCACCTCATTTCACGTCATTTCACATCATTCCTTTTGTTGTAGAGGCAGCCTCCAGCATAACCCCGATGACGCTTGTTTTAGAGGGAACCCATACTAAGACACATAAATTTCCAGCTAAGCCTTACCCAGATTCAGGTATTGTGGGGGTACTTGTAAAATTGGAATGGTATCGCATCCGAACCCAACCATCAGTTTTGTAAAATTCACCAAGTCATACACAAGTCATATTCACCTTCAAAATCTTTCAATAGAATGACTCATCATTCCAAGGTTTTCAAAGTCATTTCATTTCACAGTTCCCAACTAGAGTAGTCACTTTTAATGTTGAGCACTAGCCACTAGTTATGTGGGGTACTAAGTATCTTGGAGCTTGCTAGGCTAAGTGTGATTCTCTTGTACTACTCTATAATTCAACCAAGTAAATCATAAATCCAAAAGTAACTTTGATAATTAAAATCAAGTAAAGCTTGTAAAGTAAAAACTTGAGATAGGTTCATAAAGTAAAATGTAATGGTGCCTTGCTCTTGTAGAGCTTTGCACTTGGCAAGAATATAAACTTGCAACCAAAATAGTTTGCATTAGTCTAGCTTGCATTGGTAATAGCTTGCCATAATATAGCTTGCCTTGATTGGTGATGTGATCAAAGTTTTCTTGCTCTTCCTCTTGGTAGAAGGCCTCTTCCTCTTGGTAGTCTCCGGTACTAGCGTCTATAAATGAATACGAGGATACAATCACCAAACAACACTTAAGTAGTCTTAATTAGCCTTAATGGCTCACACCATGAATCTTAGCATCACTACTTAACATCTATTCACAAATTATTCTAGGGTTTCTTATTTAATATTAGGAGAAATAATTTCCTCTCATTGAATTCTTCTTAAGATTTAATTCCTCTTATGAATAATAGATGACCTAGGTTGAACAAAGTCAACCTCTTCATACTTATCATTTGAGAAAATGATTTAAATGAGGTTCCATACCTCATGCAATTTAATACTAACATGGTAGTGATTTAATGCCACCAAATAACTCAATATGAGATTATATAGACCATGGTCACTACCTCATGTTGAATTACTTGAGAACAAGATTTAAATGAGAGGAAAACCTCTCATATGATTTATCACATAATTGTAACTAATTTAAAAACTACAATTGAGATGATTTGATATTCTCAAATAACCAGGGATGATCCCATGTTGACCAAGGTCAACACTTCACACTTAGTATTTGAGAAAAGGGATTTAAATGAGATTCATCATCTCATGTGATTTAATATAACCATGGCAAATGTAACTACTATTTAGATTTAAAAATCTACAAGTGGGCAAGTATGAGCCTAAGCATTTAAAGGTCAACACATTACTTCATATTACTTGTGAGAATGATTTAAATGAGGTGCTACACCTCATTGGTTTAAATTCCCAAAATTTGAAATAGTTTAAATGGGCTAGTATTGACTACATAGCCAATATTTTGATTCTAGCCCATGATCATATACAGAACATATATCATATGTTTACATAATAAATTAGAGTTTGTTAAATGTGAATTATTGCAATTGGATTCACTTCAAAATTCAAAGTGGTTGATTTTTAAGATTTATTTGAATACTGAAAAGTCTCTGTTTTGTCATTTTTGCTATTCAAAATCTACACAACATATGAGGTTGAATCCAGTGAGGTTAGCTAGATAATTTCATAAGCTTTCCAGAACATTTTGAATCACTCAAATTGAATTTGTAGATTTTGAGCTATTCAATTTATAGCACTGACCAGAATTGAATAATTGCTGAATCATATTATTTGAATTTGAAACAACGGGCTTAGGCGGGAACACAGATGGGCCGAAACGAGGGGGAAGGGACTGGGCGGGCCCAACTAGCGCTTCCCACGCAGTGGGCCAACTGACATGGTGGGGCCTGCGTGTCAGTCTCTCTTTAACCCGAAACGGTACCTGTGAACGCGAGCCGCTAGATCAGATGGAGATCGGACGGTGGAGCTGCGTCGTCGTCGTCGACGAGAAGCAGACGCGGGCACGGCGGAGGCAGGGGGTCGACGGCGAGCTGGGGCTCCGGCGAGGGGCGGCGCTGATGCTAGGCGACGTTGTCGACGACGAGGAGTCGACTGGTACCGTCGGCGAGGCGTGGGGTGGCGTCAATCGTCGGCGGCGAGGAGCTACTGTGGCGGCGGGTTCCGGTCAAATTCCGGCGAGAGGCAGGCTAATTGAGGAGGGGAAGGTGTTGAGGAGGATCAGAGGGATGAGAGCAACTTGTTGGTGTGAAAGATTCGAGCGCGGGAGCTCTCCTTTTATAGGGGGTTGAGGTGCTGCGGGTGCCCGTGGAAGGTCGTCCATGGCGCCGGCGTTTGGAGGGGTGAAGGGGCAAGCTAGGGGGCGCGTTGTGTAGGCGACGGCTAGTCGGAGCTAGTGCGCTTGAAGGGACGGCCGATGATGGTCTGTGGCGTGCTAGCGACGGTGGCATCCTCGCGGTACGGGCACGGCAGAGATTTGATCATGGCGACGGCTAGGGCGCTCCCGCATGCCAGTAGGGTTGTCCAGGAGCTAGCTAGTGGTGTGGTGATGGCGCGTGCAAGAGGGCAAAGCGAGGGGAGGACGAGGGCGACCGGACACGCACGCGTTCTGGCGCGTCCAGGATGGTGCTGGTGCACGCTCACCGCGTGCCTGGCACGTTTCTGGCGTGGTCTGGGCGTGCTCGGTCTGGCCCATGCCGTGCCTTGGCGAGCTAGGGCTGTGTACTGGCAGCGTCCTTGTGCTCCAGGGAGGCTCTGAGACATGGTGGAGGAGAGAGGGGCGAGCCAGGTCGATCGAGTGCATGGGTTTAAACGACGGGGCAAGGACATGGTGTGGTGCAGGAGTTGCAGGGGAGTGTGATCATCACAAGTTAAAGGTGGTTTAGGCCAAAACCCACTGGACAATGAGATGTAACCAAATTCTGAGATCCTGCCTGCCATGTGCTCGATGAAATGGCCGCATGAGAAAAATGTTTGAATTTTGACAATCTTTTTGGTGAGTCTCATTCATATAATCAAAGAGGTAGATTGGTTGTGGTGGTGGTCAATTTGATGAAGGTTTGCAAGATTTCAAAATGGAGCTCATCTTCTCATTGATTCAAAGTCTCCTCTTGTCACCTCTCTACTGGTCAACCTGGTCAACATCAGCACTAATGGTCAACATGAGAGTGGTTCACTTTCATATGGTCTTGGATGACATGGTCATAGTTGACCAAGTTTGGTTGAAGAAAAGTCAAAGCCAGAGGGGTAAAGAGGGGATCATGTTAAAAATCACACAAATGACCATCATCACATGTGAGATGGTTTTGAGTTAAATTTTGAATTGATTCTGGTTTCTTTGATGCATTTGGGTTTGTTTGAGTTATATAAGTATTTTAGAAACCAAAGATGGAGCTATGGTGGCCTTTGGTGAAGATTTGCAAATTTGGCTAAGTGTATGTGAGTGAATTTTGGGGATTTTCTCCCTATTTGATTTCTCCCCATTTGAGTTGACTTTTGTTGACTCTAATGTGGTTCTTATTAGTTTAGAAACATTTTCCAACCATTGAAACCAATTCAAATGGTCTTGTTCAAAGATTTGCAAAAATGGCCATAACACATAAGAGGTGATGTGTCATATTTCATTAAACTTGTAAATTGTTCATCTTGCTTCACTTGGGCATGGGTTAGGGTCAATTTAGTGTTATATTAGGTTGAGGGATGGTTTCACATCATTTGGTCAAGGTTTAAAGGCATAGATCAAGAATTGGGTATTATGGCTATGTGTCACATATGCCTCTATGCATATGTTGCATTTGAGTTTTAATTTGACTTGGCTTGACCCAATTGGTGTTGTTGAGTGTTGAAATGGTGTATAGGAGTGATCCCACCATTCACCACATGTATTAGGGTCAATATTCTTAAATTCACATTTTTGCTATTTTACTCTCATATGCCTCTATGGCATTTTTAGTTTCTTTTTATTTTCTTTGGAAACCACTTGGATTTGGTTTGATAAGCCTTAGGTAAGGTGTATGAAGGTTTTCCAAACCTCTAAGCAAAGTAGAAAGGTCTAGGGTAAAGATTTATAAAAATAGCCATAGGCACATATGCCTCTTTCTTATTTAATTTTCCTTTTATTTTATTTTAACTAGGATGGTGAAAAGATGGATGAGGTTTAGGGTTTAAGATTATTTCAAACTACTATAACAAGCAATCATGGCAATAGTACAAGAATTAAGCAAGGTCACTATGGATCATACTTAATTTAGAAAAGTTTTTGTTGGTTCCAAAATTTGGAACTAGGGAAGTTCATTTGTTTCATTTTGAATTTTTGGGATGTTACAATAACCTACGCCAAGTACTACATGATGCACACACTGTCAACTTTACATCATGGAGGAGGAATAGACTACTTTAATAACATCACTAGAGTAGCACATAGATTAATAGTGATACAAAGCTCATGATCACATAAAGATCACACCATGGGAGAGAGAGATGAACCACATAGCTACCGGTAGAGCCCTCAGCCTCGGGGGAGAACTACTCCCTCCTCATCATAGGAGACAGCAATGGCGATGAAGATGGTGGTGGTGTCGATGGAGATGACTCCGGGGGCAATTCCCCGTCCCGGCGGCGTGCCGGAACAGAGACTTCTGTCCCCTGAAACGGAGTTTCGCGATGGCGGCGGCGCCCCTGGAGTCTTTTTGGAGTTTCGTTGATTGGTGTAGGGTTTTTACGTCGTGAGGGATTATATAGGCGAAAGGGCGGCGCGAGAGGGTGCCCGGGGGGCCCACCCCATGCCTGGGCGCGCCCCCCCTCCTTGGCCGCGCCGCCAGGTGGTGTAGGGCCCCCTTGGCCCTTCTCCGTCTCTCCTTCGGTGTTCTGGGTCCGTCTCGGTAAAATAGGAGGTTTGGCTTTTGTTTCGTCGAATTCCGAGAATATTGCCCGAACAGCCTTTCTGGAACCAAAAACAACAGAAAACAGGAACTGGCACTGTGGCATCTTGTTAATAGGTTAGTCCCGGAAAATGCATAAAATCATTATAAAGTGTATATAAAACATGTAGGTATTGTCATAAAACTAGCATGGAACATAAGAAATTATAGATACGTTTGAGACGTATCAGTGCGCAACCACATGTCGCCGCCGCCTCCGCTCATTCGTCTCCGGGATGCCGCCGTGCTGTCACGGGTCGTCCAGTTTCCGTGGCGTCCGAGCGCGTCCGAATGGTAGGTTCTACACCGAGATGCGCGCCGGTGGCTTCCGCCTCACCCTCGGCATGTACAACACGCTGGAGCTGGCGGTGCGCGCTTACGACGCGGCCGTGTGGCGATTTCGGCGGCCACGGCGCGACATGAACTTCCCGGACGTCGAATCGCTAGAGGAGGCAGAGTTCCTCGCGCCAGCGCCGTGCCTCGTCGACGACGAGGACCGTCGCCAGCACCGCCAGGTGCAGCGCCGGATCGCCATCACCGAGCACGATGAGGAGTTGATGCGCCAGTGGAGGGCGCAGTTCCCCAACGACGTCGACAACACCGATGCGTTCTTCGCTGACCTCAGGGCACAGCGCAGGTCCGACAGGCGCCACCGTCGAGCCGTCGCCGAGTGCGAGCTCGACAACCCGAATACAACTTGGGCCGACAATGACCCTTGGTGGGACGACATTTGGACCGAGACAACCGACGACGACGAGTAGAGACTAGACTAGTCGTTTATCTATTTTAATTGTATTTTCAATAAAGTCGTTGTCGGTTGTTTTAGTTAAAATTCAATTTATATACCCCTTCTACCCCTTCAATTAACCCAGAGCTGGTGGCTTCATCATGGCTGACGCTGATGATGAGAAAGTTTTCCGCCACGACGCCGCGCGGGAGGAAAAGGGCGGGAATAAAATTTTATTACGATTGAACTGGAATTAAAGTACAGAGCTCAACTGAAAATTAAGATACATGGCCAGATTCGAATGTTGGAGTTATTCAGTCATACTCGTGCCTAGCCCTATAAACGTCGCCACTGTAGTTGTCGTAGTCACCGACGTCGTCGTCGCTGACATCGGGGTCACGGTAGTCGAACCTCGGCGGGTGAGCACGCGTGGGCTGGGACTGAGGGTAGCGCAGACGGGGGCCACGGTAGGCCATGACGTTCTGGAGAGTCCGGCCGCACCACCACAGCCGATGGCCGGCCTCGTTGAAGTTCGAACGAGGTGGGCCGTCCTCCTCATGCCTGGCAAGCGCACTCTCACGCCGATTGATGAAGAAGCCGTCCCAAGTCGGGCTATAGTCGGGATGCCACTGGGGTTTCCTCTGCTGCTCTGGCGTGAGCTCGAAGTAGTAGTGGTTCGTGATGGCCGTCTGGCGCGCCACACCTAGAGGGACAGGAGGGACCGGTACATCTCCGACGCTCAGCAACCAGCCGGTCGGGACGCGGTAGCCCGGCGGGCAGGTGTAGTTCGAGGCGCAAAGCGCCTCCGCCTCCCGGCACTACTAGGAAAAGGCTTATAGCCGCACTCCTTACCGCCGGCGAGTTTGATTTGAAGATGCCGGCGGTAAGTCCTTCCAGGGTGGCCTAACCCTACCACCGGTGAGGTTGAAAGGAAAATGCCAGGGGTACATGAGTTACCGCCGGTGAGTTAGATTTGAAGATGCCGGCGATATAATGGGCCGCGGGGCCTCCATCCGGCCTGGCCTTACCGCCGGCGAATTCAGCCCAATAGTGCCAGGGATAGCGGGCCTTAACGCTGGCGAAATCAATTCGCATATGCCGGGGCAAAATGGGATCCCGTGACCGAACCTGTCCTCTCACGTAAACAAAAAAGTATTCGTTCCACCCACCATCGATCAGTCCTCGCTCTCGATCCACTTTCTCTCTCCCCGCCCACTTCTCCAGCTCGACCCGGCACCCCAAAATCACGCCGCCGCGCACCAACCCTACCCTAGCGTCGCTCGCCTTCTCTTGCTCCACCCGGGCGGCTATGCTGCCCCACCTCCGGTCGCCATGGATGGACCTCCGCCCCTCCGCGTTCAAGCCCGGGGCAGACTCCAGGAGCTCCTGCGTCCGGCGACCTCCCCGCCCACCACCACCTCGCGGACGGCACGTGCATCCACCGCCTCCATCTTCGTCACGAGCGTCGATGCGGACGACGGCCTGCTCTCCTCCGCCCTTGTCCCTGGCTCTCCCTCCCACCGCTGTGCCACACCTGGCGCCGCCGCGCGTCGAGGTACTGGGTGAGGGCGAACCTCCACGGGCTGGACTCCGCCAGGGCTGAGCCTCCATCTCGACCCTCGAGCGCCTCCTACCGCACCTCCTACTCCGCCATGGTTGCTCCTACCACAACCTGCTCTGGGTGGTGGCCGCCGGAGCCGCGGCGGCCGACGGCCTCGACCGCGCATCCTACCGCCTGCCTGCGCCCTTCTTCTCACTCTACGACAACCACGGTGGCAAGGGGGTGAGGGCCGGTGCGGCAAAGGGTGGCGACACAGAGCTCCGACGGACGGCGGAGCAAGACGCGTGCGACTTGATTGCGTTTTTGTTTTCTTTTTAGGGTGTTCTATGCAAATTTCCCGGCTAGCTGTAATATTTTTTTACTGCTATGTATACATAATAACCATGACGTAGACAGCGCTGCAGCCTGTGGGCATCTGCAGCTTTTTTTATTTTCAATGCTAAAACATACCCCTGGCGAAATGGTAGAAGAGCCGGTGGTAAAGAGGGGTTACCCCCGGTGGTTACGAAAGTGCCAGCGGTAAGCGCTTACCACCGGCGAGCTTATCGCCGGCGAATCCAAAAGCGCCGGCGGTAAGCCTTTTCAGGTCGCCGGTGGTAAGCCTTTTCCTAGTAGTGCGGGGGGTTAGAGATACGATGGAAGCCATGGGAGAGAGTGATGAGATTTGCAGATATGAGTCTAGATGTGATATGTAAATGGAGGCCAAGCCTACATATATATAGTAAAAATATGGCGGGAAGACGGAGGCGGGAAGACGGAGGCAGGAAGCGGTGGAAAGCGCGGGAAGAAAATAGGCGGGAATGCAGTGGCGTGTGAAACTTTCATCCCGGGTGGGGGCTCAAACCGGGACAAAAGATGGGGGGCCTTATCTGGAGGAGGCTTATCTGTGAGGGCCTTATCTGGGGGGTGGCTGATGTGCGGGCAACCATTAGTCCCGACTGGTGGGTACAACCGGGACTAAAGGTGGTTTTTGTGTCATCTAACAAAACTGTCGGTGAGATAAGAACGCGTGGGTAACCTTTAGTACCGGCTGGTGGGTGCAACCGAGACTAAAGATGACGGCAGGATAAGGACGCGTGGGTGGACGCACTGCTCGATGAGATAAAGCATGTAGCGCACGACGCCCCGTCAGTGGAACAAGACAAAGTAGAAGCGGCGCCGTGCCTATAAAAGGAGCATCGATACGCCATGGCAAGCAGCTCAACAAGCCAACATAGGTAGGGAGAGTTTCATCCCCATGGATGGAGGAAAGAGTTGGGAAATCTCCCGTGGCGGAACTTCTCGAAGATGCCCTTGGTGCACACGCCCTATGGCATCTTCGGAAGTTCCGCCTCGGAAATATTTTCCTGCAAGCCCGTGAAAGACTTCATCTCCTCTAACAGTGTTGAGGAAAGGGTTGGGAAATCTCCCGTGGCGGAGCTTCTCGAAGATGTCGTTGGGGCACACGCCCTACGGCATCTTCGGAAGCTCCGCCTCGGAATTTTTTTTCTGCAAGCCCATGAATGACTCCATCTCCTCCAACAGTCTTGGGAACTATATATTAAGAATACATTATTACATTACAGGTTTAAATATCACCAACATCGCCATCTAGTGCTGTGGTTTTCTTCTACGCCGTAGCCATGGAGAATCGTCATCATTTAGCAAGATGCTTGGGTCAATTTTCACCGTGAAGGGCGGAATTTCTTTAAACTTATTATAATCTTCTAACATGTCTGTCTTGTCATCCACTCCCACGATGTTTCTTTTCCCCGAAAGAACTATGTGGCGCTTTGGCTCCTCGGTTGATGCATTCTTTTGTTTATTTCTTTTACTCAGTTTGCTAGACATGTCCTTCACGTAGAAAACTTGAGCCACCTCGTTGGCTAGGACGAATGGCTCGTCCATGTACGCAAGATTGTTGAGATCCACTGTTGTCATACCGTACTTATCGTCTACCAGTACACTGCTGAGCTTCACCCATTTGCACCGAAACAAAGGGACCTTAAAAGTAGGTCCATAGTCAAGTTCCCATATCTCCTCTATGTACCCATAATATGTGGTGGTCTGCCCATTCTCGTCTTTTGCATCGAAGCGGACACCACTGTTTTGGTTGGTGCTCTTTTTATCTTGGGCGATCGTGTAAAATGTATTCCTATTTATCTCGTACCCTTGGAATGTACATATGTTTGAAGATGGTAACCTGGCCAACAAGTACAGCTGCTCTCCAATAGTGGTGTTACTCATGAGATGTGTTTGCAACCAACTGCCAAAGGTATTCATGTGTTGACATTCTTGTGTTTCTCGATGTATGGGGCCACCAAGCTGGAATTGTATAGAACTGTGTAGTGTGCTTGATTGAAAGAAAGCTTGTCCCTGCACACCGTTGCTTTCCTTCCTAGTGTGCCTTTTCTAGTCAGCTTCCCCTCATACCGAGATTCAGGAACACCAATCGGCTTAAGGTCAGTAAGAAAGTCAACACAAAACTCAATGACCTCCTCTGTTCCGTAGACCTTTGAGATACTTCCTTATGGCCTAGCGCGGTTATGAACATATTTCTTTAAGACTCCCATGAACCTCTCGAATGGGAACATATTGTGTAGAATACAGGACCGAGAATTCTAATCTCTTCAACTAGGTGAACGAGGAGGTGCGTCATAATATTGAAGAAGGATGGTGGGAACAACAACTCGAAGCTGACAAGACATTCGACTACATCAACATGTAACCCTGACAAAGTTTCTGGATCCATTACCTTCTGAGAAATTGCGTTGAGGAATGCACATATCTTCACAATGGCTAGTCGAACATTTTCTGGTAGAAGTCCCCTCAATGCAACCGGAAGCAATTGTGTCATAAGCACGTGGCAGTCATGGAACTTTATGTTCTGGAATTTTTTATCCTTCATATTTACTATTCCCTTTATATTCGACGAGAAACCACACGGAACCTTGATACTGAATAGGGCTTCAAAAAAGATTTCCTTCTCTTCTTTGGTAAGAGCGTAGCTGGCAGGCCCTTCAAACTGCCCTGGATGATTGTCGTCTCGTCCTTTATGACGTTGCTGGTCCTCCCGTGATTCTGTTGTATCTTTTGTCTTCCCATACACGCCCAGGAAACCTAGAATATTCACACAAAGATTCTTGGTCAGGTGCATCACGTCGATTGCAGAGCGGACTTCCAGGACTTTCCAATATTCTAGCTCCCAAAAAATAGATTTCTTCTTACACATGGGCGTGTGTCCGTCAGCGTCTTTCGGAACAGGTCGACTGCCTGGACCCTTTCCAAAGATAACATTTAAATCCTTGACCATGTCAAGTACATCAGCACCACTACGGGGGACAGGCTTCGGACGGGGTTCTGCCTCGCCATTGAAATGCTTGCCTTTTTTCCTTAAGGCATGCCTGCGCGGAAGAAAACGGCGATTGTACGGGTACACATTTTTCCTACTTTTTTCCAAATATTTACTTTCAGTCTCATCTAAACAGTATGTGCATGCATTGTATCCCTTGTTCGTCTGTCCTGAAATGTTACTAAGAGCATACCAATCATTGATGGTTACGAATAGCAACGCTCGTAGGTCAAATTCTTGTTCGGTGTGCTCATCCTATACACGTACACCTGGTTAGGCCCACAACTCCAAAAGTTCATCAACTAATGGCCTTAGGTACACATCAATGTCGTTGCCGGGCTGCTTTGGGCCTTGGATAAGCACTGGCATCATAATGAACTTCCGCTTCATGCACAACCAAGGAGGAAGGTTGTAGATACATAGAGTCACGGGCCAGGTGCTGTGACTGCAGCTCTGCTCCCCAAAAGGATTTATGCTATCTGTACTTAGACCAAACCATAAGTTTCTTGCCTCACCTGCAAAATCCGGGAACTCTCTCTCGATGTTTCTCCACTGCCGACCATCAGCGGGGTGCCTCAACATCGCGTCTTTCTTACATTCTTACATGTGCCATCGCAACAACTTGGCATGCTCTTTGTTTCTGAACAAACGTTTCAACCGTGGTATTATGGGAGCATACCACATCACCTTCGCAGGAACCCTCTTCCTGGGTGGCTCGCCCTCAACATCACCAGGATCATCTCTTCTGATCTTATACCGCAATGCACCGCATATCGGAAATTTATTCATATTCTCGTACTTCTCACCGCGGTAGAGGATACAGTCATTAGGACATGCATGTATCTTCTGCACATCTAATCCTAGAGGGCAGACAAGCTTCTTTGCTTCATACGTACTGGCGGGCAATTCGTTCTTTCTTGGAAGCAGCTTCTTTAATATTATCAGCAATTTTTTAAATCCTGAGTCAGTCACACCGGCCTCTGCCTTCCATTTCAGCAATTCCAATATGCTACCCAACTTTTTCTGCCCATCTTCACAACCTGGGTACAACAATTTTTGGTAGTCCTCTAACATCTTGTCGAACTGCAACCTCTCCTTATCTGTGCCACAGTCTCTCCTTGCATCAGAAATGGCCCGACGAAGATCATCATCACCAGGCTCATCTGGTGCCCGTTCTTCACCTCCTTTTTCTTCTTCATTGTCTTCCATTGCGGTATCATCGTAATCAGAGAACATAGATCGGTACTTGTCATCATTATCTTCTTCTTCATCGCCGTCTTTCATCATAACCCCTTCTTCTCCGTGCTTGGTCCAAACATTATAGCCGGACATGAATCCGTACCGAAGCAGGTGGCTCTTAATGTCTCTTGAGCAAGAGTAATCCTTCTAATTCTTACATTTCAGACATGGACAACAAATAAAACCCTGCTTCGACTTGTTGGCCTCGGCCACAAGCAGGAAAGATTTCACGCACTCTCTGAAAGCGGGATCGCATCGGTTACCGTACATCCATGGATGACTCATCTGCACCATAAGTACAATTATGTATCAGATGCAATCACCATGCAAAATTAGTATTGTGCGGACTATGTATACGAGAAAATAGTTGCTAACCTTTTAGGATCAAAAAGAGAAGAAATCTTATCAAATAAAATCAAGTGGCATCCTCACAAATATTTTATCAAACACCTCTTGTGCACATGAAGAAAAAAAGAGATAGCATAAACCTCCACCTTTCACCACCAAGGAAAAAAATGTAGGGAGGTAGGGGGGGGGGGGCTGTGTATATATAGGCCTGGACCTTTTGTCGCGGGTCGTGCCACCACCCGCGACAATTTCGATGGAAACAAACATGACGAAAGTACATTAGATTGTTTTTTTGGTTATTTACTGTACTGAAACCAATATGATCGTGGGACCTGAATCTTGAAGATCAATATATCTAAAATAGATGCAGAAACATAACTGTATTTTCCTTGACAGATCAATCAATGTGAAAGGAAAGATAATATGGAAAATCTTGTCTAAACTAACAAAAAATGTTGCTGGGAGGGTACACATGACAACATTTTTTTTGAGATGCACATAACAACATTGGTATTACTAATAACAGTCTGTGTGTAGTTTTCTTTTTCGAGCACCATGCTACATATTCATTTTAGTAATACTGATCATGTAATTATCTATCATTAATATCTATCATTATTTATTCACAATTGGTAACAAAGTGACACTTATTCCGAGTTCTATAAATATGATTACTCTTAAGAATATATGCGGTTAGTTACGTCTTTCCACCGTCACAAAATAACATTTTTATTCTAAAAAACCTGTATTTCAAAAACATTAATTTCTCTGTCAGTTAGTGTTACTTAACCCATTAGTACAAATTTTTATTAAAATCTACTTAATATATTTTCTACCGAATAGGACAATATCTCCCATACAATTTTTACGGTGGTTGGCATTTTTAATAACCGTCCATCCGCCCTGATTTAACGGTGGAAACTAGACGGAACCAAAACTGCGGGACCGGAACCAAATTTTGTGGGACCAGACCTCAAATATATTTTACAAACATTATAAAAGACAAACATCCTTTTAGACGGCCGAATTATCCGATGAGACTACACAAATCTTAAAGCAACAAATAATTAATCACACACATCTTAAAGCTATCATTTTATTCTCACCAAATTTATGTGGACCTCACCGGCCGTGTTTCTCTCACTCTCTGAACTCAAGCTCGCCTTCTCTCATCTCTCTCTCTCTGGAGCAGTCCCGGCGCGCGCCGCAACCTCCCGGCGATCCCCGCGATGGAGGGGAGTGGCCCGCGTCGAAGGGGAGGGGAAGGCGACGGAGGGGAGGAGAGGGGATGGTGAGGCGTCGCACCCTGCATCGCAACCCTCGTTGCCGCCAGGTGCTCCCTCGTCTCCGGCGTCAACCTTGCCCTCAAGTTCGCCGTCCTCGTCCGTATCTCCCGCGCGGACTCCAGGTTCTTCTTCCGCTTCTCCGAGATCGCAGCCCGGGACATTGTCTTCGTCCCCACCATCGGGAGGGGGCCGCGTCGGACCGGTCTGTCCCGGCGACGGAGGGGAGGGGACGGAGACGGTGTGAAGCGGCGGAGCTGGCGTGCGCGGAAGGTCTCTCCCGGCGATCTCCGTAAAAGAGCTGTATTTTTGTTGCATAACTAGTCGTACAAAACATGCCAGAGCTGGGCATTCAATTCTTGCTCAGAGGTGAGTAATTATTCTGGCATTAAAAGCAAATAGCTTTTGTATGTGGGAACTGTGAAAGATTTTCGAGTGTCTTATCTATTATGGTTGTGTATTTTCTTCAGGTTTGTGGAGAATGTGGTTTGCTAGGCTACTATACAACCATAAACTCAGGACTTCTTTCTGCACGTCGTGCAAAACAGGAGAAAACTTGGCCAAAGTGAGGATGCCGTACACTTGCAAGCTTTTGTTTCAGGTACTGCAGAAGGGGGAAGTGAAAATAGTTCAGTAATGCAGCTTAATTGTTTTCCTGAGATCTTTTTGTAGAATTACCAATACTCATCTAGTTAAGGGCCTGAAGCTCAACTGTTTTCTTAACTTTTTCTGCTCAGATATGCGCAATTAATTCCTTTAAAGTTGCCTATTGTTTTTTTGAGTGTATCATGTGCCTCTAGAAAACCATATTCGTAAATCTGCCTCCAGAAAATTGCATTGTCCATAAATACCCAAACAAACAGTAGTTTCAAAAACAATTAGTCTGTCACATTTATGTCTCAATGAGCCTTATTTCTAGGGCTAGTGCTGCATTCTTAAAACCTGTCATGCATGCTTAATATTCTTCCTCCAGAGTACAGTGCCTTCTGCAACGTGTGGAGCATGTATGCCGTTAGAATTTGGTTTTTGTTCAGCGAAATGATGGACTCCGTATTGGTTTTTCAATTGGTTGTCTAGTTATCACTCCGTCCCATAATATATTATACAGAAGGTGCAACTGTCAAAGTTAGACACTTTTCTCAAGAACATGAGATCCGGGTGGACGTATAAATAATTGTGCCTGCCTATGCTAATCTCTTATTCAAATGGGCGTTGGCTATACATGCACGTTTTGCTGTATCCAGGCCATATACAAAATCATATCGATCGTTTGCTTGCTAGCTGTCCATGCATGCATGGTTTGGCTGTATGTCATGTGCACGCCTACGTGTGCTTACGAATACACGCGTCCTGGCCGCGTCCCGCATCAGCCTCGCGCCGAACGGCACGGCCAAACTGATGGATAGGGATCAAGCTATTGGATGAGATAAGCCCATCTAGAGCCAAGCCGTAAATTGAGCAACGGCACAACAACCTGAGAACGTAGCCCGCGCATGCAGCGCGTTCTTTTCAGTTCGGCCTGGGCGCTCATCTATAAAACGAATGGAGCGGCAGCTGAGAAAAAAGGCGGAGGCCGGACACACAGAAAACTGGGCAGCGGCTGACGCGCCTAACAAGAGGCCAGAGAGCCGGGGCAGCGGACGCGCCCCGCAACGTGAAGACGGAGGTTGCCGATCACCGGCGACCGAGGGCGTCGTGGACACGGCGTGACCCGCAGCGACCCGGCGCCACGCCATGGTGCACATCCAGCGTGGAGGTTAGACGTCGGAGCTCTCCGCCACGCTGACAAGGTGCGCCATCGCACCGACGACGCCGACCATGCTTCTTCACGTCACCACAATCTGTGGCGAACAAGATCGTCTCTGTCGAGGAGGAGGCCACCGCTGGAGCTTCCCATATGCAGCCCGTCGGCGTGCACCGGTGATGCCAGCATCCGTCGAAATGCAGGCCAGGTCACCGGGATGAGATATATTTCCTCCATTATCTAAGAACCATGGTGATTGTATTGAGCTGCAGGTACGTACATGGTGCAGTCTACCAGGGGAACAGACGCAAGAAACAAAGGGCAGCGGACGAGACGCGCCTGACAAGAGAAGAGATCGGAGGCAGCGGACCTCGGCTCAACGGCGGCAGCCACGTACAGCGACGAGGTGCCAGACACATACGCACGAGGGTGGCGCAATGCAGAGCCCTTATGGAGCTCGCTGCGACGCCGAAGACGAGAAACCATAGCGCTGACGACGCCGTCCATGGCGACGCCACCAGCTGCGCGATGAACAAGATCATCTCCGTCGACAAGGAAGCCACCGCCGGAACCTCCCGTAGGCAGCCCGTCGACGTGCACCGGTGATGCCCGCGGCCGTAGAAATACATGCCATGCCGCGGACAACACGCACAAGAAACTCAAGGCAGCAGGGACGACGCGCCCATCAACGGCGGCGTCGAAGTACACACACGCCCAACGGCGGCAGCTGCGCCACTCGCATCCGGAGGCGGCGGGCGACACCCCGAACACACGCCGTGGAGCCATGACGCGGAGCGCGCCGTGGAACTTGAAGACGGAGGTCGGCAAGCTCACGGAGACCGGCGCCGACGGCCTCGACGCTGAGCCGGGATGGAGACGGACAACCGATGGAGCTCCACGCCGTCGGCCACAACGCTGGCGATAGGAAGCCCACACGACATGCCCGGCATGGAAAGTGATTACCTAACACTAACATGGCTGCATCTAGTAGCTTTATGTACGTGCTTGGTACAGTTCAACTTGTCTTCGATACAAGAACCAGAAACGTGCTTGCATGCGTGCGTATGTGCTACCCCAAGCACGTGCTCGGGTGATGGAGATCCTTCGCGCATCTGCTACCTGGCCCTTGACCTGGGCACGCCGGCACAACGTACACCTTCTGGGAGCTAGGTGGACATCTCAATGCTCCTCCTCATGCCCGTCTAAAACTCTGACGCTGATGGCGGCACGCGGCACCTGCGCGCCCATGTTCATCACCGGCTCGACGGGAAATCCACGTCGCCAAGTTCTAGATGAAGAGAATCGGCGCATGCAATTTGGCTAGAAATGCCCACGTACACATGTACAGAAGGAGCCAATGCATACGCGCCATGGCCCTAATCACACCGATCAAGGTTTAGACTAATTAACCACTATTTTTTTACATGTATGTGTGTTCTCGTGTCAGGTACGAATGGATCCATGCAAGCGGACATGACCAGACGAAGTCACCACGTCAATGTACACAGCCGTTCGAGAGTTCAATATCACTAGTGGAAAACAGGGCTTTCGTGCAAGCCTTTTGTCGCGGGCGCGTCTGGAGCCGCGACAAATGGCCTGGCCACGTCGCCCCGAAACCTTTTGGAGCTCTCCGGGCCTTTTGTCGCGGCCTTTTATCGCGGGCCGTATCACGACCCGCGACAAAAGGGGTCTGAGGCTTTGTGCCGTCTGCTGGCACCCCTTTTGTCGCGGGTCGTGGTACGGCCTGCGACAAAATGTCCAGGCCTATATATATACACACAGCCAGCCCCCCCACCTCCCTACATTTTTTTTCCTTGGTGGTGAAAGGTGTGGAGGTTTATGTTAGCTTTTTTTTTTCATGTACACAAGAGGTGTTTGATGAAATGTTTGTGATGATGCCACTTAATTTTATTTGATAAGATTTCTCCTCTTATTTATCCTAAAAGGTTAGCAACTATTTTCTCGTATACATAGTCCGTACAATACTAATTTTAGCAAGGTGATTGCATCTGATACATAATTGTACTTATGATGCAGATGAGTCATCCATGGATGTACGGTAACCGATGTAATCCCGCTTTCAGAGAGGGCATGAAATCTTTCCTGCTTGTGGCCGAGGCCAACAAGTCGAAGCAAGGTTTTATGTGTTGTCCATGTCTGAAATGTAAGAATGTGAAGGATTACTCTTGCTCAAGAGACATTAAGAGCCACCTGCTTCGGTTCGGATTCATGTCCAGCTATAATGTTTGGACCAAGCACGGAGAAGAAGGGGTTATGATGGAAGACGACGATGAAGAAGAAGATAACGATGACCCGTACCGATCTATGTTCTCTGAATACGATGATACCGTAATGGAAGACAATAAAGAAGAAGAGGGTGAAGAACGGGCACCAAATGATCCTGTTGATGATGATCTTTCTCGGGCCATTTCTGATGCAAGGAGAGACTGTGGCACAGATAAGGAGAGGTTGCAGTTCGACAAGATGTTAGAGGACCACCACAAATTGTTGTACCCAGGTTGTGAAGATGGGCAGAGAAAGCTGGGTAGCGTATTGGAATTGCTGAAATGGAAGGGAGAGGCCGGTGTGACTGACTCGGGATTTGAAAAATTACTGATAATATTAAAGAAGCTGCTTCCAAGAAATAACGAATTGCCCGCCAGTACGTATGAAGCAAAGAAGCTTCTCTGCCCTCTAGGATTGGATGTGCAGAAGATACATGCATGCATTAATGACTGTATCTTCTACCGCGGTGAGAAGTACGAGAATTTAAATAAATGCCCGATATGCGGTGCATTGCGGTATAAGATCAGAAGAGATGACCCTGGTGATGTTGAGGGCGAGCCACCCAGGAAGAGGGTTCCTGCGAAGGTGATGTGGAATGCTCCCATAATACCACGGTTGAAACGTTTGTTCAGAAACAAAGAGCATGCCAAGTTGTTGCGATGGCACATGGAAGAACGTAAGAAAGACGCGATGTTGAGGCACCCCGCTGATGGTCGGCAGTGGAGAAACATTGGGAGAGAGTTCCCGGATTTTGCAGGTGAGGCAAGGAACTTATGGTTTGGTCTAAGTACAGATGACATGAATTCTTTTGGGGAGCAGAGCTGCAGTCACAGCACCTGTCCCGTGACTCTATGTATCTACAACCTTCCTCCTTGGTTGTGCATGAAGCGGAAGTTCATTATGATGCCAGTGCTTATCCAAGACCCAAAGCAACCCGGCAACGACATTGATGTGTACCTAAGGCCATTAGTTGATGAACTTTTGGAGTTGTGGGGCGAACCAGGTGTACGTGTGTGGGATGAGCACACCGATCAAGAATTTGATCTACAAGCGTTGCTATTCGTAACCATCAATGATTGGCCTGCTCTTAGTAATATTTCAGGACAGATGAATAAGGGATACAATGCATGCACACACTATTTAGATGAGACTGAAAGTACATATTTGGGAAAAAGTAGGAAAAATGTGTACTAGTCTGAAGCTCCATTAGGCCTGTTTTGCACTAGTGTATCAAGCAAAAAGAATGTGAAAGCGAAAGGGAAAAAGCCAACTAGTCTGAAGCTCCATTGGCTTTGATCCTACGACTATCCAGCCACCCATGTTGGGAAATAAACTACTTGGCCGTATTCTCCAACCGTGTAGACACCTCCGTAAAGAGGTCGCGATCCTCCAAGCGCTGAAGTGGCGATAATGAACGGGGCAACACTACGGGAAAGATTGTCGTTGCCGTGCAAGCAAATCGGACGGCAAAGGGTGTTATTTGCACGGCAAAGGCACGGCAATGTCTGCTTCGGCAACGCCATCGTTGCCGTGCGCCTCGCCAAAACTGCACGGCAACGTCTTTGCCATGCGTTCCTCCATTTGCCGTGCGCCCATCCTCTTTGCCATGCAACCTCTCATTGCCGTGTGCCTACTGCCTCGTGCCTCTGCCGTGCGCTTTGGTTCTACTGCACGGCAAAGAGCTTCAAGCAAAATTAAAAAAAATGCCTATGCGCTGACACCAGCGAGCCGTCGTCGCTGCTAGTCACGCCATGTCGCCGCGCCGAAGGGTGCTCGCCGCGCGCCCGCTCGTCGCCGCGTGTTCCCTCACCGCCGCAGCCACGCTGATTCGCCGTGCGCCCGCTCATCGCCGCGTGTTCCCTCGCCGCCGCAGCCACGCCGGTTCACCGTGCGCTCGCTCTCCGCCCCGTGCTCGCCACCGCGGCCACGCCAGTCGGGGAGAAGAGCGCGCACAGACGAAGCGCCGACGACGAGGCCGTCCTGCTGCTGGAGCTGCTCACCGGGCGGTCGCCGGAACAGGCGTCGCGCTCCGGTTCCTCGGCGTCGTTCTTGGGGCCTAGCGCCGCCGAGGGGCAGAATGCGCAGGCGCCGGAGATCATGAGGTGGGTGCGGCAGGGGTTCGAGGACGCGCGGCCGCTGTCGGAGCTGGCCGAGTCCGGGACGCCGGCGCGCGCAAGGAGGAGGTGGTGACCGACGAGGTTGTGCGCGCGCAAGGAGATGTGAAGCAGAGCTAGGAGATTGTGGTGGGCGTGTGCGTGGACGTGGGGATAATGGGTGTGTGGTGGGCAGGCAGGGCAGCAATAAAATGGGGCCATGTGATACGTGGGGTAAACCACGTCAGCAATCCGCTCGAAACTTTGCCGTGCATGAGATTGAGGCGCACGGCAAAGCCTAGCTGTGCCGTGTGATCCCTTTGCCTTGTGGTTTTCTGACTTTGCCGTGATTTTATTCTTTGCCGTGCGCCGAATTATGGCTTTGCCGTGTCAACCTTCTTTGCCGTGCGTCGTTAGTAGTTTTACCGTGCAACGATTCTTTGCCGTGCGTCGTCAGTAGTTTTACCGTGCAATGGTTCTTTGCCGTGCGCCCTTTTTGTTTATACACGGCAAATGTATCTTTGCCGTGCAAAGTTGCATGGCAAAGGCGCGTTGCACGGCAATGCCTTTTTTTTCCCGTAGTGCAAAGTTGTACACCAGTAAATGACCTGCATGATAGAAAAACAATTGTCAATAAAAACCTTATCATTTCTACATAGCTAAAGCTACCATGCAACCGCAATTGCTTTCACTCTGATCATTGTTTTTTACCTACAATCCACCCCATTTAGCCAATTGCCAAATTTTTTTGCAATACTACGAGGTGGGTATAAGGTAGAACCTATCTGAATGATTAACCATATAGATCTAGCAACCCGACAATTGAAGAAAAGGTAATTTATTGTCTCTTCTTCGTGACAGAACACACATTTCGTACAACCCTGCGAGTTGCGTTTTACAAGGTTATCTTTAGTAAGAATCACACCTCGATGAAGATACCATGCAAAGACCTTTGTTTTTAGAGGTATCTTCATCTTCCAGATAGATTTATTATTTACGACCTGTTGAGTTGGTATGCATAATGCTTTGTACATAGAGCTTGCCGAGAATACATCATTCTTGGTGAGACTCCGACGAAATTCATTAGTCCCCTGAACCAACTGGATTGAATCTAACCACCGAAGTAGTTCGTTCCAAGCATCTAGTCGGGGGCCAATAATATCACGTCTGAACATCATCACCTTCTGCAAGGTATCCCTTTATGGCGAACAATATTGTACAAAATTGGATACTATTCACGAAGAGTGGTTGTTTCCAACCATCTATCCTCCCAAAACCATATATCTCTGCCCTGTTCCTAATAGAGAAAGAACTAAATTGGAAAAAGTACTTTTTAGTTGCCATAATGCCATCCCAAAAGTGCGAATCACCTAGTTTCCAAAGAAACTGACAGATCGCCTTTGAGCCTACATAATTTTTCCGCAGTAGTTGGTGCCAAACCCCGTCCTCCGTTAACAACTTGGTCAGCCATTTATCGAGGAAGGCCCTCTTCTTATCTTCAAGATCATGAACACCAAGTCCACCTTGATCTTTTGGACGGCACACAATTCTCCATTTTGATATGTCCAATGGAGCTATTATTAACTTCATTTCTTTTGTATTGTTTGGCCATATTTTTCAGGAACTGCAAGCGATGAATGTTGTTCCACGCTTAAAGATAACCAAACCAAGTGATGACTTGTAACATGATCATGCAGGCCGTTAATCTGGGCGAGCATCTGAGGTGAACTGATATCCATTTGGTAGCAGATTCTTAAAGGTGTCGGAGCGTGTACAAGGTTTCATATGAGGGCTCTTGTCTAAATATTCTGCATATACGAGGCGATAAATTAGAGTTATAGTTCTCCTGATATATAAATAAGAAATATCTTGATTTGATTGCCATGTTCTTTTCACTACTTTCCATATTAATATAGTGCACTGTTGATATTACATACTTCCTTGGTCCCTAGCAGCAAGATGATAACGCAGTTATATTACATATACTTGAATAAATATGGTGACTAGAGCAATATATGTATACTAGTTAGGAATGATCAATCTCTTATTCAGAGCAATGAGATGATGGCGAGGGAGATGACGGCCTGCTGAAACAGGCGCCGGCTCTCTGCTTCCATGGGTGGCGGCAGGCCCTGCTCCTTGAACTCGTCGCTGCAGGTGACCGGCGCGTCGGTGGTGGCGCTCATCTTGGTCTTGGCGTCGTCGTACGTCCGGCCATCGATGGCGGCGATGGCGTCGTCGAGGTCGACCATGGCGTCGTGGAACAGCCCAATGCACGCGTCAAGGCAGGACCGCCTTGGCGACCCTGCCGCTTCCTTGCCTCGTAGCTCGGACATGCCGGTGTACATCCCTGTGACGCCCGCCCGCACCAGCTTGGCTGAGATCATGGCGAGCCCGTGAAGGTCGGCGTCGCGGGCGGAAGGGTCGGCGGAGAGGGAGGCGATGCAGAGCGCGTTGTCGACATTCGGGTTGGTGGAGCTGCAGCGCTCGCAGGTCTCGGCGATGATGTCGTTGGCGGAGCGGAGCCGGATGATGGTGGATGAGGAGGACTGCGCCGGGGATGGTAGGAGCAACAGGGCGACGGAGAGGAGGAAGAGGTAGCAGTGTGGGGGAGACATGTTTGCTTGATTAATTTGCTGATCTACTCCGGGTAGTGCACATCGCTGCCATATATAGAGGCGGTGTGTGGAGCGTGTAAGTAAAATGCTGTGGTGGCTATGTTGTGGTTGCAGGCTGTAACCGAAACCGAAGGCGAGTTCGTTGCCCTGCCACTCCTGTCAAATCTCAAATCCAGAGATTCCCAGGACAGATCATCTGGTGATATTCATTGGCCAAACTGACAGTGATTTCATCTTGTAAGATTGTTATTGCTTTCTGATTTTGACCTACAATATTTGCTTTAACTGACAGTAGAAAAAAGAAACAAAGAAAAGTTCACCATTGGTTCCAGCTACACACATAATTATAGCAAGCAAAAGTGATGTTTTATTTGCCACCGCTGTCAAATTCTGTTCTTAAGACAAATAATTCGACTCTCGGTCACTCAGTGGATGCACCCATCCATGGATTTTGTCGGAATGTTTTTTTGTATCAAATTAATTGTGGCATTGTTTCCAATAACTGTGTCAGCAGTCAGCTGCACCCAGCACTGAACACACACGTTGGTTTCAGAAGCAGTATAAATATTAGTTTTCCTCTACGTGAAGAACAGAACTCTCATCACCGTCAGAAATATAAAGAGAGCAGAGGTACGGTGCTCAATATCAAGTACACCGTAAACTCCTTTATCGAAAAAAAAAGTACACCGTAAACTCATCTTGTTATTATTGATTTATCACATCAGATGATGGCCAGCCTACAATATTCACTTTTATGGACACAGTCGGAAACGAAAAATCAAAACAAGAAAAGAACCACAAACCAACCCAAGTACTACTACACTTAATCATAATGAAATTAATAATGGTACTTGCGGGGAATTATGAACCAAATCGTTGCAAGATGGTCACGAAGGAGATGATAATTCGCCAGATCAACGAGCCATGTTAGATCACTTCAGATCATCAGATCACGCGGCGGCGTGGGTGAAGCCGACGGCGATGTGCGCCATCCGCCCGTACTCCCTGTCGTGCGCCGCCACGGGCACGCTCCCCTTGTCGGCGCCCTTCCACGCGTCCTCGCAGCTCTCGGAGGCGCCCAGCGACGCCATGAGCTGCTCTAACGCCTTGCCGTACACCCCGGCCTGCAGGTTGTCCAGCGCGTCCCGGAGCAGGTCCGCCGCGCCGCCGTACCGCTCCAGGCAGTGCTCGTACCGCGCGCTCTTCATGGGGTCCGACTCCATGGACTCCAGCTCGGCCAGGTCGGAGATCTTGGACTCCGTGGAGGCCGCGTGGTCGATGGCGAGCTTGGTGGCCAGGATGGCCCAGTCGTGGATGCCGGCGGCGTCGCCGCTCTGTGGGTCCGTGGAGAGGGAGCGCACGCAGTGGTCGTAGTCCACACCGTGGTGCGTGTCCGACGCGCCCCGGCAGGCGGCCGTCACTGTTACCGGGTTCGCGCACGACTCCTCCTGTGCGGCCGCGTGCGCCGCCATGAAGACAGCGACGGCGAGGCCGAGGATGCAGACTGGCGACGTGGACCTCATTGTCCGGCCGGCGATCAAGTTGACAGTCACGGATTCTTGGACGGAGCAAGGGAGAGAGGGATCGAGAGGGCGAGCGCGAGACGTAGGAATATTAATAGGGATCGGAGAGGAAGGAGAAGATGGAGAGGTCGGGAGGAAGCCTCGGCGCCATTTTTATCCTCGCTGCATGCAGGCTAGCGACCGACCATGGCGATGCATCTATTTTTAGCTCCTCCATCCATGGCCATGTCCATGCATACATGCACGGACGAACTGATCGAGCCTCGGTTTCCCGTCGCTCTTTTGTTCCTTTGAACGCTTCAAAATCGCGACGCCGACAAGAGGACGACGAAGACGTTAGACATTACCTAATAATAGATAACAATATAGAAATATTTTTAAACATTTTCAATATAAATATATATATATTTAATTTTTTTGTCTCCACAAATATAGTTGTCATGGTTTTCTAGTTAACTATAAACAAAAAAAAGTTCCGTGGAACTATAAACACATATGTATCTCTATTATGTGTCATACTAATACTATTTTTCGGATCCTAAATTTGAAAATGTTTGTGTGCTTGAACAAACGTTCAACTATATTAAACTAGGAGTTAATGTATTTGAAAACAAATGTTCATGATTTTAATAAGAAATGCTAACATGCCTCCTAAAAATTCACAACTCCATGCTACAAGATGGAACGATAGCGACTACGACATCGACCACGTCTGACGACTAAGACTGCATCAACAACCCAGCATCACTATTGTGATAGTCCCTAGCTACAACCACGCGCACCGTTTTGGCAAAACCGTTGTGTGCTCCGTGAGCTTCCTCAAGTCTTGCGAAAGCAGGTCGTCTCACCTACGACCGCGTCCTCTGCCATTTGCAAGACTCCCCCGACAATACCTCTCAAGTTGCAAAACGTTGGACACAACTCCATCTACATCTAAACCAAAAAAAAATATTCTGCACGTTTTTACCTTTGTGGAGATTGCGGCTCCATCGAGTGATGAGTACTACATCAACCACGACTACTTCGACCATGTCTACAACAACATCGGTCACCTCAACATCAACATTGTCAACACCCGGGTTTTTAAGTCCAGATGCCTATTATGCCATACATCGCAATCCCAGGAATAATGTTTTTGCGAGACATAATAGTAAGTAGCATAGAGTCATCATTTATTACAACACATATTGTCTTACAACCATAGATCACATGATCCAATATTACACGAATATAATGTTCAACATCACAAATAGTAGCGGAAGCGAAGTAGTAGTGGACGATATATTCCACAGGCAACGCTTGACGTTAGAAGACGATCCTAGTTATCGTAGACGTCCTGTTGTCCGTCATCCTGATACTGGTGCTCTCCTTCATAGTCTGGCATTTGAATAGCCAGGGCAAAGCCATGAGTACTTTTAAAGTACTCGCAAACTAACTCTAGGATAAATACTCATTAAGTGTAAAGGGGTGCTAAGCTCTAGGTTTATTTGCATAAAGCCAAGTTTTAGTTTCATAAATCTTTGGTAAAGCCTAAATCATGTGCTAGACTAACTCAAGTGGGAACATTAGGGTCATTCCCACAACTCATTATGGATCACCATAATGTCACCTTTCAAACCACCATTCATTTCTAGAATCAAAACATTTTAATGATAACGGAGATAGTATGGCCTTTCCAATCGTCCATAACCGTGGACACGGCTATTCGAATAGGTTTAACACTCTGCAGAGGTTGTACTCTTGTGCCACAACTTTTGATTTCATCCGTCGAGGATAACCTCGAATCATCGTAACACAGTACGCGGATCATCAATCGAAACCTTTCACTTATATATGCTAGTATGAGCACCTCTCCCCATGAGCTTGGCCTCCCGGTGAAAACCGCAGCCAACCCGGGAACTGCACAGGGCTTGGGCCGTATATTCACCTCATTTCAACATCAATCCACAAGTAACGGAGGCAGCCGCAGCGTAACCCCTATGATGTTTGTTCAGAGGGAACCCATACTAAAATACACAAGTTTCTAGTTAAGCCCTACCCATAATCAGGTATTGTGGGGGTACTTGTATAATTGGAAAGGTATCGCATTCAAACTCAATCATCTATTTTGTCAAAAATCACCATCTTCTCTTGGTCATATTCACCTTCAAAAATCTTTCACTTCAATTCATTTCACAAATGTTCCCATCTAGAGTAGTCAATTTTAATTGATTAGCACTAGCCACTATGTGATGGGGGTGCTATCTAGCTTTATTTGCTTAGGCTAACTTTGATACTCTTGTTCTAATCTAGACAAGGGAATCATAAATCAAAAGGGTACCTTGGAATAAATAAGCAAAAGCAATTGTAAGTAAAAAACATGGGATAGGTAATACATAAAAGTAAAGTGTGATGGTGCCTTTGCTCTTGTAGAGCTAAGCACTTGTGTTTAGCAAGGGTTAGCTTGCCTTGAGTTGGGTAGTTATCGAAGTTCTCTTCTTCTTCCTGAGAGTAGCCCTCCTCTTCTTGGTATTCCTCGTTACTAGCGTCTATATACGAATACGAGGTATAAATACTAAACCAAGCTCACATTCTAAACTAGAGGCACTCAAAATAGTTCACACACTAGTCCTATCATCAATCAAACATGGCATGGTGGATTTATTTGGATTTGTCTTTAGTAGAAAGAAAATAATTTCCTCTCATTATTCCTATTTCTTAGATTTGATAAGTAGGTCTTTAAAGGATTCCATTTCTTTGCATTACTTAAAATTAAGATTTAATCTCTCCATATAATAATAGGGTATGAAATATAGGTTGACCCCAAAGTCAACATTTCATATCTATTATATGTGAGTTCAATTTACTTGAAGTGTTATACTTCACATAGTTTTAAAACTTAGCATTTAAATGAATTAAAATCTCTAAGTAATAATTCTCAAGGGTTCATTAGCCTAAGTCATTCCCCCTGGTTATTAGTACTTAGGATCAAAATTTAAATGAGAGGTAATTTTCATATTGGGGTTGAGTTTGAATTCCACTTAAAAATGCTCTAGAAATGACTACATAGCCATTTTATTTGATCTAGTCCATGATCATACAAACAACAGGGCTATGTTATTGCATAATCAATTAGAGGACATCATTTGTGATTTATTAGAGTTGGAATTACTTCAAAATCTATTCTGGTTGATTTTTAAATAAAGTTTGAAAGTGTAAAAGTCCCTGTCTTGTCTTTTTTTTGTCAAATTAAATCTATAACGAAAATGAAGATGGGGCCAGTGGCATTGGATGGGTAATTTTATGGGCTTTCCAACGGTATAAAATTTGCTAGATTTGGTTTGGTAGAATTTAAACTATTCAATTTTTACTAAACATTCAGCAGAGCAATTTGAATTAAAGAATAAACCAGATTTGAATTTTTGGGCTGGGCGGGAAAAGTAAATGGGCCGAAACGAAATTCGGCAGCACTTCGCAGCCCAACACGCGGCTGGCGCGCTCGGGCCGCGCTGACAGGGTGGGGGCCACCTGTCGGCGCCTATTTAAACGCCGAACCGGTATGCGAAAGAATGGCCGTAGGATTAGAACAGAGATCTACGGCTGGGGAGCGTCGTCGTTACCGACGGGATTCCGACGAGGGCACGGCGGCGGTAGGGGGTCGGGGAGCCTACCAGGCCGATGCAGGACTCAGGCAGTATGCGCGGTGAAGGTGTAGTCGATGAGGAAGAGGTTGGGAGCAGCGGCGGCGCTTGGGGTGGCGCCAATCGTCGACGGTGAGCTGCGTCCCCCGGCGGCTCCGATCTTGAAATTGCTCCTCCTCCGGCGGCAATCGAACGAGCTAAGGTGGTGAGGATGATCAGTGGTGAGAGGGAGTCGAGTGGTGTGAGAGGAGCTTCTTTGGGAGGGCCTCTATTTATAGCGGCGAGGGTGCCGTGGGGTGCGGCAAGGGCGCGGCCATGGCGTGGCGGTTCCAGCGAGCGAAAGGGCAAGCGAAGGACGGGAGCGTGTAGGCCTTGTCCTGGAGATGCTCAAGGAGTAGCTGGCGCGGCAAAAGGGGGATGGGATCGCTCGGGCGCGTGCAATGTCCATCACTGGGCGCGCGGCATCATTTCGTCTCGGGCGACGGCGACGGTGCAGGGCAGACACGGGCGTTCGTCTAGCTTGTAGAGGGTGCAGAGGCGATGCTCGAGGCGGTGCTAGGGATGCAGGGCGAGGACGGCAGCGGTCGAGTGCGTGGCGTCCTTGCGCGTCCAGGGCGTGATCACCACGCTGGCTGGCACGTCCTGGCGCGTTTTGGACACGGGCGTTCTGGGCAGTGCCGTGCAATGGCGATCGATTCAGTGGTACGGGCGTGATCCTTATGTATCATAGATGCTCAAGGACATGGAGGAACGACAAGGGAGTGGCCAGGGAGATGGGTGCCAAAGGTGGCCGGCATGGCATTGTGTAGCATGTTTTAGGGTTTCTCCTCCACTTTAATCGGCCATGCAAGTACTGGGCTAGAGGCAGGGGGTGTAGGGGAGGCTGATGATCACTTTGCCAAAGTGGTTTAGGGTCAAAACTGCTGGATAATAGCATGTATCACTTAGTCTAGATGCTGCCTGCTACCTGTTCGACAGAATGCCCGCAAGAAACTTTCTTTCGAAATTTGCAAATCTTTTTGGTGATTCTCATTTATATAAATATTGTGATGTATTGGTGGTGGTGGCACTCAATTTGGAATTGATTTACAAGTTTTCAAAATTTGGGGTGATCTTCTCCTCTCTCTCGGGTTCCCTCTTTGCCCTCTTATTCTGGTCAACCTAGTCAACTTTAGGGAGGGTGGTCAACACCAAAGTTACTCACCTTGACATGGTCTTGGATGACCTGGCTTTAGTTGACCTTGCTTAGTTCAAGATTTGAGAAATACAGAGGGGTAAAGAGGGGAAGAAAATATTTTTGTGAGATGTGACCATTATCACATGTGTGAAGAATTCTTGATTTCTTTTGGTTTGATTCTTGATCCAAGGATGCAAAAGGGTTAGTTTATCACATTGAAGTATTTTAGAAGCAATGGGGCAAGCTAACTTGGCCTTGGTTGAGGATTGGTTATTTTACATAGAGGGTATGTGAGTGAGAGAGGGGTTTTTCCCAATTTCTTTATTTCTCCCCAATTTAGGGTTTAGTGAACTTAGTTAGGGTTCACATAGTAAGGTTTACACATACTAACACTCATCATGGCAATTGCACAAAAAAGGAAAATCACTCAAATGCATTTATCTATATGTGGCCCTATATGCATAGAAAAAGTTTTTGTTAATTGCAAAATTTTGAGTTTGGGGAATTTCTCTTTCTTGTTTATTATTGTTGAAACTTGAGATGTTACAAACCCTTCCCCCTTACAAAAGATCTCGTCCCGAGATCTGAGAAAACTAGGTACTAAAGAGATCCGGGTACTCAGTCCTCATAAAGTCTTCTCTCTCCCAAGTGGCTTCTTCTTCGGTGTGGTTACTCCATTGGATCTTCAGAAACTTGATACTTCGAGTACGGGTGGTTCTGAAAGCTTCTTCCAAGATGCGAATAGGTACTTCGCGGTACGTCAGATCTGAGTTGATATCGACAGCTCGATGGTCGATGTTCTTGAACACCTCGGTCTTCTCAGGCACTTCTAAACATTTCCGGAGTAGCGAGATGTGAAACACATTGTGCACCGCTGACATTTCTTCCGGCAACTCCAGCTGATAGGATACTTCTCCTCGGCGACTCAGGACCTTGAAAGGTCCGACATATCGGGGTGCGAGCTTTCCTCTGAGTTGAAATCTCTGCATTCCCTTAAGAGGGGACACTTTGAGATATACGAAATCTCCGATCTCGAAGGTCATCTCTCGGCGTCTCTTGTCGGCGTAGCTCTTCTGTCTTGATTGGGCTGTCTTGAGGTACTCACGAATCTTGTGAACCTTCTCTTCGGCTTCTCGGAGGATATCTGGTCCAAAGGTTTGACTCTCTCCTACTTCCGACCAATTCAGAGGGGTACGGCACTTCCTTCCGTACAGTGCTTCGAAGGGGGCCATCTGCAAGCTGGCTTGGTAGCTGTTGTTGTACGAGAATTCTGCGTACGGCAAGCAGTCTTCCCACTTAGATCCGTACTCTAGCACACATGCTCTCAACATATCTTCTAATATCTGGTTGACTCTTTCGGTCTGTCCATCCGTCTGCGGGTGATAGGCTGTGCTGAAATTCAGGCGAGTTCCGAGTCCTTCATGGACTTTCTCGCGAATCTGGAGGTGAATTGGGATCCTCCGTCGGATACTATCGACTTCGGTGTTCCGTGCAGGCTGACTATCCTTGAGATATATAGCTCTGCGAGTCTCGGTCCTTGATAGGTGGTCTTGACGGGGATGAAGTGGGCGACTTTGGTCAGTCTGTCGACCACTACCCAGATGGAATCATTTCCTTTACTAGACTTGGGCAGTCCGGTGATGAAGTCCATTCCTACGGAATCCCACTTCCATTCGGGAATCTGTAGGGGTTGCAAGAGTCCTGCGGGGCGTTGGTGTTCTGCTTTGACTCTTTGACAGATGTCACACTTGGCGATGTAGCTTCCAATTTCTCTCTTCATTCCATGCCACCAGAATTGTTCCTTCAAATCCAGGTACATCTTGGTTCCTCCGGGGTGAATGGAGTATAGGGTGTCGTGAGCTTCCTTCAGGATAACTTGCTTCAATTCTGAGTCTGATGGTACGCAAAGGCGCTTGTTATACCATAGCACTCCTTCTTCATCTACGGTGAATCCTGGTGCTTTTCCGGCGGCTATTTGGTTCTTGATTCCGTCAATGCTAGCATTTCCTTTCTGAGCTTCTTTGATCTGACTAATCAGGGTGGGTTGGAGTTCAATGCTGGCGAGGTATCCTTCGCTAACCAGTTCAAGTCTAAACTGTTCAAACTCTTCAAACAGGCTAGGTTGCTCAATTGCTAACATGGAGTTCAACTGACACGGCAGTCTACTCAGAGCATCCGCTACCACGTTGGCCTTGCCGGGGTGATAGTGGATTTCCATGTCGTAATCCTTGATTAACTCTATCCATCTGCGCTGTCTCATATTCAGCTCCTTCTGTGTGAAGATATACTTCAGGCTCTTGTGATCCGAGTAAACCTCGCATCGATTACCCATGAGGTAATGACGCCATACTTTCAGCGCTAACACCACCGCTGCTAGCTCTAAGTCATGGGTTGGGTAGTTCTGTTCATGCTGCTTCAACTGTCTTGATAGGTAGGATATCACTTTGCCTTCTTGCATCAGCACACATCCAAGACCAATCTTGGAGGCGTCACAGTACACATCGAAGGGCTTGGTAATATCCGGCATCACCAATATTGGGGCTGTTGTCAATCTTAACTTGAGCTGTTGAAAGCTCTCTTCACACTTGTCGGTCCATTCGAACTTCCGGTCCTTCTTCAACAATTGGGTCATCGGTCTTGCTATACTCGAGAATCCTTCAACGAATCGGCGGTAGTATCCCGCCAATCCGAGAAAAGCACGGACTTCGGTCTGAGTGGTTGGGGCTTTCCATTCTTCAACAGTCTTGATTTTTGCGGGGTCAACGGCAATTCCTCCGGCTGACAAGATGTGACCCAAGAATCCTACTTCTTTCAACCAGAATTCACACTTGCTGAACTTGGCATACAACTGATGTTCCCGAAGGGTATCTAGGACCACTTCCAAATGTTGCTCATGTTCTTCCTCGGACTTGGAGTATATGAGGATGTCGTCGATGAAGACAACCACAAACTTGTCCAGGAAGTTCATAAAGATCTTATTCATGAGATTCATGAAGTAAGCGGGGGCATTGGTCAATCCAAATGACATGACATTGTACTCATACAATCCATATCGGGTGGTAAAGGCAGTTTTGGGGATATCGGTGGCACGAATCTTCAACTGATGGTATCCTGTCCGCAGATCAATCTTTGAGAATACTCGGGCTCCGGTCAGCTGGTCAAACAGATCTTCTATCTTGGGCAATGGATACTTGTTCTTAATGGTGACATCGTTAAGCTTACGATAGTCCGTAACCAAACGGGTGGCACCGTCCTTTTTATCCACAAACAAAACTGGTGATCTCCAGGGTGACGCACTGGGTTGAATCAGACCTTTGAATAGCATATCATCCATTTGCTTCTTCGGTTCCACTAACTCTGCCGGGTTCATGCTCGTAGGCTCTCCGGGCTATAGGTCCGGTTCCGGGATTAACTCGATGATAAACTCGATATCCCGATCTGGGGGCATACCGGGTAGATCATCCGGGAACACATCAGGATATCGACAAACGACCCTGATCTGATCCAAGGTGGGTTTGGCTAGGCTTTGGTTACAGGTAAAATTTCGGGGCATCTTTTCAGATATGTGTTCGACTATTATTCCGGTGCTACTAGTCATGGTGATGGCCTTCTTGGCACAATCAATCGATCCATGATGTTTCGCCATCCGATCCATTCCCAGGACTACTTCCATTCCTTTGGCTCCCAGAACAATCAAATTTGCATAGAAATCTATTTCATGTATTCTGATTGGCACATCTTTGCAAATTTTTCTAGCTTTAGTTGTTGATCCAGGTATTTGAACTATCATGACATGCTTCAAACTGATGGGTTGAATCTTACTAGTGCATGCAAAATCTTCGGTAATGAATGAATGCGATGCTCCAGAATCAAACAGCACTCTCGCGGGTATTGAGTTAACAGAGAACATACCCAGCACAACGTCTGGGGCTTCCTGGGCTTCTTCTGCATTCATGTGGTAGAGGCGGCCGTTGCGGTTGTTCGGGTTGTTGGGGGCGAACTTCTTGTTGGTGGTGACACGACGCTGCTGTTGCGCTGGGCCCGAGGTGTTGGCGGCAGTCTTGGCGAGCTTCTTGGGGCACTCATAGGAGAAGTGCCCGGCCACTCCGCACTCGTAGCAGTTGTAGGTGGACTTGTCCTTGGGGGTGATGGGAACAGCGTTGCTCCCAGTCCTTGGAGCAGTGTTGGAGTTATTGTTGGGGGCGCGAGGTGGGGCGCGGTTGAAGTTGCTGTTGTTGTTGTAGTTGGTGTGTCCTCCTGACCTGGGGTTTCCTCCACTCCGGTTCTGGTAACTCGGACGTGGATTCTGCATCGGGGGCTTGTTGTTTCTTGGGGTGAACCCTCCACCTGAGTTGGGGCGATACTTGTGGTTGTTGCTGGGCCCACTCTGGTTCATCATACGGCGCTTGCGGTTCTCATTGGCTTGGTGTATCTTCCCCTCCATCTGAATGGCGGAGTCAACGAGTGCTTCTAAGTCAGCAAAGGGGATGTTGATCAGCACAGTCTGCATCTCATCATGCAGTCCATTCAGAAACCTCTCCTTCCTCTTCTCGACGGTGTCCGTCTCATCCGGGGCGTACCTTGACAAAGTGAGGAACTTGTCGCGGTATTCCACCACGGTCATTACTGCCTTGCTTCAGTTCCCCGAACTCATCCCTCATCTTCTTAATCAAACCCGGGGCACATGATACTTGCTAAACTTGAGTTTGAAGTCTTCCCAAGTCATCGTGTTCCCCGCATGTAAGGCTGGTACTTGTCCACCATGCACGTGCAGGTCCAGCCAGATAGTGGGTGGCGAACAACACCTTCTCGTTGTCCTCCACTCCGGCAACCTCGAGATTGTTCTCCATAGTCTGGAGCCAATCATCAGCATCGAGGGGTTCCTCTGTCTTGTTGAACACAGGTGGGTTAGTGTTCTGGAAGTTTTTCAGCTTTGACCCTGGGTGGTCGTGGTTTCCGTGGCCTTGATTGCCCTGAGCAAGTTGTTGAAGTGCAGCTAGGTTGGCTTGCCTTTCAGCTCTCTCAACTTCTCTATCAGCCAACATCTGTTGCAGCATCTGCAGCATTGCCTCCTGAGTCATGTTGCGAGTTGGGGGTGCCATCTGAACATTGATAGGGATCATGAGATAAGAGGGAAATGTCTATGGCTCATTTTGGGGTAAAATACAACTTAACTTGATTCATAATAATAATAATATTACACACACACAAACATAGTCATGGAGGTAGCACATATTACAAGCCAAATGTTCAGGAGGGTTTTAAGAACCCTTTCAACAAACTACGATACATGGGGCGGGTACAAAGGACCAATACATAACACGGGGCGCAAGTGCTCAGACGGGACTACTCGCCATCGACGTTGATAGGATAGACATTGTCTACCCCGGCATCGAGGTGCTCGTGGCCATCCTCGTAAGGGTGGAACTCCAGGTCGTCGTCTTCCTCCTCCTCGTAGTCGTCGTCGTTGCTGACGTAGGAGTAGCCGTCCCCCTGGATGTTCTCCCCTTCACCTTCGCCTTCCAGCTCCTGGATCTGCTCAGCTTGTGCAGCGATGGTCGCCTTCAGGGTGGCGATCCTGGCCTTCAGGCGGTTGATGGCGTGATCCTTCTTCTGGTTGGCACGGCGGAGTGCCCTGCGTTCTCCGGCGATGACCTTGATGGTCTCCGCCTGCTGCGCCAACTGGATGTGAGTGTGGTTGGCGTATTCGCGGGAGTTGTCGAGGTCGATGCGGGTCTCACTCAGCATGAAGTCAAGATGATCAACATGGTGGCGAAGCTGCGGGTGTGACGGCAGGTTCATTGGCACTCCGAGTGTGCCTTGCATAGTGCACAAAGCGACTGTCGGTGAAGTCCATGAAGTTTTGCCCGCACAGACGTGCGAGTCCTTCCTGAAGTCCCCTTGCGAGACCATCCGCCCAGTTGTTCTCCCTGAAGGAGAACTGGATCCTTGCGCTCATTGGGAGCGTGAACCTCCCACGAAGGTCCACCATGATCACCCACTGAAGTTGACCACCGGGTTGGTCATTCAGCATTCCGCCAAAGACTTCCGGTGGTGGGCGCCCGAGGAACTCGGAGAGGGAGAAGAGGTCCCTCTCGAAGATGATCTCTCCACCGTTCCCCAGCTGATAGAACTCAGTCTGGAGAAAGGGCTGCGCGTCCACGACGTGATCCATCTGTAGAGAGATGAGATGATTAAGTTAGATAAGTGCAAGTGTTCCCAATTTTTAATTCTATTAGAAGAAGGGCATGAATTTAAGGTTTGTAAAAGACTCTTCAAGGTAAGAAGGTGAATAAGATTTTCATAACTAGTCAACTCATGAAATTTGAAACTAAGTTTTTGAGCGTCCATTCTAACTAGGGTCTCCTAAGGTCAAACAATGGCTCTGATACCAACTTGTCAACACCCGGGTTTTTAAGTTCAGATGCCTATTATGCCATACATCGCAATCCCAGGAATAATGTTTTTGCGAGACATAATAGTAAGTAGCATAGAGTCATCATTTATTACAACACATATTGTCTTACAACCATAGATCACATGATCCAATATTACACGAATATAATGTTCAACATCACAAATAGTAGCGGAAGCGAAGTAGTAGTGGACGATATATTCCACAGGCAACGCTTGACGTTAGAAGACGATCCTAGTTATCGTAGACGTCCTGTTGTCCGTCATCCTGATACTGGTGCTCTCCTTCATAGTCTGGCATTTGAATAGCCAGGGCAAAGCCATGAGTACTTTTAAAGTACTCGCAAACTAACTCTAGGATAAATACTCATTAAGTGTAAAGGGGTGCTAAGCTCTAGGTTTATTTGCATAAAGCCAAGTTTTAGTTTCATAAATCTTTGGTAAAGCCTAAATCATGTGCTAGACTAACTCAAGTGGGAACATTAGGGTCATTCCCACAACTCATTATGGATCACCATAATGTCACCTTTCAAACCACCATTCATTTCTAGAATCAAAACATTTTAATGATAACGGAGATAGTATGGCCTTTCCAATCGTCCATAACCGTGGACACGGCTATTCGAATAGGTTTAACACTCTGCAGAGGTTGTACTCTTGTGCCACAACTTTTGATTTCATCCGTCGAGGATAACCTCGAATCATCGTAACACGACGCGGATCATCAATCGAAACCTTTCACTTATATATGCTAGTATGAGCACCTCTCCCCATGAGCTTGGCCTCCCGGTGAAAACCGCAGCCAACCCGGAACCGCACAGGGCTTGGGCCGTATATTCACCTCATTTCAACATCAATCCACAAGTAACGGAGGCAGCCGCAGCGTAACCCCTATGATGTTTGTTCGTAGGGAACCCATACTAAAATACACAAGTTTCTAGTTAAGCCCTACCCATAATCAGGTATTGTGGGGGTACTTGTATAATTGGAAAGGTATCGCATTCAAACTCAATCATCTATTTTGTCAAAAATCACCATCTTCTCTTGGTCATATTCACCTTCAAAAATCTTTCACTTCAATTCATTTCACAAATGTTCCCATCTAGAGTAGTCAATTTTAATTGATTAGCACTAGCCACTATGTGATGGGGGTGCTATCTAGCTTTATTTGCTTAGGCTAACTTTGATACTCTTGTTCTAATCTAGACAAGGGAATCATAAATCAAAAGGGTACCTTGGAATAAATAAGCAAAAGCAATTGTAAGTAAAAAACATGGGATAGGTAATACATAAAAGTAAAGTGTGATGGTGCCTTTGCTCTTGTAGAGCTAAGCACTTGTGTTTAGCAAGGGTTAGCTTGCCTTGAGTTGGGTAGTTATCGAAGTTCTCTTCTTCTTCCTGAGAGTAGCCCTCCTCTTCTTGGTATTCCTCGTTACTAGCGTCTATATACGAATACGAGGTATAAATACTAAACCAAGCTCACATTCTAAACTAGAGGCACTCAAAATAGTTCACACACTAGTCCTATCATCAATCAAACATGGCATGGTGGATTTATTTGGATTTGTCTTTAGTAGAAAGAAAATAATTTCCTCTCATTATTCCTATTTCTTAGATTTGATAAGTAGGTCTTTAAAGGATTCCATTTCTTTGCATTACTTAAAATTAAGATTTAATCTCTCCATATAATAATAGGGTATGAAATATAGGTTGACCCCAAAGTCAACATTTCATATCTATTATATGTGAGTTCAATTTACTTGAAGTGTTATACTTCACATAGTTTTAAAACTTAGCATTTAAATGAATTAAAATCTCTAAGTAATAATTCTCAAGGGTTCATTAGCCTAAGTCATTCCCCCTGGTTATTAGTACTTAGGATCAAAATTTAAATGAGAGGTAATTTTCATATTGGGGTTGAGTTTGAATTCCACTTAAAAATGCTCTAGAAATGACTACATAGCCATTTTATTTGATCTAGTCCATGATCATACAAACAACAGGGCTATGTTATTGCATAATCAATTAGAGGACATCATTTGTGATTTATTAGAGTTGGAATTACTTCAAAATCTATTCTGGTTGATTTTTAAATAAAGTTTGAAAGTGTAAAAGTCCCTGTCTTGTCTTTTTTTTGTCAAATTAAATCTATAACGAAAATGAAGATGGGGCCAGTGGCATTGGATGGGTAATTTTATGGGCTTTCCAACGGTATAAAATTTGCTAGATTTGGTTTGGTAGAATTTAAACTATTCAATTTTTACTAAACATTCAGCAGAGCAATTTGAATTAAAGAATAAACCAGATTTGAATTTTTGGGCTGGGCGGGAAAAGTAAATGGGCCGAAACGAAATTCGGCAGCACTTCGCAGCCCAACACGCGGCTGGCGCGCTCGGGCCGCGCCGACAGGGTGGGGGCCACCTGTCGGCGCCTATTTAAACGCCGAACCGGTATGCGAAAGAATGGCCGTAGGATTAGAACAGAGATCTACGGCTGGGGAGCGTCGTCGTTACCGACGGGATTCCGACGAGGGCACGGCGGCGGTAGGGGGTCGGGGAGCCTACCAGGCCGATGCAGGACTCAGGCAGTATGCGCGGTGAAGGTGTAGTCGATGAGGAAGAGGTTGGGAGCAGCGGCGGCGCTTGGGGTGGCGCCAATCGTCGACGGTGAGCTGCGTCCCCCGGCGGCTCCGATCTTGAAATTGCTCCTCCTCCGGCGGCAATCGAACGAGCTAAGGTGGTGAGGATGATCAGTGGTGAGAGGGGAGTCGAGTGGTGTGAGAGGAGCTTGCTGGGAGGGCCTCTATTTATAGCGGCGAGGGTGCCGTGGGGTGCGGCAAGGGCGCGGCCATGGCGTGGCGGTTCCAGCGAGCGAAAGGGCAAGCGAAGGACGGGAGCGTGTAGGCCTTGTCCTGGAGATGCTCAAGGAGTAGCTGGCGCGGCAAAAGGGGGATGGGATCGCTCGGGCGCGTGCAATGTCCATCACTGGGCGCGCGGCATCATTTCGTCTCGGGCGACGGCGACGGTGCAGGGCAGACACGGGCGTTCGTCTAGCTTGTAGAGGGTGCAGAGGCGATGCTCGAGGCGGTGCTAGGGATGCAGGGCGAGGACGGCAGCGGTCGAGTGCGTGGCGTCCTTGCGCGTCCAGGGCGTGATCACCACGCTGGGCCGGCACGTCTGGCGCGTTTTGGACACGGGCGTTCGGGCATGTGCCGTGCAATGGCGATCGATTCAGTGGTACGGGCGTGATCCTTATGTATCATAGATGCTCAAGGACATGGAGGAACGACAAGGGAGTGGCCAGGGAGATGGGTGCCAAAGGTGGCCGGCATGGCATTGTGTAGCATGTTTTAGGGTTTCTCCTCCACTTTAATCGGCCATGCAAGTACTGGGCTAGAGGCAGGGGGTGTAGGGGAGGCTGATGATCACTTTGCCAAAGTGGTTTAGGGTCAAAACTGCTGGATAATAGCATGTATCACTTAGTCTAGATGCTGCCTGCCACCTGTTCGACAGAATGCCCGCAAGAAACTTTCTTTCGAAATTTGCAAATCTTTTTGGTGATTCTCATTTATATAAATATTGTGATGTATTGGTGGTGGTGGCACTCAATTTGGAATTGATTTACAAGTTTTCAAAATTTGGGGTGATCTTCTCCTCTCTCTCGGGTTCCCTCTTTGCCCTCTTATTCTGGTCAACCTAGTCAACTTTAGGGAGGGTGGTCAACACCAAAGTTACTCACCTTGACATGGTCTTGGATGACCTGGCTTTAGTTGACCTTGCTTAGTTCAAGATTTGAGAAATACAGAGGGGTAAAGAGGGGAAGAAAATATTTTTGTGAGATGTGACCATTATCACATGTGTGAAGAATTCTTGATTTCTTTTGGTTTGATTCTTGATCCAAGGATGCAAAAGGGTTAGTTTATCACATTGAAGTATTTTAGAAGCAATGGGGCAAGCTAACTTGGCCTTGGTTGAGGATTGGTTATTTTACATAGAGGGTATGTGAGTGAGAGAGGGGTTTTTCCCAATTTCTTTATTTCTCCCCAATTTAGGGTTTAGTGAACTTAGTTAGGGTTCACATAGTAAGGTTTACACATACTAACACTCATCATGGCAATTGCACAAAAAAGGAAAATCACTCAAATGCATTTATCTATATGTGGCCCTATATGCATAGAAAAAGTTTTTGTTAATTGCAAAATTTTGAGTTTGGGGAATTTCTCTTTCTTGTTTATTATTGTTGAAACTTGAGATGTTACAAACATTAAGGACAATGTCTATAGCTACACATCGACAACTCCATTCAAAGCGTCCGTGTCGTTAACATCGTCCACGACACTCTCATGTGAATGTGCGAGAAAAGAGAAGGCACTAGAAGAGGATGTTGATGATGAAAAGGAGGATAAGACATTGGAAGCGCGAGTCTTCAATCTAGTCGCAATCGTTCACTTGTCCCATTACGATTGAAGAGGAATTTTAAAATACGTATATGATACGAGTTGGGATAGACTTGGACTCATCCATCTTTCTTGGCAATTTTGACAATCAAATTAAGCGTTAACATATTAACCATTACCTTTGGCAGTATGCAAAATAGGAAACAGAATGGAAGACAGCTGCAATGCACGACTATGGAGCAAGCTAGCATCACAACTGAATTGATGCAAGGATGAGATTGAACTTTCAGAGCAGGTGCTTGGTGAGCTCCCGTATCCAGACCATGTATACTGCATCAAGATCCGTGCAAGTTTTTTTGTTCCCCTTTCAAATAATTTCTTATTTTTGTATCTCTCACACCACAAATTATTTGAACTTGAAATTTTGCAGATCACTTAAACATAACAATTGGAATGTGAGAAAAATATTTTTAATATTTTATATCATTGTCTATATATGTATTTCAAGAATTTATTTTAAATTTTAAAAAATTTAAAATTTAAATTTGCACAAAAAAATTCCAAACTTTTTTTCCTCCATTCTATTTGTTATTTTTGAGTGACTTTAAAAAAATCTAACGGAAATATTGTATAATTTAAGAGATACAAAAAAGAAAAGGGCAAAAAATGGGAAGGTGCGCAGAGCGCACCTGCTCCATTCAATCTTTCCGTTGATGCAAGTACATCATAAAAGGACTTCTTATTCCACCTGTTTTATTACAGCCGATGTTTGCCAGTCCTTTAGTCCTCAATTTAGGAAGCCATAAGTCTACTACTAACATCTAACTTCAAGTCTTGGACCGCTGGTGTAAGTTCAGTGTCCCTGAGGCAAAGCCGACCAAGTGACTTTCGCTGAGATCAATGCAATATCAGTCTTTATATTTTGAGTTGAAACGCCATGATTGTTCGCCCTGAAGGAACACTGCCGTTCGATGGAACCAGATGACTCCGAGTCCACCTTGAACTTGAAGCTCAAAAAAGAACCTATAACTACAGCAACCACCGAGCTCTTTAAGCCGCGCTCACTAACTGCACCATCGAAGATCTGGATTTCTTGTTTCAACTCACTCGGAAAGCATGACAGACACAAGTTGAAACCAGTTCGCACTTCTGATAGGAGAATTTCTATAGTTGCCTCAACTGCATCTTCAAGACCTGAGGCAGTTATGTCAATTGCACCACAATCTCCACCGATTCGATTCGTGATCACTTGACAATTCTGCATGTCTTTGAAGCGTATTAATGATGCACCATCGATGACTTGTAGATCATGTTTTTCTTGTCCATCTGTCTTGATCTTCATGTCATATTCAATTAGAATATTGCCACACAAATCTATCCCTCGCTTAGGGCCAGCCATCTTGATAGAAGAGCCCTACATAATAATTATAGTAATTCTTCAGATAAAAGTGAGATATATCTCAAGCAAAGCACTTCGGCTATACTATATGTACCTAAACGATGTTTCAGGTGTACTAACTAATATGTTCCTAAATGGGAAATTTATGGTTGAAAAAAAAACTTTTGTCATGTGTTAAACTAAATGGTTGTAAGGTGCATAAAAGTGCTAAGAGATGGAAAATTTGACCACATTTATGTAATTTTTTATTCTAAGATATTTAATTACACAAGCCTATTGAAATGAGAAGATAAAATAGAACAGATTTTGCAGAGACAAGATCATTTTAATTAAGGCTATGCATCTTCATATTCCACTGAATAAAAGATAATCAATTATTGTGGCGTCCAAAGTAGCAACCAAGAGGCCACAAATTAGTTTTGATTTCCTTTGAATACAGGAACTCACATAGTTTAATAAGTTAGAAGAATTTCCATATAAAAACATTAATTCACAATCGAGAGTGTGTATGATAATGTAAAAGATATTAAACGGTTTGATGTACACTATCGAGAGTGTGTATGATCGACTGTCATTAGTTACATGCATGTGATATCACGAAATAAAAGTAGTAATTTGCAATAGCCAACAAGTACACTTAACCCCTCATGTATTGAGGTCAATCTTCTTAACCACCTCAGGTAAAACATTGCGTATTTGATCTAATAAATAATTCCGTGAGGCAGTTTACGAAGTTGTGCCTATGCATGTGGGCAAAACACCAAAACCATTCTTCCTTTTCAGATTTGGTTAATTAAAAAGGAATTAAATACTTGGGGTGCTAGGTACACTAATTCCTTAAAATAATTTCAGATAAGAGTGGATGTGAACCTGCTCCAAGATGATGGGATCATCCCTGCTAACACTGACGACATAATTAAGCAAAGGATCCAAATTATCCCGCACTGCGATGTATCCGTACAACTGCACCAACCCGCCATCAACAGGAGCCTTAGCCAGCTTCAACGAGAATATCTGGAACATGCAATTAGGTGGATGCCGCCTGCAATTTCCATTGAGGAAGACACAACGGTTGGGGTGCGTTAACGACATCGCCTCCAATGAAGCTTCACAAGAAGAAAATGTGAAGCAAAATCAGCCTCAAGATATTTAAGCAGAGGACAAATATGTGGATTGGAGATTTGGAGAATGTAGTAATAATAACAAAAATATGTTGGAAATGGGAGATACTGATAGCATACTCTCGCCACGGTCCGCGACATGGTAGTGTTTCTTCCACGCGTGCGTGCACTCGTATATAGAACCGTCACGGTGGCTGCTTCTCGGATGTACATCCATGTGGACTACGCCGTCATCGTCTAATGTTTTCCGAGGTATATGAGGAAGCCTATCACAGCTGCATCAGACCCAAATAAGATTTCTGCCATCTAGCTATCAGCCAGGGGTGAACCCACGCCACTTTTTTTTATGTGTCTTATTGTAGATAATAAAAAGAAGGTCTCCCGTTTGCCCTAAGGTAAAGAAATACAACTTCTGCCACGATGCAGATCTAAATCTATGGTTAGCAGGTAGAGAAGTATGAAACACGAACCTGGGAAAACGACGGATGGCTGGAAAATTGGGAACCACCTCCTTGGCCATGGGTGGTCGAGAGGCAAGGAAAGGTCGCCAGAGAGAGGCGAGGCGACGGCGAGGCATCGGGGGTCAGGAAACGAGATTGGCCGCGATGGACAAGACGAGAATCTATCGTGTGATGGCCTGATGGGCCGATGGTAATGGCTGATGGATGGGCCTTCTGGTCTATAGCTACCGGGGCGCCCAAAACTAGCTCCAGTAGTTAGCTAAAAAAAGCCTAGCTCCAGTTATGAAAAAAAAGAGGATTATATAGTACATTACATGCAATGTATAGAACATTTGCTATACATTTATATACATGATCCACCAAAATATTTACACAGATTTGTTTTTGTTAAAATATAATCAGATCATGAGTATTTTTCGTACCATGATTTATGTCTAAGTTTTAGCTGACATCTACACCGTATATATGACGCGTATGGATCAGCACGCCTGCATGCAGATCCTGGAAACCACGGACGGACGGACCGATCGACCGATTGTTTCTTCAGGCGGCGTTGTGGCCGCCGCCGTGGAGGTCCTCGAAGCTCCAGTCCCGACGCACGGCCACGCTGCGCCGGAGCCGCGACGGCGTGCCTGTGTCGGCGGCGATCCGCGACGCGTCCACGTCCGCCACCGACGACTTGCACTTGCGCACCATCTTCTTGATCATCGTCTTGGTCGCCTCCGCCGCCTTCCTCGTCGGCGTCTTTGCCAACTTCTTCTTCTGTTGCTCCTGCTGCTGCTGCTGCTGCTGTCCCTCGCCCTCATCGGTCTCCTCCTCCTCGATCGTATGGTCGTCGTCCTCCAGCATCAAGGCCGCCGAGCCGGGCGTCCGGATCGGCGCGAACCGCGGCTGCGTCGACCCAGGACCACGGTGCAGCGCCGTGCAGCAGGTGGCCGTCTGCGGCTGCGAGGGGCCGTCGTCCTGGGCGCCGGCGCCGCGGCCGGGCGCCAGGTTGCACGTCAGGTACGACGACATGCTCGTGCTGCCGTTCGGCTTCATCGATCAATTCGTGGAGGCCGGGACTAACCAAATCAGCTCAGCAGGAACGATCGATCGACGATATGTTGCCTCTTTCTGGACGTTATGGTTATGGATGGATGGATGGAGGGACGTCCGGCCGGTCAGATGGATGTGCATCGATCGGTTTTATCGTTTGCATGGCATGCAGTGCTTCTACGCACCGCCCGGCCTCTGCGGGCTAAATTTGGGCGTACGTGTCTAAATTTGGATGGACATGCATTCAACACGCCTGTATAATAGGTGTATATATATACTCCATATATGTCTTTTTTTGCGAGATATTCCATATATGTTCTGACAATCTATTTTCTAAACTGCTTTATTACTTCTAGTACTTGGGAAAATTTGTCACAAGAGTTATTTATTTGCATTTGCTCAAATACACCGCCCGATTGTGTCTTTGTCAGGTACCATTATAATTTTGTGACACATTTGGCAGAACACACCACTTACCTAAAAACGGAAAGTTTTGCACTTTCCCCTACTTTTGAAGACAAAGGGCAAAACTTTCCGTTTTCAGCCAGGTGATGTGTTCAACCAAATATGCCACAAAATTGTAATGGTACCTGGCAAAGACATAATCGAGCGGTGTGTTTCAGCAAATACCAGAAAATAACAGTGTCCTGTAGCAAATTTTCCCTTACTTCTAGCATTTCCAAAGTCAAACTTTATAAACTTCTAAAAGAATTAACTTAGCCCAATATCTATATGTATACGTATTTGTGGAGGAAACGGGAGTAATTTATATACTTTTGCAGACCATGCGCATCTCCAACGCAGCGATTCTACATAGGTGTGGGTGTCTCTGGCTTATCCAACGGCCAGCAGTATGTCAAGATTCGTGCAAGCTAGTTTTACATATTCAACCTGTACCTTGTACACAATGGCAGCCCTATAGATCCGAAGGTGGACATGTCCAACTCGTGTGCTTCCATGATTCTCTCCCAACCTCTCGTCCTCTTCCCTGGCCTTATCCTCTTGTGCTGCCACTGTCCTCCACCATGGCCGCCCTATGCTTGAGCCGACCAGATCCGGTCGCCACTCACCACTTGATGAGCTTCTGGCTAGAGGCTCGTCCTTCTTCGCGTGAAAGTCCAACCCCGTCCCGGCGTTCCTCGAGACGAACGCGAGGTCAGAGGCGTGCTCCTCCGTGCCCCCTCTCCCGCATCGCAGACGGGGAAGGAGGATTGAGGGGTCGTTGGCGGCATCCAGAAGAGAGATGACGGCCGGCAGCACGAATTGAGGCATCGACTGTGAAATTCCATTTTTTTTACCCGATGTGATTCACTACGGCAAAACAGGACTTTGCCGTGCAGCCTAAACACACGGCAAAGGGGCAAATCGGCTCGGCAAAGCCTTTGCCGTGCGGCCGTGCACGGCAAAGATTGCTCGGCAACGACCCGCCCGGCAAAGCCGTCTTTGCCGTGCGTCGCGCGAAAATCGCACGGCAAAGGCTTTGCCGAGCGACGCAGCGTTGCCGTGTGCTGTGGCCTCTTTGCCGTGCGATTTCCTTTGCCGTGCGCTGTGCCTCTTTGCCGTGCGGCAGTCTTTGCCGTGCGCTTCCACTCCAACCCGCACGGCAAAGAGGTTTAGCAAAATTAAAAAAAAAGACGCCCCACTGCCACGCCAGGTCGCCGCGCGCCCGCCCATGCCCGCTGGCCGCCGCATGCTTGCCCACGCCCGCTCGCCGCAGCAACACTCGAGGATGGCCGAGACAGGGAGGAGGCGGCGACGCTCGAGGATGGCCGCCACGTAGCTCCGGCGCCGCCGTCCTCGGCTCTGCACCATCTCTCGGGAGGAGTCGGGGATGAGAAGCTCTGCACCATCTCTAGGAGGCGCCGACGCAGGCCGGGGACGAGCGGCGGACGCAGCCGGGGACGGACGCCGACGCAGCCGGGACGAGCGCCGCCGCAGCCGGGGACGGGCGCCGGACGCAGGCCGGGACGGGCGCCGCCGCAGGCCGGGACGAGCGCCGCCGCAGCCGGGGACGAGCGCCACCGCAGGCCGGGGAACCGGGACGGCGCCGCCGCAGCCGGGGACGAGCGCCGCCGCAGCCGAGGACGAGCGCCGCCGCAGCCGGGGACGAGCTCCGCCGCAGGCCGGGAACGGGCGACGCCGCGTGCTGTGTGGCCATGGCGCTGCGCTCGGAGCCTCCCGCGACCCGCGTGCTGTGGAGTCTGGAGCCTCCAGCGTGCTCTCGATTCTGGACTGGAGTCTCCAGCGTGCACATATAAAAGAGTTTGGTGTGGGTGGTGGGGCCAACGTGAGACGTGAGGTAGACCACGTCACCTATCCGTGTGTTTACGGCTGTTCAGCTATACGATCGTTCTTTGCCGTGCGCGAAATTGTAGCTTTACCGTGTTAGCTTCTTTGCCGTGCGCCGTTAGTTATTTTGCCGTGTAATGGTTCTTTGCCGTGCGCCGTTAGTCGTTTTGCCGTGCAATGGTTCTTTGCCGTGCGTCGTTAGTCGTTTTGCCGTGCAATAGTTCTTTGCCGTGTGCCCTCTCTGCTGATACACGGTAAAGAAATCTTTGCCGTGCAGAGCCGCACGGCAAAGGCGAGACGCACGGCAACGCCCTTTTTTCCCGTAGTGATTTGTTCCGGATCTGATTTGCTACACAGGCCTGGAGGCCAGTTCGATGCATGTTTATTCATGTTGGATCATGTTCCTTCTTGATTTTTCTCTGAATATTTGTGAATCTCAGATCCTACTCTTTGGTACATGTTCCCAGATCCGAAAATCATTTGCTAGGCTGATGTATGGGATTTTTTTTAATCTTTATGTTGATGTGTTCCGTAGAAATATATAATATCTAAACACGATCGAAATTCAGTATGGATGATTTTTGGTGAACATTCTCCATTTTCAGCTTTGTTGGTTCAAAATTCTGTATGCATGATTTTTGGTGAAAATTCTTTATGTTTCCATGATATGAGCAGATTTGTTCCAATTTTCTTCTCTTGTGGTGGTTAATTAGTGCATTTTCTCTTACAAATAAAATAAGTATTTTTCTCATATATTCAACCTGCACCTTGTCTATCTTGAAGATCTGATTCCTTCCATGTTCGAAGATTGATGAAACATGATAGATTTGAAGAATGGATTCCTAATACTCCCGGGTTGCAAACTAATGGTGCCTAGTACCGTACTAATTAAACTTTATTGTCCTGCAGCATATTCTGAACCAAAAGAAGTTGGAGGTTTGGAAAGAAATGAGTTCAGAACGCCGAGGTTTGGCATGCATAACGGGTCTGGAAAGTAACATTTTGGTGGGAGGTGGTCTCTGCAAAATGCTGGTACGCATCTTGATGCAAACATGGGTGAGTTGACGGCATGTGATAAGACGGTGACCCCCACGTATATGTAGACCCGCATTTTCGTGCGCATCTCGTGCATTCTTCATTACTCATTCTATTGTCAATCAATTCGATATTCCTATTGTAGATTTCGGTGATGTGGGCATGACCCTTCGGGTACTCATATACCTGGTGCAGCACAAAGCCCATTTGATGATCTTCTAAGAACCACAAAGCCCAAGATAATTTGGCAACTATGGTTCATTCAAAGACCATTGTTTCTGGCGTGTGAAACAAGGATAATTAGGGAACCCAAGATTTCGCCTACCTTGTAACCGACTCGGCCGGCCACGTACGTGAAACTTGGCTTTCTATATAAAGGCTAGGAGGAGCCTCCGGGCGAGACAGACAAACAACTTGTATATTCTCCAACTCACGTGAGATCCAATCTACACTACAATTGACAATTGTAATCGTCTTCATTGATAAACAAGATCAGACAAGCACAAACTGGTGTATTGAACTCCAGAGGCCTGAACCTGCCTTCTCCTTGCTTGTTAACCGACGAATTCGCCAACACGCTGATACGTCCAAAACGTATCTACTTTTCCGAACACTTTTGCTGTTGTTTTCCATCTAATTTGTGTGTTTTAAATACAACTAACACGGACTAACGTTGTTTTTAGCAGAATTGCTCTCGTGCCTCGTTTTTGTGCAGAAATTCATCTTTTAGAAAAATTCCCGGAAAATATCGCAAAGTCCCTATTTTACCCGAAGACCCACGGAGCCAGAAGACGAGACGAAGAAGAGACACGGGGCCCCACACCATGCCTAGGCGCGGGCCACCCCTGGCCGCGCCTACGGGTGGTGTGGCCGCCTCGGGCACCCCCTCGACCTCTCCTCGTGGCTATATAAAAGCCTCTGACATGAAAACAGAGGGGGTTCGACGTTTTTGCGGAAAGAGTTCCGCTGCTCCGCCGCCACCAGAAACCCTAATCCGGGAACTAGAAACTCCGTTCTGGCACCCTGACGGGACGGGAAATTGAAGGAGATCATCGCCATCATCATCACCGACGCATCTCCATCAACCATCCATGATTCCCCCATCCATGTGTGAGTAATTCCCCCGTTGTAGGTTGTAGGGGATGGTAGGAATTAGACGAGATCATTCATGTAATAGCTATAAGATTGTTAGGGGCATAGTGGCTAGTATCCATTATTAGTATTTTTGACACCTTGTTACAATTTGTTGTGCTTAATGCTTGTTACTTTGGGCCCGAGTGTCATGATCTCAGATCTGAACATGTTATTGATTCATGAGGATAATTGTTTTTTGATCTTACGTGCAAGTTGTGTATACATATCGTTGTTCGGAACCCGATGCCCCAGAGTGACAGCAATTGGGATAACCGGAGGGGATGGCTGTTATGTGAGGATCACGTGTGTTCACAGAGTGTTAATGCTTTGATCCGGTGCTCTATTAAATGGAGCACGTTAATTACCAGTAGATTCCCTTGAGGCCCCGCTGCAAATGGGCTAGCTTGTAGGACTAAATATGATGCTTAGTACTTGGATGCTTTTTATCATTATTACCTGCAAATGCCCATGTCTTGCTTATTATATAAATTATCTTATCCATGCAGCGCCCGTTCATCCATTCCTATGCCAACTGTTGTTACTTCATTACTGCTACTGCTATAAAACTGTTACTACTGATAAACTGTTACGAGTAAGTCTATTTTCAGGTGCAGCTGAATTGATAACTCATCTGTTAAAGGTTATAAATATTCTTATTCTACCCTTGTGTCGAATCAATAAATTTGGGTTTTACTTCCCTCGAAAACTGTTGCGATCCCCTATACTTGTGGGTCATCACCCACTGCTTTCCCTAAACCTAAGTCCATCATCCATGGACATTGTCGTGGCTGCCATGCGTCAATTAGCGGTCCTACCACTGATGACCCACAAGTATAGGGGTTGTGTCGTAGTACTTTCGATAAATAAGAGTGTAGAACCCAACGAGTAGCAGAAGGTTTTGACAAGCGGGTTAGATCAAGGATTCACTCTAAACACTAGCAAATATGTTTTGCAGGGGTATTTGGTATTGCAGATAAATAAAGTACGAGTAAATAAAATACAGTAATAATAATTGCAGCGAGTGGCTTTACAACAAAAGACAAGCCGGTTGTTGTACTTATGATGACCAAACGTTTCTGAGTACACACGGGAATTTCATTAAGTGCTTTCGCTTCACATAGCTGAATAATCTTCATTGGTTTGGTAAGTGTTGTGTGGGTGAATCTATGCTGATGCACTACCCCATACTTGGACTAATGCATACTTGTGATTATACCCCTTGCAAGCATCCACAACTACAAAAAAGTAATTAAGATAACCACAGACTCCCGTGCATCAGTTTCCTACACTCTCCCGTGCATCAGTTTCCTAACGGGGGTTTAGATTTCTGTCGCTCCCGCAACCCCATAATTAGTAGCCAAATACACGATGCATTTCCCTAGGCCCATAAAGGTGAAGTATCATGTAGTCGAAGTTCACATGACACCACTAGAAGAATAGCACCACAACTTAAATATCAAATCATTGCATATTACTTAACATAGTTTCACTACTAACATCATGACTTCTCCCATGTCCTCAAGAACTAAAAGAACTACTCACGAGACATCGTATGGATCATAATCAGAGGTGATATAATGATGAATGACAATTTGAACATAAACCTTAATTTAATGGTTTCACTCAATAACATCAACTACAAAGAGTAAGCAACAAGGGGAAAGTTTCCCCTATGAACTAGACAAGTATCAAGCCCAAGATGGTACAACGGGACAGCGGTGATGATGGTGCTGCTGGTGGAGATGATGGTGATGATCCCGATGAAGTCTAGCTCAATGGCGGTGACGATGGCGATGATTTCGTCACTCCGGGGAGGAATTTCCCCAGCAGATTTCTACCTGCCGGAGAGCTTTTTTCTCTCTCTGGTTCTCCGCCCCGTAGCGGCGGCGGAATATTTCTCTGTTCGCTCCCCCGGTGTTAGGGTTCTCGGGGATGAAATATGCCAGGGGCGTTGTCAGAAGTGGGCCAGTGTGCCCAGACCATGCCTAGGCGCGGCCAGGGGTGGCCCCGCACCTAGGGGTGGTCTGGGCCCCTCCTGGCCCATCTATGCCTCCCCTTCTGGCTTCCTCCGTCATCTGGAAAAATAGGATTTTCAGTATATTTTCTGGAAATTGTTGTTCTTCAGAAATATGGTGTCTTGATGATCCTTTTTTCAGCAGAATCCTGGCTCCCGCGGGTAATTCTCCAATAATTATCAAACATGCAAAAATAGATGGAATTCCTCTAAATATGAAATATATCGATGAATAACAATAAATTATGATGCAAAATAGTGATGCAAATTGGACGTATCAACCACCACCAAGAATCGACCATCACTAGTCACAAACCGATGATGCAACACTAGGGTAGAGTCCTCCAAGGAACACCAAGGGTGCAGATCACGAAGAAAGTTTTGCTAAGGAGAGCTAAACGAAGCACCTCTGCCACACAAATATCAGAGAGCCGCACACCATTAAACTCCTAGGTGGCAACTTATAGAATATCACGACGCAGGAGCACCGCTACTGCCCCCGATCTAGAAATCTTGGGTTTCATTCGGATCACGCAAAAAATCCAAGCACCGCCACAACGACGCCTTCAAGAAAGGGATGACAACCACATATGTCATTGCATGGCCCAAAGGGCAAGGGTTTCCCCAGCGAAAGCACTCTACCGTCCACATAGGGTAGCGACCGTCACCAAAGGAAAAAAAATGTACATCTGGCATGCCACATGGCTCACCAAAACCACGCCACCCACAAGACCGTGGAAACTGGCTAGCACTAGATCTCTGGCACGCTTGCCAACCAATAGGACTCCAACCATTCATTCAGTGTCACCTCCCTTGCTTATTAACTCCGCACACTGCCAATTTGAGTAACATGAGGGACATCATTGTGAAGACACCAAGCACTGACCAATGGGCACAAGCCGGCCAGAGCAACCATGCACCATCGCAGCCAAATGGTAGGAAGCTCCACCTGCCAGAACGACCACCTGCAGCCCAAATGGCTGACATCGCCTTCAGATCTGGACAAAGGTAGATGAGCTTGAAAGTGTCTCGGGGCCCTGCCCGGCCGAAACTCGAGGCGGCAAGATCGGGAGTCGCACTTCAGGCCACCTCTCCTGGAACCCTCTATGCCTGGCCAGCGGGGCGCTGCGCCGCCGCCGGCCGAGCAGCGCGCCGGGCCACACCCTCCACCTCCACGAGCACACCGTTACCCGAGCTCACGAAGACCGACACCGATCGCTCCCGGGAGCATCCACTACCACGGGAACAACATGATCGCGCAGTCACCACGCCGAGGAGAAGCTCCGAGCCTCCGCGCCGTACGACTAGTGCAATGCCCTAACCGGCCGTGGAGGCCTGCACCACCACCCCCACCGCGCGAGGTGGGGGGGTGGGGGGGCGATGGGCCGCTGTTGTCACACGGTCTTCGCTCGGCGATGCCCTCCGGCGGCAACGAGGAGGAGGAGTCGCCGAGAGCTAGGTTTTCCACCTGTTTTTATCATTGTTTGTATGACACAATGATAAAAAGTTTTGTATCTATTGGTCTATGATCATCCCAATTTTTCGTGCCTTTGGTTGTAGCTACTCATTATGGAACAAAAAAGATACAGAAATCGGTCCGTCCGATTAGCCTGCGGCGCCGTAGGCCTTCTCTTTTGCCTCTAATAGCACGCCCACGGCTAATTTCGCGCATCCTTCATCTCCCTCCTTCTATTTTCCTTTAACCACTTCTTGACCAAATGTTAACCCGCTGCTATTAGCCAATAGCCATTACAAAACTGAACATGTCTGGTCCTATCCACCCTCGTATCCCTCAAGCAAGCAAAAAAATAAGATCACCTAACATCCCATCCCATAAAACATTGGTCCATCAACCAAACACAAGTTACATGGAAGAACAATGGTTTTGGCACACAAAAGATTTGTTTTCTGGCACGGATACCCGTGATGAAGTGAATGGTGGTGGATGCATGCACGGTCTCTCCCGTACGTGTATGATAGGAAAACCAAAAACACACTCTTCTCTTTGGCATGTTTTCATTTCATATTACGGGCTTGAAATAAAATTATTAAATGCTATGTAATTCTGAAAACATACTACAGCTACATGATTTCCACTTGTGCAGTTCCTTCACCAAGCAAGCACAAAAGACACAGTCAATTATTTCCACTAGTACAGTCCGCCATGGCCGGATATCACCGGCGCCACATGGTCCTAGAAGGACGGCCGGAAAATGTGGAAAACCTGTGACGGAAGGATGCTGGTATAGAGCGGAGACGCGGCGGCAAGCGGCGGCTGCACCGGCGTGTGGCTACATCAATGCCAAGGTCAGAGAGGCGAACAACTCGCCACTCACGAGCAAAGGTGTCACTGGCGGAACACGGCAGATCAGGAGGAGTGATAAGGTCGACCGGCGCAGACCCTGCAGGGGGCGTTGACAGCCTACCCGTAGTAGAATGATGTCCACACTCGATGGCCGTCTTCCGCGAAGCAGGAGGTATAGCACGTCGTAGCGGCGGGAACTCATACAACAATGGCGCCGACCAAGGCTCAGCTGGCGTCGACACCGGCGCTGATACATGTGTGTCCGCCAATGGCGACCCTACAGAGGAATCCGCACTTTCTTCTTCCCAATCTGAATAATGTTGTCGACGACGACAATGACGGGTAGCTCCTGCTCTCCCCCATCCCGACGTGGCTAACGCATTAGCCTTAGGCCTCACACTGCAACAACCAAGGCAGCCACCCTTTTTCTTCTTTCTACCACTATGCATGTAATGCCTAGGGGATATGCCATCATCATCCTCCTCCTCTTCCTCCTCGGAACTGTATTTGTAATAATGTCTAGACGATGCATCCTCCTTCATATCCAACATATGGCCATCATCAATTTCTCCAGCAGATGTGGTCCGAGGAGGCGCCTCGAGCGGCGGGAATTCAGACAGAGGAGGTGGCCATAGTGGAGGAGGCGGCATTTTGCGTAGTTGCCGCCATCTTGCCACCTTCCGGTCGATCCGGCTCGAGTCGTATCCCTTCCCACCGTCGACGACCAACTCTTGCAGGTCCACTGCGCTCACGGCTAAGAACTTGACCAACCGAACTTGGAAGCACGTCAACTCCTCGGCGTCGAACTCCAATACCACCCTTCTCAAACGGTCCAAGGTCCTGAAGCAGCAAAATTTCCCGTGAAGGTCTTCCAAAGCATCGCAACAATCAGCTCCATCCGTATCACCTTCAATTGATCTGCACGGCGAGAAATCGGCAATGGCGGCTACTTCATCCGCGGGGTCCATGTTGATTTTTTGGAGGTACTTCCGCCAGCTGAACGTGAAGCGGAGCTCAACGAGATTTGGGCAGCGGCGGAGCAGCCTCACCACGGCCTTAGCCGCGGCGCGGTGGTTCAGGACAGACCACCCGCAGAGCTCTTCGATCTCGAGCCGCTTAAGACTGCGGAAGAATGGCTCGATCTTAATGTCGAGGTCGGCGATGGAGTAAGTTGTGAGCTTCAGCGCTCTTCTTACGTGCGAAACGCCGGAGAGGATGGAGCGCCACAGGCGCACCGCACCCGATACAGCGGAGTGTATCTCCACATGGACCTTCTCCAATTGCTTCGGCACGCTCCACCCGGAGAAGGAGGTGTAGTAATCGTCGAAGGCGGTGTCATGAGCATAGCGGAAGTGGAGGAGGCGCGGCGCGTCGAGCTTGATGTTGCAGCCACGGTAGCGGAGGATGTCCTCGCAGAGCACGCTGCAGTTCTCCATCACGAAGACGGTGGCCGCGACGCAGCTGAGCCAGTACACGTCGTGGTAGTCGACGAAGCTCAGGGCCTCCAGCCGGACGTCGGCGAGCCTGGGCGACGCCGCGAGCATGTGCTGGAGCGTGGCTAGCTCCGTGCGACACCGCCGGAGCCGCATCGCCTCCAGGCGCGGGAACGCGAGTTTCCTCCGCGGGTCAGAGTAGGGCTTCAGGTTGTAGCCGGTGAGCTCGAGGACTCGGAGGACGGCGAACGGCAGCGTGCAGCGCGGCAGGCCGCCGTTGTTCAGCCACTCGAGCCGGGGATCCTCCTCCACGCCGTCAGCATCCTCCTCCGTCTCGTCCTCGTCCTCGTCCTCGTCCAATCTGCCAACATCTTCCACCGTCTCGTCCTCGTCCTCCTCGTCCGTGCCGGCGACGCACACGATGGCGTCATCAGGCATGAGGATGGATAGTTTCTTGGGGACGAGGCCGCGGGAGCAGAGGAAGGCGTACGCGTGGTCTGCGTCGTCCACCGCTCGCCTCCGGTCGCCTGCGGCGGCGTAGGATCGGTAGTCGACGTTGACGGCGCGGGTGTTGAGCCATAGCGCTGGGCGCCATCGGCGGGAGAGCGCGGTGGCGCGGGCGGCCTCACGGGAGGGCGCGAAGGAGAGGATGTGCGTCAGGATATCTTCGGGGAGATGGCTGAGCCGGTCCGCCGACGGCGCGGCGGCGGCGGCCATGGTTGCCATGCATGGATCGAGATCGAGTTTGGTCTGGGAATCAATCGCAAGGCTGCGCGCGCGGGGCTTCGTTTACATAGCAGTGATAGCCAGAACGACTCGGTGTCGGATCAGCCCAATGGGCTATCATGATTACTCTTCAGTTGGGCCGGACAAAGACTCATTTGTTGTTAAGAAACCGGTAATGATATTGGCATTGGAAAAGAGAAAGTAATGAGAACACATCCATTAGTAGGTACGCATCTATCATGCATTCCCTCAACAAAAAAAAAATCTATCATGCATTTCTTTAGCCTTATAGATATATAATACATAATACATTCTAGAAGAATTGCAAATTTGACATCTTAATCAAGATATTTGTTTGACCATGCAATTTTATTTAAACTAGGGAAGGACCCTGACGGGTCTAAACCGGCATTACACATTGGGTACACTTTACATGGAGGACCTGAAAAGAAAAGGAAAAATACAACTAAGCCTTTCAAATTTTCAAAAAGAACCTTGAAGAAATATTTGAAAAACGCACTCAGGTCCATCTCCAATGAAGAAGTTGATGCGGTCAACGCCACATACGGCTGCTTCATCGTCGGGGACGAAACAACTTGCATCGGGTCAGCGGTGAAAGCCTCTATGGAGTCAACGAAGGTCTCAATATTTGGCACACCGGCCATGATCAGATTGAAGAGGTTGCGGTGCATTGGTAGCCCGGAGTGTGTTAGCGCATTGGTAGCACCTCTCGAAGATAGAGACGGCCAGTGCTAGTGTTATCTTTGATGTCCACGTTTAGCATCTAGCAACGTTGACCGACGATCACTGACGGACAATTTCTTATGACATGTGGCTAATGAGACTCGTTTGAGGCAACTATCAGTGTTGAGTCTTTGCTCTGATGCGTGTTATTTCTACCGGTGGTTTTGGCATGTGTGAGGTTGTCGTGGCCCGGAACACCATGTCCAGAGGTGCCGGGATTTGACTGGTCCGCCGGCAGAGTATGACCGCAGTTGCGTCACCTCTTGTGTGGTTCCACACAATCTAGCAGATCTCTCTCCCCCCCAGTTACCCTAACCGATAGTACTTTTCTTCCGCTCCTGGTTCTCCACGACGCCACCACCTTTGCCTCCTCGAGCATCGAGCTTTGGCCAACCATCTGCGGGGAGAATTGGGTAGGCTCCGGCAACGACAGGGAATGGATTCAACACATGCGTGGGATCTTGACGACAAAGGAGTAAGTGCGGAGATGTGTGGGTTCTACCAGCGGTGCACGACCCTCTTTGCTAATGGGGGCATGGGACGGCTGCATAGGTGGCGGTGGAGCGAGATTAGGATATAGAGCAAGAGAGAAGGGCCCGGGAGGCTAGTTCGGTTGCTTGAACCATTTTTCGGTGGCATGATTGTACCAACACTACATGTAATTTCCACTGAAAAACATGGGCTAGAAGAAATAATCCATCATTTTATTATTATTATTAAAAATACATATTTATTTTACGCAATATATATATATATATATATGCGTATACATCATTATATATACTTCTAGAGATTTTCGTAGGCCGGACCTTGGTGTGCCCCCCTTGTTGCCTCGCTTGTCAGTTGTCTTCATCTTGGTACATGATAGTTTCATGAATTTTCCAGAATTTTGGTAGTGTTAGAATGTTTCCTAAATAATAAAGCAAGGAAAAAAATGTTTTGTACCTTCAGAAGATTTATATAAATTTAGTCCAAGAAATAATTACAATCAATAAAAATGTTTATTTTTGATAATGATAAAAAATGAAAAAAAATGTTTATTGAAAAATCGTTTTCTTAAATGTGGTGCTAGCACATGAAGAAGAATGGTGGTTGTCAACAATAGAAAATGTGTGTTACCGAACATAACATGAGTTCTTCTATATGTGTGCAATGACACTATTCCTTAAACATGTTTCATTTTTTAAGAAAAACATAGTCTGCTGTATGCCTGTATGGAATCGCCAATGTCATCAGACTTTTCCAAAACAAAATCTTCCAATGCATATTTATGCGGCCTGAAATTTATTTGGCCTGCCCAACAGTGAATGAAATGCCCGTTGGGCTTTCCTCTTCAGGCCTATACGGAGTACGGACACTGTCAAACGCCGTGATATATATGATGATCGAGCCCTAACATATCGAACTCGATCTTGAATTCTGGATGCTTGCAGGATGGCAGCCGCTGCCTCGGACCGGCTCTCCGACCTCTCCGACGACCTTCTGATCCACGTTCTATCCTTCCTGCCCTCCCATGAGGCAGCCAGCACCACCTCGTGTTTACTTTACTAGATCTCTAGAGTAGATCTTAGCCTGGGTAGGATTGGAATACTGCGGGTGCTGTGAGATTTACCTTGTCACTTTGAGGAGGATCTCGCCGACGTTGATGGCGACGGCGGCGCGTGGGTGATGTAGTGGTGGCGGTAGTGGAGCTTCCCGTCGGCACTGTGCAAATCAGATCGGTAGGTCTATCGGTGGGGCGAGTGGCACTCCGGTCAACCTCGTAACGTGTGCCACCGCCCCCACCACTGTATATATAGCACAGGCGACAGGGGCCCACCAACCAGATACGGTTGGGCGCCCCGATCAGGGCGCGGACGAGGTCAAGGGTCCGAGTTCGAGCCGTTGGGCTCGGACGCGACGAGATCATCCTAACATTCTCCCCCTTGATCTCAACTTTTCTTTTAACTTTATACTTTCACTTTATTCGTTTCATTTTAGATCAGTCCATAGGGCATGTTTCATCGTCACAGCTCTATTGCCGATAGAATCGGACAGCCACAATGCACTTCTCTGTTTTGAAACAAATTCTTTTACTTTTGGGCCTCTTATGATCCAGGATAGGTAAGACTTTCCCTTAAACCCATGCCGGCTACATGCTCCTTGAACACGCTGGGTGGTAAGCCTTTCGTTAGCGGATCCGCAAGCATATCTTTTGTCCTTATATGCTCGAGACTTATAGTTTGATCCTGGACCTTGTGTTTCACAACATAATACTTAACCTCAATTGGTTTCGTAGCTGTACTCGACTTGTTGTTGTGATCATAAAATACTGCGAGCTCATTGTCGCAGCACATCTTTAGTGGTTTGTCAATACAATCTACCACTTTCAAGTCGGGTATAAATTTCTTTAACCATAATGCCTGCCCCGTGGCTTCATAACATGCCATGAATTCTGCATACATCGTGGATGATGCAACTATCGTCTGTTTGGAGCTTCTCGACGAAATAGCTCCCCCTGCAAGGGTGAATATATATCCAGATGTGGATTTTCTATCATCTTTATCCCCCGCAAAAATCTGCATCTGAATACCCTCTTATTTCTAGGGAATCAGATCTTCTGTATGTTAGCATGTAGTTCTTTGTGCCTTTCACATAACGCAATGCCTTCTTTACCATTTTCCAGTGTTCAAAACCTGGATTTTCTTTATATCTACCGAGTAATCCGGTGAAAAATGCTAAGTCAGGGCGAGTGCACACTTGTGCATACTGTAGGCTTCCAATAGCCGAAGCATATGGAACCGCTTTCATTTGATCGAGCTCGTATTGATTTTGGGGACTTTGATGTTTCCCAAAACTGTCGCCCTTGACTATAGGGGCAGGTGTGGCACTGCACTTATGCATATTATACTTACTTAGAATCTTTTCTAAATAAGCCTTTTGCGATAGTCCTAATACTCCATTGTTTCTATCTCGGTGAATTTCTATGCCCAAAACATATGACGCTTCACCAAGATCTTTCATATCAAAATTTGAGGACAAGAACTTCTTTGTCTCTTGCAGTAGACTAACATCACTGCTGGCAAGCAGAATATCATCCACATACAAGATTAGGAAAATATATTTCCCACTTGTAAACTTTGCATAAACGCAATTGTCCTCAATATTTTCTTTAAATCCAAATCTCTTAATTGTCTCATTGAACTTTAGATACCACTGTCTGAAGGCTTGCTTTAATCCATAAATGTATTTCTTTGGAGGCATCCCATTTCTTCCTTGCCTTCCATGATAAAACCCTTGGGTTGTTTCATGTAGACATTTTCTTCTATATCCTTGTTTAGAAATGCCATCTTTACATCGAATTTGATGCAACTCTAAATCAAAATGTGCAACTAGTGCCATGATGACTCTGAAGGAATCCTTACATGAGACCGGAGAAAATGTCTCATTGTAATCTATCCCTTCTCTTTGTGTAAATCCTTTTGCCACAAGTCGTGCTTTGTACTTTTCAGGAGGTGGCTGTTGTTGCTCCCTTTCATGCTCAACAAATGGTTCATTCGGCTCCTGACGGAGAGGTTCCGAAACTTTTATTCATCGTTGTCATCGGTGGAGTTACAACAGGCGCTTGCACCACAATCGCAGGGATCGTCGGTACAGGTGCACATGGTAGCGCAAAAAATGGCTCATGAGTCATCGGATTAGGTGCATGCACCCTCTTCTCCTCAAGATCAATTTTCCGAGCTACCATGCTCCCCCTCATCATTTCGTCCTCTAAGAAGACAACATGTATCATTTCCACAAACTTTGTGTATTTCTCTGGGCAGTAGAAACGATAACCTTTTGACTTTTCAGGATAGCCAATAAAATGGCAGCTGACTATTTTTGTATCTAACTTTGCGATATTTGGATTGAATACTTTGGCCTCAGCAGGGCTCCCCCACACTTTCAGGTGGTTTAGAGAAGGCACTCTCCCTGTCCATAGCTCATACGGCGTTTTGGGCACCGATTTGCTTGGTACTCTGTTTAGAATGTGAATAGCGGGTTTTAACGCCTCAATCCACAATCCCAATGGTAGGGTGGAATAGCTCATCATACTGCGCACCATATCCATAAGGGTACGGTTGCGCCTTTCAGCTACCCCATTCCGCCGAGGTTCGCCTGACATCGAGTACTGGGCGACTATTCCAGTCTCCTGTAGAAACCTTGCAAAAGGTCCAGGGACTTGGCCATATGGAGTATGTCCACCGTAGTACTCCCCTCCACGATCATACCTGACTATCTTTATGCTTTTATCATGCTGATTTTCAACTTCAGCTTTGAATATTTTGAATTTATCCAACGCTTCTGTTCTTTCTTTTATTGGATAAATATAACCATATCGGGAGTAATCATTCGTGAATGTTATGAACGAATCATAGCCATCCACACTTTTCACAGGAAATGATCCACATATCTCGGTGTGAATTATTTCTAGTGTTGATGTGCATCGATTTGCACCCTTTTTAATTTGCTTTACAAATTTTCCTTTAATGCAATCGATGCACTGTTCTATGTCTGAGAATTCTAATGGAGGAAGAATATCATTTTTAAAGAGTCTTTCTATTCTCCCCCTCGAAATATGGCCAAAGCGATAGTGCCATAATTTCGATGATTCATCAGTTCTACTTCTTTTCTTTTGTTCTTTTTCCGACACGGATACCTTCTCATTCACATTACACACAGACATCACCTTTTTCATGCATGGATAATAAATCAAACTCATCATGGAGTAAAGCAACCCCACATAAGCATTATTACAACCATATGGCACACTCGCCATGTCCTTCATGTCCATGTGTACTTTTCTGTCACCAGTTGCTTCAGCAGCTAGGTCGCACATATCTTTGAAGAACCAGTGAACTGGCTCTTTATTCTTTCAAGATACTCCCTTATGGAAGCACACTCTGCAATTGAGCTCACAATAGCATTCTCAATTGTATTCTTTATAAATGGCACTTAGCCACCTTTTATACTGCCATGCGCAGCATCATCATCCTTGTCATTTCTGACTGGATCTTTTGGTCTGACCGGCTGTGGGAACCTAGTCCACCTCAGCACAAATCGACCTTCTTTTCTCCATTCAGTGTAGTTGTCACCTTTGAGGGTTGGAACATCCTTGATGTAGCTCATCAAGTAGTACCCACCTTTAAACCACAATGAAATGAGATCATAACAACAATTGCATGCAATAATCCAACGTTGGTCAAAATTAGAACATACAACTGTTTGTGCAATTTAAATCTATATCACCGTTGGGCAGAAAATAGAGATAAATGCACACCTTATTACAACAAAACATGATCATGTCATTGATAATGTTGGTCCAAAAATAACATAACCATGATTGTCACAATAATTACTTTAATCATCTCTTTTGAAATTTTAACCATTACTTTTGCATTTTTTTAAACTTTAAAATGCATCTTTAACTATTTGCAGCGGAAACTTTGAATTCATTAAACTTTTAAACTTTTAGAAGCATCTCTGTTACTTTTTAATTTCCTAAAACAAATATCTCGTTGGTTCAATTTGCTCAGGAATTTTTTTTGACAAAAATGCTTCTTTTACTATTTGTAGCGGAAACTGTGACTTTAAACTATTTAACTTTTGTACTTTTCAGAGGCATATCTTTCACTTTTTTAATTTCTGAACAAATATTTCGTTGGTCCTATTTATTCAGAAAAAACTAGACAAAATTAGGCCAAAATTGACCCAAAACTGCCTAAAAAAAGCCTCTGGAAAAAAATTAACAGAAAAACTGTACACAGCCCAAAATGCTCCCGCGGCCCACAGCCCACGTGAGCAACTTCTCTTTGCGTGCCGCACGGCGTGTAACACTGCGGCCTCGTGGGCGCGGCCCGCAGCCTGCCATTGGCCTGCTGTGCATCCACGGCCTTCTCCGTGCGCCGGCTTGCTCATGGCCGTCGGATGGGATCCGACGGTCGAGCGCCCTTTTCGCCAGTTCAAAATGACCACCGGCCGACAAACTCTGGAAACCCTAATCCATTTTTGCCCCGCGCCTCCTCTCTATTTCTCTCTGTGGCGGCGGGAGAAAAAAGCGGCGACCGCTCGTTGATACAATAGCAATGACCTCACCATAGACATTGTAAAAAATATGATGTGATGCTTTTTTTTTTGCTATAATTGTTTTGTTATTTTGCTACTTCAGTATAGGAATTTTGCTACAAGGACTCCGGCGAGATCTTTGTCAATTTTTCCGATGATATTAGGTTTTGCTACATTATCATTTTTTTTGCTACAATAGCATATTTTTTGCTACGAGGTCTCCGGCGAGCTAGCCTTTTTATTTGATTCCGTGACTGAACCGTTTTTTGCTACAATGTAGCAAAAGCGGGTTTTTTTTTTGCTGCCGGGAGGTGTTTTTTTGCTACATTCAGTAAAACCAAATCTGGCCGTCCAAGATACCCGATCCAACGGCTGGCGACCGGGGGGCTCGGAAATCAGATCCCCCGGGGACGCCCAGCAGTTTCCTTCATTTTTTAAGAAAAACATAGTCTGCTGTATGCCTGTATGGAATCGCCAATGTCATCAGACTTTTCCAAAACAAAATCTTCCAATGCATATATATGCGGCCTGAAATTTATTTGGGCTGCCCAACAGTGAATGAAATGCCCGTTGGGCTTTCCTCTTCAGGCCTATACGGAGTACGGACACTGTCAAACGCCGTGATATATATGATGATCGAGCCCTAACAGATCGAACTCGATCTTGAATTCTGGATGCTTGCAGGATGGCAGCCGCCGCCTCGGACCGGCTCTCCGACCTCTCCGACGACCTTCTGATCCACGTTCTATCCTTCCTGCCCTCCCGTGAGGCAGCCAGCACCACGTCGCTCTCCCGCCGATGGCGCCGCCCGCTCTGGCTGGAGACATGTGTTGTTAACTTCGACTACCGCTCCTACATCACCACCACCGGCGGCGTCCCACGCTGGTGGCGCGTCTGGGTTGACTCCTGTCGCGCGCACACGTTGTACCGATCCCGTGGCCGCGGCCCCAGGAAGTTGGTGCTCGTCATGCACGGCGACGACTTGCCCCACGACGACGACGAGGACGCCCATGCAGTCCAGGAGGACGATGCCCACGCAATCGAGGAGGAGGACGACCAGGGTGATGTCAGCAAACTTGACGAGGAGTACACCGGTGTTGACGCGGTGGAGGTTGTCGTCGGCGTCGAGGAGCTCCGGGTGGAGTTGGTAAACTGCGCCAGCCCAGCGCACTGCAGATACACCTGCCCTGCGCCGCCCTTCGCCTCCCTCCGAGTCCTCGAGATCACCGGCTACCTCGTCGAGCCTGACGCACGGGGGCGCCTCGCGTTCCCGTGCCTGGAGGCGATGCGGCTCATGCGGTGCCGCCTAGAGATCGCCACGCTAAAGGACATGATCGAAGCGGCGCCCAGGCTCGCCGACCTCCGGCTCGAGGCCGTGTGTTTCGAGGACGACCAGTACGAGTACCACCTCCGCTGCCCAACGGCCACGGCCGTCGTCATTGCCGACCTCCACGGGTTCCGCCCTAGCCTCAACTTCCGTGGGTGCAGCGTTACGCTTGATGCGCCGCACGTCCGCCACTTCCGCTACGCCAACGTCGTAACTTTCGAGGACACCAACTTCTCCTTCGAGCAGCAGCCGCCGTACCTCGAGCAGGTTCACCTGGCTGTGCACTCCAGTTCAACACGGGCGGCACAGCTGCGCCGGTCCTTGCTCGCCAGCGTGAGCCACGTACGGTCTCTGAAGCTCACCGCATACTCCATGGCCGACCTAGCCGACGTCATGTGGTATTATTCCTACCACCTCCAGCGGCTCGAGATCGAAGACCTCTGCGGGTGGTGTATCCGGGACGACAGCGGCACGGCGGGGAGCGCCTTGGTGAAGCTGCTGCGTAAGTGTCCGGGAATCCGAGAGCTCCGGATCAAGTTCAGTTGGCGCGAGTACCTCGAGGAAACCACGGACCCGGAGGTTCTGAATGCAGCCATGTCTGATTTCGCGCCGTGTAGAGCCATCGTTAACGAAGAGGAGGATTGCTGTCACGGTTTGGACCATCACAAACTTTGTTACGGCTTCAAGGTGGACTGCCTCCAGGATTCGTTGAGGAGAGTGGTGGTGGAGTTCGACATGGAGAAGCTCACCTGCTTCCAGCTCCGCCTCGTCAAGGTCCTTGCGAAGAATGACATGGCTCTCGAGGAGCTCGTCGTTGACGGTGGGGAGGGGTACGACTGGAGTCACATCGACTGCAAAATCGCGAGATGGATGAAAAGGAGGAGACGGGCGTCGTCTGCGCTACCAGCGATGAATCCCAATCCTCGGTGGCCGCCGCCACTTTCCGAGTTTCCGCCGCTGGCTCGTGACCCCGATCCTGAGCCAATGCCTGCCACGACGTGCTCCGAGGCCACGATTTCGTCCGTTGCACTGTGGCGGCCTGTACGCCTCGCCGATTTGTACGGAGAGTTTACTCCGAGCCACCGGCGCAGCCTTCCTTTCCCGCGCCGCCTTCCGGCGCGATGCCGCCGTCCACAGGCTGCATCACGTCCGCGGTCTGCTGCACTTCCTGCACATCCATGTAAGAACAGAAAGAACATGTGATATTTCCTTAAGATGCGTCAGCTCTGGGACTACTCTCTAGACATGGTGTTTTTTTCATCCATGGTCAATGGTAAGGAAATCGGTAATCGTTAACTGCTCGGTCGGCTTGGGAGTAGCGCAACCGGAACTAAATGCCCAAATGCACCGGGACTAGAGGCCATTTTCCTACTAGTGATTAGGTTATTAGCAAACGATAGGCTCTATCACGTGGTATAGGTCCTGTCCAATCTAGTTTGAACCTCAATCCAATCTTACATATGGATTCCTCCGATAAGCTCATTGAGGGCATGTACATTGCAGGGGCGCATGGACAGACGGTTAAGAACAAAAAATAATCAATTCAGTATTTCAGTACATAGCGTCTTACAGAGAGTCCCTTTCTTCAGCTAGTTATTATTTGGTAATCAGCCTATCACACGTTGCAAAGAGATATATTGCAGTATATAGGCAGGTTACCAGTAGCAGCTTACAGTACAAATCAAGAAGTGGCTAGTAAGTGTTGGATTTTTTTCCTAGGAAATTAACCACCAGCTGTACATATATGGATATTCCATTTGAAGACGTGCGCAGCAGAAGTTGTTTGTTCAAATGCACCGCGACAGGCAAGCAAAAATTAGTAAAACACACATTGCCAAGTAGATGCCCGGAGCGAAGCCCTAGCCTCTACATCAATAGACGCACACAACTATTTTATTTGTTGCAAAGTATGAAAGTTTAAATTATTACAATCATGGATCAGCTAAGGTTAAAACATATATCAATCATCGAAAAATAAAAATTAACAAGAAGCTATCCATTTTGGATTCTACTAGTATGCCATCATCCAGTAGCCTAGTAAAAGAAATCCTATGTAACCGTGAGCAGCCCGGTTGCACCTAGTAACCATAGGCTCCCGCTGATCCTCCACGGGTACCCAAAGTTGTATCCAATTTGTAACTCTGATGTTGTGCTGTGGGCTCTCTGTCCACACACTACACACTGCACTCCACTCATGTCTTATGCATGGTTCCCCATGCAACCAACCCAGCCAGCTGAGATTCATATAGGGGTCAGCTCTCCAATCCACAGTTCATGCATACCCATGATATGATCAGTCAGTCCATCATATGGTCATCATTCTCATATAATTGACATGGTTCTCCCCTCCTTGCCGAGTGCATGGCACTGTGTACAGTCTTACACACTCACACGCTGTTGCCTGTTGTTGTGTCAATGTCAGACTCAGACAGATGGTAGAGGTCCCCAACTGCATCCGCATCTCCACACATACACTACCTTTAAAGCTGAAACAAGCTAGGCCCAACAGTAACTCAATAAAAGCTCTCATGATGAAAGAAAAGGGAGGACGTCCCCTTTCTTTTATTACTCAGCAGCTTTCATCCTGTCACCTGGGTCTAGCTGCTAAACTGGGATTTTAATCTTTTCACCTTCATATAGCATATCAAGTGAAAAGAAAACACACCATTTGCTTTCTCTGATTTTCTTGCCTAGGTTTGACCCTCCCCACTACTCATTGCCTTCTTTCTCATGATCCATCAGTGGCACGAGCACGACACAAACAGTGTGTTTTGTCCATTACCTAGCAGATGTGTGTGTACATCCATGTTTTCTGTTTCCTTTTTCAGCAAATGCAAATGTTTAGCTGTATATGATATTCATGTAGCGATGAAGGCCCTACTTGAACCGTGGTGTTTTTTCACTATCGGAGATCTAGATTATATGATGTATGGATGCAACATTCAGAAAAACTAGTAGACAAAAGTGATAGAGATGTGTATCACTGTAATGCGATGTGTGTGTTTGTGTGTGCACAAGCACGTGCGTACAAATGTGAAATCTCCAAGATAAATTGCAGGTGTACTTGAGACTGCTAACAAAGAAGCTGAAAATTACAACATAGGAAAATTTGTGTGTATTCCATATTGAGAATGGAACATCGATCGGTTAGTAGTTATCAGTCACTGTATTGGAGAACCACACTAACAACACATTACTTCTGAAAATATATAACGTCGTGAGCCATTTCACTGAACTTATCAAGAAATTTCCACAATTGAAGTCTACTCCTTTTAGTCATTTACCGATTTCCATGTTCCACTTTTAGTCATTTACCAATTTTCATGTATGCTCCTGTCAACGTGTGCAACCCTGACATCAGTAGGCTCCGGTCAGCTTGTAGCTACAACCACAATCTTTCTTGAGGCTATTAGCACCTATAATCTATAATATCTATAAAGTTCATCCCCACTTAGAGACATTTAATGTTTGCAAGCTCAATTTTGGTGCAGCCACGTCATCTTAATTATCCCTGAACATTGGATTGCAAATCAGCGATTCAGATTAGTAGTGGTCCCAACGGTATCCGCACTCGCGTTGTGTCAACATTCCGTTGTGCAGCCACGAGCAACTCACCCGTCGGTTCGATACGTCTTCCAATATTTTTTTCCCTTCATCTTCAATTTCTTAATTAGCAAGCTCCAATGCTGGAAACGGCTGCGCGCGAGACCTTAATTGAGGTGGTGGTCTTAATGCCTTTTTTATTCTATATATACTCTTTTCCTCTCCCATGCCTTTTACTACTACGTGATTCTTATTCACACTGCGCTCCCCTCGACTCCCTCCAGTTTCAGAATCCAGCCATGGCCAGCGGCCCAGCGCACAGTTCGTCTCCAATCGACATAATCGAAATTGTTTTGCATGCCTTACCGATGAGCATGGTGTAACATGGATGTCGTTTCTCGCTATCTCGCCTGAAATTGTTTTGCATGCAGCTCTTCCTTAATTTCGAGGTGAGGATCATGTCGAGGTGAGGAGGTGAGCGGCACCCGGTCTCTATCAGTCGTCCGCGTCGGGCACGTGCGCAGGGCCAGCTTCGTGGGTCTCCGATGGTGGAATGAAAGCTGGACCTAGCATCGCCTACATCATCAGGGCCGGAAGGGGCGGTCGCACGATGCAGCGTGGGCATGTCCAGCCCTAATTGGCCTCATGGCGTCAGGTCTATTGCCGTCTGTCATGCCAAGAGTGCATCGAGAAACCATTTTCTAGCTCCTCTGTTTTATTCTTTATCGTCTCTGAAATCACGAAATCCATCATCGCCTATTTATGTACTCTAATCTATGGGCTAATAGCAAGTCTAATCACTTCAGCTTGCAACACATTATTTGCAGGAAGGGCGTCCATCAGAGATAAAAGCATCCACTACGGGAGAGACGGCGTGTGCCAACGGCCAGACGATGTGCCGACGGCCAAATGTCGGGGCCGTCGGCACAGAGGCCTCCAGCTACCGGCGACGGAGCTCACCGTCGGCACAGCACGGCCGTCGGCACAACGCACGGTACACCGACGGTCACCCTCGGCGCAAAGGTGGCCGTCGGCACAGCTAGGTGGAGCCCGAAGGCCACCGTCGGCACAGTGGCAACCGTCGGCACACGAACTGACAGGCGGGCCCAGCCGTTAGGATGTCACGGCGCCGTCCAGGCTGTGCCGACGGTAGCCCACGGCACTACTACGGCCGTCGGCACAGCAACTGACTGCTGGGCCCCCTCTCCCATTGTGCCGACGGCTACCCATGGCACAACTACGGCCGTCGGCACAACTTATGCACCTTTTTTATTTTTACATTTTTTTTAGTACAAATATAATTATTACCCATATAATTGTTAATCACAATCATTTTTATTTGTTTATTTCTTCCTCACTGCTATTTTGGTGAACCCCTTTGCGGGAAACCTATATATGTATAAGGGCGGTATAGATCCCCCACCGGGACCCCGGTCTATGGTTTTCCCAGAAATCGAGGATCGGAGAGTGATTTGAGATGGTTTTATATCCAAGGCTACCCCCTGGCGTCTCGGACAGGGGGTTCTACACTTAGGCAGATTCTGGATGTATAGGGGGAACTCCCTGGGAGGTGAACCGGAGAGAACCTTGAGATCATATGGGATGATCCTTGTTACCACATGTACCTATGACCTAACCAAGCTAAAATGGAGGCATATGCCCACCGGGGAACCCCCGATGGGATGCAGTCAAAGGGGTAGACCGCGCGGTCAACAGAATTAGGGTTTCATCAGAAATCGAGCATCGGAGGGTGGGAATGGCCCCAAAACTTGTGTGTGTCCACATGTCATGCACAAAAGTGATTTGAGATCTTCGTCCTCGCTAGGGGTGTCCTCTGAAGCGGTACTTGAGAGGTTCCACAACCACCGTTCATCATCCTCCCCCCATGTCGACACCTCTCCTTTGGCGTACTCCGCTTCATATTCGGCCCTCCTCTGCCGCTTTCCCGCTGAAAGGACACGGATGTCGCCTAGAGGGGGGGGGGGGGTGAATAGGCGGTTTAAAACTTTTACCAGATGGGCTTAACAAATGCGGAATAAAACTAGCGTTTACTTTGTCAAGCCCAAAGCCTATATGCTATGGTTCACCTATGTGCACCAACAACTTATGCTAATCAATACAAGCAACTATGTGATAGCAAGATATATAACTTCAAGCACGATGGCTATCACCAAGTAAAGTGCATAAGTAAAGAGCTCGGGTATAGAGATAACCGAGGCACGCAGGAGACGACGATGTAGCCCGAAGTTCACACTCTTGCGAGTGCTACTCTCCGTTGGAGCGGTGTGGAGGACAAGTCACTCCAAATGCACGAGGGCCACCGTATTCTCCTCGAGAATTCCCACCAAGAGGGATGTCCTCGATCCACTATGTAACCTTAGGGAGGTTACCGAACCCGCACAAAGCTTGGGGCTATCTCCACAACTTAATTGGAGGCTCCCAACAAATTGCCACAAAGGCCTTGCCCTTGAAGAATCTCCACAACTTAATTGGAGTCCTCAAGAACACCACAAAGATGCCACAAAGGCCACTAAGCCGTCTAGGGTCCAAAGACCCAAGAGTAACAACCTTCTTGCTTTCACTTCCACGAATCACCGTGGAGAACTCAAACCGATGCACCAAATACAATGGCAAGAACACCACAAAGATGCTCAAATCCTTCTCTCTCAAATTCCAACAAAGCTACAAAAGCTATTGGGGGAATAAGAGAGGAAGAACAAAGAGGAGAACACAAAATCCTCCAAGATCAAGATCTAGTGGGTTCCCCTCACAAAGAGAGGGATTTGATTAGTGAAGATGTAGATCTAGATCTCCTCTCTCTTTTCCCTCAAGAATATGCAAGAATCATGGGAGGAATCAAGAACTAGGGCAAGCTTTGAAGGACAACAATGGAGGGGAGAGAGAGAGAGTGAACCAACCAGCCCAAGGAGGAAGAAGGGGTGCTTAAATACCCCTCCCATCGAAATATGACCGTTTGGGTAAGCTCAGGCCGGATTTTCCGGGCCGGATACTTGCAAAATATCCGGCCCCCGAAAAACGGCTAAGGACCAGAAAAAACATGCCCCAGGATGGGGGCCGGATTTTTGGCCGGATTTTCCCAAAGGCCGGATTTTTCGGGGGGCCGGATTATCCGCCCCAAACTTGGGCCGGAATATCCGCCCCCCTGAAAACTGGCAGAAACATCAAACTGAAACGGGCATAACTTTAGCATCCGGACTCCGATTTTGATGATCTTGGGCTTGTTTTAAAGCTAGGAACAAGCTCTACAAGATCATGCAGGGAACCATCATAATCCAACAATGTAGGATAGAAACAAAAGATGAAAGGTTTGACCTATCTAAAAAAGACATACCGGTAAAAACCTCCAACCTTGAAAATGCAACAAGTTGCCCGTGCAACAACCATTCTTGATGAACTAGATCTTGTCATGAGAATAAGCACAAGCTCTAAAACATCACATGGATAAGATCCAAATAACAACCAAGAAAGATGATGCAAGGATGCAAAGGTTTGAGCTCTCCGAAGGATACGATCGAGTTACTCACTCGAGAGCCCTCTTGATAGTACGGCAACTAAACTATAAACCGGTCTCCAACTACACTATAAGACCGGTGAGAAAGAAACCCTATCAAGAGCAAACCTTATACTTGCGCATTCCACTTGAGCTCGATGATGACGATCTTGACCGCAACAAGATGGAACGCCTTTCTTGATTGTGCTTGCTTGACGAAGTCTTGTGGATTGCTCCCCCATAATCCACCATGGGAGAGCTTCTTCTTCGGCGCATCTTCACATATCCATGATCACCATATGGATGGCAAGAGTCAAGCAAAGGATCTCTTCGAGATGGCTCATCTTGAACTTGCACTTCATTTCTTCATGGCAAGCTTCAAGCATATGATCTCTTCAAGTTGGCTCATCTTGAACTTGCACTTCATTTCGTTGATGTCTTGAAGTTAACCTTGAGGGCTCACTTCATCTTCATCTTCAAGACATACTTGACACTTGATCTTCTTCATTTGCTTCTTATTGCAATCTTGAAGCCAACATATGGTTCAAGCATTGCCTATGAATAACTCCTACAAATATAACTCAATGCAAACATTAGTCCATAGGGATTGTCATTAATTACCAAAACCACACATGGGGGCTCCATGCACTTTCACCCGCCCCCCTCTCTCTCTGTACGTCTGTGATGTCTACGCACGCTTCTATTCCTGTAGACAGTGTTGGGCCTCCAAGAACAAAGGTTTGTAGAACAGCAGCAAGTTTCCCTTAAGTGAATCGCCCAAGGTTTATCGAACTCAGGGAGGTAGAGGTCAAAGATATCCCTCTCAAGCAACCCTGCAATTACGATACAAGAAGTCTCTTGTGTCCCCAACATACCTAATACACTTGTCAGATGTATAGGTGCACTTGTTCGGCGAAGAGATAGTAAAATGCAAGTGATACGGATGAATATGAGTGGTAATAACAATCTGAAATAAATATGGCAGCAAGTAAACATGTAGCAGAACTTGTTGGAAACGGTGTTTCAATGCTTAGAAACAAGGCCTAGGGATCATACTTTCACTAGTGGACACTCTCAACAATGATCACATAAATAAATAAGTTCTCTTCTCTTATACTACTTCAACACTCTCTTGTTGGATAACAAACTCCATTCATTGTGTAGGGCTACAAGAGCTCCCTCAAGCCGGAGTAAACAAGATCCACAACATTCGGAATTCATATTTAAGTAACCTCTAGAGTGCATAATAGACCGTTGCAATTTAGACCGAGTACTAACATAGCATACACACTGTCACCTTTAAGCTATGAAAGGGGGAATAGATCACATCAATACTATCATAGTAATAGTTAACTCCATAATCTACAAGAGATTACAATCATAACCTACGCCAAGTACTACATGATGCACACACTGTCAACATTACATCATGAAGGAGGAATAGACTACTTTAATAACATCACTAGAGTAGCACATAGATTAATAGTGATACAAAGCTCATGATCACATAAAGATCACATGGGAGAGAGAGATGAACCACATAGCTACCGGTACAGCCCTTAGCCTCGAGGGAGAACTACTCCCTCCTCATCATAGGAGACAGCAGCGTCGATGAAGATGGCGGTGATGTCGATGGAGATGCCTTCCGGGGGCACTTCCCCATCCCGGCGGCGTGCCGGAACAGAGACTTCTGTCCCCCGAAACGGAGTTTCGCGATGGCGGCGGCGTCCCTGGAGTCTTTCTGGAGTTTCGTCGATTGGTGTCGCGTTTTTAGGTCACGAGGGACTTTATAGGCGAAGAGGCGGAGTCGGAGGGGCCACGGGGCCCCCTCCCCATAGGCTGGCGCGGCCAGGGGGCCACCTGCGCCGCCTTATGGTGTGGGCCCCCTGCTGCCCGCCTCCGACTCTCCTTCGGTGTTCTGGAACTTTCCGGGGAAAATAAGATATTTGGTCTTTGTTTCGTCGAATTCCGAGAATATTGCCCGAACAGCCTTTCTGGAACCAAAATCAACAGAAAACAGGAACTGGCACTTCGGCATCTTGTTAATAGGTTAGTTCCGGAAAATGCATCAAAACGATATAAAGTGTGAACAAAACATGTAGGTATTGTCATAAAACTAGCATGGAACATCAGAAATTGTAGATACGTTGGAGACGTATCAAGCATCCCCAAGCTTAGTTCCTACTCGCCCTCGAGTAGGTAAACGATAACAAGGATAATTTCTGAAGTGACATGCTACCAACATAATCTTGATCAATACTATTGTAAAGCATGTGAGATGAATGAAGTGATTCGAAGCAATGGTAAAGACAATGAATAAACAACTGAATCATATAGCAAAGACTTTTCATGAATAGTACTTTCAAGACAAGCATCAATAAGTCTTGCATAAGAGTTAACTCATAAAGCAATAAATTCTTAGTAGAAAGTTTTGAAGCAACACAAAGGAAGATATAAGTTTCAGCAATTGCTTTCAACTTGTAACATGTATATCTCATGGATAGTTGTCATCATAAAGTTGTATAACAAGTGCAATAGGTAAACATGTAACAATCAATGCACACAGTTGACACAAGTGTTTGCTTCTAAGATAGAAAGAAGTAGGTAAACTGACTCAACATAAAGTAAAAGAATGGCCCTTCGCAGAGGGAAGCATGGATTACTATTTTTGTGCTAGAGCTTTTATTTTGAAAACATAGAAACAATTTTGTCAACGGTAGTAATAATTCATATGTGTTATGCATAAGACATCTTATAAGTTGCAAGCCTCATGCATAGTACACCAATAGTGCCCGCACCTTGTCCTAATTAGCTTGGATTTACATGGATTATCATTGCATAACATATGTTTCAACCAAGTGTCACAAAGGGGTACCTCTATGCCGCCTGTACAAAGGTCTAAGGAGAAAGTTCGCATTGGATTTCTCACTTTTGATTATTCTCAACTTAGACATCCATACCGGGACAACATAGACAACAGATAATGGACTCCTCTTTAATGCATAAGCATTCAACAACAGATAATATTCTCATAAGAGATTGAGGATTAGTGTCCAAGCTGAAACTTCCACCATGATACATGGCTTTGGTTAGCGGCCCAATGTTCTTCTCTAACAATATGCATACTCAAACCATTTAATCATGATAAATCACCCTTACTTCAGACAAGACGAACATGCATAGCAACTCACATGATATTCAACAAAGGTGAAATAGTTGTTGGCGTCCCCAGGAACATGGTTATCGCTCAACAAGCAACTTATAAGAAATAAGATACATAAGCGACATATTCAATACCACAATAGTTTTTAAGCTATTTTTCCCATGAGTTATATATTGCAAAGAGAAAGAATAGAATTTTAAAGGTAGCACTCAAGCAATTTACTTTGGAATGGCAGAGAAATACCATGTAGTAGGTAGGTATGGTGGACACAAGTGGCATAGTTTTTGGCTCAAGGATTTTGGATGCACGAGAAGAATTCCCTCTCAATACAAGGCTTTGGGCTAGCAAGGTTGTTTGAAGCAAACTCAAGTATGAACCGGTACAACAAAACTTACATAAGAACATATTGCAAGCATTATAAGACTCTACACTGTCTTCCTTGTTGTTCAAACACCTTAACCAGAAAATATCTAGACTTTAGAGAGACCAATCATGCAAACCAAATTTCAACAAGCTCTATGGTAGTTCTTCATTAATGGGTGCAAAGTACATGATGCAAGAGCTTAAACATGATGTATTTGAGCACAACAATTGCCAAGTATCAAATTATTCAAGACAATATACCAATTACCACATGAAGCATTTTCTATTTCCAACCAAATAGCAATGAACGAAGCAGTTTCAACCTTCGCCATGAACATTAAAAGTAAAGCTAAGAACACCAGTGTTCATATGAACGAGCGGAGCGTGTCTCTCTCCCACACAAGCATGAATTTATTCAGAGAATGAAAATAATAAAACGAAAATAAAAGCACACAGACGCTCCAATTAAAGCGCATAAGATGTGACGGAATAAAAATATAGTTTCACTAGAGGTGACCTGATAAGTTGTCGATGAAGAAGGGGATGCCTTGGGCATCCCCAAGCTTAGATGCTTGAGTCTTCTTGAAATATGCAGGGATGAACCACGGGGGCATCCCCAAGCTTAGAGTTTTCGCTCTCCTTGATCATATTGTATCATCCTCCTCTCTTGACCCTTGAAAACTTCCTCCACACCAAACTCAAAACAACTCATTAGAGGGTTAGTGCATAATCAAAAATTCACATGTTCAGAGGTAACACAATCATTCTTAACACTTCTGGACATTGCCCAAAGCTACTGAAAGTTAATGGAACAAAGAAATCCATCCAACATAGCAAAAGAGGCAATGTGAAATAAAAGGCAGAATCTGTCAAAACAGAACAGTACGTAAAGACGAATTTTTCCGAGGCACTTAACAGGCTCAGATGAAGAAGCTCAAATTGAATGAAAGTTGCGTACATATCTGAGGATCATTCACGTAAATTGGCAGATTTTTCTGAGTTACCTACAGAAGGGGCTACTCAAATTCGTGACAGCAAGAAATCTGTTTCTGCGCAGTAATCCAAATCTAGTATCAACCTTACTATCAAAGACTTTACTTGGCACAACAATGCAATAAAATAAAGATAAGGAGAGGTTGCTACAGTAGTAACAACTTCCAAGACTCAACAAAACAGTAGCAAAAATAAAAACATGGGTTATCTCCCAAGAAGTGCTTTCTTTATAGCCATTAAGATGGGCTCAGTAATTTTAATGATGCTCACATAAGGATGAGAGTTGAAGCAAAGAGAGCATCAAAAAGCAAGTATGAAACACTTTTAAGTCTAACCCACTTCCTATGAAAAGGTATCTTGTAAATAAACAAGTCACGTAAGCATAATGCAATAAGCATAGGAAAACAAGACAAGCGCAACTTCAAGATTTTCAGCAAAAAGAGAGGTGTTTTAGTAACATGGAAATTTCTACAACCATATTTTCCTCTCTCATAATTATTTTCAGTAGCATCATGAACAAACTCAACAATATAACTATCACATGATACATTCTTATCATGAGCTACATGCACAAAATTATTACTCTCCACATTAGCATAGTCATTACTATTAATTGTAGTGGAAGCAAATTCAATAAAATAGCTATCATTATTATTCTCATCATCATAATCATCATATATAGGAGGCATATTGTAATCATAATTAATTTTCTCCTCAATGGTAGGTGGACTGAAAATATGATAGTCATCATTGTAATCATCATATATAGGAGGTAAAGTATCATCAAAGTAAATTTTCTCCTCCATGCTTGGGGGACTAAAAATATCATGCTCATCAAAACCAGCTTACCCAAGCTTAGAATTTTCCATAGCATTAGCAACAATGGTGTTCAAAGCATTCATACTAATAACATTGCCATTAGCATGCATATAAAGTTCCATAGGTTTTTTAATTTTCTCTTCAAACACCTCATGTCCTAATTCAATATAAATTTCATAAAGATCTCTAATTTTGTTGTTGTTTTCCATTAAGCCTAACTAGTGAAATAAAAACAAGAAACAAAAAGATATAATTGCAGGATCTAAAGGAAATAGCTTCGAGCACTCACACACCGGCAACAGTGCTAGGAAATAGCTTAGTAGTCGGAGGATGTGAATACCTTTTACCTTACCTCCCCGGCAACGGCGCCAGAAAATAGCTTGATGTCTACGCACGCTTCTATTGCTGTAGACAGTGTTGGGCCTCCAAGAGCAGAGGTTTGTAGAACAGCAGCAAGTTTCCCTTAAGTGAATCACCCAAGGTTTATCGAACTCAGGGAGGTAGAGGTCAAAGATATCCCTCTCAAGCAACCCTGCAATTACGATACAAGAAGTCTCTTGTGTCCCCAACACACCTAATACACTTGTCAGATGTATAGGTGCACTAGTTCGGCGAAGAGATAGTAAAATGCAAGTGATATGGATGAATATGAGTGGTAATAACAATCTGAAATAAATATGGCAGCAAGTAAACATGTAGCAGAACTTGTTGGAAACGGTGTTTCAATGCTTAGAAACAAGGCCTAGGGATCATACTTTCACTAGTGGACACTCTCAACAATGATCACATAAATAAATAAGTTCTCTTCTCTTATGCTACTTCAACACTCTCTTGTTGGATAACAAACTCCATTCATTGTGTAGGGCTACAAGAGCTCCCTCAAGCCAGAGTAAACAAGCTCCACAACATTCGGAATTCATATTTAAGTAACCTCTAGAGTGCATAATAGACCGTTGCAATTTAGACCGAGTACTAACATAGCATACACACTGTCACCTTTAAGCTATGAAAGGGGGAATAGATCACATCAATACTATCATAGTAATAGTTAACTCCATAATCTACAAGAGATTACAATCATAACCTACGCCAAGTACTACATGATGCACACACTGTCAACATTACATCATGAAGGAGGAATAGACTACTTTAATAACATCACTAGCGTAGCACATAGATTAATAGTGATACAAAGCTCATGATCACATAAAGATCACATGGGAGAGAGAGATGAACCACATAGCTACCGGTACAGCCCTTAGCCTCGAGGGAGAACTACTCCCTCCTCATCATAGGAGACAGCAGCGTCGATGAAGATGGCGGTGATGTCGATGGAGATGCCTTCCGGGGGCACTTCCCCGTCCCGGCGGCGTGCCGGAACAGAGACTTCTGTCCCCCGAAACGGAGTTTCGCGATGGCGGCGGCGTCCCTGGAGTCTTTCTGGAGTTTCGTCGATTGGTGTCGCGTTTTTAGGTCACGAGGGACTTTATAGGCGAAGAGGCGGAGTCGGAGGGGCCACGGGGCCCCCTCCCCATAGGCTGGCGCGGCCAGGGGGCCACCAGCGCCGCCTTATGGTGTGGGCCCCTGCTGCCCGCCTCCGACTCTCCTTCGGTGTTCTGGAACTTTCCGGGGAAAATAAGATATTTGGTCTTTGTGTCGTCGAATTCCGAGAATATTGCCCGAACAGCCTTTCTGGAACCAAAAACAACAGAAAACAGGAACTGGCACTTCGGCATCTTGTTAATAGGTTAGTTCCGGAAAATGCATCAAAACGATATAAAGTGTGAACAAAACATGTAGGTATTGTCATAAAACTAGCATGGAACATCAGAAATTATAGATACGTTGGAGTCGTATCAGTCTGCTTCTCCTTCCAGAATGCGCGCGTGGCCTCGACGTCTCCGGGATGGTCTCTGCGCCACTGTGCCATGAACTGCTCATCCGCCTCGGTGGTATCAATCCGCCGCTGGCCAGACCTGTACCGCCGCGCTTCACCCTGTGAGCGAAGTAGCGGCTCAGTACAGAGACTCTGGGCTTCCGTTAGAGACCTGACCTCCGGGAAGTTCATTTCGTGGCGCGACCGGCCAAACCTCCAAGCCGCAACGTCGTATGCGCGGGCAGCAGCCTCCTTCGTGTAGAAGGTGCCGAGCCACACGCGCGCACCACCGGCGGTGATTTCAGCCGCGAAATGGCCCGCAGGCCGCAGGCGAACGCCGATGAAGCCCGTGTTGCTACGGCGATGAGGAGCCATCTCAACGGTAGCTGATCTCAGAGGATTCTGTGGTGCTGTTGGATGAGAGAAGTGATGAGGGGAGAAATGTTGCTGGTGCTGTTAGTGGAGAAGACATGGCTATATATAGGCCGACGAGGGGCTGAAACGGCGGAAAAACTTGGCGGGAGAGAATGGGCGCGAGAAGAATGGCGGGAAATCATGGCGGGAAAAAAAGGGCGGGAGAGAAGGAGCGGGAAAGGGTGGGCGGGAGAGAAGTAGCGGGAAAGGGTTAGCAACTGATGCACCTTTTTTACTTTTACCACATGTACCTATGACCTAACCAAGCTCAAATGGAGGCATATGCCTACCGGGGACCCCCGCTGGGATGCAGTCAAAGGGGCAGACCGCGTGGTCAACAGAACTAGGGTTTCGTAAGAAATCGAGCCTCGGAGGGGGTGAATGGCCCCAAAACATGTGTGTGTCCACATGGCATGCACAAAATTGATTTGAGATGGTTTTATAACCAAGGCTACCCCCCCAGGTGTGTCCGGCTTCTCGGACATGGGGTTCCTACACTTAGGCAGCTGGATGTATAGGGGTAACTCCCTCGGAGGTGAACCGGAGAGAACCTTGAGATCATATGGGATGATCCTTGTTACCACATGTACTTATGACCTAACCAAGCTCAAATGGAGGCATATGCCCACCGGGGGACCCCCGCTGGGATGCAGTCAAAAGGGTAGACCGCGCGGTCAATTGAAGCAGCGTTTCGTCAGAAATTGAGCCTCGGAGGGTGGGAATGGCCCCAAAACTTGTGTGTGTCCACATGGCATGCACAAAATTGATTTGATATGGTTTTATAACAAAGGCTACCCCCCCAGGTGTGTCCGGCTTATCGGACATTGGGTTCCTACACTTAGGCAGATTCTGGATGTATAGGGGGAACTCCCTCGCAGGTGAACCAGAGAGAAACTTGAGATCATATGGGATGATCCTTGTTACCACATGTACCTATGACCTAACCAAGCTCAAATGGAGTCATATTCCCACCGGGGGACCCCCGCTGGGATGCAGTCAAAGGGGTAGACCGCGCGGTCAATAGAAGCAGGGTTTCGTCAGAAATCGAGCCTCAGAGGGTGGGAATGGCCCCAAAATTTGTGTGTGTCCACATGGCATGCACAAAATTGATTTGAGGTGGTTTTATAACAAAGGCCACCCCCCCCCCAAGGTGTGTCCGGCTTATCGGACATGGGGTTCCTACACTTAGGCAGATTCTGGATGTATAGGGGGAACCCCCTCGGAGGTGAACCGGAGAGAAACTTGAGATCATATGGGATGATCCTTGTTACCACATGTACCTATGACCTAACCAAGCTCAAATGGAGGCATATGCCCACCGGGGGACCCCTGCTGGGACGCAGTCAAAGGGGTAGACCACGCGGTCAACAGAACTAGGGTTTCTTCAGAAATCGAGCCTCGGAGGGTGGGAATGCATGGCCCCAAAACTTGTGTTTGTCCACATGGCATGCACAAAATTGATTTAAGATGGTTTGATAACCAAGGCTACCCCCCCCCCAGGTGTGTCCGGCTTCTCGGACATGGGGTTCCTACACTTAGGCAGATTCTGGATGTATAGGGGTAACTCCCTCGGAGGTGAACCGGAGAGAACCTTGAGATCATATGGGATGATCCTTGTTACCACATGTACCTATGACCTAACCAAGCTTAAATGGAGGCATATGCCCACCGGGGGACCCCCGCTGGGATATAGTCAAAGGGGTAGACCGCGCGGTCAACAGAAGCAGGGTTTCGTCAGAAATCGAGCCTCGGAGGGTGGGAATGGCCCCAAAACTTGTGTGTGTCCACATGGCATGCACAAAATTGATTTGATATGGTTTTATGACAAAGGCTACCCCCCCCCCTCCCAGGCGTGTCCGGCTTATCGGACATGGGGTTCCTACACTTAGGCAGATTCTGGATGTATAGGGGGAACTCCCTCGGAGGTGAACCGGAGAGAAACTTGAGATCATATGGGATGATCCTTGTTACCACATGTACCTATGACCTAACCAAGCTAAAATGGAGGCATATGCCCACCGGGGGACCCCCGCTGGGATGCAGTCAAAGGGGTAGACCGCGCGGTCAACAGAAGCAGGGTTTCGTGAGAAATCGAGCCTCGGAGGGTGGGAATGGACCAAAACTTGTGTGTGTCCACATGGCATGCACAAAATTGATTTGATATGGTTTTATAACAAAGGCTACCCCCCCCCCCCAGGTGTGTTCGGCTTATCGGACATGGGGTTCCTACACTTAGGTAGATTTTGGATGTATAGGGGGAACTCCCTCGGAGGTGAACCGAAGAGAAACTTGAGATCATATAGGATGATCCTTGTGACCACATGTACCTATGATCTAACCAAGATCAAATGGAGGCATATGCCCACCGGGGGACCCCCGCTGGGATGCAGTCAAAGGGGTAGACTGCGCGGTCAACACAACAAGGGTTTCATCAGAAATCGAGCCTCGGAGGGTGGGAACGGCCCCAAAACTTGTGTGTGTCCACATGGCATGCATAAAATTGATTTGAGATGGTTTTATAACAAAGGCTACCCCCAGGTGTGTCCGGCTTATCAGACATGGGGTTCCTACACTTAGGCAGATTCTGGATGTATAGGGGGAACTCCCTCGCAGGTGAACCGGAGAGAAACTTGAGATCATATGGGATGATCCTTGTTACCACTTGTACCTATGACCTAACCAAGCTCAAATGGAGGAATATGCCCACCGGGGGACCCCCGCTGGGATGCAGTCAAAGGAATAGACCGCGCGGTCAACAGAAGCAGGGTTTCGTCAGAAATCGAGCCTCGGAGGGTGGGAATGGCCCCAAAACTTGTGTGTGTCCACATGGCATGCACAAAATTGATTTGAGATGGTTTTGTAACAAAGCCTACCCCCCCCCCCGAGGCGTGTCCGGCTTATCGGACATGGGGTTCCTACACTTAGGCAGATTCTGGATGTATAGGGGGAACTCCCTCGGAGGTGAACCGGAGAGAAACTTGAGATCATATGGGATGATCCTTGTTACCACATGTACCTATGACCTAACCAAGCTCAAATGGAGGCATATGCCCACCGGGGGACCCCCGCTGGGATGCAGTCAAAGGGGTAGACCGCGCGGTCAACAGAAGCAGGGTTTCGTCAGAAATCGAGCCTCAGAGGGTGGGAATGGCCCCAAAATTTGTGTGTGTCCACATGGCATGCACAAAATTGATTTGAGGTGGTTTTATAACAAAGGCTACCCCCCCCCAAGGTGTGTCCGGCTTATCGGACATGGGGTTCCTACACTTAGGCAGATTCTGGATGTATCGGGGGAACCCCCTCGGAGGTGAACCGGAGAGAAACTTGAGATCATATGGGATGATCCTTGTTACCACATGTACCTGTGACCTAACCAAGCTCAAATGGAGGCATATGCCCACCGGGGGACCCCCGCTGGGACGCAGTCAAAGGGGTAGACCGCGCGGTCAACAGAACTAGGGTTTCTTCAGAAATCGAGCCTCGGAGGGTGGGAATGGCCCCAAAACTTGTGTGTGTCCACATGGCATGCACAAAATTGATTTAAGATGGTTTGATAACCAAGGCTACCCCCCCCCCCAGGTGTGTCTGGCTTCTCGGACATGGGGTTCCTACACTTAGGCAGATTCTGGATGTATAGGGGTAACTCCCTCGGAGGTGAACCGGAGAGAACCTTGAGATCATATGGGATGATCCTTGTTACCACATGTACCTATGACCTAACCAAGCAAAAATGGAGGCATATGCCCACCGGGGGACCCCCGCTGGGATATAGTCAAAGGGGTAGACCGCGCGGTCAACAGAAGCAGGGTTTCGTCAGAAATCGAGCCTCGGAGGGTGGGAATGGCCCCAAAACTTGTGTGTGTCCACATGGCATGCACAAAATTGATTTGATATGGTTTTATAACAAAGGCTACCCCCCCCCCAGGTGTGTCCGGCTTATCGGACATGGGGTTCCTACACTTAGGCAGATTCTGGATGTATAGGGGGAACTCCCTCGGAGGTGAACCGGAGAGAAACTTGAGATCATATGAGATGATCCTTGTTACCACATGTACCTATGACCTAACCAAGCTAAAATGGAGGCATATGCCCACCGGGGGACCCCCGCTGGGATGCAGTCAAAGGGGTAGACCGCGCGGTCAACAGAAGCAGGGTTTCGTGAGAAATCGAGCCTCGGAGGGTGGGAATGGCCCAAAACTTGTGTGCGTCCACATGGCATGAACACAATTGATTTGATATGGTTTTATAACAAAGGCTACCCCCCCCCCCAGGTGTGTTCGGCTTATCGGACATGGGGTTCCTACACTTAGGCAGATTTTGGATGTATAGGGGGAACTCCCTCGGAGGTGAACCGAAGAGAAACTTGAGATCATATGGGATGATCCTTGTGACCACATGTACCTATGATCTAACCAAGCTCAAATGGAGGCCTATGCCCACCGGGGGACCCCCGCTGGGATGCAGTCAATGGGGTAGACAGCGTGGTCAACACAACAAGGGTTTCAACAGAAATCGAGCCTCGGAGGGTGGGAACGGCCCCAAAACTTGTGTGTGTCCACATGGCATGCACAAAATTGATTTGAGATGGTTTTATAACAAAGTCTACCCCCCAGGTGTGTCCGGCTTATCGGACATGGGGTTCCTACACTTAGGCAGATTCTGGATGTATAGGGGGAACTCCCTCGGAGGTGAACCGGAGAGAAACTTGAGATCATATGGGATGATCCTTGTTACCACATGTACCTATGACCTAACCAAGCTCAAATGGAGGCATATGCCCACCGGGGACCCCCGCTGGGTTATAGTCAAAGGGGTAGACCGCGCGGTCAACAGAAGCAGGGTTTCGTCAGAAATCGAGCCTCGGAGGGTGGGAATGGCCCCAAAACTTGTGTGTGTCCACATGGCATGCACAAAATTGATTTGATATGGTTTTATAACAAAGGCTACCCCCCCCAGGTGTGTCCGGCTTATCGGACATGGGGTTCCTACACTTAGGCAGATTCTGGATGTATAGGGGGAACTCCCTCGGAGGTGAACCGGAGAGAAACTTGAGATCATATGGGATGATCCTTGTTACCACATGTACCTATGACCTAACCAATCTAAAATGGAGGCATATGCCCACCGGGGGACCCCCGCTGGGATGCAGTCAAAGGGGTAGACCGCGCGGTCAACAGAAGCAGGGTTTCGTGAGAAATCGAGCCTCGGAGGGTGGGAATGGCCCAAAACTTGTGTGTGTCCACATGGCATGCACAAAATTGATTTGATATGGTTTTATAACAAAGGCTACCCCCCCCAGGTGTGTTCGGCTTATCGGACATGGGGTTCCTACACTTAGGCAGATTTTGGATGTATAGGGGGAACTCCCTCGGAGGTGAACCGAAGAGAAACTTGAGATCATATGGGATGATCCTTGTGACCACATGTACCTATGATCTAACCAAGCTCAAATGGAGGCATATGCCCACCGGGGGACCCCCGCTGGGATGCAGTCAAAGGGGTAGACCGCGCGGTCAACAAAACAAGGGTTTCATCAGAAATCGAGCCTCGGAGGGTGGGAACGGCCCCAAAACTTGTGTGTGTCCACATGGCATGCACAAAATTGATTTGAGATGGTTTTATAACAAAGGCTACCCCCCAGGTGTGTCCGGCTTATCGGACATGGGGTTCCTACACTTAGGCAGATTCTGGATGTATAGGGGGAAGTCCCTCGGAGGTGAACCGGAGAGAAACTTGAGATCATATGGGATGATCCTTGTTACCACATGTACCTATGACCTAACCAAGCTCAAATGGAGGAATATGCCCACCGGGGGACCCCCGCTGGGATGCAGTCAAAGGGATAGACCGCGCGGTCAACAGAAGCAGGGTTTCGTCAGAAATCGAGCCTCGCAGGGTGGGAATGGCCCCAAAACTTGTGTGTGTCCACATGGCATGCACAAAATTGATTTGATATGGTTTTATAACAAAGGCTACCCCCCCCCCCCCCAGGTGTGTTCGGCTTACCGGACATGGGGTTCCTACACTTAGGCAGATTCTGGATGTATAGGGGGAACTCCCTCGGAGGTGAACCGGAGAGAAACTTGAGATCATATGGGATGATCCTTGTTACCACATGTACCTATGACCTAACCAAGCTCAAATGGTGGCATATGCCCACCGGGGGACCCCCGCTGGGATGCAGTCAAATAGGTAGACCGCGCGGTCAACAGAAGCGGGGTTTCGTCAGAAATCGAGCCTCGGAGGGTGGGAATGGCCCCAAAACTTGTGTGTGTCCACATGGCATGCACAAAATTGATTTGAGATGGTTTTATAACAAAGGCTACCCCCCCTCCAGGTGTGTCCGGCTTATCGGACATGGGGTTCCTACACTTAGGCAGATTCTGGATGTATAGGGAGAACTCCCTCGGAGGTGAACCGGAGAGAAACTTGAGATCATATGGGATGATCCTTGTTACCATATGTACCTATGACCTAACCACGCTCAAATGGAGGCAGATGCCTACCGGGGGACCCCCGCTTGGATGCAGTCAAAGGGGTAGACCGTGCGGTCAACACAACAAGGGTTTCATTAGAAATCGAGCCTCGGAGGGTGGGAATGGCCCCAAAACTTGTGTGTGTCCACATGGCATGCACAAAATTGATTTGAGATGGTTTTATAACAAAGGCTACCCCCCCGCAGGTGTGTCGGCTTACCAGACATGGGGTTCCTACACTTAGGCAGATTCTGGATGTATAGGGGGAACTCCCTCGGAGGTGAACTGGAGAGAAACTTGAGATCATATGGGATGATCCTTGTTACCACATGTACCTATGACCTAACCAAGCTCAAATGGAGGCATATGCCCACCGGGGGACCCCCGCTGGGATGCAGTCAAAGGGGTAGACCGCGCGGTCAACAGAAGCAGGGTTTCGTCAGAAATCGAGCCTCAGAGGGTGGGAATGGCCCCAAAACTTGTGTGTGTCCACATGGCATGCACAAAATTGATTTGAGATGGTTTTATAACAAAGGCTACCCCCCCCCCAGGTGTGTCCGGCTTATCGTACATGGGGTTCCTACACTTAGGCAGATTCTGGATGTATAGGGGGAACTCCCTCGGAGGTGAACCGGAGAGAAACTTGAGATCATATGGGATGATCCTTGTTACCATATGTACCTATGACCTAACCAAGCTCAAATGGAGGCATATGCCTACCGGGGGACCCCCGCTGGGATGCAGTCAAAGGGGTAGACCGCGCGGTCAACACAACAAGGGTTTCATCAGAAATCGAGCCTCGGAGGGTGGGAATGGCCCCAAAACTTGTGTGTGTCCACATGGCATGCACAAAATTGATTTGAGATGGTTTTATAACCAAGGCTACCCCCCAGGTGTGTCCGGCTTATCGGACAGGGGGTTCCTACACTTAGGGTTACGGTTTAGGGTTAGGGTTAGGGTTAGGGTGAAAGGGCGGGAATATGGAACTTAAAAAAAATTCCATGTGTGATAATCTATTCTTATTATTTGCAGTAAATAGAGACAATATTTATTTTTAAAAAATGAAAAAATGAAAAAAAAAATTCTAGCTGTACCGACGGTCACCGTCGGCACAGCCGTGGCCGTCGGCACAGTATCGCCACATAATTGTGCCGACCGGGCCCATCTCCTCCACACACACGCCGCATCTCCTCCACATCCCGCGCCCGCGCCCTGCCCCCCGCACCCTGCCCTGCCCCCCGCGCCGCCGCCGTGCCCCTCCCGGCCGCCGCGCCGCTAGCACCCGCCACCACCGGCGCCGCCCGCAAGACCCGCCCCCTCCCGGCCGCCGCGCCGCCATCCCCCTCCTGGCCGCCGCGTGCGCCGCCCCGCCCCGCAGCTCCCCCTCACCCGCCGGCCCCCTCGCCGCCTCGGCCTCCCTCAACCGCTGGCCCCCTCACCGCCCTGGCCTCCCTCACCCGTCGGCCCCCTCGCCCATCGGCCAGCCCTCCTCCTCCCGCCATGGTAAGCGCCCCAACCCCCTGCTTGCTCCATTTTTTTTTAGCTTTTTAGTTGTAGGAATTAGGTTTATAAATTTGTAAATCAAAATGTTAATGAAATTGAAATGAAAATTGAATTAGAAATGCATTTGTTTCATCAATTGATGAATTTGCATTGACAAATTTTTATTATTTTAACTAGGCCCCGAAGTGAGCACCCCGCGTGACGACCCCGGATCTTGCGGCGCATCTCTACGGCCATCGACATCGCCGGTTGTTCGACTACTTCCTCTACAGCCGAGGGTGAGCTGAATTACCGACTCCTCCTCCGCATTTTTTATGTCACTAGATTTAATTTCTCCGTCAAGTCGCGTAACCTAGGTGTCAATTCCCGTCCGCAAGCGTTACGCGGATAAATATGCATTAGTGGTCAGCATATTTTGAACCGTAACGCTTGTGGCATTTACGGACAGTCGCCGGACCCGTAGTTGGGTACGTTTTCCACGTTCTGCTCGGGTGCGAGACAGGATTTCGTCAGCGCCTCCCTGTTTTTCTCCATATGCATATCCTCTCGGCTTTTTGCCAAGACGTGTATTGGGAGAGCAGCGGGGAGGTGCTGCCGAAATTCTGTCTCGTACCCGAGCAGAACGTGGAAAACGTACCCAACTACGGGTCCGGCGGCTGCTAGGAGCCCACCTAGTAGAGATGTAGGTTGATGCACATGTTTTCACCGGTAGAAAAATAAAAATATGATGCATTCAATTTCATGCTACTATTTGTTGTTTGTCTCGCAATAAAGCAGGATGGCTGATAATGAGTGGATGTACAGTGGCCGTGTTAGTTCGACTCAAGTGACAGATGACTGGAAATGGAAGACCAATTTCTTAGTGAAGGAGTTAGCTCGTGGTTCGAAGGGGGTCGTTCGTCCCCGTCGCCCTTGATGTGTCTGCAGGAGGTGTCATCCTAAGGACATGGTAGACATGACTAAACACCTTTGGTGGAATGGGTGTATGCGTGACTACGACCCGCCGGTCGACTTTTCTCGGCACGAACGTGACAGAGGTGAGGTGATGCGGCAGCGGATCGATGGCAATGAGAACGATGGGATCTTAAACTTGCTAGATGATCTTCGGGATGCTGACATGCCAGATTTACCATGGGACGAACAGTCTGAACCGGAGGAACCGCCTGAACAGGAGGAACCGCCTGAACCGGAGGGACCGCCAGAACCGGAAGAACTTCCAAAGGAGGAACCTGAGCCAACCGCGAGGGCCTTCATTGATATGATGGCCTCAGCTAGGAGGCCTCTATACCCAGGTGCAAAAATGTCTCAGCTTGATGGCATCACGCAGTTGCTAGCCGACAAGTGCATGTTTGTGAGTACCCGAGCATCCTTTGAAAAGACTCTAAACACAGTAGGTAACATGTTGCCTAAAGATCATTGCTTGCCTAAGACCATGTACGAAACGAAGAAAATCTTGAAAGCGCTGAAAATGGATTATGTAACGTATGATGTCTGTCCAAAACATTGCCTTCTGTTTTCGAAAGACTATGCGGATGACAAGTACTGTGCCAAGTGTGGGGCCTCTAGGTATCATGAGGTAGATGTAGGCAATGGTCAGAAGAGGTAGACAAAAGTAGCCATGAAGATTCTTCGTTATCTCCCGTTAATCAAAAGAATCCAGCGGCTTTACATGTTCGAGGAGACTGCCAAACAGATGACATGGCATAAGACCGGGAAAAGATTGGAGGACGAGTTCAAATGGGTACCCATGGTACATCCATCTGATGGTCAATCATGGAAGCACTTCGATGAAAAGCACCCAAATGAGGCCAGTGAGGCTCGGAATGTTAGAATTGCGATAGCAACCGATGGATTCAACCCATATGGTATGTCGACTGCCTCGTACAGCTGCTGGCCCGTGTTTGTTATTCCGCTCAATCTCCCTCCTAGAGTCGTAATGCAAAGGAAGAACATATTCTTGTCGATGATCCTTCCAGGGCCTGAATATCTAGGGAAGAATTTGAGTGTCTTAATGCAACCACTTGTGGATGATTTGCACCACTCGTGGCATCACGGGACATTGACATACGACCGAGCATCAAAGAGAAACTTCGTCATGAAAGTTTGGTTCCACTACTCGATGCATGACCTACCCTGGTACGCCCTATTCTGTGGGCATAGTACAGCTGGTAAGTTTCCATGCCCAGTGTGCAGGCACGAACTAGAGTTCAGGCACCTAAAAGCTGGACACAAATATGTTGCCTTTGACAAACACCGCAAGTTCCTCAGACCAGGGCATCGGTTCAGATCTGACAAGAAGAACTTCACGAAAGGCGTAGTTGTGCTTGAACAAAAATAGATACCAAAGTTCAATGGTGCAACTGTTGATGCTGAGCTACGTGCTCTCCAGCCTAGTAAGGAACCCGGCCATCAATTTGAGGGATATGGTGTAACACACAACTGGACTCACAAAGTAGGCATAACGGAGCTCGATTATTACAAGGACCTTGAACTTCCCCATAACATCGATATGATGCACACCGAAAAGAATTGCGGGGAGGCATTCTTTAACACCTGCTGCAACATACTAGGCAAGTCAAGGGATAATGTTTTGGCTAGAGTCGATATTGAGGAGATATGTGACAGGGTGGCTCTACACATGCAGCCTCCTGAGGGCAATCGAAAAGGTTGGTTAAAGCCGCATGCCAAGTACTGCCTTGATAGTGCCGACAAGAAGGAGGCATTTAAGTGGCTCAAATATGACGTGATGTTCCCTGATGGTTATTGTTCGAATATGAGTAAGGGAGTCAATCTTACTACAGGACAAATAAATGGGCTCAAGAGTCACGACTATCATATATGGATTGAGCGGCTGATGCCGGTGATGCTTCGAGGGTATCTCCCCGATCATGTCTGGCGAGTGCTTGCGGAGGTGAGCCATTCTTTCCGCACGGTCTGTGCTAAGCAGATATGTACCGAGGTGATTGAGAAGCTGCAGGAGCACGTGCCGGATATGCTATGCAAGTTAGAGATGATATTTCCCCCAGGCTTCTTCACTCCGATGTTACATCTCATTGTGCATCTCGCCAACGAGGCACTCTTGGGGGGACCGGTGCAGTATCGTTGGCAGTTTTGTATTGAGAGGGAGTTCAAGTATATTCGGTACAAATGTGGAAACAAAAATAAGATTGAAGCACGCATAGCTGAGGCAACTCTCCTCGAGGAGATGGCAGACGCCACGACATTGTACTATGCCAATGATGTGCCCACTAAGCATAACCCGGTCGCTCGGTACAACGCTGACGAGCCCAAGCGTGACCCAAAGCTCTTGCTCTTCCAATATCCCGGTGGCAAGGCCGGTGCCTCAAAAGTGGAGAACATTTCGCCAGAAGAGAAGGATTGCATAATGCTTTACGTGCTTATGAAGATGGTGGAAGTGGTCGATTTCGCGAGGTAAAATGGTGAAGCAATTACTTTGCAACCAGTAACTTGGTTTTGGTCTAATACGTATTTTCTCCTTTCAGCCAATTCAAGGATGAAATGTGGTCAGGAAGGAATGGTCCCACTCCCACGCAGTGGTAAACTCTTCTGAAAGAGGGTGCCCCGCCCTTAAATAAAAGCTTCGTGAACTGGTTCCATGAAAAAGTAATTTCTAAAATGTCCCTCTTACTTTGCAATCCGTGACTTGTCTTATTACACGTAACTAATGTCCAAAATAATTTGAACTGAATTTGTAGGGAGCTGATCCCAACGTTGAGATGACGGACGAGTTGAGATGCGTTTCCCAGGGTTTTAACCGTAGAGTCCATACGCATGAGAAGTATGATGAAAATGGGTATCGTTTCCATACGGAGTTTCACCAGAAGAACCGGCCTAATGCAAAAACAATAAATACTGGGGTCTACATCGGTGGAGCCGATGCCACTGATTACTACGGAAGGTTACAAAAGGTATACGAGTTGAGGTTCAACAATGCAAACATAGAACTCAAGCTCTTTGTGTTCAAATGCCACTGGTTCGACCCACACGGTGGAATGAGAAGCACCCCTCCATTGGGTTAGTTGAAGTTAGGCCTTCAACCACCTACAGCAGAGCCGACGTCTATATTGTGGCTCATCAAGCCAAGCAAGTTTATTATTTGTCCTACCCATGTCAGAATGAGGAACTCATGGGCTGGGAAGTCGTGTTCCAGGTATCGCCACATGGTAAGCTACCCATCCCCTCCGATGACGATTACAACAACATTGATCCGGTAACATATGAGGGAATTTTCTATCAAGAGGAAGAGCAGTTCGGGGACCTTCAAATAGACATAGGTCTTCAGGATCTCCACAACGATGTACAAATGCGTGGTGAGACCGTGGTGGACCCAAAGGACATAGCTATGCTCACCAAGCGCCATGCGAACAAAGACAACATTGTCGAGACTCAACCGGAACGCAATGCCGACCCTGAATACTCACATGATACTGATACTGATAGTGAAGCTGAGAACCCAATGCCTAGAGATGAGAGTGGTGATGAATGGTGAGGGTCTTTTATGCTTAGTATCTACATTGTTATTATGCTTAGTGTCTACATTGTCATTATGCTTAGTATCTACATTGTCATTATGCTTAGTACCTACATTTGTCATTATGCTTACTACCTACATTTGTCATTATGCTTAGTATCTACATTGTCATTATGCTTAGTGTTTATTCTTTTTCAACATGCTTATTAATTGTTTACTCTTTTTTGATGCAGGTAATTGCCCAATATGAGCCAACGGAAGGCATCACTGAGCTCCTTGCTTGATCAGATGCATCAGCGGAAGCCGGGGGTGCTTCCAGGAGTGGAAGACCCATTGTTCCCACCCGGCGTTACGAAGAGGCACAAGGAGGGCAGGGAGGACGAGGGGGAGGACGAGCTGGAGGACGAGGGGGAGGACGAGCTGGAGGACGAGGGGGAGGACGAGCTGGAGGACAAGGGGGGGATGCACAGCTCCTTCTGGCTGACATTCCCTCTGCTTCTGGCTCAGTGGCTTCCCAGTCTAGGGACGAGGACGAGGAGACTAGGGAGGAGGAGGAGGGGGAGGAGACAGAGATGGAGGAGCCTAGGGACGAGGAGGCTTCGACGGAGATGGCTCCGAAGAAGTTGCGGATTCGTGGGGAAGCGCAGGTTCCCGATGAGAGTAAGGAAACTGCTACGGATGATGAGAAATGGCTCCTTGTCCCAGGAAAGATAGAGTAAGTAGTAAAGTAATTTCATTTTGGTTATGACACTTAGCATTTTCTAATGTTTGATAATTGTACAGCAATTTCACATATACGGGGAAGAATATCCCCGTGCCAGGGAGCATAATTGGAGCTGCTATTAGGAAGTACTGGCCGGGCATGTACACTCCGGTCCCTGGGGGCGAGTCCAAGCTAGCCTACACATGGGAAGACTACGAGATAGCGCCTTACCCGGGCTTTACTTCCGCGGCCGACGCTGTGATCAAGAAGTTTTGGGTACGTAATGCATACTCTTTGGGTTTCATTCATAGTTGATAACCCCACCGTGATAACTCATGCCTCTCACACTTTCTGTTATGCTTGATTGAAGCGCAATTATAGGGTGGCGACTGAGCATAAGGAGAGGGCAGACGTGATCCTCCGTGCCATGTGTCGGAAGTTGACACGGCAGCAGTGGTACAACCAGCGGATCACGTGCATCAGCCACTTCTATGCTGAGCAGGGCGTAAGGTACACAAAGCCTGAGATTGTGCAGGGACTCGCCCCGCCTATGAAGATAGAGGACTTCATATCGGTAAGTAATTGTCAGTGAGATTCTATGCACTGCGGCTAATTTGCAATTATATTGTTTGTTCTTCAAATGAGTTTTGATTTTGCAGGTTGTACCACATTGGGCTGATAATAATAAGAGGGACGCCTTCATGGAGTTGGTCAAGAATTGCGTCGGCGAAAACCCCGATTTCAAGGCCATGAGCGACCGGAACAAGGCAAACCGCGGGCATGAGGGAACACACAGTGCGGGGAGCAGCAGCACCGATCGCTATCGGGAGCGTCTGGTACATATAAAAATGGAACAAGCTGCATTTATTTGTTTTTCGATGATATGCATAACATTTGTTTTGTGATGCAGGGGAAGAAGCTCGGGAGGGATCTTGGTGAGATGGAAGCGTGGGAGCACATGAAGCTGGTGACGCCCGGTTCGAGCGAGCCTCGGCCCGCGCCTGCCAAGTACTTCGGCAAGGCCAAAGAGAACAAGGAAAAATACTGCGAGGAGTTCGCCAAGCTCCATCCAGATGTGGAGGACCCTATGAGCGAGCCGATCGATGAGGTGGCGATGATGCTGGCGGGGTCCGACCAGCCGCATGGCCGTCCTGCCTGCCTTGCTGGGGGTTTCAAGCCTCAGAGGAACTTCACGCAGATGAAGGCTACCCTCCCCTCGGGCAGCTACGGTACCTCCTCGCGGACTACATGCCGTTCTCGGGCAGAGTTAGATGTAAGTCATCCACATTTTCATCATCTGTTTTGACTCTTATTCCTAAATGGCTATGTTCATGAGACGCATTATTTCTGAAATTGTAGGCTCATCTCGAGGAGGCCTATGCAGCAGCTTATGAGGAGTATCTCGAGAAGGTTCAGGAGCATGACCTTGTGAAAGATACCTACTTCTAGTGGTCGAGCAACCAGATGGCGGTAAGTTTCAATCTCTATGGTTGCAAAACATCATAAGTCCCCTTGTTTGAACCTGACATATCTCTCTCCTTTCTTGCAGACTTTGACTCGGTTTATGATGACTGGAATGCGAGAGGAAACACAGCCAGAGCCACCTCATCCGGGGCCGACGCCAGTGTTCCCATCGAAGGAGGAGTTCTATTGCATGTACAAGCGTTAGCGTCAGTTGACCCCGGTAAGTTGCTAACTTGGCTAAGTTGCTAACTTGGTGATACATGGCTAAGTTGCTAACTCCCTCAAACATGTAGGGATTGGGAGAATCCGGGAACGTCTCTGCTGATGGTACACCGATGCACCCCGGTCGCTGTTCTCCTGGTGCTTCTGGCGCAGCTCGGCATGGTTCTACTTCCGGTGGCTCTCGTCGTGGTTCTACCTCACCGAGCACCGTCGAAGTACCTTTCCCTCGCTTCAACTCAGACGAGCTGCGTGAATACTATCCTCCGGGTGGTAGATCATCATAGTTGCTGCATTGTACTAGCTACATGATGACACATGCTATATGTGTAGGATGATCCATGTAGGATGACTATATGTACCGTCTTGCTTGTGTGCTATATTTGTACTAAATTTGGGATTTGGTGCCATATTTGTGCTATATCTGTGATGTATGAGCTATATGTGTGCTATTTATGCATTTTCTGCTATTTTATGTGCAATGGCTGTGCAAATGGAGGACAATCAGCAAGCAAAAAAAAAAGTGCAGCGGCTGTGCCGACGGTGTCACAGGCCCTTTGTTGTGCCAAATGGCAGGGTCTATGCCGACGGTGTCGGCCGGCTGGGTTCGCGCGTTGTTTCCAGTTTGAACGGGGACTGTTTCGCGCGTGTTTCTGGAAAAAAAAGGTGAAACTGTACCGACGGTTTCACCGTCGGCACAGGTTGACGGTTGATGGCCGGCGGCGTCACGGCGAGCTGGGCTGTGCCGACGATGGGACGGCCGACGGCCACCGTCCAGCCGTCGGTGTACGTGTGTGCCGACGGTGACTCGCTGTGCCGACGGTGCCTGCGCAGTCCCCGACGCGAGGTGTGCCGACGTGGCTACGCCGACGGTCACCGTCGGCAGAGCCTGTGCTGACGGTGGATCAGACTGTGCCGACGGTGCAGGGCCGTCGGCGCACGGCGTGTTTCCCGTAGTGATCGTCCTCCATTACAAGCCACTGGCAAGATAGGCTAATTTCTCACCGTCAAAAGAAAAAGATAGTCTCATGCCTTCTTTTCTGTAAAGATCAATGAGTAACTACACTTTTTCTTAAAAAACTATTTATTTTTTCGATTTTCAATTTGCACAACTACCCATGGATTATACGGGCAAAATTATGATTTCTTGGTTGTACATCTTTTGCTCCTTACGAACTCATCAGCGATTTATTTTTGAATTTTCTTCGTACATCTTTTGTGCATATTACAAATGCATCGGCTATTTCCGCAGCAACGCGCGGGGTGTCATCTAGTTTTCTTAGTGCGTGAGCAAAATAAACTTCTCTTGAATTTATAAGATCAGTTATTACGTCTAACTATGAGAAATCTTATTGTAAATCAAAGCTGTCCGGCCAGTATATCTTTGAAGAAGTATGGAATCAATTGAACTGAAGGCATATGCTAGGTGCTTATCCAAACAACAGATTTTAGAACATTTCCCCTTGCTAATTCCAAGAGGCGAAGCAAAATTACACGCGCTAATTAGGTGTTCTAGACTGATAAGCAAGCAAGAATTATGATGTATGCAGCAGGTCAAGAGAGAGGGCTCCTTGGAGGCCAGCTCATTGAAGTGGCACGCTTCTCTGCACGACGACGTATTGTTCATCAAAATGTGAGACAATTTTATTAGAAACCAAAGCTGTCCGGCCAGTATATCTTTGAAGAAGTATGGAATCAATTGAACTGAAGGCATATGCTAGGTGCTTATCCAAACAACAGATTTTAGAACATTTCCCCTTGCTAATTCCAAGAGGCGAAGCAAAATTACACGCGCTAATTAGGTGTTCTAGACTGATAAGCAAGCAAGAATTATGATGTATGCAGCAGGTCAAGAGAGAGGGCTCCTTGGAGGCCAGCTCATTGAAGTGGCACGCTTCTCTGCACGACGACGTATTGTTCATCAAAATGTGAGACAATTTTATTAGAAACCAAAGCTGTCCGGCCAGTATATCTTTGAAGAAGTATGGAATCAATTGAACTGAAGGCATAAGCTAGGTTCTTATTGCAATTTGATTAACTGCATTAATTTACAAACTAGCGTATATGTAAGTCCTTTAAGTTGGGCAGAGGCGGGAAGCAATATGACGGCGGCAGCGAGGACGGTGGCCAAAGTTGCCGGCACCCGAAGTAACTTCGAGTCGGCGGCCCAGACCTCCATTTGTCAACCTTAAGGCAGCTCAACTCGTATTGCTTCCCGCCCGCAAAGATGTCCACCTCCTTGAGACTCTCGGCGCTCCTCGCCAGGAATCTAATTAACGAGCTGAACTTGGAAGCAGGTGAGCTCCTCCACATCGGACCGCACCTCCACCGTCCTCAGGGAGTGCCGCCATCTATCCGTCGACGTCATCGGGAAGTACGGGAACACACAGCAGCCGCCACCGTCGTCGTCGTCGAGTGATGATTTGCATGGAGTGATCTCCGACATGGCTGCTGTGTAGTAGGTGTTGCATCGTTCGGTCGATGTAGGTGAATTTGAGCCGGAGCTCCCGGATCGCCGGGCACCTTTGTAGTAGGTGTTGCATCGTTCTACCGGCAGTGGCGCGGTCGTCGAGGTAGCCGCAGAGCTCCTCGATCTCGAGGCGCTCTAGATTTGGGAATTCCGGAACAATCCCCCCGTATATGTATCTGTTCCAGGCGTGGTCGACGACGATGTCTGCGATGGAGAAGACAGCTAGCTTGACAACTCTAGCGTCGCACTTTTCCCTGCCGAGAACAGAGCGCAGCGGCCCCGCCGCCGAGCGCAACTCGATTTCGACCCGTCCCAAGTCAGGGGGTGGAGGCGATTTGAACGTGACCTCCTTGAAGTCGACGGCGCCGAACCATATGTGCTGGATGTAGCGGAAGTGGCGGAGGCGGGGCGCGTCGATCTCGACGACCGTGCACCGGTCAATCGCGCGGGAGGCCATGTTGGTAATGGCGACGGTGGTGGCCGCCGGGCAACGGAGGCGCAGACGCTCGTGAGTGGGAGGCCATGGATCAGTAAAACTCAGGGACTCGAGGCGGAGGTTGGCGAGCACAGGCGCAGCGGAGAGCCGGAGACCATATCCTGGAGCATGGCGCGATCCATGGCGCACAGCCGCAGCCGGAGCCCCGCCAGGCACGGGAACGCGACCCTCCGCCGCGGCTGCTTCATGTCCATCAGGAGGCAGCCGCTGAGGTCGAGGACCCGGAGGGCGGAGAATGGCAGCGTGGCCGGCGATAGCGAGTACATGTCCGAGTCTGGACAGCCCTTGCAGAACTCCTTGAAGCAGTCGAGCCGGAGCTCCTCGACGGCGGCCTCGTCGTGGCAGGCTGCGCGCAGAACGTCGCCGTGCATGGAGCCGTCATGCATGACAATACTAATCTTAGTGGAGACGCGGCCATGGGAGCGCTGCAAGGCGAAAGCGTGGAGGGCGTCGCATGCTGGAGAGCCGGTGCCGGCGTAGGAGCGCGAGTCGAGGTTGACGACGGCAGTGTCGAGCCAGAGCGGGCAGCGCCATCGGCGAGACAGGATGGTGGTCTTGGCAGCTTCCTTGGAGGGTAGGAAGGATAAAACGTAGATGAGCACGTCGTCGGAGAGATTGGAAAGCCGATCGGACCCGGGGACGGCCGCCATGCATGCATGCACACATTCGTCGAGTGTGTCTATGTCTAAGTTGACTGAGATTTTCTTACGTCTCAGTCAACTCAGAAAAGTGCAACTGCAGTTTAAAGAAAAGTGCGACTCGGTCTAGTTGCACATTTCTGGTAGAAAAGTGCAATTGCACTTTTTTAACAGAAAAGTGCAACTCCAGCACTTTTTTGTAATTGACTTAGACATAAGAAAATCTCAGTTGACTGAGACATAGCAAAACCGAAATAGGGCTTGAATTTATATGACACGATCGACGGAGCTGGCCTCAAATTTAATTAGGGCATTATGTCGCAGGTGGGCTGGAGTGCTTTAAGTTGGGCCTGTCGAAAGGAGAATTCTGTGACGATCTTTTTTACAGAGCCACAGGGCCATGTGTGCGGAAGAGAAAGAGAAAGGAATTCCCAGAAGAAAACGGAAAAAAAATGGAAGAATCAAAGATACACTTAAAATTGGAAAATAAATCAGACACGCAATACTAAGTTTCACATGTATGCAGAGGAGGAATTGGAATTGATCCCAACAAAGGCACAAAAGGGTGGTCAATATTGGTCATCCACGTATGCAAAAAACAAGCATACACTCCTAGACTACCGGTATTAGCTTTTCCAGATATGTGGGAATATTAGTCAGATTTAGATGATCATGTCTCCTCACGGCGGCACGGACGCGGAGGGCGATGGTGGCGACGACGAGATGCTGGAGGCGGAGGATCAGGTGGTGAACCAGGGCGCGCCCCCCTCGGGGCACGCCTCGGCGATCCCGCGCCGGCGCCGCACCAAGACGATCCCGGCGGAGCCCGCTCGGAAGAGCGCGCGCCTGACGGGCATGGCGTCTGCAACCCCGGTGCTCCAGCGTGCGCAGGAGAGGACGGCGGTGAAGAACCTTGAGCCAGGTACGACCTCCGACTTTGCTGTTCTCCCCGTTCTTTCGGATCCGCACTTAGTCTCGGTTACGCACGACTGTGGTATGGCCTTTGGGACAGAGTCTCATACGGTGTCAGAGACGATCTCCCTCATCAGGGCGAAGGAGGAGGCGCAAGCTGCGCTTGCCCTTGCGGAGTTCCGCAAGGAGGTGGCGGCGGCCCGTGCGGCGCGCACCACTGGCGATGACTCGACCACGGTAGTTGGGGCTGTCAACACCCGGATTTTTAAGTCCAGATGCCTATTATGTCATTCATCGCAATCCCAGGAATATTGTTGTTGCGAGGCATAATAGTCAAATATCATAGTCATCATTCATTACAAACCATATTGTTTTACAAATTCAGATCACATGATCCATATTACACAAATAGTTGATCTATTGATCAACGAACAAACACAAGTTCATAGCGGAGGCGTAAATAGAAATGGACTCTCTAGTCCACAGGCCAATGCTTGACGTCGGAAGACTCCTAGTTGTCGTAGGCATCCTGCTGGTCATCTCCTTGGTAGTTCTGTTCATCTTCATACTTTGTCCATTTGAATAGCCAGGGACACAGCCGTGAGTACTTTAAGTACTCGCAAACTAATACTAGTGTAAGTGCGAACAATTCTAGTAAGGGGGTACTAAGCTCTAGTTTAATTTGCATAAAGCCAATTTTAGTTCACAAGTATTTGAGAAAAGACTTATTCAGGTGCTAACTAACTCAAGGGGGAACATTAGTGTCATTCCCACAACTCAATTGTGATTCAAAAACAAGTCACCATTCACCATTCACTTCACCAACATTTTCAAAAATCTGACACCGGAAACTGTATGGCCTTTCCAACCTTCCGTAACCGTGGACACGGCTATTCGAATAGGTTTACACTCTGCAGAGGTTGCACACTTGTGCCACAACCTTTGATTACATCCGTCAGGATAACCCCGAATCATCGTAACGCAGTACGCGGATCATCAACCCTAACCTTTCACTTTCAAACCCTAGTATAGGCACCTCTCCCCATGAGCTTGGCCTCCCAGTGAAGACCAACTGTCAACCTGGGAACTGCACAGGGCCTGGCCGTACAATTCACCTCAATTCACATCATTTCTCACCCCCGGAGGCAGCCTCGGCATAACCCCTATGATGCTTGTTCAGAGGGAACCCATACTAAGATGTATAAATCTCCAGTTAAGCCCTACCCATAATCAGGTATTGTGGGGGTACTCAAAAATTGGAAAGGTATCGCATCCAAACCAATATCAGTTTTGATCAAAAATCACCATCTTCTCTACGTCATATTCACCTTCAAAATCTTTCAATGGAATGACTCACCATTCCAAGGTTTCAAATTCAATTCAAACTCACCCGTTCCCATCTAGGGTAGCCAGTTTTATTTGTTAGCACTAGCAACTAGTCCTGAGGGGTGCTACTTAACTCATAAGCTTCTTAGGCTAAGTTTGATACTCTTGTTCTACTCTATACTTAGACCAAAGTTAACTATAGAAGTAGGCTTTAAATAAACCAAGTAAAAACTTGCAATTTAAAAACTTGGGATGGGATTTTTAAACATAAGGTAAAGTGGAGTGGTGCCTTGCTCATGAGAGCTTTGTGCTTGCAAGAATATTAGCTTGCCTTGGTAGTGGTCAAAGTCCTCCTCTTCCTCCTCTTGGTAGAATCCTTCCTCTTCCCGGTATTCTCCGGGGCTAGCTTCTAAATTCGAATACGAGGTATAATCACTTAACAAGTTCAAGAGCTATACTAAGCACAACATCACTTCACACAAACTATTCTAATCACACACATAACACAATTTGGTGCATTGGTTTTCTTTCTTGAGGAAAAATAATTTCCTCCCATTACATATGTAAATGATAGTTTCCATTTAGTGTTGGAGGAAATAATTTCCTCCCATTGAATCTTCTTAAGATTTAACTTCTCAAACAATCATACATGAAATCATGTTGACCTAAGTCAACCAATCATCATCATCATTTGAGAAAATGATTTAAATGAGGTAGAATACCTCACACTATTTAACAATACTTATTATGATTTAACATCACCAAGTATTTCATGTGAGAGTATTTGACCAGGGGTCCCAACCTCATATGAAAGAACTTGGGACAAGATTTAAATGAAGTGAAACACTTCATATGATTTGCATAAAAGTTTTGGACAATATCACTTAAATAAACTAGCCATAAAGTCCTTTATTTCAACTAGGGCATGATCATCCAAGGTGACCACACCATATTTTTTGCAGAAACAATTAGTGTAAGTGAAAAGTGAGCTATTAGAGTTGGAAACAACTAAATATCATTTTTGGTTGATTTTTAAGATTTATTTGAATGTGCAAAAGTCCCTGACTTAATCTTTTTGTCACATTAATTCTACAACAGATCTCACAGTGAGACCAGTGGCATTGGTTAGAACTTTTCAATAGCTTTCCAACAATATAAAGTTTGTTAAATTTGGCTAAGCCAAACAGATTCTATTGAATTTCAAAGTCAGGACCAGTATTGAATTTAAATGGATTTGGAAATTTCGAATTTGAATAAAAGGGCCGGCGGGAAACTGAATTGGGCCGAAACGGTTTAAATCAGAGAAAACCAGCCCAGCAACGTATCCAGTGCGAGTGGGCCGTCTGACGTGGTGGGGGCCACCCGTCAGCGTCTCCTAAACGCGCGAAACGGTACGCGAGCTGTGGGACGTTGGATTAGATGGTGATCGTGCGGCGCACGATCATCGTCTTCTCCGGCGAGAACCCGAGGCTCTGGCGGTGAACCTAGGGGGTCGGAGGGAGTACCAGGGCTCCGGCGGTCGGCGGCGAGGTCCACGGCGAGGTTGTCGACGGTGCTGAGGCGGCTGGTAGCAGTGGCGGAGCTTGGGGAGGCGTGAATCGACGGCGATGATCTCAGGGCTTCCGCGGCTCCGAGCTTGCAATTTCGGCGGCTCCGGCGACGATTGGTCTGGCTAACGGTGTGAGGAGAAGCGGTGGAGAGAGGGGAGTGAGATGGTGTGCTTGGTTGAGTCCAGGGAACGCTCTATTTATAGAATCGCGGGGGTGCTGCGGGGCCGTGATGAAGTCGACATCGAAGCGGATGCTCCGGCGAGCTAGCGAGCTAGAGGATGGCGGGGAACTGTGCTGCGTGTCCAGGCGGTTCTTTTGGCGGCGACGGCGCTGTCGGGTGGTGCCTAAATTGGTCGGGTTGCTTCCATGTCTGGCGCGCCCGAGGCGGGGTTTCGTCTCCGTCCCCGGCGGCGGCGGGCACGGGTCGGTGTCGCGAGGTTGTCTGGCGGCGTCGCGGTGGCACGGTGATGCTCAACCTGTAGAGAGGGGGGCCAGGGGATGCGCGAGGTGGCGAGGCGACTCGTGGCCAGTGGTGTCCGCGGCGTGCGCGTGCGACGTCATCGGCATGCCGATGCCGTTCTGGGCGCGTGTTTTCCGGCGAGCTTCGGCGTCCTCTCCGGCCAGGGCTTGCATAGGCTGAAGTAGGGAGGTGAGGTGGAGCTAAATGGCACTATGGCCGTGGCTGGGGAAGAAAGAAGAGAGGGGAGGGGCATGCACGTGCCCATGGCCGGCATGGCCATGGCTATGCCATGTGTGCCCTCCCTCTTAGGGTTCCTATGCTGGTGTTGGTGGAGAAGGGACCAAGGGACAGGTAGAGCTCAAGTGGGGCAGGTAGGGTTGGCCCACAGTATTCAAAATAGTGTTTTAGATTTGATCCCTATTTGGAAATTTCAAATTCTTGCCAAATTTGGTTTGGGTCTTGGGGTTCCAAAATTTGAAAAGGGTGGGTTTGGATGAGTTGTAATTGACCAGAGACAAACACAAGTGGCGGTGGAATTTAAAAAATAAATGAAATGCAAAATTTCAAAATGTGAGATTGTTACCAATGTTAAAAAGTCTCAACTTTGCATGAGCATAGTTTTTGATCCAAGATGATTTTGGTATGGTGGTCTTTACCAAAGTTGTTCACCTTGATGTGCTCTTGGATGAGGTGCAAAGAATTGGGAAAGTTTAGTTTGAAAAACATGAAATCCAGGGGCTCAAAGTAGTGACCAGAATATAAATGGCAGATTTGACCATTATTCTATGTGACCACAATTTGAGTTTGGATTTGATTTGATTTGTGTTTCTTTGATTCCAAAAGTTGTAATAAGTGTTTAGTAACACAATATAACTAATGGTGAAGGTCAAATTGGTCTAGGGTAAAGATTTTCAAAAATGGCCTAAACCCTATGTGAGGGTTTTAGGTTTTTTTTAATTTGATTTCTTTCTCTTTTTATTTTATTTGGTTTGTGATCTTCACTTGATCACTTTAGGGTTTTAGGGTTTATCTCATAAGCAAACTAACAATCATCATGGCATATCACACAAAATGCACAAATCCTATGCATAGCTCTATATGCAAAAAAAAAGTTTTTGTTGGTTCTGAAATTTGGATCTCTGGAATTCTTCTTCTTCTCTTTTATTGAAATTTGGGATGTTACAAACCCTTCCCCCTTACAAAAGATCTCGTCCCGAGATCTAAAAGAAAATTAGGTACTAAAGAGATCTGGGTACTCCTTCTTCATATAGTCTTCGCGTTCCCAAGTGGCTTCCTCTTCGGTATGGTTGCTCCATTGTATCTTCAGGAACTTGATGCTTCGGGTGCGGGTGGTTCGGTAAGCTTCCTCCAGTATGCGAATCGGCACTTCGCGGTACGTCAAATCCTTGTTGATGTCCACCGATCTGTGATCGATGTTCTTGAACACTTCAGTCTTCTCGGGGACTTCTAGGCACTTTCGGAGGAGTGAGATGTGAAACACGTCGTGCACAGCCGACATTTCTTCTGGTAACTCCAGTTGATAAGATACTTCTCCTCGGCGACTCTGAACTTTGAAGGGTCTGACATATCGGGGTGCGAGCTTTCCTTTCAGCTGGAATCTCTGCATTCCTTTCAGGGGGGATACTTTGAGATAGACAAAATCTCCGATCTCGAAAGTCATCTCTCGGCGTCTTTTGTCGGCGTAGCTCTTCTGTCTTGATTGCGCCGTCTTGAGGTACTCGCGGATCTTATTTACTTTCTCTTCGGCTTCACGAAGAACATCTGGTCCAAAGACTTGGCTTTCTCCGACTTCCGACCAATTCAGAGGGGTACGGCATTTCCTTCCGTACAAGGCTTCAAAGGGGGCCATCTGTAGGCTGGCTTGGTAGCTGTTGTTGTAAGAGAATTCTGCGTAAGGCAGACAGTCTTCCCACTTGGATCCATACTCCAGTACACATGCTCTCAACATGTCCTCCAGTATCTGGTTGACTCTTTCAGTCTGTCCATCGGTCTGTGGGTGATAGGCGGTGCTGAAATTCAGCCGGGTTCCTAGTCCTTCGTGCACTTTCTGCCAGAATCTTGAGGTGAATTGTGATCCTCTATCTGACACTATCGACTTCGGGGTTCCGTGCAGGGCGACTATTCGGGAGATATACAATTCAGCTAACTTTGGGCCTTGGTATGTGGTCTTGACGGGGATGAAATGGGCTACCTTGGTCAATCTATCGACAATTACCCATATCGAATCATTTCCTTTGCTGGATTTGGGCAAACCGGTGATAAAGTCCATTCCTACCGAGTCCCACTTCCATTCTGGAATCTACAGTGGCTGTAGCAGTCCTGCGGGTCGCTGATGTTCCGCCTTGACTCTCTGACAGATATCACACTTGGCGATGTAGCTTCCAATTTCTCTCTTCATTCCATGCCACCAAAATTGTTCCTTCAAATCATGATACATATTGGTTCATCCTGGATGAATGGAGTAGAGGGTGTCGTGGGCTTCCTTCAGGATGACTTGCTTCAGTTCAGAATTTGCTAGCACACATAGGCGTCCTTTGTACCAAAGAACTCCGGCTTCATCTACGGTGAATCCTGGTGCTTTCCCTGCAGCTATCTGGTTTTTGATTCCGTCGATGCTAGCATTTCCTTTCTGGGCTTCTTTGATCTGGCTAACCAAGGTAGGCTGAAGCTCTATGCTTGCTAGGTATCCTTCACTAACTAGCTCCAGTCTAAACTACTCAAATTCTTGATACAAGCTAGGTTGCTCTTCTGCGATCATGGAGTTCAACTAACACGGCAGTCTACTCAGGGCATCCGCTACCACATTGGCCTTGCCGGGGTGATAGTGAATTTCCATATCATAATCCTTGATTAACTCTATCCATCTCCTCTGCCTCATATTCAGCTCCTTCTGGGTGAAAATGTACTTCAGGCTCTTGTGATCCGAATAGATCTCGCATCGATTACCCATGAGGTAATGACGCCAAACTTTCAAGGCTAAGACTACGGCTGCAAGCTCTAAGTCGTGGGTTGGATAGTTCTGCTCATGTTGCTTCAGTTGTCTTGAAAGGTATGATATCACTTTGCCTTCTTGCATAAGTACACATCCAAGACCAATCTTGGAGGCGTCGCAATAGACGTCAAAGGGCTTGGTGATGTCCGGCATGATCAGGATTGGGGCTGAGGTCAGTCTACTCTTGAGTTGTTGGAAACTCTCTTCGCATTTGTCAGTCCATTCGAACTTCTTGTCCTTCTTCAACAGTTGAGTCATTGGTCGAGCGATGCTCGAAAAGCCTTCGACAAATCTGTGGTAATATCCGGCTAATCCAAGAAAAGCGCGGACCTCGGTTGGGGTGGTTGGGGCTTGCCATTCTGTAACAGTTTTGATCTTGGCGGGATCCGCGGCAATTCCTCCTGCAGACAAGATATGTCCCAGAAATCCTACTTCCTTCAACCAAAACTCACATTTGCTGAACTTGGCATACAACTGGTGGTGTCTAAGGGTTTCTAGGACTGTCTCCAAATGTTGCTCATGTTCTTCTTCGGATTTGGAGTAGATAAGGATGTCGTCGATGAAGACAACGACAAACTTGTCCAAAAAGTTCATGAAGATCTTATTCATGAGGTTCATGAAATAAGCGGGGGCATTGGTTAATCCAAATGACATGACATTGTACTCATACAATCCATATCTGGTGGTAAAGGCAGTCTTTGGGATATCGGTGGCACGAATCTTCAGCTGATGATAACCAGTCCTAAGATCTATCTTAGAGAACACTTTGGCACCGGTCAACTGATCGAACAGGTCTTCTATCTTGGGTAGGGGGTACTTGTTTTTGACGGTGACATCGTTAAGCTTACGGTAATCCGTACATAAACGAGTGGCACCATCCTTCTTGTCCACAAACAAAACAGGTGATCTCCAGGGTGATGCACTAGGTCGAATCAATCCTTTGGCTAACAGGTCATCCAGTTGCTTCTTCAGTTCTACTAACTCTGCAGGGTTCATGCTATAGGCCCTCTGGGCTATAGGTCCGGTTCCAGGGATTAACTCGATGATAAACTCGATATTCCGGTCTGGGGGCATACCGGGTAGATCAGCAGGAAACACATCAGGGTATCGACAGACAACCCTGATCTGATCCAAAGTTGGCTGGGCTATACTCTGGTTGCAGGTAAACTTTCTGGGTAGCCTTTCCGATACATGCTCTACTAATATTCCGGTGCTACTAGTCATGGTGATGGCTTTCTTGGCACAGTCTAACAATCCATGGTGTTTTGACATCCAGTCCATTCCTAGTACGACTTCCAGCCCTTTGGTTCCCAGAACAATCAGATTGGCATAAAAATCTACTTCATGAATTCTGATGGGTACATTTTTGCAAAATTTTCTGGCTTTGGTGGTTGATCCGGGAATTTGAACTATCATAACATGCTTCAGATTGATAGGTTGGATTTTACTTGTGGATGCAAAGTCTTCAGTGACAAAAGAATGCGATGCTCCTGAATCAAACAACACTCTGGCAGGTACGGAGTTGACAGAAAACATACCCAGTACAACATCTGGTGCTTCCTGGGCTTCTTCGGCGTTTATGTGGAAGAGACGGCCGTTGCGGTTATTGGGGTTGTTGGGGGCGAACTTCTTGCCGGTAGAGATGCGGCATTGCTGCTGAGCAGGTGCTGTGGTGTTGGCGGCATTCTTGGCTAACCTCTTGGGGCACTCGTTGGAGTAGTGTCCCACCACACCACACTCATAACAAGTAATGGTGGCCTTGTCCTTGGTTGCGACGGGGATGGCGTTGCTCCCGGTCCTTGGAGCGGTGTTGGAGTTGTTGTTGTTGGGGGCTCGGGGCGGAGCGCGGTTAAAGTTGTTGTTGTTGTGGTAGTTGTTGTTGTTGTGGTGGCCTCCTGGCCTGGAGTTTCCTCCACTCCGGTTCTGATAACCCGGGCGTGAAGTCTGCACCTGGGGCTTGTTGTTGTTTCTCGGGGTGAAACCTCCGCTTGAGCTGGGGCGATACTTTGGGGCATTGCTGGGCCCATTCTGGTGCATCATGCGGCGTTTACGGTTCTCGTTGGCTTGGTTCAACTTGCCTTCCATCTGGATGGCGGAATCTACTAAGGCTTCAAGGTCGGCGAAGGGGATGTTGACGAGGACAGTCTGCATCTCATCATGCAGTCCGTTCAGGAATCTCTCCTGCCTCTTCTCGGTGGTGTCGGTCTCGTCGGGGGCGTACCTTGACAGTGTAAGGAACCTGTCGCGGTATTCTACCACCGTCATCCGTCCTTGCTTGAGTTCGCGGAACTCATCCCTCATCTTGTTGATCAGACCCGGGGGCACGTGGTACTTGCTAAACTTGAGCTTGAAGTCTGCCCAAGTCATGACTTGACCTGCGTTCATGGCACGGGTGCTAGTCCACCAAGCTCGGGCTGGCCCGGCAAGGTAGTGGGTTGCGAACAAGACCTTCTCGGCGGCTTCCACTCCGGCTACTTCCAAGTTGTTCTCCATAGTCTGGAGCCAGTCGTCGGCGTCGAGGGGTTCTTCGGTCTTGCTAAATACCGGAGGGTTGGTGTTCTGGAAGTTCTTGAGCTTTGATCTGGGGTGATCATGGTTTCCAGGGCCTTGGTTGGCAAGGTTTTGCAGTGCTGCGATGTTGGCTTGGCGTTCAGCTCTGTCAGTCTCCCTGTCGACCATCAGGGTCTGCAGCAGTTGCATCATGGCATCGTTGTTGTTGCGATTGGGAGGGGCCATCTGAACATAGAGAAGATCATGAGATAAGAGGGAATTTTTTCTATGGGTTTTTTTTTTTGAGAAGTTCACAAATTTAAAACTTGAAATCTTTTGATGACAAACACAAACATTCATTCATTCATTCAACATCACACCTTACAGCTTACAACTAACACTTCCCATGGTTTTAAGAACCATTCTCTCATGCTACGATACAACGGGCGGGATACAACTCACACCTACATAAGTGATCAAGTGCAACTACTCCTCATCATTAACATCGATCGGGACGAAGTCGTCGGGTCCTGCCTCCAGGAACTCGTAGTCCTCCTCCTCGGTGAACTCGTCCTCCTCAAAGTCGTCGTCATCACTCAGGAAGGCTCCTCCTCCCTGAAGGTCTATACCTCCATCATCTTCCTCCATCTCACTCAGCTGGTCCTCTTGGGCCTCGACAGTGGCCTCCAAAGATGCTATCCTGGCGCGAAGGCGCACAATAGTAGCGTCCTTCTTGGCACGCTGCTGGTGGAGTGTCTTGCGGTCGCGGGCAAGTAGCCTGATCGCCTCACCCTGCTCGGTGATGTGAGCGTGGGTCTGGTTGGCGTACGCGCGGGAGGCGTCCAGATCCTTCTGAGTCTGGTACAGCATGAAGTCGAGGTACTCTGCCTGGTGCCTCATCTCAGGGTGCGGCTGCAGCTCCATGGGCACTCCCATGGCATCACGCCTCACGAGATGCGCGAAGCGAGACGCGAGTATGCGCACCACGTTCTGTCCACATAGACGCGCAAGTGCCTCCTGAAGGGCACGTGCGAGTCCGTCGAGCCAGTTGCTCTCGCTGAAGGAGAAGAGGATCCTCTCCGAGGTGGGAGGCTCCATCTTGCCCCTCAAGTCAACGGTGATGATCCACTGCAACTCTCCTCCGGCCTGGTCGTTCACCTCGATTCCGTGGAACTCGGGGTGAGGGCGTCCAAGGAAGTCCGAGAGGGCATTGAGGTCGTGCTCGAAGATCAAGCTTCCTCCATTCCCAAGCTGGTAGAACTTGGTGTTGAGGGGTTCATTTGGCTCCATCTGAAAGCGAAATGGATAAGTAAGTTAGGGAGTGAACAAGTGTGGCAAAATTTTAAGTGGCTTTAATAAGAAAGAACATGATTCATCAATTTTTTTGAAAAGATCTCAAAGACAAGAGTGTGAATAAATTTTCATAAATATCCTCTTCATTTGATTTCAAAGTTAAGTTTTCCTGAACGTCCATTCTAACTAGGGTCTTCTAAGGTCAAACAATGGCTCTGATACCAACTTGTCAACACCCGGATTTTTAAGTCCAGATGCCTATTATGTCATTCATCGCAATCCCAGGAATATTGTTGTTGCGAGGCATAATAGTCGAATATCATAGTCATCATTCATTACAAACCATATTGTTTTACAAATTCAGATCACATGATCCATATTACACAAATAGTTGATCTATTGATCAACGAACAAACACAAGTTCATAGCGGAGGCGTAAATAGAAATGGACTCTCTAGTCCACAGGCCAACGCTTGACGTCGGAAGACTCCTAGTTGTCGTAGGCATCCTGCTGGTCATCTCCTTGGTAGTTCTGTTCATCTTCATACTCTGGCCATTTGAATAGCCAGGGACACAGCCGTGAGTACTTTAAGTACTCGCAAACTAATACTAGTGTAAGTGCGAACAATTCTAGTAAGGGGGTACTAAGCTCTAGTTTAATTTGCATAAAGCCAATTTTAGTTCACAAGTATTTGAGAAAAGACTTATTCAGGTGCTAACTAACTCAAGGGGGAACATTAGTGTCATTCCCACAACTCAATTGTGATTCAAAAACAAGTCACCATTCACCATTCACTTCACCAACATTTTCAAAAATCTGACACCGGAAACTGTATGGCCTTTCCAACCGTCCGTAACCGTGGACACGGCTATTCGAATAGGTTTACACTCTGCAGAGGTTGCACACTTGTGCCACAACCTTTGATTACATCCGTCAGGATAACCCCGAATCATCGTAACGCAGTACGCGGATCATCAACCCTAACCTTTCACTTACAAACCCTAGTATAGGCACCTCTCCCCATGAGCTTGGCCTCCCAGTGAAGACCAACTGTCAACCTGGGAACTGCACAGGGCATGGCCGTACAATTCACCTCAATTCACATCATTTCTCACCCCCGGAGGCAGCCTAGGCATAACCCCTATGATGCTTGTTCAGAGGGAACCCATACTAAGATGTATAAATCTCCAGTTAAGCCCTACCCATAATCAGGTATTGTGGGGGTACTCAAAAATTGGAAAGGTATCGCCTCCAAACCAATATCAGTTTTGATCAAAAATCACCATCTTCTCCACGTCATATTCACCTTCAAAATCTTTCAATGGAATGACTCACCATTCCAAGGTTTCAAATTCAATTCAAACTCACCCGTTCCCATCTAGGGTAGCCAGTTTTATTTGTTAGCACTAGCAACTAGTCCTGAGGGGTGCTACTTAACTCATAAGCTTCTTAGGCCAAGTTTGATACTCTTGTTCTACTCTATACTTAGACCAAAGTTAACTATAAAAGTAGGCTTTAAATAAACCAAGTAAAAACTTGCAATGTAAAAACTTGGGATGGGATTGTTAAACATAAGGTAAAGTGGAGTGGTGCCTTGCTCATGAGAGCTTTGTGCTTGCAAGAATATTAGCTTGCCTTGGTAGTGGTCAAAGTCCTCCTCTTCCTCCTCTTGGTAGAATCCTTCCTCTTCCCGGTATTCTCTGGGGCTAGCTTCTAAATTCGAATACGAGGTATAATCACTTAACAATTTCAAGAGCTATACTAAGCACAACATCACTTCACACAAACTATTCTAATCACACACATAACACAATTTGGTGCATTGGTTTTCTTTCTTGAGGAAAAATAATTTCCTCCCATTACATATGTAAATGATAGTTTCCATTTAGTGTTGGAGGAAATAATTTCCTCCCATTGAATCTTCTTAAGATTTAACTTCTCAAACAATCATACATGAAATCATGTTGACCTAAGTCAACCATTCATCATCATCATTTGAGAAAATGATTTAAATGAGGTAGAATACCTCACACTATTTAACAATACTTATTATGATTTAACATCACCAAGTATTTCATGTGAGAGTATTTGACCAGGGGTCCCAACCTCATATGAAAGTACTTGGGACAAGATTTAAATGAAGTGAAACACTTCATATGATTTGCATAATAGTTTTGGACAATATCACTTAAATAAACTAGCCATAAAGTCCTTCATTTCAACTAGGGCATGATCATCCAAGGTGACCACACCATATTTTTGCAGAAACAATTAGTGTAAGTGAAAAGTGAGCTATTAGAGTTGGAAATAACTAAATATCATTTTTGGTTGATTTTTAAGATTTATTTGAATGTGCAAAAGTCCCTGACTTAATCTTTTTGTCACATTAATTCTACAACAGATCTCACAGTGAGACCAGTGGCATTGGTTAGAACTTTTCAATAGCTTTCCAACAATATAAAGTTTGTTAAATTTGGCTAAGCCAAACAGATTCTATTGAATTTCAAAGTCAGGACCAGTATTGAATTTAAATGGATTTGGAAATTTCGAATTTGAATAAAAGGGCCGGCGGGAAACTGAATTGGGCCGAAACGGTTTAAATCAGAGAAAACCAGCCCAGCAACGCATCCAGTGCGAGTGGGCCGTCTGACGTGGTGGGGGCCACCCGTCAGTGTCTCCTAAATGCGCGAAACGGTACGCGAGCTGTGGGACGTTGGATTAGATGGTGATCGTGTGGCGCACGATCATCGTCTTCTCCGGTGAGAACCCGAGGCTCTGGCGGCGAACCTAGGGGGTCGGAGGGAGTACCAGGGCTCCGGCGGTCGGCGGCGAGGTCCACGGCGAGGTTGTCGATGATGCTGAGGCGGCTGGTAGCAGTGGCGGAGCTTGGGGAGGCGTGAATCGACGGCGATGATCTCAGGGCTTCCGCGGCTCCGAGCTTGTAATTCCGGCGGCTCCGGTGACGATTGGTCTGGCTAACGGTGTGAGGAGAAGCGGTGGAGAGAGGGAATGAGATGGTGTGCTTGGTTGAGTCCAGGGAACGCTCTATTTATAGAATCGCGGGGGTGCTGCGGGGCCGTGATGAAGTCGACATCGACGCGGATGCTCCGGCGAGCTAGCGAGCTAGAGGATGGCGGGGAACTGTGCTGCGTGTCCAGGCGGTTCTTTTGGCGGCGACGGCGCTGTCGGGCGGTGCCTAAATTGGTCGGGTTGCTTCCATGTCTGGCGCGCCCGAGGCGAGGTTTCGTCTCCGTCCCCGGCGGCGGCGGGCACGGGTCGGTGTCGCGAGGTTGTCTGGCGGCGTCGTGGTGGCACGGTGATGCTCAACCTGCAGAGAGGGGGGCCAGGGGATGCGCGAGGTGGCGAGGCGACTCGTGGCCAGTGGCGTCCGCGGCGTGCGCGTGCGACGTCATCGGCATGCCGATGCCGTTCTGGGCGCGCGTTTTCCGGCAAGCTTCAGCGTCCTCTCCGGCCAGGGCTTGCATAGGCTGAAGTAGGGAGGTGAGGTGGAGCTAAATGGCACTATGGCCGTGGCTGGGGAAGAAAGAAGAGAGGGGAGGGGCATGCACGTGCCCATGGCCGGCATGGCCATGGCTATGCCATGTGTGCCCTCCCTCTTAGGGTTCCTATGCTGGTGTTGGTGGAGAAGGGACCAAGGGACAGGTAGAGCTCAAGTGGGGCAGGTAGGGTTGGCCCACCCTATTCAAAATAGTGTTTTAGATTTGATCCCTATTTGGAAATTTCAAATTCTTGCCAAATTTGGTTTGGGTCTTGGGGTTCCAAAATTTGAAAAGGGTGGGTTTGGATGAGTTGTAATTGACCAGAGACAAACACAAGTGGTGGTGGAATTTTAAAAATAAATGAAATGCAAAATTTCAAAATGTGAGATTGTTACCAATGTTATAAAGTCTCAACTTTGCATGAGCATAGTTTTTGATCCAAGATGATTTTGGTATGGTGGTCTTTACCAAAGTTGTTCACCTTGATGTGCTCTTGGATGAGGTGCAAAGAATTGGGAAAGTTTAGTTTGAAAAACTTGAAATCCAGGGGCTCAAAGTAGTGACCAGAATATAAATGGCAGATTTGACCATTATTCTATGTGACCACAATTTGAGTTTGGATTTGATTTGATTTGTGTTTCTTTGATTCCAAAAGTTGTAATAAGTGTTTAGTAACATAATATAACTAATGGTGAAGGTCAAATTGGTATAGGGTAAAGATTTTCAAAAATGGCCTAAACCCTATGTGAGGGTTTTAGGTTTTTTTTTTATTTGATTTCTTTCTCTTTTTATTTTATTTGGTTTGTGATCTTCACTTGATCACTTTAGGGTTTTAGGGTTTATCTCATAAGCAAACTAACAATCATCATGGCATATCACACAAAATGCACAAATCCTATGCATAGCTCTATATGCAAAAAAAAAGTTTTTGTTGGTTCTGAAATTTGGATCTCTGGAATTCTTCTTCTTCCCTTTTATTGAAATTTGGGATGTATACCGAGGGTCTTTCTTTGGACGGTGACGACTCTCTGGTGGAGGTCCCCGTCCTGGCCGCTACCCGCGCCAAGTTGGGTAGTTTGGCGGCCCGTCCTGGACGGAGGAAGGCGCGTAGGCTCTGATGCGCGCTGGTTTCTACAACATCCGTGGGTATGGCAGACCGGGGCGCCGTACCCAAATAAAGGAGTTCATTACCCGAGAACACCTGGATTTCGTGGGGCTACAAGAGACGATGAAGTCGTCTTTCTCCCCGGCGGACCTCCGGGGTATTGACCCTCTAGGCATCACACTCCGGCGTCGGGGTGCTCGGGAGGGATGCTGCTGGGAGTCAATGAGGATGCTTTCGATGTCCTGGGTTGGGGCTCAGGAGCTTTCTTTCTTCGTGTCGACGTGCGACAGTTGGATACCTCCAAGGAGTGGTCCTTGTTTGTTGTCTACGGCCCAGCAGATCATAGGAGATCTGGGGATTTCCTTGCCGAGCTCTCGCTTGTTGTGGGAGCGTGCCCACTACCTCTGGTGATGGGCAGCGACTTCAATCTGATTAGGGGGTCAGAGGACAAGAATAACAACAACATTGACTGGCCTAGGGTTCATAGGTTCAATGACTGTATTGCAAACCTCGCGCTCCGGGAGGTCCGCAGGACGGGGGCTCGTTACACCTGGACGAACCGACAGTTAGACCCGGTCCGCTGCGTGCTGGACCACGTTTTTATGACTGCAGAGTGGGAGACTCTCTTCCCGCTGTGCTCCCTGGTGGCGGACACCATTATTGGTTCCGACCACTCCCCTCTTATCCTAAGCTCTGGGGAGGATCTTAGGAAGCGGAGTCCCCGTTTCTTCTTCGAAAAGGGGTGGCTGGAGAGACCGGATTTTGGGGAACTTGTCTCTTCTAAGTGGAGCGACTTGGTTGCAGAATTGGGGATCTGTTACGACCCTATAGAACGCTGGCAAAGGGTTTCGCCTGGTTTGAGGCAATTCCTAAAAGGCTGGGGAGCCAACCTGGGTAAGGAGAACAGGGAACTCAAAGCTGAGATCCTTTCGAGTATTCAGGCCCTGGACAGCGAGGCGGACTCGTCCGGCCTGAATGACGAGGGGTAGGCCCTCCGATGTCATCTGGAGAACCAGCTTACTCATCTCTCCAAGGTGGAGGAGGAGTACTGGTGGCAACGCAGTAGGGTTGACTGGATTACTAAAGGGGATGCGAACACCGCATTCTTCCACGCCTTTGCTAATGGGAGACGGAGGAAGTGTGCGATCACGCGGCTCACCACTGATACGGGAATCATTACTGAGCCGCGTGAGTTACAGGCGCATATTTATGACTTCTATCGAGCCCTCATGGGGACTGCGGGAGAACCCAGCCTCTTTCACCTCTCCTCCTCTTTCTGGCATGCGTCGGGGCAAGTGTCGGAAGAGGAGAATGATAGCCTCATGATTGCCTTCTCGGGGGAGGAAATCAATGCGGTGGTCGCCGGTATGAAGGTGGACACAGCTCCGGGGCCGGATGGCTTCCCCGTCGCCTTCTTCAAGCGGTTCTGGCACTTGGTGAAGCCCATGATCATGGATATCGCAAATGACTTTGCCCTTGGGAGGGTAGACATTGCTAGGCTCAATTTCGGAATCCTCACCCTTATTCCTAAGATCTCCAGGGCGGAGGACATTAAACAATTTAGGCCGATTGCGCTAATTAATGTGATTTTTAAGTTCGTTGCCAAGGCTTATGCCACTAGGTTATCCCCTATCGTGCGTAGGACCATTAGTCGCTCTCAATCCGCTTTTATCAGAGGGAGACACATCCATGCGGGAGTTCTCTCCCTCCAAGAGATCATCCATGAATCCAAGTCCAGGAAACTTAGGGGAGTTTTCCTGAAATTGGACTTTGAGAAAGCATATGAACGGGTGAACTGGCCCTTCCTCCGTGAGGTTCTTATGGGCAAGGGCTTCGAGCCCGCCTGGGTACATAGGGCCTTGAGTCTGGTCTCGGGAGGCCAGACTGCCATCTCCATTAACGGAGAAATTGGGAACTATTTCCGCAATGGGCGCGGGGTGCGCCAGGGTGACCCCCTATCCCCTATCCTCATCGACTACGTCGTGGTGGCCCTAGCAGTCATTTTGGATAAAGCTAGAGGGGTCACATCGCGGGAGTGATCCCACACTTGATTCCTGTGGGGGGGGGGGGGTCTCTCACTTACAATATGCTGACGACACCATTATTATGATCCAACCTGACGATTTGGCGGTGGCCAATCTAAAGTACATTCTGCTCTGCTTTGAGAGCATGTCGGGCTTACGGATCAACTTCCACAAGAGTGAGGTAATGGTGTTGGGTATGGATCAGGAGGATGGACCCAGGATCGCGCATATGCTGAACTGCAAGCTTGGTTCCTTTCCGTTCTCCTACCTGGGTCTGCCGATCAGTGATCGTGCTCTGACGGCTGCGGACTGGGGTCCTCTTGCGGCCAAGGTAGCAAAGCGCGCAAACCCGTGGATGGGGAAACTCATGTCCTCTGTGGCTAGGCTGACTCTGATTAACGCCTGCTTATCCAGCTTGCCGTTTCATGCCATGGCGGTTTGCCTCCTGGGGGATGGCCCGCATAGCATTATGGATAAACACCGATCACGTTTCTATTGGGAAGCCAACAGTACCAAACGGAAATACCACTGGGGGAGGTGGTCGGCGATATGCAAGCCAAAGAGCCTGGGGGGGCTAGGCATTGTTGACACGAGGCTCATGAACGCCTGTCTGATGGTCAAGTGGATCTGGAGGCTCTACTCTGGTGAACAAGGCCTTTGGGCGGAGATCCTACGGAACAAGTACCTCAGGGACAAGGACTTGATGTTAGACTCACACCGACCGGGTTCTCAGTTCTGGAACTCTATCCAGAAGCTCAAACACTTGTTTCGCTTGGGGGCGAAACATACAGTGCATAATGGCAGGACGACGAGCTTCTGGCGGGACTGGTGGCAGGGGTCGGGACCCCTGTGCGATAGATTCCCCATGCTCTTTGCCATTGCGACTGAGCAGGATGCCTCGGTGGAGTCTACCCGCCGTGGGGAGACGTGGCACCTCCCCCTCCGTCGCGAGTTGGGTTTCGGCGACCAAGTCGAATGGGTTAATTTCATGCGGGAAGTCACGGTGCCCCCCACCTCGGACTTGCAAGACAAGGTTACATGGGCGTTAGAATCTTCGGGGAGATTCTTAATGCGCTCACTGTACCTTAAGCTTTGTCAGGGTACCCCTTCCAAGCACTTCAGTGTCCTCTGGCGGCTCACGGCCCCTATGAAGGTGCGTATCTTCCTGTGGCAGTTGGCCAGGAAACGCTTGCCATCTAATGATAGCATTCGGCGGCGTAAGGGGCCCTCTTCGGGACTGTGTGCCCTCTGCGGGGAGGTGGAAGACAATAACCATATCTTCTTCTCTTGCCCCCTCGCTAAGTTTATGTGGAGTGCAGTTAGGGAACTGCTCGGTTGCATGTGGAACCCCTCCTGTTTTTTCAGACATCTTCATGATTCTCCGTGTCCAAGAGGGGCAGTCCAAACGGGTTCTTTGGATGGCGTGTGCCGCGTTGCTTTGGACGCTGTGGAACCTTAGGAACAAGTTTACGATCGACGGGGTGTTCCCTCGCCAACCTGCTGATGGTTTATACAAAATGTCTATGTATTTGCAGGTGTGGAAGCAAGTGGCTAGGAGGAAGGATCGCGAGGCAGTGGAGTGGGCGATTGGCCGGATCCGCGCCCTCCACTTGACCATCAGGGGCAGAGATTAGCAGCCCTCCTTCCATGGTCATGTATCTCCGGTGGTGGCTTAGGCGGTGTTGGGGCACTTGCCTGCCATAGATGTTTTATGATGTTCTAGCTTTTACTTCGGTTGTATGACTTGGCTGCGTGTTTGTTGGTACTTTGCTTTGTATGTGCGTGATGTACTCTGCCGTTGGGGCTATATTAATTTAAAGCCGGGCTCTGCTCGAGCCTTCTGTCTAAAAAAACACTACATATATATATCTCCAGTTAATCTCTCTCTATATATATGTAGAAGACATGCCAAGAGAACATAAAATAATAATAATGTGATGTCATCATGCGTGGGAATAAAGAGTTAATTGTGCTACACAACCACGTGTTAGGGTTTGTAGATATAAAGAGAGAATATATGTTAGGTCTGGTCCAAGTTCTTTCACCTTTTTTGCTTTTAATTAGTTACTCCTAAATCTTCCTGTATCATATTTTGGTAGAACAAATAAGGAAAAATATTACTTGAATTGCATTATGAAGAATATATGAAGATCATGACCAGACAAGAATATAATGTTTTGTCATAAATGTTCAGACCGGTGTTGCGGTGTTGCGGTGGCGAAGCCACGTTCACTAAGTGTTGCGGTGGCGAAGCCACATTCAGACCGGTGTGGTCAATTGACCACACAGGATTTTAACAAATCTTCTGTATACAAGCTTTTATCAATGAAAATAATACCATAAAATTAGTAAAACACATGCATTTAACATCACTGATTTTAAATGACATCACAGACCTGCAGTCCTGGCGCCGCCACTGAAGTGTTGGCGGTGGCATGGATTAATAAGGATGGGATCAAAGATAAATGTGTGCTTGACGATCACCAATCTGTTTGCAGCCGATCTCAACAAGTGGTTGAGGCAATGGATAGACTTTGTTCTTGGCGGTGATCTTTATCATCGTGTGTCATTCTCTAGGGTGTGAACCCTAGGTCCGACTTTTGGTGGTTGTACCTGAAATAGGTGGCTCCCATGTCATTTCCTTGTTGAAGGGTTTATGTGGAGATTGAAACTTCTCTAGGGCGAAAACCCAGGATGACCATGATTGTTAGATTCGATGACGATAGTGTTTCTGCACTACTACCTTTCTGGAGGTGTTGTTTTGGAGGAGCTTTTTTTTGGAGTCGAGGCGTCGTTACCACTGGTGGTGCTTTTGCTATTGCGAGTTTCTGTTTGCTTTCGGGGGTGTTTGTTTTATTTTCTGTTCTTCTTTTTTTTTTTTCTGTGCGCATCCTTAATGTTTTGACTTACTCTAATCATTATGCTATTGCAGAGAATCATTCTAATAGATATCTTATTGGTATTAATATATTCCCTTTATAGAAAAAACCATGAAAAATATGATTTATCTTTTTGGAAAATGAGTCATACTATGCTAGTGTTCGATTTGATTTATAAAAATTGATCATGCATGATTCTTACAGCGAAATGTGTTTTCACCCACTCTACTTTTGCCCTAGTGAAAAATGTACCGTAAATTTTTAAAAACCGGTAAAACCTAACCATCTTTTTTCACATAAAACCGAAAACATCTAGATACATCTATCTTGTGAAATATTGACTACATACTGGATGGATTTTCTTATACATGAAAACGCATCTCAATACGCATGAATGGGACCACTTAGGTGTTTCAAAAAAAAAACAGAATCACTTGTTGGTGTTCTCTAGTGAAACAATCGTCTTCAAGTATATATGTACCTATGACTTAATTAGTACATGATTATTCCTTGATACTTCTTCAATCCAGAATAAGTGGAAAGTAGGAAAGAGTTCCAATCATAATGCATCATGACAATGCTGATACTTCAATTATTGGCGGATAATAGCATCCAAACAACCATCATATATATTCATATGTTCTTCTTCCAAGAGCATATATCGATTTTCGTTGTCATTTTCAAAGGCATGAATTAGTATGAACACACGCACGCTGAGCTTCTTAAGTTTCTTTTAATTAATAGGCTAGCTAGTGCAGGGACCAAGGTTGGTAAGAGGACACCTCTAGCTAGTTAAATTAAAATCAATTAAATTAACTAATGTTCAGATCGAGATTGTCATGTGCTGAGATGAGATCACCCTGACAGTCAAACACATAGCACAGAGCCCTAGCTTCTTCTTCTCTTCTCTAGTCAAATCTTGCCGTTTCACTAGATCGAGATTCCTTTTCCTTCCAAGACAAATGGTCTTGGGAGACATCAACACATTCAATGCTCATCACTGGAGTAGTATATCTCAGTCAAATGATGCTTTGCACGCCCATTATTTTAGTAACCCTTGATCAAAAGCTCATCACAAACCAGGGATTACGTGCGTCCATGGCTTCAGTATATAATAGCTTTTAATGCATTGTTCTTATACTAGTATATGTCTAAGATCAAGGATAGTACATAGTTCATCACGATCATACATGCGAATGTAAGATTTTCTGAACATGGATTCATACGGACCCAGTACTAAAATTTCACAAAAACATTATTATAAGATTCAAAGAATTGTTAAAAAATTCAAGTATGAGGAAGACAGATAAATATATATACCTGTGAATTTGGTGAACAAATATGACCCTTTGAGAGCTGGAGATAAATCACAAATTAAGTTATTGCACAGTTAGCTGCGAGGAAATTTACAGAAATTTGCAAAAAAAAAAAAATTGTTCGATAAGCAGATGCTAACCAACCAATTTACTTTTATCAAACTTTACATGTATATATACGGCAACTTAGGGTCATGACTTTTTTAGTGAAGTTTTAGTTACTGGGTTTATCTGACCTATGTTCAAATTTACATTTCGAGGTTTGATTTAGCTATCAACTCCAGCTTCTGCACTCCTTGTCACTACCTGCACACAGTTACCAATGTATTCGTAGCATCCAAGAGGGTTGACATGTTGAGTACCATATTGTTGTAGCAATTAACCTTGGCATGCATGCACGATGCATGGATCTTAGAAATCAAATGGCAATCGATGCATGATGCAAAGAAAGGACAAACTAGGAGTACATAGAACAAGGGCATTACTTACCTCGATGTGCCCTAAAGAGCGATGCACCAAATTGATCGACATTAAACTAAAAAATATGTAACGGCATCATTGCGCGTGTACAAATTGGACACGGACATATCCAGACGTTAGTATATACTACTATATTGTTATAAATAATCAAGCATGGCCTAGCACTGTTATGGCATTTAATCCCTTCGAAGACTAGGCCATCATGTAGTGATCATTTTTAATGAGAGTCCTGCAGAAATAGAAGTACTCAATAGGAGTACCTATATTCCTGTACGTACATACTAGTATGTATGTATGCGCGTGTGCAAAGCACCCAAATTGGTGAGAGATGTGTGTGTACAGCGACATGGCATGCCCTTTGGTGCTAGGTTGAAGTCTGACAATTTTTACTGACTTAGTGCAACTCACGTGTAGCATATAGCATGAAAAAAGCTGGAGGGTTGGCCCGAAAATTAAGCAAACCGATGGATGGATGTTAGTCTTGGCGTTTCCCTCTCTGAAAAATAAGTACGACGACGACAGAAAGCTACCCAAACCCAAAGTGAGCAAATGACATATACTTTATATATCTCATATTTCTCTCTCTGCATTTTCTATGGTGTGTGAATAGTGAGGCTCTCCAAAGGAATGATCGTCATGAGATTGGACTGAGGGAGACTAAACACATAACAAAAATAAATGCAAGGAACCACGAACCGGTACGGTAGGTGACCATCGATGGCAACGGGAAGGTTCCTTATAGCAACGTTGTTGATCCGGTCCTCCTTCGGGCCTTGGAGGCATAGCTATCGGGGGATGCTGGGAACAGCTGGCTCAGGGCCAGCTGGCCCGCGGCGAAGCCGGCTGAGGACCAGTCGGCTTGGGCCATGGCTGGCCGCCTTGGGGCCGGCTGGGACCACGTCTTGGCCAGCTTGGCCATGGCCGGCTGCGCCATGGTCTGGGACGGCTTCGACATCGACTATTCGGCTTGAGATAAGGTCGGCCAGTTTCTACATCGTCGGGCCGGCTGGCCCATCCTCGGCCGGGTTAGTCATTCCCCTGGTCGGCTCCAGAAGTTGGTGATCCTCGCAGGAGAAGGTTCCTGGACGCCCGCTCGGGTGCAAAAGTCCACGAGGACATCTTGTCCCGCTGATCCCGCGATACTGCAGATCTACAGGGATCAGCTTGACGACCAACGATCATGGCCCGGCTCTTCGGGGCGGCGCAGGCTACGGTGACGCTACACTAGGAGCCGCAGGCTACGGGCAGGGCTAGATGCTAACCTACGGGCCGTATGTCGCCCTGTCCTGTCCCTGTCGGCAGCGACAGAACGATGTGACAAGGACAGCGGCCGGGGCCCCCAGCGCCTCGGGACCATACGGAGAAGCCGGAGCCGGCGGAGCCGGCGCCATAGACACTAGGGATCTCCTTGTAAATGTTTCGGGCGCTATATAAGCCCCAGTAGCGCCCCCCCTTTCGGGGGACCGATCATTCTCTCCTCTGACACTTAGCAGAACCGCTTGGGAGCTGAGGTCTTCTTCTACCTCCAGCCCTCTCTCAAGCCGGCCACAGCTCAAGGAGCACCATTGTACTGTACACACAGCATATACATCATCAGGCAGGAGTAGGGGTGTTACCTCCTCACGAGGGCCCCGTACCTGGGTACGTCGCTGTGTCGCTCGTACTCATAGCCGCCTCCGGAATCCGCCGTAGGCCATAAGGCCTCAACCACCTGACTTAAGCCATCCCATGGCATATGCTGTGACGAAACCACGACATTTGGCGCCCACCGTGGGGCCTTCAGCGTCTGCGGCTGGAGTCTTCTTCCGGACGGGCCTCATCATCTCCTCCGGCGAGCGAGTCGCTTCAGTCTAGATCTGGAGGCTTGGCTCGCTGGACTACGTCGCCGACAACGCTGGCTGCTTCGCCGACAAGCCCTTCCCTGCCGACGGCAGCGTCATCACCTTCGGCGCTCACCGCGTCTACGTCGCCCCCGTCGCGCCGCCGCGGTACCTGCGCCAGGTGCGGAGCTGCACCAGCCCCCCGCGCGGAGCCGGCGTCGACCTCGGCACCGTCGGCCCCTGCGTCGTCCAGGACGTCATGGCCACTAGCGACGACACCACCACCAGGTCCACACGCAACCGCGGCCCGGAGCTGGAGCGCAACGTGCAAGGCACGGGCGGTGGCTCAATGTCAGCCCCGCCTCCGCCTCCTCCGTCCAAGCTAGAGGCGGCCAGGGCGAAGCTGCGCACCCCCCCTCGCCGCCGGCACCGACCCGGGCACCCTCGAGGCTGACCTGGAGGCTCACTGCCTGCTCCTCCTTCAGGCGGACGAGGTTTCTGCCGCCAAGCGCCAGCTGGAGATCACCACCCGCGAGTACAACACCGCCCATGGCTTCATGCCAACCGGAAACGGCCCCAGCCGGGTTGGAGATGTTCGCCGCCGGGGAGGCGCCCTCGGTGGAGAAATAAACCGCGACGGTGAATCTGCGCCACTCGGCTCCCTGGGCAAGCCGGTCTACAGCACCCCTGTCAAGCCGCCTCGAAGGCGAAGAGCTGCGCCACCAGACGGAGCACGTAGCTGAGCTGTTGCGCATCGCCACTGAGCAGCAGAACGACCCCAGGTATGCCGGCAACGTCCCCAGTGGGTCCCTTGCGCATGAGCCGGCTGGCAGCGCCAAAGGCGGCCCCAGAGACACTATGTAGTCCTCCTCGCCGCACCCGAGCAGGGCCAAGGGCTCGCTTGGAGGAGCTCATGCCGGCTCCAGCCGCCGCAGCCGGCAGAAGCAACCGACTGACCAGAGTGAAAGGAGCGGCCAAAGCCGGCCTCTGTCACTCCGTGAGCAGTCGGAGCGTGCTTACGAGCAGCCGGCGCCAAGGCGACCGCAACGCCCTGTTCCAGAAGCAGGTGGCCACCGCGCCCCGGCCCATTCCTGGCTGGGCCCGCGTGTTAAGCCCATCGATGCCCGAGACCGTCTCGACCGGCTCGTGGAATCCCGCATCGCGGAAGAAGAGGGGCCACCCGGCCCCAATTGTTTTGGTCCTCTCATCCTGGGTGAGCCCATGATCGACGGGTTCCAGCTCCCACGCGACACCCCCAAGTACGATGGCACCGCCAAGCCGGAGGACTGGCTGCTGGACTACACCACCGCAGTCGGTATCGCCAGGGGCAACAAGCGCTGGGCCGTGCGCTACTCGCCGCTCATGCTGATCGGCTCCGCCCGCACCTGGCTCAACAACCTGCTAGCCGGCAGCATCAACGGCTGGCTGGACTTCGAGGAAGCCTTCATCAGCAACTTCACCGGCACCTACCGCCGGCCGGGTCGGCCCCAACAGCTGGAAATGTGCAAGCAAGGTCCGACTGAGACGGAGCGTGACTACCTGACGCGGTTGTGCGAAATATGCAACTCCTGCGAGGGCGACCATGAGATCCAGGCCATCAGCTTCTTCATGGCCAGCTGCCGGACCAACACCATGTTGTGGCACAAGCTGCGGCGCAGCGAGCCCAAGACTATGGCGGCCCTGATGGCCATCGCGGACAAGTACGCGCTGGCTGAAGAAGCCGGCCAGTCGCCGACTGAAGGATCGCCGGCTAAGCCCAGGCGCGACCACGCCGAGCCGGCCAAAAGCAAGCCGGCTGAAGGAAGCTCCCACGGGAAACGCCGCGACAATTACCGCGGAAAGAGGAACAACGACCAGCCGGACCGCCGGTACGGCACCGCGCACATGGCAGCTGTGTCCGATCACACGGCAGCCGGCGGCAGCCGGCGCCAAAAACAAGACCGGCCCTGGAAGACGAAGTTTACCTTCGAGCAGATGATCGACTCGCCGTGCAAGTACCACAGTGGTGCGAAGCCGGCCACGCATACCATCCACGAGTGCAGCTGGACAAAGCGCATCAGCAGCGGTGAAGCTCTGCCGCCTCCGCCTCCTCCGCCTCCAGCCGGTGGGCCGGATGGACAAGCCGGTGCGGAGAACGCCAACCCGGATAAGCAGCATCAGGTGAACCAAGTTCACCATGAGCCCTACCTAGCCGAGGACGCCACCTACATCGTCTTCACCACTGAGCCGGAGGACAAGGCCAGCCAGCATCGCCGCTCGCTGGAAGTAAACGCGGTCATGCCGCCTGTGCCCCAGTACCTTAACTGGTCAGAGCAGGCCATCACCTTCGACCGCCGATATCACTCGGCCGTCGTGCCCATGCCTAGACCTTCGGCACGGGCGAGCGCAACATCCGCTTCTCGCGGGTCCTCATCGACGGCAGCAGCAGCATCAACAACCTCTACCGCGACACCGCTAGGAAGCTGGGCATACCAGAATGCCAGCTGCGCCCCAACAACACCATCTTCCACGGCATCGTGCCGGGCCACTCCTGCGCTTCAATCAGCTGGGTTCGGCTGGACGTCATGCTCAGGAAGCCGGAGCACTTCCGCACTGAGAACCTCGAGTTCGAGGTGGTGGACCTGGTCAGCCCCTACCACGCCCTCCTGGGTCGGCCGGCTTTGGCCAAGTTCATGGCGGTGCCCCACTATGGGTACCTGAAGATGAAGATGCCTGGCCCTAAAGGGGTCATCACCATAGCTAGCGATTATCGCCACGCCATGGCATGCGCTTCCCAAAGCTCCAAGATGGCCCAGATGCTCGTCATCGCTTCTGAAAAGCAGTAGATCCTGGATGTCGTCGACAAGGCCAAGGCCGCTCATGCCGGTATGCCGGCTGTAGACAACCCGGCTGGCACCACCCACTTCCAGCCGGCCAACGACACCAAGAAGATCCTCCTCGACCCCGCTCAGCCGGACAAGTTCGTCACCATCGATGCCGGCTTTGACAACAAATAGGAAAGCGAGCTCACCATCTTCCTCCGTGAGAATCGGGACATATTCGCATGGTCTCCTCGAGACATGTCGGGTGTGCCGAGGGAGCCGGCTGAGCACCACCTTCACGTATGGCCTGAGGCCAATCCGGTGAAGCAACCTCTCCGCCGCTTCGCCGAAGATAGGAGAAAGGCCATTGGTGAGGAGATCGCCCGGCTGCTCGCAACCGGCTTCATCATGGAAGTGCTACACCCGGACTGGTTGGCGAACCCAGTCCTGGTTTTGAAGAAGAACGGCTCCTGGCGCATGTGTATCGACTAAACTAGCCTGAACAAGGCTTGCCCGAAGGACCCCTTCCCCTTGCCGCACATAGATCAAGTCATAGATTCTACTGCCGGCTGTGAACTATTGTCTTTTTTACATGCCTATTCAGGCTACCACCAGATTCCTTTGAATCCGGCTTATCAAATAAAGACTTCGTTCATTACCCCGTATGGGGCTTATTGCTACACGACTATGCCTTTCGGCTTAAAAAACGCAGGCACCACCTACCAAAGGTGCATGCAAAAATGCTTGCAAGAGCAAATCGGCAGAAATGTTCACGCGTATGTGGATGATGTCGTTGTAAAAACTAAGGAGAAGCGTACCCTCCTTGATGATCTGAGAGAAACCTTCACCAATCTAAGAAGATTCCTGATGAAGCTCAACCCAGCCAAGTGCACCTTTGGCGTGCCAGCCGGCCAACTCCTTGGTCTCTCAGCGTGGGATCAAAGCCAACCCAGAGAAGATCAGTGCCCTGGAGAAGATGGAGCTGCCGCAGTGCCTCAAGGACGTCCAGAAGTTCACTGGTTACCTAGCCTCCTTGATCCGCTTCGCCAGCCGGCTGGGGGAGAAGGCACTGCCCTTGTACCAGCTGCTCAAGAAGTCAGACACCTTCGTCTGGTCTCCGCAGGAGGACGCGGCATTCCGTGACCTGAAGCGCATGTTATCAACTGCGCCCATCTTAGCATCGCCGACTTCCAAAGAGCCAATGCTGATGTACATAGCTGCCACCAACCGCATGGTCAGCGCCGTCCTGGTGGTGGAGCACAAGGAAGAGGGTAAGGAGCAGGCGGTCCAGCGCCCAGTTTATTACCTTAGCGAGGTGCTCTCACAGTCCAAGCAAAACTACCCCCACTACCAGAAGCTCACCTACGGTGTGTACATGGCGGTCAGGAAACTCAAGCACTACTTCCAAGAGCATCCCATCAAGGTGGTGTGCACAGCTCCCCTTGCAGAGATTATTGGCAGCAAAGACGCCAATGGCCGGGTCACCAAGTGGGCCCTGGAGCTGGCGACTCACTACATCTTATACTGGCCGGCTTCTTCGTCGATTGGGCCGAGGTCCAATACCTGCTGCCTGTACCCGACTCCTCGCATTGGAAGATGCACTTCGATGGCTCCAAAATGCGCGGGAGCTTGGGAGCCGGCATCGTCATCACCTCTCCCAAGGGGGACCGGCTGGGCTATGTCCTGCAGCTCGACTTCACCGCGTCCAACAATGTGGCAGAGTACGAGGCGCTCATTCATGGGCTCAAGCTGGCCAAGGAGATAGGAGTGCATCGCATCCTCTGCTTCGGCGACTCCGACTTGGTTATACAGCAAGCTTCTGGCGAATGGGACGTGAAGGATGCCAACATGGCATCGTACCACTTCCACGTCCAGCAGATCGCCGGCTTCTTCAAGGGGTGTGAGTTTCACCATGTGCCCCGTGCCAACAACGAGGCAGCTGACGCACTATCCAAGATCGGCTCAACCCGGCAAGCTATACCACCAGGCGTCACCCTGGAACACTTGCGAAAGCCATCCATCACACCTTTGCCGGATTTCGACCCCATATACGTGTCGGCTGACCCGGGGGTTCTTCAGCCGGACCCGGGGGTTCCTCAGTCGGACCCGGGGGCTTCTCAGCCGAACCCGGGGGCTCCTCAGCCGGACCCGGGGGCTTCTCAGCCAAACTCGGGTGCTCGCCAGCCGGACCCGGGGGCTTCTCAGCCGGACCCGGGGGCTTCCGAGCCGGAGACAACAGTGGCAAGCGTGTTCGAGATAAAATGTGTACCATCATGGGCACAACAATTCCTCTCATACCTGGCCGATGGCAAGCTGCCCGAGGACCGAGTCCAAGCCAGGCAAATTGAGAGAAGGGCCAAGGTCTATACCATCATCAACCACCAGCTGTACAAACGCAGCGTAAGTGGGGTGTTCCAGCGCTGCATCGAGACGGATGAAGGGATAGAGCTCCTCAGAGAGATCCACCACGGAGAGTGCGGCCACCATGCCTCCTCCAGAGCCATCGTGGGCAAAGCCTTCCGCCATGGCTTCTATTGGCCAACTGCATTGAAAGATGCTAAGAACATGGTCAGGGCATGCAATGGCTGCCAGCGCTTCGCTAAGAAAAGGCATGCGCCGGCTTCCGCCCTGAAGACTATCCCCATTACTTGGCCATTTGTTGTGTGGGGCCTCGACAAGGTCGGCCCATTCAAAACTGCCCGAGGCGGCATGACACACCTCCTCGTGATGGTCGACTAGTTCACCAAGTGGATAGAGGCCAAGCCCATCAAGAAATTGGATGGTTCCACGGTCGTCACCTTCCTCAAGGACATCATTTTGCGATACAGCTATCCCCATAGCATCATCACCGACAACAGCACCAACTTCGCCCAAGGGGTCTTCTCTCGCTTCTGTGGGGAAAAAGGGATCCAGATGGACCTAGCGTCCGTGGCCCACCCTGAGTCCAACAGACAGGTGGAGAAAGCCAACGGCTTGATCCTGGCCGACATCCGGCCCCGGTTGGTTGAGCCACTGGAGCGCGCCGCCGGCTGCTAGATTGAAGAGCTGCCCTCTATGCTATGGAGCTTGCGCACCACGCCAAACCGCTACGTCGGCTTCACGCCTTTCTTGCCCGTGTATGGGGCCGAGGCCGTCCTGCCGACTGATATCGACCACGACACGCCCAGAATCAAGTTGTACACCGAGGCGGATGCTAAAGAGGCCCGCGAAGATGGAGTTGACCTGGTCGAAGAAGCCCGGCTACTGGCCGTGTCCAGATCTGCTGTATACCAGCAAAGCCTCCGCCGCTATCACAGCCGGAAGGTCCAGCCCCTGGCATTCCGAGAAGGTGACCTAGTGCTCCGGCTGATCCAATGGACAGCCGGCCAGCACAAGCTATCCTCCCCATGGGAAGGTCCCTTCATCGTTAGCAAATCCTTGGGCAACGATTCCTACTATCTCATTGATGCCCAAGAGGCTAAGAAAAACAAGTCGGACAGGGCTGATGAGGAGACTAAACGTCCCTGGAATGTTAACCTGCTCCGCCCATTTTACACTTGAGAGGTGGAATGTATGTATCCCTGTATCTCTTTTGTATCATGTGTTGTAATGAAAACTTGCGCCACAAGCGTGCCCCGTTTCAACACCTTTTTTAAGTACTTTACTGCTTTCGCCGGCTGGCCCGATCCCTCTCACGCGGCCTTCTTAATACAATGACCCGGCACCCGGAAGCAAACCCCTCGCCGAGGTACAGATCGCAACTCGGTTGTCCGACTGGCGGGAGAAAAAGCTCAAGGAGCCGGCACGCGAAAAACGACTAAGGGAAAGAGCAAGGGCGAGTCGGCTCTCGTTCGAACCTTTCATAAAAGCATCAGCTTTCTCCAAATCTACGCCCTTAGCTGAATTATTGTCGGCCTCACTCAGCGGCCCCTCCCTTGCCCAGCTGCGGACCGCAACCCGGCCGCCCGGCTAGCGAGGGAGAAGCCAAAGGGTGGGGAAGATAAGAAAAACCAAGGGGCTCAGACAAAAAGCAAGCCATAGCATAAAAGATGATCAAGGAAATAAACTAACAACATGATAATAAAAAGTCGCGAACATAGTCTTTACACCTACGCCCGGCATTCCGGGGATTTAACATTTGTCTTGGTGAAAATGAAAGATAAAAACAGGCGACATCTAAGGTCCGGATAGAGGAGGACCAGCCGGAGGAGCTCCTGAGGCGGCAGCCGGCGCAGCATCAGGTGTGGCCGTTTCCTCCGCATCTTCTGCTTCCTCTTCTTCCTCCTCTAGATCATCCTCAGGCAGGTTGGGGTCGGAGACAAAGTTGGAGTTGTTGACGAAGTCGGCGATGGCGCAAGCCCTCGCAAGCTGGCGCGTTTTGGTCTCCGGGCTCGGATCATCTTCCACGCCAGCCCGACGATGCTCCAGCTGGTCCAGCGAAACCTCCTCGTACCACGAGAGCATGAAGGAGAGGGCCATGTCGGCGCCAGTGCGAGCTGCGGACTCCTTCCAGTCCAGAAGGCGGTCGGGAGCGGTCTCGAGCCACTTCACTAGATGGGCAAGATCAGCCGGCAGAGTCTCCGTCGGCCACAGCAGCCGGAAGAGCTCCTCCACCGCAAGCCGGAGTTCATGCCCCAGCATGGTGACGGGCGTAATCCGTTCATGCTTGGTGCCCAGATGATCGTCCATGCTGAAGTACGGAGAGCCCATCTAGCCGGCTGCCCGGCGCTCATCCTGCGCCCTCCCCGCCGCCGCCAAGGCCGCCACCTGGGTCTCTGGGAAAGCAGCTGAAGCAACAACAAAAAAAATACAAGTATGAGAAAATGTGAGTATCCGGCTGCTGAAAGCCGATAGAGTCCTACCGCCAGCAATAGCCTGAAGCCGGGAAAGGACAGGAAAAGACTAATTTTTTGAAGTCAGCCTGCCGACAGCCAGCAAAATGCTTGCCGTCTGCCGCCAGCCAGAAGCCGGGGATATTCAAAGTAGTCCAGTTGCCGGCAAAGTCCCACCGCCTGCCTCCAGCTAGAAGCCGGAAGGAGGAAGTGGAAAACACAACCAAATAAGAACAAAGTACCTGCCAAGCCGTGATCCAGCGCGCTGATATCCTCCACCCAACGCTTCGCCATCTCCGTCAACGCCTTGGACTGAGCGGGCATGTCGCTGCTAAGCTTCTGGCACTTCTCATCCACCTCGCCCAGGCGCTGGTTCAAGTTGTCCACCTTCTCTTGCTCAACCTGCTTGACGTTGTTGAGCTCGGTCAGGTGGTTCGCTTCCAGGCGGCGCAGGCGCGCCAACTCCCCCTCCATGTCCTTCACCTTGGTGGCCAGGGCCTTGGCGGTCTCCTGGCTTGCGGAGCACTGCTCACGCGAAAGCCGGGGCTCTTCCTGCAGCTGGGGGACCTGGGCTGCAGTAGCTGCAAGCCGGCAAAGGCATCAGCTGGCAAAATGATAAAAGAAAACGCCCGCAAGTCGGTCAAAACAAAGATTTACCTTGGGCAACCTCCAGCTGGCGCGCCAGGGAGGAGCGCTCAGTCTTGGCCTTGTGGTAACTGGCCACCAGTTTGTTGTATAAGGCGGTCCGCTTCTCAGAAACCGCCTAAAAAGGAAAAAAAGAAAGACATGATTAGTAAAGTGGTATCCGAAACCCGGCCCGGCTTCGCAGCAGCCAGACCATGCCTCAGGGGGCTACCGGTATAACATCAACAACAAAAAACAAATTCAGTCAGAAAACTCACCGAGACAACCCTCTCACATCGGTTCAGGCGGGCGCTGGACTCTGTGGCGGTGGCGTTCAGTAGGTTCCGGAAGTCTCCTCCCCCTGCTGCGGGAGCCTCCGGCTAGCTGCGTTGCATGATCTCCTCGATCGTAGGCTGGCCCATCTTCCGGGCCGGCTCACCCTGAGAGCCCAAGCCGACACTCGCCGCCGGCGGTGCGGATGAAGAAGCCCCAGCTGCCAAAGATGGCAGCGGGAAAGATGGCGGTGTGGGGGTCGTCTCCCTCCTCGCAGGCATGAAGGTTGGCTCCCTCCTTGACCATTGCGGGGCCATAGGCGGCGACATCGCGCCAGACACCGAGCCGGATCCCCCGCTCTTGGAGAACTTGATGGCGGAGCTGCATCAACAAGAGGGAACAACAGATAAGAACATCAACCAAGAAACTAAGGTGGAAGGAAAGAAAAGGAATCAAAAGGATCTAAGGAGAAAGAGACTCACCCGGCGGCCTCCGGGATGACCTTCACCCTAGCCCTCTTTCACGGGCGCACCGGTTTCTTGGCAGCAGGGGCGGAGGAGGCTTCCACCTACTCGGCAGCCTTCTTCCGCTTCCGAACAAGCGGGGCGCTGCCGTCTGCGGGAGGCGCCATAGCCAGAGGAGTCACGGCCAACGGTTCTAAGATCATAACCTCGTCATCATCCGGCATATCCGCGGAGGAGTGAATCGAGGCGGACTCACCATGGCCCCCGCTGGCTGCGCCAACCTGGGCATCGGCGTTCGGGTTCTCGTCCTCGCCGGCTGCCCGGTCTCCCTCATCCTCGGAGCCGGGGAGGTCGGTGGTCCATTCCTTCGTCGCCACGTCGCTATCCTCCTCAGCCATACGGGGGAAGTCCTTCGGTCGGCGGAAAATAAGAACAAAGCAGAAAAGAAAAAGAGAGATAAAAGTCAGAAGCTAGCAAAGTCGCTGGCTTACCAGAGGCGGCGGATCCTCCCTCCGGTAGGGCTCCATCCCCCAGTCCCAGTTCTCCGGCATGTGGGCCTGGGAGACGGCGTTCACCCGGCGGGACACTGCCGACTTGGAGAGCTCAACCTTGGAGGTCCACGTCGGGTCAAGCCGGCCGCTCATGTAGCAGATCTTGTGAACCCACCTCTGGAGCGGTAGTACCTGCCGGCTGGCATAGGCGGCGATCAGGTCCACGGCGGCAGGCGGTGCTGCGTGACGTTGGTCCGCACGTACTCCAGGAGCCGGTTGACCTCGGCAGTCGGATTGTTGGTCCTGGGGGAGAACCCCCAGTTGAGCTTGTCGGTTGGCTGGTCCAGTGAGTAGGCCGGAAGATTGAGTAGATGCTTGGCGGCGTCCGCGTTCTTCACATAGAAGAACGTCGTCTGCCACTTCTTCACCGACTCGGCAGTCGGAATCTTCGGGAACGGCACGTCCCGGCGCGGGTACAACAAAGCCGCCCCGCAGGCGCGCAGCTCGCTGTCTGTGGTCTGGGCCTTCAGAAAGAAGAGCCGGCACCAGAAATCCATGTCCGTCCACAAGCTGGCGTACCCCTCGCAGAAGGTGGCGTAGCACGAAAGGGAGAGGTACGCGTTGGCCGGCTGGTGGTGCGGCTGCAAGCCGAAGAAGTCGAGGAAGGAGCAGAAGAAGTTGCTTGCCGGGAGGCCGAAGCCGCGGTCAAAGTGCGTGACGAAGACCACGCGCTCGCCTGGCTCCACCACCGGCATGATCTCCAACCCGGGGAGGCGGCACTCTACCCCTCCGGGATACACTGCGACCGGCAGAGACGCTGGATGTCCGCCTGCGTCGTGCGGGCCCCCTCCCATGAACCGCTGGCGTGGGCCATCTCCTCCGGCGGCGGCGGCGATGGCGACGGCGGTGGTGAGTGTGAGGAAGAACTACGCCCTCCTGTGGCGCTGAATCCGGCTGTGCGGTGGCGGCGTCACGCGAGATGCTTCCACGGCGGCCGGATGCGAGAGCGCGACAAGTTTCGCCGGTGGAATCGGCCGGAATCGAGGGTTTGGCGAAGAACTGGAGAGAGAGGCAAAGCGCCGACACGAGGAGGAAGATGAAGTGAGGATCAGAGCCTCGAGCATACCCCTCTGCCCTATTTATAGCGGGCGCAAGTGGGGATCGTGGGCGGGGACGTGGGATTAACTACGCCCAAGATCTCCATAACTCCCGTGCGTTCTGGGTAACCGCCCCACGATTTCCGGCATTTACGGGGCCACGTCACCCACGACCACAGAGGATCCTGGGCCGGCAGCGATGTGACCAGACACAGGGCTTGGCCCAGGGAATCTGGCAGGGGTCGGTCGCGTCAAGCACGGTGCCCGAGGCGGCGGAGAGCCCGAGCTCACCACGTGTTCAAGCCGGACCGCACCACGTGTCCAAACCGGCACCACATCAACGAAGCTGGAAATTTCTCCTACACTCCAAGTCAAGAACATACCTGGCGCAAGCCGGACTTCTACGAAAAGAAAGGGTGCAGCCGGCCGTGAAGAAATTTGCAGCCGGCCCAGCAAAGGCTTTTCAGCCGGATTCATGAGATCAACCAAGAACAGGCTTCGGGGGGAAACCTGCCCAGACCCTTCTTCACGCAGGGCCTCGCCAGCTTCAGGGGCTAATGTCGGGGGGATGACCCCAGGTATGTCAAAGGACTGGGAACAGCGGGCTCAGGGCCGGCTGGCCCATGGCAAACCCGGCTGAGGAGCAGCCAGCTTGGGCCATGGCTGGCCGCCTTGGGGCCAGCTGGGACCACGTCTTGGCCGGCTTCGCCATGGCCGGCTGCGCCATTGTCTGGGCCGGCTTCGACATCGACTATCAGACTTGAGATAAGGTCGGCCGGCTTCTACATCGTCGGGCCGGCTGGCCCATCCTCAGCCAGGTTTGTCATTCCCCTGGCCGGCTCCAGAAGTTGGCGATCCTTGCAGGAGAAGGTTCCTGGACGCCCGTCCGGGTGCAAAAGTCCACGAGGACGTCTTGTCCCGCTGATCCCGCAATACTGCAGATCTACATGGATTAGCTTGACGACCAACCATCATGGCTCGGCTCTCCGGGGCGGCGCTGGCTACGGCAGCGCTACACTAGGAGCCACAGGCTACGGGCAGGGCTAGATGCTAACCTACGGGCCGTCCGTCGCCCTGTCCTGTCCCTATCGGCAGCGACAGAACGACGTGACAAGGACAGCGGCCCGGGGCCCCAGCGCCTCGGGACCATGCGGAGAAGCTGGAGCCGGCGGAGCTGGCGCCATAGACACTAGGGATCTCCTTGTAAATGTTCCGGGCGCTATATAATCCCTAGTAGTGCCCCCTTTTGGGGGGATCGATTATTCTCTCCTATGACACTTAGCAGAACCACTTGGGAGCTGGGGTCTTCTTCTACCTCCAGCCCTCTATCAAGCCGGCCATAGCTCAAGGAGCACCATTGTACTGTACACACATCATATACATCATGAGGCAGGAGTAGGGGTGTTACCTCCTCACGAGGGCCCCGAACCTGGGTACGTCGTTGTGTCGCTCGTGCTCATACCCGCCTCTGAAATCCGTTGTAGGCCATAAGGCCTCAACCACCTGACTTAGGCCATCCCATGGCATATGCCGTGACGAAACCACGACAATAGCGGAGCAAGCCACTCGCCAGCGGGAAGGTTCGTGTTTTTTGGTTAGGTTATTTTTCGGTGTCTTCTTCGAAATGGTGAGGTGGCGGCTAAATCTTGTATTCGGAATAAGGTCATCCTCACTATGTCCGTGCATATAGCCCCGGCGGAGGGCGCATGGAGTTATGTGTTCCACGTATCTCTTGGGTTCTACTTTCTTTTCATGTTCATTTGTGTGGTTACAGATCTGAGTCTTCTGATATACAAGTCTCATCTTTAAAGAAGGTTGCTGCTTTGGTGCACTGGTCCTTTGGGTATTTAGCATGATGACTTCCTGTGTATCTGCTGCAACAAATGTGAAGCTTTGTCCAACAACTGTGATTTAGGGGCGGGGACATATGCACGTCTTCCGCTCGTGGTAGTGTTGTAGTCGTCGCTAGGTGGTCCAAAGTCTAACTTTTGTTTCTTTTTCGGTTCTTTGTACTACTATGGGTGATTATCAATAGTGCGGTGGACTGTTTTGCGAAAAAAAAAAGAATAAAACAAAAAAATGAATGATTAGTTTCTAATTACTAGATTTTTTTTCATAAATTTAACCTGAATAGACAATTTCTCTAAACTGATGTTTTTAAAACACAAAAAAAAAAATCAATTAGCAACACGATGTAACATAGTAGCACTGAGCACATTCGCTTGACATGTAGTCAAGCAAGTACAAAAGGCAGGAAAAGAGAACGGTTGAGCATGACATCAATACTCATACATAATTCAGTCTTAAGAAAACTACAAAAACTGACCATAATTAACATCGAAAGGAAAACCAGGAGTCTAAATCGCCCTGCCGGCACAACACTGATCAAACCCCATAACATTTACGACCGGCACTCACAAAAACTAAACCAGATCAACCAAAAGCTAACAACACTAAAGACTCACTTACTTTTACGCTACTACTCCATGGAAACATGAACTAACACATACATAAACTGAACACACAAAACGTCCCCATGCGCTTCTAATAACCCCAAGAGCAGGTGATCACTGTAGTACCACTCAAAGTGGAGGTATGGGTATCGAAACGCATGAGCAAGAAGGAAAAGCTATTTGCTCTCACCAACTAGAGTATCACAATTATAGTTATCTATGCACTGCACAAGTGAAAGAAACAAGGAGGTTGATTTAATCCTTGGAAGTGAAATGCGAAAAATAGTGAATGTAAACGTGTCCCAATCCTCTAAATGCAAGAGGACAAGACAAATGTTCACTCTCATAGGAACAATGGACCTGGGTTCATGGTTTCACTTGATCTCTCTCTCAAACAATGGTGGATATCATATTACAATATGACAAAAGTACACACAATTTTCATGCTTGAACGGTTAACATTAATAGTGGCTACAAGTCCTAAAACATATAGTTGAAAAGAAGTACTCATATGTGTGATGTGTCACACAGCTTGAGATTATTGTCACTTTCCCACGTCATACTTCTCTCCTTTTTTACTCTTAGACAAAGGATGTTGGTGGTATCGTTCCTATCACTCGGTTGTGCCATTGTTATCACCTGGTTACACCCCTCATCTACATACATCATGCTTCTTTATATAAAAACACACTACAACACTATGGCAAAGGTTTTGTTTCTTGTGCGCATAAGACCTCTCTCTTATCTACCTACACTAAGTGTTGTCAAACACCTCATGATGTGGGAAAAGAAGGCATTACCACTAGCATTACCCCGATGCTTCCATGACATATAATAACAAACCAATTCATAGAATTCATAAACATGCTTCAAAAGTATTTCAAACTATAAAGTCTCACCACAAGGTAAATGCATAACATGTATCATCTCATACCAGAATATCCACCATCGGAATTATATAGCACCGTAATCATATTGTAGGGTTCGTAACATAGAAAACAAAAAAATTCTACCACAAGAACGAACAAAAACCAAGATCCAATCTATGGAAAAGCCAAGATCTAATCTATGAGATAGGTGCAACGAGATAGATGAGAACTAACCCTCGAAGATCCAAAGACTTAACGAGATCCGATCTCGTGGTTGATGAAGACGATCCTTCCGGTGCTGCGATCCGGCAGCACTTCTGTACTCGGTCACACGTACGGAGTCGATGAAGACATTCCTCTCCCCGTTCTAGCGGAGTAGCGGACGTAGTAGATCCCTTCGGAATACCAGCAGCACGACGGCGTGGTGGTGGTGGAGGAAAATTCCTGCAGGGCTTCGCCAAGCCTGCGCAGGAAGAAGGGAGGAGGAAGGAGAGGTGGCGGCAAGGGTTGGGGAAGGGGGCAAGTGGCCGGCCACCCCTCCCCTCTTTATATAGAGGGGGAGGTCGCTAGGGTTGCCCCCCTTGGTCCAAACCCATCTAGGGCCGGCGCAAGGGAAAAGGGGAGCAAACTTGCCCCCCAAGTCCCCCCCCCCCCTTTTAGGGTTTCCCCTAAACCCTAGGGGGTTTGGCCGGCCTGGGCCTTGAGGCTTGGTGCGCCTGGCCCATTAGGGATGGGCAGCACCACCGAGGCTCAGGTGGCCCCTCTCGGGGTCGTGGGTCCACCAGTGGCCCCTCCGAAACCTTCTAGAAACCCTCCGCCTTCCACCAAAAAATTCCCGAACTTTTCCGAACCCTAGAAAACAACTTTGCTTATATGAATCTTATTCTCCGGACCATTCCGGACCTCCTCGTGATGTCCTGGATCCCATCCGAGACTCCGAACAATATTCGGTCTCCAACTCATATTTCATATCTACTTAAACAACATCGAACCTTAAATGTGTCACCCTACGGTTCGTGAACTATGCAGACATGATCGAGACACCTCTCCGATCAATAACCAATAGCGGGACCTGGAGATCCATAATGGCTCCTACATATTCAACGATGACTTCGTGATCGAAAGAACCATTAACATACGATACCGATTCCCTTTGTCGCGCGATACTTTACTTATCCGAGGTTCGATCATTGGTATCTCCATACCTAGTTCAACCTCGTTACCGATAAATACTCTTTACTCGTACTGTGATATGACATCCCTTGTGACCTAGTCACATGCTTGCAAGCTAATTGGATGACATTCCACCGAGAGGGCCCAGAGTATATTTATCCATCATTTGGATGGACAAATCCCACTCTAGATCCATGCGCTTCAACTCATACTTTCAAAATACCCAATGCCACCTTTATAACCACCCAGTTACGAAGTGGCGTTTGATGTCATAAAATTATCCATCCGATGTTGGTGATTAACATGATCTCATGGTCGAAGGATTGGGTTACTATGTATTTGAAATCTTGTAGCAAAACGAACTTAATGACTTGATCTTATGCTATGCTTACTATGGGTGTGTGTCCATCACATCATTCTCCTAATGACATGATCTTGTTATTAATAACATCCAATGGTCATGATCAGGAAACCTTGATAATCTATTAATCAACAAGCTAGTTTAACAAGAGGCTTACTAGGGACTCTTTTATGTTTACAAAACACACAAGTATTAATGTTTCCTATTAATACAATTATAGCATGGGATGCAAACATTTATCATAAACACAAAGATATAATAATAACCACTTTATTACTGCCTATTGGTCATATCTCCAACAGTCTCCCACTTGCACTAGAGTCAATAATCTAGATTAGATGGTAATGTACCTAACACCCATGGCATTCTGGTATTGGTCATGTTTTGCTCTAGGGAAAGGTTTAGTCAACGGATCTGACACATTCCGATCTGCGTATACTTTGCAAATCTTTATGTCTCCATCCTGGACATACTCGCGAATAGAATGAAAACGTAGCTTGATATGCTTCAGCTTCTTGTGTGACCTTGGCTCCTGTGCATTGGCTATGGCACCCATGTTGTCACAATAGATGGTCATCGGGCCCAACTCGCTCGGAACCACACCAAGCTCAGAAATGAACTCCTTCATCCATATCGTTTCTTGTGAAGCCTCCAAAGCAGCTATGTATTCTGATTCAGTTGAAGAATTTGCCACAACGCTTTGCTTGGCACTCCTTGCTGTTGCCGCGGCAGGGGTTGCAACGGCGCCAGAAGGTAGCTCCTTGTGACGGTGAAGCACACGTCCGTTGGGAACCCCAAAAGGAAGGTGTGATGTGTACAACAGCAAGTTTTCCCTCAGTAAGAAAGCAAGGTTTATCGAACCAGTAGGAGATGAAGGCCACGTGAAGGTTGTTGGTGAAGGAGTGTAGTACGGCGCAACACCAGGGATTCCGGCGCCAACGTGGAACCTGCACAACACAATCAAGATACTTTGCCCCAACTTAACAGTGAGGTTGTCAATCTCACCGGCTTGCTGTAAACAAAGGATTAAACGTATGGTGTGGAGAATGATGTTTGCTTGCAAAGAACAACAGAGAACAATGATTGCAGTAGGTTGTATTTCAGATGTAAAAGAATGGACCGGGGTCCACAGTTCACTAGTGGTGTCTCTCCAATAAGATAAATAACATGTTGGGTGAACAAATTACAGTTGGGCAATTGACAAATAGAGAGGGCATAACAATGCACATACATATCATGATGACTACTATGAGATTTACTTAGGGCATTACGACAAAGAACATAGACCGCTATCCAGCATGCATCTATGCCTAAAAAGTCCACCTTCTGGTTAGCATCCGCACCCCTTCTAGTATTGAGTTGCAAACAACAGACAATTGCATTAAGTAATGTGCGTAATGTAAACAATACAAATATCCTTAGACAAAGCATTGATGTTTTATCCCTAGTGGCAACAGCACATCCACAACCTTAGAACTTTCTGTCACTGTCCCAGATTCAATGGAGGCATGAACCCACTATCTAGCATAAATACTCCCTCTTGGAGTTACAAGTATCAACTTGGCCAGAGCCTCTACTAGCAACGGAGAGCATGCAAGATCATAAACAACACATATATGATAGATCGATAATCAACTTGACATAGTATTCCATATTCATCGGATCCCAACAAACACAACATGTAGCATTACAAATAGATGATCTTGATCATGATAGGCAGCTCACAAGATCTAAACATGATAGCACAAGAGGAGAAGACAACCATCTAGCTACTGCTATGGACCCATAGTCCAAGGATGAACTACTCACGCATCAGTCCGGAGGCGGGCATGGTGATGTAGAGCCCTCCGGTGATGATTCCCCTCTCCGGCAGGGTGCCGGAGGCGATCTTCAGAATCCCCCGAGATGGGATTGACGGCGGCGGCGTCTCAGTAACTTTTCTCGTATCGTGGCTCTCGGTACTAGGGTTTTCGCGACGGAAGGATTATATAGGCGAAGGGGCAGAGTCGGGGGACGCCCGAGGGGCCCACACCATATGGCGGCGCGGCCAGGGGTGGGGCCGCGCCCCCCTATGGTGTGGCCGCCTCGTGGCCCCTCTTCGTCTCCTCTTCGGTGTTCTGGAAGACTCCGTGGAAAATAAGACCGTGGGCTTTTGTTTCGTCCAATTCCGAGAATATTTCCTGTGTAGGATTTCTGAAACCAAAAACAGCAGAAAACAGGAACTGGCGCTTCGGCATCTTGTTAATAGGTTAGTGCCGGAAAATGCATAAAAATGATATAAAGTGTATATAAAACATGTGAGTATTGTCATAAAACTAGCATGGAACATAAGAAATTATAGATACGTTTGAGACGTATCACTCCTCCAATTCACTGTTGCACCATTCAAAATAAATATGTATCCAGACTGTGACTTAGAGTCATCCAGATCGGTGTTCCAACTAGCATCGGTGTAACTGGTTACAACGAGCTCTTCGTCACCCCCATAAGAAAGAAACATATCCTTAGTCCTCTTCAAGTACTTCAGGATATTCTTGACCGCTGTCCAGTGTTCCACTCCAGGATCACTTTGATATCTGCTAGTCAAACTAACAGCATGTGCGATATCCGGTCTTGTACCCAGCATGACATACATGATAGAGCCTATGGCTGAGGCATAGGGGATTTTGCTCATCATTTCTCTTTCTTCTGCCGTAGCTCGACCTTGAGTTTTACTCAGGGTCTTTCCTGGCAACATGGGCAAGAACCCTTTCTTGCTTTCTTCCATTTTAAACCTTTTTAAAACTTTGTCCATGTATGTACTCTGTGAAATCCCTATTAAGCGTCTTGATCTATCTCTATAAATCTTGATGCCTAAAATGTATGCTGCTTCGCCAAGATCCTTCATTGAAAAACTATTATTCAAATAACCTTTGACACTTTCAAGAAGTTATATATCATTCCCAATCAACAATATGTCATCCACATATAGTACCAGGAATGCTACAGAGCTCCCACTGACTTTCTTGTAAATACAAGCTTCTCCAAAAGTTTGTATAAATCCAAAGTTTTTGATCACCTTATCAAAACGTTGATTCCAGCTCCGGGATGCTTGTTTCAGTCCATAAATGGACGCTGAAGTTTGCATACCTTGTCAGCATCTTTAGGATCGACAAAACCCTTGGGTTGTACCATATACAACTCTTCCTCAATGTCACCATTAAGGAATGTCATCTTGACATCCATCTGTCAAATCTCATAATCGAAAAATGCAGCTATTGCTAACAAAATCCTTACGAACTTTAGCTTCGCTACCGGTGAGAAAGTCTCATCGTAGTCAACTCCTTGAATTTGTCGGAACCCTTTTGCGACAAGTCGAGCTATATAGACAGTTATATTACCATCGGCGTCTGTTTTATTTTTGAAAATTCATTTGTTCTCGACAGCCTTGCGGCCATCAGGTAGGTCCACCAAAGTCCACACTTGGTTTTCGTACATGGATCCCATTTTGGATTTGTTGAAATCCGAGCTCATCATTGCTTCCTCATATGTCGCAGGGTCGTCAGTGTTATCCACCAACATGACATTCAAGACAGGGTCATACCAATCAGGAGTGGTACGAACCATCGTCAACCTGCGAGGTTCAGCAGCAACTTCGTTCGAATTTTCATGATCATTATCATTAGCTTCCTCTCTTATTGGTGCAGGTGGCACATGAACATCTTCGGGTGTTGTGCTACTCTCAAATCCGAGAGAAGATTCAATACCCTCGTCAAGTTCTACTTTCCTTCCAGTCACATCTTTCGAGAGAAACTCCTTTTCAACAAAGGATCCATTCTTGGCAACGAAAACTTTGCCTTCGGATCAATGATAGAAGGTACACCCAATTGTTTCTTTAGGGTATCCTATGAAGACGCATTTTTCCTCTTTGGGTTCAAGCTTGCCCGGTTGTAACTTCTTTACATAAGCTTTACAACCCCAAACTTTAAGGAACGACAACTTAGGTTTCTTACCAAACCATAATTCATACGGTGTCGTTTCAACAGATTTAGATGGTGCCCTAGCTATTTAAAGTGAATGCGGCTGTCTCTAGTGCATAACCCCAAAACGATAACGGTAAATCTGTAAGAGACATCATAGACCGAACCATATCTAAGAGAGTTCGATTACGACGTTCGGACACACCATTACGTTGTAGTGTTCCCGGCGATGTCAACTGTGAAAGTATTCCGCATTTCTTTAAATGCATGCCAAACTCGTAACTCAGATATTCACCTCCGCGATCGGAACGCGGAAACTTAATCTTCCTGTTACGCTAATTTCCAACTTCACTTTGGAATTCCTTAAACTTCTCGAAAGTTTCGGACTTATGTTTCATAAAGTAGATATACCCATATCTACTCAAGTAATCCGTGAAAGTAAGAACATAACAATATCCACCACTCGATGCTACACTCGTTGGACCGCACACATCGGTATGTATTGTTTCCAATAAGTCTGTAGCTCGCTCCATTATCCCAGAGAATGGAGTCTTAGTCATTTTTACCATTAGACATGCTTCGCATCTTTCAAGTGATTCAAAATCAAGTGATTCTAGAAGTCCATCGGAATGGAGTTTCTTCATGCGTTTCACTCCAATGTGACCAAGACGACAGTGCCACATGTATGTAGAATTATCATTCAATTTTATTCATTTAGCATCAATGTTATGAACATGTGTATCACTACTATCGAGATTTAATAAGAATAAACCATTCATCTCAGGCACATGACCATAAAAGATATTACTCATATAAATCAAACAACCATTATTCTCAGACTTGAATGAATAACCGTCTTGCAATAAACAAGATCCAGATATAATGTTCATGCTTAACACAGGCACCAAATAACAATTATTTAGATTTAAAACTAATCCCGAAGGTAGATGAAGAGGGAGCGTGCCGACGGCGATCACATCAACCTTGGAGCCATTTCCAACGCGCATCATCACCTCGTCCCTCACTAGTCTTTGTTTATTCCGCAGTTCCTGTTTCGAGTAACAAATATGAGCAACCGAACCAGTATCAAATACCCAGGCACTACTACGATTAGTAGTAAGATACACATCAATAACATGTATATCAAATATACCTTTCTTCTTGATGTTGCCGTTCTTCAGATCTGCCAGGTACTTGGAGCAGTTCCGCTTCCAGTGCCCATCACCCTTGCAGTAATAGCACACAGTATCAGGCTGAGGGCCAGCCTTGGGCTTCTTAGGAGGCGCGGCAGCTTTCTTGTCGCCCTTCTTTAAGTTGCCCTTGTCCTTAGGCTTGCCCTACTTCTTGAAATTTGTGGTCTTATTGACCATCAACACTTGGTGCCCTTTATTAATCTCCACTTCAGCAGTTTTCAACATTGAGAAGAGTTCAGGCAACATCTTATTAATGCATTGCATGTTGTAGTTCATCACGAAGTTCTTGTAACTAGGTGGAAGTGATTGGAGGACACGATGAATCCCCGACGCATTAGGAATCGTTATTCCCAAATCTTGGAGTTTGTTCGCGTGCCCAGACATTTTGAGCACGTGCTCGCTAACGGAGCTGCCCTCTTCCATCTTACAGTTAAAGAACTTTTCAGAGGCTTCATAGCTTTCCACGGCCGAATGAGTTTCAAATATCATTTTCAGCTCATTGATTATATCATGTGGCTCGCGGTTCTCAAAGCGCGTCTGAAGCTCTGATTCTAAACCGTACAGGATGGCACACTGAACTGTGGAGTAATCATGCTTCCGAGTGAGGAAAACATTTTTCACCTCATCGGGAGCATTCTCTGCAGGTGGGTCACCTAGCGGTGCATCGAGCACATAGGTATTCTGACCAGCATTGTAACATCCCAAATTTTCAAACAAAGAAGAAATTCAATTTCCCTTTTTCCAAATTTTGGAACCAACAAAAACTTTTATTAATTTAAGTTTGATACCTAGTGATCATACTTATATGTTGTGTTATTGCCATGATTGATTGTTGAAGTATTTTGAAATACATAAAACCCTAAACCCTAACTTTCTCAAAAACCAAATAAGATCAAATAGGAAGAAACTAAAAGAAAATAAAAAGACATATGTGGGCAAGTGGCCCTAATATGCAAATCTTGACTAATACCCTTTTTACCTTACTAAATGATGGTGAACCATTGTTAAACCACACTAAACCCTAAACCTCACCCCTCTTCTCACCATCCATTATAAACAAAATAAGAAAGGAAAGTAAATTAAAAAGAAAAGGCCTATGTGCCTATGGCTACTTTTGTGAAACTTTTATTTAGACCTTTCTACCTTTGCTAGATGGTTTGAAAATATTAAGAAACCCTACCTAGCACTCAACAAATTCAATCCAAGGTGAAACAAAAGAAAATAAAGAAAAATCCAAAATGTCCATAGAGGCAAATGAGAGGAAATGGCCAAAAATGCAAAATTGAGCAAAAGGCCACAAAACTTGGTTTGATGGCTTGGATTACATTCTTATACCCTTTTAACACTCAACCACATCAATGGGATCAAGAAAAACCAAATCAAAATAAAAATAAATGCAATTTCCAACTCACATATGATGATGGTCACTTTGGTGATTTATATCATCTTACCCACTTTGAGCCTTGTTATTAAGAGATTCTTAAACCAAAACCCCTCACTTCTTTCCACCTCATCCAACACCATGTCAAGGTGAACATTTTTGGTGTTGACCCTCATGGTTGACTCTGCCTAGTTTGACCAATATAAATGAGACAAGTTGCAACATTGAAACAAAGAGAAGATCAACCCCCATTTTGAAATCTTGCAAACCTGCACCAAATTGACCACCACCACCACCATTCTACTCCTCTAATTATATAAATGAGATACACCAAAAATATTTCCAAAATTCAACAAAAATTCTCTTGCGGCCATTATTACAAACACCTTGTGGGCATACTCTAGATATGTGCCCATACTGATTTTTTTAAGGTGGACTAGGTCCAACCCTGACCCCTCTGCCTCCCTCTGCACCCCACTAGCCTCTCATGACCTAACCATGTCCTTGCCAACACTATGCCAAGCCCATGTCATTGCATATGACAATCCTTTTGGCCATGATCAATTGTGCACCCCCTAGCCTCCTCTAGCTTTGCTCACCTTGTCAATTCACCTGGAATCACCCCACTTGACCAAGCCATGGACTCAGAGACCAAAATATTGCACAAGAACTCACAAATCCTGACCATGCCGGCCCTCATGCTCACCACCCTGCCACCCCTCTCTCCCTTCACCTCAGCTGAGCCACACCATGTCTTTGAGCTTGACCTGACCCTGCTGACCCTGCCAGACATGATCTTTGGTGGAGGAGAGCAAGTGGTTGACCAAAACAAGCATGCCATTGCCCATAGTCACCAACCCGAGGACATCACCCTCCCTCTGCGTGTACACTGCATCCCATCGCGTCCCACTGCGCCACTAGCTTCCTCTCACTCCCACGCAACTACTAGACATGACTGTTGACCTGCCCACGCACTAGGACGATGCCATGACACGAGGACGCCCACGTCGGCCTCGTCCTCGCGCGCCCTGTACACAACGCCAGCGACTCCACCACTGTGCACGCGTCCTCCTCTACCCCCTACCTCCCTGCTGACGCCATGGCACGAACCAGAGAACCCTGCACCTGACGCGCCCGACGACGTCGCCACCATGCCGGCCATGCCGCGCCTCCCTCCCCTGGAGCCTATAAAAGCAGCCCTCCGCGCCCTGGACAGCACCACACAACCCAGCAGCATCCCCTTTCTCCTCCTAGCACCTCCCTCTCGCCCTCCTCACAGCTCACCGGAGCAAAAGCTCGCCGGCGGCCACACCAAAAGCCACCCCATTTCTCACCACCTCAGCCTCCAACACCTATACCCTCTTGTAGCCCTTGGAAAACCCAGCCGATAAAGCCCAAGCTCACCGGAAACCGTGGCCTGAGCTGGGAGATCTCGCCGTCGCAAGCCGGCAGCATCGCGAGGTAGGCGACGAACCAGCACTGTCGGATCCAAATCCAACGTCCCACGCTCCCCGCGCGTGCCTGACGTGCATGCGCCATGCACGCCAGGCCCGGGCAGCAGCTGGGCCGGCCCAACTCCTTTCCCGCCCCCGTGTGAAATTTGAATTTCGTTTTATTCTTTTTTCTGTAATTTACACACTGATGCATTGCTAGAATTTAAATAGTTTCAAATTTACAAATCTAAATTTAATGATTCAAAATGTTTTAGAAAGCTCATGAAAGGCTCCATCCAACCACACTGGATTCAAGTCAATATATGTCATAGAATTTGAATGGTAAAAATGACAAATCAGTAACTTTTCAGAGTTCAAACAATTATCTAAAATCAACCATAAACTATTTTTAAGTGATTCCATCTCTCATAAATCACATTTGATGTTGTCTAATTGATTATGTAATAAAATACCATAGTTGTTTGCATGATCAGGGCCTAGTCTAAAAAAATGGCTCTATGGCTATTTCTAGTCCATTTAAATGGTGCCAAATGATTTATTAAATAGTATGGGAGTGTTTCTCTCATTTAAATCTTGTCACAAACAATTCAAAAGGAGATAGATACCATGGTCTAGTAAATCTCATGTGGCATTGTTTGATGATATTAAATCATTAATATGTTAGGATTAAATTGCATGAGGTGCTTCACCTCATTTAAATCATTTTCTTAAATGATAAGTATGAAGAGGTTGACTTTGGTCAACCTAGGTCATATATTATTCATGAAGGAAATTAAATCTTAATAAGATAATGAGAGGAAATTATTTCTCTAAAGAAGGAAAAGAAACACCTTAATTAGTATGAGAGGAAATTATTTTTCTTAAATAAGAAAACAAAGTCCACCAACCTAGTATTAATGTGTGATGCTAGCCTAAGTTGTGTGACTCATGTGTGTGCTTAGTTTGGTATTCAAGTTTGGTGTGGTGATTGTATACCTCGTATTCGATTATAGACGCTAGTACCGGAGACTATCCGGAGGAGGAGGTATTCTACCAAGAAGAAGAAGAGAACTTTGATCACTACCCCAATCAAGGCAAGCTAATATTCTTGCAAAGTGCAAAGCTCTACCAGGGCAGGGCACACTCACCTATTACTTTATGCTTCATGATCCCATCCCAAGTTTTATCCTTGCAAAGTTGTTACTTTATTTATTAAAGCTTACTTTTATAGTTAACTTTGTTCTAAGTATAGAATAGTACAAGAGTATCAAACTTAGCCTAGATAGCTACAAGCTAGTTAGCACCCCTCATGACTAGTTGCTAGTGCTAAACTAAAATTGACTACTCTAGATGGGAACTTATGAAAACCAATGAGTTTGAAAACCTTCGAATGATGAGTCATTCTATTGAAAGATTTTGAAGATGAATATGACTTGTGAATGCCATGGTGAACTTTACAAAAACTGATGGTTGGGTTCGGATGCGATACCATTCCAATTTTTGAGTACCCCCACAATACCTGATTATGGGTAAAGACTTAACTAGAAATTTATGTGCTTTAGTATGGGTTCCCTCTAAACAAGCGTCATCGGGGTTATGCCGAGGGCTGCCTCCACAAAGAAATATGAAATGATGTGAGATGACGTGAAATGAGGTGAATGTCCGGCCCAAGCCCTGTGCGCTCCTGTGCCGACGGTTTGTCTTCACTGGGAGGCCAAGCTCATGGGGAGAGGTGCCTATACTAGGGTATGTAAGTGGATGGTTATGGTTGGTAGTCCGCACACGGAGTGTGATAAATCGGGGCCAGTTAACCCTGACGGATTATTGCAAATGTTGTGGCACAAGTGTACGACCTCTGCATAGGGTAGAACTATTCGAATAGCCGCGTCCACGGTTATGGACGGTTGGAAAGGCCATACTGTTCCGTCATCAGACCATTTTCAAAAATGTGGCATATGACTTGTGACTTGAACTTGAAAGGTGAATGGTGAATTTGACTTGAATCACAACAGAGTTGTGGGAATGACCCTAATGTTCCCACTTGAGTTAATTAGCAAATGAGGAGGCTTTACAAAAATGTTTGTGAACTAAAATTTGGCTTTATGCAAATAAACTTAGAGCTTAGCACCCCATTACTATAGTTGATAGTGATTACATTAGTATTAGTTTGCGAGTACTTTAAAGTACTCACGGCTGTGTCCCTGGCTATTCAAATGGCCAGACTATGAAGAGGAGTACCCGAACCAGGAAGAAGGACAGCAGGACGTCTACGACAACTAGGACCACTCCTGACGTCAACAGTTGCCTGTGGAATAGATGGACTACTACTACGCTACTTCGCTTCCACTATGTGTTTTGTAATTGATCAATAGATCAACTATTATTGTAATGAGACTGGATCATGTGATCCTTTGTTGTAAGAGAATTATGTGTTGTAATGAATGATGTTCTGTGATATCAATCTATTATGTCTCGCAAAAACAATATTCCTGGGATTGCGATGAATGGCATAATAGGCATCTGGACTTAAAAATCCGGGTGTTGACAAGTTGGTATCAGAGCCATTGTTTGACCTTAGGAGACCCTAGTTAGAATGGACGTCTGAAAAACTTAGTTTCAAAACAAAGGAAGTGAATATTTGTGAAAACTTATTCTCACTCTTATCCTTGAGATCTTTTTCAAAATGAGAAATTCATGTTCTACTTTTCCTGGAAAAGTCTACATAAAAGTTGGCACACTTGATCACTTCACTAACTTACTCATCCTAAATGGTTCACAGATGGAGTACAACTATGAGTCCTATCAGCTGGGCCACGGAGGAAACCTAATGTTCGAGAAGGATTTGAAGCAACTAGTTGAATATTTAGGACGCCCGTATCCCGAGTTCTTCGGAATACCCCTCAACAATCCATCGGGAGGACCACCTCGGTGGGAAGTTACTGCAGATCTGAGAGGAAGCCTTGGAGCCCCAATATGGGACACCATCTGGTTTTCTGTAACGGGAAACACTTGGAAGGAAGGACTAGTCAGAGCTATGCAAGAAGTAATTGCCCGTCTGTGCGGACAGAATGTGAACAAGCTCAAGAACACTCGCTTCATCTACTACCCAAGACATGATCCCATGGGAAGACCAATAAACATGCCACCGCACCCGGAGATGAACCACTATGTTGCATACCTAGACTTCATGCTGTACAAGACCCGCAAGGAGTTGGACAACGCCCTCGCCGTTCGCCAAGCACATTACCCGTGAAGACGAAGAATCCACCCTGAAGAGTAGTATCACTAAAGCACTTGAGTAGGTGTGAGTTTGTATCAGGATCCCCTTGTATCGTAGAACGAATGAATGGTTCTTCAAACCAACGGTGTGTTAGCTTTGTAATGTGTGATGCTTGGTATGAATGAAAAAGTGTTGTGGTTTTTACCCCCGCAACACTACTCAAATTTTCAAGTTATGAACTTTTTAAACTTTAACAAAACCTACCATAGAAATTTCCCTCTTATCTTATCATCTACCTCACTGTTCAGATGGCCCCTCCAACCCGCAGCACCAACCAAGACGCCATGCTGCAGATGTTGCAGATGATGATGGCAGACCGAGAAGTAGAAAGAGCTGAAAGACAAGCCAACATTGCCGCACTGCAGCAGATAGCCCAGAACAACCAAGGCCATGGAAACCATGATCACCCTGGATCAAAGTTGAAGAATTTCCAGAACACTAACCCTCCAATATTCAACAAGACTGAAGAACCCCTAGATGCTGATGACTGGCTCCAGACAATGGAGAACAACCTCGAAGTTGCGGGAGTTGAAGCCACAGAGAAAGTGCTGTTTGCCACGCACTACTTAGCAGGACCCGCAAGAGCTTGGTGGACCAGCACCCGTGCCATGAATGCAGGACAGATGATGACCTGGGAAGACTTCAAGCTGAAGTTTAGCAAGTACCATGTGCCCCAAGGACTGATCAAGAAGATGAGAGATGAGTTCCGCGAACTCAAGCAAGGAAGGATGTCCGTGGTGGAATACCGCGACAGGTTTCTTACTCTGTCAAGGTACGCCTCGGATGAGACCGACACCAACGAGAAAAGGAAGGAGAGATTTTTGAACGGACTGCACGACGAGATGCAAACTGTGTTAGTGAACATTCCGTTCGCTGACTTGGAAGCCCTGGTGGACTCTGCCATACAGATGGAAGGGAAGCTACACCAAGCCAATGAGAACCGCAAGCGCAGGATGATGAACCAGAATGGACCCCACCATAACCAGAAGTACCGCAACCACTCTGGAGGATTCACCCCAAGGCACAACAAGCAACTACTCAGAATTATCGCCCCAACTACACCAACAACAACGGAGGACCCCCGAAGCCCGGAGGCAACAACACCAACAACCCCAGCAACAACAATAACAACCACAACAATAACAACAATGGGAACAACAACAACACCAAAACTGGCCCGAGGACGGGAAGCAATGCCATTCCCGTCACTCCCAAGGACAAGTCAACTGTAAACTGCTATGAATGTGGAGTTGTGGGTCACTACTCCAACGAGTGCCCCAAGAAGCTTGCCAAGATTGCCGCCAATACCGCAGCACCTGCTCAGCAACAGCTCCGCTTTGCAGGAAGAAGGAACCAGAACAACAACAATGGCCGTTTCTACCACACGACTGCCACTGAAGCTCAGGAAGCACCACAGGCCATGCCAAGTATGTTTTCCTGTTAAATCATATCGCCCAATCTCTCTTAGGAACCTAACTTTTCTTAAAATCTCTGGACGAGATTTGTTTAAGGGGGAAGGGTTTGTAACATCCCAAATTTTCAAACAAAGAAGAAATTCAATTTCCCTTTTTCCAAATTTTGGAACCAACAAAAACTTTTATTAATTTAAGTTTGATACCTAGTGATCATACTTATATGTTGTGTTATTGCCATGATTGATTGTTGAAGTATTTTGAAATACATAAAACCCTAAACCCTAACTTTCTCAAAAACCAAATAAGATCAAATAGGAAGAAACTAAAAGAAAATAAAAAGACATATGTGGGCATGTGGCCCTAATATGCAAATCTTGACTAATACCCTTTTTACCTTACTAAATGATGGTGAACCATTGTTAAACAACACTAAACCCTAAACCTCACCCCTCTTCTCACCATCCATTATAAACAAAATAAGAAAGGAAAGTAAATTAAAAAGAAAAGGCCTATGTGCCTATGGCTACTTTTGTGAAACTTTTATTTAGACCTTTCTACCTTTGCTAGATGGTTTGAAAATATTAAGAAACCCTACCTAGCACTCAACAAATTCAATCCAATGTGAAACAAAAGAAAATAAAGAAAAATCCAAAATGTCCATAGAGGCAAATGAGAGGAAATGGCCAAAAATGCAAAATTGAGCAAAAGGCCACAAAACTTGGTTTGATGGCTTGGATTACATTCTTATACCCTTTTAACACTCAACCACATCAATGGGATCAAGAAAAACCAAATAAAAATAAAAATAAATGCAATTTCCAACTCACATATGATGATGGTCACTTTGGTGATTTATATCATCTTACCCACTTTGAGCCTTGTTATTAAGAGATTCTTAAACCAAAACCCCTCACTTCTTTCCACCTCATCCAAGACCATGCCAAGGTGAACATTTTTGGTGTTGACCCTCATGGTTGACTCTGCCTAGTTTGACCAATATAAATGAGACAAGTTGCAACATTGAAACAAAGAGAAGATCAACCCCCATTTTGAAATCTTGCAAACCTGCACCAAATTGACCACCACCACCACCATTCTACTCCTCTAATTATATAAATGAGATACACCAAAAAGATTTCCAAAATTCAACAAAAATTCTCTTGCGGCCATTATTACAAACACCTTGTGGGCATACTCTAGATATGTGCCCATACTGATTTTTTTAAGGTGGACTAGGTCCAACCCTGACCCCTCTGCCTCCCTCTACACCCCACTAGCCTCTCATGACCTAACCATGTCCTTGCCAACACTATGCCAAGCCCATGTCATTGCATATGTCACTCCTTTTGGCCATGATCAATTGTGCACCCCCTAGCCTCCTCTAGCTTTGCTCACCTTGTCAATTCACCTGGAATCACCCCACTTGACCAAGCCATGGACTCAGAGACCAAAATATTGCACAAGAACTCACAAATCCTGACCATGCCGGCCCTCATGCTCACCACCCTGCCACCCCTCTCTCCCTTCACCTCAGCTGAGCCACACCATGTCTTTGAGCTTGACCTGACCCTGCTGACCCTGCCAGACATGATCTTTGGTGGAGGAGAGCAAGTGGTTGACCAAAACAAGCATGCCATTGCCCATAGTCACCAACCCGAGGACATCACCCTCCCTCTGCGTGCACACTGCATCCCATCGCGTCCCACTGCGCCACTAGCTTCCTCTCACTCCCACGCAACTACTAGACATGACTGTTGACCTGCCCACGCACTAGGACGATGCCATGACACGAGGACGCCCACGTCGGCCTCGTCCTCACGCGCCCTGTACACAACGCCAGCGACTCCACCACTGTGCACGCGTCCTCCTCTACCCCCTACCTCCCTGCTGACGCCATGGCACGGACCAGAGAACCCTGCACCTGACGCGCCCGACGACGTCGCCACCATGCCGGCCATGCCGCGCCTCCCTCCCCTGGAGCCTATAAAAGCAGCCCTCCGCGCCCTGGACAGCACCACACAACCCAGCAGCATCCCCTTTCTCCTCCTAGCACCTCCCTCTCGCCCTCCTCACAGCTCACCGGAGCAAAAGCTCGCCGGCGGCCACACCAAAAGCCACCCCATTTCTCACCACCTCAGCCTCCAACACCTATACCCTCTTGTAGCCCTTGGAAAACACTGCCGATAAAGCCCAAGCTCGCCGGAAACCGTGGCCGGAGCTGGGAGATCTCGTCGTCGCAAGCCGGCAGCATCGCGAGGTAGGCGACGAACCAGCACCGTCGGATCCAGATCCAACGTCCCACGCTCCCCGCGCGTGCCCGACGTGCATGCGCCATGCACGCCAGGCCCGGGCAGCAGCTGGGCCGGCCCAACTCCTTTCCCACCCCCGTGTGAAATTTGAATTTCGTTTTATTCTTTTTTCTGTAATTTACACACTGATGCATTGCTAGAATTTAAATAGTTTCAAATTCACAAATCCAAATTTAATGATTCAAAATGTTTTAGAAAGCTCATGAAAGGCTCCATCTAACCACACTGGATTCAAGTCAATATATGTTATAGAATTTGAATGGTAAAAATGACAAATCAGTAACTTTTCAGAGTTCAAACAATTATCTAAAATCAACCATAAACTATTTTTAAGTGATTCCACCTCTCATAAATCACATTTGATGTTGTCTAATTGATTATGTAATAAAATACCATAGTTGTTTGCATGATCAGGGCCTAGTCTAAAAAAATGGCTCTATGGCTATTTCTAGTCCATTTAAATGGTGCGAAATGATTTATTAAATAGTATGGGAGTGTTTCTCTCATTTAAATCTTGTCACAAACAATTCAAAAGGAGATAGATACCATGGTCTAGTAAATCTCATGTGGCATTGTTTGATGATATTAAATCATTAATATGTTAGGATTAAATTGCATGAGGTGCTTCACCTCATTTAAATCATTTTCTTAAATGATAAGTATGAAGAGGTTGACTTTGGTCAACCTAGGTCATATATTATTCATGAAGGAAATTAAATCTTAATAAGATAATGAGAGGAAATTATTTCTCTAAAGAAGGAAAAGAAACACCTTAATTAGTATGAGAGCAAATTATTTTTCTTAAATAAGAAAACAAAGTCCACCAACCTATTATTAATGTGTGATGCTAGCCTAAGTTGTGTGACTCATGTGTGTGCTTAGTTTGGTATTCAAGTTTGGTGTGGTGATTGTATACCTCGTATTCGATTATAGACGCTAGTACCGGAGACTATCCGGAGGAGGAGGTATTCTACCAAGAAGAAGAAGAGAACTTTGATCACTACCCCAATCAAGGCAAGCTAATATTCTTGCAAAGTGCAAAGCTCTACCAGGGCAGGGCACACTCACCTATTACTTTATGCTTCATGATCCCATCCCAAGTTTTATCCTTGCAAAGTTGTTACTTTATTTATTAAAGCTTACTTTTATAGTTAACTTTGGTCTAAGTATAGAATAGTACAAGAGTATCAAACTTAGCCTAGATAGCTACAAGCTAGTTAGCACCCCTCATGACTAGTTGCTAGTGCTAAACTAAAATTGACTACTCTAGATGGGAACTTATGAAAACCAATGAGTTCGAAAACCTTGGAATGATGAGTCATTCTATTGAAAGATTTTGAAGATGAATATGACTTGTGAATGCCATGGTGAACTTTACAAAAACTGATGGTTGGGTTCGGATGCGATACCATTCCAATTTTTGAGTACCCCCACAATACCTGATTATGGGTAAAGGCTTAACTAGAAATTTATGTGCTTTAGTATGGGTTCCCTCTAAACAAGCGTCATCGGGGTTATGCCGAGGGTTGCCTCCACAAAGAAATATGAAATGATGTGAGATGACGTGAAATGAGGTGAATGTTCGGCCCAAGCCCTGTGCAGTTCCCAGGCTGACGGTTTGTCTTCACTGGGAGGCCAAGCTCATGGGGAGAGGTGCCTATACTAGGGTATGTAAGTGAATGGTTATGGTTGGTAGTCTGCACACGGAGTGTGATAAATCGGGGCAAGTTAACCCTGACGGATTATTGCAAATGTTGTGGCACAAGTGTACGACCTCTGCAGAGGGTAGAACTATTCGAATAGCCGCGTCCACGGTTATGGACGGTTGGAAAGGCCATACTGTTCCGTCATCAGACCATTTTAAAAAATGTGGCATATGACTTGTGACTTGAACTTGAAAGGTGAATGGTGAATTTGACTGGAATCACAACAGAGTTGTGGGAATGACCCTAATGTTCCCACTTGAGTTAATTAGCAAATGAGGAGGCTTTACAAAAATGTTTGTGAACTAAAATTTGGCTTTATGCAAATAAACTTAGAGCTTAGCACCCCATTACTATAGTTGATAGTGATTACATTAGTATTAGTTTGCGAGTACTTTAAAGTACTCACGGCTGTGTCCCTGGCTATTCAAATGGCCAGACTATGAAGAGGAGTACCTGAACCAGGAAGAAGGACAGCAGGACGTCTACGACAACTAGGACCACTCCTGACGTCAACAGTTGCCTGTGGAATAGATGGACTACTACTACGCTACTTCGCTTCCACTATGTGTTTTGTAATTGATCAATAGATCAACTATTATTGTAATGAGACTGGATCATGTGATCCTTTGTTGTAAGACAATTATGTGTTGTAATGAATGATGTCCTGTGATATCAATCTATTATGTCTCGCAAAAGCAATATTCCTGGGATTGCGATGAATGGTATAATAGGCATCTGGACTTAAAAATACGGGTGTTGACAAGCATTGAGGACAATCCTCATGTTACGGAACCAGTCCATGAAGTTGCTTCCATTGTTTTTCAGCTTTTCTTTCTCTAGGAACGCATTAAAGTTGATGGTAGGGGTCGCCATGATCTACAACATATTTGCAAAGAATTTAAACTAAGTTTATGATAAAATGAGTTCAATTTTAATTCTTAAATTAACTAGGTGAACTCCCACTCAAAACAACATCCCTCACTGTCGTGGTATCGTCACGGCATATGCCATAGGGTGGCTAATCGAAGTGGTTCCTGAGGGATCTCACGGCGGTATCCGGATGCGGGTATGGGCACGAGCGACACGGCGACGTACCCAGGTTCGAGGCCCTCCGATGGAGGTAAAACCTCTACTCCTGCTATGAGTGTATATGATGATCACACGATACAATGGTGCTCCTAGAGCTGTGTCCGGCTGCTCCTGAGAGGCTAAGGGAGACGATGGTCTCTCTCACAGGGCAGCTCTGTAGGTGGGTGAAAGTAATAAATGATCGATCCCCTGCACGAGAGGGGGTAGTGCGGCTTATATAGGCACCGGCACTTTACATATAAGACCCTATAGTTTACTGGCCGGCTTGGCCGGCTCCGGCTTCCGCTCCTTCCCGAGGCGGTGACGTCAGGAGTGGTTGAGGCATCGTGGCCTGTCCCATCCGACTGCCACGGTCAGCGGTATGGAGAGGAGGTGTCCCTGTCTCCGTCAGCCACTGTAGCCAGTACGGGTCGTCGTAAGCCCTGACGGCCTGTCCGGCGCGTGGCACTATTGCTCCACAGTGCCCCGCGCTTTACGGAAGATGGAGTCAGCGTGGACTTTGGGAACCCGGATCACCAACCCGGTTCCTTCCAGTGCAAGACTCGCCAGCCTCGAGTCGGTCTGAGGTACAAACCCCAGTCGGATATGGCTTGTAGAAGCCGGCCCAGCTACAGCATTGGTGGCCGCAGCCAGGCCGACTAGGACCTAGAGCCAACCGGCTTCCGGACCAGCCGGCCACGGCGCCAGCCGGCTGCTCCTCAGCCGGCCTTTGCCGCGAGCCGGCCGGTGGCCAGCCGGCTGCTCCACGTCCATTGCCCTATCCGGGGTCTTCCCCCCGACATTAGCCCCCGAAGCTGGCAAGGTCCTGCGTTTAGAAGGACCTAGGCAGGTTTTCCTGGCTTCTTGAATATATTTGACGGCACTTGGAGGGGCCGACTGAGGATTTCCTTTCAGCCGGCTGCGCCCTCATCCGGCTCGTTCCTGCCGGCTGCTCCCAGCCGGCCGCTTTTTACACTTGTATAGTTTTTGCTTTCTCGCAAGATCTGATGGCGTCTCCGCCTTGCTGACGAATTTTGGTTCGGATGGAACTTATCGTCCGGCTCCGGCTTGCGGCGCGCCGGAGTCTCCGCCGCCTCGGGCCCTGCGCCCGACTTGACTGGTCTGACGCCTGGCCTGGCGGTCGGTTCGTCTGGTCACATCAATGTCCCTCCGGATCCGGTGCGGTAGTGGGCGACGTGGTGTGGCCGTTTCTGGTAACGGTAGCGGTCGTGGGAGGAGTTACGGCGCAGTAAATCCGGAGACGTGGCCCACTTCGGCCACTTGGAGGCCAACCGCCCGCCGCGGTCGGCTATAAATGCCGCGGGGGCGGTATCGAGGCGGCACTTGCCCCTTTGTTCCTCCTCGCGCTCCTGCCTCGCTCCTTCTCTTCACTCGAGCTCTTCGCTGCTCCGACGCCGTTCCTCTTCCGTTCTTCTAGCGAACCTCAGCGAGCGGTTGCCCCGACGATCTTCCGCCGAGCTGCCGCCGCAAACCCGCCAATCCGGCGCCACGGGGCCACGCGCATCGATGGCGCGCCCTTCTCCACCGCGATCTCCTCCGGCGAGGAGCGGCTCTTCTTCGCCCTTCCGCCTCTCCTGGACCTCCTCTTCTTCTTCGTCCTCGATGGCCCAGCCGAGCGGCTCCTGGAAGGGTTCCTATATGCAGGAGGACGACATTGCCCGGCTCGTGCGCCTCCGCCGCATCCCGGCGGGGGTGATTACCAGGGCGCCGGGCGCGGAGAAGGAGCCTCGGCCGGAGCCCGGCGAACGCGTGGTCTTCGGCGCGCATCTTGACCGCGGATTGGGTCTGCCGGCTTCCAACTTCTTCCGCCGGTTCCTCGACCACTTCGGCCTGCAGCCGCATCCCCTGCCGGCCAACGCCATGATCCTCCTCAGCTGCTACGTGGCCTTCATGGAAGGCTACGCCGGCTTGTGGCCGGACGTGGAGTTTTGGAGCCGGCTCTTCTACATCAAGGCGCAGACGACCGAAGGCCGCCTGAGGACCTGCGGCGCCGCCTCCATCTATCCTCGCACGGGTACGTCCTTCCCGCGGATTCCGACTGTCGATTCTGTAAAGAATTGGCAGATGTCTTTCTTTTATGTGCGGAACGAGAGCCCGGCCTTCGACCGGCTCAACCTGCCGGAATACAACCCGGCCCCGCCAGTCGGCCGGATCAACTGGGGCTACAACCCCAAGTCCTCGGACCCGGACGCGGAGGTGAACCTCCTGTGGGACTTCTTGGGCGAGTGCGTCGCGGAGGGCCGGCTGAGTGCCGAGGACCTCCTCTGCACCTACATCTCGCGCCGGGTCATACCGCTCCAGTGGCGCGTCCACAAGATCGGCCATATGTCCGGCCGGCTCGACCCGACACGGACGTCGAAGGTGGAGCTCTCCAAGTCCCAGGTGGCTCACCGGGTGAACAACATCACCAAGGCCAACATGCCGGACAACTGGAATTGGGGGCTGCCGCCTTACAGCCGGGAGCAGCCGCCTGAACTGGTAAGTTTAACGTTTTTGCCGTCTTCCGGCTTGCGGCTGCGTGGCCGACTTGATATTTATCTTGTTGTTTTCAGCTTTTCACCCGCCAAGGCATCGAGGATGGCGACTTGGCGACGAAGGTCTGGACGCCGGATCACATCGACCCGGCTGACCTAGCCGGCGACCAAGCCGGCGACGACGATCTGCCGGTGGTGCAGGATCAGGGCGGCCAGGGGGAGCATAACCCGCCGCCCTCGCCTGAGCATGAGCAGGAGCAGGAGCAGGAGCAGGAGCAGGAGCAGGCGGAGCCGGCCCAATCCGGCACGGGGCCCATCCCGGCGGTGCCTCTGCGCGCGGTGCCGCCTACGAGCACGGCGACTTCTGCGCCGAAGGGGAGGAAGCGGGCCGGCGTCGGGTCTACGGCCGCTTCGGAGGCGAGGGCCAAGAAACAGCGCCGGCTGGCGCCCAAGAAGGTCCCGGAGAAAGCCGGGTGAGTTCTTTTTCCTTTGTTGTTTGATTCCTTTTCTTTCCTTCCTCTCTGTGCTTATCTTTTCTTGCTTGTTCAACTAGGGCCGCGATTAAGTTTACCCAGGGAGGCGGCTCTCGGCAGGCTCCTCCCGTCACGTCGCCGCTTCAGCGGCAAAGGAGGGAGCCAACCCCGCAACCTTCAGCACGCGCGCGCACGCCGCCGGCTGCTAACGTGCCGCCTGCGGCCACGCCACCTTCTGCGGGGGCGTCTTCTTCTGCCGCGCCTTCTGCGGCGCCTGGCGGCGGAGACCAGGGTCAGTCGGCGCGCCGGCCGACCCTAGACGACATGTTCCCGCGCCGCGCCCCGTTTGTGGAGCGAGCGGCCGGAGCTGGCGAGGGCATGCCATCTGCGGCTGGAGCTGGAGCTGGTGGGGCTGCGCCGCCTTCGACCGGAGTCGGCGGGCCCGCGCCCAACGTCGTGGTGCTGGAGAGCTCCCCGGAAGGAGCGCCTCAAGCGCCGGATGCGACGGCTCCCACCGGGCCGACTGCTTCGACCGTGCCGCCTCCAGCTTCGGAGCCGACGAGGAGGAAGCCGACCGGGAAGGAGCCGGCGAGGGAGGAGCCAGCGCGCTCGAAGGACGCCGACTCCCGGGCGCTGGTAAGGACGAAGGGCCCGCCGGGCCCAACTGAGGGCCTTCATGTGGCCAAGGGGGCCCGGCTGCTGCATGTGCCGTCTGCCTCTGACTCCAGCCTTGGCTCGGCTGGCACCATGGAGGCTGCGTGGCACAAGGCGGATTCTTGCGAGGTGTTCAACCGGGAGGGACAGCCTGGTGCGGCGCCCATGAAGATGGTCTTCTCCGGCTACCGGGCCAGCCTTAAGAACAAGGCCGCCGAGGCCCTTGCCCAGCTAGCAACACTGGAGGATGCTGACAAGGTAGGTGTCTTCTTGTTTTTGCAATTTTGTTTTTATCCTGGTAGCCCTCCGAGGCATGGTCCGGCTGCTTGGAGCCGGTCCGGGTTTCGTCTGGATATCTGATTGTTTCTTTCAGGCGGTTACGGAGCGACGCACCGTCTTGTACAACAAGGTGGTGACTAGCTACCACAAGGCCAAGATCGAGCGAGCCGGCTTGGCTCGCGAGCTGGAGGCTGTCAAGGGTGAGGCCTTCTCTCTTTTGACTTGCTTTTCCTGTGAGTTTCTTTTTTACTGACGGCCCATTTTTGCCGGCTTGCAGCTGAGGCCGCCCGGATCCCGCAGCTTGAGTCGGACCTCCGAGTTGCCCGCGCTCAATGCGCCACAAGTGAGGAAGCGAACCGGGCTGCTGCCGCCAAGCTGAAGGTGGCTGACGGGGAGCTGAAACGGCTGCGCCTTCTTGAGGCTAACCATCTCAAGGAACTTGCCGCCCTCAAGAAGGAACAGGAGGAAAAGTTGGAGGGTCTGAGCAAGCGGTTGGAGGAGGTGGAGCGGCAACGGCTTTCGCTCCAGCAAGAGGTGACCACCAAGTCCAACGAGCTGTCGGCCACCGCCAAGCGGTGGTTGGGGGAACTTAGCGCGCTCGACCGCGGCTTGGCGGGTGAGTCTTTTGTCTTATGCCTTCCCTTTTGCCGGCTTTCGGCCGTCGGCTGCCGGCTTAGGTTGGCAGCCGGCGGCAGAAACTTGACTTTTTCGAAATCTCCATCTTCGGGCTGGGGGCAGTCGGTTCTTGCCGGCTGCCGCCGAGCTTACTTTGGAACTTCGGAATCTCCATCTTCAGGCTGGGGCGATCGGATCTTGCCGGCTGCCGCCAGGCTTACTTTAGGACTTCGAAAATTTGCATTTTTCAGCTTATTTCGGCTTTGATGGCTTCTGACATGCTTTTCTTCTATGCAGCGGCCTTCCCTGAGGCGCAGGAGGAGGCGTTAGCGGCTGTTGGCAGGGCGCGGGAGGATCGCCGGCAGGCCACTGGGGAACAGAGCTCCGACTGCTTCACCATGGACGACTATCTGGCGTCCATCGCCGCCCGCGTGGAGCCGGTCACCAAGCTTGGCTGGGAGCTGCGGAAGGCGGCGGAGGAGCTGGTCCGACTGCTGTGGCCGACGGAGACGCTGCCGGAAGATCTCTCCAATCTCATCGCTTGGCTGGACAGGGCTCCCGACCGCTTCTTGGACTGGAAGGAGTCGGCCACGCGCGCCGGAGCCGATATGGCACTATCTTTTGTGCTCTCCTGGTATAACGAGGTTAGCCTCGACCAGTTGGAGTTCCGGCGCGCCGACGTGGAGGACAAGCTCCCGGCGGAGAACAAGACTGCTCGGCTTGCCCGCGCCTGCGCCATTGCCGACTTCGTCGACAAGTCCATCTTCATCGCGGACCCGAATCCGCCGTCTGACGACGAGGAGGAGGAGGCTGAGGACGAGGAGGCGGACGACGTGCCCGCGGATGATCCGGCAGCCGGCTCTGCTGATGCTCCTCCGGCTGGTCCTGGTTCAGCCGGTGCTTAGCTTCTACCTGTCTTTCGATTGTTGCTTTTGCAAGACAATTCGTTAAATCCCCGGGATGCCGGGTGCATATGTAAGACAATGTTATCGCCCTTTAATTATGTCACACTTTAATGTGTTTGTTAATCATTTTGCGTGCCGAGTTGCTTTCTTTCGACTCGTTCGCTTTTTCCCATCCGCCCCACTCTTTGGCTGTGCCCTTGCCGGTCGTACGTCCGACTTGCGATCCGTCGCCGGATCAAGAGCGGGCCGCTGGGTGAGGCCGACAGTATTTCAGTCGAACGAGCTGAATTCGGCAATCCGGCACTTTTATGAAAAGTTGCAAGTCAACTCGCTTTTACTCTTTCCCTTAGTCGTTTTTCGCGTGCCGGCTCCCTAGGCCTTACTCCCGCCAGCCGGACAGCCGGGTTGCGGTCTGTAGCTGGATCGGAAGCCGGCTGTCGGAAACCGGATCACGTTACTGAGCCGACCGCGTGAGAGGGTTCAAGCCAATTGGCGAAACAAGGTAAAGTACGCGAAAAACTTGTCGGAAACGGCGCTCTCGGCGCAAGCTTTTTCATAACTTACAAAAGGGATACAAGGGATACATACATTCCTGCTCTCATGTGTAAAATGGGCGGAGTAACCTGACATTCCAGGGACGTTTAGTCTCCTCGTCAGCCTTGTCCGGCTTGTTTTTCTTAGCCTCTTGGGCATCTATGAGATAGTAGGAATCATTGCCTACTGCCTTGCTCACGATGAAGGGACCCTCCCATGGGGATGACAGTTTATGCTGTCCGGCTGTCCGCTGGATCAGTCGGAGCACTAGGTCTCCTTCTCGGAATGCCAAGGGCTGGACCTTCCGGCTGTGATAGCGTCGGAGGCTTTGCTGGTAGATAGTAGATCTAGACTCAGCCAGCAGCCGGGCCTCTTCGACCAGGTCAACTCCATCTTCGCGAGCTTCTTTGGCTTCGGCTTCTGTGTAGAGCTTGATCCTTGGCGCATCATGCTCGATATCAGTCGGCAGGACGGCTTCGGCCCCGTATACGAGGAAAAATGGTGTGAAGCCGACTGAGCGGTTTGTCGTTGTGCGCAGGCTCCACAGCACATTGGGCAGTTCTTCGATCCAGCAGCCGGCTGCTCGCTCGAGCGGCTCCACCAGTCGGGGCCGGATGCCGGCTAGGACTAAGCCGTTAGCCTTCTCCACTTGTCCGTTGGACTCTGGGTGTGCCACAGAAGATAGGGCCATCCGGATCCCCATTTCCCCGCAATAGCGAGAGAAGATGCCTTGGGAGAAGTTGGTGCCGTTGTCGGTGATGATGGTGTGGGGGTAGCCGAATCTCACAATGATTTCCTTGAGGAATGTGACGGCTGTGGACCCGTCCAGTTTCTTGATTGGCTTGGCTTCGATCCACTTGGTGAATTTGTCAATCATCACCAAGAGATGTGTCATGCCGCCTCGCGCTGTTCTGAATGGGCCTACCATATCCAAGCCCCATACGGCAAATGGCCATGTGATGGGGATGGTTTTCAAGGCGGAAGCCGGCTGGTGTCTCTGCTTTGCGAAGCGCTGACAGCCGTTGCACTTCTTCACCAAATCTTCTGCGTCTCTGAGCGCAGTCGGCCAGTAAAAACCGTGCCGGAAGGCTTTGGCCACTATGGCTCTGGATGAGGCGTGATGTCCGCACTCTCCTTGATGGATTTCTCGTAGGAGTTCAATCCCTTCAGCCGGCTCGACGCACCGCTGGAACACCCCACTTACGCTGCGTTTGTACAGCTGGTGGTTGATGATGGTATAGGCCTTGGCCCTTCTCTCAATCTGCCTGGCCTGGACTCTATCATCAGGCAGCACACCGTCGGTGAGGTAGGAGAGGAATTCTTGTGCCCATGAAGGTACGCATCTTATCTCGAATACGCTAACCAACAGGGCCTCCTGCGTGGGAGCTTCCGGGTTCGACTGCATGGTCGCCGGGTTCGGCTTGCTAGCCGGCGGGTTCGGCTTGCTAGCCCCCGAGTTTGGCGATGAAGCCCCCGGGTTGGACTGAGAAGTCCCCGGGTTCGGCATGGTAGCCGGCGGGTTTGGCTTGTTAGCCCCCGACTTGGGCGATGAAGCCCCCGGGTTCGGCTGAGCAGCCCCCGAGTCAGCCGGCACGAATATTGAATCCGAGTCCGGTGACGGTATGATGGACGGCTTCTTGAGAACCGCCAAGGCGACACCCGGCGGAATAGCTTGCCGGGTTGAGCCAATCTTGGACAAGGCATCAGCCGCCTCGTTGTTTGCTCGTGGCACGTGGTGGAATTCGCAGCCGTCGAAGAAGCCGGATAACTGCTGGACGTGGAAGCGGTATGAGGCCATGTTGGCGTCCTTCGCGTCCCAGTCGCCAGATGCTTGCTGTATGACCAAGTCGGAGTCGCCGAAGCAGACTATGCGACGCACGCCAATCTCCTTGGCCAGCTTCAGCCCATGAATGAGCGCTTCATATTCCGCCACATTGTTGGATGCGGCGAAGTGGATCTGCAGGACGTAGTCCAGCCGGTCTCCCTTAGGAGAGGTGATGACGATGCCGGCTCCCAAACCATTGCGCACCTTCGAGCCGTCGAAGTGCATCTTCCAGTGTGTGGAATCCGGCACAGGCGGCAGGTACTGCATCTCAGCCCAGTCGACGAAGAAGTCGGCTAGGATCTGCGACTTGATGGCTGTGCGTGGCTCGTAGAGGATGGTGTGGGCGGCTAGCTCCAGGGCCCACTTGGCAACCCGGCCGTTGGCATCCTTGCTGCCGATGATTTCCGCCAAGGGCGCTGTGGCAACCACCCTGATGGGGTGCTCTTGGAAGTAGTGCTTGAGCTTCTTGGCCGCCATGTAGACGCCGTAGGTGACCTTCTGGTAGTGGGGGTAATTTTGTTTCGACTGGGAGAGCACTTCGCTAAGGTAATAGACTGGGCGCTGAACCAGCTGCTCCCTGTTGTCAGCTTCTTTGCGCTCCACCACCAGGACAACGCTAACCACTCGGTTGGTGGCTGCGATGTACAACAGCATCGGCTCCATTGAACCCGGCGTTGCAAGGATTGGCGCGGTTGAGAGCACGCGCTTCAAGTCACGGAAAGCTTCATCCGCCTGCGGTGACCAGACGAATTTGTCCGCCTTCCTCATCAATTGATACAGGGGCAGTGCCTTCTCCCCCAGCCGGCTGACGAAGCGGCTCAAGGAAGCCAGGCAGCCAGCAAACTTCTGGACGTCCTTGAGGCACTGCGGCAGTTCCATCTTCTCCAGGGCACTGATCTTGTCCGGGTTGGCTTCGATCCCTCGCTGAGAGACGAGGTAGCCAAGGAGCTGGCCAGACGGCACGCCGAATGTGCACTTGGCCGGGTTGAGCTTCATCCGGAATCTTCTCAGATTGGTGAAGGTTTCTCTCAGGTCATCAAGGAGGGTAGTCGTCTCCTTGGTCTTTACAACGACATCATCCACATATGCGTGAACGTTTCTGCCGATTTGATCCTGCAAGCATTTTTGCATGCACCTTTGGTAGGTGGCGCCTGCATTTTCAAGCCGAACGGCATAGTCGTGTAGCAATAAGCCCCATACGGGGTAATGAACGAAGTCTTTATTTGATCATCCGGATTCAAAGGAATGCGGTGGTAGCCTGAATAGGCATCTAGGAAAGACAACAGTTCGCAGCCGGCAGTCGAGTCTATGACTTGATCTATGCGCGGCAGGGGAAAGGGATCCTTTGGGCACGCCTTGTTCAGGCTGGTGTAGTCGATACACATGCGCCAGGAGCCGTTCTTCTTCAAAACCAGGATCGGGTTCGCCAACCAGTCCGGGTGCAGCACTTCCATGATGAAGCCGGCAGCTAGGAGCCGGGCGATTTCTTCACCGATGGCCTTCCTTCGTTCTTCGGCGAAGCGCCTGAGAGGCTGCTTCACCGGCTTGGCTTCAGGCCGGACGTGGAGGTGGTGCTCAGCCAACTCCCTCGGCACACCCGGCATGTCTCTTGGAGTCCATGCGAAGATGTCCCGATTCTCACGGAGGAAGCTGGTGAGCTCGCTTTCCTATTTCTTGTTCAAGCCGGCACCGATGGTGACGAACTTGTCCGGCTGCGCCGGGTCCAGCAGGATCTTCTTGGTGTTGTCGGCCGGCTGGAAGTGAGTCGTCCCAGCCGGGTTGCCCGCCGCCGGCATGTACGTCTGCGCGGCTTTGGCGAGGCGACGGCGTCGTGGATGAGCTGCTTCTCGGTGGCGATGACCAGCGTCTGGGCCATCTTGGAGCTCTGCGTGGCGCAGTCCATGGAGCGGCGATAGTCGCCGGCTACGGTGATGACCCCCTTGGGGCCGGGCAGCTTCATCTTCAGGTACCCATAGTGGGGCACCGCCATGAACTTGGTCAGGGCAGGCCTGCCCAGGAGCGCGTGGTAGGGACTCACGAGGTCCACCACCTCGAACTCGATTCTCTCGGTGCGGAAGTGATCCGGCTTCCCGAACATCACCTCCAGCGTGATCCGGCCGATCGGCTGGCAGCAATGGCCTGGCACGATGCCATGGAAGACGGTGGGGGTGGGGCGCAACTCGGCCTCCTGGATGCCCAGCTTGCGGGCGGTGTCGCGGTAGAGGATGTTGATGCTGCTGCCGCCGTCGATGAGGACGCGCGAAAAACGCACGCTGCGCCGGGTTGTGCCGATGGTGGGGTCGAGGACCATGGCGTAGCTGCCCGGCTTCGGCAGGACAGCCGGTGTGTCGCGGCGATCAAAGGTGATGGCCTGCTACGACCGGTTTAGGTGCTTGGGGACCGGCGGTATGACCGCGTTGACCTCGAGGGAACGGCGCTCTTGGCTCGTCCTGTCCTCGGGCTCGGAGGTGAAGATGATGTAGGTGGCGTCTTCGGCCAGATATCGGCCGCCATGGTGCACTTGGTTAGCCTCGTGGTGCTCGAGGTTGGCGTTCTCTGCGCCGGCTTGGCCACCCGGCCCGCCGGCTGGTAGGGGCGGGGGGGGAGGCGGTAGAGGTTCACCGCTTGTCAGCCGCTTCATGAAGTGGCAGTCGCGGGTGGTGTGGTTGGAGGGGTTCTTGCCGCTGTGGTACTTGCACGGTGAGTCGAGCATCTGCTCGAAGGTATACTTCGGCTTCCACTGCCGGTCTTGCTTCTGGCGGCGGCTGCCGCCTGCCGCGTTGTCTGCCACGGCGGCTACGTGGGCGGAGCCGTACCGGCGGTCCGGCTGGTCGCTGTGACGCTTGCCGCGGTAGTTGTCCCGCCGGCTGCCGTGCGAGGCGCCCTCAGCCGGCTTGTTGTTGTCTCTTCTGGTGGGGGCCGGCGAAACGTCAGCCGGCGCCTTGCCGGCTTCCTCAGCCAGCGCGTACTTGTCGGCGATGGCCATCAAGGCGGCCATCGACTTGGGGTCACTGCGGCGCAACTTGTGCCACAGCATGGTGTTGGGCCGACAGCCTCCCATGAAGAAGCTGATGGCCTGCATCTCGTGCACGCCCTCGCAAGAGTTGCGCATCTCGCATCAGCGCGTCAGGTACGCGCGATCCGTCTCGTCCGGGCCCTGCTTGCACATCTCAAGCTGTTGAGGGCGACCCGGCCGGCGATAAGTGCCGGTGAAGTTGCTGATGAAGGCGGCTTCGAAGTCCAGCCAGCCGTTTATGCTGCCGGCTGGCAGGTTGTTGAGCCACGTGCGGGCGGAGCCGAGTAGCATGAGGGGGGAGTAGCGCACAGCCCAGCGCTTGTTGCCCTTGCCGATGCCGACTGCCGTGGAGTAGTCCAGCAGCCAGTCTTCCGGCTTGGCGGTGCCGTCGTACTTGGGGGTGTCGCGCGGGAGCTGAAAGCCGTCGACCATGGGCTCGTTGAGGATCCGCGGCCCGAAGCATTTTGGGCCGGCTGGCCCCTCTTCTTCCGCGATGCGGGATTGAACCAGCCGGTCGAGGCGGTCCCGGGCGTCGGTGGGCTCGATGCGCGGGCCCAGCCGGGAGTGTGCCGGCTGGCGCGCGCCGCTTGCTTCTGGAGCCGACCGGTGATGACGGCGGGGCCCGGAGTCTTGCTCCTGGTTCCGGCTCGGAGGGGGCCGGCTGCGGCTGCTGCCGCTCGGCTGGTAGCTTGGCCGGCCCGAGCTTGCATGCGTGGCCCGGGAGTCACGGTGCCGGCTTGGTGTTGGGGAGGCGGACTCGGCCGTGTCCCTGGCGCCTTCCCTGTCGTTGCCTGCAGCTCCCACGAGCGTGCGCAGCTCTGGTGGCATTGACATACCTGGGGTCGGCGATCTGCCTGTTGGCTGCATTGAGCAGCTCAGTCACCCGCCTGGTCTGGCGGCGTAACTCTTCTCCTTCGAGGCGGTTCAGCTCTTCCGCGGCGGCTTCTGCCGCGCGCACGTTCTTGTCGGGGGTGTTGTAGACGGGGAGCTCCGCGGACGGAGCCGGCGAAGGAGCGCCGTCGCGGGCGATCTCAGCGCCAAGGTCGCAGCCCCTGCGGCGGATATGGCCGGCTCGGCTTGGCTCGTCGCCGCCTGGAGTGAGGCCGTGGGCGCGGTTGTATTCGCGCTGGGTGATCTCCATCTGGCGCTTAGCAGCAGCCAGTTCTTCGGTTTGCTTGAGGAGGAGCTGGCGGTGCGCCTCCAAGTCCGCCTCGATGGCGGTGGGGTCTGCACCAGGCGTGAGCGGGGTGCTCAGTTTTGCCCGGACTGTATCCAGCCGGGACGGTGGTGGTGGCGCTTTCGGGCCTGAGCCGGAGGCGTTGGGGTCGATGTTGCGCTCCAAGTCGGGGCCGCGCATGCGCGGGTTCTTGGTGGGGAGCTCATCGCCAGCCATCATGACTTGCACGACGGCGGGGCCGGCGGGAGCGCTGCTGCCGGCTCGCGGAGGAGGGCTAGCGCAGCGCAGCACCTGCCGCGGGTAACGCGGCGGTGCGACGGTGGCGACGTAGACGTCGAAGCCGCCGAAGGAGATGACGCTGCCGCCGGCTGGGAAAGGGCGGTCAGCGAAGCAGCCAGCGTTGTCGCTGACGCAGTTGAGGGAGCCGAATCTCCAGATCAAGCCTGAAGCGACTCGCTCGCCGGTGGTGATGGTGAGGCCCGTCCGGATGAAGACACCGGCCGAGGATGCTGAAGGCCCCACGGTGGGCGCCAAATGTCGTGGTATCGTCACGGCATATGCCATAGGGTGGCTAATCGAAGTGGTTCCTGAGGGATCTCACGGCGGTATCCGGATGCGGGTATGGGCACGAGCGACACGGCGACGTACCCAGGTTCGAGGCCCTCCGATGGAGGTAAAACCTCTACTCCAGCTATGAGTGTATATGATGATCACACGATACAATGGTGCTCCTAGAGCTGTGTCCGGCTGCTCCTGAGAGGCTAAGGGAGACGATGGTCTCTCTCACAGGGCAGCTCTGTAGGTGGGTGAAAGTAATAAATGATCGATCCCCTGCACGAGAGGGGGTAGTGCGGCTTATATAGGCACCGGCACTTTACATATAAGACCCTATAGTTTACTGGCCGGCTTGGCCGGCTCCGGCTTCCGCTCCTTCCCGAGGCGGTGACGTCAGGAGTGGTTGAGGCATCGTGGCCTGTCCCATCCGACTGCCACGGTCAGCGGTATGGAGAGGAGGTGTCCCTGTCTCCGTCAGCCACTGTAGCCAGTACGGGTCGTCGTAAGCCCTGACGGCCTGTCCGGCGCGTGGCACTATTGCTCCACAGTGCCCCGCGCTTTACGGAAGATGGAGTCAGCGTGGACTTTGGGAACCCAGATCACCAACCCGGTTCCTTCCAGTGCAAGACTCGCCAGCCTCGAGTCGGTCTGAGGTACAAACCCCAGTCGGATATGGCTTGTAGAAGCCGGCCCAGCTACAGCATTGGTGGCCGCAGCCAGGCCGACTAGGACCTAGAGCCAACCGGCTTCCGGACCAGCCGGCCACGGCGCCAGCCGGCTGCTCCTCAGCCGGCCTTTGCCGCGAGCCGGCCGGTGGCCAGCCGGCTGCTCCACGTCCATTGCCCTATCCGGGGTCTTCCCCCCGACACTCACGTTGCCTTAGTGATTACACGAACCAAATCCACTACACCAAGTCCGATCTTCACGAGAGAAGATGTAGCTTCAAAGGCGAAGAATCAACATGTTCATCATATCATTCATATGACTCATGCTTTACCTTTTGGTATTCCATGTTCCGAGGCCATGTTTGTACATGCTAGGCTCGTCAAGTTTAACCCTAGTATTCGCATGTGCAAATATGGCTTGCACCCGTTGTATGCACATGTAGAATCTATCACACCCGATCATCACGTGATGCTTCAAAATGACGAGTCTTAGCAACGGTGCATACTAAGGATGAACACTTTATTATCTTGACATTTAGTGAGAGGGATCATCTTATAGTGCTACCGTCGAGATCTAAGCAATATAAGATGCATAAAGGATTAACATCACATGGAATTCATAATATGTGACATGATATGGCCTATCTTCTTGTGCCTTTGATCTCCATCTCCAAAGCACGAACATGATCTCCATCACCACCAGCATGGCATCAAGGTCAGTGGCGCCGCTTCATGGTTGTCCATCACTAATAGAAACTATTACAACTACTTGAGATAAATCTATTACATGATGAATAGACCCGCAGGTCTTAACAAATTTAAAGACAACTATTAGGCTCCTATTGGTTGCCATATTACAATAATGATCATCTCATACATCAAATATAATCACAATCTTCATCATGGCCATATCACATCACATGCCCATGTAAAAACAAGTTAGACGCCTCTAATTTTCTTTGCATATTTTACGTGGCTTGGGGCTTTCGAATAAGAACTGTTCTTACCTACGAACAAGAACCACAACGGTGATACAAGTGTTGTCAAGTGCAGATTGTAAATTGAATCTTAACTATGGTGGGAGAGACAGACACTGATACCTCCGATCTGGATTACGGATTGTAGTATGGTAAGCTTTTTTCCTAGAAGACCTAGGTTTAATCGAACCTTGGGAAGCACTGCTAAATGATGTATGAAGGAAACGTCTACAAGACTTTGCTAGTATATTTTATCTTTAGTTTACCGGACCTATCTAGTTTACTTTTAAGGAGTTTGTGTTCAATGATGGAAATAGGCCAGGGTTAAGGTTTCACCTGCATCTATGCATACAAATATAAATAAAGCTCATATGTGTAACAAATAAAATAGAGATAAGATATTTGTGAGTAGCACATCCGTAAATACCCTTGCCCCTAAAGCCAGAGGTGACAAGATCCTAATGGTCCAACCATTGTCCTTATAGCCGCAAGCAACAACAGTTTTTAAGTAAATACAAAACAAAGCCTTAAGCAAGATGATTTTGCTATGATCTCGAATGAATCACTAAACATGTACCGGTACTTTCCCCTTTCTGTCACTGAGGTTTCGCGATAACACGCCGTTCTCCACTCATCCCACCTCTTCCCTTGATCCTCTCTAATGACATGGGTACCTGTAGATCATCAAAGAGGAGGCAAAGAGACAAGGATACAAGATCGCAAAACTCCTATTCAATCCTTACACATAACATAAGATTATATGCACATAGTTGCTACGAGGATTCACCCCAACCCGCAGCCCGTGAGGACTACTCACACATAATATCAAGATCAAAGATGGAAATCATTGAGCAAAATACTTAGATTGAAATCACAATATTCTTACAATGGTCGCCAATTCCCAAGGAGATCTCTATTAAAATGGTGATGGCTATGGCTATATGGAGGAGATGGAGGATGGAATGGATGAACTATGGGGATGGATCTCCTTCGGTGTGTTGCAGATGGATCTGGTGGCTTCTGTGGCTTGCTGTTGGTGTTCTCTCTGTTTGGCGACGAATGGTCCTCTTTATAGCATCGGTCCCTTCACGACTTTTGTAGGATTTGACCTCGAGAATGCTGCCATGGGTGGTACGGGCAGGGCTTGCCCGTACCGATGCCCGTTAAAGCCCCTGGAACAGCCTTTCCGAGTGTAGTCAACTTTGCCATGCTCCTGACGTGATTTCCTTCAATAATTGCAGGTCCATTTGCCATTATGACGTGATATCCTGCACAACATCCAAAAATAGAAGAGATTGCATATCTTTGCATTGATTAGGCATTAGTGGTAAGTTGAGAGGTAAACTTAGTCAATTGCTTGACTTAGCTAGGGGTTTAAACGCAAGAAAATATGGCTTTTTTCATAGCCATCAACTTCCCCAAGCTTAAACTTGATCATCCCCGAGCAAGAAATAAAGAACCATAAGGAACTTGGCGTTTAAACCAAAACAACGAGAAAGCAAAGTCACTTACAAGTGGTAGCCTTATGACTCCAGCACTTCTTCCATTTGAAAGCTTATCATAGTTAGAGAAGTGCCAAGAATATGATACAAGCATTGGTAACTCGAGACAATCACAATAAAGATTATAAGTATGAATAGCTAGTTGTAGAAACAATCACTCTAGCTTAAATAGTTAACTCTCAGTTTGCCAAGGAACACTAGAAGTTCATTATCATTAAATTAAGTATGAGCATTCATGTCTAAAGAGGTATAAGCAATGAAGTATCTTAATTACACCCATATCAATCGATCAAGGCTACCAAAACACTTACTCTCTATTCATTGTCTCTCAAGAATATAGTCATCTAACAGTAACGAGTCCATGCCAAGACTTGGGAATTGATAGCTTTTGGATTCCTTTGACAGTTTCCAAGTAAAAATCATGAATGACTTTATAAGATTGTGACAATCATGGGTCCAGGGGTGCTAGTATCCCAAGAGTGTGCGCAACGGTCGTGTTGACATGCATAAAGCAATATCAGACACTAAAGCATATGTTGACACGCGTAAAGCAATATCTCATATTTATATACAACCTTACATCTTGGCATGAACCTTAGCTACCACTAGACTTCAATTCCATCAAACAACTCCTATCAAGAGTGCTATCAAGTCTATCATAATATCTATGGAGTTAAGTATCTTCAAAGTTAAACCCTTAAGACAATTGTTCATCATACAAGTCATAATTTTAAGACTTCTTCTTGTTGTACTTGTTTGGCAATATTATTTCCAAGGCAAGACTCGGTTAACTAGATGAACTAGAGTAAAAACTTTCACAATTAACTAAGCATACAAATAAAGCTCTACTCCAATTGTTTCAAATCACTCCCACTGGCACAATATCTTAACAAGTCTACTAACTAGCATAAACAATTCGAACTTCAAAAGTGAGATACATAAGACATACCTCTTGTAGAAGGCTTCAGATTTCTCTTCCTTATGATGTGTTCCTTCAAAACTCTTAGTAGATCTCTCATAAATAATATCAAGCAAAGAGGCATTAGAAAATTCAGCTCTTTCAAGAACAAGGATAAAAGGAAAAATCTTTTTGTATTTTCGTGAATTTGGGATAGAGATGGAAAAAGAAATGAGAATGGCGACAAAGTAAGGAACTAAAACAAACAAATGAAAAAGAAAAAGAAACTAAAACGAAAAGCAAATAAGAAAAAGCAAAGTGTTGGAACAAACCAACACGAGTGTTTCAAAGCTCGCTCATAGAGCTAGAGTACAAATTTATTCAACACAAATAAAAATGCTTGAGGAACACATCCACAAGCTTAGGCTTTTGCAAGCCCTCTTGGTGAGCTCATTGTGGTGGAGGATAATTCCCACTGTTCCATTGGCTGCTCCAATGACTGAACTGGGAACTGAGTTCACCTCCGCATATGGGGCCACGAGCTTCAAGTGCTTGGTTGTTCAAGTAGAGAACCAAAATGGCCCCCAAGTTTGGGCGGAGGTTGCTTTCTGGGAACGCAGCCTTTGCCAGGATCATCGTGTCTTCATCATTAATCTTTGTGAAATCACCTCGTGCCTGCAAGGTGTTAGCAATAACATAGTACAAATAGCGAATAGCAGGGCACTCAATAGAATTTCCCCGAGGGAGTGTGCTAGGTATTTTCATCCTAGAAAGATACATGCTAGGTGAATGATTCAAAGAAAAGCAAGCATAGCGGTTTGTGGTGGCACTATTCTCAAAACCAAAGTGGTTTCACCACTCATCCAAGGTCAAATCATACTCACGGTTCATCAAACGGAAGTATATCCGGTCGACTCCGGGCTGATCCTCCTTAGTTTTGTAGTAGTGGTTCACCGTGTGCTTCAGAGTGCTAAGGAACTCGAGTGTCAAGTGGCGATATGTGGTAGCTTCCTGAAAACAAAAGTCAAGCAGACCAACATTGTTGCAAAGAGTAATGAAATCATTGCGTAAGCCTAGTTGGTTTAGAATATGGGGGCATGCCCATTTTGTCGACTTGATCTCGCGGTCCTTGAGACGGTTGAAACGGTTGAGTTGACGGTGGTCTTCAAACTCGATGCCGAGCGAAGCGGGTGTGTCTTCAACCGGTAGTGCAGCCTGTGCAGCCACAGCGCGAGCGGCTCCTTGTGTTCATCTAAAAATTAATTAGTAGTTTAGTACCTTAAGCACAACTTAACATAAAATCAACAATAAAAAAAATGATCCGATAGAAATATACATATGATCATCCTCTACACATCATTAAAAAGAATCTCCTCCAAAAATTGCGTTCTAGCATGCCCATTAAGGTGATGAAGTTCATAATATGACCTAAGTCTAGATTGATAATGACAAAAGCTAGAGCATGCTTTCGCGAATAAAAAGTTGGGGATCGGAGGAGAAACGTACCATGCTTCGATGGAGCGCGAGGAATCGAATAAAAACGAACGAATTTGGAGATCTAATGAGTCGGTTTTGAGTTTGGCAGAGGAAGAGAGAGAGATTATGAAAATTTGGGTTGCATACCTGTTCCTTGCCTGTTTACGCCGTCCGACACGCAGTACGGGCGCATCCCGCCCGTACCAAGTGCAACCGCCTTTGGAATAGGTCGGTCGACGCGGTACGGTCGGGTGGTACGGTCGTATCCCCCTGTACCGATGCTCGGTAAACTTACAATATATTTTCGAAGAGTTGATGTTTCCGTCGTCGAAACGGTACGGGCGCGTGGTACGGTCTGGTACGACCGTACCGATGTTCGTTAAAGTTACTGGTTGTTTCGACCAAATCTTGAACTTTTCTTTTTCGTGGTCACAGATGCGGTACGGGTGCGTGGTACGGTCTGGTACGACCGTATAGATGGTCGTTAAAGTTACTGGAACCTGCGAACATCAAAAATTTCTGTGCAATCTTTACGTGCCTTTATGCATCAACATTACCTCGAAAATGGCTAAGGAAAAATAGCAGTATATATCAAGAATGCGCAACCGTTAGCATCAAAAATCAAAAAGGCATTATTGCTTAATTTCTTCTCCTCTTTTCCAAGGATCTCATGAACACTCTTTATTCAAAATGAAACAAAACAAACAAGTAAAACCAAATAATAAACTTGAACAAAAACTAGATAGAAAAACTTTATTAAGCATGGGTTGCCTCCCATGAAGCGCTTCTAGTTAAGGTCAATTAGCTTGACCAAAATGGTGATCACTTAATATTTGGAAGCGGAAGACCCACTCCAAAATAGTTAGATTTCAATGTAATGATCCAATCATCATCAGTTTTGGCCTTCTTCTTTCTAGGGAAGTGCACTACAAATGGGTCTTTGGATGGTAGTCCAATCCTCACATTCCCTTCATGCAAAATGATTAGCACTTTAATAGTTCTAAGAAATGGCCTTCCTAAGATTATAGGAGCTATAGGATCTTGAGGCATGTCCACAATAATAAGATCAATAAGAGCAGGACATCCTTTAATCTCTACTACAATATTATCTTTTATCCATACAGCTTGTCTATATGTTGAATCAGCTAAGTGTAGTCTTAGCTCAGTTGTTCTAATTGGCCCCATTCCTAATTTATCGAATAAAGTTTTTGGAATTGTGGAGATGCTTGCACCAAGATCACAAAGTGCAGCCACCTCATTTGTTCCAAAATGGATTTTAATAGTGGGCTCAAATATATCATCAAGTTTAGCCTTGAGTTTCTCAGCTAGCTTCTTATATTGTTGCTCTAAATCACGGACTTTGCATGCTACCTCATGTATAAATTGATGGTACCTTTCGTCATTACCTTCATTGATTTCGGGTTGTCTTACCGTGACCGTCTTAATGAGATCTCCAACATAATACTCAGGTGTTGGAGCATTGCTATAGTCCAATTCTTCAAGTGCTTCTCCACTTTTCTCTATTCTTATCATCTTGAGGTCTTTAACGGGGTTTGGTTCTGGTTTACCTGCAAATCTTGCAAGTATAATAGTTTGTCTTTCAGCTATCTTCCCAAGTTGGGTCTCAACGGTCTTCGTTCTCTCTTGTAAAGCTTGAACATCATTCTTAATAAAAACCGTTTGGTTAGATAAATTCCCTAACATAGTGCTATGATTTTCAGTGAGCTTTGTGAGGGTACTATTTTGTTCAGCTTGAGCATGCATAAAACTCTTGAAAGTATTTTCAACTGAAGTATTACCATTGCTTGCTCCATTACCGTTGGTAAAGTTATTATTAGAAACTCCTGCATTATTATTATATGGTCTAGGAAAATTAGAGCCATAATTCTGACTCTTCCATGCAGGGTTATAAGGACTTCTTGCTATGAAGTCTATTTCCTCAACTTTAGTATTGGTGATGGCATTAACTTGGGTAGTTTCTTTACCCTTTAGAATATGTAAAATCTCATCTACCTTTGAAGTAAGTTCTTCGTTATTACCTTCGGTGATTGCATTCACCTTTCTTGAACAGGATCTATCTACATGCCATTGGGCATGGTTGCTTTGCATATCATCAAGAAGCCTCCTTGCCAACTCAACTGGCTTGCTCATGAATGTTCCTCCTGCTGCAGTATCAAGCATAGACTTTGACATTGGGTTAAGGGCATTATAAAATAAATGTAGGATTAACCAATCCTCCATTCCATGACTTGGACAGTTCATGGTGGCCTCCTTCATCCTTTCCCAAGCAAGAGCTAGTAGCTCGCGGTCTTCTTGTCTAAAACCTATAATATTAGAACGCAGTTGCATAGTCTATGCTAGTGGGAAAAACTTAGTCATAAAGATATTAGTGCATTCATCCCATGAAGTTATGTTGCCCTTAGGCAAAGCTAGCAACCAGTCTTTTGCTTTTCCTCTTAATGAAAAGGGAAACAAGCGCAATTTAATAGCATTTGGATCAACATCTTTAATGCGCATCATGTCACATATTTCAGTGAATGTGTTTAGGTGCATACCTGAATGCTCAGCGGTTGAGCCTCCAAATTGGTTCTACTGAACCAAACTTAAAAGGTTAGGCTTAATTTCATAGTTCTCCGCCTCAACAGCGGGCTGAGTTATGGGTGCACGAATAAAATCATCATTGGGGATAGCATATTCCCCAAGCTTCTTTTCTGCCGTAGTGATTATCTTTTTGGGTTTTTCTTCTATGATTGAGTAAGAACAAGTAACTAATATTTTTGGGTTTTCAAATAAAAAGTAAAACAATAAACTAATACCAATAAATAAAAACTAAAAACTAAAAATAATATAACTAACAAGGTCTCTAGTAACCTTACCTGAATAGCGAAATTGCCTCCCCGGCAACAGCGCCAGAAAAAGGGTTGATACCTCCGATCTGGATTACGGATTGTAGTATGGTAAGCTTTTTCCCTAGAAGACCTAGGTTTAATCGAACCTTGGGTAGCACTGCTAAATGGTGTATGAAGGAAACGTCTACAAGTCTTTGCTAGTATATTTTATCTTCAGTTTACCGGACCTATCTAGTTTACTTTTAAGGGGGTTGTGTTCAATGATGGAAATAGACCAGGGTTAAGGTTTCACCTGCATCTATGCATACAAATATAAATAAAGCTAATATGTGTAACAAATAAAATAGAGATAAGAGATTTGTGAGTAGCACATCCGTAAATACCATCTCCCCTAAAGCCAGAGGTGACAAGAGCCTAATGGTCCAACCATTGTCCTTACAGCCGCAAGCAACAATAGTTTTTAAGTAAATACAGACCAAAGCCTTAAGCTAGATTATTGTGCTATGATCTCGAATGAATCACTAAACATGTACCGGTACTTTTCCCCTTTCTGTCACTGAGGTTTTGCGATAGCACGCCGTTCTCCACTCATCCCACCTCTTCCCTTGATCCTCTCTAATGACATGGGTACCTGCAGATCATCAAAGACGAGGCAAAGAGACAAGGATACAAGATCAAAAAACTCCTATTCAATCCTTACACATAACATAAGATTAGATGCACATAGTTGCTGTGAGGATTCACCCCAACCCGCAGCCCGTGAGGACTACTCACACATAATATCAAGATCAAGATCAAAGATGGAAATCATTGTGCAAAATACTTAGATTGAAATCACAATATTCTTACAATGGTCACCAATTCCCAAGGAGATCTCTATTACAATGGTGATGGCTATGGCTATGGAGGAAATGGAGGATGGAATGGATGAACTATGGGGATGGATCTCCTTCGGTGTGTTGCAGATGGATCTGGTGGCTTATGTGGCTTGCTGTTGGTGTTCTCTCTGTTTGGCGACGAATGGTCCTCTTTATAGCGTCGGTCCCTTCACGACTTTTGTAGGGTTTGACCTCGGGAATGCTGCCGTGGGTGGTACGTGCGGACGGTACGGGCAAGCCCCTGGAACAGCCTTTCCAAGTGTAGTCAACTTTGCCATGCTCTTGACGTGATGTCCTTCAATAATTGCAGGTCCATTTGCCATTATGACGTGATATCCTGCACAACATCCAAAAATAGAAGAGATTGCATATCTTTGCATTGATTAGGCATTAGTGGCAAGTTGAGAGGTAAACTTAGTCAATTTCTTGACTTAGCTAGGGGTTTAAACACGAGAAAATATGGCGTATTTCACAGCCATCAGACACCCGCAGAGCCACTTATGCAATACAAGTTGCATGTCAAGCGTGGTGCAAGTTTCATGTGCATGGACAAGTAAGGTTAGCTTGGGCTGCTTCATCCCACCATCCCGCAGGATGCAAAGTACACGAAAAGCAAATGACAACAAAAGCATCAACGCCCACAAAACCATTATGTTCTACTCGTGCAACAGATCTACGCATAGATACGGCTCTGATACCACTGTAGGGTTCGTAGCATAGAAAACAAAAAAATGTACCGCAAGAATGAACAAAAACCAAGATCCAATCTATGGAAAAGCCAAGATCTAACCTTTGAGATAGGTGCAACGAGATAGATGAGAACTAACCCTCGAAGATCCAAAGACTTAATGAGATCCGATCTCGTGGTTGATGAAGATGATCCTTCCGGTGCTACGATCCGGCAGCACTTCCAGACTCGGTCACACGTACGGAGTCGATGAAGACGTTCCTCTCCCCGTTCTAGTGGAGCAGCGGACGTAATAGATCCCCTCGGAATCCCAGCAGCACGACGGCGTGGTGGTGGTGGTGGAGGAAATTTCCTGCAGGGCTTCGCCAAGCTTGCGCAGAAAGAAGGGAGGAGGGAGGAGAGGTGGCGGCTAGGGTTGGGGAAAGGGGCAAGTGGCCGACCACCCCTCCTGATGGCTGTGAATAACGCCATATTTTTCTCGCGTTTAAACCCTTAGCTAAGTCAATAAATTGACTAAGTTTACCTCTCAACTAGCCACTAATGCCTAATCAATGCAAAGATGTGCAATCTCTTTTATTTTTCGATGATGTGCAGGAAATCACATCATAATGAAAAATGGACCTGCAATTACTGAACAAAATCGCGTCAGGAGCATGAAAAACTTGACTAAGCTCAGAAAGGCGGTTCCAGGAGCTTTAACGAGCATCAGTACGGGCAAGCCCCGCCCGTACTATCCGCTCGTACCACCTGCGGCTGCATTCCCAAGGTCAAACACTATAAAAGTCGTGAAGGGACCGACGCCAAACAGAGAGCCATTCGTCGCCAAACAGAGCCGCCATTCATCAGATCCATCTACACCACACCAAAGGAGATCCATCACCATAGTTCATCCATTCCATCTCCCATCTCCTCCATAGCCATAGCCATCACCATTGTAATATAGATCTCCTCGACCATTGTAAGAATATTGTGATTTCAATCTAAGTATTTTGCACAATGATTTCTATCTTTGTATTTGATCTTGATATTATGTGTGAGTAGTCCTCACGAGCTGCGGGTTGGGGTGAATCCCCGCAGCGTTTATATGCATCTAATCTTATGATATGTGTAAGGATTGAATAGGAGTTTTGCGATCTTGTATCCTTGTCTCTTTGCCTCTTCTTGATGATCTGCAGGTACCCATATCATTTGAGTCTATCAAGGGAAGAGGTGGGATGAGTGGAGAACGGCATGCTATCGCGAAACCTCAGTGACAGAAAGGGGAAAGTGCCGGTACATGTTTAGTGATTCATTCGGGATCATAGCACAATCATCTAGCTTAAGGCTTTGATATGTATTTACTTAAAAACTGTTGTTGATTGGGGCTGTGAAGACAATGGTTGGACCATTAGGCTCTTGTCACCTCTGGCTTTAGGGTTAAGAGTATTTACGGATGTGCTACCCAAAAATGTCTTGTCTCTATTTTATTTGTTACACATATCATCTTCATTTATATATGTATGCATAGCTGCAGGTGCAACCTTAACCCTGGCCTATTTCCATCATTGAACACAACCCCCTTAAAAGTAAACTAGATAGGTCCGGTAAACTGAAAATAAAATATACTAGCAAGTCTTGTAGACGTTTCCTTCATACACCATTTAGTTGTGCTTCGCAAGGTTCGATTAAACCTAGGTTTTCTAGGGAAAAAGCTTACCATACTACAATCCGTAATCCGGGTCGGAGGTATCACCTCCCCTCTTTATATAGAGGGGGAGGTCAGCTAGGGTTGCCCCCTTGGCCCAAACCCATCTAGGGTCGGCGCAAGGGAAGGGGGGAGCAAACTTGCCCCCCAAGCCCCCCCCCCCTTTATGGTTTCCCCTAAACCCTAGGGGGTTTGGCTGTCCTGGGCCTTGAGGCTTGGTGCACCTGGCGCATTAGGGCTTGGCAGCACCACCTCGGCTCAGGTGGCCCCTCCCGGGATCATGGGCCCACCATTGGCCCCTTCGGAACCTTCCAGAATCCCTCCGGTCTTCCACCGAAAAAATTCCCGAACTTTTCCGAAATCTGGAAAACAACTTTCCTTATATGAATCTTATTCTCCAGACCATTCCGGACCTCCTCGTGATGTCTTGGATCCCATCCGAGACTCCGAACAATATTCGGTCTCCAACTCATATTCCATATCTACTTAAACAACATCGAACCTTAAGTGTGTCACCTTACGGTTCGTGAACTATGCAGACATGACCGAGACACCTCTCCTATCAATAACCAATAGCGGGACCTGGAGATCCATAATGGCTCCTACATATTCAACGATGACTTCGTGATTGAAAAAACCATTAACATACGATATTGATTCCCTTTGTCGCGCGATACTTTACTTATCCGAAGTTCGATCATCGGTATCTCCATACCTATTTCAACCTCGATACCGATAAGTACTCTTTACTCGTACCGTGATATGACATCCCTTGCGACCTAGTCACATGCTTGCAAGCTAATTGGATGACATTCCACCTAGAGGGCCCAGAGTATATCTATCCGTCATTTGGATGGACAAATCCCACTCTTGATCCATGTGCTTCAACTCATACTTTCAGAATACCCAATGCCACCTTTATACCCACCCAATTATGAAGTGGCATTTGATGTCATCAAAGTATCCTTCCGGCGTTGGTGATTAACATGATCTCATGGTCGAAGGATTGGGTTACTATGTATTTGAAAGCTTGTAGCAAAACGAACTTAATGACTTGATCTTATGCTATGCTTACTATGGGTGTGTGTCCATCACATCATTCTCCTAATGATATGATCTTGTTATTAATAACATCCAATGTTCATGATCAGGAAAGCGTGATCATCTATTAATCAACAAGCTAGTTTAATAAGAGGCTTACTAGGGACTCTTTTATGTTTACAAAACACACAAGTATTAATGTTTGCTATTAATACAATTATAGCATGGGATGCAAACATTTATCATGAACACAAAGATATAATAATAACCACTTTATTATTGCCTCTTGGCCATATCTCCAACACATATAGGTAAGTTCATACAGGCTAGTACAATGATAATACATAGAGAGATTGGATGAAGTTACTACCATACACCCCATGTTCAGGGGGTGGGATACTCCCCTCTCATGGTGGAGATAGGTGAGGAGGCGTTGGTGAAGGAGGAGAGGTGGCCGAAGGCAATTCCGACAGTGGTTCTAGCTCCAATCTTCCGCCAGTGGTGGGCTGCAGACTCTATTTCCTAGTTTTTTATCTCCGCCTCGTTCCTTCGTGAGATAACGATCAAGACCTTTTTATAGATGGTGTTATGTCAAGACAAAGATATCAACACGAAGATGGACAACATGGGTGCTCGAGGCCTAAAGGGGGCCCCATGGCGTGACATGGGTATCTACCCACGCCATGGGCCTCCAAGCACACCACGTGAGGTTCAAGTCTTCATTTTTCATAAAAACTTATGTAGAAATAATCCTAGGTACTTTTAAGTTCACGAAAGTCCCTAGAAGTCAAAAATATGAAAACGGGATTTTTCTGCCATGCAGAGTCATAATAAAAATAAAAGGGATCTTAGTGAAAAATCCCTATAATAACTTATATAATTCAATTATGATGGAATATTGCACAATAAATTACAAAGAACATAGATGCATTTTAGATGCGTCTGCTTCAAGATCCTATTGCATGGGAGCAAAGCTTCATAACAAGACATGGATTGAATCATCCTCTGGATGCTCCTGGATGTATGTTAGGGATGCCCCCTCCATGAGGCATTTTCTTCGCAGGAGTCGACAAACAAATCCAATCAAAGCTTGTGCACTTCAAGTTGCCTCCAACATCAAGGGTGTCTTCAGCTTTTTCACCAACAAATCCATGATCAATGTAAACTCGCCCCCACACGGATCTTTGAATGGTACCTTCTAGTTTCCCAGAGAAGCTAAGACCAACCTCCAAACATGTTCCATATAAAACAAGGTTGTTCTAATAAACTAAATAATTTTTAGTATTCCATATCCCACATGGCTTAACAGAGGAAATGGAATTAAATTATAAGAAATGCTTGTTACGAAACCATCTAGATGCAACATCGTCAAAACATTTAACTTCTATCTTAAAAACTTCAGCAACATATTTCCAAAGAAATTGAGCTACTATAAAATAATAATAAAACAAATGTTTGACTAACTCATATTCTTCACAAAATTCACATTCCAAAGGTCTTGGCATTCCCCTTGTCCTAAGGTTATATCTAGTCATAAATTTATTTTGAGAAAACTGCCAGAAGAACACTAGGTGCACTCTAGGGATGGACCTTGATGGCCCAAACAGCAGGGAGATAAACATGCTACACCCCTCTAAAATTAATTAAAGCAAACATAGATTTAGAAGAATAAAACATATTTGTTTCATATGACCTGTTATGTTGGTCATTGTTAGTAGTAAAATTAATAGTTCCAGCTATAGCTGCTAATTTGCCACTAAGACATCATGTCCTCACACTAAAAGTTCTCCTAAAATCACATCTCAACTGTGTCCCATCCAAGAGAACAATTATTGTTTTTGCTTGTTGATTTCACACAAAATAAATATCTCAAAATTGAGTAGCCACATTGGCGTTTCCAAGCTAGATATCTTCCCAAAATCTAATTTTCTACCATTACCAACTTTCAATTGTATCCTCTTTTGACAACCTCAACTGCCAACATCACCCATTTCCCAAAACTGGAAGGTTGAGCATCATGACAACAAAGTATGTTAGGGTTCCTAGTGTTATACTTACTACTCCCTCCATTTCAAAGATTAAGGCGTCCTTGTTTTACGTGTTTTTTGTTTGACCAAGAATTACTTCAAATATATAAAGATTGTTTGTATGAAATTAGCATCATTAGAAAGTGCTTTTCAATACGAATCTAACGATACTAATTACATATAATATAATCAAGATTTTTTTGCTTAATTTTTGTGGTCAAACTTCATTTTCGAATACGCATGCGCCTTATTCTTTGAAACGGAGGTAGTATCTATTATTTTCTTTCACAGAGTAACCTCACCTTGTATGTATCTTTTGATCCAAGACTCAATCAAACAATTATTTTGATCTTGAAGGTTAGAAATACCTGGACCATGAAAATCCTTTTTCATACAGACAGATGGCCAATTAGCTAAGTGGATTTTGTGATTTTCTTCTTCATCATTCCAAGTTGGGTATTAATCAACTTCAAATCCCACATTGAAACTTAAAAGGAAAGCATATAAATGGGGATACTAGCCAACACAGACTTAACTAATTCTCTTTTTGCTGCATATATAGGAAAGAATTTTACCTCTCCATCAAGTCATTTTACTAAGTAACCTCTTATCAATTTATCATGATGAAGAGGGACCCCTAGATATTTAATGAGAAAAGCACCTATGACACATTTGAAAATCTCCATAAAGGGTCGCATTCCCCAGCCTCCATGTTGATGGGGATCAATTCACTCTTGTGATAATAGCCTCCATGTTGATGGGGATCAATTCACTCTTGTGATAATTAATTCTCATCCCTGATATTTGTTCAAAACAAGTCAAAATCCATTTCATATAAATAGCTACACTAGGATCGTTTTCTAGGAAAACCGAAGTATCATCTGCATACTACAAAAGAATCGCACCCCTTGGAGTAAAGTTGGGACAAAGACTCTTCACTAAACTAGCAGTACATCCCTTAATTGACATCTTACAGAAAGCATCTACAACAAAATTGAAGAGACCAGGGGATAAAGGGTCACACTGTCTAAAGCCTTTACAAGTTAGGGATAAATCACTTTCACTACGGGAAAAACGGCAATTGCCGTGTTTCCCAACCTTTGCCGTGTGCCATACACCTCGAAACACGGCAATTGCGAGCTTTGCTATGCTCCACGGAAAAAGTACACGGCAAAGATTAAAAACACGGCAAAATCTGGGAAAAGAACACGGCAAAAAAACCAGCACGGCAAAGGTCCAAAAAAGAACACGGCAAATAGTTGAGCACGGCGAACCTCGAGCAAGACACACGGCAAAGGTCTGGGCCACGGCAAAGGCGGCGCCACGTGTCCCGGGCGAGTGCTCAAGATGGCACCGTCATAACGGCATGGCTTTGCCGTGTGCCCCTAACGGCATAAGGCCCTTCTCCCGCGCACACCCCTCCCCTCCCGCCAACTTTTCCCGCGCGGAGCAGCATGTCGGCAGCATTTGGGCGTGAAACCTTTGCCGTGTGCAAAAGAGCAAGGAACACGGCAAAGATGGCTTTGCCGTGTGCAATTTCAAAAAGAGCATGGCAAAGATGGCTTTGCCGTGTGCAATTCGAAAAAGCACACGGCAAAGGTCCATTTCCCTCTTCTTCCCTGCCATTTCTCTCTTCTTTCCCGCCGTTTCTTTCCCGCCATATTTTTTCCCACCGTATCTTTCCCGCCATTTCTTTCCCCCCGTTTCAGCACTCGCCCTCCCTATATATACCCATGTCTCGGGCATTTCTCCTCCACATCCACCAGCACTTCTCCTCTCTAGCACCGGCACCTTCAATTCTCCTCCAAACACCACCAGTCCTCTGCAGCCGTCGAGATGCCTCCTCGTCGCCGTACCAACCATAGCAACACGGGCTTCACAGGCGTCCGCTTGCGGCCTGGGGGCCATTTCGCAGCTGAAATATCTGCCGCCGGAGTGCGCATGTGGCTCGGCACCTTCAATAGTAAGGAGGAGGCTGCCCGTGCATACGACGCTGTGGCGTAGAGGTTTGCCCGACCGCGCCACCAAATGAACTTCCCGGAGGTAAGTTCTTTGGAGGAGGCCATGTTTCTCCTTCCGGTGCCGCAATTTGCCTCAGCAGCGGAAGAGCGGCACCACCGTCAAGGGCAGCGCCGGATTACCATCGCCGAGGTGGATGAACAGTTCATGGCACAGTGGGAACATCCCCAAGACGTGGTAAACATGCGCATTTTCTGGAAGGAGAAGCAGGTGGAGAGGAGAGCGAAGAGGGCGGGAAAGCGGCAGAGGAGGGCCGAATATGAAGAGGAGTACGCCAAAGGAGATGCGTCGGCATGGTCGCCTAATGATGAACGGTGGTTGTACATCATCTCAAGTACCGCTTCAGAGGACACCCCCAGCGATGATGAATCTATGGAGTGGTATTAGTGTGTGACTGAGATTAGTGTGTGTGTGTCTACCAATTGCCGTGTCTAGTTCGCCGTCTAGCTACATGTGTCGAAGAGTGTTTAGTTCGCGTGTGCCCAACAGTGTTATTATTTCCGAGTCTCGTTTGCGTGTGGGTCTAGTAGTTATTTAGTTTTTTGTTTGTGTATGTGTGAGTCTATTTCTTTAAGTGTTTTGTTCGTGTGTGGTTCTAGTTCGCGCGTTCCCAACCCGGTGACCCCCGGCCGGAGTTATATGGCTTTTAGGGCAAAAGAGCTAGGTATTGCCCTCCGGACACGCATAGTTTGTCGGAACGAGCCCATATCGGGCACGTGCGTGTGCCTTGGGAAAGGAAGAAACGCCGTATGAAGTGTTTCCCTTTCGGTGCCACGAAAAACCTGTTTCCCCTTTCCCGAGTGCCGAAGCGGGCAATTTTTGTGAAGCAGCTACAGAGGGCGCATTCAATAATTCAGCGGGACCTCTGCACGTTGATAGAGGAACACATATACACCGCGGATCACATGCGTGCCGCGTGGGTTAGCTTTCTTGGTAGACATGCGGCTCCGTGTGGTGTCCTGCCGATTCCGCTGGAAACGGTCCGGATTTCAACTAAGCGTCCACTTTCCGTCGCCCCAAAAATTTTGGAAAAATCATTTTTAGAACCGGGACACGTTATTTTATATGTAAAGGTAACCTCGGTTTCGCGTGTTCGAAAGCAGGTGACCACCGGCCGCTGGTTCTAGCGGCCCATCATTTCATGTGGGTCCCATTTTGGGTAGAAATGTATCGAAACAAAGTCGGAAATATGCGAGACATTGCGGGGCGTCATTTTATGTGACCTAGTAGCGAGAACAAAAGACGGATGTGGGATACGGAGGTTCTTCTGAAAAACCCTTCACGAAATGAGCTATCACGTCCAGAGTTATATGGCTTTTAGGGCAAAAGAGCTAGGTATTGCCTTTCGGACACACATAGTTTGTCGGAACGAGCCCATATCGGGCACGTGCGTGTGCCTTGGGATGGGAAGCTGTCGTGGTATCGTCACGGCATATGCCATAGGGTGGCTTAAGTTAGGTGGTTCCTGTATGGTCTGTGGCGGTTTCCGGATGAGGGTATGAGTACGAGCGACACGACGACGTACCCAGGTTCGGGGCCCTCGTATGGAGGTAACACCCCTACTCCTGCTCTAGAGTGTATAAGAGATATCACAGTACAATGGTGCTCCTGGAGCTGTATCCGGCTGCCGGGGGGAGGCTAGAGGTAGACGAAGGTCTCTCTCCCCGAGCGGTGCTAGGTATGAGAATGTGAATTGATCGATCGTCCGTCGTCCCCCTGCACGAGAGGGGTGGTGTGGCTTATATAATGCCAGTTACATTTACAGAGAGGCCCCTATAACCTACTGGCCGGGCCCGCCGGCTCCGGCTTTCCCGCACCCTGACGAGGGGCGGCGTCACCGGTCGTGGGCATCACATCCGTCTTCCCGCCACGGTCAGCGGAGACGGGACTGGCCGAGCGACGTGCGCTGGGCGCCCGTTGTCTCCGCCGGTCGCCCTGCAGCCGTGACGTAGGCGGGAATCTCTGGCAAGGGGCACTATTGCTCCACAGTGCCCCCCAACTTTACACTGGAGATGCGCTTAGCATAGACTTATTGAACCCGGATAGCCCCTCCGGAGCCTTCTCCTACAAGGCTCACCAGCCTGGAGCTGGTCAGGGAGAACGAAGCCAAGCCGGATATGGCTCGTAGAAGCCGGCCCAGCCATAGCGCAGCCGGCCATGACAGGACCAGCGTAGACCTTGGGTCAGCCGTCTTGCAAGGCAGCCGGCCACTGCTCCAGCCGGCTGCTCCTCAGCCGGCCTTTGCCGTGGGCCAGCCGGCCTCGAGCCAGCTGTTCCCAGTCCTTTGCCATACCCGGGGTCTTCCCCCCGACATTAGCCCCCGAAGCTGGTGAGGTCCTGCGTAGAGAAGGACCTGGGCAGGTTTTTCCTAGCCATTTAGTCGTTGAAGCACTTGAGGGGCTGGCTGAGAATTCTCGTTCAGCCGGCTGCGCCCTCCTTCGGCTTGTTTCGTCCGGCTGCTCTGGAGCCGGACGCCGCTTTGGTTTCGCGGATTTGATCTTTGTAAGTGCTGGAGATGTCTCCGGCATGTCGGGAGAGCGTGGGCCGCCTCCGCGGAGAACGTCCGGCTGCGGCTTGGGCGCGCTGGAGTCTCCGCCGCCTCGAGGCCTGAGCCCCGATTGACCGGCTCTGACGGAATCTTTCCGTCGCGTCGCCTCGTCTGGTCCCTTCATTGTCCCCCCGGATTTTCTGCGGGCGTGGCTGACGTGGCACGGGGGTTACTAGTAACTGCCGGCGGCGTGGTGGAGATCATGGGCGCAGTTAATCCCCACGACGCGGCCCATGACCCCACGTCGCCTCTCGCCTGGCGCCCTATAAATGGGGGCGGGGAGGCACCGAGGAGGCCTCCCCGCACACATCTTCTTCTTCCTCGCGCCGCGCCCTTTCTCTCTCTCTGCTCCTCGATTTCTTCACGCAGGTCTGTTTCGTCGGCGGATCTTCGGCGAGCCTTGCACCCGGACGCGGTCACGCTGCTCCGCCGGCCCGTCGCCGGCGTGCAGCCGTTTCGCCGCCACGGGGGGTCGTCCGTCCGCGGCGCGCACTTCTCCGCCGCGCTCGCTGCCATCAAGCTCTTCCCCGCCATCCTCTTCTTCCTCCAACTCGGAGGAGCTGACGGCCACGGCCAAACACTGGGTCGACGAGATCAGCGCGCTCGACCGCAGCTTGGCGGGTAAGTCCCATTTTTCATTACTTTTCTTCCGTCCCTTGCCGGCTTCCGGCTGTCGGCTGCCAGCGAGGATTTTTGTTGGTAACCGGCAGCTGGAAAACCTTGAACATTTTCCAACTTCCGGCTGGCGGTGGGCGGCGTTTGCTCGCCGGCTGCCGCCAGGTTTTTTTTTTTTTTTTTTTAGACTTCGATGATCTCCATCTTCAGGCTGGTGGCAGCCGGCATTTCTCGCCGGCTGCCGCCAGGCTTTGCTTTTAGACTTCGATATCTCCATCTTCAGGCTGGTGGCAGGCGGCGTTTCTCGCCGGCTGCCGCCAGGCTTTGCTTTTGAACTTCAAAATTTTGCATTTTTCTGTCCTTTCCCCGGCTTCCGACTGATACTGCTGGCAGGGACCTGCCGGCTGATGTCAGCCGGATTTACAGGCTTTTGACATGCTTCTTTTGCAGCGGCTTTTCCCGAGGTGCAGCAGGCGGCGCTGGACGCGGCCGGCAGGGCGCGGGATGCACGCCGGGAGGCTACCGGCGAGCAGAGCTCGCCGCACTTCTCCATGGATGATTATCTGGCTTCCATGGCCGCCCGCGTCGAGCCGATCACCATGCTGGGCTACGAGCTCCGTCAGGCGGCTGAGGAGCTATTCCGGATGCTGTGGCCGACGAAGACGCTACCGGGCGAACTCGCCAACTTGATTAGTTGGCTCGAGAAGGCGCCCGACCGCCTGCTCGACTGGAAGGATTCGGCTGCGCGCGCTGGGGCCGACATGGCCCTCTCCTTCGTGCTCTCCTGGTATGACGAGGTGGACCGCAACCAGCTGGAGAATCGGCAGGCCGGCGTGGAGGATGGGCTCAGCCCGGAGACCAAGACCTTCCGGCTCGCCCGGGCCTGCGCCATAGCCGACTTCGTCAACAAGGGCACCTTCATCGAGGACCCGAACCCGCCTGAAGAGGGGGAGGAAGAAGCCGAAGGTGAAGACATGGCGGACGCGGAGGCGGATCCGGCAGCCGGTCCCAGTGCTCCCCCGGCTGGTCCTCCTCCAGCCGGTGCTTAGACTTTCCTGCCTTTTTGCTTGCTCTTGCCAAAGACACTCGTTAAATCCCTGGAATGCCGGGTGTAGGTGTAAGACAATATTATTATCTCTTTTTTATGAAGTCACGCTTTAGTGTGTTTGTTAATCACTTGTGCTCCGGCTTGTTTTCCCCCGGTCCGTTTGCTTTTTCTCATCCGCCCCACTCTTTGGCTTTGCTCTTGCCGATCAACAGCCGGGTTGCGGTCTGCAGCCGAATCAAGAGCGGGCCGCTGGGTGAGGCCGATAATACTTCAGTCGAACGAGCCGAGTTGAACATGCTGGTGCTTTTATGAAAATTTGGACAAGAGTCGAGTCGCTTTTGCTCTTTCCCTTAGTCGTTTTTCGCGTGTCTGGTTCCTTAAGCATCTACTCCCGCCAGTCGGTCAGCCGAGTTGCGGTCTGCTGCTGGTTCGGGAGCTGGCTGTCCGGAAGCCGGATCACGGTACTAATCCGGCTGAGTGAGAGGGTTCAAGCCAATCGGCAAAAAGCAGTAAGGTATGCGAAAAAATTGTTGGCGCATTCGGCGCAAGCTTTTTCATTAGCATAGGTTGCAAAAGGGATATAAGGGATACATACATTCCTCTCCTCAAGTGTAAAATGGGCGGAGCAGGTTGACATTCCAGGGACGTTTAGTCTCCTCGTCAGCCCTGTCCGGCTTGTTTTTTCTGGCCTCTTGGGCATCTATGAGATAGTAGGAATCGTTTCCCACCGCCTTGCTCACGATGAAGGGACCTTCCCATGGGGATGAAAGTTTATGCTGTCCGGCTGTTCATTGGATCAGCTAGAGCACTAGGTCTCCTTCTCGGAATGCTAAGGGCTTGACCTTCCGGCTGTGATAGCGTCGGAGGCTTTGTTGATATATAGTGGATCTGGACATGGCCAGCAGCTGGGCCTCTTCGACCAAGTCGACTCCATCTTCGCGAGCTTCTTTGGCTTCAGCTTCAGTGTACAGCTTGATCCTTGGCGCGTCGTGCTCGATATCAGTCGGCAGGATGGCTTTGGCCCCGTAAACGAGGAAGAATGGCGTGAAGCCGACGGAGCGGTTTGGCGTGGTGCGCAGGCTCCAAAGTACGGAAGGCAGTTCTTCAATCCAGCAGCCGGCTGCTCGCTCGAGCGGCTCCACCAGCCGGGGTCGGATGCCGGCTTGGATCAAGCCATTTGCTTTCTCCACTTGTCCATTGGACTCCGGATGCGCCACGGATGCTAAGTCCATCTGGATCCCCATTTCCTCGCAATAGCAAGAGAAGATGCCTTGGGCGAAGTTGCTGCTGTTGTCGGTGATGATGCTATGGGGGTAGCCGTACCGCACGATGATGTCCTTGAGGAAGGTGACGGCTGTGGAGCCGTCCAGCTTCTTGATCGGCTTAGCTTTGATCCACTTGGTGAATTTGTCAATCATCACCAAGAGGTGTGTCATGCCGCCTCGGGCAGTTCTAAATGGGCCCACCATGTCCAGGCCCCACACGGTGAATGGCCAAGTGATGGGGATGGTTTTCAAGGCGGAAGCCGGCGCGTGCCTTTTCTTGGCAAAGCACTGACAGCCATTGCATTTTTTCACCATCTCTTCCGCATCTTTTAGCGCAGTCGGCCAATAGAAACCGTGCCGGAAGGCTTTGCCTACTATGGCTCTGGAGGAGGCGTGATGTCCGCACTCTCCTTGATGGATTTCCCTGAGGAGTTTAATCCCTTCAGCCGGCTCGACACACCGCTGGAACACCCCACTTACGCGGCGTTTGTACAGCTGGTGGTTGATGATTGTGTAGGCCTTGGCTGTTCTCTCAATCTGCCTGGCCTGGACCCGTTCTTCGGGCAGTTTACCATCTGCCAGGTAGGAGAGGAAAGCTTGTGCCCATGATGGTGCGCATCTTATCTCGAATACGCTTACCAACAAGGCCTCCTGCGTGGGAGCTTCCGGGTTCGACTGCATGGTCGCCGGGTTCGGCTGTGGAGCCGGCGGGTTCGGCTGATAAGCCCCCGACTTTGGCTGAAGAGCCCCTGGGTTCGACTGCATGGTCGCTGGGTTCGGCTGTGGAGCCGGCGGGATCGGCTGATAAGCCCCCGACTTTGGCTGAAGAGCCCCCGGGTTCGACTGCGTGGTCGCCGGGTTCGGCTGTGGAGCTGGCGGGTTCGGCTGATAAGCCCCCGACTTTAGCTGAGAAGCCCCCGGGTCAGCCGGCACGAATATGGAATCCGACTCCGGTGACGGTGTGATGGATGGCTTCCGCAAAATGCTGTAGGGCAATGCCTGGCGGAATTGCCTGCCGGGTTGAGCCAATCTTGGACAGGGCGTCCGCCGCCTTATTGTTGGCCCGTGGCACATGATGAAATTCACAGCCATCGAAGAAGCCGGTTAGCTGCTAGACATGGAAGCGGTATGACGCCATGTTGGCATCTCTCGCGTCCCACTCGCCGGATGCTTGCTGGATAACCAAGTCGGAGTCGCCGAAGCACAGGATGCGGTGCACGCCAATCTCCTTGGCCAGCTTGAGCCCGTGGATGAGCGCTTCATACTCCGCCACATTATTGGATGCGGCGAAGTGGATCTGCAAGACGTAGTCCATTCGTTCTCCTTTGGGAGAGGTGATGACGATGCCGGCTCCCAAGCCGGTGCGCATCTTCGAGCCGTCGAAGTGCATCTTCCAGTGCGTGGAGTCAGGTACAGGCGGCAGGTACTGCATCTCGGCCCAGTCGATGAAGAAGTCGGCTAGGATTTGTGACTTGATGGCGGTTCTTGCTTCGTAGAGGATGGAGTGGGCTGCCAGCTCCAGGGCCCACTTCGCAACCCGGCCATTGGCGTCCTTGCTGCCAATGATTTCCGCCAATGGCGCTGTGGCCACCACCTTGATGGGATGCTCTTGGAAATAGTGCTTGAGCTTCTTGGTGCCATGTACACACCATAGGTGACCTTCTGGTAGTGGGGGTAGTTTTGCTTCGATTGGGAAAGCACCTCGCTGAGGTAGTAGACTGGGCGCTGAACCGGCTGCTCCCTGCCGGCTTCATTGCGCTCCACCACCAGCAAAACGCTAACCACTCGATTGGTGGCTGCGATGTACAATAGCATCGGCTCCTTTGAAGCCGGCGATGCCAGGACGGGTGCGGTTGACAGCACCCGCTTTAAGTCACGGAAGGCTTCGTCCGCCTACGGTGACCAGACAAATGTGTCCGATTTCTTGAGCAACTGGTACGGGGGAAGTGCCTTCTCCCCCAGCCGGCTGACGAAGCGGCTCAAGGAGGCCAGGCAACCAGTGAACTTCCGAACGTCCTTGAGGCACTGCGGCAGTTCCATCTTCTCGAGGGCACTGATCTTTTCCGGGTTGGCTTCAATCCCTCGCTGAGAGACGAGGTAGCCAAGGAGTTGGCCGGCTGGCACGCCGAAGGTGCACTTGGCCGGGTTGAGCTTCATCCGGAATCTTCGCAGATTGGTGAAGGTCTCTCTCAGATGATCAAGGAGGGTAAGCTTCTCCTTGGTCTTTACAACGACATCATCCACGTATGCGTGGACATTTCTGCCGATTTGATCATGGAAGCATCTCTGCATGCACCTTTGGTAGGTGGCGCCTGCATTTTTCAAGCCGAACGGCATAGTCATGTAGCAATAATCCCCGTACGGGGTAATGAACGAAGTCTTTATTTGATCATCCGGATTCAGAGGAATCTGGTGGTAGCCTGAATAGGCATCTAGGAAAGACAACAATTCACAGCCGGCTGTAGAGTCTATGACTTGATCTATGCGCGGCAGGGGGAAGGGGTCCTTCGGGCACGCCTTGTTCAGGCTGGTGTAGTCGATACACATGCGCCAGGTGCCGTTCTTCTTCAAGACCAGGACCGGGTTCGCCAACCAGTCCGGGTGCAGTACTTCCATGATGAAGCTGGCTGCGAGCAGCCGGGCGATTTCTTCACCGATGGCCTTCCTTCTTTCTTCGGCGAAGCGGCGAAGGGGCTGCTTCACCGGCTTGGCCTCTGGCCTGACGTGGAGGTGGTGCTCAGCCAACTCCTTCGGTACACCCAGCATGTCCCGTGGAGACCATGCGAAGATGTCCCGATTCTCACGGAGGAAGTCGGTGAGCTCGCCTTCCTATTTGCTGTCCAAGCCGGCACCAATGGTGACGAACCTGTCCGGCTGCGCCGGGTCCAGCAGGATCTTCTTGGTGTCATTGGCTGGCTGGAAGTGAGTCGTCCCAGCCGGGTTGCCGACAGCCGGCATGCCCGTCTGCGTGGCCTTGGCCATGGCGACGGCGTCATGGATGAGCTGCTTCTCGGCAGCGATGACCAGTGTCTGAGCCATCTTTGAGCTCTGCGTGGCGCACTCCATGGAGCGGCGATAGTCGCCAGCTACGGTTATGACCCCTTTCGGGCCCGGAAGCTTCATCTTTAGGTAGCCGTAGTGGGGCACCGCCATGAACTTGATCAAAGCCGGCCGGCCCAGGAGCGCGTGGTAGGGGCTGGCCAGGTCCACCACCTCGAACTCGACCTTCTCGGTGCGGAAGTGGTCTGGCTTGCCGAACATGACCTCCAGCGTAATCCGGCCAATCGGCTGGCAGGAGTGGCCTGGCACGATGCCATGGAAGACGGTAGGGGTGGGGCGCAGCTGGCTCTCCTGGATGCCCAGCTTGCGGGCAGTGTCGCGGTAGAGGATGTTGATGCTGCTACCGCCGTCGATGAGGACGCGCGAGAAACGCACGCTGTGCCGGCTTGTGCCAATGGTTGGGTCGAGGACCATGGCGTAGCTTCCCGGCTTCGGCAGGACAGCCGGTGTGTCGCGGCGATCAAAAGTGATGGCCTGCTCTGACCAGTTTAGGTACTGGGGGACCGGCGGTATGACCGCGTTTACCTCGAGGGAACGGCGCTGCTGGCTCGTTTTGTCCTCGGGCTCGGAGGTGAAGACAATGTAGGTGGCGTCTTCGGCCAAGTATCGGTTGTGGTGCACTTGGTTAGCCTCGTGGTGCTCGAGGTTGGCGTTCTCTGCGCCGGCTTGGCCACCCGGCCCGCCGGCTGGTGGGGGTGGGGGTGGCGGCAGCAGTAGCTCGCCGCTGTTTAGCCGCTTGGTGAAGTGGTAGTCGCGGGTGGTGTGGTTGGACGGGTTCTTGCCGCTGTGGTACTTGCACGGCGTGTTGAGCATTTGCTCGAACGTGAACTTCGGCCTCCAGGGCCGGTCTTGCTTCTGGCGCCGGCTTCCTCCAGCTGCCGCCTGGTCCGTCACGGCTACCACGTGGGCGGAGCAGTACCGGCGGTCCGGCTGGTCGCTGTGCCTCTTGCCGCGGTAGTTGTCGCGGCGGCTGCCTTGCGAGGCTCCTTCGGCCGGCTTGTGCTCGGCCGGCTTGGCTTGATCGCGCCGAGGCGCGGCTGGCGAATTGTTGACCACGCCCTGGCCGGCTTCCTCAGCCAACACGTATTTGTCCGCGATGGCCATCAGGGCCGCCATGGTCTTGGGGTCGCTGCGGCGCAGCTTGTGCCACAGCATCGTGTTGGGCCGGCAGCCGGCCATGAAGAAGCTAATGGCCTGGATCTCGTGCACACCATCGCAGGAGTTGCGCATCTCGCACCAGCGCGTCAGGTATGCGCGGTCCGTCTCGTCCGGCTCCTGCTTGCACATCTCCAGCTGGCGGGGGTGACCCGGCCGACGATAGGTGCCGGTGAAGTTGCTGATGAAGGCCTCCTCGAAGTCCAGCCATCCGTTGATGCTGCCGGCTGGAAGGTTGTTGAGCCAGGTGCGGGCGGAGCTGACCAACATGAGGGACGAGTAGCACACAGCCCAGCGCTTGTTGCCGCGGGCGATGCCGACTGCGGTGGAATAGTCCAGCAGCCAGTCCTCCGGCTTGGCGGTGCCGTCGTACTTGGGGGTGTCCCTGGGGAGCAGGAAACCATCCATGACCGGCTCGCCTAGGATGCGCGGGCCGAAACATTTCGGGCCGGCTGGCCCTTCTTCCTCCGCGATGCGGGATTCCGTGAGCCGGTCGAGGCGGTTTCTGGCATCAATCGGCTCGACGCGCGGGCCCAGCTGGGAGTGGGCCGGCTGGCGACCGCCGCTGGCTTCGGGAGCCGGCTGATGTGGCCGCCTTGGCGCCGGTTGCTCGGAGTTGTACTCCTGGCTTCTGCTTGGTGGTGGCCGGCTGTGGCCGCTTGCGCCGCTTCTCAGCCGGCTCTGCCGACTCGGGCTAGCGTGAGTGGCTTGGGAGTCCCTGCGCCGGCTTGGCGCGGGAGAGGACGACTCCGCCGTGTCCCTGGGGCCGCCTCCGTTGCGGCCGGCTGCAACATGGACATTGCCGGCGTACGTTGGGTTTTTCTGCTGCTCGGAGGCCATGTGGAGCAACTCCGTTACCCGCCTCGTCTGGCGGTGCAGCTCTTCGCCCTCTAGGCGGCTCAGCTCTTCTGCGGCAGCTTCGGCTGCGCGCATGTTCTTCTCGGGGGTGTTGTAGATAGGCAGCTCCATGGAAGGAGCCGGCGAATCGGCGCCGTCGTGATCGATCTCGGCGCCTAGGCCGCCTCCTCTGCGGCGGATCTGGCCGGCTCGGCTGGGATCGTTGCTGGCCGGCGTGAAGCCGTGGGCACGGTTGAACTCGCGCCTGGTGATTTCCAGCTGGTGCTTGGCAGCAGCCAGCTCATCTACCCTGCGTCAGGAGGAGCTAGCGGTGCGCCTCCAGATCTGCCTCGATGGTGGTGGGGTCTGCGCCGGCGGTGAGCGGAGTGCTCAGCCTGGCCCTGGTCGCGTCCAGCTGGGACGCTGGTGGCGGTGCCCTTGCGCCGGAGGTGGAGCCGCCGCCGTCGGTGTTGCGCTCCAGATGAGGGCCGCGGGTGCGCGTGGTCCTGGTGGCGTTTTCGTCGCCTGTTGCCATAACCTCCTGCACGACGCAGGGGCTGGCGAGGGTGTTGCTGGCGCCGGCTCCTGGGGGAAGGCTTGCACAGCGCAGCACCTGCTGCGAGTAGCGCGGAGGCGCGATGGCTACGACATAGACTTCGTGGCCGCCGAAGGAGATGACGCTGCTGTAACATCCTAAATTTTTAAAACAAAGAAGAAAATGAATTTCCTTATTTCAAATTTTGGAGCCAACAAAAACTTTATGTGAATCACTTGATATGCATAGTACTCAAGTATGCATGATGTGATTTGGCCATGATAGTTTGTTTGATCTTTTGAACATGTTTCTATGCCCTAAACCCTACCCTTCTCAAAACCAAAGAGGAACAAATAAAAAGAAAACCAAATAAAAGAGAAAGCATATGTGGGCCTATGGCCAGATTTACAAATCTTGACCTATGCCTTTTTACTTTACCAAAATGGTTGTGAACCATTGTTAAACCCAACTAAACCCTAAACCTTGATCATTTGGATCAAGGAGAAATAAAGAAAAAGAAAAGAAAATAAGAATAACCCCACATATAAGCCTATGGCCATATTTGTAAATGAAGGCCTGTGCCATATCTTGCTTTGTGACAATTATTTGAAAACATTAATAAACCCTACCTAGTACTCAACAATTCAAATCCAAGGTGAAACAAACGGAAATAAAAAAAATATCCATAGAGGTAAATGAAAGGGAATGGCAAAATTGCAAATTTGAGCAATTGACCTCAATACTTGGTTTGATTGATTTGAAACACCACCCTATACCATTTCAACACTCAACAACCTCAATTGGATCAAAGAAAATCAAACCAAAAAGAAAAGAAATGAAATTTCCAAGTTACATGTGATAATGGTCACTTGTGCAAATTTTAGCATCTTACCCACTTTGAGCCCCTGGATTAAGAGATTCTTAAACCAAACTCTCTGAACTCTTTGCACCTCATCCAAGACCTCATCAAGATGAACAACTTTGGTAAAGACCAACATAGCAAAATCTTTCTCCATTGCTTAATATAAGAGTGCAAAGTGGCAACACCAAATCAGAAATAAGATCATCCCCATTTTGGATTTTCTCAAACTAGCTTCATTTTGCACACCACCACCACCAACTTGTGCCAAATATTATTTGAATCAACTCCACCAAAAATCTTTGCAAAATTCAAAAATATTTCTCTTGCGGCCATTTGGTCGAACACATTGTGTGCAACCTTCTGCCAACTCCACACACCTCAATATCTAGCATATTTTTGCCCTAACCATCAACCCTATGTCACCATTAGTCCTCTCTCTCACTCATTGCATGATGCCAGGCCTGGAGACACACAGTATTGCATGAGATCATCATGTACCACACCATGCCGAGCACTCATGCCAACATCATGCCATCATCATCTCCCTCTCTCTATGGTCACCCTCACTTTGTCAAAGAGACTCACCACACTCCACTGAGCATGCGTGTACTCGCCCTAGTCGAAAAGGAGACGTGCACAGCTCAGAACGTGACGCGTCCGTACGCGCCCAGACACGCCCAGGCCATGCCAGAGCGTGCACGCGCACGACACTGGACGCGCCAGTGCGCACGCTCGCCCCGTTGCATCCGTCCGTCCCTCACCTTCTCCTCTCGCACGTGCAATCACCACACCATCTGCTCCCTCCAGGACAACCCCACTGGCCTGCGCTCGCCTTGTAGCAGACGCCATCGTCGACGCTCGCCGCCACGGTACTGCGGGGACGACGATGTCGCCCGAGCCACTCCGTCCATCCCCTGCTGCACAACGACGCACACCAGGACCGCCATGACGCCAGGAACAGTTCTGCATCCATGCCCACTCCTCAGAGCCGATGTAGCAATGTCGCCGTCGATGACCTGCCCTGTGCGCCTCGGCCACCCCTCGACCCTATAAATTGGAGCCTCCCCTTCATCCTCTGAGCACACCAGTCGCTTCCCCTCTCCCTCCTGAGCTTCCTCGACCACCTCCCCCTCCACATTGCCCCCAGAGCCGCCCCAATTTCCCGCCGGAGCCCCGCCAGCACCCTGCAAGCTCGCCGTCGATTGGAGTTGTCCCTGGAGAAGCCGCCGGTACCAGAAGCCTCGCCATCGTCTTCCACGTCAAGCGCCGCCAACGCCGACCCTCACCGGAGCCCAGGTGAGCCGCCGACCCCCCACCACCGTCGCGGCCAGGGTAGGGTCTCGTCGGAGACGACGATGACTGCGCGCCGTTGGATCGCGTTCTAATCCAACAGCTCACGCTGCGTACCGTTTCGGGCTGGCTAAATAGACACTGACGAGTGGACCCCGCCGTCAGGCCACTCGTGTCCCGCGTGGTAGCCCATCTGGGCCGGCCCATTTCCTTTTTCGCTGGCCCAGTTAGTTTCCCGCCAAGCCCGTTAATTCAAACTCGATTTAATTCTTTTAGTCTAAATTCAAATACTGGTGCTTTGCTAAAATTTGAATAAAACAAAATCCACCAATCCAATTGGAGTGAATCCAATTTTGTATGAAAGTAGATGAATAGCTCTAACCAACCCCACTAGTATCAAACCCAAATTCATTGGAGATCACTTGCACTAAAAATAACAAGGCAGAGCCTTTTTCAAATTCAAACAATTATTAAAAATCAACCATAAATGATTTTGAGTTGATTCCAACTCTCAAAAATCACATTTCATTTTGTCTAATTGATTATGTAAAAACATAACATAGTTGTTTACATGATCATGGGCTAGATTCAAATAGTGGCTATGTGGCCATTTCTAGCTCATTTTAAATTATTCAAAAATAGTATTTCAAATTGTATGAGAGGTAGCCTCTCATTTAAATCACTTTCTCAAGTAATTCAATGTGAGATGATGACCTTGGTCTTCATGACCTCATATGTTATTACTTGAGAATATTAAATCATTTCCAAGGTAGTATTGAAATTGTATGAGATGTAGTATCTCATTTAAATCATTTTCCCAAATGGATGAATATGAAGTGGTGACTTTGGTCAACATGATCTCATACTTTATCATTTGAGGAAATTAAATCTTAACAAGGTTCAATGAGAGGAAATTATTTTTCTTAAAAACGAAACAAAATCAACCACCATGTGAATGAGGAGGTGATGCTAGAATAGCTTGTGTGAACCATTTGTGTGTTTAGCCTAGCCCTTAAGAATTGTTCGGTGATTGTATACCTCGTATCCGTTTATAGACGCTAGTACTGAGGACTACCAGGAGGAGGAGGTCTACTACGAGGAAGAAGAAGAAAACTTTGATCACTGTACCAATCAAGGCAAGCTATATTATTGCAAGCTATTACCAAGCTACCCTAATGCAAAGCTCTACTAGAGCAAGGCATCATTGCAATATTATTTTATGTTTAAGGATCCAATCCCAAGTTTTATTCTTACAAGCTTTACTTTGGTTTATCAAAGTTTATTTTGTTCATAATTCACTTGGGTCTAGATATGAAGTATTACAAGAGTATCCAAGTTAGCTTAGAGAACAACAAGTTAGTTAGCACCCCTCATGGCTAATTGCTAGTGCTAAACTAAAATTGACTACTCTAGATGGGAAACATGTGAATCAAATGACTTTGAAAACCTTGGAATGATGATTCATTCTATTGAAAGATTTTGAAGGTGAATATGACTTGTGAATGACATGGTGAATTTTACAAAAACTGATGGTTGGGTTCGGATGCGATACCATTCCAATTTGAAAGTACCCCCACAATATCTGAATCTGGGTAAGGCTTAACTGGAAACTTATGTATTTTAGTATGGGCTCCCTCTGAACAAGCGTCATAGGGGTTAGGCTGAGGCTGCCTCCGTTGAAAGTGAAATGACGTGAAATGAGGTGATTGTCCTACCCAAGTCCTGTGTAGTTCCCAGGATGGCAGATTGGCATCACTGGGAGGCCAAGCTCATGGGGAGAGGTGCCTGTACTAGGGTATGTAAGTGAAAGGTTATGGTTGGTAGTCTGCACACGGAGTGTGATAAATCAGACGATTAACACGACGGATTATTGCAAATGTTGTGGCAAAAGTGTGCGACCTCTGCAGAGTGTAAAACTATTCGAATAGCCGTGACCACGGTTATGGACGATTGGAAAGGCCATACTGTTCTGTCATCAGACCATTTTCAAAAGGTGACATATGACTGGTGACTTGTGACTTGAAAGGTGAATTTGACTTGATCACAACAGAGTTGTGGGAATGACACTAATGTTCCCACTTGAGTTAGTTAGGCAAATAAGAGTCTTTTACTACTAAGGGCTTACGAAATAAAACTGGCTTTATGCAAATGAACCTAGAGCTTAGAACCCCCTTGCTATAGTTGATAGTTCTTACACTAGTATTAGTCTGCGAGTACTTTAAAGTACTCATGGCTTTGTCCCTGGCTATTCAAATGGCCAGACTATGAAGAGGAGCACCAGTACCAAGAGGATGGACAGCAGGATGTCTATGATAACTAGGACTACTCCTGATGTCAAGCATTGCCTGTGGAATAGATGGACCACTACTACGTTTCTTCCGCTGTGTGTTTTGTAATTGATCATTAGATCAACTTTTATTGTAAGACTGGATCATGTGATCATTTGATGTAAGACAATTATGGTTTGTAATGAATGATGTTCTGTGATATCAATCTATTATGTCTCGCAAAAACAATATTCCTGGGATTGCGATGTATGGCATAATAGGCATCTGGACTTAAAAATCCGGGTGTTGACAAGTTGGTATCAGAGCCATTGTTTGACCTTAGGAGGCCCTAGTTAGAATGGACGTCTGAAAAACTTAGTTTCAAAACAAAGGAAGTGAATATTTATGAAAACTTATTCTCACTCTTATCCTTGAGATCTTTTCAAAAAGAGAAATCCATGCTCTACTTTTCTTTGTAATTCTACATAAAATTTTGACACACTTGCTCACCTCTCTAACTTACTCATCCTAATTGCTCACAGATGGAGTACCACTATGAGTCCAATCAGCTTGGCCACGGAGGAAACCTAATGTTCGAGAAGGATTTGGAGCAACTAGTTGAATATTTAGGACGCCCGTATCCTGAGTTCTTTGGAGTGCCACTCAATAATCAGTCGGGAAGACAACCTCAGTGGGTAGTTACTGCAGATCTGAGAGGAAAGCTGGGAGTCCCAATTTGGGAAACCATCTGGTTTTCTGTCAGGGGAAATACTTGGAAGGAAGGAATAACCAAAGCCATGCAGGAAGCACTTGCCCGTCTGTGTGGACAGAATGTGAACACGATCAAGAACATTCGTTTTGTTTACTACCCAAGACATGACCCCATGGGAAGGCCAATAACCATGCCACCGCACCCGGAGATGAACCACTATGTTGCATACCTGGACTTCATGCTGTACAAGACCCGCAAGGAGTTGGACAACGCCCGCGCCTTTCGCCAAGCACATTACCCATGAAGACGAAGAACCTACCATTCCGGATGAAGAGTAGTATCACTAGAGCACTCTCGTAGGTGTGAGTTTGTATTTGTCCCCTTGTATCGTAGAACGAAGGAATGGTTCTTAAAACCAACGGTGTGTTAGTTTTGTAATGTGTGTTGTTTGGAATGAATGAAAAACTGTTGTTGGTTTTTACCCCCTCAACACTACTCAAGTTTTGAAACTTTTTGAACTTTGAACCAAACAAACCATAGAAATTTCCCTCTTATCTTATCATCTACCTCAATGTTCAGATGGCCCCTCCAACCCGCAACAGCAACCAAGATGCAATGCTGCAGATGCTACAAAGGATGATGGCAGACCGAGAAGTCGAAAGAGCTGAGCAACAAGCCAACCTTGTTGTACTGCAACAGATAGCCCAGAACAACCAAGGACATGGAGATAATGATCATCCTGGATCGAAGTTGAAGAATTTCCAGAATACTAATCCCCCCATGTTTAGCAAGACTGAAGAGCCGTTAGATGCCGATGATTGGCTTCAGACAATGGAGAACAACTTAGAAGTTGCGGGAGTAGAAGCCGCTGTGAAAGTACTATTTGCCACCCACTACCTATCAGGACCTACCAGAGCCTGGTGGACAAGTGCCCGTGCAATGAATGCGGGACAGATGATGACCTGGGAGGATTAAGAAGATGAGAGACGAGTTCAGGGAACTCAAACAAGGAAGGATGTCGGTGGTGGAATACCGTGACAGATTCCTCACGCTGTCTAGGTACGCCCCCGATGAGACTGACACCAACGAGAAAAGGAAGGAAAGATTTCTGAACGGACTGCATGATGAGATGCAGACTGTGCTCGTGAACATCTCGTTTGCTGATTTGGAAGCCCTTGTGGACTCTGCCATCCAGATGGAAGGGAAACTCAACCAAGCCAACGAGAACCGCAAGCGCAGAATGATGCACCAGAATGGACCCAGCAATGCACAGAAGTACCGCAACAATTCATCTGGAGGATTTGCCCCAAGACACAACAAGCCACTTGTTCCGACGTTTCGTCCGAACTTTACCCACCACAATGGAGGACACCAGAAGATCGGAAACAACAACAACAACCAGAATGGTAACAACAACAACCCCAACACTGCCCCAAGGACTGGAAGCAATGCTGTCCCCATCACCCCAAAGGACAAGTCAACTGTGACTTGTTATGAATGTGGAATTGTGGGTCACTACTCCAATGAGTGCCCCAAGAAGTTAGCCAAGACTGCCCCCAATACCGCTGCACCTGCCGAGCAACAACGCCGTGTCTCAACCGGGAAGAACCCGAACAACCGCAACGGTCGTTACTACCACATGAGTGCCACAGAAGCCCAGGAAGCCCCCACTGCCATGCAGAGTATGTTTTCCTGTTAACCCAATTGCCCAATCTCTCTTAGGTTCCTAACTTTTCTTAAATCTTGGGAGGAGATTTTGTTTAAGGGGGAAGGGTTTGTAACAACCCAAATTTTTAAAAAAAAGAAGAAAATGAATTTCCTTATTTCAAATTTTGGAGCCAACAAAAACTTTATGTGAATCACTTGATATGCATAGTAATCAAGTATGCATGATGTGATTTGGCCATGATAGTTTGTTTGATCTCTTGAACATGTTTCTAAACCCTAAACCCTACCCTTCTCAAAACCAAAGAGGAACAAATAAAAAGAAAACCAAATAAAAGAGAAAGCATATGTGGGCCTATGGCCAGATTTACAAATCTTGACCTATGCCTTTTTACTTTACCAAAATGGTTGTGAACCATTGTTAAACCCAACTAAACCCTAAACCTTGATCATTTGGATCAAGGAGAAATAAAGAAAAAGAAAAGAAAATAAGAATAACCCCACATATAAGCCTATGGCCATATTTGTAAATGAAGGCCTGTGCCATATCTTGCTTTGTGACAATGATTTGAAAACATTAATAAACCCTACCTAGTACTCAACAATTCAAATCCAAGGTGAAACAAAAGAAAAAAAAATCCATAGAGGTAAATGAAAGGGAATGGCAAAATTGCAAATTTGAGCAATTGACCTCAATACTTGGTTTGACAGATTTGAAACACCACCCTATACCATTTCAACACTCAACAACCTCAATTGGATCAAAGAAAATCAAACCACTAAGAAAAGAAAAGAAATTTCCAAGTTACATGTGATAATGGTCAGTTGTGCAAATTTTAGCATCTTACCCACTTTGAGCCCCTGGATTAAGAGATTCTTAAACCAAACTCTCTCAACTCTTTGCACCTCATCCAAGACCTCATCAAGATGAACAACTTTGGTAAAGACCAACATAGCAAAATCTTTCTCCATTGCTTAATATAAGAGTGCAAAGTGGCAACATCAAATCAGAAACAAGATCATCCCCATTTTGGATTTTCTCAAACCAGCTTCATTTTGCACACCACCACCACCAACTTGTGCCAAATATTATTTGAATCAACTCCACCAAAAATCTTTGCAAAATTCAAAAATATTTATCTTGCGGCCATTTGGTCGAACACCTTGTGTGCAACCTTCTGCCAACTCCACACACCTCAATATCCAGCATATTTTTGCCCTAACCATCAACCCTATGTCACCATTAGTCCTCTCTCTCACTCATTGCACGATGCCAGGCCTGGAGACACACAGTATTGCATGAGATCATCATGTACCACACCATGCCGAGCACTCATGCCAACACCATGCCATCATCATCTCCCTCTCTCTATGGTCACCCTCACTTTGTCAAAGAGACTCACCACACTCCACTGAGCACGCGTGTACTTGCCCTAGTCAAAAAGGAGATGTGCACAGCTCAGAACGCGACGCGCCCGTACGCGCCCAGACATGCCCAGGCCATGCCAGAGCGCGCACGCGCACGACACTGGATGCGCCAGTGCGCACGCTCGCCCTGTTGCATCCGTCCGTCCCTCGCCTTCTCCTCTCGCACGCTCAATCACCACACCATCTGCTCCCTCCTGGACAACCCCACTGGCCCGCACTCGCCCTGTAGCAGACGCCATCGTCGACGCTCACCGCCATGGTACTGCGAGGACGACGACGTTGCCCGAGCCACTCCGTCCATCCCCTGCTGCACAACGACGCGCACCAGGACCGCCATGACGCCAGGAACAGTTCTGCATCCACGCCCACTCCTCGGAGCCGCTGTAGCAATGTCGCCGTCGATGACCTGCCCTGTGCGCCTCGGCCACCCCTCGACCCTATAAATTGGAGCCTCCCCTTCATCCTCTGAGCACACCAGTCGCTTCCCCTCTCCCTCCTGAGCTTCCTCGACCACCTCCCCCTCCACATTGCCCCCAGAGCCGCCCCAATTTCCTGTCGGAGCCCCGCCAGCACCCTGCAAGCTCGCCGTCGATTGGAGTTGTCCCTGGAGAAGCCGCCGGTACCAGAAGCCTCGCCATCGTCTTCCACGTCAAGCGCCGCCAACGCCGACCCTCGCCGGAGCCCAGGTGAGCCGCCGACCCCCCACCACCGTCGCGGCCAGGGTAGGGTCTCGTCGGAGATGACGATGACTGCGCGCCGTTGGATCGCGTTCTAATCCAATAGCTCACGATGCGTACCGTTTCGGGCTAGCTAAATAGACACTGACGAGTGGACCCTGCCGTCAGGCCACTCGTGTCCCGCGTGGTAGCCCATCTGGGCCAGCCCATTTCCTTTTTCGCTGGCCCAGTTAGTTTCCCGCCAAGCCCGTTAATTCAAACTCGATTTAATTCGTTTAGTCTAAATTCAAATACTGGTGCTTTGCTAAAATTTGAATAAAACAAAATCCACCAATCCAATTGGAGTGAATCCAATTTTGTGTGAAAGTAGATGAATAGCTCTAACCAACCCCACTGGTATCAAACCCAAATTCATTGTAGATCACTTGTACTAAAAATAACAAGGCAGAGCCTTTTTCAAATTCAAACAATTATTAAAAATCAACCATAAATGATTTTGAGTTGATTCCAACTCTCAAAAATCACATTTCATTTTGTCTAATTGATTATGTAAAAACATAACATAGTTGTTTACATGATCATGGGCTAGATTCAAATAGTGGCTATGTGGCCATTTCTAGCTCATTTTAAATTATTCAAAAATAGTATTTCAAATTGTATGAGAGGTAGCCTCTCATTTAAATCACTTTCTCAAGTAATTCAATGTGAGATGATGACCTTGGTCTTCATGACCTCATATGTTATTACTTGAGAATATTAAATCCTTTCCAAGGTAGTATTGAAATTGTATGAGATGTAGTATCTCATTTAAATCATTTTCCCAAATGGATGAATATGAAGTGGTGACTTTGGTCAACATGATCTCATACTTTATCATTTGAGGAAATTAAATCTTAACAAGGTTCAATGAGAGGAAATTATTTTTATTAAAAAGGAAACAAAGTCAACCACCATGTGAATGAGGAGGTGATGCTAGAATAGCTTGTGTGAACCATTTGTGTGTTTAGCCTAGCCCTTAAGAATTGTTTGGTGATTGTATACCTCGTATCCGTTTATAGATGCTAGTACCGAGGACTACCAGGAGGAGGAGGTCTACTACGAGGAAGAAGAAGAAAACTTTGATCACTGTACCAATCAAGGCAAGCTATATTATTGCAAGCTATTACCAAGCTACCCTAATGCAAAGCTCTACTAGAGCAAGGCATCATTGCAATATTATTTTGTGTTTAAGGATCCAATCCCAAGTTTTATTCTTACAAGCTTTACTTTGGTTTATCAAAGTTTATTTTGTTCATAATTCACTTGGGTCTAGATATGAAGTATTACAAGAGTATCCAAGTTAGCTTAGAGAACTACAAGTTAGTTAGCACCCCTCATGGCTAGTTGCTAGTGCTAAACTAAAATTGACTACTCTAGATGGGAAACATGTGAATCAAATGACTTTGAAAACCTTGGAATGATGATTCATTCTATTGAAAGATTTTGAAGGTGAATATGACTTGTGAATGACATGGTGAATTTTACAAAAACTGATGGTTGGGTTCGGATGCGATACCATTCCAATTTGAAAGTACCCCCACAATACCTGAATCTGGATAAGGCTTAACTGGAAACTTATGTATTTTAGTATGGGCTCCCTCTGAACAAGCGTCATAGGGGTTAGGCTGAGGCTGCCTCCGTTGAAAGTGAAATGACGTGAAATGAGGTGACTGTCCTACCCAAGCCCTGTGCAGTTCCTAGGATGGCAGATTGGCATCACTGGGAGGCCAAGCTCATGGGGAGAGGTGCCTGTACTAGGGTATGTAAGTGAAAGGTTATGGTTGGTAGTCCGCACACGGAGTGTGATAAATCAGGGCCAGTTAACCCTGACGGATTATTGCAAATGTTGTGGCAAAAGTGTGCGACCTCTGCAGAGTGTAAAACTATTCGAATAGCCGTGTCCACGGTTATGGATGATTGGAAAGGCCATACTGTTCCGTCATCAGACCATTTTCAAAAGGTGACATATGACTGGTGACTTGTGACTTGAAAGGTGAATTTGACTTGATCACAACAGAGTTGTGGGAATGACACTAATGTTCCCACTTGAGTTAGTTAGGCAAATAAGAGTCTTTTACTACTAAGGGCTTACGAAATAAAACTGGCTTTATGCAAATGAACCTAGAGCTTAGAACCCCCTTGCTCTAGTTGATAGTGCTTACACTAGTATTTGTTTGCGAGTACTTTAAAGTACTCATGGCTTTGTCCCTGGCTATTCAAATGGCTAGACTATGAAGAGGAGCACCAGTACCAAGAGGATGGACAGCATGACATCTATGATAACTAGGACTACTCCTGACGTCAAGCGTTGCCTGTGGAACAGATGGACCGCTACTACGTTTCTTCCGCTATGTGTTTTGTAATTGATCATTAGATCAACTGTTATTGTAAGACTGGATCATGTGATCCTTTGATGTAAGACAATTATGGTTTGTAATGAATGATGTTTTGTGATATCAATCTATTATGTCTCGCAAAAACAATATTCCTGGGATTGCGATGTATGGTATAATAGGCATTTGGACTTAAAAATCTGGGTGTTGACAGCTGCCGCCGGCAGGGAAGGGCCTGTCGGCGAAGCAGCCAGCGTTGTCGCTGACGCAGTCGAGGGAGCCGAATCTCCAGATCAAGCCTGAAGCAACTCGCTCGCTGGTGGTGGTGGTGAGGCCCGTCCGGAAGAAGACACCAGCCGCAGACGCTGAAGGCCCCATGGTGGGCGCCAAATGTCGTGGTATCGTCATGGCATATGCCATAGGGTGGCTTAAGTTAGGCGGTTCCTGTATGGTCTATGGCGGTTTCCGGATGCGGGTATGACTACGAGCGACACGGCGACGTACCCAGGTTCGGGGCCCTCGTATGGAGGTAACACCCGTACTCCTACTCTAGAGTGTATAAGAGATATCACAGTACAATGGTGCTCCTGGAGCTGTATCCGGCTGCCGGGGGGAGGCTAGAGGTAGACGAAGGTCTCTCTCCCCGAGCGGTGCTAGGTATGAGAATGTGAAATGATCGATCGTCCGTCGTCTCCCTGCACGAGAGGGGTGGTGTGGCTTATATAATGCCAGTTACATTTACAGAGAGGCCCCTATAACCTACTGGCCGGGCCCGCCGGCTCCGGCTTTCCCGCACCCTGACGAGGGGCGGCGTCACCGGTCGTGGGCGTCACATCCGTCTTCCCGCCACGGTCAGCGGAGACGGGACTGGCCGAGCGACGTGCGCTGGGCGCCCGCTGTCTCCGCCGGTCGCCCTGCAGCCGTGACGTAGGCGGGAATCTCTGGCAAGGGGCACTATTGCTCCACAGTGCCCCCCAACTTTACACTGGAGATGAGCTTAGCATAGACTTATTGAACCTGGATAGCCCCTCCGAAGCCTTCTCCTGCAAGGCTCACCAGCCTGGAGCCGGTCAGGGAGAACGAAGCCGAGCAGGATATGGCTCGTAGAAGCCGGCCCAGCCATAGCGCAGCCGGCCATGACTGGACCAGCGTAGACCTGGGGTCAGCCAGCTTGCAAGGCAACCGGCCACGGCTCCAGCCGGCTGCTCCTCAGCCAGCCTTTGCCGTGGGCCAGCCGGCCTCGAGCCAGCTGTTCCCAGTCCTTTGCCATACCCGGGGTCTTCCCCCCGACATTAGCCCCCGAAGCTGGCGAGGTCCTACGTAGAGAAGGACCTGGGCAGATTTTTCCTGGACATTTAGTCGTTGAAGCACTTGAGGGGCTGGCTGAGAATTCTCGTTCAGCCGGCTGCGCCCTCCTTCGGCATGTTTCATCCGGCTGCTCTGGAGCCGGACGCCGCTTTGGTTTCGCGGATTTGATCTTTGTAAGTGCTAGAGATGTCTCCGGCTTGTCGGGAGAGCGTGGGCCGCCTCCGTGGAGAACGTCCGGCTGCGGCTTGGGCGCGCCAGAGTCTCCGCCGCCTCGAGGCCTGAGCCCCGACTGACCGGCTCTGACGGAATCTTTCCGTCGCGTCGCCTCGTCTGGTCCCTTCATTGTCCCCCCGGAATTTCTGCGGGCGTGGCTGACGTGGCACGGGGGTTACTAGTAACTGCCGGCGGCGTGGTGGAGATCATGGGCGCAGTTAATCCCCATGACGTGGCCCACGACCCCACGTCGCCTCTCACCTAGCGCCCTATAAATGGGGGCGGGGAGGCACCGAGGAGGCCTCCCCGCACACATCTTCTTCTTCCTCGCGCCGCGCCCTTTCTCTCTCTCTGCTCCTCACACTTCTTCGCGCAGGTCTGTTTCGTCGGCGGATCTTCGGCGAGCCTTGCACCCGAACGCGGTCACGCTGCTCCGCCGGGCCATCGCCGCCATGCAGCCGTTTCGCCGCCACGGGGGGTCGTCCGTCCGCCGCGCACGCTTCTCCGCCGCGCTCGCCGCCGTCAAGCTCTTTCCTGCCGTCCTCTTCTTCCTCCAACTCAGAGGAGCTGACGGCCACGGCCAAACACTGGGTGGACGAGATCAGCGCGCTCGACCGCGGCTTGGCGGGTAAGTCCCATTTTTCATTACTTTTCTTCCGTCCTGTTGGGGGGATGACCCCCGGTATGCCAAAGGCATGCCAAACCGGATGGTTTGAACTATCAGGATACCGGTTTAAAAGTTATTCCGGCTAACAAGGGTTGGTTCTATGTGAAGTGAATCATGCCGGTATCCCAGGAGGGGTATACCGGAACTGGCTAAGAAGATACCGGAGTACCGGTACAGGCTACACTGTAGCACGTCGGCAAGGATGGTCAAAGATTCTCTCCAGAGCTAGAGGACAAGGATGAGCGAAGCACTTCAGCTTTAAACGAAGCCCTGACGCCAAAAGCAGAAGGTGAGGTAAAAGGTACCGGGTGATGTCGGCGCCCCTGATTAAAGAGATACCGGCGTCACCGGTAGCCAAAGTGGCTTTGTAAAGTAGTTTGTCTAGTCAAAGATGCCATTAGGGTTTCCTAGGGTTTCTTCCCCTGTAAGCCACCCTCTCCCCTATATAAGGAGAGGGGGCACACCCTTGCACGGGTACGTTTTTCACCGTTCTAGGCTATTCACAAACCTGTAATCTCTTGTGATCAAGGAATAGAGAGATCTGAGGGAGAAATAGTTAGTGTGTTCTTCTTCTTCTACCTCTGGCCAAGGCCAAGTTCTTCAGGAAAGCAACCGGCTACCCTTCCGGAAACCCTCCCTCGAATCCTCTAGCGCACATTCGGCCCCAACTCAAGCCATCCCATGGCATCTGTCTGTTCACCACGACGACAGTTGGCGCCCACCGTGGGGCCAGCAGCGGCGCTTGCTGGAGTTCATATTCGGGCGGGCCTCCTCACCGTCTCCGGCGAGCGTGTGGTGTCTGGTCTCATCCAGCGCCTCGGCTCGTTGGACTTCGTCAACGACAACGCGGGCTGCTTCGCCAACGGAGGTAAGTTCCCCAAGAACGGCAACATCATCGAGTTCGGCAGCCTCCGCGTCTACTACGGCACCGTCCCTGAGCGCCAGTGCCTCTCGCCGGTGCTGGTGGCTCCGGACCCGCCAAGATCTGCGGTTCGCAGAGGCCACGCCGCCGGCAGCGTGGAGGTGCTGGTGGTTGGCACGGCTGGCGCCGGCAAGGAAGCAGCGGCGGAAGGCGCGGGACAAACAAGGTCCACGCGCACGGCCAAGCCACCGACCGAGCGCGACCAGGAGGTTGCGGGTACATCTGCAGCGCCACCGGAGACTCCTCTCCAAGCAGCCATGAACGTGCTGGCGACGCCCATCGCGCAGAACATCGACCCGGCAGCGGCTCAGGCGGAGCTGGAGGTGCAACGACAGAAGCTGCTCTCCGGCGGCGCGGACATCATCCGGGCGCAACGCGAGCTGAACCTAACCCTGCGTGAGTATAACGCTGCTCATGGCTTTGCTTCTGTTAGCGCTCAACCTGCTAGGGTACCGGAAAACCGGCTTAGAGCTCGCAATCTAGATCAGGATCTGCGTAAGGAGATTCTTACCGGTAAGAGTGCCTCTGCATCTTTGAGCATTGTAGAGAAACCTAAGTACAGTAGCCCGGATAAAACTATAAAAGCTGCTAGGGCTGCTGTAGAGATGTGTGATTCGCTTACCGGAGATGCTCTTGCAAAACAAAAAGATCGTGTCAGGGAGTTGCTTGACATAATACAGGAACAACATGCTGAGCAGCTTGCTAAAATGAACAAAGCTGCAGCATCAAAATCGGTGCGTTCGGCAAAGAATGCCGGAAGCAAGTCCCATGGGCAGGCATCGTCCCCCCATCCGGACAGAAGAAGAGAAAAAGATGTGAATGCACAGCAAATGACTGTGTATGATCCGGTACTTGCCGGAAAACAACAAGCCGGGCAACACGAGGCCGGAAGAAAAAGCCAAGGGGCAGTACGTGGCTATGCCGGAAACGGTTATGCCGGAAACAATTATGCCGGTAAAGGTGAAGCCGGGCAAAATTATCGCGCGGCAAGAGCAGCGTATGATGAGGAGGAAATGCCTCCGCCAAGGTACCGGCAGGCAAGAGCCGCGGTACCGGAACGTTACGATGAGGCTGATTCCGGAGCAGAAAGAGCCGGAGCCTACCGGAACCCTTTGGGGATACGGCTAGGAGAAAGATGCCTGCCAGACCGGGATGCGAGGCACAGGCTGGACAGGGTATACTTATCCGAGATGATCGAGGCAGAAGGTCCTCCGGGTCCAAAATGCTTTGGCCCGTGAATCATGAAAGAGGAACCACCGGTTCGCAACTTCCAGTTGCCCCGTGACACAAAAACATACGATGGCACCACCAAGCCGGAAGATTGGCTTGCGGATTATGTTACCGCGGTATACGTCGCTGGTGGTGGAGGAACCGTCGCAGGTGGAGGAAACCGGCGTTGGGCCGTAAGAATCGTGCCATCCTTCCTGGTAGGACCGGCACGTATTTGGCTTAACAACCTGCCGGCAGGGAGCATAAATGGCTGGATAGATTTTGAGGAAGCTTTCGTGAGCAATTTCAGCAGTACGTACCGGAGGCCAAACAGGCCGCAGCAGCTCGCCCTGTGCGTGCAGCGCTCGAATGAAACAGACCGGGATTACCTGACCCGGTGGAACTCCGCGAGGAACTCCTGTGAGGGGGTAATCGAGGCACAGGCCATTGCTTGGTTTTGCAATGGGTGCAGAAGAGGTTCACCGCTGTGGCAAAAGCTGCAGAGGAACATGCCGGTAACTTTGGCAGAAATGATACGTGTGGCAGACAGCTACGCATTGGGAGACCCAATGCAACCGGCGGTTCAAGCTGAACCGGCGCAAGCGAGCCAACCGCGCCATGATCAATACCGGGACAACCGGCATAACAAAAGAAGGGAAGATTTTCCGGATCGGAGGTATGGCCCGCAGCAAGTTGCCGCGGTGCAGGATAATTCTGGTGCCGGCGGAAGCCAGAGGCAAAAAACCGGATCGCAGCCGTGGGCGGGTCCTAAAAAACAATGGGTTGAAAAGAAGCCGTGGCAGAACGATGAGAAGTACACCATGGAATCCGCAATGGATCAGCCGTGCCGGTGGCACACGCCAAATCCGGCAAGACCCGCGAACCACTTGACGAAAGATTGCACCTGGACAAAAAGATTGATGGAAAGAGGCATGATGAAAGATGCCAGGGACCATGGTGCCAGAAGACTTCCACCACCACCCTCGCTTACCGGAGCAAATGCTTTACCGGTACACCCTCAGCCGAACCGGCAGCAACAACAAGTTCATCAGGTGGCACAAGGTATTAACCAAGCCCCACCACCGGCACCTTTAGGCCGGAATGTTTATCAGGATCCGGACATGTGCTGTGTTGTGTTCGTAACTGAGCCAACAGATAAGCAAAGTATGCGCCGCCGTTCCATGGAAGTGAACGCGGTGATGCCGGCAGTTCCGCAGTATATGCTGTGGTCAGATCAGGAAATTACCTGGTCATCCAAGGATCACCCCAAGATCATGCCGAATCCGGGTGGTTACGCTCTCGTTGTGGACCCAATCATGCATGGGCCAACGGCTCGTGTCAAATTCAGCAAGGTGCTGATAGACAATGGGAGCAGCATAAACATTATGTACCGGCATACCATGCACACGCTTGGCGTAACAGAAAACATGCTTCAGCCCACTCACACAACATTCCACGGAATCGTTCCGGGGTTGTCCTGTTCGCCCATGGGAAAAGTCCGGGTGGATGTATCGTTTGGGGGACGCGATAATTGCCGGGTGGAAAATCTTCTGTTTGAGGTGGTGGACCTGGACAGCCCTTATCATGCACTGCTAGGGAGACCGGCGTTGGCTGTGTTCATGGCCTCAACTCATACGTCGTATCTTAAGATGAAGATGCCGGCACCCAACGGACCCTTAACCGTGGTGGGAAATTACAAAGTGTCGCTGGAAACTGCTTCTGCCGGATCGAATCTGGCCGAGTCGCTGGTGATAGCGGAAGAAAAAAGGAGAATGCAAACCGCAGTTGCGCTGGCTCAGTCCTCCCAGCTGAACTTAGCGGCAATGAGTGGCCAGCTTGGCTCACCGGCTTTCAAGCCGACAAAAGAAACGAGGGACATTGTGTTGGATCCAGCTTACCCAGAGCGTACCGTTCGTATCGGTGCCGGCCTGAATGAGGCATAGGAAAGCGCGCTCGTCAACTTACTCCATGAGAATTGGAACATCTTTGCCTGGTCTAGTGATGATTTGGTAGGTGTGCCGAGGGAGTTGGCTGAGCACTCTCTGAATGTCCGGAAGGACGCGAAGCCGGTGCGGCAACCTTTATGCCGGTTTGCTGAAGATAGGAGGAAGATCATTGGAGAGGAAGTAACAAAGTTACTGGTTTCCGGCTTCATCGTGGAAGTACTGCACACTAAGTGGCTGGCCAATCCGGTGCTGGTCGAAAAGAAAAAGGAAGAAGACCCAAGGCTGCAAAGGTGTGGCGCATGTGCATCGACTACACCAACCTGAACAAGGCTTGCCCAAAAGATCCTTTCCCTTTACCCCGGATTGATCAAGTGATCGATTCCACCGCTGGTTGTGAACTGTTGTCTTTCCTGGATGCCTATTCCGGTTTCCACCAAATTCCCTTGAAAAAGGAAGATCAAATAAAAACTGCGTTCATTACCCCGCACGGGGCTTATTGCTATGTCACTATGCCATTCGGTTTGCGCAACGCTGGTGCAACGTACCAGCGCTGTATGCAAAAGTGTTTGTTTGATCAAATTGGAAAAAATGTGCAAGTCTATGTGGACGATGTTGTCATAAAAACTAAAGTAAAAGAAACCTTGATCAGCGATCTAAGGCAAACATTCGACAACTTGCGAAGGTTCCGGATGAAACTCAATCCGGCTAAATGCACCTTCGGTGTTCCTGCCGGCAAGCTGCTTGGTTTTCTCGTGTCAAGCCACGGGATAGAGGTTAATCCGGTAAAAATCCGGGCTATTGAAAGAATGACCATACCGCGAGATCTCAAAGATGTGCAGAAGTTTACCGGAAGCTTGGCGTCGCTAAGCCGGTTTGTAAGCCGGTTGGGCGAAAAAGCTTTGCCGCTGTATGCTTTAATGAAAAAATCCGATACCTTCGTCTGGACCCCGCAGGCAGACGCTGCGTTTAAAGAACTAAAGAAAATGCTAGCAACTACACCGGTATTGGCTTCACCTTTGGAAAGGGAACCCATGCTGTTGTACATAGCAGCAACAAACCGGGTCGTGAGTGTTGTGGTTGTGGTAGAAAGAGAAGAGGAAGGAAAAACCGTGCAAAGGCCGGTATACTACCTGAGCGAGGTGCTCTCCCTCTCAAAACAAAACTACTCTCACTTCCAAAAAATGGCCTACGGTGTGTACATTGCCGCCACAAAGCTTAAGCACTACTTTGAAGAGCACCCCATGACGGTGGTAAGCGAGGCACCCATTTCAGATATCATGTGCAACAAAGATGCTAGCGGCAGGATTGCCAAATGGGCAATTCAGCTATCACCGTATGTACCGATGTATGAGAGAAGAGAAGCCATAAAATCACAAGCCTTGGCTGATTTTCTGGGCGATTGGGCGGAAACGCAATACAAACCACCGGAACAGAAAGTAGAATACTGGAAGATGCACTTTGATGGATCCAAGCTCAAAGAGGGTCTAGGTGCCGGCGTGGTTCTTACTTCACCTAAGGGAGATCATCTCCGGTATGTTTTACAAGTACATTTCAGGGCATCAAACAATGTCGCTGAGTATGAGGCTCTAATTCATGGGCTCAAGGTCGCAAAAGAGGTCGGTGCACACCGGATCATTTGCTACGGTGATTCAGATCTTGTGGTGCAACAATGTTCCGGAGATTTGGACGCAAAAGATGCCAACATGGCCTCATACCGGTTTCATGTGCAAAAGATTGCCGGATTCTTCGAGGGATGTGAGTTCCACCATGTGCCGCGGGCGGAAAATGAAGCCGCGGATACGCTTTCTAAGCTGGGCTCCTCCCGGCAGGAAATCCCTTCCGGAGTGGCTCTGGCTCACCTAAGGGTGCCATCGGTCAAACCGAGTCCGGAGTCTGAGTCAATCTTTGTGCCGGAGTCACACGTTGTGCCAATGGACATTGACGAGGGAAACCCGGGGACTGTTCCGGTAAACTCGGGGACTACCGGATCCAAACCGAAAGAAGCTATGCTGGTAGACAGTATGGAGGTGGACGTGCCGGTGTTTCTGGTTCGGGAAGCACCAACCTGGGTTGAACCTATTAAGGAATTCCTCTGAGCATCCAGAGCTTGTTGGTGCTCCTTGGCAAGCTGCTCCTTTTCAGCTGTAATCCGGAAGCAAGATGTTAACAGGAAGAAACCGGCGGATTAAAAAGGCGGAAACCAACCGGAAAGGGAATGATACCTTTGAGCGTGGCGAGCTGGTCGGAGAGGTCCTTGATGGTGGCTTCCGGCACAGCTGGCGTGCAAAGAGTTTATATAAGTACTTAAAGAAAGAAGCAACCGGTAAAAAGAAGCCGGAGGCGCAACAAACTAACCTTGGCATTTGATGTGGGCCTTGGAAAGCTCCCGGTGCTCCCACAGAAGCTCCTCAAAGAGATGCTTCCGGGTGTCCAAGGTGCCCTGTTCAAATGGAAAGGTTCCGGTAAGAAGATGCTGATATGGACAAAGTTTCGTGCTACGAGCTGCGCTCTCAACCCGGAGCCCGGGTACTGGCTATGCCGGTTTCTTGGTTTTCTAACAAAGTTTCGCGCGGAGAGCTGCGCTCTCAACCCGAAACTCGGGGACTGGGAAGATATATATAATCTTGAAAGAGTAAAAACCGGCATAGATTTAAAGAGTTGTGAAGTTTGTGTAACTCACAGCCACGTTGTGGTTGGCGTCATGCCACGCGGTGTCAAATTCTTTGACCGCGCGCCGCAGCCGGCCAAAGTGCTGCCTGGTGCTCCGGGGGCCGGCAGGATCAATGACCGGCAGCTTGTCCTTCCCCAGGCCGAGCATCGCTGGAGAAAGATCCGCTCGATTCCACTTCTCGGCGTAATCGGCGAGGTGGCCCAGATCGGCTCCTCCGCGGGTGAGCTCGGTGATCCGGCCCAGCTGAGCTGAAGCCGTTTCTCCGGCCACAAGAGCGGCGCGGCCGGCGTGCAGTACAAGGGACCGCGAGCCGGAAGAAGGAGAGCTGGCGGCGCTGACCACCGCGGCAGGATCTTGCGCTGGAGGCGTAGGCTTGGCGCTGGCTGGCTTGCCGGTAGGAGCAGCCGGTGGAGGCGCAGGAGCTTCCGGTGCATCCTTTGCCCCAGACGAGCTTGCCCGCGCGGAAGAATCCGGCACGGACTTGGAAGGGGAAGGAGCAGATATCGTCGTCTTCTCCAGGACGGGAGGAACCAGAGGTTCCGCCCTCCCGGCATCTTCCGTGCCGGCGCCGATGTTGATGGCGCCAGTGTCTTGAGCTTCTGGAGGGGAAGAGAAATCCTCCTCCGTGCGGTGATCTGTAGCTTCAGGGGCCGCGCGCCCCGTACTTGTGTTGCCTCCCCGGGGGGAGGCTGGAGATTTGCCGGCACCAGATGGTACCGGACTTGGATGAGGTGGAGGTGAAGCCCTGGCGGCACCCTTAGTGCCTTCCGGCCTCATGCCGGTGGCGCTCTTGGCAATCTTGAGCGGAGGGCTAGAAAGATAAAGAAAAAAAAGGAAGTTCAGAAAAAGCTTCCGGAAAAAGAAAAATCATGAAACAAAAGGAAAGTGGAAACGGAAATTTACCCGGAAGAAACCGGCATTTCCCGCTTCCGGTAGTGCTTGGCCGTGACCTCCTTCCTGGCAACAATTTCCTTCCGGGAGCGCTTGGGGGGAGGAGCATCACTCGTACCGGCTTCAGGTGCCGGGGCTTTCTTCTTCTGGCCCCTGGAGGCAAGTTTATCCAGGAACTCCTGGCCAACCATTGCCTCCAGCGGAGTGGCGTGCTCCACAATCGGTGGGTTGGCGCTGGCAGAGGGGAGATCTGCAGAAAGACAAAGTATCACGTACCGAAAGAATAAAATACCAAGGAACCGGAAGCTGCGGCTGAAAAGTTACCGGGGCGTGAAGTGTGGGTCCTGCCCATCTTGTGCTTGTGCCCAACCGCGTGAGGATCCGGATCCTCCTCGTCCAAGGCACGCTTGCGGATGGGGCCTTGTAGTGCCTCTGCAGCAATGCGAGGAAAACGCTCGCAGGCCTGAAAAAAGAAAAAAAAGATGGTTAGCAACACATTAAAAGATACCGGAAAAACAACCCGGATTGCTCAATTCTTACTTCAGCAGTTGGGGGATTCTGGGAGCAGAGAGGAAGGAGGCCCCACTCCCAGTCCATCGGCATCTCAGTTTGGCAAATCTGCCTAGCCTTGAGGACTATGTCCTCTTTGCTCAATGGGAAGCCGGTGATCTTGGTTGGATCACGGCGGCCGCACATCTGGCTCATCTTGTGAGCCCGGCGCTGGAGAGGAAGCACCCGGCGAGAGATAAACGCCCGGATGATATCATCGGAGCAGATGTCGGTATCTTTCTTGAGCTTCTACAGGAAGCGAACAATCCGGTTGGTTTCAATATGGTGGTTCCCCGGATTGTACGTCCAATTGGTTTTCGATGGCGTCCCCGGTAGGTAGGCCGGCAGGTTGATAAAATCCGCGGTACCCTTGTTCTTCACATAAAAGAATGTCTGTTGCCATGCCCGGCATGACTCCAGACCGGAGAATTTAAAGAAGGGGCTCCCCTGGCGTGCGCTGATAATACAAGAGCCGCACTGAACCGGAGGTTTTGGGTTAGGATGTTCTTGCCTTGGACCGAATTGATCCGAAGGCCAAAGAAGCGAGCGAAAGCTTCTTTTGAGGGAAGGAGACCTATGTAGGCCTCCATGAAAGAAACGAAGCAGGAAAGGTAAAAAATGGCATTGCCAGGGAGATGATGGGGTTGGAGTTTGTAAAAATCAAGGAACTCCCAGAAGAAATTAGAGGCCGGGAGGCCAAAACCACGCTCGAAGTGAGCGGAGAAAACTACGTATTCTCCGGGTTCCGGCGCGGGCTCTACCTCGCCGTGCGGAAGCCGGCAAGCTACTTCTGCCGGAATCCTCCGGGAGCGGTACAACCAATCAATCTCCGGCTGCTTCACGTCGGAACCTTTCCAGGCTCCGCGGGTGACTGCCGCCAGATTCGCGCCGGATGCTTGGCTGGAGCTGCTGGCTTCTTGGCCTTTTCCGGTTCCGGCCTCGGGAGCTGAAGGGGAGGCGTTCATCCGGTCGATCTCGGCTTCAAGCCTGTCGGTAGCTCATTGTCCGGCTGGCGCGAATCAGAAACGTACTCTCCGGAAGACATACCGGTAAAAGGAGCTCAAGTCTATCTAGAAACAAGTTTCCCCGGATCTACCCACTGGCGAAGATCTACGAGTAAGAGAAAAAACAAAAGAAAAGAAGAGATAAATACCCTATCGGCCCAAGAACTGGAAGGCAAAAGGGAGAGAATGTAGAGGCGTTGAGGCTAACCTGAGGCGGAAGATGTAGAAAGCGATGGCCACCGGAGAAGCGGCGGAGATGGACAGAGATGAGGAAGAGGAAGGAGTGCCGCGGTGGAGCTCAGGACGGAAGCGGCGGAAAAGCTTCAGTGAAGCGCTGCGGGGCAAAGCCCAGCGGAGCTTCCTCGACGGGGAGAAGGACCTTGGCGTCGACCGGTGGCGAGAGGAGCGCAGGGGCAAGGGCTCGAAGTGCTCAGGGAGTGCGAATGCGGGGAAGAAGATGAAGTGGAACCACCGCCCCCTTAAATAGAGAGAGGAGGTCATGGGCCGGCAACCGCTGGGCCATGACGGTTCGCCTGGTGGGCCGCCACGTGGCGCAATGCTACACGCGCGGAAAATGGAAAACCACAGGGAGGCCACACGGATCCGGAACGGCAGCGAGGATCCGGTGTGGCGTCATAATTGCTGGCGCCGAAGTCGAAGGGAAGTGACCTCTGACACTGTCGTGCCAGGCACAGTGCGCATGTCGCTGACAGGCACTGTACCCGAGAAATTCTCGACTTCATCGAGGAAGGTCTTAATGACAAAGATACCGGAAAGATTTGGCAAGGAGCCGGATGAGTTTAAATGGAAACCGGAAGGATTAATCCGGTACGCTCCGGATGAGGACCTGGCATGGTCCATCGGATAGAATCCGCTGGACTATGCTAAATGTGAGATCGGCAAAGACGCCGGAAGGTTTGAACTGGTTGCCGGAAGGTTTAAACCAGTATCATGAATGTAAGGGAACCTGGCATGGTCCGTTGGATAGGATCCACCGGACTATACCAGCTTCGGGGACTAATGTTGGGGGGATGACCCCCGGTATGCCAAAGGCATGCCAAACCGGATGGTTTGAACTATCAGGATACCGGTTTAAAAGTTATTCCGGCAAACAAGGGTTGGTTCTATGCGAAGTGAATCATGCCGGTATCCCAGGAGGGGTATACCGGAACCGGCTAAGAAGATACTGGAGTACCGGTACAGGCTACACTGTAGCACGTCGGCAAGGATGGTCAAAGATTCTCTCCAGAGCTAGAGGACAAGGATGAGCGAAGCACTTCAGCTTTAAACGAAGCCCTGACGCCAAAAGCAGAAGGTGACGTAAAAGGTACCGGGTGATGTCGGCGCCCCTGATTAAAGAGATACCGGCGTCACCGGTAGCCAAAGTGGCTTTGTAAAGTAGTTTGTCTAGTCAAAGATGCCATTAGGGTTTCCTAGGGTTTCTTCCTCTGTAAGCCACCCTCTCCCCTATATAAGGAGAGGGGGCACACCCTTGCACGGGTACGTTTTTCACCGTTCTAGGCTATTCACAAACCTGTAATCTCTTGTGATCAAGGAATAGAGAGATCTGAGGGAGAAATAGTTATAGTGTTCTTCTTCTTCTACCTCTGGCCAAGGCCAAGTTCTTCAGGAAAGCAACCGGCTACCCTTCCGGAAACCCTCCCCCGAATCCTCTAGCGCACATTCGGCCCCAACTCAAGCCATCCCATGGCATCTGTCTGTTCACCACGACGACACGTCCCTTGCCGGCTTCCGGCTGTCGGCTGCCAGCAAGGATTTTGGTTGGTAACCGGCAGCTGGAAAACCTTGAACATTTTCCGACTTCCGGCTGGCCAAGGATTTTTTTTTTTTTTAGACTTTGATGATCTCCATCTTCAGGCTGGTAGCAGGCGGCGTTTCTTGCCGGCTGCCGCCAGGCTTTGCTTTTAGACTTCGATATCTCCATCTTCAGGCTGGTGGCAGGCGGCGTTTCTCGCCGGCTGCCGCCAGGTTTTGCTTTTGAACTTCAAAATTTTGCATTTTTCTGTCCTTTCCCCAGCTTCCGACTGATACTGCTGGCAGGGACCTACCGGCTGATGTCAGCCGGATTTACAGGCTTTTGACATGCTTCTTTTGCAGCGGCTTTGCCCGAGGCGCAGCAGGCGGCGCTGGACGCGGCCTGCAGGGCGCGGGATGCACGCCGGGAGGCTACCGGCGAGCAGAGCTCGCCGCACTTCTCCATGGATGATTATCTGGCTTCCATGGCCGCCCGCGTCGAGCCGATCACCATGCTGGGCTACGAGCTCCGGCAGGCGGCTGAGGAGCTGTTCCGGATGCTGTGGCCGACGGAGACGCTGCCGGGCAAACTCGCCAACTTGATCAGTTGGCTCGAGAAGGCGCCCGACCGCCTGCTCGACTGGAAGGATTCGGCTGCGCGCGCTGGGGCTGACATGGCCCTCTCCTTCGTGCTCTCCTGGAATGACGAGGTGGACCTCAACCAGCTGGAGAATCGGTGGGCCGGCGTGGAGGATGGGCTCAGCCCGGAGACCAAGACCTTCCGGCTCGCCCGGGCCTGCGCCATAGCCGACTTCATCAACAAGGGCACCTTCATCAAGGACCCGAACCCGCCTGAAGAGGGGGAGGAAGAAGCCGAAGATGAAGACATGGTGGATGCGGAGGCGGATCCGGCAGCCGGTCCCAGTGCTCCCCCGGCTGGTCCTCCTCCAGCCGGTGCTTAGACTTTCCTGCCTTTTTTGCTTGCTCTTGCCAAAGACACTCGTTAAATACCCAAAATGCCGGGTGTAGGTGTAAGACAATATTATTATCTCTTTTTTGTGAAGTCACGCTTTAGTGTGTTTGTTAATCGCTTGTGCTCCGGCTTGTTTTCCCCCGGTCCATTTGCTTTTGCTCATCCGCCCCACTCTTTGGCTTTGCTCTTGCCGATCAACAGCCGGGTTGCGGTCTGCAGCCGGATCAAGAGCGGGCCGCTGGGTGAGGCCGATAATACTTTAGTCGAACAAGCCGAGTTGAACATGCCGGTGCTTTTATGAAAATTTGGACAAGAGTCGAGTCGCTTTTGCTCTTTCCCTTAGTCGTTTTTCGCGTGTCTGGTTCCTTAAGCATCTACTCCCGCCAGTCGGTCAGCCGAGTTGCGGTCTGCTGCTGGTTCGGCAGCTGGCTGTCCGGAAGCCAGATCACGGTACTAATCCGGCTGAGTGAGAGGGTTCAAGCCAATCGGCAAAAAGCAGTAAGGTATGCGAAAAAATTGTTGGCGCATTCGGCACAAGCTTTTTCATTAGCATAGGTTGCAAAAGGGATATAAGGGATACATACATTCCTGTCCTCAAGTGTAAAATGGGCGGAGCAGGTTGACATTCCAGGGACGTTTAGTCTCCTCGTCAGCCCTGTCCGGCTTGTTTTTTCTGGCCTCTTGGGCATCTATGAGATAGTAGGAATCGTTTCCCACCGCCTTGCTCACGATGAAGGGACCTTCCCATGGGGATGAAAGTTTATGCTGTCCGGCTGTTCGTTGGATCAGCCAGAGCACTAGGTCTCCTTCTCGGAATGCTAAGGGCTTGACCTTCCGGCTGTGATAGCGTCGGAGGCTTTGTTGATATATAGTGGATCTGGACACGGCCAGCAGCCGGGCCTCTTTGACCAAGTCGACTCCATCTTCCCAAGCTTCTTTGGCTTCAGCTTCAGTGTACAGCTTGATCCTTGGCGCGTCGTGCTCGATATCAGTCGGCAGGACGGCTTTGGCCCCGTAAACGAGGAAGAATGGCGTGAAGCCGACGGAGCGGTTTGGCGTGGTGCGTAGGCTCCAAAGTACGGAAGGCAGTTCTTCAATCCAGCAGCCGGCTGCTCGCTCGAGCGGCTCCACCAGCCGGGGCCGGATGCCGCCTAGGATCAAGCCATTTGCTTTCTCCACTTGTCCATTGGACTCCGGATGCGCCACGGATGCTAAGTCCATCTGGATCCCCATTTCCTCGCAATAGCGAGAGAAGATGCCTTGGGCGAAGTTGCTGCTGTTGTCGGTGATGATGCTATGGGGGTAGCCGTACCGCATGATGATGTCCTTGAGGAAGGTGACGGCTGTGGAGCTGTCCAGCTTCTTGATCGGCTTAGCTTCGATCCACTTGGTGAATTTGTCAATCATCACCAAGAGGTGTGTCATGCCGCCTCGGGCGGTTCTGAATGGGCCCACCATGTCCAGGCCCCACGCAGCGAATGGCCAAGTAATGGGGATGGTTTTCAAGGCGGAAGCTGGCGCGTGCCTTTTCTTGGCAAAGCACTGACAGCCATTGCATTTTTTCACCATCTCTTCCACATCTTTTAGCGCAGTCGGCCAATAGAAACCGTGCCGGAAGGCTTTGCCTACTATGGCTCTGGAGGAGGCGTGATGTCCGCACTCTCCTTGATGGATTTCCCTGAGGAGTTCTATCCCTTCAGCCGGCTCGACACACCGCTGGAACACCCCACTTACGCTGCGTTTGTATAGCTGGTGGTTGATGATTGTGTAGGCCTTGGCCCTTCTCTCAATCTGCCTGGCCTGGACCCGTTCTTCGGGCAGTTTACCATCTGCCAGGTAGGAGAGGAAAGCTTGTGCCCATGATGGTGCGCATCTTATCTCGAATACGCTTACCAACAGGGCCTCCTGCGTGGGAGCTTCCGGGTTCGACTGCATGGTCGCCGGGTTCGGCTGTGGAGCCGGCGGGTTCGGCTGATAAGCCCCCGACTTTGGCTGAAGAGCCCCCGGGTTCGACTGCATGGTCGCTGGGTTCGGCTGTGGAGCCGGTGGGTTCGGCTGATAAGCCCCCGACTTTGGCTGAAGAGCCCCCGGGTTCGACTGCGTGGTCGCCGGGTTCGGCTGTGGAGCCGGCGGGTTCGGCTGATAAGCCCCCGACTTTAGCTGAGAAGCCCCCGGGTCAGCCGGCACGAATATGGAATCCGACTCCGGTGACGGTGTGATGGATGGCTTCCGCAAATGTTGTAGGGCAATGCCTGGCGGAATTGCCTGCCGGGTTGAGCCAATCTTGGACAGGGCGTCCGCCGCCTCGTTGTTGGCCCGTGGCACATGATGAAATTCACAGCCGTCGAAGAAGCCGGTTAGCTGCTGGACATGGAAGCGGTATGACGCCATGTTGGCATCTCTCGCGTCCCACTCGCCGGATGCTTGCTGGATAACCAAGTCGGAGTCGCCGAAGCACAGGATGCGGTGCACGCCAATCTCCTTGGCCAGCTTGAGCCCGTGGATGAGCGCTTCATACTCTGCCACATTATTGGATGCGGCGAAGTGGATCTGCAGGACGTATTCCATTCGTTCTCCTTTGGGAGAGGTGATGACGATGCCGGCTCCCAAGCCGGTGCACATCTTCGAGCCGTCGAAGTGCATCTTCCAGTGCGTGGAGTCAGGCACAGGCGGCAGGTACTGCATCTCGGCCCAGTCGATGAAGAAGTCGGCTAGGATTTGCGACTTGATGGCGGTTCTTGCTTCGTAGAGGATGGAGTGGGCTGCCAGCTCCAGGGCCCACTTCGCAACCCGGCCATTGGCGTCCTTGCAGCCAATGATTTCCACCAAGGGCGCTGTGGCCACCACCTTGATGGGATGCTCTTGGAAATAGTGCTTGAGCTTCTTGGCCGCCATGTACACGCCATAGGTGACCTTCTGGTAGTGGGGGTCGTTTAGCTTCGACTGGGAAAGCACCTCGCTGAGGTAGTAGACTGGGCGCTGAACCGGCTGCTCCCTGCCGGCTTCATTGCGCTCCACCACCAGCACAACACTAACCACTCGATTGGTGGCTGCGATGTACAATAGCATCGGCTCCTTTGAAGCCGGCGATGCCAGGACGGGTGCGGTTGACAGCACCCGCTTTAAGTCACGGAAGGCTTCGTCCGCCTGCGGCGACCAGACAAATGTGTCCGATTTCTTGAGCAACTGGTACGGGGGAAGTGCCTTCTCCCCCAGCTGGCTGACGAAGCGGCTCAAGGAGGCCAGGCAACCAGTGAACTTCTGGACGCCCTTGAGGCACTGCGGCAGTTCCATCTTCTCGAGGGCACTGATCTTTTCCGGGTTGGCTTCAATCCCTCGCTGAGAGACGAGGTAGCCAAGGAGTTGGCCGGCTGGCACGCCGAAGGTGCACTTGGCCGGGTTGAGCTTCATCCGGAATCTTCGCAGATTGGTGAAGGTCTCTCTCAGATCATCAAGGAGGGTAAGCTTCTCCTTGGTCTTTACAACGACATCATCCACGTATGCGTGGATATTTCTGCCGATTTGATCATGCAAGCATCTCTGCATGCACCTTTGGTAGGTGGCGCCTGCATTTTTCAAGACGAACGGCATAGTCATGTAGCAATAAGCCCCGTACGGGGTAATGAACGAAGTCTTTATTTGATCATCCGGATTCAGAGGAATCTGGTGGTAGCCTGAATAGGCATCTAGGAAAGACAACAATTCACAGCCGGCTGTAGAGTCTATGACTTGATCTATGCGCGGCAGGGGGAAGGGGTCCTTCGGGCACGCCTTGTTCAGGCTAGTTTAGTCGATACACATGCGCCAGGTGCCGTTCTTCTTCAAGACCAGGACCGGGTTCGCCAACCAGTCCGGGTGCAGTACTTCCATGATGAAGCCGGCTGCGAGCAGCCGGGCGATTTCTTCACCGATAGCCTTCCTTCTTTCTTCGGCGAAGCGGCGATGGGGCTGCTTCACCGGCTTGGCCTCTGGCCTGACGTGGAGGTGGTGCTCAGCCAACTCCTTCGGTACACCCGGCATGTCCCGTGGAGACCATGCGAAGATGTCCCGATTCTCACGGAGGAAGTCGGTGAGCTCGCCTTCCTATTTGCTGTCCAAGCCGGCACCAATGGTGACGAACCTGTCCGGCTGCGCCGGGTCCAGCAGGATCTTCTTGGTGTCATTGGCCGGCTGGAAGTGAGTCGTCCCAGCCGGGTTGCCGACAGCCGGCATGCTCGTCTGCGCGGCCTTGGCCATGGCGATGGCGTCGTGGATGAGCTGCTTCTCGGCAGCGATGACCAGTGTCTGAGCCATCTTTGAGCTCTGCGTGGCGCACTCCATGGAGCGGCGATAGTCGCCGGCTACGGTTATGACCCCTTTCGGGCCCGAAAGCTGCATCTTTAGGTAGCCGTAGTGGGGCACCGCCATGAACTTGATCAAAGCCGGCCGGCCCAGGAGCGCGTGGTAGGGGCTGGCCAGGTCCACCACCTCGAACTCGACCTTCTCGGTGCGGAAGTGGTCCGGCTTGCCGAACATGACCTCCAGCGTAATCCGGCCAATCGGCTGGCAGGAGTGGCCTGGCACGATGCCATGGAAGACAGTAGGGGTGGGGCGCAGCTCGCTCTCCTGGATGCCCAGCTTGCGGGCAGTGTCGCGGTAGAGGATGTTGATGCTGCTACCGCCGTCGATGAGGACGCGCGAGAAACGCACGCTGCGCCGGCTTGTGCCAATGGTTGGGTCGAGGACCATGGCGTAGCTTCCCGGCTTCGGCAGGACAGCCGGTGTGTCGCGGCGATCAAAAGTGATGGCCTGCTCTGACCAGTTTAGGTACTGGGGGACCGGCGGTATGACCGTGTTTACCTCGAGGGAACGACGCTGCTGGCTCGTTTTGTCCTCGGGCTCGGAGGTGAAGACAATGTAGGTGGCGTCTTCGGCCAAGTATCGGCTGTGGTGCACTTGGTTAGCCTCGTGGTGCTCGAGGTTGGCATTCTCTGCGCCGGCTTGGCCACCCGGCCCGCCGGCTGGTGGGGGTGGGGGTGGAGGCAGCAGTGGCTCGCCGCTGTTTAGCCGCTTGGTGAAGTGGCAGTCGCGGGTGGTGTGGTTGGACGGGTTCTTGCCGCTGTGGTACTTGCACGGCGTGTCGAGCATTTGCTCGAACGTGAACTTCGGCCTCCAGGGCCGGTCCTGCTTCTGGCGCCGGCTTCTTCCAGCTGCCACCTGGTCCGTCACGGCTGCCACGTGGGCGGAGCTGTACCGGCGATCCGGCTGGTCGCTGTGCCTCTTGCCGCGGTAGTTGTCGCGGCGGCTGCCTTGCGAGGCTCCTTCGGCCAGCTTGTGCTCGGGCGGCTTGGCTTGATCGCGCCGAGGCACGGCTGGCGAATTGTTGACCACGCCCTGGCCGGCTTTCTCAGCCAACGCGTATTTGTCCGCGATGGCCATCAGGGCTGCCATGGTCTTGGGGTCGCTGCGGCGCAGCTTGTGCCACAGCATCATGTTGGGCCGGCAGCCGGCCATTAAGAAGCTAATGGCCTGGATCTCGTGCACACCATCGCAGGAGTTGCGCATCTCGCACCAGCGCGTCAAGTATGCGCGGTCCGTCTCGTCCGGCTCCTGCTTGCACATCTCCAGCTGGCGGGGGCGACCCGGCCGGCGATAGGTGCCGGTGAAGTTGCTGATGAAGGCCTCCTCGAAGTCCAGCCAGCCGTTGATGCTGCCGGCTGGAAGGTTGTTGAGCCAGGTGCGGGCGGAGCTGACCAACATGAGGGGCGAGTAGCGCACAGCCCAGCGCTTGTTGCCGCGGGCGATGCCGACTGCGGTGGAGTAGTCCAGCAGCCAGTCCTCCGGCTTGGCGGTGCCGTCGTACTTGGGGGTGTCCCTGGGGAGCAGGAAACCGTCCATGACCGGCTCGCCTTGGATGCGCGGGCCGAAACATTTCGGGCCGGCTGGCCCTTCTTCCTCCGCGATGCGGGATTCCGTGAGCCGGTCGAGGCGGTTTCTGGCGTCAATCGGCTCGACGCGCTGGCCTAGCCGAGAGTGGGCCGGCTAGCGACCACCGCTGGCTTCGGGAGCCGGCTGATGTGGGCGCCTTGGCTCCGGTTGCTCGGAATTGTACTCCTGGCTTCTGCTGGTGGTGGCCGGCTGTGGCCGCTTGCGCCGCTTCTCATCCGGCTCTGCCGACTCGGGCTGTCGTGAGTGGCTTGGGAGTCCCTGCGCCGGCTTGGCGCGGGAGAGGACGACTTCGCCGTGTCCCTGGGGCCGCCTCCGTTGTGGCTGGCTGCAACATGGACATTGCCGGCGTACCTTGGGTTTTTCTGCTGCTCGGAGGCCATGTGGAGCAACTCCGTTACCCGCCTCATCTGGTGGCGCAGCTCTTCGCCCTCTAGGCGGCTCAGCTCTTCTGCGGCAGCTTCGGCTGCGCGCATGTTCTTCTCGGGGGTGTTGTAGATAGGCAGCTCCATGGAAGGAGCCGGCGAATCCGCGCTGTCGTGATCAATCTCGGCGCCCAGGCCGCCTCCTCTGCGGCGGATCTGGCCAGCTCGGCTGGGATCATTGCCGGCCAGCGTGAAGCTGTGGGCACGGTTGAACTCGCGCCTGGTGATTTCCAGCTGGCGCTTGGCAGCAGCCAGCTCATCTGCCTGCGTCAGGAGGAGCTAGCGGTGTGCCTCCAGATCTGCCTCGATGGTGGTGGGGTCTGCGCCGGCGGTGAGCGGAGTGCTTAGCCTGGCCCTGGTCGCGTCCAGCTGGGACGATGGTGGCGGTGCCCTTGCGCCGGAGGCGGAGCCGCCGCCGTCGGTGTTGCGCTCCAAATGAGGGCCGCGGGTGCACGTGGTCCTGGTGGCGTTTTCGTCGCCTGTTGCCATAACCTCCTGCACGACGCAGGGGCTGGCGAGGGTGTTGCTAGCGCCGGCTCCTGGGGGAGGGCTTGCACAGCGCAGCACCTGCTGCGAGTAGCGCGGAGGCGCGATGGCTGCGACGTAGACGTTGTGGCCGCCGAAGGAGATGACGCTGCTGTAACATCCCAAATTTTTAAAACAAAGAAGAAAATGAATTTCCTTATTTCAAATTTTGGAGCCAACAAAAACTTTATGTGAATCACTTGATATGCATAGTACTCAAGTATGCATGATGTGATTTGGCCATGATAGTTTGTTTGATCTTTTGAACATGTTTCTAAACCCTAAACCCTACCCTTCTCAAAACCAAAGAGGAACAAATAAAAAGAAAACCAAATAAAAGAGAAAGCATATGTGGGCCTATGGCTAGATTTAAAAATCTTGACCTATGCCTTTTTACTTTACCAAAATGGTTGTGAACCATTGTTAAACCCAACTAAACCCTAAACCTTGATCATTTGGATCAAGGAGAAATAAAGAAAAAGAAAAGAAAATAAGAATAACCCCACATATAAGCCTATGGCCATATTTGTAAATGAAGTCCTGTGCCATATCTTGCTTTGTGACAATGATTTGAAAACATTAATAAACCCTACCTAGTACTCAACAATTCAAATCCAAGGTGAAACAAAAGAAAAAAAAATATCCATAGAGGTAAATGAAAGGGAATGGCAAAATTGCAAATTTGAGCAATTGACCTCAATACTTGGTTTGATTGATTTGAAACACCACCCTATACCATTTCAACACTCAACAAACTCAATTGGATCAAAGAAAATCAAACCAAAAAGAAAAGAAATGAAATTTCCAAGTTACATGTGATAATGGTCACTTGTGCAAATTTTAGCATCTTACCCACTTTGAGCCCCTGGATTAAGAGATTCTTAAACCAAACTCTCTCAACTCTTTGCACCTCATCCAAGACCTCATCAAGATGAACAACTTTGGTAAAGACCAACATAGCAAAATCTTTCTCCATTGCTTAATATAAGAGTGCAAAGTGGCAACATCAAATCAGAAACAAGATCATCCCCATTTTGGATTTTCTCAAACCAGCTTCATTTTGCACACCACCACCACCAACTTGTGCCAAATATTATTTGAATCAACTCCACCAAAAATCTTTGCAAAATTCAAAAATATTTCTCTTGCGGCCATTTGGTCGAACACCTTGTGTGCAACCTTCTGCCAACTCCACACACCTCAATATCTAGCATATTTTTGCCCTAACCATCAACCCTATGTCACCATTAGTCCTCTCTCTCACTCATTGCACGATGCCAGGCCTGGAGACACACAGTATTGCATGAGATCATCATGTACCACACCATGCCGAGCACTCATGCCAACACCATGCCATCATCATCTCCCTCTCTCTATGGTCACCCTCACTTTGTCAAAGAGACTCACCACACTCCACTGAGCATGTGTGTACTCGCCGTAGTCGAAAAGGAGACGTGCATAGCTCAGAACGCGATGCGCCCGTACGCGCCCAGACACGCCCAGGCCATGCCAGAGCGCGCACGCGCACGACACTGGACGCGCCAGTGCGCACGCTCGCCCCGTTGCATCCGTCCGTCCCTCGCCTTCTCCTCTCGCACGCGCAATCACCACACCATCTGCTCCCTCCTGGACAACCCCACTGGCCCGCGCTCGCCTTGTAGCAGACGCCATCGTCGACGCTCGCCGCCACGGTACTGCGAGGACGACGACGTCGCCCGAGCCACTCCGTCCATCCCCTGCTGCACAACGACGCGCACCAGGACCGCCATGACGCCAGGAACAGTTCTGCATCCATGCCCACTCCTCGGAGCCGCTGTAGCAACGTCGCCGTCGATGACCTGCCCTGTGCGCCTCGGCCACCCCTCGACCCTATAAATTGGAGCCTCCCCTTCATCCTCTGAGCACACCAGTCACTTCCCCTCTCCCTCCTGAGCTTCCTCGACCACCTCCCCCTCCACATTGCCCCCAGAGCCGCCCCAATTTCCCACCGGAGCCCCGCCAGCACCCTACAAGCTCGCCGTCGATTGGAGTTGTCCCTGGAGAAGCCGCCGGTACCAGAAGCCTCACCATCGTCTTCCACGTCAAGCGCCGCCAACGCCGACCCTCGCCAGAGCCCAGGTGAGCCACTGACCCCCCACCACCGTCGCGGCCAGGGTAGGGTCTCGTCGGAGACGACGATGACTGCGCGCCGTTGGATCGCGTTCTAATCCAACAGCTCACGCTGCGTACCGTTTCGGGCTGGCTAAATAGACACTGACGAGTGGACCCCGCCGTCAGGCCACTCATGTCCCACGTGGCAGCCCATCTGGGCCGGCCCATTTCCTTTTTCGCTGGCCCAGTTAGTTTCCCGCCAAGCCCGTTAATTCAAACTCGATTTAATTCTTTTAGTCTAAATTCAAATACTGGTGCTTTGCTAAAATTTGAATAAAACAAAATCCACCAATCCAATTGGAGTGAATCCAATTTTGTATGAAATTAGATGAATAGCTCTAACCAACCCCACTGGTATCAAACCCAAATTCATTGTAGATCACTTGCACTAAAAATAACAAGGCAGAGCCTTTTTTCAAATTCAAACAATTATTAAAAATCAACCATAAATGATTTTGAGTTGATTCCAACTCTCAAAAATCACATTTCATTTTGTATAATTGATTATGTAAAAACATAACATAGTTGTTTACATGATCATGGGCAAGATTCAAATAGTGGCTATGTGGCCATTTCTAGCTCATTTTAAATTATTCAAAAATAGTATTTCAAATTGTATGAGAGGTAGCCTCTCATTTAAATCACTTTCTCAAGTAATTCAATGTGAGATGATGACCTTGGTCTTCATGACCTCATATGTTATTACTTGAGAATATTAAATCATTTCCAAGGTAGTATTGAAATTGTATGAGATGTAGTATCTCATTTAAATCATTTTCCCAAATGGATGAATATGAAGTGGTGACTTTGGTCAACATGATCTCATACTTTATCATTTGAGGAAATTAAATCTTAACAAGGTTCAATGAGAGGAAATTATTTTTCTTAAAAAGGAAACAAAGTCAACCACCATGTGAATGAGGAGGTGATGCTAGAATAGCTTGTGTGAACCATTTGTGTGTTTAGCCTAGCCCTTAAGAATTGTTTGGTGATTGTATACCTCGTATCCTTTTATAGACGCTAGTACCGAGGACTACCAGGAGGAGGAGGTCTACTACGAGGAAGAAGAAGAAAACTTTGATCACTGTACCAATCAAGGCAAGCTATATTATTGCAAGCTATTACCAAGCTACCCTAATGCAAAGCTCTACTAGAGCAAGGCATCATTGCAATATTATTTTGTGTTTAAGGATCCAATCCCAAGTTTTATTCTTACAAGCTTTACTTTGGTTTATCAAAGTTTATTTTGTTCATAATTCACTTGGGTCTAGATATGAAGTATTACAAGAGTATCCAAGTTAGCTTAGAGAACTACAAGTTAGTTAGCACCCCTCATGGCTAGTTGCTAGTGCTAAACTAAAATTGACTACTCTAGATGGGAAACATGTGAATCAAATGACTTTGAAAACCTTGGAATGATGATTCATTCTATTGAAAGATTTTGAAGGTGAATATGACTTGTGAATGACATGGTGAATTTTACAAAAACTGATGGTTGGGTTCGGATGCGATACCATTCCAATTTGAAAGTACCCCCACAATACCTGAATCTGGGTAAGGCTTAACTGGAAACTTATGTATTTTAGTATCGGCTCCCTCTGAACAAGCGTCATAGGGGTTAGGCTGAGGCTGCCTCCGCTGAAAGTGAAATGACGTGAAATGAGGTGACTGTCCTGCCCAAGCCCTGTGCCGTTCCCAGGATGGCAGATTGGCATCACTGGGAGGCCAAGCTCATGGGGAGAGGTGCCTGTACTAGGGTATGTAAGTGAAAGGTTATGGTTGGTAGTCCGCACACGGAGTGTGATAAATCAGGGCCAGTTAACCCTGACGGATTATTGCAAATGTTGTGGCAAAAGTGTGCGACCTCTGCAGAGTGTAAAACTATTCGAATAGCCGTGTCCACGGTTATGGAAGATTGGAAAGGCCATACTGTTCCGTCATCAGACCATTTTCAAAAGGTGACATGTGACTGGTGACTTGTGACTTGAAAGGTGAATTTGACTTGATCACAACAGAGTTGTGGGAATGACACTAATGTTCCCACTTGAGTTAGTTAGGCAAATAAGAGTCTTTTACTACTAAGGGCTTACGAAATAAAACTGGCTTTATGCAAATGAACCTAGAGCTTAGAACCCCCTTGCTATAGTTGATAGTGCTTACACTAGTATTAGTTTGCGAGTACTTTAAAGTACTCATGGCTTTGTCCCTGGCTATTGATACGTCTCCGACGTATCGATAATTTCTTATGTTCCATGCCACATTATTGATGTTATCTACATGTTTTATGCACACTTTATGTCATATTCGTGCATTTTCTGGAACTAACCTATTAACAAGATGCCGAAGTGCCAGTAGCTGTTTTCTGCTGTTTTTGGTTTCAGAAATCCTAGTAAGGAAATATTCTCGGAATTGGACGAAATCAAAGCCCAGGGGCCTATTTTTCCACGAAGCTTCCAGAAGTCCGAAGACGAGACGAAGAGGGGCCACGGGGTGGCCAAACCCTAGGGCGGCGCGGCCCCACCCCTGGCCGCGCCGGCCTATGGTGTGGGTCCCCCGTGCCGCCTCTTGACCTGCCCTTCCGCCTACAAATAGCCTCCGTGACGAAACCCCCAGTACCGAGAGCCACGATACAGAAAACCTTCCAGAGACGCCGCCAACGCCGATCCCATCTCGGGGGATCCAGGAGATCGCCTCCGGCACCCTGTCGGAGAGGGGAATCATCTCCCGGAGGACTCTACGCCGCCATGGTCGCCTCCGGTGTGATGTGTGAGTAGTCTACCCCTGGACTATGGGTCCATAGCAGTAGCTAGATGGTTGTCTTCTCCCCATTGTGCTATCATTGTCGGATCTTGTGAGCTGCCTAACATGATCAAGATCATCTATCTGTAATTCTATATGTTGCGTTTGTTGGGATCCGATGAATAGAGAATACTTGTTATGTTGATTATCAAAGTTATATCTACGTGTTATTTATGATCTTGCATGCTTTCCGTTACTAGTAGATGCTCTGGCCAAGTAGATGCTTGTAACTCCAAGAAGGAGTACTTATGCTCGATAGTGGGTTCATGCCTGCATTGACACCTGGGACAGTGACAGAAAGTTCTAAGGTTGTGTTGTGCTGTTGCCACTAGGGATAAAACATTGATGCTATGTCTAAGGATGTAGTTGTTGATTACATTACGCACCATACTTAATGCAATTGTCTGTTGCTTTGCAACTTAATACTGGAGGGGGTTCGGATGATAACCTGAAGGTGGACTTTTTAGGCATAGATGCAGTTGGATGGCGGTCTATGTACTTTGTCGTAATGCCCAATTAAATCTCACTATACTCATCATGATATGTATGTGCATGGTCATGCTCTCTTTATTTGTCAATTGCCCAACTGTAATTTGTTCACCCAACATGCTGTTTATCTTATGGGAGAGACACCTCTAGTGAACTGTGGACCCCGGTCCAATTCTCTTTACTGAAATACAATCTACTGCAATACTTGTTCTACTGTTTTCTGCAAACAATCATCTTCCACACAATACGGTTAATCCTTTGTTACAGCAAGCCGGTGAGATTGACAACCTCACTGTTTCGTTGGGGCAAAGTACTTTGGTTGTGTTGTGCAGGTTCCACGTTGGCGCCGGAATCCCTGGTGTTCCGCCGCACTACATCCCGCCGCCATCAACCTTCAACGTGCTTCTTGGCTCCTCCTGGTTCGATAAACCTTGGTTTCTTTCTGAGGGAAAACTTGCTGCTGTGCGCATCATACCTTCCTCTTGGGGGTCCCAACGAACGTGTGAGTTACACGCCATCAAGCATATTTTCTGGCGCCGTTGCCGGGGAGATCAAGACACGCTGCAAGGGGAGTCTCCACTTCTCAATCTCTTTACTTTGTTTTTGTCTTGCTTAGTTTTATTTACTACTTTGTTTGCTGCACTAAATCAAAATACAAAAAAATTAGTTGCTAGTTTTACTTTACTTGCTATCTTGTTTGCTATATCAAAAACACAAAAAAATTAGTTTACTTGCATTTACTTTATCTAGTTTGCTTTATTTACTGTTGCTAAATGGCCAACGCTGAAAATACTAAGTTGTGTGACTTCACAACCACAAATAATAATGATTTCTTATGCACACCTATTGCTCCACCTGCTACTACAGCAGAATTCTTTGAAATTAAACCTGCTTTACTGAATCTTGTTATGCGAGAGCAATTTTCTGGTGTTAGTTCTGATGATGCTGCTGCCCATCTTAATAATTTTGTTGAACTATGTGAAATGCAAAAATATAAAGATGTAGATGGTGATATTATTAAACTAAAATTGTTCCCTTTCTCATTAAGAGGAAGAGCTAAAGATTGGTTGCTATCTCTGCCTAAGAATAGTATTGATTCATGGACTAAATGCAAGGATGCTTTTATTGGTAGATATTATCCCCCTGCTAAAATTATATCTTTGAGGAGTAGCATAATGAATTTTAAACAATTAGATACTGAACATGTTGCTCAAGCTTGGGAAAGAATGAAATCTCCGGTTAAAAATTGCCCAACCCATGGACTGACTACTTGGATAATCATCCAAACCTTCTATGCAGGACTAAATTTTTCTTCGCGGAATTTATTGGATTCAGCTGCTGGAGGTACCTTTATGTCCATCACTCTTGGTGAAGCAACAAAGCTCCTTGATAATATGATGATTAATTACTCTGAATGGCACACGGAAAGAGCTCCACAAGGTAAGAAGGTAAATTCTGTCGAAGAAACCTCTTCCTTGAGTGATAAGATTGATGCTATTATGTCTATGCTTGTGAATGATAGGACTAATATTGATCCTAATAATGTTCCATTAGCTTCATTGGTTGCACAAGAAGAACATGTTGATGTGAACTTCATTAAAAATAATAATTTCAACAACAATGCTTACCGGAACAATTCTAGTAACAACTATAGGCCATATCCTTATAATAATGGCAACGGCTATGGTAATTCTTATGGGAATTCTTACAATAATAATAGGAACACACCCCCTGGACTTGAAGCCATGCTTAAAGAATTTATTAGTACACAAACTGCTTTTAACAAATCTGTTGAAGAAAAGCTTGGGAAAATTGATATACTTGCTTCTAAAGTCGATAGTCTTGCTGCTGATGTTGATCTTTTGAAATCAAAAGTTTTGCCTAATGAGAATCATCATAATAAAATTGTTACTACAGCAAATGCCATTCAAGTTAGAATTAATGAGAATATAAGATTAATGGCTGAACTGCGCGCTAGGTGGGATAGAGAAGAAAATGAAAAACTAGCTAAAGAGAAGAATGTAGCTAAAGTTTGGACTATTACCACCACTAGTAATGCTAATGCTACACATGTTGCTGCACCTCCTACTAATACTAATAAAAGAATTGGTGTTAGCAATGTTTCCACTTCTAATGCAAAGCGCGAAAAACTGCCTGAAACTGCTAAAACTGCTGAAACTGCTTGTGATAAAGCTGCTGAAATTTTTTCCAACATTGGGGATGATGATCCCATTGCTTTAGATTATAATGGTTTGAATTTTGATGATTGCCACATCTCTGAAGTTATAAAGTTCTTGCAAAAACTTGCTAAAAGTCCTAATGCTAGTGCTATAAATTTGGCTTTTACACATCATATTACAAATGCTCTCATAAAGGCTAGAGAAGAGAAACTAGAGCGTGAAACCTCTATTCCTAAAAAGCTAGAGGATGGTTGGGAGCCCATCATTAAGATGAAGGTTAAAGATTTTGATTGTAATGCTTTATGTGATCTTGGTGCAAGTATTTCTGTTATGCCTAAGAAAATTTATAATATGCTTGACTTGCCACCGCTGAAAAATTGCTATTTGGATGTTAATCTTGCTGATCATTCTAAAAAGAAACCTTTGGGTAAGGTTGATAATGTTCGCATTACCGTTAACAATAACCTTGTCCCCGTTGATTTTGTTGTCTTGGATATTGAATGCAATGCATCTTGTCCCATTATATTGGGAAGACCTTTTCTTCGAACTGTTGGTGCTATCATTGATATGAAGGAAGGTAATATAAAATATCAATTTCCTCTCAAAAAAGGTATGGAACACTTCCCTAGAAAGAGAATGAAGTTACCTTTTGATTCTATTATGAGAACAAATTATGATGTTGACACTTCGTCTCTTGATAATACTTGATACACACTTTCTGCGCCTAGCTGAAAGGCGTTAAAGAAAAGCGCTTATGGGAGACAACCCATGTTTTTACCTACAGTACTTTGTTTTTATTTTGTGTCTTGGAAGTTGTTTACTACTGTAGCAACCTCTCCTTATCTTAGTTTTGTGTTTTGTTGTGCCAAGTTAAGCCGTTGATAGAAAAGCAAGTACTAGATTTGGATTACTGCACAGTTCCAGATTTCTTTGCTGTCACGAATCTGGGTCCACCTCCCTGTAGGTAGCTCAGAAAATTAAGCCAATTTACGTGCATGATCCTCAGATATGTACGCAACTTTCATTCAATTTGAGAATTTTCATTTGAGCAAGTCTGGTGCCATTTTAAAATTCGTCAATACGAACTGTTCTGTTTTGACAGATTCTGTCTTTTATTTCGCATTGCCTCTTTCGCTATGTTGGATGAATTTCTTTGATCCACCAATGTCCAGTAGCATTATGCAATGTCCAGAAGTGTTAAGAATGATTGTGTCACCTCTGAATATGTCAATTTATATTGTGCACTAACCCTCTAATGAGTTGTTTCGAGTTTGGTGTGGAGGAAGTTTTCAAGGATCAAGAGAGGAGTATGATGCAACATGATCAAGGAGAGTGAAAGCTCTAAGCTTGGGGATGCCCCGGTGGTTCACCCCTGCATATATTAAGAAGACTCAAGCGTCTAAGCTTGGGGATGCCCAAGGCATCCCCTTCTTCATCGACAACATTATCAGGTTCCTCCCCTGAAACTATATTTTTATTCCATCACATCTTATGTGCTTTTTCTTGGAGCGTCGGTTTGTTTTTGTTTTTGTTTTGTTTGAATAAAATGGATCCTAGAATTCACTTTATGGGAGAGAGACACGCTCCACTGTAGCATATGGACAAGTATGTCCTTGGTTTCTACTCATAGTATTCATGGCGAAGTTTCTCCTTCGTTAAATTGTTATATGGTTGGAATTGAAAAATGATACATGTAGTAATTGCTATTAATGTCTTGGGTAATGTGATACTTGGCAATTGTTGTGCTCATGATTAAGCTCTTGCATCATATGCTTTGCACCCATTAATGAAGAAATACATAGAGCATGCTAAAATTTGGTTTGCATATTTGGTTTCTCTAAGGTCTAGATAATTTCTAGTATTGAGTTTGAACAACAAGGAAGACGGTGTAGAGTCTTATAATGTTTTCAATATGTCTTTTATGTGAGTTTTGCTGCACCGGTTCATCCTTGTGTTTGTTTCAAATAAGCCTTTCTAGCCTAAACCTTGTATCGAGAGGGAATACTTCTCATGCATCCAAAATACTTGAGCCAACCACTATGCCATTTGTGTCCACTATACCTACCTACTACATGGTATTTTCCGCCATTCCAAAGTAAATTGCTTGAGTGCTACCTTTAAAATTCCATCATTCACCTTTGCAATATATAGCTCATGGGACAAATAGCTTAAAAACTATTGTGGTATTGAATATGTAATTATGCACTTTATCTCTTATTAAGTTGCTTGTTGTGCGATAACCATGTTCACTGGGGACGCCATCAACTATTCATTGTTGAATTTCATGTGAGTTGCTATGCATGTTCGTCTTGTCTGAAGTAAGGGCGATCTACACTGAGTTGAATGGTTTGAGCATGCATATTGTTAGAGAAGAACATTGGGCCGCTAACTAAAGCCATGATCCATGGTGGAAGTTTCAGTTTTGGACAAACATCCTCAAATCTCTAATGAGAAAAGAATTAATTGTTGTTGAATGCTTAAAGCATTAAAAGAGGAGTCCATTATCTGTTGTCTATGTTGTCCCGGTATGGATGTCTAAGTTGAGAATAATCAAAAGCGAGAAATCCAAATGCGAGCTTTCTCCTTAGACCTTTGTACAGGCGGCATAGAGGTACCCCTTTGTGAAACTTGGTTAAAGCATATGTATTGCGGTGATAATCCAGGTAGTCCAAGCTAATTAGGACAAGGTGCGGGCACTATTAGTACACTATGCATGAGGCTTGCAACTTATAAGATATAATTTACATGATGCATATGCTTTATTACTACCGTTGACAAAATTGTTTCATGTTTTCAAAATCAAAGCTCTAGCACAAATATAGCAATCGATGCTTTTCCTCTATGGAGGACCATTCTTTTACTTTCAATGTTGAGTCAGTTCACCTATTTCTCTCCACCTCAAGAAGCAAACACTTGTGTGAACTGTGCATTGATTCCTACATACTTGCTTATTGCACTTATTATATTACTCTATGTTGACAATTATCCATGAGATATACATGTTACAAGTTGAAAGCAACCGCTGAAACTTAATCTTCTTTTGTGTTGCTTCAATGCCTTTACTTTGAATTATTGCTTTATGAGTTAACTCTTATGCAAGACTTTATTGATGCTTGTCTTGAAGTGCTATTCATGAAAAGTCTTTGCTATATGATTCACTTGTTTACTCATGTCATATATATTGTTTTGATCGCTGCATTCACTACATATGCTTTACAAATAGTATGATCAAGATTATGATGGCATGTCACTCCAGAAAAAATCAGATTTATCGATTTACCTGCTCGTGATGAGCAGAACTAAGCTTGGGGATTCTGATACGTCTCCGACTTATCGATAATTTCTTATGTTCCATGCCACATTATTGATGTTATCTACATGTTTTATGCACACTTTATGTCATATTCGTGCATTTTACGGAACTAACCTATTAACAAGATGCCGAAGTGCCGATTCTTTGTTTTCTGCTGTTTTTGGTTTCAGAAATCCTAGTAAGGAAATATTCTCGGAATTGGACGAAATCAAAGCCCAGGGGCCTATTTTTCCACGAAGCTTCCAGAAGTCCGAAGACGAGACGAAGAGGGGCCACGGGGTGGCCAAACCCTAGGGCGGCGCGGCCCCACCCCTGGCCGCGCCGGCCTATGGTGTGGGTCCCCCGTGCCGCCTCTTGACCTGCCCTTCCGCCTACAAATAGCCTCCGTGACGAAACCCCCAGTACCGAGAGCCACGATACGGAAAACCTTCCAGAGACGCCGCCAACGCCGATCCCATCTCGGGGGATCCAGGAGATCTCCTCCGGCACCCTGCCGGAGAGGGGAATCATCTCCCGGAGGACTCTACGCCGCCATGGTCGCCTCCGGTGTGATGTGTGAGTAGTCTACCCCTGGACTATGGGTCCATAGCAGTAGCTAGATGGTTGTCTTCTCCCCATTGTGCTATCATTGTCGGATCTTGTGAGCTGCCTAACATGATCAAGATCATCTATCTGTAATTCTATATGTTGCGTTTGTTGGGATCCGATGAATAGAGAATACTTGTTATGTTGATTATCAAAGTTATATCTACGTGTTATTTATGATCTTGCATGCTTTCCGTTACTAGTAGATGCTCTGGCCAAGTAGATGCTTGTAACTCCAAGAGGGAGTACTTATGCTCGATAGTGGGTTCATGCCTGCATTGACACAGGGACGGTGTGAGAAAGTTCTAAGGTTGTGTTGTGCTGTTGCCACTAGGGATAAAACATTGATGCTATGTCTAAGGATGTAGTTGTTGATTACATTACGCACCATACTTAATGCAATTGTCTGTTGCTTTGCAACTTAATACTGGAGGGGGTTCGGATGATAACCTGAAGGTGGACTTTTTAGGCATAGATGCAGTTGGATGGCGGTCTATGTACTTTGTCGTAATGCCCAATTAAATCTCACTATACTCATCATGATATGTATGTGCATGGTCATGCTCTCTTTATTTGTCAATTGCCCAACTGTAATTTGTTCACCCAACATGCTGTTTATCTTATGGGAGAGACACCTCTAGTGAACTGTGGACCCCGGTCCAATTCTCTTTACTGAAATACAATCTACTGCAATACTTGTTCTACTGTTTTCTGCAAACAATCATCTTCCACACAATACGGTTAATCCTTTGTTACAGCAAGCCGGTGAGATTGACAACCTCACTGTTTCGTTGGGGCAAAGTACTTTGGTTGTGTTGTGCAGGTTCCACGTTGGCGCCGGAATCCCTGGTGTTGCGCCGCACTACATCCCGCCGCCATCAACCTTCAACATGCTTCTTGGCTCCTCCTGGTTCGATAAACCTTGGTTTTTTTTGAGGGAAAACTTGCTGCTGTGCGCATCATACCTTCCTCTTGGGGTTCCCAACGAACGTGTGAGTTACACGCCATCAGCTATTCAAATGGCCAGACTATGAAGAGGAGCACTAGTACCAAGAGGATAGACAGCAGGACGACTATGATAACTAGGACTACTCCTGACGTCAAGCGTTGCCTGTGGAACAGATGGACCGCTACTACGTTTCTTCCGCTGTGTGTTTTGTAATTGATCATTAGATCAACTGTTATTGTAAGACTGGATCATGTGATCCTTTGATGTAAGACAATTATGGTTTGTAATGAATGATGTTCTGTGATATCAATCTATTATGTCTCGCAAAAACAATATTCCTGGGATTGTGATGTATGGCGTAATAGGCATCTCGACTTAAAAATCCGGGTGTTGACAGCTACCGCCGGCAGGGAAGGGCCTGTCGGCGAAGCAACCAGCGTTGTCGCTGACGCAGTCGAGGGAGCCGAATCTCCAGATCAAGCCTGAAGCAACTCGCTCGCCGGTGGTGGTGGTGAGGCCCGTCCGGAAGAAGACACCGGCCGCAGACGCTGAAGGCCCCACGGTGGGCGCCAACTGTCGTGGTATCGTCACGGCATATGCCATAGGGTGGCTTAAGTTAGGCGGTTCCTGTATGGTCTATGGCGGTTTCCAGATGCGGGTATGACTACGAGCGACACGGCGATGTACCCAGGTTTGGGGCCCTCGTATGGAGGTAACACCCCTACTCCTGCTCTAGAGTGTATAAGAGATATCACAGTACAATGGTGCTCCTGGAGCTGTATCCGGCTGCCGGGGGGAGGCTAGAGGTAGACGAAGGTCTCTCTCCCCGAGCGGTGCTAGGTATGAGAATGTGAAATGATCGATCGTCCGTCGTCCCCCTGCACGAGAGGGGTGGTGTGGCTTATATAGTGCTAGTTACATTTACAGAGAGGCCCCTATAACCTACTGGACGGGCCCGCTGGCTCCGGCTTTCCCGCACCCTGATGAGGGGCGGCGTCACCGGTCGTGGGCGTCACATCTGTCTTCCCGCCACGGTCAGCGGAGACGGGACTGGCCGAGCGACGTGCGCTGGGCGCCCGCTGTCTCCGCCGGTCACCCTGCAGCCGTGACGTAGGCGGGAATCTCTGGCAAGGGGCACTATTGCTCCACAGTGCCCCCCAACTTTACACTGGAGATGAGCTTAGCATAGACTTATTGAACCCGGATAGCCCCTCCGGAGCCTTCTCCTGCAAGGCTCACCAGCCTGGAGCCGGTCAGGGAGAACGAAGCCGAGCCGGATATGGCTCGTAGAAGCCGGCCCAGCCATAGCGCAGCCGGCCATGACTGGACTAGCGTAGACCTGGGTCAGCTGGCTTGCAAGGCAGCCGGCCACGGCTCCAGCCGGCTGCTCCTCAGCCAGCCTTTGCCGTGGGCCAGCCGGCCTCGAGCCAGCTGTTCCCGGTCCTTTGCCATACCCGGGGTCTTCCCCCTGACATTAGCCCCCGAAGCTGGCGAGGTCCTGCGTAGAGAAGGACCTGGGCAGATTTTTCCTGGCCATTTAGTCGTTGAAGCACTTGAGGGGCTGGCTGAGAATTCTCGTTCAGCCGGCTGCGCCCTCCTTCGGCTTGTTTCATCCGGCTGCTCTGGAGCCGGACGCCGCTTTGGTTTCGCGGATTTGATCTTTGTAAGTGCTGGAGATGTCTCCGGCTTGTTGGGAGAGCGTGGGCCGCCTCCGCGGAGAACGTCCGGCTGCGGCTTGGGCACGCCGGAATCTCCGCCACCTCGAGGCCTGAGCCCCGACTGACCGGCTCTGGCGAAATCTTTCCGTCGCGTCGCCTCGTCTGGTCCCTTCATTGTCCCCCCGGATTTTCTGCGGGCGTGGCTGACGTGGCACGGGGGTTACTAGTAACTGCCAGCGGCGTGGTGGAGATCGTCGGCGCAGTTAATCCCCACGACGCGGCCCACAACCCCACGTCGCCTCTCACCTGGCGTCCTATAAATGGGGGCGGGGAGGCACCGAGGAGGCCTCCCCACACACATCTTCTTCTTCCTCGCGCCACGCCCTTTCTCTCTCTCTGCTCCTCGCACTTCTTCGCGCAGGTCTGTTTCGTCGGCGGATCTTCGGCGAGCCTTGCACCCGGACGCGGTCATGCTGCTCCGCCGGCCCGTCGCCGCCGTGCAGCCGTTTCGCCGCCACGGGGGGTCGTCCGTCCGTGGCGCGCGCTTCTCCGCCGCGCTCGCCGCCGTCAAGCTCTTCCCCGCCGTCCTCTTCTTCCTCCAACTCGGAGGAGCTGATGGCCACGGCCAAACACTGGGTGGACGAGATCAGCGCGCTCGACCGCGGCTTGGCGGGTAAGTCCCATTTTTCATTACTTTTCTTCCGTCCCTTGCCGGCTTCCGACTGTCGGCTGCCAGCAAGGATTTTTGTTGGTAACCGGCAGCTGGAAAACCTTGAACATTTTCCGATTTCCGGCTGGCGGTGGGCGGCGTTTGCTCATCGGCTGCCGCCAGGCTTTTTTTTTTTAGACTTCGATGATCTCCATCTTCAGGCTGGTGGCAGGCGGCGTTTCTCGCCGGCTGCCGCCAGGCTTTGCATTTAGACTTCGATATCTCCATCTTCAGGCTGGTGGCAGGCGGCGTTTCTCGCCGGCTGCCGACAGGCTTTGCTTTTGAACTTCAAAATTTTGCATTTTTCTGTCCTTTCCCCGGCTTCCGACTGATACTGCTGGCAGGGACCTGCCGGCTGATGTCAGCCGGATTTACAGGCTTTTGACATGCTTCTTTTGCAGCGGCTTTTCCCGAGGCACAGCAGGCGGCGCTGGACGCGGCCTGCAGGGCGCGGGATGCACGCCGGGAGGCTACCGGCGAGCAGAGCTCGCCACACTTCTCCATGGATGATTATCTGGCTTCCATGGCCGCCCGCGTCGAGCCGATCACCATGCTGGGCTACGAGCTCCGGCAGGCGGCTGAGGAGCTGTTCCGGATGCTGTGGCCGACGGAGATGCTGCCGGGCAAACTCACCAACTTGATCAGTTGGCTCGAGAAGGCGCCCGACCGCCTGCTCGACTGGAAGGATTCGGCTGTGCGCGCTGGGGCCGACATGGCCCTCTCCTTCGTGCTCTCCTGGTATGATGAGGTGGACCTCAACCAGCTGGAGAATCGGCGGGCTGGCGTGGAGGATGTGCTCAGCCCGGAGACCAAGACCTTCCGGCTCGCCCGGGCCTGCGCCATAGCCGACTTTGTCAACAAGGGCACCTTCATCAAGGACCCGAACCCGCCTGAAGAGGGGGAGGAAGAAGCCAAAGATGAAGACATGGCGGACGCGGAGGCGGATCCGGCAGCCGGTCCCAGTGCTTCCCCGACTGGTCCTCCTCCAGCCGGTGCTTAGACTTTCCTGCCTTTTTGCTTGCTCTTGCCAAAGACACTCGTTAAATACCCGGAATGCCGGGTGTAGGTGTAAGACAATATTATTATCTCTTTTTTATGAAGTCACGCTTTAGTGTGTTTGTTAATCGCTTGTGCTCCAGCTTGTTTTCCCCCGGTCCGTTTGCTTTTTCTCATCCGCCCCACTCTTTGGCTTTGCTCTTGCCGATCAACAGCCGGGTTGCGGTCTGCAGCCGGATCAAGAGCGGGCCGCTGGGTGAGGCCAATAATACTTCAGTCGAACGAGCCGAGTTGAACATGCCGGTGCTTTTATGAAAATTTGGACAAGAGTCGAGTCGCTTTTGCTCTTTCCCTTAGTCGTTTTACGCGTGTCTGGTTCCTTAAGCATCTACTCCCGCCAGTCGGTCAGCCGAGTTGCGGTCTGCTGCTGGTTCGCGAGCTGGCTGTCCGGAAGCCGGATCACGGTACTAATCCGGCTGAGTGAGAGGGTTCAAGCCAATCGGCAAAAAGCAGTAAGGTATGCGAAAAAATTGTTGGCGCATTCGGCGCAAGCTTTTTCATTAGCATAGGTTGCAAAAGGGATATAAGGGATACATACATTCCTGTCCTCAAGTGTAAAATGGGCGGAGCAGGTTGACATTCCAGGGACGTTTAGTCTCCTCGTCAGCCCTGTTCGACTTGTTTTTTCTGGCCTCTTGGGCATCTATGAGATAGTAGGAATCGTTTCCCACCGCCTTGCTCACGATGAAGGGACCTTCCCATGGGGATGAAAGTTTATGCTGTTCGGCTGTTCGTTGGATCAGCCAGAGCACTAGGTCTCCTTCTCGGAATGCTAAGGGCTTGACCTTCCGGCTGTGATAGCGTCGGAGGCTTTGTTGATATATAGTGGATCTGGACACGGCCAGCAGCCGGGCCTCTTCGACCAAGTCGACTCCATCTTCGCGAGCTTCTTTGGCTTCAGCTTCAGTGTACAGCTTGATCCTTGGCGCGTCGTGCTCTATATCAGTCGGCAGGATGGCTTCGGCCCTGTAAACAAGGAAGAATGGCGTGAAGCCGACGGAGCGGTTTGGCGTGGTGCGCAGGCAGTTCTTCAATCCAGCAGCCAGCTGCTCGCTCGAGCGGCTCCACCAGCCGGGGCCGGATGCTGGCTAGGATCAAGCCGTTTGCTTTCTCCACTTGTCCATTGGACTCCTGATGCGCCACGGATGCTAAGTCCATCTGGATCCCCATTTCCTCGCAATAGCGAGAGAAGATGCCTTGGGCGAAGTTGCTGCTGTTGTCGATGATGATGCTATGGGTGTAGCCGTACCGCACGATGATGTCCTTGAGGAAGGTGATGGTTGTGGAGCCGTCCAGCTTCTTGATCGGCTTAGCTTCGATCCACTTGGTGAATTTGACAATCATCACCAAGAGTTGTGTCATGCCGCCTCGGGCGGTTCTGAATGGGCCCACCATGTCCAGGCCCCACACAGCGAATGGCCAAGTGATGGGGATGGTTTTCAAGGCGGAAGCCGGCGCGTGCCTTTTCTTGGCAAAGCGCTGACAGCCATTCCATTTTTTCACCATCTCTTCCGCATCTTTTAGCGCAGTCGGCCAATAGAAACCGTGCCGGAAGGCTTTGCCTACTATGGCTCTGGAGGAGGCGTGATGTTCGCACTCTCCTTGATGGATTTCCCTGAGGAGTTCAATCCCTTCAGCCGGCTCGACACACCGCTGGAATACCCCACTTACGCTGCGTTTGTACAGCTGGTGGTTGATGATTGTGTAGGCCTTGGCCCTTCTCTCAATCTGCCTGGCCTGGACCCATTCTTCGGGCAGTTTACCATCTGCCAGGTAGGAGAGGAAAGCTTGTGCCCATAATGGTGTGCATCTTATCTCAAATACGCTTACCAACAAGGCCTCCTGCGTGGGAGCTTCCGGGTTCAACTGCATGGTCGCCGGGTTCGGCTGTGGAGCCAGCGGGTTCGGCTGATAAGCCCCCGACTTTGGCTGAAGAGCCCCCGGGTTCGACTGCATGGTCGCCGGGTTCGGCTGTGGAGCCGGCGGGTTCGGCTGATAAGCCCCCGACTTTGGCTGAAGAGCCCCCGGGTTCGACTGCATGGTCGCCGGGTTCGGCTGTGGAGCCAGCGGGTTCGGCTGATAAGCCCCCGACTTTAGCTGAGAAGCCCCCAGGTCAGCCGGCACGAATATGGAATCCGACTCCGGTGACGGTGTGATGGATGGCTTCCGCAAATGCTGTAGGGCAATGCCTGGCGGAATTGCCTGCCGGGTTGAGCCAATCTTGGACAGGGTGTCCGCCGCCTCGTTGTTGGCCCGTGGCACATGATGAAATTCACAGCCGTCGAAGAAGCCGGTTAGCTGCTGGACGTGGAAGCGGTATGACGCCATGTTGGCATCTCTCGCGTCCCACTCGCCGGATGCTTGCTGGATAACAAAGTCGGAGTCGCCGAAGCACAGGATGCGGTGCACGCCAATCTCCTTGGCTAGCTTGAGCCCGTGGATGAGCGCTTCATACTCCGCCACATTATTGGATGCGGCGAAGTGGATCTGCAGGACGTAGTCCAGCCGTTCTCCTTTGGGAGAGGTGATGACGATGCCGGCTCCCAAGCCGGTGAGCATCTTCGAGCCGTCGAAGTGCATCTTCCTGTGCGTGGAGTCAGGCACAGGCAGCAGGTACTGCATCTCAGCCCAGTCGACGAAGAAGTCGGCTAGGATTTGCGACTTGATGGTGGTTCTTGCTTCGTAGAGGATGGAGTGGGCTGCCAGCTCCAGGGCCCACTTCGCAACCCGGCCATTGGCGTCCTTGCTGCCAATGATTTCCGCCAAGGGCGTTGTGGCCACCGCCTTGATGGGATGCTCTTGGAAATAGTGCTTGAGCTTCTTGGCCGCCATGTACACGCCATAGGTGACCTTCTGGTAGTGGGGGTAGTTTTGCTTCGACTGGAAAAGCACCTCGCTGAGGTAGTAGACTGGGCGCTGAACCGGCTGCTCCCTGCCGGCTTCATTGCGCTCCACCACCAGCACAACGCTAACCACTCAATTGGTGGCTGCGATGTACAATAGCATCGGCTCCTTTGAAGCCGGCGATGCCAGGACGGGTGCGGTTGACAGCACCCGCTTTAAGTCACGGAAGGCTTCGTCCGCCTGCGGCGACCAGACAAATGTGTCCGATTTCTTGAGCAACTGGTACAGGGGAAGTGCCTTCTCCCCCAGCCGGCTGACGAAGCGGCTCAAGGAGGCCAGGCAACCAGTGAACTTATGGACGCCCTTGAGGCACTGCGGCAGTTCCATCTTTTCGAGGGCACTGATCTTTTCCGGGTTGGCTTCAATCCCTCGCTGAGAGACGAGGTAGCCAAGGAGTTGGCCGGCTGGCATGCCGAAGGTGCACTTGGCCGGGTTGAGCTTCATCCGGAATCTTCGCAGATTGGTGAAGGTCTCTCTCAGATCATCAAGGAGGGTAAGCTTCTCCTTGGTCTTTACAACGACATCATCCTCGTATGTGTGGACATTCCTGCCGATTTGATCATGCAAGCATCTCTACATGCACCTTTGGTAGGTGGCGCCTGCATTTTTCAAGCCGAACGGCATAGTCGTGTAGCAATAAGCCCCGTACGGGGTAATGAACGAAGTCTTTATTTGATCATCCGGATTCAGAGGAATCTGGTGGTAGCCTGAATAGGCATCTAGGAAAGACAACAATTCACAGCCGGCTGTAGAGTCTATGACTTGAAATATGCGCGGCAGGGGGAAGGGGTCCTTCGGGCATGCCTTGTTCAGGCTGGTGTAGTAGATGCACATGCGCCAGGTGCCGTTCTTCTTCAAGACCAGGACCGGGTTCGCCAACCAGTCTGGGTGCAGTACTTCCATGATGAAGCCGGCTGCGAGTAGCCGGGCGATTTCTTCACCGATGGCCTTCCTTCTTTCTTCGGCGAAGCGGCGAAGGGGCTGCTTCACCGGCTTGGCCTCTGGCCTGGCGTGGAGGTGGTGCTCAGCCAACTCCTTCGGTACACCCGGCATGTCCCGTGGAGACCATGCGAAGATGTCCCGATTCTCACGGAGGAAGTCGGTGAGCTTGCCTTCCTATTTGCTGTCCAAGCCGGCACCAATGGTGACGAACCTGTCCGGCTGTGCCGGGTCCAGCAGGATCTTCTTGGTGTCATTGGCCAGCTGGAAGTGAGTCGTCCCAGCCGGGTTGCCGACAGCCGGCATGCCCGTCTACGCGGCCTTGGCCATGGCGATGGCGTCGTGGATGAGCTGCTTCTCGGCAGCGATGACCAGTGTCTGAGCCATCTTTGAGCTCTGCGTGGTGCACTCCATGGAGCGGCGATAGTCGCCGGCTATGGTTATGACCCCTTTCGGGCCCGGAAGCTTCATCTTTAGGTAGCCGTAGTGGGGCACCGCCATGAACTTGGTCAAAGCCGGCCGGCCCAGGAGCGCGTAGTAGGGGCTGGCCAGGTCCACCACCTCGAACTCGACCTTCTCGGTGCGGAAGTGGTCCGGCTTGCCGAACATGACCTCCAGCGTAATCCGGCCAATCGACTGGCAGGAGTGGCTTGGCACGATGCCATGGAAGACGGTAGGGGTGGGGCGCAGCTCGCTCTCCTGGATGCCCAGCTTGCGGGCAGTGTCGCGGTAGTGGATGTTGATGCTGCTACCACCGTCGTTGAGGACGCGCGAGAAACGCACGTTGTGCCGGCTTGTGCCAATGGTTGGGTCGAGGACCATGGCGTAGCTTCCCGGCTTCGGCAGGACAGCCGGTGTGTCGCGGCGATCAAAAGTGATGGCCTGCTCTGACCAGTTTAGGTACTGGGGGACCGGCGGTATGACCGCGTTTACCTCGAGGGAACGGCGCTGCTGGCTCGTTTTGTTCTCGGGCTCGGAGGAGAAGACAATGTAGGTGGCGTCTTCGGCCAAGTATCGGCCGTGGTGCACTTGGTTAGCCTCGTGGTGCTCGAGGTTGGCGTTCTCTGCGCCGGCTTGGCCACCCGGCCCGCCGGCTGGTGGGGGTGGGGGTGGAGGTAGCAGCGGCTCGCCGCTGTTTAGCCGCTTGGTGAAGTGGCAGTCGCGGGTGGTGTGGTTGGACGGGTTCTTGCCGCTGTGGTACTTGCACGGCGTGTCGAGCATTTGCTCGAACGTGAACTTCGGTGTCCAGGGCCGGTCCTGCTTCTGGCACCGGCTTCCTGCAGCTGCCGCCTGGTTCGTCACGGCTGCCACGTGGGCGGAGCCATACCGGCGGTCCGGCTGGTCGCGGTGCCTCTTGCCGCGGTAGTTGTCGCGGCGGCTGCCTTGCGAGGCTCCTTCAGCCGGCTTGTGCTCGGCCGGCCTGGCTTGATCGCGCCGAGGCGCGGCTGGCGAATTGTTGACCACGCCCTAGCCGACTTCCTCAGCCAATGCGTATTTGTCCGCGATGGCCATCAGGGCCGCCATGGTCTTGGGGTCGCTGCGGCGCAGCTTGTGCCACAGCATCGTGTTGGGTCGGCAGCCGGCCATGAAGAAGCTAATGGCCTGGATCTCGTGCACACCCTCGCAGGAGTTGCGCATCTTGCACCAGCGCGTCAGGTATGCGCGGTCCGTCTCGTCCGGCTCCTGCTTGCACATCTCCAGCTGGCGGGGGCGACCCGGCCGGCGATAGGTGCCGGTGAAGTTGCTGATGAAGGCCTCCTCGAAGTCTAGCCAGCCGTTGATGCTGCCGGCTGGAAGGTTGTTGAGCCAGGTGCGGGCGGAGCCGACCAACATGAGGGGCGAGTAGCGCACAGCCCAGCGCTTGTTGCCGCGGGCGATGCCGACTGCGGTGGAGTAGTCCAGCAGCCAGTCCTCCGGCTTGGCGGTGCCGTCGTACTTGGGGGTGTCCCTGGGGAGCAGGAAACCGTCCATGACCGGCTCGCCCAGGATGCGCGGGCCGAAACATTTCGGGTCGGCTGGCCCTTCTTCCTCCGCGATGCAGGATTCCGTGAGCCGGTCGAGGCGGTTTCTGGCGTCAATCGGCTCGACGCGCGGGCCCAGCCGGGAGTGGGCCGGCTGGCGACCGCCGCTGGCTTCGGGAGCCGGCTGATGTGGCCACCTTGGCGCTGGTTGCTCGGAGTTGTACTCCTGGCTTCTGCTTGGTGGTGGCCGGCTGTGGCCGCTTGCGCCGCTTCTCAGCCGGCTCTGTCGACTCGGGCTGTCGTGAGTGGCTTGGGAGTCCCTGCGCCAGCTTGGCGCGGGAGAGGACGACTCCGCCGTGTCCCTGGGGCCGCCTCCGTTGCGGCTGGCTGCAACATGGACATTGCCGGCGTACCTTGGGTTTTTCTGCTGCTCGGAGGCCATGTGGAGCAACTCCGTTACCCGCCTCATCTGGTGGCGCAGCTCTTCGCCCTCTAGGCGGCTCAGCTCTTCTGCGGCAGCTTCGGCTGTGCGCATTTTCTTCTCGGGGGTGTTGTAGATAGGCAGCACCATGGAAGGAGCCGGCGAATCTGCGCCGTCGTGGTCGATCTCGGCGCCCAGGCCGCCTCCTCTGCGGTGGATCTGGCCAGCTCGGCTGGGATCGTTGCCGGCCGGCGTGAAGCTATGGGCACGGTTGAACTCGCGCCTGGTGATTTCCAGCTAGCGCTTGGCAGCAGCCATCTCATCTGCCTGCGTCAGGAGGAGCTGGCGGTGCGCCTCCAGATCTGCCTCGATGGTGGTGGGGTCTACGCCGGCGGTGAGCGGAGTGCTCAGCCTGGCCCTGGTCGCGTCCAGTCGGGACGGTGGTGGCGGTGCCCTTGCGCCGGAGGTGGAGCCGCCGCCGTTGGTGTTGCGCTCCAGATGAGGGCCGCGGGTGCGCGTGGTCCTGGTGGCGTTTTCGTCGCCTGTTGCCATAACCTCCTGCACGACGCAGGGGCTGGCGAGGGTGTTGCTGGCGCCGGCTCCTGGGGGAGGGCTTGCACAGCGCAGCACCTGCTGCGGGTAGCGTGGTGGCGCGACGGCTGCGACGTAGACGTCGTGGCCGCCGAAGGAGATGACGCTGCCGCCGGCAGGGAAGGGCCTGTCGGCGAAGCAGCCAGCGTTGTCGCTGACACAGTCGAGGGAGCCGAATCTCCAGATCAAGCTTGAAGCGACTCGCTCGCCGGTGGTGGCGGTGAGGCCCGTCCGGAAGAAGACACCGGCCACAGACGCTGAAGGCCCCACGGTGGGCGCCAAATGTCGTGGTATCGTCACGGCATATGCCATAGGGTGGCTTAAGTTAGGTGGTTCCTGTATGGTCTATGGCGGTTTCCGGATGCGGGTATGACTACGAGCGACACGGCGACGTACCCAGGTTCGGGGCCCTCGTATGGAGGTAACACCCCTACTCCTGCTCTAGAGTGTTTAAGAGATATCACAGTACAATGGTGCTCCTGGAGCTGTATCCGGCTGCCGGGGGAAGGCTAGAGGTAGACGAAGGTCTCTCTCCCCGAGCGGTGCTAGGTATGAGAATGTGAAATGATCGATCGTCCGTCGTCCCCCTGCACGAGAGGGGTGGTGTGGCTTATATAGTGCCAGTTACATTTACAGAGAGGCCCCTATAACCTACTGGTCGGGCCCGCCGGCTCCGGCTTTCCCGCACCCTGACGAGGGGCGGCGTCACCGGTCGTGGGCGTCACATCCGTCTTCCCGCCACGGTCAGCGGAGACGGGACTGGCCGAGCGACGTGCGCTGGGTGCCCGCTGTCTCCACCGATCGCCCTGCAGCCGTGACGTAGGCGGGAATCTCTGGCAAGGGGCACTATTGCTCCACAGTGCCCCCCAACTTTACACTGGACATGAGCTCAGCGTAGACTTATTGAACCCGGATAGCCCCTCCGGAGCCTTCTCCTGCAAGGCTCACTAGCCTGGAGCCGGTCAGGGAGAACGAAGTCGAGCCGGATATGGCTCGTAGAAGCCGGCCTAGCCATAACGCAGCCGGCCATGACTGGACCAGCGTAGACCTGGGGTCAGCCGGCTTGCAAGGCAGCCGGCCACGGCTCCAGCTGGCTGCTCCTCAGCCGGCCTTTGCCGCGGGCCAGCCGGCCTCGAGCCAGCTGTTCCCAGTCCTTTTCCATACCCGGGGTCTTCCCCCCGACAGAAGCAACGCCGTATGAAGTGTTTCCCTTTCGGTGCCACGAAAAACCCGGTTCCCATTTCCCGAGTGCCGAAGTGGGCTATTTTTGTGAAGCAGCTACAGAGGGTGCATTCACTAATTCAGCGGGACCTCTGCACGTTGATAGAGGAACACATATACACCACGGATCACATGCGTGCCGCGTGGGTTAGCTTTCTGGGTAGACATGCGGCTCCGTGCGGTGTCCTGCCGATTCCGCTGGAAACGGTCCGGATTTGAACTAAGCGTCCACTTTCTGCCGCCCCAAAAAATTTGGAAAAATCATTTTTAGAACCGGGACACGTTATTTTATGTGTAAAGGTAACCTCGGTTTCGCGTGTTCCCAACCCGGTGACCCCCGGCCGGCGGTTCTAGCGGCCCGTCATTTCATGTGGGTCCCATTTTAGGCAGAAATGTATCGAAACAAAGTCGGAAATATGCGAGACATTGCGGGGCGTCGTTTTATGTGACCTAGTAGCGAGAACAAAAGACGGATGTGGGATACGGAGGTTCTTCTGAAAAACCCTTCACGAAATGAGCTATCACGTCCAGAGTTATATGGCTTTTAGGGCAAAAGAACTAGGTATTGCCCTCCAGACACGCATAGTTTGTCAGAATGAGCCCATATCAGGCACGTGCGTGTGCCTTGGGATGGGAAGCAACGCCGTATGAAGTGTTTCCTTTTCGGTGCCACAAAAAACCCGTTTTCCATTTCCCGAGTGCCGAAGCGGGCTATTTTTGTGAAGCAGCTACGGAGGGCGCATTCAATAATTTAGCGGGACCTCTGCACATTGATAGAGGAACACATATACACCGCGGATCACATGCGTGCCGTGCGGGTTAGCTTTCTGGGTAGACCTGCGGCTCCGTGCGGTGTCCTGCTGATTCCGCTGGAAACGGCCCGGATTTGAACTAAGCGTCCACTTTCTGTCGCCCCAAAAATTTTGGAAAAATCATTTTTAGAACCGGGACACATTATTTTATGTGTAAAGGTAACCTCGGTTTCGCGCGTTCCCAACCCGGTGACCCTCGGCCGGCGGTTCTAGCGGCCCATCATTTCATGTGGGTCCCATTTTAGGCAGAAATGTATCGAAACAAAGTCGGAAATATGCGAGACATTGCGGGGCGTCGTTTTATGTGACCTAGTAGCGAGAACAAAAGACGGATGTGGGATACGGAGGTTCTTCTGAAAAACCCTTCAGGAAATGAGCTATCACATCCAGAGTTATATGGCTTTTAGGGCAAAAGAGCTAGGTATTGCCCTTCGGACACGCATAGTTTGTCGGAACGAGCCCATATCGGGCATGTGCGTGTGCCTTGGGATGGGAAGCAACGCCGTATGAAGTGTTTCCCTTTCGGTGCCACGAAAAACCCGTTTCCCATTTCCCGAGTGCCGAAGCGGGCTATTTTCGTGAAGCAGCTACAGAGGGCACATTCAATAATTCAGCGGGACCTCTGCACGTTGATAGAGGAACACATATACACCGCGGATCACATGTGTGCCGCGTGGGTTAGCTTTCTGGGTAGACATGCGGCTCCGTGTGGTGTCCTGCCGATTCCGCTGGAAACGGTCCGGATTTGAACTAAGCGTCCATTTTCTGTCGCCCCAAATTTTTTGGAAAAATCATTTTTAGAACCGGGACACGTTATTTTATGTGTAAAGGTAACCTCGGTTTCACGCGTTCCCAACCCGGTGACCCCCAGCCGGCGGTTCTAGCGGCCCGTCGTTTCATGTGGGGCCCATTTTGGGCAGAAATGTATCGAAACAAAGTCAGAAATATGCGAGACGTTGCGGGGCATCGTTTTATGTGACCTAGTAGCGAGAACAAAAGACGGATGTGGGATACGGAGGTTCTTCTGAAAAACCCTTCACGAAATGAGCAATCACGTCGAGAGTTATATGGCTTTTAGGGCAAAAGAGCTAGGTATTGCCCTCCGGACACGCATAGTTTGTCGGAACGAGCCCATATCGGGCACGTGCGTGTGCCTTGGGATGGGAAGCAATGCCGTATGAAGTGTTTCCCTTTCGGTGCCACGAAAAACCCGTTTCCCATATCCCGAGTGCCGAAGCGGACTATTTTTGTGAAGCAGCTACAGAGGGCGCATTCAATAATTCAGCGGGACCTCTGCACGTTGATAGAGGAACACATATACACCGCAGATCACATGCATGCCACGCGGGTTAGCTTTCTAGGTAGACCTGCGGCTCCGTGTGGTGTTCTACCGATTCCGTTAGAAACGGTGCGGATTTGAACTAAGCGTCCACTTTCTGTCGCCCCAAAATTTTTGGAGAAATCATTTTTAGAGCCGGGACATGTTATTTTATGTGTAAAGGTAACCTCGGTTTCACGTGTTCCCAACCGGGTGACCCCCGGCCGGCGGTTCTAGCGGCCCGTCGTTTCATGTGGGTCCCATTTTGGGCAGAAATGTATCGAAACAAAGTCGGAAATATGCGAGGCATTGTGGGGCATCGTTTTATGTGACCTAGTAGCGAGAACAAAAGACGGATGTGGGATACGGAGGTTCTTCTAAAAAACCCTTCACGAAATGAGCTATCACGTCCGGAGTTATATGGCTTTTAGGGCAAAAGAGCTAGGTATTGCCCTCCGGACACGCATAGTTTGTCAGAATGAGCCCATATCGGGCACGTGCGTGTGCCTTGGGATGGGAAGCAATGCCGTATGAAGTGTTTCCCTTTCGGTGCCACGAAAAACCCGTTTCCCATTTCCCGAGTGCCGAAGCGGGCTATTTTTGTGAAGCAGCTACAGAGGGCGCATTCAATAATTCAGCGGGACCTCTGCACGTTGATAAAGGAACACATGCGTGCCGCGCGGGTTAGCTTTCTGGGTAGACCTGCGGCTCCGTGTGGTGTCCTGCCGATTCCGCTGAAAACGGTCCGGATTTGAACTAAGCGTCCACTTTCTGTCGCCCCAAAAATTTTGGAAAAATCATTTTTAGAACCGGGACACGTTATTTTATGTGTAAAGGTAACCTCGGTTTCACGCGTTCCCAACCCGGTGACCCCCGGCCGGTGGTTCTAGCGGCCCGTCATTTCATGTGGGTCCCATTTTAGGCAGAAATGTATCGAAACAAAGTCGGAAATATGCGAGACATTGCGGGGCGTCGTTTTATGTGACCTAGTAGCGAGAACAAAAGACGGATGTGGGATACGGAGGTTCTTCTGAAAAACCCTTCACGAAATGAGCTATCACGTCCAGAGTTATATGGCTTTTAGGGCAAAAGAACTAGGTATTGCCCTCCAGACACGCATAGTTTGTCAACACGAGCCCATATCGGGCACGTGCGTGTGCCTTGGGACGGGAAGCAACGCCGTATGAAGTGTTTCCCTTTCGGTGCCACGAAAAACCCGTTTCCCATTCCCGAGTGCCGAAGCGGGCTATTTTCGTGAAGCAGCTACAGAGGGCGCATTCAATAATTCAGCGGGACCTCTGCACGTTGATAGAGGAACACATATACACCGCGGATCACATGCGTGCCGCGTGGGTTAGCTTTCTGGGTAGACCTGCGGCTCCGTGCGGTGTCCTGCCGATTTCGCTGGAAACGGTCCGGATTTGAACTAAGCGTCCACTTTCTGTCGCCCCAAATTTTTTGGAAAAAACATTTTTAGAACCGGGACATGTTATTTTATGTGTAAAGGTAACCTCGGTTTCGCGCGTTCCCAACCCGGTGACCCTCGGCTGGCGGTTCTAGCGGCCCGTCATTTCATGTGGGTCCCATTTTAGGCAGAAATGTATCGAAACAAAGTCGGAAATATGCGAGACGTTGCGGGGCGTTGTTTTATGTGACCTAGTAGCGAGAACAAAAGACGGATGTGGGATACGGAGGTTCTTCTGAAAAACCCTTCAGGAAATGAGCTATCACGTCCAGAGTTATATGGCTTTTAGGGCAAAAGAGCTAGGTATTGCCCTCCGGACACGCATAGTTTGTCGGAACGAGCCCATATCGGGCACGTGCGTGTGCCTTGGGACGGGAAGCAACGCCGTATGAAGTGTTTCCCTTTCGGTGCCACGAAAAACCCGTTTCCCATTTCCCGAGTGCCGAAGCGGGCTATTTTCGTGAAGCAGCTACAGAGGGCACATTCAATAATTCAGCGGGACCTCTGCACGTTGATAGAGGAACACATATACACCGCGGATCACATGCGTGCCGCGTGGGTTAGCTTTCTGGGTAGACCTGCGGCTCCGTGTGGTGTCCTGCCGATTCCGCTGGAAACGGTCCGGATTTGAACTAAGCGTCCATTTTCTGTCGCCCCAAATTTTTTGGAAAAATCATTTTTAGAACCGGGACACGTTATTTTATGTGTAAAGGTAACCTCGGTTTCACGCGTTCCCAACCCGGTGACCCCCAGCCGGCGGTTCTAGCGGCCCGTCATTTCATGTGGGGCCCATTTTGGGCAGAAATGTATCGAAACAAAGTCAGAAATATGCGAGACGTTGCGGGGCATCGTTTTATGTGACCTAGTAGCGAGAACAAAAGACGGATGTGGGATACGGAGGTTCTTCTGAAAAACCCTTCACGAAATGAGCAATCACGTCGAGAGTTATATGGCTTTTAGGGCAAAAGAGCTAGGTATTGCCCTCCGGACACGCATAGTTTGTCGGAACGAGCCCATATCGGGCACGTGCGTGTGCCTTGGGATGGGAAGCAATGCCGTATGAAGTGTTTCCCTTTCGGTGCCACGAAAAACCCGTTTCCCATTTCCCGAGTGCCGAAGCGGACTATTTTTGTGAAGCAGTTACAGAGGGCGCATTCAATAATTCAGCGGGACCTCTGCACGTTGATAGAGGAACACATATACACCGCAGATCACATGCATGCCACGCGGGTTAGCTTTCGAGGTAGACCTGCGGCTCCGTGTGGTGTTCTGCCGATTCCGTTAGAAACGGTGCGGATTTGAACTAAGCGTCCACTTTCTGTCGCCCCAAAATTTTTGGAAAAATCATTTTTAGAACCGGGACACGTTATTTTATGTGTAAAGGTAACCTCGATTTCACGCGTTCCCAACCGGGTGACCCCCGGCCGGCGGTTCTAGCGGCCCGTCGTTTCATGTGGGTCCCATTTTGGGCAGAAATGTATCGAAACAAAGTCGGAAATATGCGAGGCGTTGTGGGGCGTCGTTTTATGTGACCTAGTAGCGAGAACAAAAGACGGATGTGGGATACGGAGGTTCTTCTAAAAAACCCTTCACGAAATGAGCTATCACGTCCGGAGTTATATGGCTTTTAGGGCAAAAGAGCTAGGTATTGCCCTCCGGACACGCATAGTTTGTCAGAATGAGCCCATATCGGGCACGTGCGTGTGCCTTGGGATGGGAAGCAATGCCGTATGAAGTGTTTCCCTTTCGGTGCCACGAAAAACCCGTTTCCCATTTCCCGAGTGCCGAAGCGGGCTATTTTTGTGAAGCAGCTACAGAGGGCGCATTCAATAATTCAGCGGGACCTCTGCACGTTGATAGAGGAACACATGCGTGCCGCGCGGGTTAGCTTTCTGGGTAGACCTGCGGCTCCGTGCGGTGTCCTGCCGATTCCGCTGAAAACGGTCCGGATTTGAACTAAGCGTCCACTTTCTGTCGCCCCAAAAATTTTGGAAAAATCATTTTTAGAACCGGGACACGTTATTTTATGTGTAAAGGTAACCTCGGTTTCACGCGTTCCCAACCCAGTGACCCCCGGCCGGCGGTTCTAGCGGCCCGTCATCTCATGTGGGTCCCATTTTAGCAGAAATGTATCGAAACAAAGTCGGAAATATGTGAGACATTGCGGAGCGTCGTTTTATGTGACCTAGTAGCGAGAACAAAAGACGGATGTGGGATACGGAGGTTCTTCGGAAAAACCCTTCACGAAATGAGCTATCACGTCCAGAGTTATATGGCTTTTAGGGCAAAAGAACTAGGTATTGCCCTCCGGACACGCATAGTTTGTCGACACGAGCCCATATCGGGCACGTGCGTGTGCCTTGGGACGGGAAGCAACGCCGTATGAAGTGTTTCCCTTTCGGTGCCACGAAAAACCCGTTTCCCATTTCCCGAGTGCCGAAGCGGGCTATTTTCATGAAGCAGCTACAGAGGGCGCATTCAATAGTTCAGCGGGACCTCTGCACGTTGATAGAGGAACACATATACACCGCGGATCTGATGCGTGCCGCGTGGGTTAGCTTTCTGGGTAGACCTGCGGCTCCGTGCGGTGTCCTGCCGATTCCGCTGGAAACGGTCCGGATTTGAACTAAGCGTCCACTTTCTGTCGCCCCAAATTTTTTGGAAAATTCATTTTTAGAACCGGGACACGTTATTTTATGTGTAAAGGTAACCTCGGTTTCACGCGTTCCCAACCGGGTGACCCCCGGCCGACGGTTCTAGCGGCCCGTCATTTCATGTGGGTCCCATTTTGGGCAGAAATGTATCGAAACAAAGTCGGAAATATGTGAAGCGTTGCGGGGCGTCGTTTTATGTGACCTAGTAGCGAGAACAAATACCGATGTGGGATACGGAGGTTCTTCTGAAAAACCCTTCACTAAATGAGCTATCACGTCCGGAGTTATATGGCTTTTAGGGCAAAAGAGCTAGGTATTGCCCTCCAGACACGCATAGTTTGTCAGAATGAGCCCATATCGGGCATGTGCATGTGCCTTGGGATGGGAAGCAACGCCGTATGAAGTGTTTCCCTTTCGGTGCCACAAAAAAACCCGTTTCCCATTTCCCGAGTGCCGAAGCGGGCTATTTTTGTGAAGCAACTACAGAGGGCGCATTCAATAATTCTGCGGGACCTATGCACATTGATAGAGGAACACATATACACCGCGGATCACATGCGTGCTGTGTGGGTTAGCTTTCTGGGTAGACATGTGGCTCCGTGCGGTGTCCTGCCGATTCCGCTGGAAACGGTCCGGATTTGAACTAAGCGTCCACTTTCTGTCGCCCCAAATTTTTTGGAAAAATCATTTTTAGAACCGGGACACATTATTTTATGTGTAAAGGTAACCTCGGTTTCGCGTGTTCCCAAACCGGTGACCCCCGGCCGGCGGTTCTTGCGGCCCGTCATTTCATGTCGGTCCCATTTTGGGCAGAAATGTATCGAAACAAAGTCGGAAATATGCGAGACATTGCGGGGCGTCGTTTTATGTGACCTAGTAGCGAGAACAAAAGACGGATGTGGGATACGGAGGTTCTTCTGAAAAACCCTTCATGAAATGAGCTATCACGTCGAGAGCTATATGGCTTTTAGGGCAAAAGAGCTAGGTATTGCCCTCGGGACACGCATAGTTTGTCAGAATGAGCCCATATCGGGCACGTGCGTGTGCCTTGGGACGGGAAGCAACGCCGTATGAAGTGTTTCCCTTTCGGTGCCACGAAAAACCCATTTCCCATTTCCCGAATGCCGAAGCGAACTATTTTTGTGAAGCAGCTACAGAGGGCGCATTCAATAATTCAGCGGGACCTCTGCACGTTGATAGAGGAACACATATACACCGCGGATCACATGCGTGCCGCGCGGGTTAGCTTTCTGGGTAGACCTGCGGCTCCGTGCGGTGTCCTGCCGATTCCGCTGAAAACGGTCCGAATTTGAACTAAGCGTCCACTTTCTGTCGCCCCAAAATTTTTGGAAAAATTATTTTTAGAACCGGGACACGTTATTTTATGTGTAAAGGTAACCTCGGTTTCACGCGTTCCCAACCCGGTGACCCCCGGTCGGCGGTTCTAGCGGCCCGTCATTTCATGTGGGTCCCATTTTCACTGGTAGAAAAACGCTCATCTATACCGGTTCCAGAGGGGCATTCGTACCGGTTGAGCAACCGGTATAAATTATCGGGCACTAAAGGCCCCCCCCCCTTCGTACCGGTTGCTTACGAACCGGTATAAAAGGGGCCTCCACGTGGGCCACCAGGAGAGCTCAGGGCCAAGGAGCTTTGGTACCGGTTGGTAATACGAACCGGTACCAAAGGTTCCCACCCACGGCAGGGAATTTGCCCAAATCTCTGCCGCGGCAGAGAATTGGATTTTTAGGGTTTTTGGAGGGGTTTAGGGATATCGGTTTGTTTCATATCGCGTCGATGCACCAGAAACGCGTTTGGGTTTAGGTAGTACATGAAGATCAAGATGATGCATAGCAAGTTGGTGCATATAATATAACACACATGTAATTGCATAAGATCGCAAATTAAGTAGCACTATGCATGAAGATCGATCTTCATGCATAGTGGTACTCTCCGAGGCGTACTCTACATATGTCTATTACATGTAGCATAGTGGCACTCTTCGAGTCAACTATATATGTAACATGTACATCTTCATTCATAGTGGAACTCTGCGAATGGTGGTATGACGTCCCGAAGGAAGAATCCCGCCAATTCCTCGCCTATTGCTATGAAGCAGTCATCGATTGAGAGCTTGTTCCGCTTTCTTGCCAACTATAAAAGAATAAGATACAAATGAATACATGAGCTATGTGTGTGTGTATATATATATATTCAGACCACAATGAAACAACTATTACTGAAACTCAGCACAACTTATGATAAGAAAACAAATTTGTGAATATTGTTTTCGTACCTCTTTATTTCTTTCATTATTCATTCTCTCGCTGACAATTCTGTGGATGTACTCGCAAACGTAGAATCCACAGAGATCAGTCCCTTGTGGTTGTTGCGGGCATTTCTTTACAAGAATATAATTCAATCAAACAATAGTCAAGTATGATAATTAAAGGTGTGTGGACCTAGGTAGTACTACTTACTTTCGCCTTCCATCGCAGCTTCGGTGTCCATTCATGGGACTTATCTTCCTTGATGAAAGTTTCCCACACGCTGCCCGACAAAAGAAAATGCATAAAAGAGTTATCAATTAGTTCATAGCAGGAAATTAACGAAACAAACCGATAAGAATTAAAATTACCTTTTGAGCATTAAATAACAAGACAAGTATAGTTCCGATTTTTTGCTTAGTGAGTCAAAGACTTCAACTTCTCCAATTTGCATATTGATAACGAGAAGAATAAAGTGAAACCTACGCACGTTTAAATATGTAGTGTCATATATATAAGTCATTAGTTAAAATTTTGACATACGGTGAGCAAAATATAATGTGTTATAAGACAGTAAGACTCACTCGAAGTTGTAAGGCCAAATTATTAGCTTTTTGTCACGTTGTCGCTTCAAAAACCTTAGCAAAATCTCCGGTGTATCCTTGTTATAGACGGGATCTTCTATGGTTTTAACATGCATTGTGTGCGGGTCAATGAACCCAATGTCCGTGATTTCGTCCCTTTTGCATTCGAGCATCTTCGATCTGCATAATATAGCGCATAAAGGATTATAATCTGCAGACAATGAACGAGCTGAGCTAAAGACTTCTCAAATTAAATAAATCACTTACAGACAATAGGAACTGATGATAGATTTGTCGAGGGCCCGGAGATTGTATAACTGGAAAAGCTCGTTGAAGTCAACGTTCACACAGTATTCCTGGAAGTAGTGCTCTTCACTAACTCGCACCATGATAGTCTCGATCCCTTCCTTTGAGGCATTAAGGTACCACGAATGCAAGTTACGCATACATGTTGGTAGCTTCTTGAGATTCTCGACCAAATCTTTCCCTTGAACAAATTGATATGCTCGTTCAGCGAAGGCGTAATCGGTTGTGTCTTGTCGAGAACTTTGAACGGGCTTCCCGTCAAACACCTTGAGAGGGGCGACCGATTGAACGGGTTGTTGTCCGAGCTGGTAGACTTGGTGTATCCCTTTTATCTCCCTGATACCCGATTGAACGGGTTTTGTCGCCTCGATCATCTTGTCATACGACCTTTCAATAGAACGCCTATAGTCAGATGGCGGCGATGGTACAGGGTCATATAGATTCTCAACGGTACGCACAACTTTCACCGGATCTAGTGTCTTCTCGAAAGGTATCTCTGGCACTTTAGGTGCAAAAAAAATTTTCACCTCGGCCTGAACGGCTTCCTGGTTTTCCTCGGGAGTTTTTTCCCAAGGTAACTTCTCAATAGGCGGCAGTGGTTTCTCCTTTCTAGCTTTCTTCCTAGGCGGCGTACCGTTCCGCTTAACGGGCGCTGTCTTACACGGAGGATCTCGAGGTGGTGGACTCACGCTGGGGTCCCTCTCAGGTAGGTATGGACTTTGCTGCTCATGTGGACTGCTAGGAGGAGGAGTCGAAGGCCTTTGATGCTCATGTGGAGGAGTCGGTGGCCTTTGCAAAAGGACGATGTACTTCTTCGGCCATAGTGCGAAACCGTGCTTGACATCGGCCAGAGTCCTCTCATCGTCACCTCTAGGAATATCAAGCTCCACTGTTTCAAAACCCGGAACAACTTCATCCACCCCGACACGAAGACAGCCAGGTGGAATGGGCATATGATGGTGCATTGCTCCATCTTCACTTGGGTACACATAGCCGACCGCCACCTTAACGGACGCGGTCCTGAATAACATATGTAGCTCGCAATCTGTCTTCTCCGTGACATAATCCACGGGGTAGCTTCCTCCACATCCATCAAGATGCGAGGAACCGACACTGCTTCTTCGCTGAGATGGGGCAGCATCGGCTTGTGGATCCTGTAGAAACAGCGGCTGATCAGGTGCCCTCTGATTTCTCTCAAGAGCCTCCACCCTAGTTAACAATTCCGTTACAATGTCGGCGTCCTTCTTCTTCTTTCGCGAACGGCTTCTATAAGTGTCAGCGCTGTCCGGCCACGCTTCCTTCATGGTGAGACCTGGGCGAGCTCGTACCCGTCCAACGTGTTCAGGGTTCCCCAGAGCGAGTGTCAGCTCGTCATTCTCTCGATCGGGAATGTACTCTCCCTTTCTGACCTTTTCAATTGCATCTACAAGGTTCGGTACAATTGCCTCAATTTTTTCCTTCCATTTTCCCTTCGCAACGATCAGCCCTGTCTTTGGGTCCAACCCTGCCCCATGAGCGAACAACCAGAACTTGGACCGTTCGGGCCAGTCCCATGTCTGTGGAGTGATTCCTGCATCCATCAGTTTATTCTCAAACGCTGTCCACTTCGGAATGGCACTCTTGTAGCCACCTGACCCCAAATGATGCGGAAATTTCTTCTTTGAAGCATTTTCGGTATTTTTCTTCGATCGGGACACAAAAGTAGACGATTGCTTATACTCCTTAAATGCGGGCCAGTGATCTTTTATCTTCACTAGATTATCATCGAATACTGGATCTTCATTCTTATATTTGTCCCATAAATTTTTCTTCCAGGACTGGAATTGTATGGCCATCTTCTTCAATGTCCATTCCTTGACTTTATTCTTCTGGCCTTCCATCATGTCTTCCGGTAGGCTGAACTTTGTCAGTAGCGTGTCCCAAAGAAAAGTTTTCATCGTGTCGTTGACATAACTAGCACCACTCTCCGCGTTCTTCGGCTTATGCCACTCTTGAATGCTGATCGGTACATGGTCCCTAACAATAACTCCGGCTTGACTTGTAAATTTGCGGCAAAACTCCTTGGGATGCTCTGGTTCACCATTATCCTTGAATGCCGAGAGGGCTAACCTGCCCTCGCCCTTTAGCACCCGCGTCGGGCCTCGTTTTGTTCTAACAGACTTGCTCGATGATCCAGAAGGCTAAAAGAAAAAATTATTCGTTAATAAGTGCAATACAAATAAATGAATGCATCTAGGGATGAACACAGACTAATTGATACATAGATATACACCTCGCCAGAGTTTGTGATGGACACTTCATTGTCTTTTCTAACTTGTTCATACTCAAGTCCCTCGCCGAAATCATTCAGAAAGTCTTGGAACTCGTTGTCATCTCCATCGTCGGGTTCCGGACCACGGGCACTCTCATAGATCAATTTCTGCACCGCTTCTTCCCCCTCCTCATCTCGGACGAAGGTGCCGTCCTCCATACCTCAATGTCACTACAAAATTAAGAAAGCAATTGTATTTCATTCATCATGTCATGATCATATAACAGATTGCTAGATGGATAACAATTGAAATGAAGAAAGCAAAAAAACCCTAACGGACCGCCACGGCCACGGACACGGTGTTCCCCCTCCTCCTCTCGCTCTTCTCTCAATGGATTCGTTTCTACCTCTCTTCTTCACCTGCGCCCACTCGGCCCCACCCGCCACCGCCGCTCGACCCAGCTCCGCAATCTTCAGCGCCACCGCAGCGCGCAACATTCCCTACCGCTGGCCGGCCGCCCACCTCAGCGCCACCCTCGCGCGCCACCACTTGCCCAGCTACAGCATCGCGCGCAGCGCCCGCAGCCAGCCCACCGCGCCCGCGCTCGATCTACCCCGGCCAAGCACAGCAGCTCACCGCGCCACCAAGCCCACAGGCCCTCCCGCTGTTTCCGCTCTCGATCGCACGCAGGGCCACCAGCACGCCCACGCCACCCTGCTGCTCCCGCGCCGACCCTGCTGCTCCCCCGCCGGCCGCTCACGCTGCTGCTCCCGCGCCGACCCTGCTGCTCCCCCACCGGCCGCTCACGCTGCTGCATCCCAGGCTGGCGTGGTTCGCGGCCACGGCGGCGGTGTTCTCGGCGGTGTCGCTGCTCAAGGGAGAGAGCCCCGACGAGAGGGCCGGCCCCATGAACGCCGACGCGGAGCTCTGGAACGGCCGCCTCGCGATGCTCGGCATCGTCGCGCTCGCTGCCACGGAGTACCACACCGGCGCACCCTTCGTCGACGTCGCGCTCGCTGGCAGGGACATTTGACCGAACACCCTAAGGGTGTGGGCGTCCAACAGGCGGCATCGGCGAGGCGGCGTCGGCTTCTGGGCGTCTGGGCGCGTCTGCGGCGAGGCGGCATCGGCGAGGCAGCGTCGGCGAGGCGGCGTCGGCAAGGCGGCGTCGGCGAGGCGTCATCGGTGAGGGCGTCGGCGAGGCGGCATCGGCGAGGCCGCGTCGGCGTGCTCGTGAGCGGGGAGAGGGAAAGAAGGGCCGGGCCGGAGGACTTATCTGCGGCGCCGGGGAGCGGGCGGCGGCCGACGGCGAGGCTGCGACGGTGAGGCTGCTTCGGCGTGGACGACGGTGACGGCGAGCGCGCGGGGTCTCTGTGCGTGAGCGTGGCGCGCAGAATGGGATTTGGGGGAATTTGGCCCGCGCCGCTAAGTCAAAACGTTGAGGAAGACCCTTTGGTACCGGTTGGTACCACCAACCGGTACGAAAGGCCTTTCGTACCGGTTGGTGATACCAACCGGTACCAAATGTATTTTTTTGTTTTCTTTTTTCTTTTGCTGTTTTCTTTTCTTTTGCTGTTTTCTTTTCTGTTTCTTTTTTCTTTTCTGTTTCTTTTTCTTTTCTGTTTCTTTTTATTTTCTATCTCTTATTTTCTATTTCTCTTTTTTCTTTTCTTTTCTATTTCTTATTTTCTATTTCTTTTTCTATTTCTTATTTTCTATTTCTTTTTCTATTTCTTATTTGCTGTTTCTTTTTCTTTTCTTTTTCTTTTTCCTTTATGTTCATTTTCTTTTCTATTTCTTATTTCCTATTTCTTTTTCTATTTCTTATTTTCTATTTGTTTTTCTATTTCTTATTTGCTGTTTCTTTTTCTTTTCTTTTTCTTTTTCCTTTATGTTCATTTTCTTTTCTATTTTTTTTTTTTTCTATTTCTTTTCTTTACTCCCGTCGTCCGCGCGGGAAAGTTTCCCGCCACGTACGACGTCGCGCGGGAAACTTTCCCGCCACGACGCCGCGCGGGAGAAAAAAGGCGGGAAAGAAAGGGCGGCAACAAAATTTTATTACGATTCAACTCGAATTAAAAGTACACAGATCAACTGAAAATTAAGATACATGGCTAGATTCGAATCTTGGAGTCATTCAGTCATAGTCGTGTCTAGCCCTATAAACGTCGCCACTGTAGTCGTCGTAGTCGCCGATGTCATCGTCGCTGGCATCGGGGTCGCGGTAGTCGAACCTCGGCGGGTGAGCACGCGTGGGCTGGGACTGAGGGTAGCGCAGGCGGGGGCCACGGTAGGACATGACGCCCTGGAGAGTCCGGCCGCGCCACCACAGCCGACGGCCGGCCTCGTTGAAGTTCGAAGGAGGCGGGCCGCCCTCCTCCTGCCTGGCAAGCGCCCTCTCACGCCGATTGACGAAGAAGCTTTCCCAAGTCGGGTTGTAGTCGGGATGCCACTGGGGATTCCTCCGCTGCTCTGGCGTGAGCTCGAAGTAGTAGTGGTTCGTGATGGCCATCTCGCGCGCCACACCTAGAGGGACTGGAGGGACCGGTACGCCTCCGACGCTTAGCAACCAGCCGGTCGGGACGCGGTAGCCCGGCGGGCAGGGGTAGTTCGAGGCGCAAAGCGCCTCCGCCTCCCGGGGGTTAGAGATACGATGGAAGCCATGGGAGAGAATGATGAGGTTTGCAGATATGAGTCTAGATGTGATATGTAAATGGAGGCCAAGCCTACATATATATAGTGAAAACATGGCGGGAAGACAGAGGCGGGAACCGGTGGAAAGCGCGGGAAGAAAATAGGCGGGAACGCAATGGCGCGGCAAACCTTTAGTACCGGTTGGTGGGTGCAACCGGTACTAAAGGTGTTTTTTCTGTCATGTAACAAAATTGTCGGTGGGATAAGGACGCGTGGGTAACCTTTAGTACCGGTTGGTGGGTGCAACCGGTACTAAAGGTGGTTTTTCTGTCATGTAACAAAACTGTCGGTGGGATAAGGACGCGTGGGTAACCTTTAGTACCGGCTAGTGGGTGCAACCGGTACTAAAGCTGTCGGCAGGATAAGGACGCCCTGCTCGATGAGATAAAGCATGTAGCGCACGACGCCCTGTCGGAGGAAGAAGACAAAGTAGAAGCGGCGCCGTGCCTATAAAAGGAGCATCGATACGCCATGGCAAGCAGCTCAACAAGCCAACATGGATGGAGAGTTTCATCACCATGGATGGAGGAAAGGGTTGGGAAATCTCCCGTGGTAGAACTTGTCGAAGATGCCCTTGGTGCACACGCCCTATGGCATCTTCGGAAGTTCCGCCTCGGAAAAATTTCCCTGCAAGCCCGTCAAAGACTCCATCTCCTCTAACAATGTTGGGGAAAGGGTTGGGAAATCTCCCGTGGCGGAACTTCTCGAATATACCCTTGGTGCACATGCCCTATATATGGCATATTCGGAAGTTCCGCCTCGGAAAAATTTCCCTGCAAGCCCGTGAAAGCTACTTAACTAGTAAAACAAGCCAACCATCTCCATTGTTAATATCTTACATACAGTAACATCATTACACAAAAGTGATTTCCATATTGAGATACACAAGTTATGATCCCTATATGTAGCTAGCTAGTCTTCTGAGTTTTCTTCGTCCGTTTCCCTTTCTTCTTACTGCGACGCAACCATGGACAATCTTCATTGTTTAAGATGATGCTTGGGTCAATTTTTACCTTGAAGGGTGGAATATCGTCAAACTTATTATAATCCTCTGACATGTCTGTCTTGTCCTATACTCCCACGATGTTTCTTTTTCCTGAAAGAACTATGTGCCGCTTTGGCTCATCGTATGATGTGTCCTCTTGCCTTTCTTTTATTTTTTCGGTTTGCTAGACATATCATTCACATAAAAAACCTGAGCCACTTCACTGGCTAGGACGAATGGTTCGGTGTCGTACCCTAGATTCTTGAAATCCACTGTAGTCATTCCGTACTGCGGGTCTACCTGTACCCCGTCTTTCAGGTTGAACCATTTGCACCGGAACAAAGGGACCTTGAAATTAGGTCCATAGTCAAGTTCCCATATCTCCTCTATGTACCCATAATATGTGACCTTGTTCCCATTGCCATCTTCTGCATCAAAGCGGACACCACTGTTTTGGTTGGTGCTCTTTTTGTCTTGGGCGAAAGTGTAAAATGTGTTCCCATTAATCTCGTACCCTTGAAAAGTCGATATAGTAGAAGATGGTTGCTTGGCCAACAAGTACAGCTGCTCGTCATCGGTGACATTCATGAGACGTGTTTGCAACCAACCGCCGAAAGTCTTCATGTGTTCTCCATCAATCCAATCTTCACGTTGCTCCGGGTATTTAGAGCGTAAGATATCCTTGTGTTCCTCTTTGTACGGAGCCACCAAGATGGAATTATGTAGAACTGTGTAGTGTGCTTGAGTGAAAGAATGTCCGTCCATACATGTTCCTGATTTCTTTCCTAGCGTGCCTTTTCCACGCAGTCTCCCCTCATAGCGCGATTCAGGAACACCGATCGGCTTAAGGTCAGGAATAAAGTCAACACAAAACTCAATGACCTCCTCTGTTCCATAGCCCTTGGAGATGGTTCCTTCTGGCCTAGCACGGTTATGAACGTACTTCTTTAAGACTCCCATGAATCTCTCAAAGGGGAACATGTTGTGTAGAAATACAGGACCGAGAACGCCAATCTCTTCGACCAGGTGAACTAGGAGATGTGTCATAATATTGAAGAAGGATGGTGGGAACACCAACTCGAAGCTGACTAGACATTGGACCACATCCTTCTGTAAATTTTGTAGAGTAAGTGGATTGATCACCTTCTGAGAAATTGCATTGAGGAACGCACATAGCTTCACAATGGGTACTCGAACATTTTCCGGCAGAAGCCCCCTCAATGCAACCGGAAGTAATTGTGTCATAATCACGTGGCAGTCATGAGACTTTAGGTTTTGAAACTTTTTCTCCGACATGTTTATTATTCCTTTATATTCAACGAGAAGCCAGACGGGATCTTGATGCTACTCAGGACTTCAAAAAAGATCTCCTTCTCCTCTTTGGTAAGAGCGTAGCTGGCAGGACCTTGATACTTCTCTGGATTCAGGTTGTTTCCTTCGTGGATACTTTGCTGGTCCTGCCGTGCATCCGGTGTATCTTTTGTCTTCCCATACACGCCCAAGAAGTTTAGCAGGTTCACGCAAAGATTTTTCGTCACGTGCATCACATCGATTGCAGAGTGAACCTCTAAGAATTTCCAGTAGGGTAGCTCCCAAAATATCGACTTCTTCTTCCACATGGGTACGTGTCCGTCAACATCATGCGGAACAGATTGTCCGCCGGGACCCTTTCCAAAGATCACTTTTAAATCCTTGACCATATCATATATAACTTCCCCAGTAGGGCGGGTAGGCTTCGTTCGGTTATCTGCCTCACCTCCGAAATGCTTTCCTCTCTTTCTTACGTGATGTTGTTTTGGAAGAAATCGACGATGCCCCAGGTACACATTCTTGTTTCCCAAATAATTACTGTCAGTCTCACCTAAACAGTGTGTGCATGCATTGTATCCCTTGTTTGACTGCCCTGAAATGTTACCAAGAGCAGGCCAATCATTGATGGTTACAAATAACAACGCTCGTAGGTTAAATTCCTTTTGTTCGTGCTCATCCCACACAGGTACACCTTCGTCATGCCACAACTCTAAAAGTTCTTCAACCAATGGCCTCAGGTACACATCAATGTCGTTGCCGGGTTGCTTCGGGCCCTGGATGAGCACTGGCATCATAATGAACTTCCGCTTCATGCACAACCAAGGAGGAAGGTTATAGATACATAGAGTCACCGGCCAGTGTGCTATGACTGGAGCTACTGCTCCCCGAAAGGATTAAAGCCATCTGTACTTAGACCAAATCTTAAGTTCCTTGCGTCATCTGAAAATGACTTGAACTCTCTGTCGATTTTTCTCCACTGTGACCCGTCAGCGGGGTGTCTCAGCATCACATCTTTCTTACGGTCCTCTTTGTGCCATCGCAACAACTTGGCATGCTCTTTGTTCTGGAACAAACGTTTCAACCGTGGTATTATAGGAGCATACCACATCACCTTCGCAGGAACCCTCTTCCTGGGGGTGGACTCGCCCTCAACATCGCCAGGGTCATCTCGCACTTTGATCTTATACCTCAATGCACTACATACCGGGCATGCATTCAAATTTTCGTACTCCCGCGGTAGAGGATGCGGTCATTGATGCATGCATGTATCTTCTCGCACCTCTAATCCTAGAGGGCAGACAACCTTCTTTGCTTCGTACGTGCTAGATGGCAAAACAATCTCCCCTGGAAGCATCTTCTTTATTATTTTCAGCAACTTTTCAAATCCCTTGTCGAAGTACCATTCTCTCGCCTTCCATCGCGGCAATTCCAGCGTGGTACCCAGCTTTTTCTGACCATTTTCGCAATTTGGGTACAACAGTTTGTTGTGATCCTCTAACATTTTCTCCAACTTCAACCTCTCCTTTTCATTTCCGCAGTTCATCTTCGCATCAAGAATGGCCCGACCCAAATCGTCATCCGGGTCATCAAAAATCGGCTCATCGAAAATGGGCTCTTCTTCAGCTTCGTCTTCCCCCATTCTACTATCACCGTCTTCAGTGAATAAGGGATAGTTGTCACTATCCTCTTCTTCTTCGTTGTCTTCCAATATAACCCCTCTTTCTCCGTGCTTGGTCCAACAATTATAGCTGGGCATGAAACCGTTCTCCAGCAGGTGGACGTGAAGGGTCTTCGAGGTAGAGTAATCCTTCATATTCTTACAGGAACTACATGGACAATACATGAAACCATTTGACCGCCTGTTTGCCTCAGCCACGTTGAGAAAATAATGCATGCCATTAATGAACTCGGGATGGCACCGGTCACCGTACATCCATTGTCGACTCATCTGCATTTTATATGTATATCAAAAATCATTAAATACACAACATCATGGATATATGAGTGACCAACTTAATTAATATTCAAGTTCATCACATAAAACTAATTGTTTTTATAAAAAAGAAGAGGGGCTCACCGAGGTGGTACCGTGCCGGCTAGGGGACGACGCTGGCGATCGACGGCGGTAAGGACGGGGATGATACTAATTAAAACCTACAAAACATACCATAATTTCAGCTCAAATTGCATATAAAAAAATAAAATCACTAACTTAGGCATTTCATCGAACACCTTGCTTGCACTAGAAAAATAGTATGAGTTAAAACTACCAAAGAAATGAGCTAAATTAGAAACGCCGGAAGGAAGGATGATATTGCTAACCCTGGATAGATGTATGCAGTTAATCTTGTTAAAATGGTGGAGAAAAATGAAAATTATTGGAGTGTGAGAGGTGCAAAATATTTGGAAATGTGAGAGAGGATGAGAAGGAAATGAGATATGCAGGGAGCTCGGGCGCGCGGCGGCGTGCTGATATAGGGCATGGACCCTTTAGTACCGGTTCCTTACATGAACCGGTACTAAAGGTGCAGCCTTGGCCCCACCATCGACTGGAAACTGGGCAGAAACCCTTTAATACCGGTTCGTGTTACGAACACGAACCGGTATTAAAGGTCCATAACGAACCGGTATAAATGTCCCACCCCTGGAACCGGTATTAATAACGCCTTTCGTACCGGTTCGTAAGGGAACCGGTACTAAAGGCTTAGATGGATGAGAGGTTTTCTACTAGTGTTTAGGCAGAAATGTATCGAAACAAAGTCGGAAATATGCGAGACGTTGCGGGGCATCGTTTTATGTGACCTAGTAGCGACAACAAACGACGGATGTGGGATACAGGGGTTCTTCTGAAAAACACTTCACGAAATGAGCTATCACGTCCAGAGTTATATGGCTTTTAGGGCAAAAGAGCTAGGTATTGTCCTCCGGACAAGCATAGTTTGTCGGAACGAGCCCATATCGGGCACGTGTGTGTGCCTTGGGACGGGAAGCAACGCCGTATGAAGTGTTTCCCTTTCGGTGCCACGAAAAACCCGTTTCCCATTTCCCGAGTGCCGAAGCGGGCTATTTTCGTGAAGCAGCTACAGAGGGCGCATTCAATAATTCAGCGGGACCTCTGCACGTTGATAGAGGAACACATATACACCGCGGATCACATGCGTGCCGCGTGGGTTAGCTTTCTGGGTAGACCTGCGGCTCCGTGCGGTGTCCTGCCGATTCCACTGGAAACGGTCCGGATTTGAACTAAGCGTCCACTTTCTGTCGCAACAAATTTTTTGGAAAAGTCATTTTTAGAACCGGGACACGTTATTTTATGTGTAAAGGTAACCTCGGTTTCGTGCGTTCCCAACCCGGTGACCCCCGGCCGGCGGTTCTAGCGGCCCGTCATTTCATGTGGGTCCCATTTTGGGCAGAAATGTATCGAAACAAAGTCGGAAATATGCGAGACATTGCGGGGCGTCGTTTTATGTGACCTAGTAGCGAGAACAAAAGATGGATGTGGGATACGGAGGTTCTTCTGAAAAACCCTTCACGATATGAGCTATCACGTCCAGAGTTATATGGCTTTTAGGGCAAAAGAGCTAGGTATTGCCCTCCGGACACGCATAGTTTGTCAGAACGAGCCCATATCGGGCACGTGCATGTGCCTTGGGACGGGAAACAATGCCGTATGAAGTGTTTCCCTTTCGGTGCCACGAAAAACCCGTTTCCCATTTCCCGAGTGCCGAAGCGGGCTATTTTCGTGAAGCAGCTACAGAGGGCACATTCAATAATTCAGCGGGACCTCTGCACGTTGATAGAGGAACACATATACACCGCAGATCACATGCGTGCTGCGTGGGTTAGCTTTCTAGGTAGACATGCGGCTCCGTGCGGTGTCCTGCCGATTCCGCGGGAAACGGTCCGGATTTGAACTAAGCGTCCACTTTCTGTCGCCCCAAATTTTTTGGAAAAATCATTTTTAGAACCGGGACATGTTATTTTATGTGTAAAGGTAACCTCGGTTTCACGCGTTCCCAACCCGGTGACCCCCGGCCGGCGGTTCTAGCGGCCCGTCATTTCATGTGGGTCCCATTTTGGGTAGAAATGTATCGAAACAAAGTCAGAAATATGCGAGGCGTTGCGGGGCTTCGTTTTATGTGACCTAGTAGCGAGAACAAAAGATGGATGTGGGATATGGAGGTTCTTCTGAAAAACCCTTCACGAAATGAGCTATCACGTCCAGAGTTATATGGCTTTTAGGGCAAAAGAACTAGGTATTGCCCTCCGGACACGCATAGTTTGTCGACACGAGCCCATATCGGGCACGTGCGTGTGCCTTGGGACGGGAAGCAACGCCGTATGAAGTGTTTCCCTTTCGGTGCCACGAAAAACCCGTTTCCCATTTCCCGAGTGCCGAAGCGGGCTATTTTCGTGAAGCAGCTACAGAGGGCGCATTCAATAATTTAGCGGGACCTCTGCACGTTGATAGAGGAACACATATACACCGCGGATCACATGCGTGCCGCGTGGGTTAGCTTTCTGGGTAGACCTGCGGCTCCGTGCGGTGTCCTGCCGATTCCGCTGGAAACGGTCCGGATTTGAACTAAGCGTCCACTTTCTGTCGCCCCAAATTTTTTGGAAAATTCATTTTTAGAACCGGGACACGTTATTTTATGTGTAAAGGTAACCTCGGTTTCACGCGTTCCCAACCGGGTGACCCCCGGCCGACGGTTCTAGCGGCCCGTCATTTCATGTGGGTCCCATTTTGGGCAGAAATGTATCGAAACAAAGTCGGAAATATGCGAAGCGTTGCGGGGCGTTGTTTTATGTGACCTAGTAGCGAGAACAAAAGACGGATGTGGGATATGGAGGTTCTTCTGAAAAACCCTTCACGAAATGAGCTATCACGTCCGGAGTTATATGGCTTTTAGGGCAAAAGAGCTAGGTATTGCCCTCCGGACACGCATAGTTTGTCAGAATGAGCCCATATCGGGCACGTGCGTGTGCCTTGGGATGGGAAGCAACGCTGTATGAAGTGTTTCCCTTTCGGTGCCATAAAAACCCGTTTCCCATTTCCCGAGTGCCGAAGTGGGCTATTTTTGTGAAGCAACTACAGAGGGCGCATTCAATAATTCTGCGGGACCTATGCACGTTGATAGAGGAACACATATACACCGCGGATCACATGCGTGCTGCGTGGGTTAGCTTTCTGGGTAGACATGCGGCTCCGTGCGGTGTCCTGCCGATTCCGCTGGAAACGGTCCGGATTTGAACTAAGCGTCCACTTTCTGTCGCCCCAAATTTTTTGGAAAAATCATTTTTAGAAACGGGACACATTATTTTATGTGTAAAGGTAACCTCGGTTTCGCGCGTTCCCAAACCGGTGACCCCCGGCCGGCGGTTCTTGCGGCCCGTCATTTCATGTGGGTCCCATTTTGGGCAGGAATGTATCGAAACAAAGTCGGAAATATGCGAGACATTGCGGGGCGTCGTTTTATGTGACCTAGTAGCGAGAACAAAAGACAGATGTGGGATACGAAGGTTCTTCTGAAAAACCCTTCATGAAATGAGCTATCACGTCGAGAGCTATATGGCTTTTAGGGCAAAAGAGCTAGGTATTGCCCTCGGGACATGCATAGTTTGTCGGAACGAGCCCATATCGGGCACGTGCGTGTGCCTTGGGACGGGAAGCAACGCCGTATGAAGTGTTTCCCTTTCGGTGCCACGAAAAACCCGTTTCCCATTTCCCGAGTGCCGAAGCGAACTATTTTTGTGAAGCAGCTACAGAGGGCGCATTCAATAATTCAGCGGGACCTCTGCACATTGATAGAGGAACACATATACACCGTGGATCACAAGCGTGCCGCGCGGGTTAGCTTTCTGGGTAGACCTGCGGCTCCGTGTGGTGTTCTGCCGATTCTGTTGGAAACGGTCCGTATTTGAACTAAGCGTCCACTTTCTGTCACCCCAAAAAATTTGGAAAAATCATTTTTAGAACCGGGACACGTTATTTTATGTGTAAAGGTAACCTCGGTTTCACGCGTTCCCAACCGGGTGACCCCCGGCCGGCGGTTCTAGCGGCCCGTCATTTCAGGTGGGTCCCATTTTGGGCAGAAATGAATGGAAACAAAGTCGGAAATATGCGAGGCATTGTGGGGTGTCATTTTATGTGACCTAGTAGCGACAACAAACGACGGATGTGGGATACGGAGGTTCTTCTGAAAAACCCTTCACGAAATGAGCTATCACATCCGGAGTTATATGGCTTTTAGGGCAAAAGAGCTAGGTATTGCCCTCCGGACACGCATAGTTTGTCAGAATGAGCCCATATTGGGCATGTGCGTGTGCCTTGGGATGGGAAGCAACGCCGTATGAAGTGTTTCCCTTTCGGTGCCACGAAAAACCCGTTTCCCATTTCCCGAGTGCCGAAGCAGGCTATTTTTGTGAAGTAGCTACAGAGGGCGCATTCAATAATTCAGCGGGACCTCTGCACGTTGATAGAGGAACACATATACACCGCGGATCACAAGCGTGCCGCGCGGGTTAGCTTTCTGGGTAGACCTGCGGCTCCGTGCGGTGTCCTGCCGATTCCGCTGAAAACGGTCCGGATTTGAACTAAGCGTCCACTTTCTGTCGCCCCAAAAATTTTGGAAAAATCATTTTTAGAACCGGGACACGTTATTTTATGTGTAAAGGTAACCTCGGTTTCGCGCGTTCCCAACCTGGTGACCCCCGGCCGGCGGTTCTAGCGGCCCGTCATTTCATGTGGGTCCCATTTTAGGCAGAAATGTATCGAAACAAAGTCGGAAATATGCGAGACGTTGCGGGGCTTCATTTTATCTGACCTAGTAGCGAGAACAAAAGACGGATGTGGGATACGGGGGTTCTTCTGAAAAACACTTCACGAAATTAGCTATCACGTCCAGAGTTATATGGCTTTTAGGGCAAAAGAGCTAGGTATTGTCCTCCGGACAAGCATAGTTTGTCGGAACGAGCCCATATCGGGCACGTGTGTGTGCCTTGGGACGGGAAGCAAAGCCGTATGAAGTGTTTCCCTTTCGGTGCCACGAAAAACCCGTTTCCCATTTCCCGAGTGCCGAAGCGGGCTATTTTCGTGAAGCAGCTACAGAGGGCACATTCAATAATTCAGCGGGACCTCTGCACGTTGATAGAGGAACACATATACACCACGGATCACATGCGTGCCGCGTGGGTTAGCTTTCTGGGTAGACCTGCGGCTCCGTGCGGTGTCCTGCCGATTCCGCTGGAAACGGTCCGGATTTGAACTAAGCGTCCACTTTCTGTCGCCCCAAATTTTTTGGAAAAATCATTTTTAGAACCGGGACACGTTATTTTATGTGTAAAGGTAACCTCGGTTTCGCGCGTTCCCAACCCGGTGACCCCCGGCCGGCGGTTCTAGCGGCCCGTCATTTCATGTGGGTCCCATTTTGGGCAGAAATGTATCGAAACAAAGTCGGAAATATGCGAGACATTGCGGGGCGTCGTTTTATGTGACCTAGTAGCGAGAACAAAAGATGGATGTGGGATACGGAGGTTCTTCTGAAAAACCCTTCACGATATGAGCTATCACGTCGAGAGTTATATGGCTTTTAGGGCAAAAGAGCTAGGTATTGCCCTCCGGACACGCATAGTTTGTCAGAACGAGCCCATATCGGGCACGTGCATGTGCCTTGGGACGGGAAGCAATGCCGTATGAAGTGTTTCCCTTTCGGTGCCACGAAAAACCCGTTTCCCATTTCCCGAGTGCCGAAGCGGGCTATTTTCGTGAAGCAGCTACAGAGGGCACATTGAATAATTCAGCGGGACCTCTGCACGTTGATAGAGGAACACATATACACCGCGGATCACATGCGTGCCGCGTGGGTTAGCTTTCTGGGTAGACCTACGGCTTCGTGCGGTGTCCTGCCGATTCCGCTGGAAACGGTCCGGATTTGAACTAAGCGTCCACTTTCTGTCGCCCCAAATTTTTTGGAAAAATCATTTTTAGAACCGGGACATGTTATTTTATGTGTAAAGGTAACCTCGGTTTCACGCGTTCCCCACCCGGTGACCCCCGGCCGGCGGTTCTAGCGGCCCGTCATTTCATGTGGGTCCCATTTTGGGCAGAAATGTATCGAAACAAAGTCAGAAATATGCGAGGCATTGCGGGGCATCGTTTTATGTGACCTAGTAGCGAGAACAAAAGATGGATGTGAGATATGGAGGTTCTTCTCAAAAACCCTTCACGAAATGAGCTATCACGTCCGGAGTTATATGGCTTTTAGGGCAAAAGAGCTAGGTATTGCCCTCCGGACACGCATAGTTTGTCAGAATGAGCCCATATCGGGCACGTGCGTGTGCCTTGGGATCGGAAGCAACGCCGTATGAAGTGTTTCCCTTTCGGTGCCACAAAAAACCCGTTTCCCATTTCCCGTGTGCCGAAGCGGGCTATTTTTGTGAAGTAGCTATAGAGGGCGCATTCAATAATTCTGCGGGACCTATGCACGTTGATAGAGGAACACATATACACCGCGGATCACATGCGTGCCGCGCGGGTTAGCTTTCTAGGTAGACATGCGGCTCCGTGCGGTGTCCTGCCGATTCCGCTGAAAACAGTCCGGATTTGAACTAAGCGTCCACTTTCTGTCGCCCCAAAAATTTTGGAAAAATCATTTTTAGAACCGGGACACGTTATTTTATGTGTAAAGGTAACCTCGGTTTCGCGCGTTCCCAACCCGGTGACCCCCGGCCAGCGGTTCTAGCAGCCCGTCATTTCATGTGGGCCCATTTTAGGCAGAAATGTATCGAAACAAAGTCGGAAATATGCGAGACATTGCGGGGCGTCTTTTTATGTGACCTAGTAGCGAGAACAAAAGACGGATGTGGGATACGGAGGTTCTTCTGTAAAACCCTTCACGAAATGAGCTATCACGTCCAGAGTTATATGGCTTTTAGGGCAAAAGAACTAGGTATTGCCCTCCGGACACGCATAGTTTGTTGACACGAGCCCATATCAGGCACGTGCGTGTGCCTTGGGACGGGAAGCAACGCCGTATGAAGTGTTTCCCTTTCGGTGCCACGAAAAACCCGTTTCCCATTTCCCGAGTGCCGAAGCGGGCTATTTTCGTGAAGCAGCTACAGAGGGCGCATTCAATAATTCAGCGGGACCTCTGCACATTGATAGAGGAACACATATACACCGCGGATCACATGCGTGCCGCGTGGGTTAGCTTTCTGGGTACACCTGCGGCTCCGTGCGGTGTCCTGCCGATTCCGCTGGAAACGGTCCGGATTTGAACTAAGCGTCCACTTTCTGTCGCCCCAAATTTTTTGGAAAATTCATTTTTAGAACCGGGACACGTTATTTTATGTGTAAAGGTAACCTCGGTTTCACGCGTTCCCAACCGGGTGACCCCGGCCGACGGTTCTAGCGGCCCGTCATTTCATGTGGGTCCCATTTTGGGCAGAAATGTATCGAAACAAAGTCGGAAATATGCGAAGCGTTGCGGGGCGTCGTTTTATGTGACCTAGTAGCGAGAACAAAAGACGGGTGTGGGATACGGAGGTTCTTCTGAAAAACCCTTCACGATATGAGCTATCACGTCCAGAGTTATATGGCTTTTAGGGCAAAAGAGCTAGGTATTGCCCTCCGGACACGCATAGTTTGTCAGAACGAGCCCATATCGGGCACGTGCATGTGCCTTGGGACGGGAAACAATGCCGTATGAAGTGTTTCCCTTTCGGTGCCACGAAAAACCCGTTTCCCATTTCCCGAGTGCCGAAGCGGGCTATTTTCGTGAAGCAGCTACAGAGGGCGCATTCAATAATTCTGCGGGACCTATGCACGTTGATAGAGGAACACATATACACCGCGGATCACATGCGTGCTGCGTGGGTTAGCTTTCTGGGTAGACATGCGGCTCCGTGCGGTGTCCTGCCGATTCCGCTGGAAACGGTCCGGATTTGAACTAAGCGTCCACTTTCTGTCGCCCCAAATTTTTTGGAAAAATCATTTTTAGAACCGGGACACAATATTTTATGTGTAAAGGTAACCTCGGTTTCGCGCGTTCCCAAACCGGTGACCCCCGGCCGGCGGTTATTGCGGCCCGTCATTTCATGTGGGTCCCATTTTGGGCAGAAATGTATCGAAACAAAGTCGGAAATATGCGAGACATTGCGGGGCGTCGTTTTATGTGACCTAGTAGCGAGAACAAAAGACGGATGTGGGATACGGAGGTTCTTCTGAAAAACCCTTCATGAAATGAGCTATCACGTCGAGAGCTATATGGCTTTTAGGGCAAAAGAGCTAGGTATTGCCCTCGGGACACGTATAGTTTGTCGGAACGAGCCCATATCGGGCACGTGCGTGTGCCTTGGGACGGGAAGCAACGCCGTATGAAGTGTTTCCCTTTCGGTGCCACGAAAAACCCGTTTCCCATTTCCCGAGTGCCGAAGCGAACTATTTTTGTGAAGCAGCTACAGAGGGCGCATTCAATAATTCAGCGGGACCTCTGCACATTGATAGAGAAACACATATACACCGTGGATCACATGCGTGCCGCGCGGGTTAGCTTTCTGGGTAGACCTGCGGCTCCGTGTGGTGTTCTGCCGATTCCGTTGGAAACGGTCCGTATTTGAACTAAGCGTCCACTTTCTGTCACCCCCAAAATTTTGGAAAAATCATTTTTAGAACCGGGACACGTTATTTTATGTGTAAAGGTAACCTCGGTTTCACGCGTTCCCAACCGGGTGACCCCCGGCCGGCGGTTCTAGCGGCCCGTCATTTCAGGTGGGTCCCATTTTGGGCAGAAATGAATGGAAACAAAGTCGGAAATATGCGAGGCATTGTGGGGCGTCGTTTTATGTGACCTAGTAGCGACAACAAACAACGGATGTGGGATACGGAGGTTCTTCTGAAAAACCGTTCACGAAATGAGCTATCACATCCGGAGTTATATGGCTTTTAGGGCAAAAGAGCTAGGTATTGCCCTCCGGACACGCATAGTTTGTCAGAATGAGCCCATATTGGGCACGTGCGTGTGCCTTGGGATGGGAAGCAACGCCGTATGAAGTGTTTCCCTTTCGGTGCCACGAAAAACCCGTTTCCCATTTCCCGAGTGCCGAAGCAGGCTATTTTTGTGAAGCAGCTACAGAGGGCGCATTCAATAATTCAGCGGGACCTCTGCACGTTGATAGAGGAACACATATACACCGCGGATCACATGCGTGCCGCGTGGGTTAGCTTTCTGGGTAGACCTACGGCTCCGTGCGGTGTCCTGCCGATTCCGTTGAAAACGGTCCGGATTTGAACTAAGCGTCCACTTTTTGTCGCCCCAAAATTTTTGGAAAAATCATTTTTAGAACCGGGACATGTTATTTTATGTGTAAAGGTAACCTCGGTTTCGCGCGTTCCCAACCCGGTGACCCCCGGCCGGCGGTTCTAGCGGCCCGTCATTTCATGTGGGTCCCATTTTAGGCAGAAATGTATCGAAACAAAGTCGGAAATATGCGAGATGTTGCGGGGCGTCATTTTATGTGACCTAGTAGCGAGAACAAAAGACGGATGTGGGATACGGGGGTTCTTCTGAAAAACACTTCACGAAATGAGCTATCACGTCCAGAGTTATATGGCTTTTAGGGCAAAAGAGCTAGGTATTGTCCTCCGGACAAGCATAGTTTGTCGGAACGAGCCCATATCGGGCACGTGTGTGTGCCTTGGGACGGGAAGCAATGCCGTATGAAGTGTTTCCCTTTCGGTGCCACGAAAAACCCGTTTCCCATTTCCCGAGTGCCGAAGCGGGCTATTTTCGTGAAGCAGCTACAGAGGGGGCATTCAATAATTCAGCGGGACCTCTGCACATTGATAGAGGAACACATATACACCGTGGATCACATGCGTGCCGCGTGGGTTAGCTTTCTGGGTAGACCTGCGGCTCCGTGCGGTGTCCTGCCGATTCCGCTGGAAACGGTCCGGATTTGAACTAAGCGTCCACTTTCTGTCGCCCCAAATTTTTTGGAAAAATCATTTTTAGAACCGGGACACGTTATTTTATGTGTAAAGGTAACCTCGGTTTCGCGCGTTCCCAACCCGGTGACCCCCGGCCGGCGGTTCTAGCGGCCTGTCATTTCATGTGGGTCCCATTTTGGGCAGAAATGTATCGAAACAAAGTCGGAAATATGCGAGACATTGCGGGGCGTCGTTTTATGTGACCTAGTAGCGAGAACAAAAGACGGATGTGGGATACGGAGGTTCTTCTGAAAAACCCTTCACGATATGAGCTATCACGTCGAGAGTTATATGGCTTTTAGGGCAAAAGAGCTAGGTATTGCCCTCCGGACACGCATAGTTTATCAGAACGAGCCCATATCGGGCACGTGCATGTGCCTTGGGACGGGAAGCAATGCCGTATGAAGTGTTTCCCTTTCGGTGCCACGAAAAACCCGTTTCCCATTTCCCGAGTGCCGAAGCGAGCTATTTTCGTGAAGCAGCTACAGAGGGCACATTCAATAATTCAGCGGGACCTCTGCACGTTGATAGAGGAACACATATACACCGCGGATCACATGCGTGCCGCGTGGGTTAGCTTTCTGGGTAGACCTGCGGCTCCGTGCGGTGTCCTGCCGATTCCGCTGGAAACGGTCCGGATTTGAACTAAGCGTCCACTTTCTGTCGCCCCAAATTTTTTGGAAAAATCATTTTTAGAACCGGGACATGTTATTTTATGTGTAAAGGTAACCTCGGTTTCCCGCGTTCCCAACCCGGTGACCCCCGGCCGGCGGTTCTAGCGGCCCGTCATTTCATGTGGGTCCCATTTTGGGCAGAAATGTATCGAAACAAAGTCAGAAATATGCGAGGTGTTGCGGGGCATCATTTTATGTGACCTAGTAGCGAGAACAAAAGACGGATGTGGGATATGGAGGTTCTTCTGAAAAACCCTTCACGAAATGAGCTATCACGTCCGGAGTTATATCGCTTTTAGGGCAAAAGAGCTAGGTATTGCCCTCCGGACACGCATAGTTTGTCAGAATGAGCCCATATCGGGCACGTGCGTGTGCCTTGGGATCGGAAGCAACGCCGTATGAAGTGTTTCCCTTTCGGTGCCACAAAAAACCCGTTTCCCATTTCCCGAGTGCCGAAGCGGGCTATTTTTGTGAAGCAGCTACAGAGGGCGCATTCAATAATTCTGCGGGACCTATGCACGTTGATAGAGGAACACATATACACCGCGGATCACATGCGTGCCGCGCGGGTTAGCTTTCTGGGTAGACATGCGGCTCCGTGCGGTGTCCTGCCGATTCCGCTGGAAACGGTCCGGATTTGAACTAAGCATCCACTTTCTGTCTCCCCAAAATTTTTGGAAAAATCATTTTTAGCACCGGGACATGTTATTTTATGTGTAAAGGCAACCTCGGTTTCGCGCGTTCCCAACCCGGTGACCCCCGGCCGGCGGTTCTAGCGGCCCGTCATTTCATGTGGGTCCCATTTTGGGCAGAAATGTATCGAAACAAACTCGGAAATATGCGAGACATTGCGGGGCATCGTTTTATGTGACCTAGTAGCAGAACAAAATACGGATGTGGGATACGGAGGTTCTTCTGAAAAACCCTTCACGAAACGAGCTATCACGTCCGGAGTTATATGGCTTTTAGGGCAAAAGAGCTAGGTATTGCCCTCCGAACACGCATAGTTTGTCGGAACGAGCCCATATCGGCACGTGCGTGTGCCTTGGGACGGGAAGCAACACCGTATGAAGTGTTTCCCTTTCGGTGCCACGAAAAACCCGTTTCCCATTTCCCGAGTGCCGAAGCGGGCTATTTTTGTGAAGCAGCTAAAGAGGGTGCATTCAATAATTCAGCGGGACCTCTACACGTTGATAGAGGAACACATATACACCGCGGATCACATGCGTGCCGCGTGGGTTAGCTTTCTGGGTAGACCTGCGGCTCCGTGCGGTGTCATGCTGATTCCGCTGGAAACGGTCCGGATTTGAACTAAGCGTCCACTTTCTGTCGCCCCAAAAAATTTGGAAAAATCATTTTTAGAACCGGGACACGTTATTTTATGTGTAAAGGTAACCTCGGTTTCGCGCGTTCCTAACCCAGTTGGCGCGTTTAGTTCATTTTAGTAAAGTAGGAAGGAAAATCAAAAAAAAATGAAAAAACACCTTTGCCGTGTGCACTTGGCAAAGGAACACGGCAAAGGTGGCTATGCCGTGTGCTTTTTGTAGGGGAACACGGCGAAGGGTCCTTTGCTGTGTGCAACGGTTAGGCACACGGCAAAGGTCCTGGGACTTAGGGTTTTGACCGGGCTGGATGTTTTGGATAGGAAAAAAAAAGAAAATACCCACCCGCCGCACCCGTCCCCCACCCCTGTCGCCTCGCGCCGCCGCCCCCCACCCCTGTCACCTCGCGCCGCCACCCCCCACCTCGCGCCGCCGTCGACCACCACCGCCCCCCACCTCGCGCCCGCGCCGCTGCTCCCCACCTCGCGCCCGAGCCGCCGCCCCCCTCCTCGTGCCCGCGCCCGCCTCCCTGCCCCTGCCCGCGCCCGCCGCCCGCCACCCTGCCCCTGCCGGCGCCACGCCCGCCGTCCCTGTCCCCGCCCTGCCCGCGCCCACCGCCTTGCTCCTGCTGCGCGCCCGCACCCGGCTGCTGCTGCGCGCCCACGCCCGGTGCTGTTGTTGCGCTTTTGCTGCTCCGCGGTGCTGCTGCTGCGCGCTACTGCTGCTCCGGCACGCCGCCGCCATGCGCACCGCGGTGGCCCGGGCTGGCTGCCATGCTGCTGCTGCTGCCTGTCGGCCCCACTGCGGCTTGGCCACGCTGCTACCGCCTCGGCACGACGCCGCCCTTGCTGGCCTCCTCCACACGCCGACACCGGCAGGTATGCGTAGTTTTTTTTAGGTTTGTTAGATATATATTCTATTTTGCTTGTCGCATGTTTGTTAATTTGTTCAAAAAAATCTTATTTTTGCAGGATCTGCGTCGAGTTCGAGTGTAGGGCGCCGTCTTCGTAGGGCATCTTCGGCCGCGATCGATCACGCTTCGAGGGTAAGGCCTTTTCCACCTCTCGTGCCTAGGGTTTTTTTGTGTCTAGATAACCAAGTCACTCGCGAAACCTAGGTGTCTCCCATTCGGAAGGGTTACGCGAATAAATATGCATTAAATTGCATATTTATAACCGTAACTCTTCTGGATTGTCCACGTTTTTTGGACAGCCGGAGGATGTGTAGATTGGGTACGTTTTTCATGCTCTAGTCCGTTCCGAGACAGGATTTCGACGGCGCCTTCCCGTTGTTCTCCGGATGCACAACCTCTCGGCTATTCGCCGAGACGTGTATCTGGAGAACAGCGGGGAGGTGCTACCAAAATTTTGTCTCGGTACGGCTAGAGCATGGAGAACGTATCCAATCTGCACATCCTCGGGTGGGATTAGGATCCTAGTAGAGCCATAGGATGAGTGGCGTAAAACTTGTGACAAACCATGGAACTAATACCGGTGGAAATTATTGTGAAATGTGGATTGAAAGGATTGTATGAATGTTTTGGCACTAATGAAGGATGGAGAATCGCGACTGGATGTACACGGGCAGAAACAGCAAGTGGGACTTTTACAGTTGAATGGAGAGACAAGACCAAGCAGTTTGTGGAAAATGCGTTTCCAGACCCCAGCAAGCCCGCAAAAATATTCTGCCCCTACAAGAAATGCTGTAACAAGAAACGATAGAATAAGGATGACATTAGTAAACACTTGGTCAAGGAAGGGTTCACACCGTTCTACCATGTTTGGAAATTCCATGGTGAAAAGCCGCCTAAACGTGCGAGAACGCAGTCACAACAATCACAGCAGAGTCAGCCAACGGGACATTTGCGTGATGGGTTTGATAACTGCCTGGACGACTTCCTTGATGCAAATGCACATGAGGAGGCGGAGACACATGAGGAGGCGGAGACCCCTGAGGAGGCGGACACAACTGAGGTGCCGGAGCCAAGCACAAAGAAGTTCTACGAGACTTTGTTTGCCGCGCAGAAACCTCTTCATTCACATACGGAGGTTACCCAGCTGGATGCAATCGCTCACCTAATGGTCTTCAAGAGCGATAGGAACCTGAGCAGAGATGGGTTCGATGATCTTCTGACTATCATTGGCAGCATTCTGCCGCAAGGGCACCTCCTGACGAAGAACATGTACGAGTCTAACAAAATCCTCAGTGCACTTAAGATGCCATATGAGCAGATACATTGTTGTCCAAATGGATGCATGCTATTCAGAAAAGAACATGCTGAAGGAAAGTATTGCATCAAATGCAAATCCTCTAGGTATTTCGAGGTGGACTCCGGTAATGGTCAGAAGAGGCAGATAGGGGTTGCCCAGAAGATCCTCCGGTACCTTCCATTTCTCCCGAGGATCCAACGGCTTTTCATGACGGAGGAATCTGCCCAACAGATGCGCTGGCCCTCATTGGGGCATAGATATCGTAAGGAGAAGATGATACATCCATCGGATGGTGCAGCATGGCAGAAGTTCGCAGCTTTGCATCCGAAGAAAGCAGGTGACCCAAGGAGTGTGGCAATTGCGATATCCACAGATGGGTTCAATCCATATGGCATGTCAGCTGCGACATATAGTTGTTGGCCCGTGTTTGTCATTCCCCTGAACCTGCCCCCTGGCGTTGTCATGAGATCGCAGAACATGTTTGTGTCGCTCATAATCCCAGGGCCAAAATACCCGGGTAAGAACATGAGCGTGTACCTGGAACCGTTGGTGGGTGACTTGCTTGTTGGATGGGAGGGGCGCGGGGTGCGCACATATGACGCCGTAACAAATCAAGAGTGGGAAGAGATCCACACATATGTTCTGAAAAGCATGGAGGAAGTGAAGCCGTACATCGAGTAAGTGTTAAATGCTTAGTTGTTGCAAACATTTACTCGTTATTAGTTCGTGGCTAACTCTTCTCCTTTTCATTGCCATAGACAATTCAATGAAAAATACTGGAAGGTACGAAGCAGGGGTCCTAACTACCAAGAAAAGGATGAGCTCTTTAAAAAGGGTGGTGGATTCGGTTTCATTAGTTGGTTCTCGTCTTTGGTACTATTCTATCTAACTTTGATTCTAGTATCGACACCCATCGAATACTTCTCGTACTAAACTTGGCGTCATAACTTGTAGGCAAAAAGGGATAGAGAGATGAATCCCGAGCTACGAAAAATTGCCAATGGCTTTGAGTATTCCACGGCGTCATACAATGCTTATGACGTGAATGGGTATCGCTTCCATACCCACGAGTACACACAGAGCCATCCCAACCGGAAGACAATAAATAGCGGGGTCTTATGTGAAGGCTCGGATGGACTCCATTACTATGGAAGAGTCGAGGGTATATACGAGCTGAATTACGGTTTTGGCAAAGGGCTAAATCCTGTTGTATTCAAATGTCATTGGTTCGACCCACGTCGGGTGAAACGGAAACCTGAGATTGGGTTGGTTGAAGTTGACCGAAGCTCGGTATATGCTGGAGATGATGTATATATATTGGCTACCCAGGCTTTCCAAGTGTTCTATCTCCCATACGCGTGCAAGAACCCGAGAAAAGGTCTACTGAATTGGGATGTTGTGATCACGGTACTGACGCACAACAGGCCTCCTTTGCCAAACAGTGAAGATTACCGTCGCCTAGACCCCTCTACATACGACGGCGACTTCTATCAGGAAGAAGGGCTACCAGGAAAATTTACTATCGACTTGCCTTCAAATGAGGACATGGAGGAAGAACACGAAGCTACGGGCATGGATGAAGACACGGCGCAAGATGAAGTTGAGGATGTCGAGAACCAACAAGACTTGACATTGCTTGAGCGCTTCCGTGCAGGCCTTGACGCCAATGATCTGGTGGGACCACCTCCAGGTTACGTGGATGATTGGTGGGGCAACGATGATAGCGATGATGACACAACTGCTCGCACAATTGTTCGCGATGAGCCGGACAATGGATACTAAAGTTTGTAGCAACTCTATGTAATAGTTATTGTAAAACTAGCCTATTTGTGAGAACTCTATGTGATTGTAACGCTACCCTATAATTTGGTATTGTGGACTTGTGGATGGTTTTTGTACATAATTTGTTGCATTATAATATTCTTGATTTACTCGTTGATGTCCTTATTAATATTCATCTATTTATATCACTTTTGTATCATGTGTACTAATGAAACTAATCTTTTTTGTCAATGCAGGTGATTGAAAGATGCCACGAGGAGGAGGCGGAAAAGGAAAGGGGGCGGCAAAGACCGTCAAGCAGAGAGTCAAGAAATTGGCGAATATTGTGGCATCCGTCAATAAGGTTGTTGGGGGCGCTTCGGGATCCACTTCGAGACAGCGAGACAGTCCTCCCCGAGACAGTCCTCCCCCAGCTAGTTCTCCCCCAGCCGACCCTCCACGTAGGAAGAGGAGGACGAGGCGTCCGGCTAGTCGCCCCTTAGCCGAGGAGGAGGTGGAGGCGGACGTGGAGGATGGTGGAGAGGAGGAAGTGTAGGAGCTTGTTCACCCGAGCTTTATTTGTCACTCAGATGAGGAGCGGCATGTGGAGACTAGGGCCTCTGAGGAGGAGGAGGAGGAGGAGGAGGAGGAGGAGGAGGAGGAGGAGAAGAGCAGCTCTGAGGAGGAGGCTATGGCCTATGATGACGATGATGGGAGGCAGTGGGTAGAGCCAGAGGAGTACGTTGAGTCTGACGAGGAGTTGATGAATGCCCCGGCTATCACTCGTAGGCAGCGTGGGACCAGCGGGCTCCCCGACCTACCTTACGCTCACAGCCATCTTGAGCTCCAACCCGCAGGAGAGAGGTACGTATCAATTGTGCTTGTATTCTAATATCGTTTTGCTTTACTCATTTTTATTCTAATGTGTTTATTTTATTTTCATTGTGCAGGGTGTTTGCATATAAGGATGCTGTCACGCCGCCTCGCGCCTATTCGAGCATTCTTGGCTGTCTCATGAGAAGAAATTTTCATGGGATTGTGAAGATCCCTAGTGGTGAAAGAACTGTATCTTGGACCTGGGAGGACTACAGGTATGCAAAGAACCCGAGCCCCGAGTATAGAGACATGCAGGAGCAGGTGCAATGTCTTTTCTGGATAAGTTCCATTCACTTCTCCTCATTTAGTAATGCCTTTGACAATAGTAGCACTAATGGCTTTCACCCTTTTTTACCTTTGTGCATGCTTGCAGATGTACTTTGCCATGCAGTCGGGGAAGCACGATAAATGCATGGCCGTGTTGTACAAGATTTGTATCAAGATGGTCACGGATATGCAATACGAGGCGCGTTTGAGCTGCGTTCGCAATTGGTACGCCGAGAAGCGCAACGTTCGCATTACCAAGTCGCAAGCTCAAAATAAGCATTTGGATGCTTGGCAGTACATGCAGGTAACACTATGTGTATTTCCATTCAAATGTGAATTTTTGACTTGTTAAACGCATCCCGTTTGATTAATATTTGTGTTTTCTGCAGGTGGTTCCTCAGTACGTGAGTTCCAACAATAAATGCTACGCGGCCATAGTGAAGCACTGGACAAGCGACGAGTTCAAGAAGAAGCACGAGGAGGGACAGAACTACCGAGCGATGATGTACGGTGCTTCACACGTCCAGGGCAGCCTCCCTCTCGAGGTCGCCAGGAGAAGAGAGGTGAGCACTGCAATTCTTTGTTTCTTACTTTCGGCGGTATTCTTCACTCCGCATGCCCCCTTCACTTATCAAAATGCTATCTCTTTTGCAGGCCAAAAAGACAGGCGTGGATCCCAAGTTCTTCGTGTTTTGGGAAACAATGCATAAAAGGACAAAGCCTCATCCTACAACGGGGTCGATGTGGGTGAATAAAGGATCAGAGCTGCGGAGTACCAAGTTCATGCAGAAGTTCAAGGAGGTACACGGGGACGACATCGACCCTCGCACTTCCGACTTTGACCCTGAGGTTGCTGTGCTGGCGGGAGAAGGCGCGAGGAATGGGCGCTTATGGATTGGAGATGGCAACATTCCCCCTGAGACCATTCCTACTCTCTCCCAGCTCCGAAGGGGCAGGACGAGCTCCCAGCCCGCTATAGAGAAACGCCCACGGCTTGGGACCATAGCTATGGAGGAGATCCGGGTATGTTCTTTATCCTCCCCAATCTACACTTCGTTTCATATTTTCTGCTGCAACAATCATGACAAAACAAATGGCACAACGTAGAATGAGATGGCTGAAGAAAGGAGGCGACGTGAGGACATGGAGACTTTGGTGAGCCAGCAGCAGCTGGTCCAGCAGCAGCAGGCCCTGATCCAGCAGCAGCAGATGATGGAGGTTATGAGAGTCCAGATGCAATCCTTGATGCCGACTGGCGGGACTGGTCCTCATCCTCCTCCTCCTCCTCCTTTCACCTTCCCTTGGGTAAGTAGTCAATATATACATATGCCATTTTGCTATCTTTGCATCTATTGTTAAATAATGCTCACCATTTGTTCTTGTAGTCACAGAGTTCGGTTGGAGGCTCCAACCATGCGGCCCAAGGTGAATTGGAAATCACGCCGACGCCTCGTACGTTAGCTCAGCAAAGCACGAACATTGGGAACCAACGCGCGTTGTTCCAGGTTAGTTCTCCTAAATTGGTGACTCGCGCGCTTCTAAGTTTAGCCTCACTCACTCTAGTCTTCAAACGCATCAAAATTGCAACTTCTCAAACATATATGACTTGTCAATCTCACTTTATTGTCCAAACTTGTCAAAATTGCAACTTGTCAAAAATATATGACGTGCCAATCTCACAATGCCATCTTGATTTGAAACTTGTAGGATGTGCAACATGATGCCCCTTGATCATCACCGGCGTGGCCAACATGTAGAGCCCTTGATCATCATGGTTTTCATGTGCTTGCGGTGGACATGTGGCTAGCTTTGCCGTATCTATATGGTGTTTATGTACTTTGCACTATGGATATGTAACCACTATGGACTATGTGACTTCTTTGGACATTTGATGGATTTGATGGACTATGTGACTTGTATGGACATTTGATGAACTATGTGACTTCTATGGACATTTGATGATCTATTTTGTTGTTATTTATGTGGTTATGATGATATGGTGACACCGGCTATGATGATATGGGGATATATGATGATATTTGTGAGTGTTTTGAACTGTTATGTATATATATTGCTTTGAATGCAGGGATTAAAAGGAAAATAAACATAAAAAAACTAGGCGTGCCCTTTGCCGTGTGCAGCCTGTGCTTCCTGGGAGGCAGGGGCGACCATTTGGTCAGGCCAAACGGCCTTTGCTGTGTTCCTTTCTTTGGTGGCACACGGCAAAGAGGGAGGCCTTTGCCGTGTTCCTTCGTCGGTGGCACACGGCAAAGAGGGGGAAGGGGTGGGCCGTGGCCGTTTCTTCGCCGTGCTGCGTCTGATGGGGTGGCACACGGCAAAGGTTGAAACACACGGCAAAAATGTTGGCTTTTGCCGTGTTCCGCGATGACTGACACACGGCAAATGTTTGAATGTTTGCCGTGTTCGCTGCTAGGATGCACACGGCAAAGGTCATCTGACGTGGCGCCGTCCGCTAACTCGGGATTCCATCAAAAGTATTTTTGCCGTGTTCCGGGGTGGAAGGCACACGGCAAAGTTGCCGTGTTCCGCGCAGCCGTTTTTCGCCGTGTGGACTTTGCCGTGTTCCGCCACACGGCAAAGGCTTTGCAGTGTTCTGAAGAGCCTTTGCCGTGTTATTTGCCAGCATGGCAAAGCCGTGTTTTCCCGTAGTGTTTTAACCTCATTTATTTTAACACCCAGGGATCCTCAAGTAGTAATGCAATTCCTATTCCGCCGCAAAAAAGTAGTTAACTGCTTACTGAGTTTTATCCAAGTGGGCCCAAAACTTCTTAATTCTAAGATCTCATAAAAGAAATCAAGATTAGCCGTAACATAGCTTTTTCGTAGTCTATTGTAAACACCAAGCCTTGTGTTTTCTTCCTATAAACCTCATGCACAATCTCATGAGTTGAGTTCATGTTTGTTGACAAGATATATTCATTATTTGAACTTATCATTGCATCAAGGACACTAATTCAGTACACTTGATTTAAAACAAGTCATTCATTGATGCATGTGTATATATACGCAATCATGGCTATATCATCAGATATTAGAGGACACAAATTGTACACCGACATAATTGTATTTCGACAAATGGATACGGACAGGACGTACCACTTGCATAGAGTGCTACAGCTAGCTTGGAAGGGACAAATGTTTTTTACCCCACAGCGACGAAGCAAATTCATCAATGCTCTTGTTCTATTATTCAGCCCTTCTTTCACCAGGACAGCACCACCAGTCCACCACCCATGCATTTCCTCCCTCTTAATTTTTCAATGTACATATGTCCAGGTACAACGCTAGACTGGTAGGCGTATAGTACAGTACCCACCGCACATGAGTGAGATAGAGATGCATATAGATAGATAGCCAGAAGTGAGAGAGGGAAAGGGCAAGGACACAAGCAAAGAGTCACATCTCTACCTCTCTCTCTCTCTATCTCTCTCACTTTAACATGCCCACACACATACGCACACACCGACGCATACACTTGTCAATTGTTCGCGAGCCACTGATTCGCTAGCGCACGCATCGCACACACTATATACAGTAGTCTCGTCACACATCTCACTCTCACCCAACCCACACCCCACACCCCTCACCAAATCCTCCTCTCTCTAGCTAGCTCATCCACCAACAGAACCCATCCATCATCTATCCAGAAATCAAGACCCACCAAATTTCCCAATTGAGAAATCACAGCAGAAAATCATTTCGGATCCATCCATTCTACAAGCAAGCTACTAGCTTCTTGATCTGTTGCTAGTAGAAGCTTGCTAGCTCGCTATAGCAATTCCCATGGAGTTGTTCCCCAGGCAACCGGACCTGGCGCTGCCAGTTAGCACCACCAGTTCGTCCTCCACCTCGGCGTCCTCACCTCCAGCTAGCTGGCCAAGGCCACCAGACGCTGGCTGCAACAGCAGCAGCATGGATCAGTTCAGCCCCCTAGGGTTTTGGCGAGCCACCACCGACATCGCTGCTGGGGTGGCCAATAAATATGGTTCCCCGTCGGCGGCAACCGCAAGCTACTCCAACCACAGCAACCACTACCATCACCGGATGAATGCTTTGCTCAAGCCGATAAGAGGAGTGCCCATCTACCACCACCACCCCTTCCAGCTTCACCAGCAGTACCAGCAGCAGCACATGGCAATGACCTATCGGAGCAACGGCGGCGGCGGCCTACTGCCATCGTCCAGATCGTCGAGGTTCCCGCCGGGGCGGCGCAGCGTGCGGGCGCCAAGGATGCGGTGGACAACCACTCTGCATGCTCGCTTCGTGCACGCTGTCGAGCTCCTTGGTGGTCATGATAGTATGTATACTTAACTAATTAATCAGTTAGTTAAGTAGAAGATCATGCCATCAAGTTTCTTGCTAGTACTAATTCTTGCAGATTTGGTGTAATTTGATTAGGAGCGACTCCCAAGTCAGTACTGGAGCTGATGGATGTGAAGGATCTCACCTTGGCACATGTCAAATCTCACTTGCAGGTTGGTACACACAGTTTTTATTTTCTTTCAGGGCACACATTACTCTTTTTCACCGAGGTATAGCTTGATCTATGCTGCATTTCAAATTTCTCTGTGGCATCTTCTCAGGCATGAATCAATCTTTTCCTTTAAGCTGGTCAGCTATATATATATGCATGGATGTCAAAGATTATAGTTATTACTATTATCATATGAGATGACAAAAAATTGAAATTTGGAAATTAAGGAAATAACAGTAAGAATACTAGCTAGGTAGTAGTGCTGATGTAGCTTGTGCATATGCAATTCTCTGAAATATGGTAATGGAGCAGCTTCAAACAGGTGGGGAGCAGATGGTATTTGCAACGTACCATATGAAAAAAAAGCTGAGCATGTGTATGTGTTGTGTGTCTGTGCACTGTCTTTGACGCGGTGAAGTAGTGACTGATCTTTTCTTTTACTACTACGCATGCATGAACTGATTCTAAAACAATGTGCACTTTTCTCTCTCTTGCAATGGATGCAAGCAAGTAGTATACTATGAACAATTGTTGGATCCTTACCTTCTGGAACTCTGGATTAATCCACTATTAAATGTGCTCGTATGTTTTTACATCTGAGAAAAAAGTGGCACTAAATGCATGCTAGCACTGATATATAATATGTACTCCCATGAACAATGATCGTTTTAATGCAGTTGAGTTCTAATTTGTGACTAATGATAGGAGTACTTTGTACATATGCATATACTCATTATTCACATTAATATGCATGAGCTGATATGTGCATAAGTTTTTGTTGCAATCATTAATTTTTACTTGTGTACCATCCTATCTGTTGCAGATGTATCGTACGATAAAGAGTACCGACAAACCAGCGATTTTGTCAGGTATGAATATATAAAGCCACAGTTTTATTAGTCGAGCACCTGATATAAATTCATTATATTGACATTGAAACGTATGCTTAGGACAAAATGAAGGATTAGATAATGGATCAGCGGGTGAGATCTCGGATGAGAGCTTGCCGGAGGCACTTAGCACTCACCGGGGTACAGATTATAATGGAACCACTGCAAATTCGCACAGCAGCAACAGTTACAATGGTGGTTTGTGGAGCAACTCTTCAAGGTAAACTCTTCTTCATTTAATCTGCTCCAAACTTTAACTAGCTTATATACCTTGCTTGCTAAACACATACAATAGGATTGTCGAAATATTTTTATATGATCACCATATATACAATTTCTCTGAATAAATAGATGGATTCACCGCCTTTACTGAAAAAGATATATTTGGAAAATATTAGGAACGTAATATATGTGCATAGTGAGCATAAGGAACAAAAGACCGTTGTAGGAATGGACAGTAGTGTACTCATATATGCATGCATGTAGCTATAGATAACATATACCAGCACTGCAAACATTTGGATGTTTGCCTGATTCATGTTAATGGCAAGAAAGGCTCATATTTCTGTTTTAGCCACACAGAGTGGCAGCATCTGTCTCCCTCTCTCTCCAGATCCCTTTTTCTCTCATCTCATCTCTCTCTACACATGCAAATGCAAGAAGTGCTCTCAGGAAAAAGTGGAAGGAAATCTTGGCATTGTTCGATTTGTCCAGTACAGGGTGGACATTTGAAACCTCATGATGGTGCAATGATCCCCTGAGTAGTTTACTGTCTGCAATGAAACTCTCTCTCTCCCCACTGTACATGCATCGACATTTACACATGCAGTACACAGGTACTAAGGAGGCAGGCCCACCTATACTAGAAAAGATCAAGATGACAAAGTGTACTTAGTGCCGAATGAAAAATTACCTCCTTTACTTCTGCATGAAGAGCCACCCCAACAAAATATACTATGAAAACATTTTTTTAACAAAAGCAAAAAGAGAGTCCAAACAAAGGACAAAGCTGGGGACTTCTTTGGAGTTGCTCAAGAATCAGACTAGCTAGATAATCTTGTTAACACATCATATCGATCTTGTAGTCAACAAATTAATTAAGCATCATATATGTTTCTCAATGCACGGGCCCTATCTATACATAGTATACAGTAACATGCTTTTGTGTTTATCTTGATCAGTGACTAAATCTACATTATTAATTATATATCCTACTTCTTACTTCTAATTACTTGTAATTACTGTTTAATAATTTATCTATGGTGTGGCATTGCAGCAGGGTTGGATGGCCTGGTTTCCCCACAAATAATGCTGAAACTGGAACTTCATGTCACAATGTAATGCATACTCCGATCAAGCAACACATACATAGGATTCTATTTGCACCATGAATATATTATATAACTAACAACTATGTAAACTACCACTGGATGTTTTATAAACTAATCAGTGGCATTTTGTATCTGTAGGAGGATGCTCCGTCGAAGAGCCTCGAGATGTCGGCTGAGATGAACGTGTCGTGCATCTCCGATCAGACATCAAGTCCACCAGGACAGCCGAACCTCGAGTTTACCCTCGGGAGGACACGCCATTAAGTAACTAATTAATACATATTTGTAGCTAGGCTTATTTAATTGATCCAAGTCAGCCAGGATAGCTAGATCGAGGTAAAGATTAAAGGAAAAAAGATGGGATGCAGGCACAAGAAAAGAGGAAAGCATTCGGTGAGCACTGCAACATTCTGATCAAGGTCAAAGGTGCCGATGAGATAAAAGAGATGTGTGTGCGTGTGTGTGGAAGAGAGAGATAGAGTGAGCTAGATAGCTTTGCTAGAGAGAGAGAGAGAGAGAGCGAGAGAGCAGTAGTACTATGAGATCTTGCTGCTCCATGAATGGCTTCCTTTATGTATAAAGTGATCAATTATGTTGTTCAAAGTTTGTGCATGGAATGTGGGAGAGATGGAGATCTAGAGAGAGTAGGGGGTATCCATCCATCTTTTTTACTGCCACATAAAAAGCTGGAAAAATAAAAAGGGGAGTGATTCATCCACGACAACGTGCAGGTCACTGATTAATTAAAGCCCAAAAGCAAAGAGAAAAAGTTTGGATGAGATCTGGACAGTGCCTGATTTTCATGGAATTAGTCGTGAAGTGTGCATGCTTGTCCTGCAAAGAAAGTTCATATCGAGTATATAGAGCTAGGAAAGCTAAAAGGAAGAGATAGATGGCTCAATCTGCTTTTGCATCTTGTGCAGTGTGTACTAGCATTGGTGGATTGACGAATTGTGTCTATCGTATTAGGGCATCTCCAACGGGGCGACGCAAATCGGATGCGGAAAGTGGTCGCACGCGTCCGTTTGCGTTGTCTCGCGGAGAGGAAAATGGTCGTTTTTTACCAGCGTTCATTTGCGTCAGGGATGCCTCCAGCGGGCCGACGCATAAATATTTTTACCTAATTTTTTTCTTTTTATTTAATAACCATAGATAGAAACATTACACAAACTACTACATAGTTTCGAACATGGTTTCAAAATTGTAAAATAAGAAAAAACCTAACTAGTGTTAGCTCGCTGGTTTCGTTCTTTCGGTGCTAAGAAAGAACACTCTCAGACACCCAGTCGCCCAAACTAGAAAATTCAGCTGGATTCTGTGTGCCTATGTTCTTAGATGTGCAGGAAGAACATCCAGAAACCTACACTAGTGGTTTCAATTAGCGGGTGGCCATCTTCTCTGCAAAGAAAGAACATTCGAACAACACTAGCTGTCAGTGTCCTCGTCGGACTCGTCCGTGTGGTAGTGCCTGCGGCAGGATGTCTTGACGATCATCTCGTTGTCGCCTTCATAGAGGAAGGTGAGAAGGCAGCCGGCCTCAAGATTGTGGGCGCGGGCGAACTTGTCCCACCCAGTGTGCAGGTACATCTTACCCTGCCCGTCGAACAAGACCTCGACAGGCCACCGGTAGAAGCCGCATCTGGCCTCCCGCAGCTGCAACTAATCTGGTTCAGTGTCGTCAACAAACTCGATGAACTTGTCCGGCATACGCTTGATGCCGAGTGGGTCCTCATCGATGAAGAGGATGGACTCGAAGCACCTCGCCTCCTCCGAAGACGACGACAGCGCATGCGACAGCGAGCGGCAGGGTGATGCTGCTCCAGCACAGCGGCCCCGGCCGCGGCGACCGCGCCCGCGGCCTCAACCCCCTCACCGGCCACCTGGACCAGCCATGGATCCCCTCGCGTGCTTGTGGGGAATGGCGCTACGGTGGAGGTTGTGCTGCGGCTAGGGCTTGTGTGGAGGAGATGAGATGAGGCAGCCGAGCGCGCGCCCCTCTTTATATACGCCAGACGTAGCCGAGGGGCGCGGCACGCGTGGCAGCGCCTTTAACGTCGTTGGCTGAGGTGGACAGTGGCCGCTCGGCAGGCGAGGCATCGCCATTAACATGGCGTAGACTACCGAAGCGACGCCTCGTCGCCAGTACTGGCACCGCTGAGAAGACATATCGAGCCAGGGTCGCTGCTAGGAGGGCCCGACGAAACGTCTGCCCAGACGCGAGCGGTCACGCGGCACGTCCGCGGAGACGCATCCGTGGCGCATATTTGTGCCGCGTTTGCTCTCCGTGGACAACCCGGTCACTATGTGTCGGGCTGCCGGGCCTGGTTACAGACGTATTTTTCGACCGTGCGGTCGCACCGTTTGCGTCGCCCATGATGCCCTTATAACCATCCCTTTGACAAAAGAATAAAAGCCAAGTCTCTTCTGGATCTCGATTAGTATCTTAAGGAAAGAGAGCATGAATATAGGCAAACTCATTAGAACCGAATTAATGAGAATAAGCATGTCCTCGTAAGACAACATCTACTGGTATTCTACTGGTTTGGACTCGCCATTTTTAATTTTACGAAGTGGATTGGTATTCCTAGATATCTAAAAGGGAGCGTCCATGTGTCGCATCCAAACACAATTCTATACTCTTTCTCAATCTCATTTTATTTCCCAAAGCAAAATATCTCGCTTTTTTGAAAATTATTTTTTGAACCTGATAGGTCTTTAAAAATACATAGAACTAAATCATGTTCCATAAAAAATAGTGTCATCCGTATATTGTAAAATGGATACCGTGCCATCAACTAAATGAGGTATAAGTCCACTCACTTGACCATTCTCCTTTGCTCTAGCAATTAGGATAGCCAACATGTCTAGAACTATATTAAAAAGAATAGAAGATAGGGTATCTCCCTGAGTTTGAAAATAGTGACCTATGTCATTATTAACTCTAGTTCCCACACTCCCTTTCTCAATGAACCTTTGAATTCAGTCACACCATTTAGGGTCAAACCCGTGCATCATCATATAATCAAGATCTTGAACGTGAAAAAAACATGCATGTATGTTAGCTCAGTTCAAGTAGGGCATGCATCCCTACAGGAATAGCATACAAGTAACCATTTGTACATGTACCATGCATGTACGACGGAGCTACTACGTAAGTGATAAAACACACTGTTTATGCCATGGATGGATCATGGATGATGAGGAAGACAACAATGAGTAGTGGGAAGGGGTCAAACCTAGGCAAGAAAAGCAGAGAAAGCAAATGATGGGTACTTTTTCACACGATATTATGTGAGGGTGAAAAGATCAAAAGCCCGGCTAAGTGATAAAAGAAAGAGGCCATCCTGCCTTTTCTTCATCATGAGAGCTTTTATTTAGATACTGCTGTGCCTAGCTTGTTTCAGCTTTAAAGGTAGTGTGTGTGTAGATGCAGATGCAGTTTGGGACCTCTACCATCTGTCTCAGTCTGACATTGACCCAACCACAGGCTGTACACACTGCCTGCACTGCAGTGAGCAGGGACGGGAGCACCATTCCAATTATATGAGAATGATGACCATATGATGGACTGACTGATCATATCATGGGAATGCATGGCATGAATGAGCTATCGATGGGAGAGCTGACCCCTATATATCTATATCTATTTCTGCACTTTCTCCCCCTGAATCTCAGCTGGCTGGGCTGGTTGCACGGAGAACCATGCATAGGACATGACAGTAAACTCTACTACGAGTGTAGTTGTGTGTGGACAGAGAGAGCCCACAGCACAGCAGCCTGCGTTCGTGTGTGGTACTCAGCACTCACTCGTCAGTTATCACTGAGCTGAGAGAAATAAAGGCATGAACAGTATCGGTACCAGTGTGTGCATTGTTGAAAAGTGAGGAGTGGTACCTCCCTCTCTCTCTCCCTCTGATCCTTGATTTCTTCGCCAGCCTGAATCCCTGACAGCAGCCATGGAGCAATGTGTGTGCTGTACTGACTTTTTCTTGCCTGCGGACGGTGTATAAGAACAAACAACTCTGCTGCGCGCGTCTTCAAATGGCATATCCATATCTCTTCAGATGGTTAATTCCCTAGGAAAAAAACCATCCAACACTTGTTAATACCAATGACCTCCTAATTAGTACTGTAAACTACTAGACCTGCTTATATACTGCTATACTATCTCCCTGCAATGCGCGATCGGCTGATTACTAGAGATAATTAGTATGCAAGATAAGATGGCAGTTCAATCTAGATTGGCTAGGATATATGCGATATATTCCTAGGATCTAGGAGTATATACGATACTCCAGCGTAGCTTTTACAAAATAACCTGAACGCAGAACTGTACACACGACAGGGCCCTGACAGACGACCACTTTCAGTTTTGTCTTAGCTTAGTTTTGTTGGGATGCATACAATAATACATATACTCAATATCTTGGGAGCAGATCGTGTATATTTATCTTTCTTTAGATTATCAGGATATATCTAGCTTGTCTAGGTTATGCATTGCATGAAGAAAAATTAAGAACTAACGAAAAGGTAAAAAGGAAGAATAAAGAAGTGAAACTGATGGATGGATCGGCGCATATATTTGTGCGTGTGGACGGCCATAAAGCGAATGTCAACTAGCCCCGACATATTGGCCCGGCACAGATGTGTGCATGTATGTAAGGACCAGCTGCTGGACCCAGAAGGCCATGTCTGAACTCTGAAAGTTGAGGTCGAATTAGGACAGAATGATTTGGCACTCCATTGCATATGATTGGACTGGCCTATACACTGAATTTTCAAATTAATTGTAACCTTCTTTGTACTCACTCAACTAGGAACCAGGCAGAGTCAACTAAATTTCATGTCTCCCTTGTCAATAAATAACATGCTTATCTACTTGGCAAGAGCTATCTGAGATTCAGATAAAAAAAAATTTAGATACCAATTACATCCAGCCTCTGCAACAACGCCCCACCCTAGTGGCAGTACGGATGCACACAGCCAAAAAAGAGTAAAGAAAACTAAGAAATAAAAGTCTCGTTACAGCCTTCTAGGCCTAGCAACAGCAATACAACCACCACCGTGACAACACACAGACTCTCCAAAAGCGACGTCTCCAAGATGGGAACAGTGCACCAGCGCCGTTATCGCCCAACCAAAGGTCTTAGGTTTTCACCCTGAAGATAGTACCCACTCTCAAAACAATGCCTCCAACAAGATCATTGCTAGGCACAACCAGTTAAGGTCAGACCTTGGGTTTTCACCCTGAGAGGTAAGACTCTGAACTTCCCATGTGCTGCCGCCCCCACATGCATACCACTGCTGCAGAGCCCGGAACGCCAAGCAGATCCCTTAGCATCACAGAGACTCGAACCTCCTTTAGTTAGTCCACCAATCCGGCCTTCATGATATTCCTTCTTCTGACTTCACCATGGACCAAAAAGTCACCTGATGTCAACACAGAATAAAGCTTCGCGCCGCTCCCTCCGGAACCAAACGGTCGAAATAAAAATATGGGTGCGCGCGACCGAGTACCACCCGATCCAGCAAACTCGAGGCAAAAGATGCACTGTTTCATTCGCCAGCGGAGCTTTCCGGAACTCATCTCTCCAGCCAGATCAAAGCAAACTGACCTCCGGAAGATCTTCATCCTCGCATGCGAGAAACCCGAGGACCGCCACAAAAAACATAGCAAGATCAGCAACCCCATACCGCCAATCCCTCCTGCCGAATCACCAGGGAAGAGGACAGCGGCGCGGATCATGCGTACCACCGTCGAACCGTTACCGGGAGCGGAGGCCGCCACCGCTCCACCGAATCCTCCATGGCTACCGACGGAGAGCCTCAAGCCCCAGCCAAGTACCCCTCTTCGCTCTTACTATCCCTGATGTAGATGAGGAAGGCCTACTCGTTTGACCGCTAGGTCCCTAACATAGCTCAGTGGAATTGCCGCGGTCTAAATGAACCTGGTAGGGGCGCGGCTGTTCGCTCCGTAGCGGATCACTAGTAGAAAAATGGGCATCCATCTAAGCCTTTAGTACCGGTTCCCTTACGAACCGGTACTAAAGGGGGTATTAGTACCGGTTCCATGCGAGGGACATCTATACCGGTTCGTTAAGGCCCTTTTATACCGATTCGTGTTACGAACCGGTATGAAAGGGTTTGGGCCCAGTTTCCAGGCGGAGGTGGGGCCAGGGCTGCACCTTTAGTACCGGTTCATGTAAGGAACCGGTACTAAAGGGTCTGTGCCCTATATCAGCGCGCCGCCGCGCCCGACCCCCTGCATATCTCTCATTTCTCTCATTCTCCTTCTCCTCCTCTCACATTTCCAAATATTTTGCACCTCTCACACTCCAATAATCTTCATTTTTCTCCACCATTTTAACAAGATTAACGGCATACATCTATCCAAGGGTTAGCAATATCATCCTTCCTTTCGGCGTTCCTAATTTAGCTCATTTCTTTGGTAGTTTTAACTCGTACTATTTTTCTAGTGCTAGCAAGGTGTTCGATGAAATGCCTAAGTTAGGGATTTTATTTTTTTTATATGCAATTTGAGCTGAAATTATGGTATGTTTTGTAGGTTTTAATTAGTATCATCCCCGTCCTCACCGCCGTCGATCGCCAGCGTCGTCCCCTAGCCGGCACGGTACCACCTCGGTGAGCCTCTTCTTTTTTATAAAAAAAAATTAGTTTTATGTGATGAACTTGAATATTAATTAAGTTGGTCACTCATATATCCACGATGTTGTGTACTTAATGATTTTTGATATACATATAAAATGCAGATGAGTCGACAATGGATGTACGGTGACCGGTGCCATCCCGAGTTCATTAATGGCATGCATTATTTTCTCAACGTGGCTGAGGCAAACAGGCGGTCGAATGGTTTCATGTATTGTCCATGTAGTTCCTGTAAGAATATGAAGGATTACTCTACCTCAAAGACCCTTCACGTCCACCTGCTGGAGAACGGTTTCATGCCCAGCTATAATTGTTGGACCAAGCACGGAGAAAGAGGGGTTATATTGGAAGACAACGAAGAAGAAGAGGATAGTGACAACTATCCCTTATTCACTGAAGACGGTGATAGTAGAATGGGGGAAGACGAAGCTGAAGAAGAGCCCATTTTCGATGAGCCGATTTTTGATGACCCGGATGACGATTTGGGTCGGGCCATTCTTGATGCGAAGATGAACTGCGGAAATGAAAAGGAGAGGTTGAAGTTGGAGAAAATGTTAGAGGATCACAACAAACTATTGTACCCAAATTGCGAGAATGGTCAGAAAAAGCTGGGTACCACGCTGGAATTGCTGCAGTGGAAGGCAGAGAATGGTACTTCTGACAAGGGATTTGAAAAGTTGCTGAAAATAATAAAGAAGATGCTTCCAGGGGAGAACGTATTGCCCTCTAGTACGTACGAAGCAAAGAAGGTTGTCTGCCCTCTAGGATTAGAGGTGCAGAAGATACATGCATGCATCAATGACTGCATCCTCTACCGCGGGGAGTACGAGAATTTGAATGCATGCCCGGTATGTAGTGCATTGAGGTATAAGATCAGGCGAGATGACCCTGGCGATGTTGAGGGCGAGTCCACCCCCAGGAAGAGGGTTACTGCGAAAGTGATGTCGTATGCTCCTATAATACCACGGTTAAAACGTTTGTTCCAGAACAAAGAGCATGCCAAGTTGTTGCGATGGCACAAAGAGGACCGTAAGAAAGATGTGATGCTGAGACACCCCGCTGACGGGTCGCAGTGGAGAAAAATCGACAGAGAGTTCAAGTCATTTTCAGATGACGCAAGGAACTTAAGATTTGGTCTAAGTACAGATGGCTTTAATCCTTTCGGGGAGCAGAGCTCCAGTCCATAGCACTGGCCAGTGACTCTATGTATCTATAACCTTCCTCCTTGGTTGTGCATGAAGCGGAAGTTCATTATGATGCCAGTGCTCATCCAGGGCCCGAAGCAACCCGGCAACGACATTGATGTGTACCTGAGGCCATTGGTTGAAGAACTTTTAGAGTTGTGGCGTGACGAAGGTGTACCTGTGTGGGATGAGCACGAACAAAAGGAATTTAACCTACGAGCGTTGTTATTTGTAACCATCAATGATTGGCCTGCTCTTGGTAACATTTCAGGGCAGTCAAACAAGGGATACAATGCATGCACACACTGTTTAGGTGAGACTGACAGTAATTATTTGGGAAACAAGAATGTGTACCTGGGGCATCATCGATTTCTTCCAAAACAACATCACGTAAGAAAGAGAGGAAAGCATTTCGGAGGTGAGGCAGATAACCGAACGAAGCCTACCCGCCCTACTGGGGAAGTTATATATGATATGGTCAAGGATTTAAAAGTGATCTTTGGAAAGGGTCCCGGCGGACAATCTATTCCGCATGATGTTGACGGACACGTACCCATTTGGAAGAAGAAGTCGATATTTTGGGAGCTACCCTACTGGAAATTCTTAGAGGTTCACTCTGCAATCGACGTGATGCACGTGGCGAAAAATCTTTGCGTGAACCTGCTGAACTTCTTGGGCGTGTATGGGAAGACAAAAGATACACCGGATGCACGGCAAGACCAGCAAAGTATCCACGAAGGAAACAACCTGAATCCAGAGAAGTATCAAGGTCCTTGTCAACACCCGAATTTTTAAGTCCAGATGCCTACTATGCCATACATCGCAATCCCAGGAAGATTGTTGTTGCGAGACATAACAGTTGATATCATAAGTCATCATTCATTACAAACCATAATCGTCTTACAAAAGGAGATCACATGATCCAATATTACACAAATAGTTGATCTAATGATCAACGAACACATTACATCGCGGAAGCGTAGTAGTAGTGGACTATCTAATTCCACAGGCCAACGCTTGACGTCAGAAGAATTCCTAGTTGTTGTAGACGTCCTGCTGGCCGTCATCTTCATACTGCTGCTCCTCTTCATAGTCTGGCCATTTGAATAGCCAGGGACACAGCCGTGAGTACTTTAAAGTACTCGCAAACTAATATTAGTGTAAGTACTACCAATTTTAGTAAGGGGGCGCTAAGCTCTAGGTTTCTTTGCATAAAGCCAATTTTATTTCATAAGCATTTATTAAAGGACTCTCCATATGCTAACTAACTCACGTGGGAACATTAGTGTCATTCCCACAACTTAGTTGTGATTCAATTCAAGTCACCCTTCAAATCATCAACCCTTTTCAAGACAACCTCTGACAATGGAACAGTATGGCCTTTCCAACCGTCCGTAACCGTGGACACGGCTATTCGAATAGGTTTACACTCTGCAGAGGTTGCACACTTGTGCCACAACATTTGATTTCATCCGTCAGGGATAACCCTGAATAATCGTAACTCAGTACGCGGATCATCAACCATAACCTTTCACTTACATATCCTAGTAGAGGCACCTCTCCCCATGAGCTTGGCCTCCCAGTGAAGACAAACCGTCCGCCTGGGAACTGCACAGGGCTTGGGCCGGACATTCACCTCATTTCACATCAGTTCACTTTTAACGGAGGCAGCCTCGGCATAACCCCTATGATGCTTGTTTAGAGGGAACCCATACTAAGATGCATAAACTTCCAGTTAAGCCCTACCCATAATCAGGTATTGTGGGGGTACTCAAAAATTGGAAAGGTATCGCATCCAAACCAATATCAGTTTTACCAAAAATCACCATCTTCTCTTGGTCATATTCACCTTCAAAAATCATGCAATGGAATGACTCATCATTCCAAGGTTTCAAATTCAAAAACAAGTCACATGTTCCCCACTAGAGTAGTCAATTTTATTTGTTGGCACTGGCAACTAGTCCTGAGGAGTGCTACTTAACTCTTAAACTTCTTAGGCTAAGTTTGATACTCTTGTTCTACTCTATACTTAGACCAAAGTTAACTATAAAAGTAGGCTTTAAATAAACCAAGCAAAAACTTGCAATGTAAATAACTTGGGATGGGAAATATTCAACATAAGGTAAAGTGGAGGGGTGCCTTGCTCAAGAGAGCCTTGCACTTGCAAGAATATTAGCTTGCCTTGGTTGGTGTACTGATCAAAGTGGTCTTCTTCTCCTTGGAAGTAGACCTCCTCCTCCTCTGGGTACTCCTCGGTACTAGCGTCTAAAATACGAATACGGAGTATACAATCATCATACCAAACTTAGGTACTAGACTAAGCACACACATGAATCACACAACTTATGCTAGCATCACACATTACTATTATGTGGGTGGATTTGTTTTCTTATTTAGGAAAAATAATTTCCTCTCATACTAATTTAGGTGTTACTTTAAAGTCCTTAGAGAAATAATTTCCTCTCATTATCTTATTAAGATTTAATTTCTTTCATGAATAATATATGACCTAGGTTGACCAAAGTCAACCTCTTCATACTTATCATTTAAGAAAATGATTTAAATGAGGTGGAGCACCTCATGCAATTTAATCCTAACATGGTGATGATTTAATATCATCAACAAATCATATGAGACTAAAATGACCAGAGTCTCTATCTCATTTTGAAATGTTCATGACAAGATTTAAATGAGAGAGAAACTCCCATGTGATTTTTAAATAGTTTTGGACAATATCTTTGACTAGAAATAGCCATATAGTCCTTTAATTAAACTAGGCCATGATCATACAAACAACTATGCTATATTTTTACATAAACAATTAGACAATATGAAATTTGATTTTTGAGAGTTGGAATCAACTCAAAATCACTTATGGTTGATTTTTAATAATTGTTTGAAATCTGAAAAGTCCCTGCCTTGTTATTTTTATCACATTAATTCTACAAACAAGTTTGAGGTGAGACCAGTGGGGTTGGATAGGGCTTTTCACAAGCTTTCCATCAATACCAAAATCATCAAATTTGGTTGGGTAGATTTGATTCTATTTAAAATTGAAAAAGGAACCAGTAATCAATTTTGGAAATAACTGCAAACTCGAATTTGAATTAAATGGGCTGGCGGGAAAAGAGATGGGCCGGCCCAGCTTCGCGTCTGGCACGAGTGGGCCGCCTGACAGGCGGGCTCCACTGGTCAGCGCGATTAACTCACCGAAACGGTATGCTGTTCGCGGGTCGTTGGATCAGGCGCGGATCGGACGGTCGAGCGTCGTCGTCGTCGTCGACGAGAGGCGAGCGCTGGCACGGCGGAGGTAGGGGGTTGGCGAGCTCGTCGGAGCTCCGGCGATCGTCGGAGGTGTGCGCAGGGACGTTGTCGTTGATGAGGAAGCGTCTGGTAGCAGTGGCGTCGTCGGGGGCGGCCTCCTTCTCCGGCGATTGCTGGCGACGGTGAGCGGCGGTGATCTTGCGATTGGTGGCCTCCGGTGGGTAATCGAGCGAGGTAAGGTGGCGATGAGAGTCAGGGTGAGGAGAGGAAGCTGTGGGCGTGCTCAATTTGTGAAGGGGAGTGCCCTTTATATAGCGGAGGGAGGTGGCCGTGGCGCTCGGCTAGGGTCGCCGTCGTCGTCGTCGTTCCAGGGCGGCGAAGAGGCAAGGAATGGGCGCGTCTGGTTGCTGGTGTCCTGGCGAGGCTGACGTGTGTGATGGCGGTGAAGACGAGGCTCGGACGAGACGGTGAGGTTGACGAGAGCTCGCAGGCCGTGGCGGACGGTCGTCGACGCAGTCGTCACCTGTGGCGTTCCCGCAGGCAAGTGGCCATGTCCAGGAGGTGCAGGGTGGCGTCGTGCGTCGACTGGCGCAGAGATTGTGTGCGGAGGTGACGCGAGGGCTCTTGGCGGCTGACGCCCTGGGCGTGCCAGGGTTCGTGCCATGCGCGCACTGGCGCATGCATGGGCGTGCCTGGGCGCCTCTGGCCACGGCGATTTCTGCCCGTTGCGGTGCGATTCTTCGTCGTGGCTTGGTCTGGTCATGCTCAGGAGAGGGAGAGGGAGTGGTGTGACATGGCAGGGCAGGCTGGAGTGGAGAGGTGAGGGTGATGGCACGAGCTGGCCATGCCATGCCACGGCATGGTCATGCTCTGGTCAAATGAGCAAGCTCCAGTGCTTGGCAAGTGGTGGAAACGGTGCAGGGTGGTGAGAGGGTGCTCCAAGTATGCAGAGAAGGGTCAGGGTAGACTTGGTCTCCTCACATTTTCAGCATGGGCACAATTAGATACCCTGCATAACAAGTGTTTGATGAAATGCCCGCAAGAAACTTATTTTTGAATTTTTGCAAATCTTTTTGGTGGGTTGTAATCATATATTATTTGAAGTATATATCTGGTGGTGGTGGTCAAAATGAAGTTGAAATGCAAAATCACATTTTGCATAAGATCTTGAATTTGTTTCAAAGTCTCCACTTGGCTTGCTTTTCATTTGAAAATGAGAAAGAGTTTGGGGTGATGGTTTTGGGCAAAGTTGTTTTCCTTAAGGTTGTCTTGGATGAGGTGCAAAGACTTGGCCAAGTGTAGAAGTGAAATCTCAAAAACCAGGGGCTCAAAGTGGGTATCATGCTGAAATTGGCACAGGTGACCATAATCACATGTGAGCTCAAATTTGATTTGATTTGGGTTTCTTTGATTCCCAAAGTGTTAATAAGTGTTTAGTATCCATTTACAACCAATGGTGCAAACCAAAATGGTCGAGGTTAAAGATTTGTAAAAATGGCATAGGCCATATGGGTGTGTTGAGTTGATTTTTATAATTTCTTTTCTCATTTCTTTTCCTTTGGATTTGGATGATCATGAGATCATGGTTAGGGTTTTTAGAGTAAGTGTAAACACATAAACAAGCATCATGGCAAAATGCACACTCAAATAATTAACAAGGTGATCTATATGCATAGCACTATATGATGATACAAAGTTTTTGTTGGTTCTCAAATTTGGTATTTTGGGAAACTCTCTCTTTATCTCTTTATTGAAAAGTTGGGATGTTACAAACCCTTCCCCCTTACAAAAGATCTCATCCCGAGATCTAAAGAAAACTAGGTACTAAAGAGATCTGGGTATTCCTCCTTCATATCTTCTTCGCGCTCCCAAGTGGCTTCTTCTTCAGTGTGATTGCTCCATTGAATTTTTAGGAACTTGATACTCCTAGTGCGGGTGGTCCTGAAAGCTTCATCAAGTATGCGGATAGGCACTTCACGGTATGTCAGGTCCTTGTTGATATCAATAGCTCTGTGGTCGATGTTCTTGAACACTTCGGTCTTCTCCGGCACTTCTAGGCACTTCCGAAGTAGTGAGATGTGAAACACATTGTGCACCGCGGACATTTCTTCCGGTAGTTCAAGCTGATATGAAACTTCTCCTCGGCGACTCAGAACTTTGAAAGGTCCAACATATCTGGGGGCGAGCTTTCCTCTGAGTTGGAACCTCTGCATTCCTTTGAGGGGTGAGACTTTGAGATACACAAAATCTCCGATTTCGAATGTCATCTCTCGGCGTCTCTTGTCGGTGTAGCTCTTCTGTCTTGACTGGGCGGTCTTGAGGTATTCACGGATCTTGTGCACCTTCTCTTCGGCTTTGCGGAGAATATCGGGGCCGAAGACTTGACTATCTCCGACTTCTGACCAGTTCAAAGGGGTACGACACTTTCTTCCGTACAGGGCTTCAAAGGGGGCCATCTGTAAGCTGGCTTGATAACTGTTGTTGTAGGAGAATTCTGCATAAGGTAGGCAGTCTTCCCATTTGGATCCATACTCTAGCACACAGGCTCTCAACATATCTTCCAGTATCTGGTTGACTCTCTCGGTCTGTCCGTCAGTCTGCGGATGATAAGCTGTGCTGAAATTCAGACGGGTTCCTAGTCCTTCATGCACTTTTTGCCAGAATCTTGAGGTGAATTGGGATCCTCTATCTGACACAATGGACTTTGGGGTTCCATGCAGGGTTACTATTCTGGAGATATATAACTCAGCTAACTTTGGGCCTTGATAGGTGGTCTTGACAGGGATAAAATGGGCTACCTTGGTTAATCTATCTACCACTACCCAAATTGAATCATTTCCTTTGCTTGATTTGGGCAAACCAGTGATAAAGTCAATTCCTACTGAATCCCACTTCCATTCTGGAATCTGCAGTGGTTGCAGCAATCCTGCGGGTCGTTGGTGTTTTGCCTTGACTCTCTGACAGATATCACACTTGGCAATGTAGCTTCCAATCTCTCGCTTCATTCCATGCCACCAGAATTGTTCTTTCAAATCTTGATACATCTTGGTTCCACCGGGATGAATGGAATATAGGGTGTCGTGAGCTTCCTTCAGAATGACTTGCTTCAACTCTGAATCTGATGGTAGACACAGGCGTCCGTTGTACCAAAGAACTCCTTCTTCATCAATGGTGAATCCCGGTGCTTTTCCTGCAGCTATCTGACTCTTGATTCCGTCAATGCTGGCATTTCCCTTCTGGGCTTCCTTTATCTGACTCATCAAGGTGGGTTGGAGCTTAATGCTGGCTAAGAATCCTTCGCTCACTAGCTCTAGTCTGAACTGTTGAAACTCTTGATACAGGCTGGGTTGTTCTATTGCTATCATGGAGTTCAACTGACACGGCAGTCTACTTAGGGCGTCCGCTACCACATTGGCCTTGCCGGGGTGGTAGTGAATTTCCATGTCGTAATCCTTGATCAATTCTATCCATCTGCGCTATCTCATATTCAGCTCTTTCTGGGTGAAAATATACTTCAAGCTCTTGTGATCTGAATATATCTCGCATCGATTTTCCATGAGGTAATGACGCCAAACTTTCAGGGCTAAAACTACGGCTGCAAGCTCTAAGTCATGGGTTGGGTAATTCTGTTCATGTTGCTTCAGTTGTCTTGACAGGTATGATATTACTTTGCCTTCTTGCATAAGCACACATCCAAGACCAATCTTGGAGGCGTCGCAGTACACATCAAAGGGCTTGGTGATGTCCGGCATGATTAATATTGGGGCTGAGGTCAATCTGCTCTTGAGTTGTTGGAAACTCTCTTCACATTTATCCGTCCATTCAAACTTCTTGTCCTTCTTTAACAGTTGGGTCATTGGTCTAGCTATGCTTGAAAATCCTTCAACAAACCTGCGGTAATATCCGGCTAATCCAAGAAAAGCGCGGACCTCGGTTTGGGTGGTTGGGGCTTGCCATTCGGTAACGGTCTTGATCTTAGCGGGATCTACCGCAATACCTCCTGCAGACAAGATATGTCCCAGGAATCCTACTTCCTTCAACCAAAACTCACATTTGCTGAACTTGGCATACAACTGATGCTGTCTAAGGGTTTCTAGGATAATCTCTAAATGTTGCTCATGTTCTTCTTCGGATTTGGAGTAGATAAGAATGTCGTCGATGAAGACAACGACAAACTTATCCAAAAAGTCCATAAAGATCTTATTCATGAGATTCATGAAATAAGCAGGGGCATTGGTCAATCCAAATGACATGACATTGTACTCGTACAATCCATATCGGGTGGTAAAGGCATTCTTAGGAATATCTGTGGCACGGATCTTCAGTTGGTGATAACCAGTCCTAAGATCAATCTTAGAGAACACTTTGGCACCGGCCAGCTGGTCAAACAGGTCTTCTATCTTTGGCAGGGGGTACTTGTTCTTGATGGTGACATCGTTAAGCTTACGGTAATCAGTACATAAACGAGTGGCACCGTCCTTCTTATCCACAAACAACACTGGGGATCTCCAGGGCGAGGCACTTGGTTGGATCAAACCTTTGGCTAGCATATCATCCAGTTGCTTCTTCAGTTCGACTAACTCTGCGGGGTTCATGCTATAGGCTCTCTGGGCTATCGGTCCGGTTCCAGGGATTAACTCAATGATAAACTCGATATCCCGATCTGGGGGCATACCAGGAAAATCATCAGGAAACACATCAGGGTATCGACAGACGACCCTGATCTGATCCAAGGTTGGCTGGGCTATACTCTGGTTGCAGGTAAACTTTCTGGGCAGCCTTTCAGATACATGCTCTACTAATATTCCGGTGCTACTAGTCATGGTGATGGCCTTCTTGGCACAATCAATTAATCCATGATGTTTCGACATCCAATCCATACCCAGTACTACTTCCAAACCTTTTGTTCCCAGAACAATCAAATTTGCATAAAAATCTACTTCATGCATTCTGATAGGCACATCTTTGCAAATTTTTCTAGCTTTTGTAGTCGAACCAGGTATTTGGACTATCATGACATGCTTCAAACTGATTGGTTGAATTTTACTTGTGCATGCAAAGTCTTCAGTGACAAATGAATGTGATGCCCCGGAATCAAACAACACTCGTGCAGGTACTAAATTAACAGAAAACATACCCAGCACAATATCTGGTGCTTCCTGGGCTTCTTCGGCATTCATGTGAAAGAGGCGGCCGTTACGGTTGTTGGGGTTGTTGGGGGTGAACTTCTTGCCGGTGGAGACACGGCGTTGCTGCTGAGCAGGTGCAGCGGCGTTGGCGGCATTCTTGGCTAACCTTTTGGGGCACTCATTGGAGTAGTGTCCCACGACTCCACACTCGTAACAAGTGATGGTGGACTTGTCCTTGGGGGTGACGGGGATGGCGTTGCTCCCAGTCCTCGGAGCGGTGTTGGTGTTGCTGTTGTTGTTGGGGGCTCTTGGCGGAGCGCGGTTGAAGTTGTTGTTGTTGTGGTAGTTGCTGTTGTTGTTGTGGTGGCCTCCTGGCCTGGGGTTTCCTCCACTCCGGTTCTGAAAACCCGGACGTGACATCGGTGCATTGGGCTTGTGGTTCCTGGGGGTGAAACCTCCGCTTGAGCTGGGGCGATACTTCTGAGTGTTGCTGGGCCCACTTTGGTGCATCATGCGGCGTTTGCGGTTCTCGTTGGCTTGGTGAAGTTTGCCTTCCATCTGGATGGCGGAATCCACCAGGGCTTCAACGTCGGCGAAGGGGATATTGACCAAGACTGTCTGCATTTCATCATGCAGACCATTCAGGAATCTCTCCTTTCTCTTTTCTGTGGTGTCGGTTTCATCGGGGGCGTACCTTGACAGGGTGAGGAACCTGTCGCGGTATTCTACCACCGTCATCCGGCCTTGCTTCAATTCACGGAATTCATCCCTCATCTTCTTTATCAGACCCGGGGGCACATGGTACTTGCTGAACTTGAGCTTGAAATCTGCCCAAGTCATGAATTGTCCCGCGTTCATGGCACGGGTGCTTGTCCACCAAGCTCTTGCTGGTCCTGCTAAGTAGTGCGTGGCAAACAGCACTTTCTCATTGTCCTCAACTCCAGCTACTTCTAGATTGTTTTCCATAGTCTGGAGCCAATCATCGGCATCCAGGGGTTCTTCAGTTTTGCTGAAAACAGGGGGATTAGTGTTTTGAAAGTTCTTGAGTTTTGATCCTGGGTGATCATGGTTTCCATGGCCTTGATTGTTCTGAGCTAGCTGTTGTAGTGTAGCAAGATTGGCCTGTCTTTCGGCTCTTTCAGCTTCTCTATCAGCCATCAAAGTCTGCAGCAGTTGCATCATGGCATCTTGACTTGCGCTGCGAGTTGGAGGGGCCATCTGAACATGGAAATAGATCATGAGATGAGAGGGAAATTTCTATGGCTTATTTTGAGTCGGTTCAAAAATTTAAATCTTGAATTCTTTGGATGGTAAACACAAACACACATTCATTCATTCAAACATCACATATTACAAGCTAACACCTCCATGGTTTTAAGAACCATTTACTCGCGCTACGATACAAAGGACGGGATACAAACTCACACCTACTCAAGTGATCAAGTGCAACTACTCATCATCCACATTGATCGGGATAAAGTCATCTTCTCCGGCCTCCAGGAACTCGTAGTCCTCCTCCTCGGTGTTCTCATCCTCCTCGAAGTCATCATCATCACTCAGGAAGGCTTCTCCTCCCTGAAGGTCTTCACCGTCTTCTTCCATCTCATTCAGCTGGTCCTCTTGGGCCTTGACAGTGGCCTCCAAGGATGCTATCCTGGCGCGAAGGCGCGTGATGGTAGCGTTCTTCTTGGCACGCTGCAGGCGGAGGGTCTTGCGGTCCTTGGCAAGCATCTTGATTGCATCGGCATGATTTGCCAGTGCAAGGTGAGTCTGGTTGGCATAGGCGCGGGCGTTGTCCAGATCCTGCTGAGTGTGGTACAGCATGAAGTCCAGATGATCCACATGGTGCCTCAGCTCGGGGTGTAACGGCAGGTCCATGGGTTCTCCGGCGGAGTTACGCCTTGCGAGATGCGCAAAGCGTTCTTCTTGGAGGGCTGCCACGTTTTGTCCGCACAAACGGGCAAGTGCTTCCTGAAGAGCACGTGCGAGTCCGTCCAGCCAGTTGCTTTCCCTGAAGGTGAAGAGGATCCTCTCAGAGGTAGGAGATTCCATCTTGCCCCTCAGATCAGCGGTGATAACCCACTGAAGCTCCCCTCCGGGCTGGTCGTTGACTTCGACTCCGTGGAACTCTGGGTGCGGGCGTCCAAGAAAGTCAGACAGGGCATTCAGGTCCTTCTCGAAGATCAGGTCACCGTCATTGCCCAGCTGGTAAAACTTGGTGTTGGTTGGCTCCATCTGAAAGCGAAATGGATGAGTAAGTTAGAGATGTGTAAGTGTATCAAAATTTTATGTAGAATTGCAAGGTGAAGCATGAATTTCCTCTTTTGATAAAAGTCTTCAGGGTAAGAGAGTGAATAAGTTTTTCGTAAATATCTACTTCATTTGTTTTTGAAACTAAGTTTTCAGACGTCCATTCTAACTAGGGTCTCCTAAGGTCAAACAATGGCTCTGATACCTACTTGTCAACACCCGAATTTTTAAGTCCAGATGCCTACTATGCCATACATCGCAATCCCAGGAAGATTGTTGTTGCGAGACATAACAGTTGATATCATAAGTCATCATTCATTACAAACCATAATCGTCTTACAAAAGGAGATCACATGATCCAATATTACACAAATAGTTGATCTAATGATCAACGAACACATTACATCGCGGAAGCGTAGTAGTAGTGGACTATCTAATTCCACAGGCCAACGCTTGACGTCAGAAGAATTCCTAGTTGTTGTAGACGTCCTGCTGGCCGTCATCTTCATACTGCTGCTCCTCTTCATAGTCTGGCCATTTGAATAGCCAGGGACACAGCCGTGAGTACTTTAAAGTACTCGCAAACTAATATTAGTGTAAGTACTACCAATTTTAGTAAGGGGGCGCTAAGCTCTAGGTTTCTTTGCATAAAGCCAATTTTATTTCATAAGCATTTATTAAAGGACTCTCCATATGCTAACTAACTCACGTGGGAACATTAGTGTCATTCCCACAACTTAGTTGTGATTCAATTCAAGTCACCCTTCAAATCATCAACCCTTTTCAAGACAACCTCTGACAATGGAACAGTATGGCCTTTCCAACCGTCCGTAACCGTGGACACGGCTATTCGAATAGGTTTACACTCTGCAGAGGTTGCACACTTGTGCCACAACATTTGATTTCATCCGTCAGGGATAACCCTGAATAATCGTAACTCAGTACGCGGATCATCAACCATAACCTTTCACCTACATATCCTAGTAGAGGCACCTCTCCCCATGAGCTTGGCCTCCCAGTGAAGACAAACCGTCCGCCTGGGAACTGCACAGGGCTTGGGCCGGACATTCACCTCATTTCACATCAGTTCACTTTTAACGGAGGCAGCCTCGGCATAACCCCTATGATGCTTGTTTAGAGGGAACCCATACTAAGATGCATAAACTTCCAGTTAAGCCCTACCCATAATCAGGTATTGTGGGGGTACTCAAAAATTGGAAAGGTATCGCATCCAAACCAATATCAGTTTTACCAAAAATCACCATCTTCTCTTGGTCATATTCACCTTCAAAAATCATGCAATGGAATGACTCATCATTCCAAGGTTTCAAATTCAAAAACAAGTCACATGTTCCCCACTAGAGTAGTCAATTTTATTTGTTGGCACTGGCAACTAGTCCTGAGGAGTGCTACTTAACTCTTAAACTTCTTAGGCTAAGTTTGATACTCTTGTTCTACTCTATACTTAGACCAAAGTTAACTATAAAAGTAGGCTTTAAATAAACCAAGCAAAAACTTGCAATGTAAATAACTTGGGATGGGAAATATTCAACATAAGGTAAAGTGGAGGGGTGCCTTGCTCAAGAGAGCCTTGCACTTGCAAGAATATTAGCTTGCCTTGGTTGGTGTACTGATCAAAGTGGTCTTCTTCTCCTTGGAAGTAGACCTCCTCCTCCTCTGGGTACTCCTCGGTACTAGCGTCTAAAATACGAATACGGAGTATACAATCATCATACCAAACTTAGGTACTAGACTAAGCACACACATGAATCACACAACTTATGCTAGCATCACACATTACTATTATGTGGGTGGATTTGTTTTCTTATTTAGGAAAAATAATTTCCTCTCATACTAATTTAGGTGTTACTTTAAAGTCCTTAGAGAAATAATTTCCTCTCATTATCTTATTAAGATTTAATTTCTTTCATGAATAATATATGACCTAGGTTGACCAAAGTCAACCTCTTCATACTTATCATTTAAGAAAATGATTTAAATGAGGTGGAGCACCTCATGCAATTTAATCCTAACATGGTGATGATTTAATATCATCAACAAATCATATGAGACTAAAATGACCAGAGTCTCTATCTCATTTTGAAATGTTCATGACAAGATTTAAATGAGAGAGAAACTCCCATGTGATTTTTAAATAGTTTTGGACAATATCTTTGACTAGAAATAGCCATATAGTCCTTTAATTAAACTAGGCCATGATCATACAAACAACTATGCTATATTTTTACATAAACAATTAGACAATATGAAATTTGATTTTTGAGAGTTGGAATCAACTCAAAATCACTTATGGTTGATTTTTAATAATTGTTTGAAATCTGAAAAGTCCCTGCCTTGTTATTTTTATCACATTAATTCTACAAACAAGTTTGAGGTGAGACCAGTGGGGTTGGATAGGGCTTTTCACAAGCTTTCCATCAATACCAAAATCATCAAATTTGGTTGGGTAGATTTGATTCTATTTAAAATTGAAAAAGGAACCAGTAATCAATTTTGGAAATAACTGCAAACTCGAATTTGAATTAAATGGGCTGGCGGGAAAAGAGATGGGCCGGCCCAGCTTCGCGTCTGGCACGAGTGGGCCGCCTGACAGGCGGGCTCCACTGGTCAGCGCGATTAACTCACCGAAACGGTACGTTGTTCGCGGGTCGTTGGATCAGGCGCGGATCGGACGGTCGAGCGTCATCGTCGTTGTCGACGAGAGGCGAGCGCTGGCACGGCGGAGGTAGGGGGTTGGCGAGCTCGTCGGAGCTCCGGCGATCGTCGGAGGTGTGCGCAGGGACGTTGTCGTTGATGAGGATGCGTCTGGTAGAAGTGGCATCGTCGGGGGCGGCCTCCTTCTCCGGCGATTGCTGGCGACGGTGAGCGGCGGTGATCTTGCGATTGGTGGCCTCCGGTGGCTAATCGAGCGAGGTAAGGTGGCGATGAGAGTCAGGGTGAGGAGAGGAAGCTGTGGGCGTGCTCAATTTGTGAAGGGGAGTGCCCTTTATATAGCGGAGGGAGGTGGCCGTGGCGCTCGGCTAGGGTCGCCGTCATCGTCGTCGTTCCAGGGCGGCGAAGAGGCAAGGAATGGGCGCGTCTGGTTGCTAGTGTCCTGGCGAGGCTGACGTGCGTGATGGCGGTGAAGACGAGGCTCGGACGAGACGGTGAGGTCGACGAGAGCTCGCAGGCCGTGGCGGACGGTCGTCGACGCAGTCGTCACCTGTGGCGTTCCCGCGGGCAAGTGGCCATGTCCAGGAGGTGCAGGGTGGCATCGTGCGTCGACTGGCGTAGAGATTGTGTGCGGAGGTGACGCGAGGGCTCCGGGCGGCTGACGCCCTGGGCGTGCCAGGGTTCGTGCCATGCGCGCACTGGCGCATGCATGGGCGTGCCTGGGCGCCTCTGGCCACGGCGATTTCTGCCCGTTGCGGTGCGATTCTTCGTCGTGGCTTGGTCTGGTCATGCTCAGGAGAGGGAGAGGGAGTGGTGTGACATGGCAGGGCAGGCTGGAGTGGAGAGGTGAGGGTGATGGCACGAGCTGGCCATGCCATGCCACGGCATGGTCATGCTCTGGTCAAATGAGCAAGCTCCAGTGCTTGGCAAGTGGTGGAAACGGTGCAGGGTGGTGAGAGGGTGCTCCAAGTATGCAGAGAAGGGTCAGGGTAGACTTGGTCTCCTCACATTTTCAGCATGGGCACAATTAGATACCCTGCATAACAAGTGTTTGATGAAATGCCCGCAAGAAACTTATTTTTGAATTTTTGCAAATCTTTTTGGTGGGTTGTAATCATATATTATTTGAAGTATATTGGTGGTGGTGGTGGTCAAAATGAAGTTGAAATGCAAAATCACATTTTGCATAAGATCTTGAATTTGTTTCAAAGTCTCCACTTGGCTTGCTTTTCATTTGAAAATGAGAAAAAGTTTGGGGTGATGGTTTTGGGCAAAGTTGTTCTCCTTAAGGTTGTCTTGGATGAGGTGCAAAGAGTTGGCCAAGTGTAGAAGTGAAATCTCAAAAACCAGGGGCTCAAAGTGGGTATCATGCTGAAATTGGCACAAGTGACCATAATCACATGTGAGCTCAAATTTGATTCAAATTTGATTTGATTTGGGTTTCTTTGATTCCCAAAGTGTTAATAATTGTTTAGTATCCATTTACAACCAATGGTGCAAACCAAAATGGTCGAGGTTAAAGATTTGTAAAAATGGCATAGGCCATATGGGTGTGTTGAGTTGATTTTTATAATTTCTTTTCTCTTTTCTTTTCCTTTGGATTTGGATGATCATGAGATCATGGTTAGGGTTTTTAGAGTAAGTGTAAACACATAAACAAGCATCATGGCAAAATGCACACTCAAATAATTAACAAGGTGATCTATATGCATAGCACTATATGATGATACAAAGTTTTTGTTGGTTCTCAAATTTGGTATTTTGGGAAACTCTCTCTTTATCTCATTATTGAAAAGTTGGGATGTTACAGTCCTGCCAGCTACGCTCTTACCAAAGAGGAGAAGGAGATCTTTTTTGAAGTCCTGAGTAGCATCAAGGTCCCGTCTGGCTTCTCGTCGAATATAAAGGGAATAATAAACATGTCAGAGAAAAAGTTTCAAAACCTAAAGTCTCATGACTGCCACGTGATTATGACACAATTACTTCCGGTTGCATTGAGGGGGCTTCTGCCGGAAAATGTTCGAGTACCCATTGTGAAGCTATGTGCGTTCCTCAATGCAATTTCTCAGAAGGTGATCAATCCACTTACTCTACAAAATTTACAGAAGGATGTGGTCCAATGTCTAGTCAGCTTCGAGTTGGTGTTCCCACCATCCTTCTTCAATATTATGACACATATCCTAGTTCACCTGGTCGAAGAGATTGGCGTTCTCGGTCCTGTATTTCTACACAACATGTTCCCCTTTGAGAGATTCATGGGAGTCTTAAAGAAGTACGTTCATAACCATGCTAGGCCAGAAGGAAGCATCTCCAAGGGCTATGGATCAGAGGAGGTCATTGAGTTTTGTGTTGACTTTATTCCTGACCTTAAGCCGATCGGTGTTCCTGAATCGCGCTATGAGGGGATACTGCGTGGAAAAGGCACGCTAGGAAAGAAATCAACAACGTGTATGGATGGACATTCTTTCACTCAAGCACACTACACAGTTCTACATAATTCCATCTTGGTGGCTCCGTACAAAGAGGAACACAAGGATATCTTACGCTCTAAATACCCGGAGCAACGTGAAGATTGGATTGATGGAGAACACATGAAGACTTTCGGCGGTTGGTTGCAAACACGTCTCATGAATGTCACCGATGACGAGCAGCTGTACTTGTTGGCCAAGCAACCATCTTCTACTATATCGACTTTTCAAGGGTACGAGATTAATGGGAACACATTTTACACTTTCGCCCAAGACAAAAAGAGCACCAACCAAAACAGTGGTGTCCGCTTTGATGCAGAAGATGGCAATGGGAACAAGGTCACATATTATGGGTACATAGAGGAGATATGGGAACTTGACTATGGACCTAATTTCAAGGTCCCTTTGTTCCGGTGCAAATGGTTCAACCTGAAAGATGGGGTACAGGTAGACCCGCAGTACGGAATGACTACAGTGGATTTCAAGAATCTAGGGTACGACACCGAACCATTCGTCCTAGCCAGTGAAGTGGCTCAGGTTTTTTATGTGAAGGACATGTCTAGCAAACCGAAAAAAAGAAAAGAAAGGCAAGAGGACACATCATACGATGAGCCAAAGCGGCACATAGTTCTTTCAGGAAAAAGAAACATCGTGGGAGTAGAGGACAAGACAGACATGTCAGAAGATTATAATAAGTTTGACGATATTCCACCCTTCAAGGTAAAAATTGACCCAAGCATCATCTTAAACAATGAAGATTGTCCATGGTTACGTCGCAGTAAGAAGAAAGGGAAACAGACGAAGAAAACTCAGAAGACTGGCTAGATATAGGGATCATAACTTGTGTATCTCAATATGGAAATCACTTTTGTGTAATGATGTTACTGTATGTAAGATATTAACAATGGAGATGGTTGGCTTGTTTTACTAGTTAAGTAGCTTTCACGGGCTTGCAGGGAAATTTTTCCGAGGCGGAACTTCCGAATATGCCATATATAGGGCATGTGCACCAAGGGCATATTCGAGAAGTTCCGCCACGGGAGATTTCCCAACCCTTTCCCCAACATTGTTAGAGGAGATGGAGTCTTTCACGGGCTTGCAGGGAAATTTTTCCGAGGCGGAACTTCCGAAGATGCCATAGGGCGTGTGCACCAAGGGCATATTCGAGAAGTTCCGCCACGGGAGATTTCCCAACCCTTTCCCCAACATTGTTAGAGGAGATGGAGTCTTTCACGGGCTTGCAGGGAAATTTTTCCGAGGCGGAACTTCCGAAGATGCCATAGGGCGTGTGCACCAAGGGCATCTTCGACAAGTTCCGCCACGGGAGATTTCCCAACCCTTTCCTCCATCCATGGTGATGAAACTCTCCATCCATGTTGGCTTGTTGCGCTGCTTGCCATGGCGTATCGATGCTCCTTTTATAGGCACGGCGCCGCTTCTACATTGTCTTCTTCCTCCGACAGGGCGTCGTGCGCTACATGTTTTATCTCATCGAGCAGGGCATCCTTATCCTGCCGACAGCTTTAGTACCGGTTGCACCCACCAGCCGGTACTAAAGGTTACCCACGCGTCCTTATCCCACCGACACTTTTGTTACATGACAGAAAAACCACCTTTAGTACCGGTTGCACCCACCAGCCGGTACTAAAGGTTACCCACGCATCCTTATCCCACCGACAATTTTGTTACATGACAGAAAAACCACCTTTAGTACCGGTTGCACCCACCAGCCGGTACTAAAGGTTTGCCGCGCCATTGCGTTCCCGCCTATTTTCTTCCCGCGCTTTCCACCGGTTCCCGCCTCTGTCTTCCCGCCTCCGTCATCCCGCCTATATATATGTAGGCTTGGCCTCCATTTACATATCACATCTAGACTCATATCTGCAAACCTCATCATTCTCTCCCATGGCTTCCATCGTATCTCTAACCCCCCGGGAGGCGGAGGCACTTTGCGCCTTGAACTACCCCTGCCCGCCGGGCTACCGCGTCCCGACCGGCTGGTTGCTGAGCGTCGGAGGCGTACCGGTCCCTCCTGTCCCACTAGGTGTGGCGCGCGAGATGGCCATCACGAACCACTACTACTTCGAGCTCACGCCAGAGCAGCAGAGGAATCCCCAGTGGCATCCTGACTACAGCCCGACTTGGGAAAGCTTCTTCATCAATCGGCGTGAGAGGGCGCTTGCCAGGCACGAGGAGGGCGGCCCACCTCCTTCGAACTTCAACGAGGCCGGCCGTCGGCTGTGGTGGCGCGGTCGGACTCTCCAGGGCGTCATGGCCTACCGTGGCCCCCGCCTGCGCTACCCTCAGTCCCAGCCCAAGCGTGCTCTCCCGCCGAGGTTCGACTACCGCGACCCCGATGCCAGCGACGATGATGACGGCGACTATGATGACTACAGTGGCGAGTACTATAGGGCTAGGCACGAGTATGACTGAATGACTCCAACAGTCAAATCTGGCCATGTACTTTTAATTCGAGTTCAATCGTAATAAAATTTTATTCCCGCCCTTTCTTTCTCGCCTTTTTTCTCCCACGCGCGGCGTCGTGGCGGGAAAGTTTCCCGCGCGACGTCGGGGCGGGAAACTTTCCCACACGGACGGCGTCGTGGCGGGAGTAAAGAAAAGAAGTAGAAAAGAAATAGAAAAGATATAGAAAAGAATTAAAAAAAGAAATAGAAAAGAAATAGAAAAGAAACAGAAAAGAAAAGGAAAAGAAACAGAAAAAGAAAAGAAAAGAAACAGGAAAGAAAAAGAAACAGCAAAAGAAAAACAAAAGAAACAGAAAAAGAAAAGAAACAGGAAAGAAAAAGAAAAGCAATAGAAAAAATAAATAGAAAAGAAAAGAAAAAGAAACAGAAAAAGAAAAGAAAAGAAACAGGAAAGAAAAAGAAAAGAAAAAGAAACAGCAAAAGAAAAACAAAAGAAACAACAAAACAAAAACAAAAACAAAAAAACCCTTTGGTACCGGTTGGTACCACCAACCGGTACGAAAGACCTTTCGTACCGGTTGGTGGTACCAACCGGTACCAAAGGCCCTCTCCCCTGTGTTATCACTTAGGCGCGTGGCAAAACTTTGCCAAATTCAACACCGCCGCCGCGCGCACACTGCAGGCCCGAGCTCGCCGTCGCCCGCGCCGTCGCCCGCAGCTACTGCCGTAGCGGCCGCCGTCACCATCGCCGAAGCTCCACGCGCCGCCGCCGTCGTCGTTGCCCGCAGCAGCGAGCCACCGTCGCGCGCAGCAGCAGGCCGGGTCGCCGTCCTCGCCGCGTCGCCCGCCGCTCCACCTCTCCCGCGCCGGCAACCGAGGTGAGCACCGGCCTCCTCTCCCTCCTCGCCTCGCCTCCCTCGCCTCGCCTCCCTGGCCGCCGCGCGCCTCGCCGGGAGGAGCCCGCGCGCGCGTCGGCTGCCGCGCCGCGGTCGCCGCCGGCCTCCCCTCACGCACGCCCGCAGCGTGTTCGACGAAGTGCCGCGTCGCCGCCTCCTCCCCTGCCGCCTGCGCTGGCACGGTAAGACGGCGGCCGTCCCCTCCTCCCCTGCCGGCCTGCTTCAAACCCTTGCGCCGGCGTCGAGGATGACGACGCCCAGCCCAACGCCATGGACGCGGCCGTGAGCGCCAGATGGGGCGCATCCACGACCTGGCGCCGCTCTCCGCCTGCGATAGGAGCCCGACGCCGCGGTGGGGAGGGTGGTGCGGTGGTGGACAGAGGAGCCCGACGCCCGACGCCACCGTGTTGGGCTGCTGCTAGCTCGGCTGAGGGAAAAGAGAAGAGAGAAGAATGGGCTGGGCTGCTGCTAGCTTGTGCTTCTCTTTTCTTTTTCAAAACTGTTTTGCAAAGATGATTTGAAACCAGTTCAAACTAAATTTGAATTTTGAGTTCAGAGGTGGGAAGAGATAAAACAAGATAACTTTATTGTTTGTTAGTTTTGGTTTTAGGGTTTTGTTGAAAGAAAAGGAGAGGTAAGGTTCTCATTTTATAACCATATGAGAGGGAAGCACAAGATAGTTTTTATTTAAATAATTTTATTTGATAAAATCTTGTGGATGAGATGATGCATGATGATGCATATGCCAAGATGATGCACAAAAGAAAAACAACAAACAGGGGGAGAGAGGTGAACTATCGGGTCTTCAGGCGCCGCTCTTCATCAGATCTTTCTACCCACAGTAGCATTAGGCGATGTGTCGAGCGGGATGAAACCGTTTGAGCATGAGGGGCGCGCCGCCGAGTAGTGTTAGGGTCGAGAAGAGCCAGAGGAGGAGGGGGAACGCCGAGTCCGTGGCCGTGGCGCCGCGACATCGAGTGTGTGGCGGTCCGTTAGGGTTTTTTGCTTTCTTCATTTCAATTGTTATTCATCTAGCAATCTGTTATATGATCATTACATGATGAATGAAATATAATTGCTTTCTTAATTTTGCAGTGACATTGAGGTATGGAGGACGTCACCTTCGTCCGAGATGAGGAGGGGGAAGAAGCGGTGCAGAAATTGATCTATGATAGTGCCCGTGGTCCGGAAACCGATGGAGATGACAACGAGTTCCAAGACTTTCTGAATGATTTCGGTGAGGGACTTGAGTCTGAACAAATTAGAAGGGACAACGAAGTGTCCATCACAAACTCCGGCGAGGTGTATATTTATGTATCAATTAGTCTATGTTCATCTCTAGATGCATTCATTTATTTGTATTGCACTTATTAACGAATAATTTTTTTCTTTTAGCCTTCTGGATCGTCGAGCAAGTCTGTTAGAACAAAACGAGGCCCGACGCAACTGCTAAAGGGCGAGGGCAGGTTAGCCCTCACGGCATTCAAGGCTAATGGTGAACCAGAGCATCCCAAAGAGTTTTGCCGCAAATTTACAAGTCAAGCCGGAGTTCTTGTTAGGGACCATGTACCGATCAGCATTCAAGAGTGGCATAAGCCGAAGAACGCGGAGAGTGGTGCTAGTTATGTCAACGACACGATGAAAAAATTTCTTTGGGACACGCTACTGACAAAGTTCAGCCTACCGGAAGACATGACGGAAGGCCAGAAGAATAAAGTCAAGGAATGGACATGGAAGAAGATGGCCATACAATTCCAGTCCTGGAAGAAAAATTTATGGGACAAATATAAGAATGAAGATCCAGTATTCGATGATAATCTAGTGAAGATAAAAAATCACTGGCCCGCATTTAAGAGGTATAAGCAATCGTCTACTTTTGTGTCCCGATCGATCAAAAATACCGAAAATGCTTCAAAGAAGAAACTTCCGCATCATTTGGGATCAGGTGGCTACAAGAGTGCCATTCCGAAGTGGACAGCGTATGAAAATAAACTGATGAATGCAGGAATCACTCCACAGACATGGGACTGGCCCGAACGGTCCAAGTTCTGGTTGTTCGCTCATGGGGCAGGGTTGGACCCAAAGACAGGGCTGATCGTTGCGAAGGGAAAATGGAAGGAAAAAATTGAGGCAATTGTACCGAAGCTTGTAGATGCAATTGAAAAGGTCAGAAAGGGAGAGTACATTCCCGATCGAGAGAATGACGAGCTGACACTCGCTCTGGGGAACCCTGAACACGTTGGACGGGTACGAGCTCGTCCAGGTCTCACCATGAAGGAAGCGTGGCCGGACAGCGCTGACACTTATAGAAGCCGTTCGCGAAAGAAGAAGAAGGACGCCGACACGTTAACGGAATTGTTAAATAGGGTGGAGGCTCTTGAGAAAAATCAGAGGGCACCTGATCAGCCGCTGTTTCTACAGGATCCACAAGCCGATGCTGCCCCATCTCAGCGAAAAAGCAGTGTCGGTTCCTCGCATCTTGACGGATGTGGAGGAAGCTACCCCGTGGATTATGTCACGGAGAAGACAGATTGCGCGCTACATATGTTATTCAGGACCGCGTCCGTTAAGGTGGCGGTCGGCTATGTGTACCCAAGTGAAGATGGAGCAATGCACCATCATATGCCCATTCCACCTGGTTGTGTTCGTGTCGGGGTGGATGAAGTTGTTTCGGGTTTTGAAACAGTGGAGCTTGATATTCCTAGAGGTGAAGATGAGAGGACACTAGCCGATGTCAAGCACGGTTTCGCCCTATGGCCGAAGAAGTACGTCGTCCTTTTGCAAAGGCCACCGACTCCTACACACGAGTAGCAAATGCCATCGACTCCTCCTGGTGGCAGTCCTCGTGAGCAGCCAAGTCCACACCTACCTGAGAGGGACCCCAGCGTGAGTCCACCATCTAGAGATCCTCCGCGTAAGACAGCGTCCGTTAAGCGGAACGGTACGCCGCCCAGGAAGAGATCTAGAACGGAGAAACCACAGCCGCCCATTGAGAAGTTACCTTGGGAAAAAAGTGTCGAGGAAAACAGGGAAGCCGTTGAGGCCGAGGTGAAAAAAATTTTGCACCGAAAGTGCCAGAGATACCTTTCGAGAAGACACTAGATCCGGTGAAAGTTGTGCGTACCGTTGAGAATCTATATGACCCTGTACCATCGCCGTCATCTAACTATAGGCGTTCTATTGAAAGGTCGTATGACAAGATGATCGAGGCGACAAAACCCGTTCAATCGGGTATCAGGGAGATAAAAGGGATACACCAAGTCTACCAGCTCGGACAACAACCCGTTCAATCGGTCGCCCCTCTCAAGGTGTTTGACGGGAAGCCCGTTCAAAGCTCTCGACAACACACAACCGATTACGCCTTCGCTGAACGAGCATATCAATTTGTTCAAGGGAAAGATTTGGTCGAGAATCTCAGGAAGCTACCAACATGTATGCGTAACTTGCATTCGTGGTACCTTAATGCCTCAAAGGGAGGGATCGAGACTATCATGGTGCGAGTTAGGGAAGAGCACTACTTCCAGGAATACTGTGTGAACGTTGACTTCAACGAGCTTTTCCAGTTATACAATCTCCGGGCCCTCGACAAATCTATCATCAGTTCCTATTTTCTGTAAGTGATTTATTTAATTTGAGAAGTCTTTAGCTCAGCTCGTTCATTGTCTGCAGATTATAATCTTCTGTGCGCTATATTATGCAGATCGAAGATGCTCGAATGCAAAAGGGACGAAATCACGGACATTGGGTTCATTGACCCGCACACAATGCATGTTAAAACCATAGAAGATCCCCTCTATAACAAGGATACACCGGAGACTTTGCTAAGGTTTTTGAAGCGACAACGTGACAAAAGGCTAATAATTTGGCCTTACAACTTCGAGTGAGTCTTACTGTCTTATAACACATTATATTTTGCTCACTGTATGTCAAAATTTTAACTAATGACTTATATATATGACACTACATATTTAAACGTGCGTAGGTTTCACTTTATTCTTCTCGTCATCAATATGCACATTGGAGAAGTTGAAGTCTTTGACTCACTAAGCAAAAAATCGGAACTATACTTGTCTTGTTATTTAATGCTCAAAAGGTAATTTTAATTCTTATCGGTTTGTTTCGTTAATTTCCTGCTATGAACTAATTGATAACTCTTTTATGCATTTTCTTTTGTCGGGCAGCGTATGGGAAACTTTCATCAAGGAAGATAAGTCCCATGAATGGACACCGAAGCTGCGATGGCGTGCGAAAGTAAGTAGTACTACCTAGGTCCACACACCTTTAATTATCATACTTGACTATTGTTTGATTGAATTATATTCTTGTAAAGAAATGCCCGCAACAACCAGAAGGGACTGATCTCTGTGGATTCTACGTTTGCGAGTACATCCACAGAATTGTCAGCGAGAGAATAAATAATGAAAGAAATAAAGAGGTACGAAAACAATATTCACAAATTTGTTTTCTTATCATAAGTTGTGCTGAGTTTCAGTAATAGTTGTTTCATTGTGGTTTGAATATATATATATACACACACACATAGCTCATGTATTCTTTTGTATCTTGTTCTTTTATAGTTGGCAAGAAAGCGGAACAAGCTCTCAATCGATGACCGCTTCATAGCAATAGGCGAGGAATTGGCGGGATTTTTCCTTCGGGACGTCATACCACCATTCGCAGAGTTCCACTATGAATGAAGATGTACATGTTACATATATAGTTGACTCGAAGAGTACCACTATGCTACATGTAATAGACATATATAGAGTACGCCTCGGAGAGTACCACTATGCATGAAGATCGATCTTCATGCATAGTGCTACTTAATTTGCGATCTTATGCAATTACATGTGTGTTATATTATATGCACCAACTTGCTATGCATCATCTTGATCTTCATGTACTACCTAAACCCAAACGCGTTTCTGGTGCATCGACGCGATATGAAACAAACCGATATCCCTAAACCCCTCCAAAAACCCTAAAACTTCAATTCTCTGCCGCGGCAGAGATTCGTGCAAATTCCCTGCCGCGGGTGGGAACCTTTGGTACCGGTTCGTATTACCAACCGGTACCAAAGCTCCTTGGCCCTGAGCTCTCCTGGTGGCCCACGTGGAGGCCCATTTTATACCGGTGCGTAAGCAACCGGTACGAAGGGGGGGGGGCCTTTAGTGCCGAATATTTTATACCGGTTGCTCAACCGGTACGAATGCCCCTCTGGAACCGGTATTGATGAGAGGTTTTCTACTAGTGGATGATGCAAATGGTGCAGTCGTATGACTTGTGGAAACTAAGCTACAACATGTGACGCGTTTCACAGTAATGCAGATCCTAGGCTCTAGATATGATGGATTGGCCTTCCTTCTCGCGATTGGGACCGCGGTTGGGATCTTCGTTGCATGGCAATCTTGCCTTGTAACGTATCTGTCCAGCGGCTCGACAATTTCAGTCCGTCGGTTAACCTGAACTTTGCTGACGGAAATTCATGGTGGCACACGAACAGTGTACGGACCTACACAAGAGGAACAGAAATTGGTTTCCAGGAAGAACTAAGAATAATTCGAGCAGCCTGCCAGGGAATGTGGGTTGTTATCCTAGACTAAATGCTGCGGACAAAAATAATGCTCGTTTGAACTTTGAACACATGAATGATGGGCCGCTTTCGACAGGTTGTCAATGATTTTGAATTGGTGGAAGTTCCCCTCACAGGAAGGCGCGCGGTTTACACGGTCAAATGAGAGAGTTCAACCTTCCTTGACATGTATCGACAGTTTTATAAAGAGCTCATCGGAACCCCTCAAGTAAGAGAATCTGATATAAACCTTGCTGTTCTCGACCTTCCCACTCTAAATCTCAGCGGCCTTGAAGGGGAATTCACAGAAGATGAGATTTGCTAAGCTGTCAAGCAATTCACAGAAGACATACTAATTGAAGCATCCATGTTTGTGAACTACTATTAATAAGTAGAGGATGGCAAAGAGTGCGAACTTGATTTGTTAAATTGCTTTACGTAAAAACAACCTTCTTTGCTAGCTCCTGGCAACAAAAAAGGACCTTTCCAATCAACTTTTTTTTTTGTTTTTAAAAGAATTCAGCTACATGAGTCGATCGCTGTGCATCGGATTTAAGTAAATATAAACATGGATCCCACATATATAAATTAAATAAATAATCAAATCCAAGTTCGTCATCTGGATATCAAATCTATGTATCAATCTATATATCAATACCTACTCGATCTATCAAGCTAGAAACTGTATATATTTTTAGGGGGAGGCGGTTGTGGGATCCTGATCATGCCGGTCCACCACCTCCACCTCCAGCGGTCGATGCTGCTTCTCCACTCCCTCCCTTCGTCGTAGTCAAGCCCCTCGTCCATGACCTCGATGTAGTTCTTGAAGTGGGGCTTATTGCCCTCCAGGCACCGCCGCAGCGCCGCCATCGCGTCCATGCAACGCCGCACCTCGTCGAACTTCTTCTTCTTCTTGGAGCACGCCTTCCGCGCCTTGCAGAACTCGTCGCCGCAGCCGCCGGCATCCATGGCCGCCGCCACCACCACCCGCTGCGTGTGCCGGTACGACAGCTGGTTGCTCATGTAGTTGCCCATGGCGCGCGATTGCTAGCTAGCTAATTCGATGGTCGATGGTGTGCGTACGTCTACCTGAATTAATTTTCGATCGATGATCGATGATGTCTTGCTAGATGCTGGGGACGACGTACGTCCATATAATATAGCAGCAGCTATCTGGGCGTGCGCAACACGTAGTACAGAGTTCGACCGGACTTTGATCCATGGAACTATGGAAGAGTTGTTGGGATGCACGTGTGCGTGCTGCATACGTATCGTACTAATTGAACATGCATAGAGTTGTAGCTAGAGTCCATGCATTGTGTTGCACGGAATAGTTGTTACTCGTATAGGATCATCGTGCTTGCTGCATATACGTAGTTAGACTCCAACTAGACTATGTTAGCTTGGTATTTATAGTTCAGCCAGTGGTTAGTTTGAACTTTTGAGTACAAGCGCACATCAATGTCGAAAAGTAACATTTACTCCCTCCATTTCATATTAGTTGTGGCTGATTTCGATGTATCTTGATATTTTTTGTGTATAGATATATTTGGATCCAGTGGCGAATCCAATTCATTTTGTTAGGGTGGGCCACACCTTACTTGGGATGGGCTTTTTTCTTTTCTTTTTTTCATTATTTGCTATATAGGATATATGGGTTGGGCCAAATCTTCCACCCTGCTGGCTCCGCCACTGTTTGGATCTGCGGGATCGCAAAGCAAGGAGGAACCGGTAGACTCGACTTCCCCTCCCCACCCCCGGGTTTGATACATGCTTGATTTAAGGAATAGATGACAACCCATTTTTCTATTGAATAAAATGGTTTTGTCCACATGAATATATGTAGTAATTTTTTGCGAGAACTTGATTATTTGATTCTCGTATCCTACTTTGGTTCATACGATGATACAAGGAACTCATGTTCATAGATCCAGCCAACTAAGAACCGAGAATCACCTTGTGGCACCAAGCGCCTCATCAATTAATTAGGCACCAAGGGCACAACTTGATCCGTGATGGGTTCGCAGCATGGAAAACAAAAAATTTCTACCGTGAACAAGAACAAAACCAAGATCCAATCTAGGAAGAGCCAAGATCTAATCTATGAAGATCGGAGCAACGAGAGATATGAGAGACTAACCCTCGAAGATCCAAAGCCTTACGAGATCAGATCTCGTTGTTGATGTAGTCGATCGTCCCGGTGCTGCAATCCGGCAGCACTTTCGTACTCGGTCGTGCGTACGGTGTCGATGAAGTCCTTCCTCTCCCCGTTCCAGCGGGCAGTGGAGGTGTGGTAGATCCCCTCGGAATCCCAGCAGCACAATGGCGTGGTGGTGGTGGTGGAGGAGAAAAATTGCAGGGCTTCGCCAAGCCGGAGCAGGTGTATGGTGGAGGAGAGAGGGGGGTGCAGAGCTAGGGTTTCAGGGTGGGGTACGCCCCCTGCCCCCTCCCCTCTTTATATAGGGGGGGAGGTCGGTTGGGGTGGCCCCCCACGCCCCATCTAGGGCTAGGGCCGGTGGCCAAGGAGGGGGGAGTTTTCTTCCCCCCCCCCCCCCAAGTTGATCCCCCCTAGGGTTTTTGGGGAAACCCTAGTGGGCTGGCCGGCTGGGCCTTGAGGGGCATGTGCCCCTAGCTCATTAGGGCTAGGCTGCACCCCCTCGGCCCATGCTAGCCCTCCTAGGGTCGTGGGCCCATTGGTGGACCCCCCGGAACCTTATAGAACCTTCCCGGTCTTCCACCGGAAAAATCCCGAACTTTTCTGAAACCTAGAAATCAACTTCCCTTATATGAATCTTATTCTCCGGACCATTCCGGACCTCCTCGTGATGTCCTGGATCCCACCGAGACTCCGAACAATATTCGGTCTCCATCTCATATTCCAAATCTACTTATACGACATTGAACCTTAAGCGCGTCACCCTACGGTTCGTGAACTATGCGGACATGATCGAGACTCCTCTCCGATCAATAACCAATACCGGGACCTGGAGATTCATAATGGCTCCCACATATTCAGCGATAACTTAGTGATCGATTGAACTATTTACATATGGTACCGATTCCCTTTGCCGCGCGATACTTTACTTGTCCGAGGTTTGATCATCGGTATCTCCATACCTAGTTCAACCTCGTTACCGACAAGTACTCTTTACTCGTACCGTGGTATGTTATCTCTTGTGACCTTGTCACATGCTTGCAAGCTAATTAGACGACATTTCACCGAGAGGGCCCAGAGTATATCTATCCGTCATCGGGATGGACAAATCCCACTCTTGATCCATATGCCTCAACTCATACTTTCCGAATACTCAATCCCATCTTTATAACCACCCATTTACGCAGTGGCGTTTGATGTAATCAAAGTACCCTTCCGGTGTAAGTGATTTTACATGATCTCATGGTCGAAGGACTAGGTTACTATGTATCGAAAGCTTATAGCAAGATGAACTTAATGACTTGATCTTATGCTACGCTTATTTGGGTGTGTGTCCATTATATCATTCACCCAATGACATAACTCTGTTATTAACAACATCCAATATTCATGATCAGGAAACCATGATCATCTATTAATCAACAAGCTAGTTATCCAAGAGGCTTACTAGGGACTCTTTTCTGTTTACATAACACACATGTATTAATGTTTCCGGTTAATACAATTATAGCATGGGATGCAAACATTTATCATAAACACAAAGATATAATAATAACCACTTTATTATTGCCTCTTGGGCATATTTCCAACAGTCTCCCACTTGCACTAGAGTCAATAATCTAGATTACATGGTAAGGTACCTAACACCCATGGCGTTCTGGTGTAGGTCACGCTTCGCTCTAGGGAGAGCTTTAGTCAACGGAACTGCCACATTTAGATCTGTGTGTACTTTGCAAATCTTTATGTCTCCATCTTCGACATACTCGCGAATCACATGAAAACGTAGCTTGATATGCTTCAGCTTCTTGTGTGACCTTGGCTCTTGTGCATTGGCTATGGCACCCATGTTATCACAATAGATGATCATGTTGGAGATATGCCCAAGAGGCAATGATAAAAGTGTTTATTGTTATATCTTAGTGTTCATGATAAATGTTTACATCCCATGCTATAATTGTATTAACCGGAAACATTAATACTTGTGTGTTTTGTAAACATAAAGAAGTCCCTAGTAAGCCTCTTGTTAAACTAGCTTGTTGATTAATAGATGATCATGGTTTCCTGATCATGAACATTGGATGTTATTAATAACAAGATCATATCATTAGGTGAATCATGTGATGGACATACACCCATAGTAAGCGTAGCATATGATCAAGTTATTAAGTTCGTTGTGCTTCAAGCTTTAATATGCATAGTACACTACTAGGAAAACCCTTACCGCCGGCGCACCAATTTGGCCTTCTGCCGGCGCACCAGAGCCCGCCGGTGCGAACAGGCCGGTGATAACTGGCTATTGCCGGCGCACCTGCCTGTGCGCCGGTGGTAGCTCAGTTATTGCCGGCGCACTGCTTCCTGTTCGCCGGCAATGAGGTGCAGCGCTGGCGCACGTCGAGCTGCACCGGCAGTAGGTGCTGTCAGCAGTGGCGCGTCGCTGTGCGCCGGCAGAAGGGGGTGGAGGTGCGCCGGCGGTATAATCCGAAATTTCAAATCTTACAGCATTTTCCAGCATATTACAATACATATTTATATCAACCAATACAATAGATATTTATACAGCAGTACATGCAATATGAGAAGCACATAGACAGCCAAGTCTCATTTCGGTATCAATACACAAATACGCAAGTCTCATTTCGAAATTTTGATTCATACAACACATGTGCATATGCAACACCGAACGACGAAGTTTCACAAAGTTAGAAGTCTCGGTACATAGTCGTCACAAGTATCGTCATACACCTCACAATGTAGCTACTAACCTAAACTACAATCACATAGAACATGACCATGGTCACGATGAGCATCATCACGAAAGCCATGGTCTTCATCCGGTTCCTCCTCATGTCCCTCATCTCTCCCGCTAGAAAACGTGCGTATCTTCCTTCCGCCTCCACCCTAGTGGGGTATCCCTTGTAGCTGTTGCCGCTAAAGCGGTGCACCTGTCTCTGACAGTCCTCCCAGTCATCGTAGACTCCAGGAACCCTCCCCTTGTACACGACATATGTCGTCAGCATCTCCATGCACAAGACAAATAAAACATCAGTATCAATGCAATTAACAAGTGCCAACTCAAAAAAGAGACAAGTAGTATGAACTAAATAGCATGTGCCTCATACTTTGTTGGTCGAAATAAATATTAACATTCAGGGATGGGGTCAGCGAAGCCAAGTAGGATGCACAGCAGATTGATATTTGTGCCATCACACTAGGTTCACTGGCCCCACCCCAGAGTGTACAAGTGACCAAACATTCTAATCATCGGCCAACGCAATTAAGAAGTGCCAACTCAAATAAAAGACAAGTAGTACGAAGTAAATAGCATGTGCCTCATACTTTGTCGGTCGAAACAAATATTAACATCCAGGGATGGAGTCAGTGAGGCTAGGTAGGATGCACAATAGATTGATATTTGTGGCCATCACACCAAGGCTCACTGGCTCCACCCCCGAGTGTACGAGTGACCGAACATTCTAATCATCGGCGAACTCCAAATACGAGGCAAGTAAGGGTCGAGTAAATGCAAATAATGATTAAGGTACACACGCCATAATCTTGAAATATATAGCAAAGTAAATGAAACTATAGACACAGGTTCACATGCACATCCATACAAACTAAATAAAAGCGACAAGTCGATCGGGCCGGAATATATAGCAATTATTACAGTACGGAAGTTCATGGACATATCGTTCAAGCTTAAGCAAAAGAGTTCCCGTCGTAGGATCAGGTTGTAGGCCTAGGGGGGAATGGACGGCAGCCCTTTAGCGAGTTGAATGGCCTCTCATCACGCGACATCTCCAAGCGGAGTTCTATCTCGTCATTAGGTGGTAGACTGTAGCCGTAGAAGAACTCGCCAGACCTATTGTTGACATCCTGCAGGATTATCGTGCAAATCAACTGCTGGATGCGACCCCAGTTTTTTCTCAGGTCTCTATCAGGGACATCCGCCATGTTTGTAAACCTGTTTCTGAGAGTCTCTGGCAGCAACATGTCATCTGCGTACTTTATGTACTCCTGCATCTGAAGGATGGCGTACCACGCGTCCATCCCATTGTCTTCCTTCGACTGCCTGAGGCAGGCGAAGTTGGTTGTGTGGGTTAAGACCAAGCCTCCTCGGGATTTCCTCTCTACTTTGAGGGGGCCTGCCTTGGAGGCGAAGCCGGTGAGAGCATCATTGAGAACGGCCTTGATGTGGGTGTAGTCTTTCTTGTGGTCCCTACCCGAGTCGAGATAGATTGCATGCGAGTGTTGCGGGTGCACGACGATGAGGGTGCAGAACTTGTCTCTGCGGAAAACACACGGATTAACCTTTGCAAATGCAAAATGGAGATATAGGATAGAATGGTGATGGGGACTAGCGAGTGATTACTTACTCGGGGAAGTAAGGGATGAGAATGCCGCTCTTTTTAATGTTCGCCGGCATGAAATCCTGGACCTGCTGGGTGGCAATCGCCCGATCCCCAGCGTTGCAGATGATGCTCTCCCGCATATAGAAGGGGTCCATTATCGCGATGATCGGCGTCCCCTCCTTAACGATCTGGGAAGAAAAGCTAAGAGCAACTAGGCGAACCACACTAAAGTGGAGCATTTGCATGCGAAAGACGCTGAAGATGTCATTGAACCGGATGAAGCACAAGTCCGCGGGGTACTTCTCGACGAAGTTCATGCCAGTTGGCACCTTCGCCACGAAGAGAGGGTAACCAGGATCTTTTGATTTGAGAAGTTGCTTCTCCAGATACATGACACTATCATGCAAGCTCCTCATATCCCTGGTGAGTACGCCGAGGACATGCTCCGGCAGCATCGGTTCACCCAAGTGATGCTCAGGTCGCCAATTGTTTGGCAACTTGTCAAGGTGTCGGACCGTGTCCTTGGATTTGGATGCTGGATGGGTATATATAGGGGAGGGGCTTTAGTCCCGGTTGGCCTGGCCAACCGCGACTAAAGGCCTTCGGGCACCTTTAGTCGCGGTTGGCCAGGCCAACCGCGACTAAAGCCCCCCACGTGCACCAGCTGGCCACCGTGCGCCCTGGGCCCAGGCCTTTGGTCGCGGTTCGCCTCCCGAACCGCGACTAAAGGTCCCATTAGTCGCGGTTCCTTTAGCTTCGTGACTTATGGGGCTGGACGGAAGCCTGTTTTTCTACCAGTGGCTTTGGCGTCCTTCTTATTTGGCCTCTTCCTCTTCTTGGGTTGTACTGCACCACCCATCGCCGTAGTGGTCGTAGCACGGAGTGTGTTTGGGCTCAGCAACTTTTTGACGGCGGCGGTGGCGACCTCCTCAGGTGTTTCCTCCTCAGCCGTTTCTTGAGAATCGAACAGCTTCTTGGAGCACACATATCTCGAGGCCGGCGCATCCTCATGGACAACTTGTGAAGACATAGGAATATCCCATTGGAAGTCCTCACGTTCGTAGCCTCTGGCGCCGCTAGCTGTTGTGGTGGGGCGCTGACCTCTGGCGCCGCTAGCTGTTGTGGTGGGGCGCTGACCTCTGGCGCCGCCAGCTATTGTGGTGGGGTGCTGACCTCTGGCGCCCTCCTCCTCCTCCGCAGCGACGGTGGCGACGGTGGCCGGCGCCTGCTCCTCTCGGCGGCTCGGGTGCGGCGGTGGTGGCGGTGACGCCCTCCTCCTCCTCCTCCGCGGCGACGGTGGCCGGCGCCTGCTCCTCTCGGTGGCTCTCCTCCTCTCGGCGGCTCGGGTGAGGCGGTGGCGCGACGGCGGGTGCTAGGGTTCGTTGGATTTGGGAATGGGGAAGAAGGAGTCGCGCGTGCGGTTAAGTCCGTAGTATAGCTGGACCCACCTTATTGCCGGCACACCACCTGTCTGGTTCGCCGGGAACAACTATACCCCCGGCGAACCAAACAGGTGGTGCGCCGGCAATAAGATGGGTCCGGCTATACCTGGGACTTGTCCCCCAGCCCTGGCTGGCCATTTCCTTTTCTTTTTTTGTTTTCTTTTTCTTCATTTCTTTATTTATTTTCACTTTCTTTTATGTTTCTTTTCTTTTCCCACAACTCCTATACTATTTTATTTCCTTCTCTTTTCAAGATAATAACCAAGCAATATGAGTTATGCATTACAAAAAATATGAGTTATATACATGCATAAAATATTGACAAACACAATTAATATTAGTTATACATAAAATGTTGGCCAACACCATATGAGTTATGTATTACACAAAATATGAGTTATACATTGCAAATAAAGTTTTACATCATCGATCGAGAAGTGTGTTTCACTTTCTTCTTGCTTTTCTTGCTCGTCGTTGAATAATTTAGCCCCGTGTCGTGACTTTTTCTTTTGAAGGGTCGACCTGACCTCGGTAGCGTGGTCCTGCTTCTTCTTGTGGTGTATGTTGTATCTTCGTCCTCGGATTCTTCCATCATTGGGTCTCCGACCTGTCCTTCGAAGTCTTCCTCGTTGGCGACTCCATCCATTCCGACGATGTTCCTCTTGCCTCTCCTCACGATAACACGGCTAGGCCTAGATGGGTCGGTTATGAAGAAGCATTGGTGCACGTGTTCTGCCAATACCCATGGCTCATTCTGCGCGGTGGTGTTCGTGGACTTTGATTTGTTGGCTTCTGGTAGAAACATGGTGGTGAAATACCGGTCTTCTTTTGTGACGCTCTTAGCCCATCTGATACGGAACATCGGCACTTTCTCCCCAGCGTAGCTAAGCTCCCAGATTTCCTCGATCCTTCCGTAGTATCTAGTCTTCACGTCACCCGTCCAGGAATCCATCGTTACCCCTGAGTTCTGGTAAACGCTGTTCTTGTCTTTTTCTTCCGTGTAGAATGTGTACCCGTTGATATCATACGCTTGGTAAGTCATGATGTTGGGCGCGGAGCCATGTGACAAGGCCAATACTAGTTTATCCATTGGTGGGGGATTAGCATCAATGTGGTCTTTGAACCAGCGCGCGAAAGAGGAGTTGTGCTCTCTGAATATTTCTGCTTCCATCATCATCGGCTTGCCACTGTTCTCTATCATGGTTTTGTGCTCTTTCAACCAAGGATCGATCAAGTCAATGTGTTGTAGCGCTACTAAGTTGGCCTTGTCAAAGTCGGAAGTCCGACCAGACATGTGCACGTGCAGTTCCTTCCTTCCATTTTTGTGGCCTACTCCCTCGAACCTGCTGAGGTGCTTGTTTTGAGGCAAACCAATAGGGTCCTCGATGTCTAGATAATTCGTGCAGAAAGAGATGCACTCTTCGGTGAGCCAGCCATGGACGATGCTTCCATCCGGATGTGACCTGTTACGAACGTATCCTTTAATGACCCCATTCATTCTTTCAAACGGCATCATGTTGTGTAGGAATGCCGGCCCTAGATTGGTGATATCATCCATGATATGGACCAACAGATGGACCATCACGTCAAAGAATGCAGGCGGGAAGTACATCTCAAGCTCACATAGGATCACCACGATCTCTTCCTGGAGCCTTGCGAGTTTCTTCATGCTTATCGACTTCCGAGTTATGACGTCAAAGAAGTTATAGAGCCCAGTCAGCATTGCACGGACATGGTCATCCATTATACCTCGGATTGCAACCGGAAGAATCTGCATCATCATCACGTGACAGTCATGAGACTTCATGCCGCTGAAGTTTCGTTTCTTGGGGTCCATGTATCTGCTTATTAGCCCGGAGTAACCGAAGGGCACTCTGACTCCTAGAAGGCAATTGAAAAATTGATCGACCTCAGCTGGACTAAAAGTGAAGCAAGAGGGGGGGGCAGTAATAGTTTGGCTGCTTAATCCTTTTGCGCTTCTGACCGCCGTCCGTCTCCTCCTCCGACTGTCCGTCTTGGGTCGACGGGATCTGAAGCTCTTCCCTGATGCCCAAAACTTTCAGGTCGTGTCTTGCTTTCGGCCCATCTTTGGTCCGGTCTGGCATGTTGAGAAGAGTGCCAAGCAAGCTCTCGCACACGTTCTTTGTGATATGCATGACATCAAGGCAGTGAGGTGTATCGAGAATTTTCCAGTACGGCAAGTCCCAAAACACGGACCTCCTTTTCCATACACCAATGAGCGGCGTCGTTGCCTTTTTCTTCTTCTTCTCTCCGGGCTTTTGACGAATCTTTCCCGGCGCAGGGCACTCCTTCCAACCTTTCAGTAATGTATCGATCTCTTCGCCGCTCCTCTTACGTGGAGGTCCTCGTGGTTCATCTGTACCATCGAACAGATCTCCACGCTTTCTCCACGGGTCAGTCTTGTGTAGCCACCTTCGATGCCCCATGTAAACGGTTTTCGAAGAGCCGGGATCCTTACCAAGCTGCAAAAACGCCGTCTCTTCCATGCACCTGACACATGCCTTGTGTCCATGGCACACCTGGCACGAAATATAACCGTATCCGAGGTAGTCCTGCACCGTCGTGATCAACGCAGCTCTCAAAGGGAAATATTCTTCCGCGACGGCGTCCCATGTATCTACCCCTTCCTCCGCCCACAACGTTTCAAGCTCCTCCTTTAATAATTCGAGATACATGTTGATATCGTTTCCTGGCTGTGTCGGCCCTTGAATTAGCATACTCATCTGTATGTACTTCCTCTTCATGCACAGCCAGGGCGGGAGGTTGTAGATCCATACAAACACGGGCCATGTGCTATGTGTGCTGCTCTGGTTTCTGAACGGAGTGAATCCGTCCGTGCTCGCACCCAACCTGATGTTTCTGGGATCTGGCCCGAAACTTCCGAATTCATTGTCTAATGCTTTCCACTGGCTTGCATCCGAAGGGTGTGTCAGCACTGGGTGTTCAATCCGCTCTACATCATTCAGCACTGCCTCCTTTCTTTCAGCGTGCCAGCGCATGAGCTTTGCTTCCTTGCGATCAGTGTAGAACCGTTGCAGCCGGGGGGCGAGCGGGAAGTACCACACAACTTTTCGAGGAGCTTTCTTCTTCCCTTTCTTGTACCGTTCAGCGTCACACATAGGACATTTGGTCTTGTCCACGTGCTCCTTGCGATACATGATACAGTCGTTGATGCAGGCGTGATACTTTTCGTGGGGTAAGTCGAGAGGGCACGTGATTCTCTTGGTCTCGGCTAGACTACCAGGACACGTGTTCCTGGCAGGAAGGAGATCTTTCACGTATTCTAGAATGTCATCGACGCTTGTGTCCGTCCATCCGTGTTTCGCCTTCATCTGCAACACATCGAGCGCTACTCTCAAGCGGGACTCCTCCAACCCGCGACCTGAGTCGTACAACGGAGTATTCGAGTCTGTCTCCAGTTGCTCAAGCTTTGATTTCCGCTTGGCGCGTTTCGTCTTTTCGAGAAGCAGATCTTGAAGATGAGGGTCCCGCACGACTGAAGCTAGCGGCACCTCTTCATCGTCGTCAAGGTTATTGTCCGCGTCTTCAACATTTTGTTCATCATGATACTGATCTCCATCGTCCTATGCGACAAACTCTTCATCGTCATCAATATCATGATGCCCTCCTTCTTGCCGGCCATTACCACCTGCTGCCGTCGCCCCATTGAGCTCCGCGCCATCATCACCCATCCATTGAGTGTGTCCATGCATGAAACCATTAGTGAGCAGGTGCCCCTGCAATTTGCCTGAATAGGGGTCAAACCATTTCCCTAGTTTGCATCTTCCGCACGGACACAATACATCCGTGCGGTTATTTTCATACATGTCGATGATCGCGTGTTTCAAATATCTCATCACGACGCTTTCACTCATCTTGATAACCATTATCGCCTACACGTATTATATAATTGATTAGAACCATCCATTCGTCGGTAGTTTTCACGGAAAATTTCGGCATGACCTTCCTACACGGTAGGACATAGGAGCGCCAGAAATGTGCCGAAACGGAAACTTAACGAATCAACATTTCGGCGCAACATTGGCAACTGATTTTCAACGCCAACACACACAAGCACAAACACAACATATATATATGCCACACACGAGCTTTGCTTTAAATGTCCAATATACGTCGATTTCATTCCTCAATTTGTTCATTAATCACCTATTTGTTTGATATATTCGTCGACGAGATCGAGACGTTGCGCCACGACCACGGCGTATGGAAGCCGACTTTCTAGATCTAGATCTAGATTGAGCGGTCAATGCGGGATAGTAGATCTAGATCTACATAGGGGGATGTGGGGGATGCATGTAGGAAGGGAAGATTTGCTCAAAAAATGATTTTGTTTGGTCAAATTGGCCAAATTGGGGGTAGAAATGGGCAAAAATGAGCTGGGTTGGGAGAAGGCTCGGGTTTGTGTGGAGGAGTGGAGTAATGGTAGTGGGGGGAGTGGTTGTTGTGGAGAAATAACTGCTCAGGTTATTGCCGGCGCACCAGGGAGTGGGTGCACCGGCAGTATTATGCCGACCTGGCTAAAGCTGCTGCGGGCCAGGCCCAGGAAGTATTGCCGGCGCACTGCCCCAAGGGCGCGCCGGCAATAGCTAAATTCCACCGGCGCGCCCCTGGGCCGGTGCGCCGGCAATACTTCCTGGGCCTGGCCCGGATGGGGGGAGGCACGGCCTCATCTTAGCGCTGGCGCGCTTTTCTTGCTGGTGCACTGGTAGTGAGGCATCATCGCCGGCGCGGTGACATGTAGGTGCGCCGGCAGCACTTTCCACCGGCGCAATGAAAAAGGGGTGCGCCGGCAGTAATTTCTCCACCTATAGACGTTTCCCTAGTAGTGGTAACTTAATCCTTCGACCATGAGATCATGTTAATCACCTACACCGGATGGATGCTTTGATGACACCAAACACTACTGCGTAAATGGGTTGTTATAAAGGTGGCATTAAGTGTTCGGAAAGTATAGGGTTGAGGCACTTGTATCAATAGTGGGATTTGTCCATCCTAATGACGGATAGATATACTCTGGGCCCTCTCGGTGGAATGATATCCAATTAGCTTGCAAGCATGTGACTGGTTCACAAGGGATATCATATCATGGTACGAGTAAAGAGTACTTATCGGTAACGAGGTTGAACTAGGTATGGAGATACCGACGATCAAACTTCGGATAAGTAAAATATCGCGAGACAAAGGGAATTGTTATTTTATGTAAATGGTTCTTTCGATCACGAAGTCATTGTTGAATATGTGGGAGCTATTATGGATCTCCAGGTCCCGCTATTAGTTATTGATCGGAGAGGAGTCTCAATCATGTCCGCATAGTTCTCGAACCGTAGGGTGACACACTTAAGGTTTGATGTCGTTTTAAGTAGATATGGAATATGGAATGGAGTACGAATGTTGTTCGGAGTCTCGGATGGGATCCAGGACATCACGAGGAGTTCCGAAATGGTCCGGAGAATAAGATTCATATATAGGAAGTCACTTTCCAAGTTTGGAAATGATCCGGTGCATTTATGGAAGGCGCTAGAATATTCTAGAACCTTCCGGAAGAAATCACCATGGAAGGTGGAGTCCCGGAAGGACTCCACCAACCCTAACCAGCCAACCAAGAGGGAAGGTGGAGTCCATGGTGGACTCCACCTCCTTGGCCGGCCAAGGGAGAAGGAAAGGGAGGAATCCCACTTCCCCTAGGTTTCACCCAAAAGGCAGTTTTTGGAGTTGGACTTCAACATGGTTTTGGGGCAACCCTAGGAGGTTCCACCTATATAAAGAGAGGGAGAGGAGAGGGGGCTGCACACATCAATTGAGCCGCACCACCAAGGGCACCCAAGGCCGGCGCCCAAGTGCCCCCTCTCTCCCAAACCCTAGCTACTCCCTCCTCCTTCTTCTCCCGCGGTGCTTACGGCGAAGCGCTGCCGGAGATCTCCACCACCACCGTCACCACGCCGTCGTGCTGGCGGGATTCCAAGGAGGATCTACTACATCTGCTGCCCGCTGGAACGGGGAGAAGGACGTCGTCATCAACATCGTACGTGTGACCGAGTGCGGAGGTGCTGCCCGATTGTGGCACCGTCAAGATCTTCTACGCGCTTTTGAAAGCGGCAAGTGATCGACTACATCCACCACGAGATTTATCTCGTTAACGCTTAGCGATCTTCGAGGGTATGTTGATCTTCACCTCGTTGCTACCATCTACTAGATTAGATCTTGGCTTGTTATTCGTTCTTGCGGTAGGAAAATTTTTGTTTTCTATGCTACGAATCCCTACAGTGGTATCAGAGCCGTGTCTATGCATAGATTGGTTGCACGAGTAGAACACAATGGTTTTGTGGGTGTTGATGCTTTTGTTGTCTCTTGTTATGTGTACTTTGCATCTTGCGGGATGGTGGGATGAAGCGGCCCGGGCTAACTTTACATGACCGCGTTCATGAGACCTGCTCCACGCTTGACATGCAACTTGTATTGCATAAGTGGCTTTGCGGGTGTCTGTCTCTCTCACCATAGTTAAGATTCAATTTACAATTTCAATTGATAACACTTGTATCAATGTTGTGGTTCATGTTCGTAGGTAGATTGGATCTTACTCGAAAACCCTAAACCACGTAAAATATGCAAACCAAATTAGAGGCGTCTAACTTGTTTTTGCAGGGTTTGGTGATGTGATATGGCCATGATGTGATGATGAATATGTATGAGATGATCATTATTGTATTGTGGCAACCGGCAGGAGCCTTATGGTTGTCTTTATATTTCATGTTGTAGTATTATTTCAAAGTAGTTGTAATAGTTGCTACACATGGTGAACAACCATGAAGACGATGCCATTGACCTTGACGCCACGCCGACGATGATGGAGATCATGCCCGTTTATGATGTAGATCATGTCCGTGCTTTGGAGATGAAGATCAAAGGCTCAAAGACAAAATGGCCATATCATATCACATTATGAATTGCATGTGATGTTAATCCTTTTATGCATCTTATATTGCTTAGATCACGACGGTAGCATTATAAGATGATCCCTCTCACTAAAAATCAAGATAATAAAGTGTTTGTCCTTAGTTAGCACCGTTGCTAAGACTCATTGTTTCGAAGCATCACATGATGATCGGTGTGATAGACTCAACGTGTGCATACAACGGGTGCAAGCCAGATTTGCACATGCGGAAACTAGGGTTTGACTTGACGAGCCTAGCATGTACAGACATGGCCTCGGAACACGGCAGACCGAAAGGTTAAGCATGAATCATATAGATGATATGATGAACATGTTGATGTTTGCCATTGAAACTACATCATCTCACGTGATGATCGGACTTGGTGTAGTGGATTTGGTTCGTGTAATCACTAAGACAATGCGAGGGATAGTGTTTTGAGTGGGAGTTCACCTAGTTAATTTAAGAATTAATAGTAAACTCAAATTTATCCTGAACAAAGTCTAAATTGTATTTGAATTAATTTTTTGTAGAATTGGCATCCATTTTCTACTTTGCGCTAGTCTTGTAATTGAGATAGAAATACTGTTAAATCTGACAAGTAACTTTACGGACTGGTACCGTATCGTTAAAGAATCAAGAAATAATTAAGTCCTATTGCAAACTTTTGGTAATCCTCAAATTGCTGATTCGAAAAGCAATGGTTTCAATTAGTATCTAAAATTATCTTGTCTCCATGAAACTTGATGTTCAAATCCGTTTGAAAAGTAAGGAGCTGAAAAGTTTGTTTTCAGAAATAAGCAAGGTGTGAGATATATGTGATATCTAAGACCTTATTACAAGATAATAGAATATTATTTAGTGAGACTACATAAACTCATAAGTTTTATGGGAATGTACGAAGGTTGAAGACGCTAGGCGTCCCGATCCTCCAACTAGTTGGGCACTAACATTATTCGCATATCCATGTAAGCCATAGTAGCTTCATCATGAAGTTGTCATGATTTGATGGGTAAAACTATGACTGAAATTGTTCATCACATTAAAAGTTACTGATAGTGAAATCTGGAACACTTGTCATGTGATGATCAACTTCAAAGTGCGAGCCTCAAGGTTATTGGTATTTGACCAACAAGCCTAGAAGTTATTGATGTTGAAGTGTTTTCAGAAATATGAGGAAGTCGAAAGGGAAACTACAAAAGGATTTTGGCAGAAAGAAAGAAAAGACTAGAAAGTCTAGCTCAGGTGTATATAGATGATATACATATTATGAATGTATTCTTTGATTGGTCACACAATGAAGTTCTTGGGTATTTGTACCATATTGGTTGGTATGAGATGTCATACAACACAACGCAATACAAGAATACAATGGCCTAAGTGACTGATAAGGAATGTGGTAATAATGCACGTCTGGAACAAAATAAAGTGTTATTATGTTCATCGTTGGCATTCTACCTAGCCCTTCAGATTTATAATAAAGAACTTAATAATTGTTATTTTGCTCTGGTCAAATAAAAACAATGAGTTGTTCAAATTATGACCTTACTCCATGTACGATGGATAAGTTATTATAAATCTTAATGGTGAAACACACATGCATAACACTGACGCTAAAATGCCATAAGGCAAATGATTTGAATTCCACTTATTTGTGGAACCGCCATTTAGGTCATGTTAGAAAGGAACGCATGAAGAAACTCCATGCAAATGGATTTTTGGAGTCATTTGATTTTTGAATCGTTTGGCACTTGCAAATCTTTTCTAAAGAAAATGACTGAAATACCGTTCATAGGCGAAGAGTTGAACGGGCAACTAACTTAGTGGAAACATACATGATGATGTATGTGGTTCATTAGGCATAGTTGTGTGCGGAAGATTCTTCTACTTCATGAAAACTTCCAACAATGAATTGAGTGTATATATATGGATATACTTATTCGATGAGGAATAAGTTTGAAACATTTGAATAGATTCAAATAAATTTCAGCATGAAGTGGAAATTATCGTAATAGAAAAGTCAAATATCTATCATTGGATCATGGTGGAAATATTTGAATTACGATTTTTAGCGAACATCTAAGAGAGTTACGAAATTGTTCCACAACTCACGTTTCTCGGAACACCATAGTTATGATGGAGTATTCGAGAGACGTATCCAAACCTTGTTGGATTAATGATGATATAAAATAAAATGATGCCATTATATTTTTGTAGATTATGCTTTAGAGACTACCGCTTTTACACTAAATAGAGCGCCATCATAATCCGTTGAAATGACACCATATGAGTTATGGCATGGGTATAAACCCTAATAGTCCTTTCTTAAATTTTGGTATGCATATCATAAGTAAATGAGTTTACAGCCAAAATCGGATGAATGTCTTTGTTGGTTATCCCAGAGAACAATTTGGGAATTCTTTCCACTATGAAGTCAAAGACAAAAGTGTTTGTCAATGTTACATGCTTATTTCCAAGAAATTGTTTCTAGCGAAGTATTTGAGTGGGAGGACAATGGAACTTGATAAGGTTGATGAACCTGAGCATGATGATGGAAAGCGGCCACGATGATCATGGCTCCCATGTCTACAAAGTATTATAGTCATGGGGATCGAAGTACCTATTGAACCTTGTAGGTATGGTTTACTTTGTGATCAAATAAATGATTTGTGAACAAAGAATTGATTTTGAACAATGATAAACCAACTGCATACAAAGAAGCTATGATGGGCCCTGACTCCGTTAAAATGGCTAGGAGCCATGAAATCCAAGATAGTATCTAAAATCAAGCTTGGAGCTTCGTAAACCTTTTGAAGGAATAAATACTTTTAGAAAGTAAATGGATCTATAAAATTAATAGACTTGGATATAATATCCTTGAAGAAGCTCGACTTGTCAAAAGATTGTTTACGATAAAGTTCAAAGAGTTGACTGCGATAAGATTAGATCTTCAGCAGTGATGTTTATAGTCTATGCGGATTGTTCTAGTAATCGCTACATATTTCTTTTATGAGATATGTTAGTAGGATGGCAAAATACATTTCTTAACAGAAGTGTGTATTAAAGGTGTATACAAGATACAGCTGAGAGTTTTGCTAGTCCATAGAATACTAGAAAGGTATACAAACTTCACTAGATGAAGTAAGTATCACAGAGTTGGAATCTTCACCGGATGAAATAATCAAAGAGTTTTTGATTTCATCAGAAACGATGAAGATGCTTGCATTTGCAAGAAATTAAGTGGGAGCGCTGAGACATATTTATAATACTTTATGTAGATGGCATATCGTTGATTATAAATAATGTAATCATGTACTTGATGTGATTAGAAGATTTTATTGAAAATTAACTTCAATGAAAGGATATGGACTAAAAACATATTTAGCGTCAAGATCTATGAAGATAGATTGAAACGCATAATAAGTTTAAGTCAAAGTACATAGAATGAATATTGAAGTAGTTCAATATAAAAACGTTAAGAAGGTGTTCTTTTCCATGTGGAGGTTTAAACAAGACTTGAGTGTATTTGACACTCAATGAGTAAAAACACATGAGTGATTTTAGATCACAAATAATATGTACACAATCAGATGTCCCATACTCTAAGGTGTTACGAGCATATATCAGAATGATTCATATGATGATCATTGGACAACAGTAAGAATATCCCTGAGTGCTTTGTCAGAGCTGAGGATATATATATAGTTTTATATGGGGTAATGACAAACGAATCGCTGTAAAGTGTTACACCGATATTAGTTTGGTCACATATAAAATAAATTTCAATCTCAATTAGGCTAAATGTGTTCATTAAAAGGTAGCACAATGGTCTAGAAAGAGTCTATGCTAGATTTAGATAAGTTCTAAATATTGTGACGGATTCTACAAACGAAGGCAGAATATCTCATTGTTTTTGACAATGACCAAGGGTGTTTGAGTCAAAGAGTTCTTTGAGAACTTGGTGTAGTTCCGGTAGTGTCAGAACTATGAAACTGTATTGTATGTGACAATATTGGTAACATATTTCAGACCGCGGAATTAAGGTTCCACCAGAAGACCAAACATATAAGATTAATGCCGACTCATTTGAAAAACTGAGTAATGCGTAGAGACGCAAATGAATTGCAAAATACATACGTTTCTGAGTATGTCAGATTCATTGACTGAAACCTCTCCCATAAGCAAACATGATAAGCACCAGAAGGCCAAGGTGTTATATCTTTACAAATGTAAACTAGATTATTGACTCTAGTGCAAGTGGGAGACTGTTGGAGATATGCCCAAGAGGCAATGATAAAAGTGTTTATTGTTATATCTTAGTGTTCATGATAAATATTTACATCCCATGCTATAATTGTATTAACCGGAAACATTAATACTTGTGTGTTTTGTAAACATAAAGAAGTCCCTAGTAAGCCTCTTGTTAAACTAGCTTGTTGATTAATAGATGATCATGGTTTCCTGATCATGAACATTGGATGTTATTAATAACAAGATCATATCATTAGGTGAATGATGTGATGGACATACACCCATAGTAAGCGTAGCATATGATCAAGTCATTAAGTTCGTTGTGCTTCAAGCTTTAATATGCATAGTAACTTAATCCTTCGACCATGAGATCATGTTAATCACCTACACCGGATGGATGCTTTGATGACACCAAACACTACTGCGTAAATGGGTTGTTATAAAGGTGGCATTAAGTGTTCGGAAAGTATAGGGTTGAGGCACTTGTATCAATAGTGGGATTTGTCCATCCTAATGACGGATAGATATACTCTGGGCCCTCTCGGTGGAATGATATCCAATTAGCTTGCAAGCATGTGACTGGTTCACAAGGGATATCATATCACGGTACGAGTAAAGAGTACTTATCGGTAACGAGGTTGAACTAGGTATGGAGATACCGACGATCAAACTTTGGATAAGTAAAATATCGCGAGACAAAGGGAATTGTTATTTTATGTAAATGGTTCTTTCGATCACGAAGTCATTGTTGAATATGTGGGAGCTATTATGGATCTCCAGGTCCCGCTATTAGTTATTGATCGGAGAGGAGTCTCAATCATGTCCGCATAGTTCTCGAACCGTAGGGTGACACACTTAAGGTTTGATGTCGTTTTAAGTAGATATGGAATATGGAATGGAGTACGAATGTTGTTCGGAGTCTCGGATGGGATCCAGGACGTCACGAGGAGTTCCGGAATGGTCCGGAGAATAAGATTCATATATAGGAAGTCACTTTCCAAGTTTGGAAATGATCCGGTGCATTTATGGAAGGCGCTAGAATATTCTAGAACCTTCCGGAAGAAATCACCATGGAAGGTGGAGTCCCGGAAGGAATCCACCAACCCTAACCAGCCAACCAAGAGGGAAGGTGGAGTCCATGGTGGACTCCACCTCCTTGGCCGGCCAAGGGAGAAGGAAAGGGAGGAATCCCACTTCCCCTAGGTTTCACCCAAAAGGCAGTTTTTGGAGTTGGACTTCAACATGGTTTTGGGGCAACCCTAGGAGGTTCCACCTATATAAAGAGAGGGAGAGGAGAGGGGGCTGCACACATCAGTTGAGCCGCACCACCAAGGGCACCCAAGGCCAGCGCCCAAGTGCCCCCTCTCTCCCAAACCCTAGCTACTCCCTCCTCCTTCTTCTCCCGCGGTGCTTACGGCGAAGCGCTGCCGGAGATCTCCACCACCACCGTCACCATGCCGTCGTGCTGGCGGGATTCCGAGGAGGATCTACTACATCCGCTGCTCGCTGGAATGGGGAGAAGGACGTCGTCATCAACATCATACGTGTGACCGAATGCGGAGGTGCTGCCCGATTGTGGCACCGTCAAGATCTTCTACGCGCTTTTGAAAGCGGCAAGTGATCGACTACATCCACCACGAGATTTATCTCGTTAACGCTTAGCGATCTTCGAGGGTATGTTGATCTTCACCTCGTTGCTACCATCTACTAGATTAGTTCTTGGCTTGTTATTCGTTCTTGCGGTAGGAAATTTTTTGTTTTCTATGCTACGAATCCCTACAGGTCAATGGGTCCAATGCACTAGGAACCACACCAAGCTCAGTAATGAACCTCTTCATCCATATTGCTTCCGATTAAGCCTCCGAAGCCGCTATGTATTCAGATTCAGTTGAAGATTTAACCACCACGCTCTGCTTGGCACTCATCCAGCTTACTGCAGCACCATTCAATATAAACACGTACCCAGATTGAGACTTAGAGTCATCTAGATTAGTGTTCCAACTAGCATCAGTGTAACTGGTTACAGCGAGCTCTTGGTCACCTCCATAACAAAGAAACATATCCTTAGTCCTTTTCAAGTACTTCAGGATATTCTTGATCGATGTCCAGTGTTCCATTCCTGGATCACTCTGATATCTGCTGGTCAAACTAACAGCATGTGTGATATCCGGTCTAGTACACAGCATGGCATACATGATGAGCCTACTGCCGAGGCATAGGGGATCTTGTTCATCCTCTCTCTTTCTTCTGCCGTAGCCGGACCTTCAGTTTTACTCAAGACCTTACCTGGCAACATAGGCAAGAACCCTTTCTTGCTTTCATCCATTCTAAACTTCTTTAGAATCTTGTCCAGGTATGTACTCTGTGAAAGCCCTATTGGGCGTCTTAATCTATCTCTATAAATCATGATGCCTAAAATATATGCTGCTTCTCCAAGGTCTTTCATTGAAAAACACTTATTCAAATAATCTTTAACACTGCTTAGAAGTTCTACATCATTCCCAATCAATAATATGTCATCTACATATAATATTAGGAATGCTACAGATCTCCCACTCACTTTCTTGTAAATACACGCCTCACCATGAGTCTGTATAAACCCGAAGTCTTTGATCACCTTATCAAAACATCGGTTCCAACTCCGGGATGCTTGCTTCAGTCCATAAATGGAACGTTGAAGTTTGCATACCTTGTCAGCATTTTTAGGATCAACAAAACCTTTGGGTTGTTCCATATACAACTCTTCCTCGATGTCACCATTGAGGAACGCCGTTTTGACATCCATCTGCCAAATCTCATAATCGAAAAATGTAGCGATTGCTAACAAAATCCTCACAGACTTTAGCTTCGCTACAGGTGAGAAAGTCTCATCGTAGTCAACTCCTTGAATTTGTCGGAACCCCTCCGCGACAAGTCAAGCTTTATAGACAGTAATATTACCATCAGCATCTGTTTTTCTTTTGAAGATCCATTTATTCTCGATAGCCTTGCGGCTATCAGGTAAGTCTAACAAAGTCCATACTTGGTTATCATACATGGATCCTATTTCGGATTTCATGGCCTCTTGCCATTTGTTGGAATCTGGGCTCATCATTGCTTACTCATACGTTGCAGGGTCTTCATCATTGTTATCCACAATCATGACATTAAGACAGGGGTCATACCAATCAGGAGTGGTACGAGCCCTCGTCGATCTGCGAGGTTCAGTAGCTTCTTCGTTCGAAGTTTCATGATCATCATCATTCGCTTCCTCTCTTATCGGTGCAGGCTACACAGGAACATCTTCCGGCGCTGCGCTACTCTGATCTCCGAGAAAAGGTTCAATAACCTCGTCGAGTTCTACTTTCCTTCCAATCACTTCTTTCGTGAGAAACTCCTTCTCAAGAAAGGATCCGTTCTTGGCAACGAAGACTTTGCCTTCAGATCTGTGATAGAAGGTATGTCGTCGTGGTGAACAGACAGATGCCATGGGATGGCTTGAGTTGGGGCCGAATGTGCGCTAGAGGATTCGGGGGAGGGTTTTGGTAAAGTAGGGATGGATTCCGGATGCTTTCCTCAAGAACTTGGCCTAGGCCAGAGGTAGAAGAAGAAGAACACATGAACTATTTCCCCTTCAGATCTTTCTATTCCTTGATCACAAGAGGTTACAGGTTTCTGGATACACGTAACACCTTACAGCTTACAAGATACAGCTTACCCGTACAAGGGGGTGATCCCTCTCCTTATATAGGGGAGAGGGTGGCTTACAGGGGAAGAAACCCTAGGAAACCCTAATGGCATCTTTGACTGGACAAACTACTTTACAAAGCCACTTTGGCTACCGGTGACGCCGGTATGTCTTTAATCAGGAGCGGTGACATCCCCAGGTACCTTTTACGTCATCATCTGCTTTAGACGTCAGGGCTTCGTTTAAAGCTGAAGTGCTTCGCTCATCCTTGTCCTCTAGCTCTCGAGAGAATCTTTGACCAGCCTTGCCGACGTGCTACAGTGTAGCCTGTACCGGTTCTCCGGTACCTTCTTAGCCGGTTCCGGTATACCCCTCCTGGGATACCGGCATGATTCACTTTGCATAGAACCAATTCTTGTTATCCGGAATAACTTTTAAACCGGTACTTTGATGGCTCAAACCATCCGGTTTGGCATGCCTTTGGTATACCGGGGGTCATCCCCCCAACATTAGTCCCCGAAGCTGGTATAGTCCGGTGGATCCTATCCAACGGACCATGCCAGGTTCCCATACATTTAAGATACCGGTTTAAACCTTCCGGTGACCAGTTCAAACCTTCCGGTAACCAGTTCAAACCTTCCGGTAACCAGTTCAAACCTTCCGGCATCCTTGCCGAACTTATGTTAACACCAAACCTTTCTGATATGTTTGTCATTAAGACCTTCCTCGACGAAGTCGAGAATATCTCGGGTACAGTGCCTGTCAGTGACATGCGCACTGTGCCTGGCGCAACAGTGTCAGGGGTCACTTCCCTTCGACTTCTGCGCCAGCACTTATGGCGCCACACCGAATCCTCGCTGCCGTTCCGGATCCGTGTGGCCTCCCTGTGGTTTTCTGTTTTCCGCGCGTGTACCATCGCGCCACGTGGCGGCCCACGAGGTGAACCGTCGTGGCCCAGCGGTTGCCGGCCCACGACATCTTCTCTCTATTTAAGGGGGCGGTGGTTCCACATCGTCTCCTTCCCCGCATTCGCAACTCCCAGAGCACTTCGAGTCTTTGCCCTCTGCGCTCCTCTCGCCGCCGGTCGCCGCCTGAGCTCCTCTCTCCGACGAACCTCGCGAAGACGTCCCGCGGAGCTCTACCCCGCAGAGACTCACCGTAGCTTCGCCGTTTTCACCTAGAGCACCGTCCCGGCAACTCCTTCCTCTTCCTCATCTCCGTTCATCTTCGCCGCATCTCCGGCGATTGTCGTCCTCAACGTCCTCCGCCTCAGGTTAGCCTCAACGCCTCTACGCTCTCTTCCTTTTGCCTTCCAGTTCTTGCGCCGATAGGGTATTTATCTCTTCTTTTCTTTCGTTTTTTCTCTTACTCGTAGATCTTCGCGAGTGGGTAGATCCGGGGAAACCTGTTTGTAGGTAGACTTGAGCTTCTTTTGACCGGTATGTCTTCCGAAGCATATCTTTCCGACTCTGCTCCCGAGGCCGGAACCGGAAGGGGTCAGGAGGCCAGCAGCTCCAGCCAAGCTTCCGGTGCGAACTTGGCGGCGATCACCCGCGGAGCCTGGAAAGGCTCCGACGTAAAGCAGCCAGAAATCGACTGGCTGTACCGCTCCCGGAGGATACCGGCAGAAGTATCTTGCCGGATTCCGCGCGGCGAGGTGGAACCCGTGCCTGAACCCGGAGAGTATGTAGTTTTCTCTGCTCATTTTGAGCGTGGTTTTGGCCTTCCGGCCTCTAATTTCTTCCGGGAGTTCCTCGATTTCTACAAACTCCAACCCCATCACCTTCCTGGCAATGCCATTTTTTATCTTTCTTGCTTTGTTTCTTTCATGGAGGCCTACATAGGTCTCCTTCCTACAAAAGAAGCTTTCGCTCGCTTCTTCAGCCTTCGGATCAACTCGGTCCAAGGCAAGAACATCCCAATCCTAAGCCTCCGGTTCAGTGTGGCTCTTGCATCATCAGCGCGCGCCAGGGGAGCCCCTTTTTCAAATTCTCCGGTCTGGAGTCATGCCGGGCATGGCAACAGACCTTCTTCTACGTGAAGAACAAGGGCGCCGCTGATTTCATCAACCTGCCGGCTTACCTCCCGGGGACGCCATCGAAGGCCAACTGGATGTTCAATCCGGGGAATAACCATATCGAAACAAACCGGATTGTTCGATTCCTAGAGAAGCTCAAGAAGGACACGGACACCTGTTCCGATGATACCATCCGCGCGTTCATCTCCCGCCGGGTGCTCCCTCTCCAGCGCCGGGCTCACAAGATGAGCCAGATGTGCGGCCGCCGTGATCCGACCAAGATCACCAGCTGCCAATTAAGCAAAGAGGACGTAGTCCTCAAGGCTAGGCAAATTTGCCAAACCGACATGCCGATGGACTGGGAGTGGGGCTTCCTTCCCCTCTGCTCCCTGAATCCCCCAACTGCTGAAGTAAGAACTGAGCAATCCGGATTGTTGTTCCGGTATCCTTTAACGTGTTGCTAACCATCTTTCTTTTCTTTCTTCAGGCCTGCGAGCGCTTTCCTCGCATTGCTGCGGAGGCACTACAAGGCCCTATCCGCAAGCGTGCCTTGGACAAGGAGGACCCGGTTCCTTACGTGGTCGGGAACAAGCACAAGATGGGCAGGACCCATACTTCACGCCCCGGTAACTTTTTAGCCGCAGCTTCCGGTTCCGATGATGAGATCACTGTTCTCGAGGTATTTTGTTCTTTCGCTACCTTATACACTGTCTTTCTGCAGATCTCCCCTCAGCCAGCGCCAACCCACCGGTTGTGGAGCATGTCTCCCCGCTGGAGGCAGAGGTTGGCCCGGAGTTCCTGGAGAGACTTTCCTCCCGGGGCCAGAAGAAGAAAGCGCCGGCACCCGAAGCCGGTACGAGCGCTGCTCCTCCTGCCAAACGCTCCCGGAAGGAAGTTGTTGGCGGGAAACAGGTCACCGCCAAGCATTACCGGAAGCGGGAAATGCCGGTTACTTCCGGGTAAGTTCCCGTCTCCACTCTCCTTTTGTTTCATGATTTTCTTTTTCCGGAAGCTTTTTCTGAACCTCCTTTTTTCTTTATCTTTTCAGCCCTGCGCTCAAGATTTTCAAGAGCGCCACCGGCATGAGGCCGGAAGGCTCTGAGGATGCCGCCAAGGCCTCATCTCCTCCTCAACCAAGTCCGGTACCATCTGGTGCCGGAAAATCTCCAGCCTCCCCCCGGGGAGGCAACACAAGTGCGGGGTGCGCGGCCCCGGAAACTTCTCATCACCGCGCGGAGGAGGACTTCCTTTCCCCTCCAGAAGCCCAAGACACCGGCGCCAGCAACATCGGTGCCGGCACAGAAGATGCCGGGAGGGCGGAACCTCTGGTTCCTCCCGCCCCGAAGAAGAAGAAGACATCTGCTTCCTCCCCCTCCAAGTCCGTGCCGGACTCTTCCGCGCCGGCAAGCTCTTCTCCGGCAAAGGATGCACCGGATGCTCCTGCGCCGTCCCGAGGCACATCAACGCCTCCACCAGCTGCCCCTACCGGCAAGCCTGCCGCCGCCAAGTCTACACCTGCGGAGGGCGCTCAGCTTCCCGCGCAAGATCCTGCCGCGGCGGTCACTACTGCTAGCTCTCCCTCTTCCGGCTCGCGGTCCCTCGTACTGCATGCCAGCCGCGCCGCCCTTGTGGCCGGAGAAATGGCTTCAGCTCAGCTGGGCCGGATCACCGAGCTCACCCGCGGAGGAGCCGACCTGGGCCATCTCGCCGATTATGCTGAAAAGTGGAATCGAGCGGATCTGTCCCTAGCGACGCTCGGCCTGGGGAAGGACAAGCTGCCGGTGATTGATTCCACCGGCCCCCGGAGCACTGGGCAGCATTTTGGCCGGCTGCGGTGCGGGGTCAAAGAATTTGATACCGCGTGGCACGACGCCAACACCAACGTGGTGGTAAGCTGCACAAACTTCATAATTCTTTAAATCTATGCCGGTTCTTACTCTTTCAAGATTATATATATATTCCCAGTCCCCGAGTTTCGGGTTGAGAGCGCAGCTCTTAGCGCGAAACTTTGTTAGAAACACAAGAAACCGGCATAGCCAGTCCCCGGATTCCGGGTTGAGAGCGCAGTTCTTAGCGCGTAACTTTCTGTCAATACGGCATCTTCTTACCGGAACCTTTTCATCTTGAACAGAGCACGCTGGATACCCGGAAGCACCTCTTCGAGGAGCTTCTGTGGAAGCACCGGGAGCTTTCTGAGGCCCATAGCAAATGCCAAGGTTAGTTTTTTTTTTTTTTTTGCCTCCGGCTTCTTTTTACCGGTTGCTTCTTCCTTTAAGTACTTATAAACTCTTTGCACGCCAGCTGTTCCGGAAGCCACCGTCAAGGACCTCACCGACCAGCTCGCCACGCTCAAAGGTATCATTTCCTTTCCGGTTGGTTTCCGTCTTTCTAACCTACCGGTTATCTTTCTGTTAACACTTTGCCCCCGGATTGCAGCTGAAAAGGAGCAGCTTGCCAAGGAGCACCAACAAGCTCTGGATGCTCAGAGGACTCGCTTCTCCGAGCTGAAGGATAAGCTTATGGAGGCTGAACTCTGCCACTCGCAGGAGCTCAAGGAGGCCCAGGCTGCTGCTGAAACTAAGTTGGATGACTCCTTGAAGGAGTACGCCCACAACAGCGAGGTGCTGCGGATAGAGCTGGAGGAGCAGAGCAAAGCGCGGAAGGCGGCAGAAGACCGGATCGCCATCCTCACCACGGATCAGGCTGAATATGACCGGTTGGTCATTCAGGCCGATACACTGGCCCTCCGTAAGTCTCTTTTCTTCTTTTTGCTTAAAAGCTTGCACTTTCCGGCAGTATGTCCTTATACCGGTTCCTTTTTTCTTCTTTTTCTTTCCTTGCAGAGCTCTTCCCGGAGTCCCAGCCCTTTGCGCAAAAGAGGGTGATGGAGCGCAGGGTTGAGCAGGCTCTCAGCAATCCGAATGCGCCCTGGGACCCCTATGATCATCTTGTGGCGTTGGCCACCCGGATCTCCCACATGAGGGCTGTGGACCGGCACCTGGTTGAGCTGCCTGAGAGGGCCATAGAAATTTTCAAGGTGCTGTGGCCTGGGGAAGCTGTTCTGGTGAACCTGACGCTCCTCTCTGACCGCTTGAGGGATGTCGGAAGAAGGTTCCGGGAGTGGAAGTGCTCAGCGGCCCGTGCCGGAGCGGATGCGGTGCTACGCATCGCCTGCTCTTGGTACGAAGATTTGGATCTGGATGCTTTCCACAGCCTTCGCGGCGATGCGCCCACAGATAATGATCCGGTCTTGACCGCCAAGCGCGAGGACCGCGCCTACCGGATTGCGGAGTTCGCCCACACGCGCACCTTCATCCCTCCTCCTCCCTGCGTCAGAGACGAAATCTCCGACGACGAGGAAGAAGACGTTGAGGACGAGGAGGATGAGGAAACCGCAGAAGGCAATGCCCCTCCGGAACAAGGCGATGCTCCTCCGGAAGCTCCTGAAGCCAGCGCGCAGCCTCCGGTTGCTTGAACGTATTCATTGTGTGTCACCCCTGTTGTCTCAAAACAATGCTCATTAAATTCTACCCCGGTATGCCGGGGTTCACGATGTAAGATAATACTCTGCCGCTCTTTTGGCTGTGCTACAACATTTTATGCCGGTAAGCTATACCGGTAATCTATCAAGTTTAAGTTTGTATGCTATCTTAGCATTTTACTCATCGTTTGCTTTTATCTTGCACTGTGAAGATTCCGGAATTGTTTCGGCATTCAATCCGATGCACACTTGGTTCTTTTACCTTGGCTCTGCCTACCTCTCTGGGTTTTTTGGCGTATGAGTTCCAAAGTTCTTTTGCCAAGCAAGCACTTTCTTGAACTTAGAAATAACTCGAAATTTTGCACAAAAAACCGGTATAACCGGGGTTAGTTAAATTTTTCCGGATTGTTCGTTCCCACTCCCTCTTTTCGTGGTTCACATGTTTAATTCCTACCGGTTTATCTTGCTTGCCATGAAGCCGGGTTGTGGACAGCAGCAGAGTCGAAGACTCCGGTAAGTTTAACACGTTACTAAACCGGAAAGAAAAAACGTTCACTAAGCAACCGGTAAACTGAAAAAATAAACATATTACATGCAATTTCGATAGGAGTAGTCCCCGAGATTCATTCGAGGTTCTGGCATCTTTTATTCATAGCAAATAAGGTACAAAAAAGAACTTCTTACAGCACATCTTCAGGAATAGAAAGGACGCAGCAAAGCTATGTTCCATGGGCGCTTGGTCTCCTCTCCTGACCTGTCCACCTTTCCCTTCTTCGATTCCTGTGCATCGATCAAGTAGTATGCATCATTGTGTAGAGCCTTGCTCACAATGAAAGGTCCTTCCCACGGAGGTGAGAGTTTGTGGCGCCCCTCAGTGCGCTGCACTAAGCGTAGCACCAGGTCTCCCTCCCGGAACACTCTCGGATTAACCTTCCGGCTATGATAGCGCCTGAGGTTCTATTGGTATATGGCTGTTCTTGCCAGAGCCAGCTCCCTTGCTTCTTCTGTAGGATAACGTTGCATAGAAAACAAAAATTTTCCTACGGCGAACATGCAATCCAAGCCAAGATGCAATCTAGAAGACGGTAGCAACGAGGGGGTATCGAGTCTCACCCTTGAAGAGATTCCAAAGCCTACAAGATGAGGCTCTTGTTGCTGCGGTAGACGATCACTTGCCGCTTGCAAAAGCGCGTAGAAGATCTTGATCACGATCGGTTCTGGCGCCACGAACGGGCAGCACCTCCGTACTCGGTCACACGTTCGGTTGTTGATGAAGACGACGTCCACCTCCCCGTTCCAGCGGGCAGCGGAAGTAGTAGCTCCTCTTGAATCCGACAGCACGACGGCGTGGTGTCGGTGGCGGTGTAGAAGTCCGGCGGAGCTTCGCTAAGCTACGCGGGAAATATGAAGTGGAGGAGCAAAGCTAGGGTTTGGGAGGGGGTGGCCGGCCACTCAAGGGGGGGCGGCCAAGCTATGGTCTTGGGGTGGCCGGCCCCCTCCCTTGGCCCCTCATTATATAGGTGGATCCCAAGTGTTGGTGTCCAAGTCTTCGAATAAGACCCGAAACCAAAACCTTCCATAGGAGGGGGCAAACCTAGCCCAACTAGGACTCCCACCCAAAGGTGGGATTCCCACCTCCCATGTGGGGGGTGGCCGGCCCCCTATGGTGGAGTCCACTTGGGACTCCACCCCCACTAGGGCTGGCCGGCCATGGAGGTGGAGTCCCTTGTGGACTCCACCTTCCTTGGTGGTTTCTTCCGGACTTTTCTAGAACCTTCTAGAACCTTCCATAGAACCTTCCGCGACATTTTATTAAACATAAAATGACATCCTATATATGAATCTTATTCTCCTGACCATTTCGGAACTCCTCGTGATGTCCGGGATCTCAACCGGGACTCAGAACAAATATTCGAACTCCATTCCATAATTCAAGAACTACCATTTCAACATCCAACTTTAAGTGTGTCACCCTACGGTTCGAGAACTATGCGGACATGGTTGAGTACTCACTCCGACCAATAACCAATAGCGGGATCTGGAGATCCATAATGGCTCCCACATATTTAACGATGACTTTAGTGATCGAATGAACCATACACATATATTACCAATTCCCTTTGTCTCGCGATATTTTACTTGTCCGAGGTTTGATCTTCGGTATCACTCTATACCTTGTTAAACCTCGTCTCATGACAAGTACTCTTTACTCGTACTGTGGTATGTGGTCTCTTATGAACTCATTCATATGCTTGCAAGACATTAGACGACATTCCACCGAGAGGGCCCAGAGTATATCTATCCGTCATCGCGATGGACAAATCCCACTTTGTTGATCCATATGCCTCAACTCATACTTTCCGGATACTTAATCCCACCTTTATAGCCACCCATTTACGCAGTGGTGTTTGGTGTAATCAAAGTACCTTTCCGGTATAAGTGATTTACATGATCTCATGGTCATAAGGACTAGGTAACTATGTATCGAAAGCTTATAGCAAATAACTTAATGACGAGATCTTATGCTACGCTTAATTGGGTGTGTCCATTATATCATTCATACAATGACATAACCTTGTTATTAATAACATCCAATGTTCATGATTATGAAACTAATCATCCATTAATCAACAAGCTAGTTTAAGAGGCATACTAGGGACTTCTTGTTTGTCTACATATCACACATGTACTAATGTTTCGGTTAATACAATTCTAGCATGATATATAAACATTTATCATAAACATAAAGATATAAATAATAACCACTTTATTATTGCCTCTAGGGCATATCTCCTTCAGTCTCCAACTTGCTCGAGAGTCAATAATCTAGATTACATTGTAATATACCTAACACCCATGGCATTACGGTGTTGGTCATGCTTTGCCCTAGGGAGAGCTTTAGTCAACGGATCTGCTACATTCAGATCGGTGTGTACTTTGCAAATCTTTACTTCTCCATCTTCGATGTACTCGCGAATCGAGTGGTAACGCAGCTTGATATGCTTCAGCCTCTTGTGTGACCTTGGCTCTTGTGCATTGGCGATGGCACCCATGTTATCACGGTAAATGATTAATGGGTCCAATGCACTAGGAACCACACCGAGCTCTACAATGAACCTCTTCATCCATACCGCTTCGATGAAGCCTCTGAAGCCGCTATGTACTCTGATTCTGTTGAAGACTTCGCCACCGTGCCTTTGCTTCGAGCTTGCCCAGCTTGCTGCGGCACCATTCAATATAAACACGTACCCAGATTGTGACTTACAGTCATCGGGATCGGTGTTCCAACTTGCATCGGTGTAACCGTTTACAACGAGCTCTTGGTCACCTCCATAACAAAGAAACATATCCTTAGTTCTTTTCAAGTACTTCGGGATATTCTTGACCGCTATCCGGTGTTCCATTCCTGGATCACTTTGATATCTGCTAGTCAAACTAACGGCATGTGCTATATCCGGTCTAGTACATAGCATGGCATACATGATAGATCCTCTTTGCCGAGGCATAGGGGATGTTACACATCCTTTCTCTTTCTTCTGCCGTAGCCGGTCCTTGAGTTTTACTCAATACCTTGCTGGTAACATAGGTAAGAACCCTTTCTTACTTTCGTCCATTCTAAACTTCTTTAGAATCTTGTCCGGATATGTACTCTGTGATAGCCCTATTAGGCGTCTTGATCTATCTCTATAAATCTTGATGCCTAATATATACGATGCTTCACCAAGGTCTTTCATTGAAAAACTATTATTCAAATAACCCTTAACAACTTTGCTTAATAGTTCTATATCATTTCCGATCAATAATATGTCATCTACATATAATATCGGGAATGCTACGAGCTCCCACTCACTTTCTTGTAAATACAGGCCTCTCCATGACCTTTGTATAAACCCGAAGTCTTTGATCACCTTATCAAAGCGTCGGTTCCAACTTCTTGATGCTTGCTTGAGTCCATAGATTGAACGCTGAAGTTTGCATACTTTGTCAGCATTTTTAGGATCGACAAAACCTTTGGGTTGTACCATATACAACTCTTCCTCAATATCTCCATTAAGGAACGCCGTTTTGACATCCATCTGCCAAATCTCATAATCGAAAAATGCAGCTATTGCTAACAAAATCCTCACATGATTTTAGCTTCGCTACGGTGAGAAAGTCTCATCGTAGTCAACTCCTTGAATTTGTCGGAAACCCTTTGCGACAAGTCGAGCTTTATAGACGATAATATTACCATCGGCATCTGTTTTTCTCTTGAAGATCCATTTATTCTCGACAGCGTTTCGGCTATCTGGTAAGTCTCCCACAGTCCAGACTTTGTTATCATACATGGATCCCATTTCGGATTTCATGGCTTCTTGCCATTTGTTGGAATACGGGCTCATCATCGCTTCTTCATACGTCGCAGGGGTCCTCATCATTGTTATCTACAATCATGACATTTAGACAAGGATCATACCAATCAGGAGTGGCACGTTCCCTTGTCGATCTGCGAGGTTCAGTAGTTTCCTCGTTCGAAGTTTCATGATCATTATCATTAGCTTCCTCTTGTTGCCGGTGTAGGCGATGCAGGTACAACCACGATGCTTGCGCTACTCGATCAACGAGTATAGATTCATCAATCTCATCGAGTTCTACTTTTCTTCCAGTCACTTCTTTAGTGAGAAATTCTTTCTCAAGAAAGGTTCCGTTCTTAGCAACAAAGATTTTGCCTTCGGATTTGTGATAGAAAGTGTACCCTATAGTTTCCTTAGGGTATCCTATGAAGACGCATTTCTCCGCTTTGGGTTCTAGCTTGTCCGGTTGTAACTTCTTTACATAGGCTTAGCAACCCCAAACTTTCAGGAATGACAGCTTAGGTTTCTTATTAAACCATAATTCATACGGTGTCGTTTCTACGGATTTTGATGGTGCTCTATTTAAAGTGAATGCGGCTGTCTCTAATGCATAACTCCAAAATGATAACGGCAAATTAGTAAGAGACATCATACTACGAACCATATCTAAGAGAGTTCGATTACGACGTTCGGACACACCGTTTCGTTGAGGTGTTCCCGGCGGTGTCAATTGTGAAAGTATTCCGCATTTCTTTAAATGCATGCCAAACTCATAACTCAGATATTCACCTCCACGATCAGATCGTAGAAATTTGATCTTCTTGTTACGTTGATTTTCTACTTCACTTTGAAATTCCTTAAACTTCTCGAAAGTTTCGGATTTATGTTTCATGAAATAGATATACCCATATCTACTCAGATCATCTGTGAAGGTTAGAACATAACGATAACCACCGCGCGATGCTACGCTCATTGGTCCACATACATACGTATGTATGATTTCCAATAAGTCGGTAGCTCGCTCCATCCTCTGAGAAAATGGAGTCTTTGTCATTTTACCCATTAGACATGCTTCGCATCTATCAAGTGACTCAAAGTCAAGTGATTCAAGTAATCCATCGAGTATGGAGTTTCTTCATGCGTTTCACTCCAATATGACCAAGGCAGCCGAGTGCCACATATAAGTAGAATTATCATTAAGTTTAATTCGCTTAGCATCAATGTTATGTATATGCGTATCACTACTATCGAGATCTAATAGAAATAAGCCATTCTTTTGTGGTGCTCGACCATAAAAGATATTATTCATAAAAATAGAACAACCATTATTCTCAGACTTGAATGAATAACCGTCTTGCATTAAACAAGATCCAGATATAATGTTCATGCTCAACGCAGGTACATAATAGCAATTATTTAGGCTTAAAACTAATCCCGAAGGTAGATGTAGAGGAAGTGTGCGATTGCGATCACATTGACCTTGGATCCGTTTCCAACGCGCATCGTCACTTCATCTTTCAGCGGTTGTCGTTTATTCTTTAGTTCCTGTTTGAGTTACAAATATGAGCAACCGAACCGGTATCAAATACCAGGTACTAGAACGAGAACCAGTGAAATGAACATCTATAACATGTATATCAAATATACCTTCTTTCTTCTTCTTGACAAGGCCGCTCTTGAGATCAGCCGGATACTTGGAGCAATTACGCTTCCGGTGTCCCTTCTCCTTGCGATAATAGCACTCAGCATCGGGCTTAGGGCCGTTCTTAGGTTTCATAGGAGGCGTGGCAGCTTTCTTGCCACCCTTCTTGAATTTTCCCTTAGACTTGCCCTGTTTCTTGAAACTGGTGGTCTTGTTGACCATCAACACTTGGTGCTCTTTCTTGATCTCAATCTCAGCAGCTTTTAGCATGCCAAAAAGTTCGAGGTAACTCCTTGTTCATGTTCTGCATATTGTAGTTCATCACAAAGTTCTTGTAACTTGGTGGCGGTGATTGAAGGACACGATTAATCCCGATCTGTTAGGAATCACTATTCCCAAGTCACGAGTTTCTTCGCATGCCCGGTCATGGCGAGCATGTGCTCACTAACGGAGCTGCCTTCTTCCATCATACAATTTGAAGAAATGTTTCGATGCTTCATAGCATTCAACAGCCGCAAGAGTCTCGAATATAGAATTCAGCTCAATAATCAACTCATGAGGATCATGGTGAAAAAAACGTTTATGAAGATAGGATTCCAGACTGCACAGGATGGAACACTGAAATTGAGAGTACCGAGTTTTCAGTCGCGTAAACAGCTTTTACTTCATCGGATTCATCTTCTGCGGGAGGGTCACCTAGCGATGCATCAAGCACAAATTGCAGATTTCCGCCGAGAGAGGAAGATCCTCACATGACGGAACCGGTCGGTGAAGTTGCTACCGTTGCTCTTAAGTTTCTCTTTCTCTAGGAACTGATTAAAATTGATTGGGGACGCCATCTCTACAACATATATTTGCAATAGTTTAGACTAAGTTTATGACAAATTGAGTTCAAATTTTAATTCAACATAATTAAAAACCTAAGTGAACTCCCACTCAAAACAATATCCCTCGCATTGTCTTAGTGATCACACGAACCAAATCCACCGCACCTAAACCCGATCATCACGAGAAAAGGTGTGATTTCAATGGCGAACACTCAAAGTGTTCATCATATCAACCATATGATTCATGCTCTACCTTTCGGTATCACGTGTTCGAGACCATGTACGTACATGCTAGGCTCGTCAAGGCCACCTTAGTATCCGCATGTGCAAAACTGTCTTGCACCCGTTATATGTACTTATTGAATCTATCACACCCGATCATCACGAGGTGCTTCGAAACGACAAGACTTGGCAACGGTGCTACTAAGGATGAACACTTTATTATCTTGAGATTTTAGTGAGGGATCATCTTATAATGCTACCGTCGCGATCTAAGCAAAATAAGATGCATAAAAAGGATTAACATCACATGCAGTTCATATGTGATATGATATGGCCCTTTTGTTCTTGCGCCTTTGATCTTCATCTCCAAAGCACGGATATGATCTCCATCATCTTCGGGCATGATCTCCATCATCGTCGGCGTAGCGTCAAGGTCAATGGCCAAGGTCAATGGCGCCGTCTTCATGATTGTCCTCCATGTAGCAACTATTACAACTACTTTGAAATACTACTCAACATGAAATTTAAAGACAACCATAAGGCTCCTGCCGGTTGCCACAATACAATATTGTTCTTCTCATACATTTTCTTCATCACATTTTGGCCATATCACATCACAAAACCCTGCAAAAACAAGTTAGACGTCTCTAATTTGGTTTGCATATTTTACGTGGTTTAGGGTTTTCGAGAGATCTAATCTACCTACGAACATGAACCACAACGTTGATACTAATGTTTTCAATAGAAGAGTAAATTGAATCTTTACTATAGTAGGAGAGACAGACACCCGCAAAGCCTCTTATGCAATACAAGTTGCATGTCGAACGAGGAACAAGTCTCATGAACGCGGTCATGTAAAGTTAGTCCGAGCCGCTTCATCCCACTATGCCATAAAGATGCAAAGTACTCAAACTAAAGATAACAAGAGCATCAACGCCCACAAACCATTGTGTTCTACTCGTGCAACCATCTATGCATAGACACGGCTCTGATACCACTGTAGGATAACGTTGCATAGAAAACAAAAATTTTCCTACGGCGAACATGCAATCCAAGCCAAGATGCAATCTAGAAGACGGTAGCAACGAGGGGGTATCGAGTCTCACCCTTGAAGAGATTCCAAAGCCTACAAGATGAGGCTCTTGTTGCTGCGGTAGACGATCACTTGCCGCTTGCAAAAGCGCGTAGAAGATCTTGATCACGATCGGTTCCGGCGCCACGAACGGGCAGCACCTCCGTACTCGGTCACACGTTCGGTTGTTGATGAAGACGACGTCCACCTCCCGTTCCAGCGGGCAGCGGAAGTAGTAGCTCCTCTTGAATCCGACAGCACGACGGCGTGGTGTCGGTGGCGGTGTAGAAGTCCGGCGGAGCTTCGCTAAGCTACGCGGGAAATATGAAGTGGAGGAGCAAAGCTAGGGTTTGGGAGGGGGTGGCCGGCCACTCAAGGGGGGGCGGCCAAGCTATGGTCTTGGGGTGGCCGGCCCCCTCCCTTGGCCCCTCATTATATAGGTGGATCCCAAGTGTTGGTGTCCAAGTCTTCGAATAAGACCCGAAACCAAAACCTTCCATAGGAGGGGGCAAACCTAGCCCAACTAGGACTCCCACCCAAAGGTGGGATTCCCACCTCCCATGTGGGGGTGGCCGGCCCCCTATGGTGGAGTCCACTTGGGACTCCACCCCCACTAGGAGCTGGCCGGCCATGGAGGTGGAGTCCCTTGTGGACTCCACCTTCCTTGGTGGTTTCTTCCGGACTTTTCTAGAACCTTCTAGAACCTTCCATAGAACCTTCCGCGACATTTTATTTCACATAAAATGACATCCTATATATGAATCTTATTCTCAGGACCATTCCGGAACTCCTCGTGATGTCCGGGATCTCATCCGGGACTCCGAACAAATATTCGAACTCCATTCCATAATTCAAGAACTACCATTTCAACATCCAACTTTAAGTGTGTCACCCTACGGTTCGAGAACTATGCGGACATGGTTGAGTACTCACTCCGACCAATAACCAATAGCGGGATCTGGAGATCCATAATGGCTCCCACATATTTAACGATGACTTTAGTGATCGAATGAACCATACACATATATTACCAATTCCCTTTGTCTCGCGATATTTTACTTGTCCGAGGTTTGATCTTCGGTATCACTCTATACCTTGTTCAACCTCGTCTCCTGACAAGTACTCTTTACTCGTACCGTGGTATGTGGTCTCTTATGAACTCATTCATATGCTTGCAAGACATTAGACGACATTCCACCGAGAGGGCCCAGAGTATATCTATCCGTCATCGGGATGGACAAATCCCACTGTTGATCCATATGCCTCAACTCATACTTTCCGGATACTTAATCCCACCTTTATAGCCACCCATTTACGCAGTGGTGTTTGGTGTAATCAAAGTACCTTTCCGGTATAAGTGATTTACATGATCTCATGGTCATAAGGACTAGGTAACTATGTATCGAAAGCTTATAGCAAATAACTTAATGACGAGATCTTATGCTACGCTTAATTGGGTGTGTCCATTATATCATTCATACAATGACATAACCTTGTTATTAATAACATCCAATGTTCATGATTATGAAACTAATCATCCATTAATCAACAAGCTAGTTTAAGAGGCATACTAGGGACTTCTTGTTTGTCTACATATCACACATGTACTAATGTTTCGGTTAATACAATTCTAGCATGATATATAAACATTTATCATAAACATAAAGATATAAATAATAACCACTTTATTATTGCCTCTAGGGCATATCTCCTTCATCTTCTAGCAAGTCCACATCATTTTCTCGGGCCTCTTTTACCTCTTCTTCGGTATAGAGCTGAACCCTTGGTGAATCATGAATGATATCGGTTGGTATCACGGCTTCCGCCCCATACACCATGAAGAATGGGGTGTATCCGGTAGACCGGTTCGGTGTTGTTCTTATGCTCCACAGCACTGATGGTAACTCATCAAGCCAGCATCCCGGTGTCTTTTCAAGCGGTTCAATGAGCCTTGGCTTGACACCGGAAAGCACCAAAGCATTGGTTCTTTCCACTTGGCCATTGCCTTGCGGGTGTGCAACTGAACACAAATCCAACCGGATATTGTTATCCTCACAGAATCTTTTGAATTCTCCTTGGGCAAAGTTTGTGCCATTGTCAGTGATAATTCTATGCGGGTATCCATACCGCAAGATAACATCTTTCAAGAATTTCACCGCCGTGTGCCCATCACATTTTGCGATAGGTTTCACCTCAAGCCACTTGGTGAACTTATCCACCATCACCAGGATGTGGGTAAAGCTGCTCCTCGCAGTTTTGAATGGGCCAACCATGTCAAGGCACCAAACAGCGAACGGCCAAGTTAACAGTATAGTTTTCAAACCGGATGCTGGGGTATGGTTTTGCTTGGCGTACCTCTGGCACCCGTTGCATTTTCGTACCAGATCCTCAGCATTTTCCAGTGCAGTGGGCCAGTAGAATCCGTGCCGGAACACCTTTGCCACCAGCGCCCTTGATGAGGCATGATGCCCACATTCTCCTTGGTGAATCTCCACCAGCATCTCTTTTCCCTCTTTTGGTTCCACACATCTTTGAAGGACACCGGTAACACTTCTCTTGTATACCTCTCCGTTGATGATGGTATAGGCCTTGGATCTCCTCTGGATCCTTCTTGACTCATTTTCGTCAACCGGCAGGGTGCCGTTGATCAGGAATTCCTTAATAGGTTCAACCCAGGTTGGTGCTTCCCGAACCAGAAACACCGGCACGTCCACCTCCATACAGTCTACCAGCATAGCTTTTTCCAGCTTGGATCCGGCAGTCCCCGAGTTTACCGGAACAGTCCCTGGGTTTCCCTCGTCAATGTCCATTGGCACAACGTGTGACTCCGGTACAAAGATTGATTCAGACTCCGGACTCGGATTAATCGATGGCACCCTTAGGTGAGCCAAAGCCACTCCAGGAGGGATTTCTTGCCTGGAGGAGCCCAACTTAGAGAGCGTATCCGCGGCTTCATTTTCTGCCCGCGGCACATGGTGAAACTCGCATCCCTCGAAGAATCCGGCAATCTTTTGCACATGAAACCGGTATGAAGCCATGTTGGCATCTTTTGCATCCCAATCTCCGGAACATTGTTGCACCACAAGATCTGAGTCACCGTAGCAAATGATCCGGTGTGCACCGATTTCTTTTGCGACCTTGAGCCCGTGAATTAGAGCCTCATACTCAGCAACATTGTTTGATGCCCTGAAGTGCACTTGCAGAACATACCGGAGGTGATCTCCCTTGGGTGAAGTAAGAACTACACCGGCACCTAGACCCTCTTTGAGCTTGGATCCGTCAAAGCGCATCTTCCAGTATTCTACTTTTTGTTCCGGCGGTTTGTATTGCATTTCCGCCCAATCGCCCAGAAAATCAGCCAAGGCTTGTGATTTTATGGCATCTCTTCTCTCGTATACCGGTACATACGGCGATAGCTGAATTGCCCATTTGGCAATCCTGCCGCTAGCATCTTTGTTGCACATGATATCTGAAATGGGTGCCTCGCTCACCACCTTCATGGGGTGCTCCTCAAAGTAGTGCTTGAGCTTTGTGGCGGCCATGAACACGCCGTAGGTCATTTTCTGGAAGTGAGGGTAGTTTTGTTTTGAGAGGGAGAGCACCTCGCTCAGGTAGTATACCGGCCTTTGCACGGTCTTTCCTTCCTCTTCTCTTTCTACCACAACCACAACACTCACGACCCGGTTCGTTGCTGCTATGTACAACAGCATGGGTTCCCTTTCCAAAGGCGAAGCCAACACCGGTGCAGTTGCTAGCATTTTCTTTAGTTCTTTGAACGCAGTGTCTGCCTGCGGGGTCCAGACAAAGGTATCGGATTTTTTTATCAGAGCATATAGCGGCAAAGCATTTTCGCCCAACCGGCTTATAAACCGGCTTAGCGATGCCAAGCTTCCAGTAAACTTCTGCACATCTTTGAGATCTCGCGGTATAGTCATTCTTTCGATGGCCCGGATTTTTACCGGATTAACCTCTATCCCGCGGCTTGACACGAGAAAACCAAGCAGTTTGCCGGCAGGAACACCGAAAGTACATTTTGCCGGATTGAGTTTCATCCGGAACCTTCGCAAGTTGTCAAATGTTTGCCTTATATCGTCGATCAAGGTTTCTCTTACCTTAGTTTTTATCACGACATCGTCCACATAGACTTGCACATTTTTTCCAATTTGATCAAACAAACACTTTTGCATACAGCGCTGGTACGTTGCACCAGCGTTGCGCAAACCGAATGGCATAGTGACATAGCAATAAGCCCCGTGCGGGGTAATGAACGCAGTTTTTATTTGATCTTCGTTTTTCAGGGGAATTTGATGGAAACCGAAATAAGCATCCAGGAAAGACAACAGCTCACAGCCAGCAGTAGAATCGATCACTTGATCAATCCGGGGTAAAGGGAAAGGATCTTTCGGGCAAGCCTTGTTTCGGTTGGTGTAGTCGATGCACATGCGCCACACCTTTGGAGCTTTGGGGTCTTCCTCCTTCTTCTTCTCGACCAGCACCGGATTGGCCAGCCACTCTGTGTGCAGTACCTCCACGATGAAGCCAGAAACTAGCAACTTTGTTACTTCTTCTCCAATGATCTTCCTCCTATCTTCAACAAACCGGCGTAAAGGTTGCTGCACCGGCTTCGCGTCCTTCCGGACATTCAGAGAGTGCTCAGCCAACTCCCTCGGCACACCCACCAAGTCATCAGTAGACCAGGCAAAGATGTTCCGATTCTCACGGAGGAAGTTGACGAGCGCACTTTCCTATGCCTCACTCAGGCCGGCACCGATACGAACGGTGCGCTCTGGGTAAGCCGGATCCAGCACAATGTCTTTCGTTTCTTTTGTCGGCTTGAAAGCCGGTGAGCCAAGCTGGCCGCTCATTGCCGCTAAGTTCAGCTGGGAGGATTGAGCCAGCGCAACTGCGGTTTGCATTCTCCTTTTTTCTTCCGCTATCACCAGCGATTCGGCTAGATTTGATCCGGCAGAAGCAGTTTCCAGTGACATTTTGTAGTTTCCCACCACGGTTAAGGGACCGTTGGGTGCCGGCATCTTCATCTTAAGATATGCCGTATGAGTTGAGGCCATGAACGCAGCCAATGCCGGTCTCCCCAGCAGTGCATGGTAAGGACTGTCCAGGTCCACCACCTCAAACAGAAGATTTTCGACCCGGCAATTATCACGTCCTCCAAACGATACATCCACCCGGATTTTTCCCATGGGCGAACAGGACAATCCCGGAACGATTCCGTGGAACGTTATGCCAAGCGTGTGCATGGTGTGCCGGTACATAATATTTATGCTGCTCCCATTGTCTATCAGCACCTTGCTGAATTTGACACGAGCCGTTGGCCCATGCATGATTGGGTCCACAACGAGAGCGTAGCCACCCGGATTCGGCATGATCTTGGGGTGATCCTTGAATGACCAGGTAATTTCCTAATCTGACCACAGCATGTATTTTGGAACTGCCGGCATCACTGCGTTCACTTCCATGGAACGGCGACGCATGCTTTGCTTGTCTGTTGGCTCAGTAACGAACACAACACAGCACATGTCCGGGCCCTGATAAACATTCCGACCTAAAGGTGTCGGTGGTGGAGCTTGGTTAATACCTTGTGCCACCTGATGAACTTGTTGCTGCTGCCGGTTCGGCTGAGGCTGTACCGGTAGAGCATTTGCTCCGGTAAGCGGGGGTGGTGGTGGAAGTCCTCCGGTACCATGATCCCTTGCATCTTTCATCATGCCTCTTTCCATCAATCTCTTGGTCCAAGTGCAATCTTTTGTCAAATGGTTCGCGGGTCTCGCGGGATTTGGTGTATGCCACCGGCACGGCTGATCCATAGCGGATTCCATGGTGTACTTCTCATCGTTTTGCCACGGCTTCTTTTCAACCCATTGTTTTTTAGGACCCGCCCATGGCTGCGATCCGGTTTTTTGCCTCTGGCTTCCGCCGGCGCCGGAATTATCCTGCACCGCGGCAACTTGCTGCGGACCATACCTCCGATCCGGAAAATCTTCCCTTCTTTTGTTATGCCGGCTATCCCGGTATTGATCTTGGCGCGGTTGGCTCGCTTGCGCCGGTTCAGCTTGAACCGCCGGTTGCATTGGGTCTCCCAATGCGTAGCTATCTGCCACACGTATCATTTCTGCCAAAGTTATCGGCATGCTCCTCTGCAGCTTTTGCCACAGCGGTGAACCTCTTCTGCACCCATTGCAAAACCAAGCAATGGCCTGTGCCTCGATCACCCCCTCACAGGAGTTCCTTGTGGAGTTCCACCGGGTCAGGTAATCCCGGTCTGTTTCATTCGCGCGCTGCACACACAGGGCGAGCTGCTGCGGCCTGTTTGGCCTCCGGTACGTACTGCTGAAGTTGCTTACGAAAGCTTCCTCAAAGTCTATCCAGCCATTTATGCTCCCTGCCGGCAGGTTGTTAAGCCAAATGCGTGCCGGTCCTACCAGGAAGGATGGTACGATTCTTACGGCCCAACGCCGGTTTCCTCCACCTGCTACGGTTCCTCCGCCGCCAGCGACGTATACTGCGGTCACGTAATCCGCAAGCCAGTCTTCCGGCTTAGTGGTGCCATCGTACATTTTTGTGTCACGGGGCAACTGGAAGTTGCGAACCGGTGGTTCCTCTTTCATGATTCCCGGGCCAAAGCACTTTGGACCCGGAGGACCTTCTGCCTCAATCATCTCGGATAAATATACTCTGTCCAGCCTGTGCCTCGCATCCCGGTCTGGCAGGCATCTTTCTCCTACGCGTACCCCCAAAGGGTTCCGGTAGGCTGCGACTCTTTCAGCTCCTGAATCAGCTTCATCATAACGTTCCGGTACCGCGGCTCTTGCCTGCCGGTACCTTGGCGGAGGCATTTCCTCCTCATCATAAGCTGCTCTTGCCGCGCGATAATTTTGCTCGGCTTCACCTTTACCGGCATAATCATTTCCGGCATAGCCATTTCCGGCATAGCCACGTACTGCCCCTTGGCTTTTTCTACCGGCCTCGTGTCGCCCGGCTTGTTGTTTTCCGGCAAGTACCGGATCATACACAGTCATTTGCTGTGCATTCACATCTTTTTCTCTTCTTCTGTCCGGATGGGGGGACGAAGCCTGCCCATGGGACTTGCTTCCGGCATTCTTTGCCGAACGCACAGATTTCGATGCTGCAGCTTTGTTCATTTTAGCAAGCTGCTCAGCATTTTGTTCCTGTATTATGTCAAGCAACTCCCTGACACGATCTTGTTGTTTTGCTAGAGCATCTCCGGTAAGCGAATCACACATCTCTACAGCAGCCCTAGCAGCTTTTATGGTTTTATCCGGACTACTGTACTTAGGTTTCTCTACAATGCTCAAAGATGCAGAGGCACTTTTTCCGGTAAGAATCTCCTTACGCAGATCCTGATCTAGATTGCGAGCTCTAAGCCGGTTTTCCGGTACTCTAGCCGGCTGAGCGCTAATAGAAGCAAAGCCATGGGCAGCATTATACTCACGTAGGGTTAGGTTCAGCTCGCGCTGCGCCCGGATGATGTCCGCGCCCCCGGAGAGCAGCTTCTGGCGTTGCGCCTCCAGCTCCGCCTGAGCCGCTGCCGGATCGATGTTCTGCGCGATGGGCGTCGCCAGCACGTTCATGGCTGCTTGGAGAGGAGTCTCCGGTGGCGCTGCAGATGCACCCGCAACCTCCTGGTCACGCTCGGTCGGTGGCTTGGCCGTGCGCGTAGACCTTGTCTGTCCAGCGCCTTCCACCGCTACTTCCTTGCCGGCACCAGCCGTGCCAACCATCAGCACCTCCACGCTGCCGATGGCGTGGCCGCTGCGAACTGCAGATCTTGGCGGGTCCAGAGCCACCAGCATCGGCGAGAGGCACTGGCGCTCGGGGATGGTGCCGTAGTAGATGCGGAAGCTGCCGAACTCGATGATGCTGCCGTTCTTGGGGAACTTACCGCAGTTGGCGAAGCAGCCCGCGTTGTCGTTGATGAAGTCCAACGAGCCGAGGCGCTGGACGAGGCCAGACACCACACGCTCGCCGGAGACGGTGAGGAGGCCCGCCCGAATATGAACTCCAGCAAGCGCAGCTGCTGGCCCCACGGTGGGCGCCAACTGTCGTCGTGGTGAACAGACAGATGCCATGGGATGGCTTGAGTTGGGGCCGAATGTGCGCTAGAGGATTCGGGAGAGGGTTTTGGTAAAGTAGGGATGGATTCCGGATGCTTTCCTCAAGAACTTGGCCTAGGCCAGAGGTAGAAGAAGAAGAACACACGAATTATTTCCCCTTCAGATCTTTCTATTCCTTGATCACAAGAGGTTACAGGTTTCTGGATACACGTAACCCCTTACAGCTTACAAGATACAGCTTACCCGTACAAGGGGGTGATCCCTCTCCTTATATAGGGGAGAGGGTGGCTTACAGGGGAAGAAACCCTAGGAAACCCTAATGGCATCTTTGACTGGACAAACTACTTTACAAAGCCACTTTGGCTACCGGTGACGCCGGTATGTCTTTAATCAGGAGCGGTGACATCCCCCGGTACCTTTTACGTCATCATCTGCTTTAGACGTCAGGGCTTCGTTTAAAGCTGAAGTGCTTCGCTCATCCTTGTCCTCTAGCTCTCGAGAGAATCTTTGACCAGCCTTGCTGACGTGCTACAGTGTAGCCTGTACCGGTTCTCCGGTACCTTCTTAGCCGGTTCCGGTATAGCCCTCCTGGGATACCGGCATGATTCACTTTGCATAGAACCAATTCTTGTTATCCGGAATAACTTTTAAACCGGTACTTTGATGGCTCAAACCATCCGGTTTGGCATGCCTTTGGCATACCGGGGGTCATCCCCCCAACAAGGTATACCCAATTGTTTCTTTAGGGTATCCTATGAAGATGCATTTCTCCTCTTTGGGTTCTAGCTTGTCAGGTTGTAACTTATTTACATACGCTTCGCAGCCCCAAACTTTAAGGAACGACAGCTTAGGTTTCTTACCAAACCATAATTCATACGGTGTTGTTTCAACGGATTTAGATGGTGCTCTATTTAAAGTGAATGCGGCTGTCTCTAATGCGTAGCCCCAAAACGATAACGGCAAATCGGTAAGAGACATCATAGATCGAACCATATCTAAGAGAGTTCGATTACGACGTTCGGACACACCATTGCGCTATGGTGTTCCGGCGGTGTCAACTGTGAAAGTATTCCGCATTTCTTTAAATGCATGCCAAACTCATAACTCAGATATTCACCTCCGCGATCAGAACGCAGAAACTTAATCTTCTTGTTACGTTGATTTTCTACTTCACTTTGGAATTCCTTAAACTTCTCGAAAGTTTTGGACTTATGTTTCATAAAGTAAATATACCCATATCTACTCAGATCATCCGTGAAGGTTAGAACATAACGATAACCACCGCGCGATGCTACACTCATTGGTCCGCACACATCGGTATGTATGATTTCCAATAAGTCTGTAGCTCGCTCCATTGTACTAGAGAATGGAGTCTTAGTCATTTTTCCCATTAGACATGCTTCGCATCTATCAAGTGACACAAAGTCAAGTGTTTCAAGAAGTCCATCGGAATGGAGTTTCTTCATGCGCTTCACTCCAATATGACCAAGACGACAGTGCCACATATATGTAGAATTATCATTCAATTTGATTCGCTTAGCATCAATGTTATGAACATGTGTATCACTACTATCGAGATTTAATAAGTATAAACCATTCATCTCAGGCACATGACCATAAAAGATATTATTCATATAAATAGAACAACCATTATTCTCTGACTTAAACGAATAACCGTCTTGCATTAAACAAGATCCAGATATAATGTGCATGCTCAACGCAGGCACCAAATAACAATTATTCAGATTTAAAACTAATCCCGAAGGTAGATGTAGAGGGAGCGTGCCGACGGCGATCACATCAACCTTGGATCCATTTCCAACGCGCATCATCACCTCGTCCCTCGCTAGTCTCCATTTATTCTGCAGTTCCTGTTTCGAGTTACAAATGTGAGCAACCGAACCAGTATCAAATACCCAGGCCCTACTACGATTACTAGTAAGATAGACATCAATAACATGTATATCAAATATACCTTTCTTCTTGACGTGGCCGCTCTTCAGATCAGCCAGGTACTTGGGGCAATTGCGCTTCCAGTGCCCTTCTTCCTTGCAGTAAAAGCACACAGTATCAGGCTTAGGGCCAGCCTTGGGCTTCTTAGGAGGCGCAGCAGATTTCTTGCCGCCCTTCTTGAAGTTGCCCTTGTTGTTAGGCTTGCCCTGCTTCTTGAAACTGGTGGTCTTGTTGACCATCAACACTTGGTGCTCTTTCTGTATCTCCACCTCAGCAGATTTCAGCATGGAGAAGAGTTCAGGTAACTCTTTGTTCATGTTCTGCATGTTGTAGTTCATCATGAAGTTCTTATAACTAGGTGGCAGTGATTGGAGGACACGATGAATACCCAACTGATTAGGAATCACAATTCCCAAGTCATTGAGCTTCTTCGCGTGCCCAGACATCTTGAGCACGTGCTCGCTAACGGAGCTACCCTCTTCCATCATGCAGCCAAAGAAATGTTTCGAGGCTTCATAGCTTTCCACGGCCGCATGAGTTTCAAAGATAGCTTTGAGCTCACGGACTATCTCACAGGGGTCGTGGTTTTCAAAACGCTTTTGCAGCTCTGCCTCTAGGCCGCACAGGATGGCACACTGAACTTGGGAGTATTGAATTTTCCGAGTTTGGTAAACATTTTTCACCTCATCGGGAGCAGTTTCTGCAGGTGGGGCACCCAGCGGTGCATCGAGCACATATTGCAGGTTTCCAGCAGTGAGGACAGCCGTGAAGTTGCTTCCATTGTTCTTAAGCTTTTCTTTCTCTAGGAACTGATTAAAATTGATGGTGGGGGCCGCCATTATCTACAACATATTTGCAAAGAGTTTAGACTAAGTTTATGATAAATAGAGTTCAATTTTAATTCTTAAATTAACTAGGTGAACTCCCACTCAAAACAACATCCCTCACATTGTCTTAGTGATTACACGAACCAAATCCACTACACCAAGTCCGATCTTCACGAGAGAAGATGTAGTTTCAAAGGCGAACACTCAAAGTGTTCATCATATCATTCATATGACTCATGCTCTACCTTTCGGTATCCCATGTTCTGAGACCATGTCTGTACATGCTAGGCTCGTCAAGGTTACCTTAGTATCCACATGTGCAAATCTGGCTTGCACCCGTTGTATACACATGTAGAATCTATCACACCCGATCATCACGCGATGCTTCGAAACAACAAGTCTTAGCAACGGTGCATAGTAAGGATGAACACTTTATTATCTTGATATTTAGTGAGAGGGATCATCTTATAATGCTACCGTCGCGATCTAAGCAAAATAAGATGCATAAAGGATTAACATCACATGCAATTCATAATGTGTGATATGATATGACCTTTCTTCTTGTGCTTTTGATCTCCATCTCCACAGCACGGACATGATCTCCATCATCACCAGCATGGCGTCAAGGTCAGTGGCGCCGCTTCATGGTTGTCCATCACTTATAGCTACTATAACAACTACTTGAAATAAAGCTATTACATGATGAATAGACACGCAGGTCTTAACAAATTTAAAGACAACCATTAGGCTCATGCCGGTTGCCATAATACAATAATGAACATCTCATACATCAAATATAGTCATCATCACATCATGGCCATATCACATCACCAAACCCTGCAAAAACAAGTTAGACGCCTCAAATTTGGTTTGCATATTTTACGTGGTTTAGGGTTTTCGAGTAAGATCCAATCTACCTATGAACATGAACCACAACGGTGATACTAGTGTTTTCAATAGAAATAGTAAATTGAATCTTAACTATGGTGAGAGAGACAGACACCCGCAAAGCCACTTATGCAATACAAGTTGCATGTCAAGCGTGGAGCAAGTCTCATGAGACGCGGTCATGTAAAGTTAGCCCGGGCCGCTTCATCCCACCATCCCGCAAGATGCAAAGTACACAAAACTAAAGACAGCAAAAGCATCAACGCCCACAAATCCATTGTGTTCTACTCGTGCAACAGATCTATGCATAGACACGGCTCTGATACCACTGATGGGTTCACAGCATGGAAAACAAAAAAATTCTACCGTGAACAAGAACAAAACCAAGATCCAATCTAGGAAGAGCCAAGATCTAATCTATGAAGATCAGAGCAACGAGAGATATGAGAGACTAACCCTCGAAGATCCAAAGCCTTACGAGATCAGATCTCGTTGTTGATGTAGTCGATCGTCCCGGTGCTGCAATCCGGCAGCACTTCCGTACTCGGTCGTGCGTACGGTGTCGATGAAGTCCTTCATCTCCCCGTTCCAGTGGGCAGCGGAGGTGTGGTAGATCCCCTCGGAATCCCAGCAGCACGACGGCGTGGTGGTGGTGGACGAGGAGAAAAACTGCAGGGCTTCGCCAAGCCGGAGCAGGTGTATGGTGGAGGAGAGAGGGGGCGGCCAGAGCTAGGGTTTCAGGGTGGTGTGCGCCCCCTGCCCCCTCCCCTCTTTATATAGGGGGGGAGGTTGGTTGGGGTGCCCCCCCCCCCCCCCCACGCCCCATCTAGGGCTAGGGCCGGCGGCCAAGGAGGGGGGGGAGTTTTATTCCCCCCCAAGTTGATCCCCCCTAGGGTTTTTGGGGAAACCCTAGTGGGCTGGCCGGCTGGGCCTTGAGGGGCATGTGCCCCTGGCCCATTAGGGCTAGGCTGCACCCCCTCGGCCCATGCTAGCCCTCCTAGGGTCGTGGGCCCATTGGTGGACCCCCCGGAACCTTCTAGAACCTTCCCGGTTGACATAGGCATCCCCAATGGGCCTGCCGAAGATGGTACCCGGGGTTTACTGAAGGCCCACGACTCGATGAATATGTAGATTCGGAAGCCCAAGTTAGTATTAAGGAAAGCTAGAATTGTATTACGAAAAACATACTTGTAATCTTACGGGATGAGTTAGAAACCTTCCCGGACTCTGTAAACTGTGTATTGTGAATCCCTCGACTCCACCTCCTATATAAGGGGGAGTCGAGGGACAAAGAGAGGATCGATTCATTGTCTCACGCAACCCTAGTTTTTACATCGTCGAGTACTTTTCGGCTGAAACCATCGAGATCTACTTGCCCTCTACTTCCGCTAAAACCCTAGTCTACAATCCGTAGGCATTGATAAGTTAATCCCTTGTCAATTGGCGCCGTCTGTGGGAATTGGAGGTGTCAAGGATCTGATCTCGATGGCACGTTCAAGATCGTCGACTTCGTCAACTGCAAGCAACGCGATGGACAGAGGAGCCCATGAAGATGACGTTCGAAAAGTTCCACTTCCGCGTCGAGAAAGAAGGAGCGTATCGTCTCGAAATTCCGATCTCGTCGGGATTATCAGCGGTCGATCCCGATTTTTTGAGTTCTGCATCGTCAATTGAGTCAGGCGACGAGGAGACTTCGTCGCCACGCTTCATCAGTACTGTGGCAAGTGAAAAACTCGCCAAGATCTTCAGCGACATGTCTTTCGAGTCATCTGCGGAATCCGATATAAGCGATGACCCGAGCAACATAGACAGCTTCAACTTCATCGACAGATCCAATGTTGTGGGGAAGGTCTTCACCACTCTCTATGATGGTGTCACCAAACCTGACAAAGTTCAGAATCCAAAATATCATCAGATCTATGCCATTGGAGAAACAAGTCGCCCACAGGAGGAGACGTCAGAGAATTTTGACGATGCGGGAAATCCGTATGTCGACCCTGCAGATCTCACTCGAGGTTTAGGAACAAAATATGTTGGGCCTGGAGCGCGGCAGATGACACAATTTCCGCAGGCAGTATGGGATAGAGTTGCGAGAGCCATTGATGGCACAGAACCAATGACTGTAACGGCGACACCTGAGGAGTTACAAGCATATCAATATAGGCTTGCACGTATCAGGCGAGAGCTCGAGAAACAAAAAACGAGTTGGACAGGAGGCAGGAAGCGGCTTCCGCGTCAAGCAGGCGAAGGGCGGATTTGAGTCGACAATCTGGCACTTCGGGAGATAGTCACAGAGCAACTCGAAATAGAGCAAGATCGCGGCTGCAGAATATACCTGAGGCAGATAGGGAGAATCTGGTTCAAAACCTCAACATGTCCTTTATGTCGATAGACACGAGGGGGAACATTATCCCTAAGACACCAGAAGCTGGGTACATGGCGACGCAGGCTTTCATCCTCGCATCCAAGCCACCTCCCGGAGATCCAAGAGAAGCATTGTACAATATGGCCATGGCAGGAGTTGGAGCCATGGGAACGGCGTTTATAAATTCACCTCCCGAAGGATCAGCAAGGCAAAATAGTCCACGACCTACTGCAGCAGCACTAGGTCCCGAGAGAACAAGTGGGGCAAGAGATACAGCAACTCAAGCACGGGTAGGCAGAGCACGACAAAATAGAAGGGAACATCGGCATTCCCCAGAGATAGATGACGAGGATATGTGTGGGCTACCGTGCTTTACAAGGAGGGTCCGGAAAACTCGGGTTCCTTCAGGGTTTAAGTTACCCGATAATTTCAAAAAATTTGATGGCCTGCAAGATCCCGAGGATTGGCTGGTCGATTACCTCGAGACGGTGAAGCTGATAGGTGGAACCAGAGCAACAGCCATGCAGAGTATTCAAGTACACCTGAGTGGAGCCGCAAGATCTTGGATAAAGAAGCTTCCTCCAGGTTCCATCGACAGCTGGGACAGTTTTGAGGATGTATTCGTCAAGAATTTCCGATCCACCTGCAAAAAACCCGCATCACTAGAAGAGTTGAGATCGTGTCGACAAAAGCATGATGAATCAATGAGAAAGTACATCCAGAGGTGGAACATCATTAAAAACTCGGCAGAGAACATATCTGACGAGAGAGCAATAGATGCGTTCGTAACAGGAATTTGACGAGGAGATTTTGTCGAAGACTTGGGGAGAACTAACCCAAGGACAGTGTCAGCATTGATGGAGATAGCAAACAGATGGGCAGATGGAGAAGATGCTGTCCACAATAAGCGACACAGGTCACCGGAGGAGGACCGTAGTCGAAATTTTCAAAATAGACGACGATTCCCTCGGCAATTCTCGAGTTATGATGCTCCTGACCAAATATCGGCTGGTTTTCGGGGAAGCACTGGAGGAAACAATAGAGATGAATATCAAAGGAGTAACGAGCAGCGAGGCGACAATAGAGATGACTCTCGGAATAACTGACAAAATAGTGGACCAATGTTTCAGAGACCTTTTGTATCTCCTGAGGATATGATGAACGGGCCATGTCAGATGCATTTCTATGTCGACAATAATGGGAAGAGGTAGTCAGGACATCTACAGAAGGACTGTCGAAATTTTCAAGCAATGTTGAGGTTTGCAGGGCAAGCCAATGCTCAAGCAACAATTAGAAACCCCCAGGGGCCCAGGAGTGAGATCCACCTGCCACCTCCTCCCGCAATTACGGACGAAAATCGACACCAGCTCAGAATAGCGGCAGCACCACACCCACCTCCATATGTCGACCCCAATTCCAACGGTGTGGTCTCGATGATTCAGAAAGCTAGGCCATCTAACAGGGCTCAGAAAGTAATCTCGCGACAAGTGTTCATGGCAGAGAAGATGCCTCCACCAACGATTGAGTACCTAAATTGGTCGGGACAGGACATCGGCTTCACAATAGCGGATCACCCGCAGCAAGTTCCTCGACCAGGGCAGTCAGCACTTATCTTACCAGCAGTGATCGCAGGATTCGACGTATCTCGAGTATTCATAGATGGAGGCAGCAGTCTAAACCTTATGTACGCAGATACACTAAGGAAGATGAACATATCTCTAGCAAATCTGAAACCAACTGATACACGTTTTCATGGTATCACGCCAGAGAAGCCAAGTTATCCGTTGGGGAAGATCAATCTCGACGTTCAGTTTGGGACCCGAGAAAACTACAGGATAGAAAGGCTGGAGTTTGAAGTTGTGGATTTCCCGTCGCAGTATCACGCCCTGTTGGGACGACCAGCATATGCCAGGTTGATGGCGGTACCACACTACACGTACCTGTTGTGGAGGCTACCTGGACCTAATGGACCAATTACAGTCAAAGGAAGTTTCGCGTTAGCGGATAAATGCGACAAGGATTTTCATCGACAGTCAGAAACTTTCGGGATGCAAGCGGAATACATGGCGTCAAGGCTCACAACTGATTATGATGTGTTGCCAGATGTAGGAAGGCCTCTCAGGGGGCCAACCTTTAATACCACGAAAGATTCCAAGGAGGTGCAGGTTCACCCGACAGATCCAAAGAAAACGACGTCCATTGCAACAAACATGGACCTCGCATAGGAAAGCGCGCTCGTCGAGTTCCTCCGTGAGCACTGGAAAATCTTCGCATGGTGTCCAGCTGACATGCCAGGAGTACCCAGGGAACTTGCCGAGCACCACCTAAACTTGGATCCAATAGCGAGACCAATTAAACAACCTTTGCGGCGTTTTTCGGAACCAAACCGTAAAGCTATGCTGTCAGAGATCGATCGACTCAGAGAAGCTGGTTTTATCAAAGAACTACATACAGAGGCCACGTGGGTAGTTAACCCAGTGCTGGTCCCGAAGAAAAACACGAAAGTCCTTCGCATGTGTGTCGACTTTATGTGTCTCAATAAACATTGTCCAAAGGATCACTTTCCCCTCCCTAGGATCGATCAAACCATCGACTCCACGGCAGGATGTGAACGTCTTTCCTTCCTGGACGCATATTCTGGTTATAACCAGATTAGATTAAAAGAAGAAGATGAGGTCAAGCCAGCGTTCATTACACCTTATGGCGTGTTTTGCTACAAAACAATGCCTTTTGGTCTGAAAAACGCGGGAGCAACATATCAGCGGATGATGCAAAAGTGCTTGGCAACACAGATTGGAAAAAATGTACAAGTATACATTGACGATGTCGTTATAACATCAAAAAAGGGATCAACATTGATCGAGGATTTAAAAGAAACCTTCGACAATCTTGATAAGTTTTGCCTCAAGCTAAACCCGACGAAATGTTCTTTCGGCGTCCCTGCGGGAGAACTTCTCGGGTTCCTAGTCTCAGCAAGAGGGATTGAAGCCAATCCAGAGAAAATTCAAGCTATCATAACAATGAGGAAGCCAACAAAGTTAAAAGAAGTACAACAGCGGACTGGGCGAGTCGCAGCTTTAAGCAGATTCGTCGCCAGACTAGGAGAAAAGGCGTTACCGTTCTATGCTCTAATCAAGCAAGGAGAGAAATTCCAGTGGAACGAAGAGGCCGACAGAGCTTTCGAGGATCTCAAACGCACAATTTCGACACCACCAATCTTGGTGGCGCCCAAGGAGAAGGAACCCCTCTTGTTATACATTGCAGCCATGCCTCAGGTGGTCAGCACAGCACTTGTAGTCGAAAGAGAGGAAGAAGGAAAACTCCATGGAGTACAGAGGCCAGTATACTTCATCAGCGAAGTTTTATCTCCCTCAAAACAGCGGTATCCGCAGTACCAAAAGCTAGCATATGGAGTGTTTACAACCGCAAGAAAATTACGGCACTATTTTTCGGCACACCCGATAATAGTGGTCAATGAGGCGCCTTTATCCAATATACTAAACAATCCAGAAGCTACGGGTCGTGTCTCCCTTTGGGGAATAGAGCTTTCCCCTCGGGACATCACGTACGAAAAAAGAAAAGCAATAAAGTCGCAAATTCTACCAGACTTCATCGCAGAGTGGATGGAGTTACAAAATACGGGACCCCCGGATTTATCGAGAACCTGGACTATGAATTTCGACGGGTCCAAGAGATTAGAGGGAGCTGGAGCAGGCGTGATACTAATATCACCTGAAAGCGACAAATTAAAGTATGTCTTACGAATGACGTTTCTAAACGCATCTAATAATGAGGCAGAGTACGAAGCCCTCATACACGGGATGAAGATGGCGAAGGCTTGTGGTGCAACTTGATTAAAAATCTTTGGCGACTCACAGTTGGTGGCTCAGCAAGTCATGAATCAATGTGATGCAGTCAACGATAGCATGATAGCATACAAGGAAGTTTACAATGAGTTGGAGAAGCTGTTTGATGGGTGCGAGATAAATCACATCAGCAGGCTAAGCAATGATGAAGCCAACGTTCTTGCAAATATTGGGTCGCAGTGTCTCGCGATTCCACCAGGCGTATTCTGGGAAGAGATAGCCGAGAGATCTACAAAGTCGAAGAAACCAAAAAAGAAGGAGAAGGATGAGAAACCCTCGGGGGCTATAAAAGCGGCACTGGAAGAAGAGGAGGAACAGGACCTAGTAATGATGGTACAAATTCCATGGATGCAAGCATACATATCATACATCCTAAGGAAACAAATACCCGACGATCCAGTTGAAGCAAGGCGAGTTATTAGGCGATCTAAAGCCTTTACTGTGGTCAAAGGGGAGCTATACAAGCAAAGTATTTCGGGAGTGTTACAAAGGTGCGTCACACCCGAAGAAGGAAGGATAATTCTGAAGGATGTACACGAAGGAATATGCGGTCATCATGCAAGTAGTCGAGCTATAGCAGCCAAGGTTTTCAGAGCAGGATTTTATTTGTTGACAGCAATTGAGGATGCGAAAGAAATAGTTCGTACTTGTGACGCGTGCCAGAGGTTTGCCGCTAAACCTCACTCTCCAGCAGCAGAGCTGATGCCAATACCGCTGTCTTGGCCCTTTGCTCAGTGGGGTCTCGATATGGTGGGAAAATTACACAAGGCTTCGCCAGAAGGATACGAGTATATGCTCGTCGCTGTCGACAAATTCACTAAGTGGATAGAAGCAAAGCCGATAAATTCACCAGACGGAGCGTCGGCAATCAAGTTCGTGAAAAGTATCGTTTTTCGGTTTGGAGTACCTCATAGCATCGTCACAGACAATGGTAGTAACTTCACATCAAAGGAATTCAAGGCATATTGTGCAGAGGTAGGTATCAAACTACACTTTGCATCAGTTGCGCACCCGCAAACCAATGGTCAAGTCGAAAAAGCCAATGGAATTATCTGCAATGGTATCAAGAAGCGTTTGCTAGCACCATTGGAAAAAGCTCGACATACCTGGCCTGAAGAGTTGCCCAGTGTGTTATGGAGTATTCGAACAACACCAAATACGGTGACACAGGAAACCCCGTTTTTTCTGGTCCATGGAGCTGAAGCAGTATTGCCGATAGAAATAGAGCATGATTCTCCAAGAGTCACAGAATATGACGAAGAGGCTTCAAGAAAAGCATTGGAGGATGATGTCGATGCACTAGATGAAGCTCGAGACGAAGTGTTATCACGAGTTACTAAGTACCAGCAAGACCTGAAAAACTACCACAGTCGACGTTTGCGCCCGAGATCCTTTCAGGTCGGCGACTTAGTCCTTCGGCTCACGCAAAAAAGTCATGAGAAACTCGAGTCACCATGGCTTGGCCCTTATATCATCACAGAAGTAATCGAAGGAGGAGCATACAGGATAAAGGACAAGAAGACAGGGGTTGCAGAGCCAAATCCCTGGAACATGGCGCAACTCAGGCGGTTCTACGCTTAGAGTCAAAATATAGTCCTCCTTTGTAAAAATACAATGTACTGAAACGCCCGCGAGCTTTCAGACGCACTCTTTTCCTTTTCAGGGCACCGAGTGGGGCTGGAAAGGTTTTTAATGAGGCGGGCTCGCGGTGCTGCAATATAGAAAAGATATTGGTGATATACATCTTCTTTATCGACGCGCTCGGGGGCTTGCACCCAGCAGCTACAACATACATATGAACTGCCGACAAAATAGAACTTGCAAAACAATAAATTTCGCTTTGGTGCAACACACCTCGCAAAACAATATAGACACACAGGAAGAACCAATAAAAAGCTCGGGGCCTTGTTGAAACAAAAATAGTTCGAGATATTTGACAACATATATGTTATTTACAATATACAGGCGTTCTTCGACAGAGAAAAAACAACAAAGAAATTCTTCAATCAGCATTTAGTATAGCGTCTATATTGATTCCCTCGTTATTTGCAGCACCAGTTCTATGTTCAGCATACCTACCCTTCACAAAGAATTCTGCATCCATCCGAAGCAGTTCGTCCATCATCTCTTCTGCTACAGGGCGCACAATGTCGTCGATTTTGTCAACGTTCCTCTTCTGCTTCGCCTGCTTGGCCAGACACATGGTGACAATTTGAGTCAGATCTAACTTCGGGTAGCAGATATGTATCATAATCATGGCGAATCTTGCCCCAGCTGCTAGCTGAGCCCGCACAAATTGATGAATATGAGGAGCATCTCGAAATTTCTCCATCAAAGCAGGAAGGGTGTCTGGGATTTTGTTGCGAGGAAACATGGTACTATAGACTAAAGACAAAGTTTTCGTGCAGAAGTCGAGAAAGTCGCGGACCTGACTCGCGCGATCTTGAAATCTGACTATTTGGCGAGTACGCTCAGGAGTGACCCAGAAATTGGAACCATGCTGACGAGCAAGCCTGACAAGCACATTGGTTCGGGTTTCAACACGCTGATCTTCGGCAGCAGTATCCAAAAAAGAACCTGTTTCACCGGAAACATCAGCAAGGAATAAAAGATAGTAAGGTTAAACTAACATATGATCAAATTTTCCGGAGTATACCCGTCATATCCAAGCTAGAGTCATTCATCAGTTTAAGCATATGATTCTCTCGGCGCGTAGCTCCGGCAGCCTCAGCAACTGCAGTTTCCTTCAACGCTATGGCTTCTTGAGCTTGTTGAACAGCTCGTTTTTCATTCTCAGATGATCTTCGAGACTATTCCATGATCACGAGAGTTTGTTCTTTCATCGACTGCAGTTGTTGACGGAGTTCGTCCAAGTCTTCATTTTGTGCAGCACTTGAAGAACCTCCAATATACTCGACAGCGGAGGACCTTTTAGAGCAAGACGCAGCAGGCAAGGCAGCCGAGGAATGAGGCCCAGTGGTATAGTTGTCAAAAATCAACTGGAGAGAAAATACTTCGATATCAATACCTCGGCAACATAGCTTTTTCATTAATAAGGTCAGATTTACATGGCTATTACAAAAGGTTCCTATTGAACTACTGGGGTAGTTGTCGCCAAAGTTTGGCGGCAGCATCAAAAGAGAAGCAAAACAAAAGAGAGACAAGATGGTCTACTTGACCTCCGGCTTCGATGAACTAGGAGCTGGAGTTGGCTTGAATCCAAGGAAAGCAAGGATTTTCTTCGAGTTTGGCTTGGCAGCCTTAATCAAAGACTGCCATTTCTTCGTCTCCATATCCTTTACATCGCCAACTTTGGCCCAGTCGACATCTTGTTGGCTGTCAGCAACCAAAGCTATGGTGCCTTCAACACCAATCTTTAGGCCTTCTTGTCGAAGACTGGGTCCAAGATCTTCTTTGGATTTGAAGCACTTGGCGAGAGCAGTAAAAGCCTCGGGTTCTTCCTTCTTCCCGAAGAAGTAGGGAAAAAGCCGTGACAGAACTATTCTAGCGTCAGTAAGGCCTTGGCGTGCTTCATCTCCATGAATCTCAAGAAGGGAGAGCGCGTCGAGGAGACGATCACCTTCAGGATTTTCTAGATCATAATCTTGTTGCGTCATCCCTAAGTGAGCAAAAGGAAGCTTGTTAAAGAAAAAGCGGGCCAGGAAGAATGTGATGACCCGAAAAAATAGCAAGGATTTGAGTACTTACTAACAAAACGTCGACTTTGCGATTCTAAGCGGGTAAGGATTTCATCTTCACGGGCAGATTGCTGGGCAATGTTGTCACTCAAAGAAGTTTCCGCGTCATGAAGTCTTTTTCGAAGATCTTTGACAGCGGCAGCATCTGATTCAGCTTTCTTGCGAGCTTTTTCGCTTTGCTCCAATTTAAGAGCGAAAGCATCAGCACGTTTGTTAGCTTCCGCAAGATTGGCTGGCAAAACAATTGACAATAAACAAGTGTCATGACAAAAAATGAAGGAGAGTTTATTTAGCAGGAGAAGCAGTAAAAATAGTACCTTCAAGCTTTTTAGCATGGTCACGATACCCGACGAATTGGGTACCGAGACGAATAAACTCCTTCATCAAAGGCTCCAAAAGAAAAGTAGAGAAAGAAAAATCAATATAGGAATTGAAAAGTTAGACAGCAACAAGCAAAAGAGAAGCAAAAATAGAGGGGAGTCAACAGTATTGAAATGTTCGGAACACAGAAAAAAAAAAAGTGAAGAACTTACATCATCCATCGAAGGAGTTGTGGAACTACCAATTGGCAAGGTAGGCTCCTTGGCCGGTTCGACCCTAGCCCTCTTGGGTGAAGGGGCACGGGGGCTTGCAATTGGAGTTGGATGCTCAATATCCTGCTGAGGAGGCGAAGTTTCATCTCCATCAGGCTGAGCTTCAGAGACAACTAAAGTATGCGACGTACTCGTTCGAGCAGTCGCGTCAATAGGTGGATTTTCATCCTCGTCACCACTACAATAAAAAGGCGACAAAGTAAGAAACAACATAGACAAAATATCGAGAGCAAGCAACAAAAAGCAGCAAGAACTTACGAGCTGACAAGGGCATCCTCGTAAGGATTGAAAGTTGTCTTTCCCTCAGTAGGAACAACTTCTTCGGCAGGAGGTGCGCCGGCTTTGGAGGTGCCAGAATCGGCAACTTCGTCCCTTTTTCTCTTGTTCCTTGGAGAAACAGCGGAGGGGAGGGAGTGTGTCGATGCGGTAGCCTCAGATTCGACTTCTCTTTCAGAAGAAGCCGCGGATTTTTGAGAACCCGCGACTTCACTCTCAGGGCGAGAAGTACCCTGGTTGTCGTCGGTGACAACAGTCCGTTCTTCGACTTCTCCACCCTCAGGAAGAGGAGGGAGAGGTGACGCAGTTTTGTGATTCTGGACAAGGTAGAAAAAGTATCGACAGGAATTTGTGTCAATAACAGCAGTCGAAGAAATAGCAGTACGAAAAAGAGAAAAAGAGTGAGCAAACAAACAGACGATGAAAAATATATTACCTGCGGGAGCGCGTTGGTGGCGCTATATGGTGTCACACGGCAAGATGACGGGACGGTGTCTTTCTTGCTAAGCGACGAGATTTTTCGGACAAGTTTTTCTAAGTCCTTGACCGATAAATCTATCGACAGGCGATCCACATCCTTGTCGCCAGCATACATCCAAAGGGGATTTTTGCGAGCCTGCAGAGGCTGCACCCTAATCCTAAGGAAATAAGCTGTGATTTGAATACCCGATAGTTCCTTGCCGCGGGTATTTTGAAGCTCGTGGATGCGTGTCATCAGCGCCTCTGTCGCCGTTTTTTCTTCGTCAGTGGCTTCAGCATCCCAGGATCGGCGGCGACAGATTTTTTCGGTGCCATCAAAAGGGGGAATGTTGTATTCCGCCGAGTCGAGACTTTCCTCATGGATATACAGCCATTTTTTGCGCCACCCTTGAACTGAGTCAGGGAATTTAACATCGAAATACTCGACATCAGGGCGGACGCAGATAACAACGCCGCCTATGTTATATGCAACATTGGGAGAGCCGTTACGGCGAAGGAGGAAAATGCGCTTCCATAAAGCCCAGTTAGGTTGGACTCCAAGGAAAGATTCGCAAAGAGTGATGAAGATCGAGATGTGGAGGATGGAGTTGGGAGAAAGGTGGTGAAGTTGCAATCCATAAACAAAAAGCAACCCACGCAGAAAATCATGAATAGGGGAAGAAAGACCGCGGATGAGGTGGTCAACGAAACTGACCCGGTACTCGATCGGCGGAGATGGATAGCTCTCCTCACTGGGGAAGCGCAGTGAATCTTTCTTCTTGCTGATCCCGAGCTTCTTCAGCAAGTTGATATCTTGAGCGGAGATTTTGGATCTCTCCCACTCCAGATCTTCCGCTGCCATCCTCGATTCAGGAGTGCTGTGGCGAGTGAGTCACGCGCGCGGCGGCATCAACAATGGCGAAGGCGAAAAGTGCGAGTGTGGCTGAGCTCAGGAGGTGTTTGGTGCAATGGGGATTTTTGCAGAAGGAGAACAGAGGTGCGGCGCAGGCGAAAGTATGAACGGAGGAAGAAGAAGACCTCATATAGAGAATCAGGCGAAGCGACGCACCGTTGGATGGAGTAATTTTGCGGTGGATGCTGTACCCTTGGCTAAGGGGTAAAAAAGTATTTTGACTATGAGAGAACGTAACAGGCGCTACAGTAATTGCGCCAGGAAAAGCGGAGGACGTGTGTCCCCCACTTACATGACGTGTCAAATTGATGAGGGTTCTGGGCCCGCAAGACAGAGAGAGAGCAGTACTCGCGTCTTCCCGATACAGTGGTCGTGGCTATCGTCAGCAGTGATGTCACCTTGACTAAAGGGAAAATTTCGACTGTGAAGACTAAAAGAAACTGGCGGCAGGGAAAAATTATCAATTATTTCGAGAGCATTTGATCAAATACAAGTTTTTGCCCAAATCCTCGGGGGCTACTTTAGAAAAAAGAAAAAGCTCAAGTATGACAAAATAGAAATGGCGAGAGCCTATGATCAAACGCAAGCATTTGTTCATAGCCTCGGGGGCTACTCCCATCGGGAGCGCTGGTCGCGCACCCGATAGACATAAAAAGCTCGAGAGAGATTGACAATATAGCGGCATAAGATGTTGAGCCTACAACCAAGCACTAGTCCTTGGCTGTAGCCTCGGGGGCTACTCCCATCGGGAACGCTGTTCGCGTGCCCGATGAAATTATAAAAAATATAGAGAGAAAGAAGAAGTGAGCATATTTCGAGTTATACAAATAACTCGAAACATACTCCCATCGGGAGGACATATTAAGTCATCCGTTGACTCAATAAAATGTGCTATTCCAACAGCCGAAAAAGCACTCGACAATATATTCTCAGAGCGCCAAAGTTGCGAATAATCTCTGAATGCCGCAAAACTCTGCGAAGGTAAGACCCCAGATCCGTTCTGAGCGGCGTGGCACCGTCTCTGACGTCGGTTTGCTACTTTTTTCCGTATCAACAGATACGAAGAAAAATCCTAACGGACGCGTTAGGTACCCGATAAAACATGGTAGGACTCGACGAATGGTAAGACCTTAAGCGGCACCTGTCGAAGTTTACACCAGTATCCCGAGATCATGTCCAGGGACGTGATCTTGAAGTAGGTTTTTGCGGATTGCCACTAGAGCAGTTAACTAGTACCTGATCCGTCAGATGAACTAGCCCCAACTACCATTATCCCTGTACAATATATAATTACGTATCCAAAGATATGTGATAAATTTGACAGTTATTGAATGACTATAAAGTTGGAGATTTTCCCTGATTCTTCGATTCAAGCAAAATCTCGGGGGCTACTGACATAGGCATCCCCAATGGGCCTGCCGAAGATGGTACCCGGGGTTTACTGAAGGCCCACGACTCGATGAATATGTAGATTCGGAAGCCCAAGTTAGTATTAAGCAAAGCTAGAATTGTATTACGAAAAACATACTTGTAATCTTACGGGATGAGTTAGAAACCTTCCCGGACTCTGTAACCTGTGTATTGTGAATCCCTCGACTCCACCTCCTATATAAGGAGGAGTCGAGGGACAAAGAGAGGATCGATTCATTGTCTCACGCAACCCTAGTTTTTACATCGTCGAGCACTTTTCGGCTGAAACCTTCGAGATCTACTTGCCCTCTACTTCCGCTAAAACCCTAGTCTACAATCCGTAGGCATTGATAAGTTAATCCCTTGTCACCGGTCTTCCACCGGAAAAATCCCGAACTTTTCCGAAACCTAGAAATCAACTTCCCTTATATGAATCTTATTCCTCGGACCATTTCGGACCTCCTCGTGATGTCCTGGATCCCATCCGAGACTCCGAACAACATTCGGTCTCCATCTCATATTCCGAATCTACTTATATGACATCGAACCTTAAGCGCGTCACCCTACGGTTCGTGAACTATGCGGACATGATCGAGACTCCTCTCCGATCAATAACCAATAGCGGGACCTGGAGATCCATAATGGCTCCCACATATTCAGCGATAACTTAGTGATCGATTGAACCATTTACATACGATACCGATTCCCTTTGTCGTGTGATACTTTACTTGTCCGAGGTTTGATCATCGGTATCTCCATACCTAGTTCAACCTCGTTACCGACAAGTACTCTTTACTCGTACCGTGGTATGTCATCTCTTGTGACCTTGTCACATGCTTGCAAGCTAATTAGACGACATTCCACCGAGAGGGCCCAGAGTATATCTATCCGTCATCGGGATGGACAAATCCCACTCTTGATCCATATGCCTCAACTCATACTTTCCGAATACTCAATCCCATCTTTATAACCACCCATTTACGCAGTGTCGTTTGATGTAATCAAAGTACCCTTCCGGTGTAAGTGATTTACATGATCTCATGGTAGAAGGACTAGGTTACTATGTATCGAAAGCTTATAGCAAGATCAACTTAATGACTTGATCTTATGCTACGCTTATTTGGGTGTGTGTCCATTATATCATTCACCCAATGACATAACCCTGTTATTAACAACATCCAATGTTCATGATCAGGAAACCATGATCATCTATTAATCCACAAGCTAGTTATACAAGAGGCTTACTAGGGACTCTTTTCTGTTTACATAACACACATGTATTAATGTTTCCGATTAATACAATTATAGCATGGGATGCAAACATTTATCATAAACACAAAGATATAATAATAACCACTTTATTATTGCCTCTTGGGCATATCTCCAACAATCCGATCAAGGTGGTTTCTTTTTTCGATAAAAGGAATATATTAATATCGAGAGATACCAATTACACCCAGCCTCTGCAACAATGTAATACCCTAATGGCAGTACGGATGCACACAACCAAAGAAAGAAAAAAAAACTAAGAAAATAAAATCCCGCTACGGTATTCAAGCCCTAGCACCAACAATACAACTACCACCAAGACAACACCTAAACTCCAGACTCTCCAAAAGCAACGCCTCCAGGAACAGAATAGTGCACAAGCATCATCGTTGCTCGATCAAAGATCTTAGGTTTTCACCCTAAAGATATTCCCCGCTCTCAAAACAGTGTCTTCAATAAGGTCATTGCCATGCACAACCAATTAAGGCCACACCTTAGATTTTCACCCTGAACTGAACTTCACATGTGTTGTCATTCCCACTTACATACTGCTGTTGCGAAACCCAAAACACCAAGCAAGTACCTCAACAACGCACAGCTTGAACCTCATTGCTAGTCTTCCAATCTAGTCTTCATGATATTCTACGTCTCTGACTTCACCATGGACCAAAATGTCACCTAATGGCAAAAAAGAACAGAGGTTCGCGCCGCTCCCTCCAAAACCAAACGGTCGGAATAAAAGCATGGGTGCGCACGACCGTATACCACCCGATCCAGCAAACTCCAGGCATAAGGTGCACTATTACATTCGCCGGTGGAGCATTCCAGAACTCACCACGCCGGCCAGATCAAGAAGGACAGGCCTCAGAAAGGTCTCCATCTTTGCACAAGACGAACCCTAGGATAGCCACCTTTATTAGGCAGATCGGCAGGCCCCCACACCGCCGCCCGCCAGCCGACACCCTCCGGTGGAAGAGGAGGCAAGCCTAAGCACGAACCACGTGCACGCTTTGGCCAAGGCTGGCATAGTGCACCGCGCCGCCTCCCCACGTACTTTCGGGCGACCAGGCAGCCACGCCGATGGCGAATCTAGACGGGAGCCTAGACCTGTGACCTCCTCCCAATGCGTGGATGCCCAAAAGAAGCCATCGTTGCAACATGGCCAATAGGGCATCGCCCCATCTGCCGCAAGCAGCCATCCCGCGCGGGCGCCGCGCCCGAGGGAACGTCGCCGCAACCGCATGGCTAAGGGCGCCGCCCCAGCCACCGCGCGCAGCCGACACCTTCCATCGTCCCTAGCCTCCGCCAAAGATATGCCACCGCGAATCAACCCCCGATGCCTTCGACGCCAGGCCCGCCGCCCCCACGGCCATTGCCAGCAGCAGAGGAGGCCCCTGGGATTTGGTAGGGGTGGCTGGAGGAGTTTCCCCAGGCGACGCCCTAGGGGACGCACGCGTGGGGGTTTCGTGTGTAGACAGGAATGGATGAACTCCGTCTCAAGGTGGTTCCTAGTTACTCGTCGATTAGTTCCATCTGGTATGATAAGTGCAGTGACTTCGAAAGACTTTCTCTTTTTTCTTCTTTAGAACTTTTTGTCGCTTGTATGTGTTTCAGTTTTTTCAATGATGTAGAACTTCATTTTTCTTTGTGAATGACATATAACTTAATTTATCGTGCTACAAATCAAATGAAGATATATGGAACTGTATATGACAAGAGGATAAATCAAAGATTCAATCTAATCGACCAAGATTAAACATATAAAATCAACCTGTCCATCTATGATTCGAACGAACTGACAAAAGCAATCGATCTATCTATCTAGCTGGTTCACAAGAAAAGAAACGATCGTGTCTATCTAAAGCATGCAGCGTGCTGCTAGGACTGAACATGTAGATGGATCTCTCTACGGCCTGAGCATGCCGGTCCACCACCTCCACTTCCAGCGCTCCTCGACCGACGGCTTATCATCGAACCACCCCCTCTTCCTCCAGCTCTCGTCCTCCACGAGCCCCTCGTCCATGGCGGCGATGCAGGTCCTGAAGTGCTCCTCCTTCTTCATCATGCACCTGCGCAGCGCCGCCGTGGCTTCCCGGCACCGTCGCACGTCAGCGGCCTTGCCCTTCTTCTTCCGCCACTCCTCGCACTGCGCCCGCGCGTCGGCGAAGTCGGCGCTGCAGCCGCCGGCGTCCATCTGCATCTTCACCACCTCCCGCTGGGTGTGGTAGTAGGACAGCACATGGCTCGCCCTGTTCCCCATCGCCGGCCGGCCGGCCGGCGCAAGAGGTAGCTAAGCTTGGTACGGCGCGCGCGCTGCCCAGCTGGCTAGGGCGTGATCGTTTGTTCTATTTAGGTAGCTTGGTACGGTAGTTATATATAACGACATTCATGCCGTGCGCATCAAGCAGATGGATTTTTTTCCGATCGGGTGAGTCTTGGGCCGATCGAAACGAAACGAAACGAAACGAAACGTGGATCTGTCAACGTACCATCACCAGTCACCAACCATCCCATCTCGTCTCTATGTACCATCACCGCCAATCCGCCATTACACATTCCAAATTAATGCACGTCTACTGAAACCAGATAAAGCACGAATACAGCTATCTACTACTTCTTTACCTTCCTCTGCACATTCCTCTTCATCAGAATGCAGATTTTGGATAGCTGAAGGATCACAACTCCCAAGTTCAGAACCTCTACAGTCTTTTCCTCGCATTCTTTTCCTGAATCCTGACTAGCTCGAAATATATTGCGCATAGATTGCTCTAGTTCTGGAATAACATTCAAGAAATCCTCAAACTTATACTTCATTTTGTTCCTAAATGAACACCAACTCTTGCAGTTAAATCATGGTATTTTGAGCAGTATTTAAAGCTGTAGGAACGGCAGATTTAGATGACTCACTATTAGGTACTTCCAGGTTCTTGGCCTTGGCCTTATCCATAGCTTTCTCCATGGTGTTCCAATCAGAAACAGCTATCCCAGTTCTTCCTTGCAGTTCCTGCAAATCTTGATGTGTCTTCTTACCCGAGCTGAATCAGCTTCATCTTCTACTGGAACATAGAACAAAACTAACATGCGCTATACTGTTTGGACAGGGTGGAGTATTAATCAATTGGTGTCCATGGATCAGTGCAGTGCAGAAAAATTGTTACCACACACCAGTCAACATCAGGACCAGCATGTCATGCTTCATCTCTCTCGACAGCCAAGACACAAAATGAAAAACATTCCATCAAAGAAACCTGCAGATTACTTTTTTTACAGCCATTAATCAATCAATGACTTCTGTACGGCACGAGAGCGTCGAAAAACAGGCCAATCATCAGTCGGAGCCGGGCCTTCGGCGCAGCAGTTCTCATTCCGCTCTGATGAAAGGGGAGGAGCTCATCTCGGTGGTGCTGTAGAACGACTCCTCCTGGTAGTAGCTCTCGTCCTTCTCCTCCTCCCACTTGAGCACCTCCCTGATGTACTTGAACGCCTCGTCGACAGTCTGCCGGTCGCGGCCGCGCGCCTGCCACACAAACAGCTTCCGGTTCGTGTGGGTGTTGTATACCTCCTTGAACTTCATTGCGACGTAGTAGAATGCCTGCTGGGCCAGCGACTGGTTGTTGTTCTGCGTCCGGACCGGGCAGAAGTCACTGAACCACTCACAGGCCGAGAGCGGGGCACGGCTGATCTTCTCCTCGAACAGGTCGTACTTGTTGAGCACCAGCACGAAAGGTGTGTCGCAGAAGCATGGTTGCCTATGTGTCCAACACGAGAGAAAAATGATGATTCGCAATTTAGCCAACTAATCATAAATTTAAGAAGACCATGCATGATACCAGTAACAAGAGTAGTAGTCATGGAAAAAAGTTTTAGCGTACCGGATGGTAGCCTCAAACAACTCTTTGCTTTGCATCATCTTGTTCAGGAGAGGCCGGCCATTGCCATTCACAGGGGGTCCCACTTGGTCATAGTCACTGAGCGCTACGCAGAATATTATCATGCGGACATCCTCAAACATCTCCACCCACTTGCAACCATCATTCAAGCCCTTGGCGCTTACTCTGATCAGCTGGTATCTGAGGAGCAAAACATACATAAGATTAAGTGTGCCCAATTAAGATGTTCTTTGCACAAGCTGTGGTGGAGGCTAAGAGATTATACTTGGTAAGAGGCTGAGAATGCGCCTCCGGGTTGTCGATGTAAGGTTCAGACATTGGGCTACGATCATCAAGGGTGAACTCAATGAAAGCCAACCCATTCCCTTGCGTTACTCCTTCAGCAAATATCACATCCTTCTCTGAAGGTTCATACTCATTGCTCGATACCTCAATAGCCTGCAAGAGTATGCGATGCATAGGATAAATCAGTTGAACAAGTTGAAAACGAAATACTGGGCATGCCTTGAAACTTGAACATAAAAAGAACCAAAATATTATAAGTAACGGTCCAAGATAAATACAAAAATAAGCAATCTGGAACGGTGATCAGCAATCCTTAGAAGATGGATTCAACATGATAATAGACACTATATGCTGAATATTTTAAAACACTAACACTTAATATGTAACATGAGCTTAAGTTCTGGAAGTAATAAATTATGGTCACAGGAACTCATCATCGAGTGAAATATAGTCAAGTGCTCTGAGTGCTGTCTTACTACAGGTGTTGCGGTAGTAATTTTAAAGCTCTGTTTTCTTACCCTGCTCAGGAAGTACTCGGCAACATCAGGGAGAAAATGTAACTCATCCTTTCTTTTATATGTTGCTTGTATGGCAGGATCCTTCCACATCTCATCGACAAATGGAGCATATTCACGTGTTGCGGCAGGGAAGAATGCATCTAGATTGCCCATTGCTATGATATCCAATAGCCAATCGGAGAATTTCTTCAGCCTTGCGTTTATTGAGTATATGCACGAATCTGAACCATTAGCTTTATTTTCTGCTTCATCTGCATAAAAGAATGGTTCAGTAATAGAGCGTATGTGCCCAAAAAAAACAAAGAGAAGTAAATGACTCGACTAGGTTACCTTTTTCTCCTGATTCATCCTCTGAAATTGTGTCATGCAATCTAGACAAGGCCTCTTCCTCAAAACGCTCACGACCTTCTAGCAAAATCCCAAGATACTTGAACATATTGCTTTGGATCATCAATTTGATACCATCAAGTTCTTCTTCGGTGAACCTTGTTCCGTAGAGGTACTTGGCCTGATACATAGAAGGAGAACACATGTAAGCATGACACATGCAAGAACAAGCACGGGTTAATAAGTATATACAACACTGCATAGTAGAGACTCCTAAACAAAATTTAAGTTTTATGTCTAAGAATAGGATCTTGGTGATTGGAATATACAAATATCATAGCCCACCATCCCAGGTCTATGCAAAGGATCTTACACATACATGGGTCTTTATTTAGATACTGGAAGAGCAACTGAATGTCAAGTAATCATGGGTCATTTGCGCTAAATGTAATCACTATTGGCTTCCAAACGGCTTCTACATCATGTAGTTACAGGGCCAGACTGCGAGTAACAGCTATGTATGTCGCAAGAATCAATAGGACACTAGGCATAAGTGATGTGAAATCGGATCAGACCTGCTTAAATATAGTGCTTGTACCAGCACTAGGTGGTCCAAGAAGCAGCAGTTTTTGTATTCTTTTCTGATCCAAATAATCAGGAACGGCTCTTGGTACATAGGGAATATCATCCTTGGTTCCATTAGAGTCCCCAGGAGGAGGGACTGGAAGTGAAAACAATGCACATGCAAAACGTGTCAAAGCCTGGTCATAGAAAAAAAAAGATTGTTAGAATAAGCACATCTAGCTTAAGCAAGTCATAAAGAAAGAAAAAAGAAAATTGTTACATACTGACTCCCATATTTTTCCTTTGATGTTGTTCTGTCCTTCTTCCTCATAACGACCATCGTCATAAACCCAAAAGTGGGTATCACGTGGACACTGAACATTTGCAACCTACAGCCAAGATGGAAATGATGTTTAAAAATAGTTCTAGCACACATCTGTTGCCTCTACAAGTAAAAGGCATCTTTAAATCGTGGCCTTGTATCCAAGATCGCTGAGCTAAAAAATAGCAGCTGGTGCTGGTGCCGGTTACCAATCCTACTAAAGCAGGGAACTTCCATTCATGAATTCATATTTAATAGAGCATCTCCTAAACAACAAAAGCATTGCATTTACTGGAAAGTCCTAATTTGTCGTGAACTTGGAAGTCTTAAAATGGATATGCCAGTTATCGTGCCATGTGACAATTTAACGAAACACACTGGTTGTTCAATTTACTTGTCGGAATTTGATATATCTTAGTAATGATTGCCTGGATTTTTTACTTTGAAGGGTGGTCACAATTAAAACAACAGAATACATAATCTCAATACCTGTAATTAAAGGGCAGAATCATATTTCAAGTCAACCAATATATCGAGATTCAAATGAACGTGCTTAATCAGTACAATAATTTTGCATAAGTGAAAAAATAGCTCATCGCAGGGTAACAAATCACATTGATGATTGATGCATAAAACAAAATTTACATTTTACTACTCGTTGTCACTTTCCTTCACTGACCTTGCGACTTCCTTAGCTGTACATTACTACCTTAATATTAGCCTCGAAATAAAAATAGCTGCAGAGTAGAGACACTAAATTATCCCTTATGAGGGCAGTGGGGTCTAATATCCTTATAGCTGGGCAGTGAGTTCTAAGATCCTTATAGTATAGCAGTTTCTGACAGTGCGCTATCGAGAAGCAGCCCTAGGAGAATAAACAATGCTACTTGGAATATAGCAAGTGTAAGATCTAACTAGAGCAGTAGAAATGGAAAGATTTTAACCTTGAGAATTTTCAGCTCGCTCTTTGTTATTTGCCTTCCATTTATATAAACCTGGGTGTTGCCGTTACTAGCATTGGCGTGAAGCTTGCCCGTGAAATTGAGGTTAGAACTAACAATCCTGTCAGGTTTTTGTCCTTCCTACAAGAAGACAATTTATTAGCACGAATTCAATTCAACTTATACATAAGCTGAATATTTAACAAATTTTACCTTCCCCCATAATCCCGACTCCTTATCGTACCAATATTTTCCAGGCTTCAATTTCTGAGGAGACCGCGAACAACTAAGCAAGTCTGTCAACTCCTCCGACCTCAACGGGCAACCATTCACAATAAGTTGCTCTGGCCGAAGCTGATTAGCTTGGCACTCCTTCTCAGCTTTCAATATCTGCCTAACTTCCAAGGGGCTGAGCAAGCGCGCGAGTGTCCTGGAGCTCTTCCCCAGCTTCGACCGCTTAGACTCGTCGATCGGCTGTCCGATGCAGGTGACGCACTTGCGGCCTTCCGGCATAGACCCCATCATCCTCAGCACGCAGTAGCCGCAGTACCTCGCGTCGCAGACGATACAAGCCTCCTTGCTCTCCCATTTCCTCTTCCCACACCGGTTGCACGCCATCCGCCGCCTCCTTCGCCTCTTCTCCTTCTTGGTTACCGCCGCCACGTCGTACTGCTCCGACGACATCCCGTCGCTCTCGCCGTTGTACTTGCTGTCCGGCGTGAACCCGAAGGTCACCACAGGGCCGCCCCTCCGCCCGCCGTGCGCCTCGCGGCCGCTCCTTGGCCCCGGCGAGCTCTGCGCCGAGCCATGCGACTGCGAGCGGGAATCCTCCTCCTCATCGTCGTCGAACTCCCCGTTCTGCAACACTGAGTTCACCGACTCCGAGCTGCCGCCGCCGCCGCCGCCAGCAGCCTCTGGCTCCGCGCACCGGGCTATCCGGGACACCGGGAGGGGGATCGGGTCGACCACCACCGGCGCCACGGGCAGCCCTCCGCCGCCGCCCCCGAGGCTCTGGGGGCCGGACGCCGGCTCCGCCGTCGGGATCGCGGGGATATCCACGGGGTCCGCCCGGGGGAGCTCGTAGGGCACCGGCGGGCCGTCGTACTCTAGGGCGATGGAGTAGTCCAGGTTGGGCGGCGCCTCCGGGATAGGGGTGCCCGGCGGGAGGATCCGCCGCATCATCTCCTCCCAGCTGCCGCCGCCGCCGTCCTCCGCCTCCGCCCCCGCCATGGGGCCGGCGGATCTAGATGGCGCCTGAGCGACCAGCCACTGGATAGCTCGTTCCTTTACTCGAATCTCAATTGCCCGGGGCTGCAGCGGCGCGCGCGAGAGGGCACCGGCGGCGAGGGCGCGGTGTAGGAGGGAAAGATCGGAGCTTGGGTAGGTGGTGGTGGGAGCACGGGAGAAAGAGGAGGAAAGGTGGAAGAGAGTTGCTGCAGTGGAGTGGACAAATTTTGGTACTTGATGCTACTTTCCTTTTCATTTTCTGAATAAACCCGAAAATGGAAATTGGATTTTAAAAAGTGGGCTATGTTTCCCTTTTAGGTATGTGCTCAATCTTTTGAGATATATTTTTTGAAAATTTTGCGAGTGTTTTTTTAGAGAACTTTTGGGAGTGTTGTGCTTGATTTCTGGGGCATGTACTGAAATCTTTTCAAGAAATGGAAATATCATGCCCCTATTTTTCATGCATGTAATCTTTTCGTGTTGATTTTCCAAAAAATTATAGGTTTGGTGGTTTATTGTATGGGGCAGTGCTAGACATCGGTCCGGTGATATTTCACCGATTTGACTCTGTATCTATAGTTCGATATCACTTCACTACACACAAACATGGCGTAAAAGTAGATAAATCCCTACGATTGTTATTTTATAGGGATTTATCTATAGTGGTATCACTACATTATGCAAACATGGGCATTATATCGGAAGTATAACACTTAAAGGCCACGAAGCCTATAGCTTGGAGTACAAGATGATGTGTAGAATCCTAGTTCATCTCTAGACGTATATGTATTCTAACATGTGGGAAGTTTGTTCATCAACATGAAACTTGTGGGTGCAACATTTCTTGTCCATCCGTAGCATCCTGGTAACATTCTCACATGGGGTTAATGCAGAAAGTTGTAAATTCTTAAACTAAAAGCAATACTCATATATTTCAATTGATAAAACCACAAATACCAAGTGCTAAAAGTTCATGCAAAAAAATAATCAAGGTATATATGTAACAAATCCCCATATGGAATTAATATAACCCTGCTATGCTTCATCGCTTCATAATCTATTCAGATTTACTTTTCTAATGACTATAGCATGTGTGTTGAATTAAACTTTATGTATGAGGCATATACTGAATTTTTTTCATATATAATTTTCAAAAATTATAGGTGATGGTTGTTCTATTCCTGTTTAGGACATGCTTAGCTTATGGCTGGATTTTGCCATAGGTAAGAAAATAACAATATATATAGATAAATTGATTGTCTTATAGTCCATGCAAGTTTTGGCACGAGTATGTATGTACTAGTAAAAATAGGGCCAGGTACTTGGAGAGTGGAGTATGTTGATTATACCATAGTTGCATTATCTTTGGTTTACCTAATTTTTTCAATAAAAGGACAATCTTTATTAGCTTTATCGCCACCTTGCTAAAAAAATTAAAATAAGTTTGGAAGGGCGACTTTTACTAAGTTTATGATTGTTGTTCTGCAAGTTCAGCCGTGACCTGCTACAATAGCTTTCGAAAATTCAAGTCCCCACTTTACAAACTTAGGAGCTAGTTGCCTACCCCATCTCTTTTTTAACACATGGATTATATTAGCATTAAAGATCATCGTACATCATTACATGGCTCTCAAGAATGGAGCAAGAAACGGATGTGCCTAGCTGCACAAAATAAGAGAAGGATGGTCCACACTGGTAAAGAACATGAAAAAAATCAAAGATTGTCAATGGAGCCAATCAGTCATCGATCATTCATCGACAACTCAGATTCGAATATGCCCCATCCGCAATCTTCAAGGATCTCTGTGCTCCATACCAATTGATGCTCAGCAGGTGGCTCTCCCGACGGTCTGTCTGGCGTATGCACTTAAGGTTGGGAAGAGTTTTTGACGATCAATTTTAGTGAATAACTCAAGGATTTCCATACAGTCTCAGCGCCAACCTTGAAAAGGCAAAAAAAAAATAGTTAGTTCATTTTGACAAGGAAAAGAACACCTTGAGCCCAAATTAGTTTTCTTCTGGCATTGCAACTTCGGGAATGACGATCTTGTTCAATGTTTTCCATACCTTATGTTCATCATTCTCAATGGGTTCTTTAATTACATCAACTTTTGATGCAAGTCTTAAAAGGGTTCCTCTACCACCAGAAGGAGATGCTCTGCGGCCCCGTTCGCATGGACGTCTATGTGGTGACCCAGCATACCACTGCATGGTGTAGTATGCAAGTCTGATATAACACCAATGAAACATCGTTCCACTAGTATTATATCGCTCAGAGAGGTACAACAGAAACATATGCGGGTCCAAGGCATGTCTATAGAATTACATACAGACTCTGTTACAGAAGATCAGCACAGCCTCCTACTTTACAATGAGGTAAAACTGCAAATAAACTCCAGGAGAACGACTCGTAGTCTAATCCTAACACGAACTCTATTTGTAGAGTATTTAACTAGCTACAGAGGCTATGAATAGATTCTAGCTAAATAGGAGCTAAGTTTAGGAAGCTAGTTCCTTTCTATTGCTAATCTAGGTTTCTCCTTGTTGGATGTGGTATCTGACTCCTCTGGTAGGTCCTGTTTTTTGAAGTACTTGTTGACTCCTCGGCCTTCGAGTTGCACTGTAGATCCTCCATCGTGGCCTCCATATCTAAGCAGGGGATTTAAGAGTGGGATGAGTACGAGCGTACTCAACAAGTTCATTATAGGAAAGAGGTGTTTAATGCACTAGCTACGGCATTAGACCAAAAAGTCTAATACCAATGCAGGTTTTCATAATCATTTCTTCAAAAGGTTGCTTTTATTCAGAAGAACTATGTCCGTCAGCCTTCACCGGTTGACTAGAACTTCATGGAGTTCCTTTCCGGCAGCGTTCGCAGTTCCATATCCCGGAACAGGGAGTGACAGGTCACGGTTCTTTACACTCTGCAGAGGTGTGTTGCTTTACCCATAAGAGATCTTAACCTTGGTGCCAACCGGGTTGCATGCCCGTTCACACTTCCTATGGTGTGAGGCCCGGTATAAGGTCTAGCCAATCATGTTCCTCCGCTACCTCGAACACCCACCCTTTGTTGCAGACTCCGACCCTGGGTCCACGCCGGTCCCATTATTCCCATAGATTTCAGGGTGGACCCCGACCACGACGTCAATGCAGGGCTCTACCATACATTCCTACGTAATGCAACCCATCATAGACCTCATTACCGTTGGGACTTCTACGGGTTCCCACCCCTGCATCATGTCTCGCAAGATCATGTGCACCCGGTAATGAGCATCCGTTGATGAACGAGAGGTGGAAACACTTTTGACTACTCCGTCCCACTCCGGATCTTATGGTTAACACGGGTATTGCGGCACAAGAATCACTGGACGACATTTGTTGTTTAATCCTAGATGGATATAAACCCTTGCAATGGAACCTCCACCATATCAACACAATCCATGGTTCCATTGCCCACCACATAGTCATATTCATAGTTATGAAAATAGTGGTTTTGGTTTTTTATGTAATAGTGATAAACATAGTACTTTGCAAGTAATTTGGTAAAAATACTCAAATGGCATGAGCAAGCGATGAACTTGCCTTTCTTGACTGCAAGATTATGCAGAAAAGGTCTTCGATACGTAATAACTCCAAATTCTGAAATAGCATCATCGTCCGGTAAGGACGATGTTCAAAAGATTGGCAAGGATGCAATAATGCATAAGTATGAGATGCAATTGCTCTAAGCGTGACCTAACCCCGATGATTTAGGATTAGTGAGTGGTAATGATTAGTTCTGGGTGTGTTGCACTTTTAGAATGATTTACAAACAAGGTTCTTATTCAGGGTTGTGTTGTTTTAGAATCATAAGCAGGTGGTAAAATGAATAGTAACAATCATACACACCCAGGAATAGTAGTTGTATAATAAGGAAAGAGCAGTTATCAATTTTAAGTCCTATAGTGCATGGTTGATGATTACTTATTATATAATTCGAAAGAATAACTTTTGAAGAACATGTTCTATAATGAAGAACAAGTATGATAATTATGGTTGTGGAATTCTATAGTTTACTATGGGTTCCAACTAGTTTCTAGGGTAAGGATTTGATGGATCCCAACCAGGTTGGATTCATCAATAGCTATAACTTGTAGGGTTGGGTTAAGCCTAAGCATCTTGAACAATTTATTATAAATAGTTGCTATCAAGGTTGGTATACCTTGCTGGGGATAGCTAGTTAGGGTTTATAGGTCCTGTTAGGTAGGGTTGAGGATACTCTCTATTTTCTTCAAAAGAATAACTTTTGAAGAACATACTTCTTAAATAATAAGAAGTATAACAATTAGGTTGAGGTTGTTTAGGTTTGCTATTTAATTCCCTAAGTAAAGATTAGTTGGTTCCTAAATAGGATGTTTGATAATTATCTAATACTAGCAGGGTTTAGTGGGTATGGTGTATGATGCACAATTAATAGGCATGGTTGCTATTATTGTTCATCACAGGGGTGTGATGCTAATTAGGGATCAATAAGGATGATGGTTTTGGTAATAGGATCTAGGGTTTACACTTGGTTGATCTTAGTTGTTCACCTTGGTTTAATGGTATGCATACTTGGAATACTAATTTGCTAGTGATAGGGTTCTACATTTTATGTGGACATAGATATGTCTTTAGTTGCTAATTATGGCTCTATGGTAATGGAGTAACATGATCACATGTTCTAACCTAGGGTTTAGGTTAGAATTAAATTAAGGTTCACATGTAATAGTGGAACTAGGGTGTGATGCATAATTGATTTAGGGTCTTAGGGTTCCACATAAAATTATGAGGTTATCACTTGGTTTATAATGGAACTAGGGTTTCCTAATTACCCTATAGGTCTATGATTAATAACTTCATGATCAAGTTGAAGTTATTAATAATGTTGAAATAAAATTAGTTTTGGATTTGACATTTATTATTTTTAATGAATTAATAATTAAGGTAATTATTAATTAGGTTTTAAATCTCTCTAATAAAGATTAAACAGGATAACAAATAAAGAAAATGAGTTTTCATGTTTTCTTTATTTGCTTATTGGTTTTATTTATTTTATCAATGTTTTCTTAATTTCAGAATTTTAATTGTATTTAGAATTAAAATTAAAGGCTTAAATAACAAGTATTAAATAATTAGATTTTTATTAAAAATAAAAATTTCATTTTATATTTTTATTGGATAGAGTTTTCTTTTCTGAGAATATTAATATCTTATTAACATTTTTCTGAGCTAATATGATTTTTCTATAATTTGGCAAAGTTGCAGTAATTTCTGGAATTGAATTTAAACAAGAAATACTAGAGTTACCTGACCAGAATACACCCACATTCAATGACTGGTGGGGTCCTAGCCACGTCAGCTGCCACATGGTGCCGATATGGCAACCATGCGCATCACCAGCGGCCAGTGGTGGACGGCGCCGGCGTTCCCGGGGTTCCGCGAGGGTGTGTGCGTGCTCGGAATCGGGAGGACGAGACGAGCCAAATGGTGGCGGCGCCGCTCCCTAATGGTCGCCGGAGCGGCGGCGGCGTTTATGTCCGACGGCAGCGCACGGTGGCCGACGGTGAGAGCGAGCTACGGCGCGAGCTAGGGCTCGATAGGATGCTCAAAAGACGCGCAAGATCACCTGGAAGCTACCTGTAGGGTCGTCGGCGTTGATTGGAGACGGAGACGTCGCGGCGGTCGCCATTTCCTCCGCAGTGCCGCGAAAGGGAACGGCCGAATTCGCACTCCTCCGAGCTCCCCTTGACGCGCCCATATACCAGATGGACGAGGACGACGAGGCGCTCCTCCTGAGCTCAACGGCGGGCTCTAGGGTGGTCGCAATCGCCGAGGCGAGATTGTCTCCGGCGAGCTAGGGTTTCGGTGTTTTGGTCGATTGAGACGAAAGGAGGGGAAATTGAGGGCTTCTTCTCCTTTTATACGCCCTCCGGCGTGTGCTGGTGGTCAGCAAAAACGGCGGCGACCACGGGACGTGGAGCGGGCGTCGCGGTGGCGAGCTCCAGGGCGTCCAGAGAAGAAGACGAAGTCCTCTTCATCTCTCTCGTTCTTATCCGAGCGAAGGGGTACGTGGCTGGCGTTGGGCTGCTGCTTGGGCCGCGTTGGTGGACTCCTGCTGGGCCAGTTGTTGGGCTGCTGCGCTGGACTGCTATGCAGGCTGCTGCTGGGCTGGGGTGGCCCGATAGGTAAGCCTCCTCTTTTTCTTATTTTCTTTTCTGTTTTCTTTTTCTGTTTTATAATTCTGTTTTGAATTCTAATTTGAATTCCTTTCTATTTTGCAGATCTTGCTTATTTGATTCATACAATTATTAGTACAAGGCACCGCAGATACTTTAAAGATTATTGTGGTGTATTATAAAATTCAATAGGAATACTAGAGCACTGATTTATTAATTACTATTGGGATTTGAATTAAATAACCATATATGCATTAGTTTGAATATTGCCCTTGGAAATGTCCAAATTACTTTCCCAATGGTTGTTGATCTTACTTAATGATATATAGAGTTTTATTTGGTTTTTATCTTGCAAGAAACAATTCCAAAGTAATGTTTATTTATGAATTTCAAATAAGAGAGTGATTTGGATGGCATAATTTCATGTGCTAAAATGTCACTAGGGACTTGATCTCTCATTTGAGATTGTTGGTCACTTACACATGAATTTATGTGAGCACTTGCTTGTTAAGGTCTTGTGAGGTTTATCTTAATTTCTATTTCAAGTTTATTACTTGTACTATTATTTTAATAACACCTTGAAATACTTAGAGTAGGTATTACTCTCATCAGGGTTTGGTCTTGGTCATAATGATAAGTGATTGATCACCACTTATGGGTTTTAATTATAAAATGTAGCACAGGGTTTCTTATGTTCATGAATTCAAGCATAAGATATTATTGAGGTTGCAATTCTGGTTATAGAGATGGGATGACATCATATTGCATGTGCTAGGGTTAATCTCCCCTAACCAAGATAATATGGTTACTTTCTTAATTGCTTCTGTGCTCATTTAATTACTAAGGATTTGAGAATTGGTTTTATCTTCCACCAATTAACTACAATTATTTGAAGGAGATATGCCCTAGAGGCAATAATAAAGTGGTTATTATTTATATCTTTATGTTTATGATAAATGTTTATATATCATGCTATAATTGTATTAACCGAAACATTAGTACATGTGTGATATGTAGACAACAAGAAGTCCCTAGTATGCCTCTTAAACTAGCTTGTTGATTAATGGATGATTAGTTTCATAATCATGAACATTGGATGTTATTAATAACAAGGTTATATCATTATATGAATGATGTAATGGACACACCCAATTAAGCGTAGCATAAGATCTCGTCATTAAGTTATTTGCTATAAGCTTTCGATACATAGTTACTTAGTCCTTATGACCATGAGATCATGTAAATCACTTATACCGGAAAGATACTTTGATTACACCAAACACCACTGCGTAAATGGGTGGCTATAAAGGTGGGATTAAGTATCCGGAAAGTATGAGTTGATGCATATGGATCAACAGTGGGATTTGTCCATCCCGATGACGGATAGATATACTCTGGGCCCTCTCGGTGGAATGTCGTCTAAATGTCTTGCAAGCATATGAATGAGTTCATAAGAGACCACATACCACGGTACGAGTAAAGAGTACTTGTCAGGAGACGAGGTTGAACAAGGTATAGAGTGATACCGAAGATCAAACCTCGGACAAGTAAAATATCGTGTGACAAAGGGAATTGGTATTATATGTGAATGGTTCATTCGATCACTAAAGTCATCGTTGAATATGTGGGAGCCATTATGGATCTCCAGATCCCGCTATTGGTTATTGGTCGGAGTGAGTACTCAACCATGTCCGCATAGTTCACGAACCGTAGGGTGACACACTTAAAGTTGGATGTTGAAATGGTAGAACTTGAATATGGAATGGAGTTCGAATATTTGTTCGGAGTCCCGGATGAGATCCCGGACATCACGAGGAGTTCCGGAATGGTCCGGAGAATAAGATTCATATATAGGATGTCATTTTATGTGAATTAAAATGTCGCGGAAGGTTCTATGGAAGGTTCTAGAAGGTTCTAGAAAAGTCCGGAAGAAACCACCAAGGAAGGTGGAGTCCACATGGGACTCCACCTCCATGGCCGGCCAACCATAGTGGGGGAGGAGTCCCAAGTGGACTCCCCCTTAGGGGGCCGGCCACACCCCCATATGGGAGGTGGAAATCCCACCTTTGGTGGGAGTCCTAGTTGGGCTAGGTTTCCCCTTTTTATGGGAGGTTTTTGGTTCGGGTCTTATTCGAAGACTTGGAGACCAACTCTTGGGAATCCACCTATATAATGAGGGGCCAAGGGGAGGGGGCCGGCCACCCTAAGACCACAAGCTGGCCGCCCCATTGAAGTGGCCGGCCACCCCCTCCCAAACCCTAGCCGCCCCCTCTCCTCCATATCTCCCGCGTAGCTTAGCGAAGCTCCGCCGGACTTCTTCACCGCCACCGACACCACGCCGTCGTGCTGTCGGATTCAAGAGGAGATACTACGTCCCTGCCCGCTGGAACGGGGAGGTGGACGTCGTCTTCATCAACAACCGAACGTGTGACCGAGTACGGAGGTGCTGCCCGTTCGTGGCGCCGGAACCGATCGTGATCAAGATCTTCTACGCGCTTTTGCAAGCGGCAAGTGATCGTCTACCGCAGCAACAAGAGCCTCCTCTTGTAGGCTTTGGAATCTCTTCAAGGGTGAGACTCGATACCCCCTCGTTACTACTGTCTTCTAGATTGCATCTTGGCTTGGATTGCGTGTTCGCGGTAGGAAAATTTTTGTTTTCTATGCAACGTTATCCTACATTGGTATCAGAGCCGTGTCTATGCATAGATGGTTGCACGAGTAGAACACAATGGTTTTGTGGGCGTTGATGCTCTTGTTATCTTTAGTTTGAGTACTTTGCATCTTTGTGGCATAGTGGGATGAAGCGGCTCGGACTAACTTTACATGACCGCGTTCATGAGACTTGTTCCTCGTTCGACATGCAACTTGTATTGCATAAGAGGCTTTGCGGGTGTCTGTCTCTCCTACTATAGTGAAGATTCAACTTATTCTTCTATTGACAACACTAGTATCACCGTTGTGGTTCATGTTCGTAGGTAGATTAGATCTTACTCGAAAACCCTAAACCACGTAAAATATGCAAACCAAATTAGAGACGTCTAACTTGTTTTTGCAGGGTTTGGTGATGTGATATGGTCATAATGTGATGATGAATATGTATGAGATGATCATTATTGTATTATGGCAACCGGCAGGAGCCTTATGGTTGTCTTTAAATTTCATGTTGAGTAGTATTTCAAAGTAGTTGTAATAGTTGCTACATGAGGTGAACAACCATGAAGACGGCGCCATGAACCTTGACGCTACGCCGACGATGATGGAGATCATGCCCGAAGATGATGGAGATCATGTCCGTGCTTTGGAGATGAAGATCAAAGGCGCAAAGACAAAAGGGCCATATCATATCACATATGAACTGCATGTGATGTTAATCCTTTTATGCATCTTATTTTGCTTAGATCGCGACGGTAGCATTATAAGATGATCCCTCACATTAATATCAAGATAATAAAGTGTTCTCCCCTCGTATGCACCGTTGTAATAGTTCGTCGTTTCGAAGCATCTCGTGATGATCGGATGTGATAGATTCAACGATTCACATACAACGGGTGTAAGCCATGTTGCACACGCGGAATACTTGGGTTTGCTTGACGAGCCTAGCATGTACAAACATGGCCTCGGGACAACGGAAACCGAAAGGTTGAACACGAGTCATATGGATGATATGATCAACATGTTGATGTTCACCATTGAAGCTACATCATCTCACGTGATGATCGGTTTTGGTGTAGTGGATTTGGATCGTGTACCACTTAACAACTATGAGGGATGTTGTATTAAGTGGGAGTTCATTAGTAATTAGATTAAAACATGAACTAATTATCATAAACATAGTCTGAGTAGTATTTTGAATTAATTTTGTAGAATTGGCATCCGTTTTCTACTATGCGCTAGTCTTGTTATTGAGATAGAAATACTTTGTTAAAATCGACAAGAAACTTTACGGATTGGTACCGTATTGTTAAAGAATCAAGAATTGATTAAGTCCTATTGCAAACTTTTAGTAAACCTCACATTGTTGATTCAAAGAGCTATGGTTTCAATTAGTACCTAAAGTTATCTTGTCTCCGTGAAACTTGAAGTTCAAATCTGTTTGAAAAGTAAGGAGCTGAAAATTTAGTTTTCAGAAATAATCAAGGTATGAGATATATGTGATATCTAAGACCTTATTGCAAGATGATAGAATATAATTTGGTGAGACTACATGAACTCATAAGTTTTATGGGAATGTACAAAGGTTGAAGACGCAAGGCGTCACAATCCTCCAACTATTGGAGCACTAACGATATTCGCATATCCATGAAGTGACCATCCTTAATATGCACCGTTACTAAAACTCGTCGTTTCGAAGCATCACGTGATGATCGGGTGTGATAGATTCTACGTGTGCATACAACTGGTGCAAGCTAGATTTGCACATGCAAATACCAAGGTTAAAACTTTACGAGCCTAGCATGTACAGACATGGTCTCGGAAAGTCGTCATGATATGATGGATAAAATTATGAGTGAAATTGTTCATCATATTACAAAGTTACTAATAGTGAAATCTGGAACACTTGTCATATGATGATCAACTTCAAAGTAAGAACCTCAAGGTTATTGGTATTTGACCAACAAACCTAGAAGTTATTAATGTTGAAGTGTTTTTCTGAATAATGAGGAAAGCTAAAAGAGAAGCGCAAAAGATATTTTGGCAAAAAGAAAAGAAAAGACTAGAAAGTCTAGCTCAGGTGTATATAAATGATATACATGTTATGGTTGTATTCCTGGTTAAGTCACACAATGAAATTCTTGGGTATTAGTACCATATTGGTTGGTATGAAGTGTCATACAAAACAACGCAATACAAGAATACAATGGCCTAAGTGACTGACAAGGAATATGATAGTAATGCACGTCAGAAACAAAAATAAAGTGTTATTATGTTCGTCGTTGGCATTCTATCTAGCCCTTAGAATTTATAATAAAGAGCTTAATAAATTGTTATTTTGCTCTGGTCAATTTAAAACAATGAGTTGTTCAAATTATGACATTACTCCATGTACGATGGATAAGTTATTATAAATCTTAATGGTGAAACACACATACATAACACTGACGCTAAAATGCCATAAGGCAAATGATTTGAATTCCACTTATTTGTGGAACCGCCATTTAGGTCATGTTTGAAAGGAACGCATGAAGGAACTCCATGCAAATGGATTTTTGGAGTCATTTGATTTTTGAATCATTTGGCGCTTGCAAATCTTTTCTAAAGAGAATGATTAAAATACCGTTCATAGGCCAAAAGTTGAACGGGCAACAAACTTAGTGAAAAATACATGATGATGTATGTGGTTCACTAGGCATAGTTGTGTGCGGGAGATTCTTCTACTTCATGAAAACTTCAAACAATGAATTGAGTATATATATGTGGATATATTCGATAAGGAAGAAGTTTGAAACATTTGAATGGATTCAAATAAATTTCAGTATGAAGTGGAAATCATCGTAATAGAAATCAAATATCTATGATTGGATCATGGTGGAAATATTTGAATTACGAGTTTTAGCGAGCATCTAAGAGAGTTATGAAATTGTTCTACAACTTACGTTTCTTGGAGTATCATAGTGATGATGAAGTATCCAAGAGATATATCCAAATTTTGTTGGATCAATGTGAAGGAGATATGCCCTAGAGGCAATAATAAAGTGGTTATTATTTATATCTTTATGTTTATGATAAATGTTTATATGTCATGCTATAATTGTATTAACCGAAACATTAGTACATGTGTGATATGTAGACAAACAAAGAAGTCCCTAGTATGCCTCTTAACTAGCTTGTTGATTAATGGATGATTAGTTTCATAATCATGAACATTGGATGTTATTAATAACAAGGTTATATCATTGTATGAATGATGTAATGGACACACCCAATTAAGCGTAGCATAAGATCTCGTCATTAAGTTATTTGCTATAAGCTTTCGATACATAGTTACCTAGTCCTTATGACCATGAGATCATATAAATCACTTATACCAGAAAGGTACTTTGATTACACCAAACACCACTGCGTAAATGGGTGGCTATAAAGGTGGGATTAAGTATCCGGAAAGTATGAGTTGAAGCATATGGATCAACAGTGGGATTTGTCCATCCCGATGACGGATAGATATACTCTGGGCCCTCTCGGTGGAATGTCGTCTAATGTCTTGCAAGCATATGAATAAGTTCATAAGAGACCACATACCACGGTACGAGTAAAGAGTACTTGTCAGAGACGAGGTTGAACAAGGTATAGAGTGATACCGAAGATCAAACCTCGGACAAGTAAAATATCGCGAGACAAAGGGAATTAGTAATGTATGTGAATGGTTCATTCGATCACTAAATGTCATCGTTGAATATGTGGGAGCCATTATGGATCTCCAGATCCCGCTATTGGTTATTGGTCGGAGTGAGTACTCAACCATGTCCGCATAGTTCACGAACCGTAGGGTGACACACTTAAAGTTGGATGTTGAAATGGTAGTACTTGAATATGGAATGGAGTTGGAATATTTGTTCGGAGTCCCGGATGAGATCCCGGACGTCACGAGGAGTTCCGGAATGGTCCGGAGAATAAGATTCATATATAGGATGTCATTTTATGTGAAATAAAATGTCGCGGAAGGTTCTATGGAAGGTTCTAGAAGGTTCTAGAAAAGTCCGGAAGAAACCACCAAGGAAGGTGGAGTCCACATGAGACTCCACCTCCATGGCCGGCCAGCCCTAGGTGGGGAGGAGTCCCAAGTGGACTCCCCCATAGGGGGCCGGCCACCCCCCACATGGGAGGTGGAAATCCCACCTTTTGGTGGGAGTCCTAGTTGGGCTAGGTTTCCCCTTTTTATGGGAGGTTTTTGGTTCGGGTCTTATTCGAAGACTTGGAGACCAACTCTTGGGAATCCACCTATATAATGAGGGGCCAAGGGGAGGGGGCCGGCCACCCCAAGACCACAGCCTGGCCGCCCCCCTTGAGTGGCCGGCCACCCCCTCCCAAACCCTAGCCGCCCCGCTCCTCCACTTCCCGCTCGCTTAGCGAAGCTACGCCGGATTTCTCCACCACCACCAACACCACGCCGTCGTGCTGTCGGATTCAAGAGGAGCTACTACTTCCGCTGCCCGCTGGAACGGGGAGGTGGACGTCGTCTTCATCAACAACCGAACGTGTGACCGAGTACGGAGGTGCTGCCCGTTCGTGGCGCCGGAACCGATCGTGATCAAGATCTTCTACGCGCTTTTGCAAGCGGCAAGTGATCGTCTACCGCAGCAACAAGAGCCTCATCTTGTAGGCTTTGGAATCTCTTCAAGGGTGAGACTCGATACCCCCTCGTTGCTACCGTCTTCTAGATTGCATCTTGGCTTGGATTGCGTGTTCGCGGTAGGAAAATTTTTGTTTTCTATGCAACGTTATCCTACAGTGGTATCAGAGCCGTGTCTATGCATAGATGGTTGCACGAGTAGAACACAATGGTTTGTGGGCGTTGATGCTTTTGTTATCTTTAGTTGAGTACTTTGCATCTTTATGGCATAGTGGGATGAAGCGGCTCGGGCTAACTTTACATGACCGCGTTCATGAGATTTGCTCCACGCTCGACATGCAACTTGTATTGCATAAGTGGCTTTGCGGGTGTCTGTCTCTCCTACTATAGTAAAGATTCAATTTACTCTTCTATCGACAACACTAGTATCACCGTTGTGGTTCATGTTCGTAGGTAGATTGGATCTTACTCGAAAACCCTAAACCACGTAAAATATGCAAACCAAATTAGAGAACGTCTAACTTGTTTTTGCAGGGTTTGGTGATGTGATATGGCCATAATGTGATGATGAATATGTATGAGATGATCATTATTGTATTGTGGCAACCGGCAGGAGCCTTATGGTTGTCTTTAAATTTCATGTTTAGTAGTATTTCAAAGTAGTTGTAATAGTTGCTACATGGAGGACAATCATGAAGACGGCGCCATTGACCTTGGTGCTTCGCCGACGATGATGGAGATCATGCCCGTTGATGATGGAGATCATGTCCGTGCTTTGGAGATGAAGATCAAAGGCGCAAAGACAAAAGGGCCATATCATATCACATATGTACTGCATGTGATGTTAATCCTTTATGCATCTTATTTTGCTTAGATCGCGACGGTAGCATTATAAGATGATCCCTCACATTAATATCAAGATAATAAAGTGTTCTCCCCTCGTATGCACCGTTGTAACAGTTCGTCGTTTCAAAGCATCTCGTGATGATCGGATGTGATAGATTCAACGATTCACATACAACGGGTGTAAGCCATGTTGCACACGCGGAATACTTGGGTTTGCTTGACGAGCCTAGCATGTACAGACATGGCCTCGGGACAACGGAAACCGAAAGGTTGAACACGAGTCATATGGATGATATGATCAACATGTTGATGTTCACCATTGAAGCTACATCATCTCACGTGATGATCGGTTTTGGTGTAGTGGATTTGGATCGTGTACCACTTAACAACTATGAGGGATGTTGTATTAAGTGGGAGTTCATTAGTAATTAGATTAAAACATGAACTAATTATCATAAACATAGTCTGAGTAGTATTTTGAATTAATTTTGTAGTATTGGCATCCGTTTTCTACCATGCGCTAGTCTTGTTATTGAGATAGAAATACTGTTAAAATCTGACAAGAAACTTTACGGATTGGTACCGTATTGTTAAAGAATCAAGAATTGATTAAGTCCTATTGCAAACTTTTAGTAAACCTCACATTGTTGATTCAAAGAGCTATGTTTTCAATTAGTACCTAAAGTTATCTTGTCTCCGTCAAACTTGAAGTTCAAATTTGTTTGAAAAGTAAGGAGCTGAAAATTTAGTTTTCAGAAATAATCAAGGTATGAGATATATGTGATATCTAAGACCTTATTACAAGATAATAGAATATAATTTGGTGAGACTACATAAACTCATAAGTTTTATGGGAATGTATGAAGGTTGAAGACGCCAGGCGTCACAATCCTCCAACTATTGGGGCACTAACAATATTCGCATATCCATGAAGTGACCATCCTTAATATGCACCGTTATTAAGACTCGTCGTTTCGAAGCATCACGTGATGATCGGATGTGATAGATTCTACGAGTGCATACAACGGGTGCAAGCTAGATTTGCACATGCAAATACCAAGGTTAAAACTTTACGAGCCTAGCATGTACAGACATGGTCTCGGAAAGTCGTCATGATATGATGGATAAAATTATGAGTGAAATTGTTCATCATATTACAAAGTTACTAATAGTGAAATCTGGAACACTTGTCATATGATGATCAACTTCAAAGTAAGAACCTCAAGGTTATTGGTATTTGACCAACAAACCGAGAAGTTATTGAAGTTGATATGTTTCTCTGAATAATGAGGAAAGCTAAAAGAGAAACTGCAAAAGATGTTTTGGCAAAAAGAAAAAGGAAAGACTAGAAAGTCTAGCTCAGGTGTATATAAATGATATACATGTTATGGTTGTATTTTCAGTTAAGTCACACTATGAAATTCTTGGGTATTAGTACTATATTGGTTGGTATGAAGTGTCATACAAAACAACGCAATACAAGAATACAATGGCCTAAGTGACTGACAAGGAATATGATTAGAATGTTCGCCTGGAACAAAATAAAGTGTTATTATGTTCGTCGTTAGCATTCTATCTAGCCCTTAGAATTTATAATAAAGAACTTAATAATTGTTATTTTGCTCTGGTCAAATGAAAACAATGAGTTGTTCAAATTATGACATTACTCCATATACGATGGATAAATTATTATAAATCTTAATGGTGAAACACACATACATAACACTGACGCTAAAATGCCATAAGGCAAATGATTTGAATTGCACTTATTTGTGGAACCGCCATTTAGGTCATGTTAGAAAGGAACGCATGAAGGAACTCCATGCAAATGGATTTTTGGAGTCATTTGATTTTTGAATCATTTAGCGCTTGCAAATCTTTTCTAAAGAGAATGATTAAAATACCGTTCATAGGCCAAAAGTAGAACGGACAACTAATTAGTGGAAAAATACATGATGATGTATGTGGTTCACTGGGCATAGTTGTGTGCGGGAGATTCTTCTACTTCATGAAAACTTTCAACAATGAATTGAGTATATATATGTGGATATATTCAATAAGGAAGAAGTTTGAAACATTTGAATGGATTCAAATAAATTTCAGTATGAAGTGGAAATCATCGTAATAGAAATCAAATATCTATGATTGGATCATGGTGGAAATATTTGAATTACGAGTTTTAGCGAACATCTAAGAGAGTTATGAAATTGCTTTACAACTTACGTTTCTTGGAGTATCATAGTGATGATGAAGTATCCAAGAGATATATCCAAATTTTGTTGGATCAATGATGAGATAAAATATTGATGCCATTATATTTTTGTGGATTATGCTTTAGTGACTACCGCTTTTACACTGAATAGAGCATCATCATGATCCGTTGAAATGACACCATACAAGTTATGGCATGGGTATAAACCCTAATAGTCAACCAAAATCGGATGAATGTCTTTGTTGGTTATCCCAGAGATTTAATTGGGAATTCTTCCCACGAGACAAAGACAAAAGTGTTTGTCAATGTTTCTTATTTCCGAGAAATTGTTTCGAGTGAAGTATTTGAGTGGGAGGACAATATAATTTGATAAGGTTTATGAACCTAAGCATAATGATCAGAGTAGCGCAGCATCGGAATTGGTTTCGGAAGCGGCCACGACGATCATGGCTCTCATGACTACAAAGTGTTTTAGCCATGGAGATCGAAGTACATATTGAACCTTGTAGGTATGGTTTACTTTGTGATCAAATAAATGATTTGTGGACAAAGGATTGATTTTGAACAATGATAAACCAACTACAAACAAAGAAGTTATGATGGGCCCTGACTTCGTTAAAATGGCTATACGCCATAAAATCCAAGATAGATGAATACTTTTTGAAAGTAAATGGATCTATGAAATTGATGGACTTGGATGAAATATCCTTGAAGAAGCTCAACTTATTGAAAAGTTGTTTACGACAAAGTTCAAAGAGTTGACTACGATAAGATTAGATCTTCCGTAGCAATGCTTATAGTCTATGTGGATTATTCTAGTAATCACTACATATTTCTTTTATGAGATATGTTAGTAGGATGGCAAAATACACTACTTAACAGAAGTGTATATTAAAGGTGTATACTAGATACAAACCAAGAGTTTTGCTGGTCCGTGAAATACTAGATAGGTATATGAACTTCAATTGGATGAAGTGAGTATTACGGAGTTGGAATCTTCACCAGATGAAATAGTCAAAGAGTTTTTTGATTTCATCGAGACGATGAAGAGGCTTGCGTTTGCAAGAAATTAAGTGGGAGCGCTGAGACATATTTATAATACTTATGTAGATGACATATAGTTGGTTATAAATGATGTAATTATATACTTGATTAAAAGGTTTCATTGAAAATTAAACTTCAATGAAAGGATATGGACTGAAACAAATTTAGTGTCAAGATCTATGAAGATAGATTGAAACACATAAATAAGTTTAAGTCAAAGTACATAGAATAGATATTGAAATGGTTCAATATAGAAATATTAAGAAAATATTCTTGTCATGTTAGAGTTTTAACAAGACTTGAGTGTATCTGACACTCAATGAGTAAAAACACATGAGTGATTATAGATCACGAATAATATGTACACAATCAGATATCATGTGCTATAAAGTGTTATGAGCATATACCAGAATGATTAATATTATGATCATTGAATGACAGTAAGAATTTCCTTGAGTACTTTAGAAGAACTAAGGATATATATATATTTTTGTATGAAGAAATGACAAACAAATCGCTGTAAGGTGTTACACCGATATTGGTTTTGTCACATATAAAATATAATTTCAAATCTCAAATTAGACTAAGTGTTGTTTAAAAGGTAGCACAATGAGCTAGAAGTTGTCTATGCTAGATTTAGAAGAGTTCTAAATATTGTGACGGATTCTACAAAAGAAGGCAGAATATGTCATTGTTTTGACAAATGACAAAGGATGTTAAAGTCAAGAGGTTCTTTGAGAACTTGGTGTAGTTCCGACAGAGTCAGAATTTTGAAGCTATATTGTATGTGACAATATTAGTGACATATTTCAGACAGCGGAATTAAGGTTCCACCAGAAGATCAAACATATTTAATGCCGACTCATTTGGAAATGAGTAATGCGTTGAGACGCAAATGAATTACAAAATACATACGTTTACGAGCGTGTCGGATACATTGACTAAAAACCTCTCCGTGAGCAATACATGATAAAACACCGGAAGGCCAAGGTGTTATATCTTTACAAATGTAAACTAGATTATTGACTCTAGTGCAAGTGGGAGACTGAAGGAGATATGCCCTAGAGGCAATAATAAAGTGGTTATTATTTATATCTTTATGTTTATGATAAATGTTTATATATCATGCTATAATTGTATTAACCGAAACATTAGTACATGTGTGATATGTAGACAACAAGAAGTCCCTAGTATGCCTCTTAAACTAGCTTGTTGATTAATGGATGATTAGTTTCATAATCATGAACATTGGATGTTATTAATAACAAGGTTATATCATTATATGAATGATGTAATGGACACACCCAATTAAGCGTAGCATAAGATCTCATCATTAAGTTATTTGCTATAAGCTTTCGATACATAGTTACCTAGTCCTTATGACCATGAGATCATGTAAATCACTTATACCGGAAAGATACTTTGATTACACCAAACACCACTGCGTAAATGGGTGGCTATAAAGGTGAGATTAAGTATCCGGAAAGTATGAGTTGAGGCATATGGATCAACAGTGGGATTTGTCCATCCCGATGACGGATAGATATACTCTGGGCCCTCTCGGTGGAATGTCGTCTAAATATCTTGCAAGCATATGAATGAGTTCATAAGAGACCACATACCACGGTACGAGTAAAGAGTACTTGTCAGGAGACGAGGTTGAACAAGGTATAGAGTGATACCGAAGATCAAACCTCGGACAAGTAAAATATCGTGTGACAAAGGGAATTGGTATTATATGTGAATGGTTCATTCGATCACTAAAGTCATCGTTGAATATGTGGGAGCCATTATGGATCTCCAGATCCCGCTATTGGTTATTGGTCGGAGTGAGTACTCAACCATGTCCGCATAGTTCACGAACCGTAGGGTGACACACTTAAAGTTGGATGTTGAAATGGTAGAACTTGAATATGGAATGGAGTTCGAATATTTGTTCGGAGTCCCGGATGAGATCCCGGACATCACGAGGAGTTCCGGAATGGTCCGGAGAATAAGATTCATATATAGGATGTCATTTTATGTGAATTAAAATGTCGCGGAAGGTTCTATGGAAGGTTCTAGAAGGTTCTAGAAAAGTCCGGAAGAAACCACCAAGGAAGGTGGAGTCCACATGGGACTCCACCTCCATGGCCGGCCAACCATAGTGGGGGAGGAGTCCCAAGTGGACTCCCCCTTAGGGGGCCGGCCACACCCCCATATGGGAGGTGGAAATCCCACCTTTGGTGGGAGTCCTAGTTGGGCTAGGTTTCCCCTTTTTATGGGAGGTTTTTGGTTCGGGTCTTATTCGAAGACTTGGAGACCAACTCTTGGGAATCCACCTATATAATGAGGGGCCAAGGGGAGGGGGCCGGCCACCCTAAGACCACAAGCTGGCCGCCCCATTGAAGTGGCCGGCCACCCCCTCCCAAACCCTAGCCGCCCCTCTCCTCCATATCTCCCGCGTAGCTTAGCGAAGCTCCGCCGGACTTCTTCACCGCCACCGACACCACGCCGTCGTGCTGTCGGATTCAAGAGGAGCTACTACTTCCGCTGCCCGCTGGAACGGGGAGGTGGACGTCGTCTTCATCAACAACCGAACGTGTGACCGAGTACGGAGGTGCTGCCCGTTCGTGGCGCCGGAACCGATCGTGATCAAGATCTTCTACGCGCTTTTACAAGCGGCAAGTGATCGTCTACCGCAGCAACAAGAGCCTCCTCTTGTAGGCTTTGGAATCTCTTCAAGGGTGAGACTCGATACCCCCTCGTTACTACCGTCTTCTAGATTGCATCTTGGCTTGGATTGCGTGTTCGCGGTAGGAAATTTTTTGTTTTCTATGCAACGTTATCCTACATTATTATCCTTAATTTATCATTAAGTTAACTACATTGGTTATAGTTCTTTTTATAGTTAACTTTGGTCTTATGGATGAATGGTTTCTCACCATATTAAATATGGAGTTTTACTCTAAGGTTTTCTTAGGTTCTTTGTTTTATGAAATATAGGTATGGTAGGATTCTACTTATGATCACCATATGGTTCACAAGTAAAAGATAAGATATAAACCTAGGGTTGCTTACTAGTTATCTTCCTATAATTTCATGTGGGAATGAAATCTACTTATTCTAGTAGGGTTTAACTTATCCTCACATACATCAAGAGAATGATCATGGTTAGACATGATCCACTTGTTCTTGATATCTTTACCTCAAGTTCTTAGGGTTTATGATCATCACTCAATTTATAATGATCAAGATTTGGCTTCCTAAATTATTTCTAATGGAATGGGTTCTCACTTCCATGATCAAGCATTGTCTTGATCAACTAGGATATATCACTTCTATTTTACTTTCTAGGATGGTCATGGTCATGGTTATCTCAATAGTTTTATATCCCAGGGAAATGCCTGAGATATTTACTTAAAGTTCCCTCAAGAACTGATGGTTTAACCATTTGGATATTTGAATAGATAGAACTAGGATTAGTATGGATGGTCTCTCTCATTTGGGAAGGACTTCAATGCTAACCTAATATTAGGCTCCATAGAGGTTGATGTGATCATCAAGATCTATGTTTAACATTAATGGTTATCTCTCTCTAAGGTTGTCTTGAAGATGATGATTTGAATACTTGGATGTATATCCAAGGTTTAACTCAAGTTTTGTTATTGCTTCTTTAATAATTATAATAGAACTCTCACCTCTCTGGGTGTGATGTAAAACTATTTGGAATAGGGCAGAATATATATTTCTTAAGTTGAATCTCCTTGTCTTGTTTCCAATGTTACAGTAGAATGGATATCATAGGGTTTATGATAAGTGCATGGATTAGTTTAAGACATGGAGAAGATAAGTGAAGAATAGTTTCTCCAATTATTGTTACTTGATTTCCAAATAGATTGATGTTCTTAGGTTATGGCAAGGAATTCCATGTTATGATCTTTAATAAGATCCAGTAATTGTTCCTTGATTCATATGTTCTTTTGTTGTTTTAATTCCATTTGATCTAACCCCTTAGATCAAATCATCTCTACCCAAAACAAGGTTTTAGTAAAGTCACATTGAGGTTTATAGCGCTTGACTTGATGAGCTACTTCAATTCCACCAAGGTCAAGTGAAACTTGATTCTTGTGTTGTTTTACTTTAAAGCGCGAAAATTCCCCAGATTTTCTATGCATGAATGCAATGCACACATCTGTTTCCTCTATTTTTGTAACCCCAATACCTGGGATATTACAGTCTCTACCCCTTAAACTAAACTTCGTCCTCGAAGTTTGATCTCTCTCATGTTTCCGAAGTGTGGATCTGACTTGTGCAGACTACGACTTTTCTTGAACTCCGTGGTAATCTCACTGGATATAATTGTATATATCCCTTATCCAGATTCTTCCTGGAATCCATTAGGGTTTGTCTCTGAACATTAGCTCTTACTCCAGTTCTATGATTTTTCTCTGGAATCTAATAATACTTGTCTCTGAACCATGGCTCTAACTTTAATTATTTGATTTCTTTCAACTCTACAAGCTTGTTTTCCTTTCTCATTGAAAAATCAATGATGGGACTTCTTCTGGTGCTGCTAGTCTTAACTACAGACTAATTTGATAATATACTCCTAATTGGTAAATAGGTCTTTGTTTTCCCTTACTACCAAAATTGCAGTAATGGTGCTTAATAAGGTACTAACTATGGAATTGGTCGTGATGGTTTATTTTTCTAATAATGGATTAGACTTATATAGTCCATCCAATCATGGTTTATAATTGATACATATAACTCTTTAGATTCATTTAGGTTCCATGAAAGGAATCTTTCATGTAGTCTCTGATTCTGGTATGGTCAAATCCCTTCAGTCTTTGACCTCCTTGAGCTATATTTGGTCTCTGATATTTCCTTCGTCCAACTTCTTTATCTTTGACTTACTTGAGCTTAAGTACTTCTGAGTAGATATTACTTACTTGCTCAAGTTATAATCCACTTCTTACGTCCTCGAGGTATGAACCTCGGCTTCTGGTCTGACCTTCTTCTGAAGGTATTGTTCAACAATCTTATGAAAATAAGATCAAACTTCCTCTTAGTTCAGACCTTCTTCTTCTATTATGCTCAAAGTATTGAGTTATTGTACATCCGACTCAATCTTTACTCTACCCCTTAGAGTTTTCTTATGGTCTTCAACTACTTTTCTTCCAACTATTGAGCTTATGATTAGAATATTAGTCTGGGTCTAGCTTATGGTTTGTACTTGTTCTAAGGTCTCGCGAAGAATGTTTGTGGTGTATCCACTCAATTGTGGACATCCAATGTGAATCCTTCGACTAAATGATTATAGATCTAGCTATTTGGCTGACAAGATTTTTTATTTGTTCACAAACTTTTGTTACAAATAATTAAATCGTGGACTATTCGTAATACCAACTGATACCAGCTGTGGTTATTATACCAACTGTGGCTATTTGATATCTAAAAATGGATTCTATTATAGGTTCTGATCAACTGGACGAGACATCTTCTGCTTTATCTCGCAGTTTTGATCCTATACCACAACAGTGGTCTTCTGATACCAACTATGATCTTCTTATCTCTGCTATGGTTTCATAGGTCATCTTCCTTCTGTCAGGGTTTATTTTGCAAGAGAACTACTAACTGACACTATGAATATAGTATCCGAAGTGATCTCCTATGCATTCCCTCTTCCATGATGACTAGGGATCTGCTTGAGCTTCACCATAATCATCATATTCTCACCTTCATGCTTCTTCTGTGCTAAAGTACTCCTCTGTTGCGGTAAGCATGAGTTTCTGATTGTACTTCTTTCAGAGTATTGTGGTTACTTCCCACAACTTTACTTCATTTCTCCGATGAACCTTCATCTTGTCTTCGGAATCTTCCGAATTCGTCACTTCCTCCCACGAATACCATTACCCTCTAGATCTATAGCATTAAGTAAGAACTTGATATAGCAACATGCATTTGCATACCAAAGTCAAACTTCATGTATGGATCTAGTCAAACAATGAAAATCCAATAAAATCCAAGAAAATCCAGCTTTGTGCTTTTATAATACACATCATCATAAGCCTGAATAAAATAGTTGAGTATGACATCTCTAAATATCAGGCTCTGATGTGTAATATATAACACCACATAAGATAGGTTTATTTCGTGATACTTAGCACGAATATATGGGATTCTACTATTTGTCTCAACCTTTACCTTAATTGCACATTTGCAATGAGATAAACTTGAAACAAAATGGTTTGGGATGGTTAAGGTTAACCTAGTTTTCTTTGGAAGTTCTAATAAAGTAGTGTACCATATATAAGTGCTATTGAGGACTACTTCCTATGATACATTGAGTTCTAACATGGCTACTCTAAATACTTATCAAATGATCACTAGATTGTAGAAACATGTACATGCCACTATATTTATACTTTAGAATACGACATCTGAATTTGGAAGGTAAACATTCAAATGTTTGTATAGTATGCACTCTAGTTTTCATAGTTACTTTATAATTTTCAAAATTGAATAATACCCAAAAGTTCTAAGAAAATTCCAAATTTTGGTTAGAGAACCAAAGACATTCTTACAACTTTAATAAAAAAATCAAAAGAAAAATCAGAGAAGACAACAGCTTGCTTCATTTGGTGTTCATTTGAGAGTATGTTTTTATAGTAAACTCTTAGGTCTCTAGTGAGATTTGAGGTGATCAATAGCTTAGTATGTTGATTATAAACTTTTTCATATGAAAGTTTAATATAACATTATATTAGCACTTCCATAAATTTGTTGGAAAATTTCGTAGATCTGAATCTGAACATGCAGATGTACTATCTTATCTTGTTGCATCCATATTTTTGTAGGTGATGTGTACAAGCAGTTCAATGTTTGTTTACTCTAGTAAGATTATTACAAAGTGTAGTACTGTAACTTCGCAAGTGTGTTTGAGGTTGACTCTACAATAACAAGATTTGTTGTATTTTGGAGCATACATATCTTCATTATATACTACTGTTCTTAACCTTTCAGTGAAACCAGCATGCTTATGCCCATCTGAATATCTATAGTTTGCTTTGCAGTCATAGCACTTGTATGCTGACCAGTGTTACTAGGAGAAGAGTTTGTTTAACTGGCATAGAACTTGCTATAATCGCTCCATTGATGCATCAGTCCTTGATTGTACGCAGATTTCATTGCATTCAAATGTAAATCCTAGTTGATTTCTTTATGTCTTGATCAAGTCATCTCACAGCAACCTTTTTACTATGTTTGAAGGCAGAGCACATAGTGTGGCAAAGCTGTGAGTACTACTCCATCAACATGCATCTGCTGCCCAAGCAATTGTGAGTATACACAATCAACCTATGTGAATGTGCTACTAGGCAATTAGGAAATACTAGAATAGAATGATAGTTGGGGAGGCATGTAGCATGTGAACTAAACTGCGCTATAAATGATTCCAATCAAATTAAATGTGTGAATAATTAATTTCTCTGTTTGTCGAGTTAAATTTCCCTGCTGGTTTAATGTGACAGGGTTAAAAGTTGTAAACCTGGGCAGCGTCATTTTATCTATCGGTCATGCACCGACAGGAAACTAGGGAGCCGACAGGAAATAAAACACTGACATGCAAATTTTATTTCCTTGTCGGTTATGCATTTTCCCTGTCGTTTTTAATATTTTCCTGCCGGTATTTTAACCATCCAGGAAATTCCAGTTTCCAGTAGTTGCAAACAGATAGTAAGTGGCAGCTACACTAATTTTGATTTGCATCTTATTAGATTCTCGATCGTTACCTTTGCATCCTGTCGGTATAGACGCATTACCCACAAAGCCAAGAGGGCACTTGCATTGGTACCCGCCTACTGTGTTGTTGCAGTCGCCAAAACACGGATAAACCTCTGGATATTTGCACTCGTCTATATCTAAAATAAAATAAACAGAATTAATAGGGAGGGGAAAACATTATTTATGTCTACTGGAAAAGGTAAGAAACTATTTTGCCGAATCTTAATTTGATTGATTGTTTAATTAATTTTTACCTTTGCATCCATCGAGAACGTAAGGGTTGCCGCCATAACCTTGCGCGCAGTGGCACCGATGCCCGCCGGTGCCGCGGAAAGCTGTGCTATTCTGGCAGAAGCTGTTGCTGCTGCGGCATTCAGGCGATGTCGTCGAGTTACTCTGGCACGTTGAGTTGCTGATGACCCACTCTAGCACCACCGGGAGCGCGGCCGGCGACACCATGTCCATCGGAAAAGAGCTCAGGCGCTCCGCATCCACCACGTAAACCGTAGCCTGGTCGCTGCTCCATGATCCGTTCATCCGGCGGAACTGGAGCAGGTAGACGTTGAGGCCCGTCGGGATGGGCGCCTGGCAGCAGCCGATGCCTGAGCAGTCGGGGGACGCCACCTGATACAGGTTCCCTGAGACGCGGGAGCAGAAGGCCGCACAGGTGCTGACGATGTCGGCCTCGTCGGACCCCATGAGGAGGACCTGGACGTCGCAGCCGACCACGAGGAGCTTGTTCCTTCCCGGCGCCAGGGTGAAGGGCCCCGAGTCTATGAAGACGCCGACGACGACGTCCCAGTTGATGATGCCGTAGTAGGGAACGGGGAGGGACTGGTCGACGCGATCGACGTAGACGTCCACCGTGCCGTTGGGCAGATTGATGTCGAACACCTCCGAGGCGTTGCGGAGGAGCAGCTTGGGAGGGACGTCCTTGCTGCAGGTGACGTCGAAGCCGGGGTGGTAGCAGCCGGGCTCCACGCCGAACGGGTACGGGATGCTGATGTTGCCGCACCTGGTGGTGCAGTGACTTCCAACCGTGGATGCAGGCGATGGTGCCGCCGCCACCAGCGGCAGCAGCAGCAGCAACGCGGCAGAGAACACCCGGCCTATGGTAGTTGCTACCATCTCCATATGGAAGTGGTAAGCAAAGCAATACTTGTTTGCCTGAGCAACTTGTATGTATGTCACCTTTCTTGCTTGTTAGCTCGTCTGTCAACGCTATTGACCGCGCGCGTATGTGGAAATTTTGTAGAAAAAAAATATCCCTAGTCCACATCATAGTGAACATGGTGGAGAAACTGTGTTTCAAATGAGACCTTTCCTTTTCATGCTTTATGTCAGCCGGACAGCACAGCTGTTTTGAAACTTCCAAATTAAGGTGATGGAGACACAACTGGCCTGGAAATTCCACGCGATATCTCTTACTTGGTTTGGTTGGGACGACGACTTGGCCAGCAAACCGCCGTGTGGACTGATGCGGATGGAGACTACACACGCACAGCGTCTGCAGTCTGCCCTGTGGGAGAAGCTAAGGCAGAAGGTGACTGAACTCTATAACATTTTTCCCAAGGGAAATCAATTACATGGAGCTTTCGCCCAGGCCGAATGCGTGTAAATTAAGGACTAGCGGTGAACGATATGAACTGCGTCAGCCGGTGCCCATACATTGAGGACGAATGAGTCTTTGTTTGGACCGAGCATCTGTGTACCATGCCTAGATCATAATATAGAGAACTAGTACTACGCTGGACAACTATGAGAAGGAACAAATTGTCTCCAATCACGAACAGTTTAAGAATTTTATTATGACATTGATATACTATAGTCTAAAACTAAAAGGTTCAGCTTTGATCACAAGGTTTAGAAAAATGTAATATTAAAATAGACAAAACATTTTATAAAATTACCCCGGTTTCCCAAGTCACCATACAAATACTTTTTTTAACAGAAAATAGCGCCTCCTAACAGGGAATGGCATGTTTTCTGGCAGTAGGTGCATCTACACCTATGAGTCAAAATGGATTTCCACTCTAGCTCATCCATTCAAATCTTAACTTCTCCCAAAGTACTCCAGCGAAGGATGTGGGGCAGACCAAATCAAATCTGCACAGTGTGGAGTTGACGCGTTGACTGGATTGAAGTAACCGGCAAATGCCGCCGTCCACCAGCACCCTCCTCTTCATGTTTAGTTTCAGGGTAGGGGGGTCGACAGGAAAACGAGACAGAGGAGTGGCAGCTTGATGCGATTATTTCTTTTAATTTTCTTTAGCTATGCTTGATGCGATTTTCCAGGAAGCTAGCTTGGCACATCAAATAGAAGATTTAGCCCAATCCATCAACTAGCACGGTAGCAGGCCCTGTGCGTGAAACATAGCAATATCGCTTCGTTTTAATCACTAAAGACCGGCAATATTATCTAGCTACAATATATGTTCAGTTCCTTTCAAGACTAGCTAGTGTAAAATTAAACTATGATGTGTTCCAGATGACATCGTTCCGTGTTCACACAGGCCACTTCGACTCGTGACGATGCCACAGCAGTTTCTTCTCATGAAATACCCTCCGATCCGATGTAACATGATCCCAAAAGGAACAGGAGAAAAGAGCTTTGCACCTGGATCAGAAGCCATAACCTGCACAGAATATTAAAACAAGTGTAAGCAAAGTCCTGAATTAAGAAATAGCAGATGACGGAGCAAACATATAGTCTCTGTATGATGTATGTATATACCTGAACCGGCCATTGGGTTCGCAGCAGGTGCCTGCTCAGCCTCCTTGATGTCGACGACGACAGCGTCCGAGGTGATGAAAGTCTTGGCCACGGATGCAGCGTGCTCCAGGCAGCACCTCACCACCTGTTTTGTGCAAGAATAAGGTTAATCTAGAAACTTGGGTGGGCTGAGTATTTGGTTGCAGTCAAGGAGGGTGGGAACCCCTGCAAGACAAAGTCTTGTCAAACAGGTCATTCCTCAAGTCTATGGGTGATCATGCCATGCTTAATGCTTCGGTATGATTTACATGTAAGGCTGACGGAGTACAGGAAAACACTCAAATCTACTCATTCCCAAGCAGGACTCAAGGGTTTTCGCCATACTTTTCTCTTAAAAAATGTTATAACACAACATGCTTAGAAGAGAGAATTAGCTCCACGAGAAAATCAAGAAAGCAATTTCAGTTGAACAAAACAAATCAAGAAAGCATTTGTCACACAAGCACATACCTTGGTAGGATCAATAATACCAGCAGCCATCAAATCCTCGTACTTCCCGGTTGCAGCGTTGTAACCAAATCTGAAGTTGTCATTGGCAAGGACCTGAATGCAGGAAAGTTCCAAATTAGTTGCGTGCAAGTTGCTGCATAATGAATTTATACTTGCGAATTAATTCAAGTGCGAACCTTTTCAGTCACCACGCTGCCATTAACACCAGCGTTTTTGGCAATTAATTTTAGTGGATAACTCAAGGACTTCCTAACAATCTCAGCACCGACCTTGAAAAGATGAAGACATAGTCAGTTCATTTAGATAAAAGAAAAAAGCACCTTGAGCCAAAATTAGTTTTATTCTGACATTGCAACTCGGGGAAAGAGGATCTTGTTAAATTTTTCTATACCTTCTGTTCATCATTCTCAAGGGTTTCTTTAATGGCGTCAACTTTTGATGCAAGCCTTAAAAGGGTACAGCCACCACCGACCACGATACCTTCCTCGACAGCCGCCTGTCCACAAAGCAAGCAGTTAACTACCAAGCAATTACAAGGAGTTTTCTGTAATAGTAGAATCAACACGATGCTACAGTGCATCAGAAGCCTCACTGAATGAGAGCACATACGTGCACGAATCCCCGAAAAACAATTGGATATGAGCCAGAAGAAAGCATTACCTTCGTCGCATTCAGCGCGTCTTCAACCCTCAGTTTCTTTTCCTTAAGCTCAGTTTCAGTCTGTGCTCCGACCTACAAACCAAGATGTATCATTTTATAGCTGTTATAATCTTCTAATACAGACAGTAGATCAAGAGGTATCTCAGATTGGAACATAACACTACCTGGATGACGGCAACACCGCCAGATAATTTGGCTACCCTTTCGTTTAGCTTTTCTTTTTCATATTCCTGTTCAGAAGCCTGCAATAATAGTATGTTTTGTAACAAAAAAATGTTAGTCAATGTATTTTCATGCACACACAAATTACATGCACCATGCTCCACAAGCTAAATGAAACTCTCTATATGGAAAAGCAGAGCAGCAGAAAAAGACTGGACAAAAGGAGAAGAGCCATGAAGAAAACAATAACAAAGATTATTCGACAAATAAGACACAGAAACGTAGAATACTAGTTTAAACTATACAGACCTCAATCTGGTTCTTGATTTGTGTGACTCTTTTGGTTACTTCCTCCTGTGTAGTACCATCTCCAACTATTGTTGTTGAATCTTTGGTAATTACAACCTTGGCAGCAGTTCCTAGGACTTCTGCGTCTGCTTTGTCAAGGGACAGTCCAATTTCTTCTCTGATGACAGTGCCTGAATGAAGAATGACCTTTTTGAGTGAACGGATACCACGATGAGACATGTCAAATAGAGCATCAAAGATGAAACTCACCTCCTGTCAGAGTAGCAATATCATCCAGGTATTGACTCTTGCGCTCGCCAAAACCAGGGGCTTTTATGGCAGCGATCTTCAACGCACCCCTAAGCCTATTGACCACAAGGGTTGCAAGAGCTTCCTGCTCAATATCCTCTGCGATTATTAGAATTGGATATCCACTCTTAATAGCATCCTCCAGAATAGTAATGAGGTCTCTAGCGTTGTTAATTTTCTTGTCCACAAGAAGCAGCTGGATAATAGAATAAATATCAGTTTAAGAGCATGGAACGAATGAAGATGGTGATTAAAGAAATTTAAGTAGAAAAGCTGGCAAGATAGAGTGCAACAGACCTTGCAGTTCTCATACTCTACTGACATTTTTTCACTGTCAGTTACAAAGTAGGGAGAAATATAGCCACGGTCAAATTGCATCCCTTCGACGACATAGAGGTTGTTTTCAGCACTCTTTCCCTCTTCAAGTGTGACCACCCCCTGCCGCCCAACCTTGTTCATAGCCTCAGCTATCATGTTGCCAATTTCATAGTTATTTCCAGCACTTACAGCAGCAACATCAGCAAGTTCACTATCTTCAACCTGCATTATTGAATGCAATTCAATAAATTGGTATCCCGAATATACAGTACAGCAGCGACATCGTTTATAAATAGCATAGGAGCCAAAGTCACCAGAACGGATGCATATTATGATCGCATCACAAAATTGAACAAGTACTTATTATCGTAGAATGTCAGGGAAAATATAGTTCTTCTTTAGGATCAATATAATTCCAGCAAAGAATAAGATTAACCGGATCGTACCTCCTTGGACATCTTTCGGAGCTCACCAACTAATGCTTTGGCTGTTTTCTCAATGCCACGAGCAATCTGTACTGGATTAGCACCAGCAGCTACAATCTGGGCAGAGAAAAAGAACAACAACATTATTTCGAGAACTAAATAAAAATAAAAATTGCGCTGTAGGTAGAACAGGTAACAAGGTTTATATTGTGTACCTTGACACCCTCGGCAATCATCCCTTGAGCAAGGATCACGGAAGTGGTTGTCCCGTCACCAGCCAGATCATTAGTCTTAGCAGCAGCTTGCCTAACCAGTTTAGCTCCAATGTTTTCAACAGGGTCTTCAAGTTCAACCTGATCCACAGCCAATTGTTAGAAAAATCCACAGCCACAGTTTATAACTTATTACATCAGGATTGCACTGTCAGGCAGAGATGACAAATAGAATGCGACGTACCTCCTTTGCCACCGTAACACCGTCATTGACAATCCTAGGCGACCCGTACTTGCTCTCGAGGACGACGTTCCGCCCTTTTGGACCAAGGGTAACTCCAACCAGATCAGCAAGCTTGTTGACTCCATTCTGGGAGAGAAATGACACGACAGGAATTATTAGCATACGCTGTGTCGGTGCAGATGATAGAAGAACGGCTCGAACTAGGCGCAAGGATAAGTTTGTAAAACTCACTTGCAGCTTCCTGATGGCGGACCCATCCTTGTTGAAGTAGAGCTCCTTTGCGGCGTTCACCTTGACATTGCACTTTCTCCTGGGCCTGATTTTCTGGGGAAACGAAACAGATGGGGGCGAAACCAAGGAGAGCTGCGTCCTGGCCGCGAATCCGGTGGGGGCGGCGGCGTTGAGGCCACATGTAGAGGTGGTCCCGAATGGTGAAGCCATGCTTTATATCACCGACTGAGCATACGAAACAGTCCATATCAGCATCGATTCTACCAGCATGGAAACAGAAAGACAACGCAGTCCTCTGAAGGTGAAGGTACAGTGCTATACTAGTTTCTGTCACCGTCTGAGCAACTCAAACAGCTTGTATCAGCATGAGTTAAACAGGAAAACAGAGATGCCCTGTTTACTGTAACAATCAGAGTAAATCAATCTGTTCGCCGTAGCAAGCGACCGTTGGTCGACATGAGTGTGGCTCTGCAGAAAACCAAGCCCTGGTGTCCTCGGAAAGGCAGACCTAGCAGTGCGTGTCCCCTACTTTCGCAGGTACAACCGACGAGGAACAGCAGGAATTCAGTCCCGTGAGCACGCACGCACGCACGCCATTCGCCGGTGTACGAACCAAGGAGTAGTGCCAGCAGCGGGATCGGGGCTGGAGCGAGTAAGGGAGGTCCTAGCAACAGCCGATTTGTGGTCCGTAACAGAAACCCCGATTGATCCGCACACGACCGCCGCTGTATACTCCGGCCTACCGAGCAGGTTTAAGATTGCAGAGGGATGGGGGCATCGATACCTGAGGGAGGAAGAAGAGGACGGGGGCTCGCTGCTCCGCCCGATCTCGCCGGCGGCTAGGGTTTAGCGGTGGTTTTTCCTCTGATTGATTTTCCTTTGATTGATCTGCCCTCTGTCTCTGTCTCTGTCGCTGGGCTTTAAATATTAACAGCGGAGGAACCAAGGGAGGTTGGTGGAATGCCGCTATGACAGGTGGGGCCCGCCGGACAGGAAGCATCTGGATCCTTCTTTCTTTTTTCTCCTCGCTTTGCTTTGCTTTGCACTGCTATGCTTTGCTTGCCAGATGAGCAAAGTTTACATGCCAAGAATCGTGCGAGAAAGCAAGGTTAAGGGAGCGAGATTAGTTAGCGACGGAAGCACTAGTCTTTCACTTTGATAATTTGCTCCGCCATTTATCGCTCATCAGTGTAACGGCACAAGGGAAATTACCAAAGTGGAAAATAAAGTGTGGGCCAACATGCGCCTCGCAGTCATGAAGAAAATTTTGCCTTAATGAGGCACCAAAGTGTTAAATCTAAAATTTGAACTCTGCTGGACTGGGGTTGCCACTATATGACCTCGCAGTCACTGGAAACGTCGCATCCAAAGAAAATTTCGCTCTAATGAAGCACCAAATTGTCAAATCTAGAATTTGAACTCTGGTGGGCTTGGGGTGCCACTGTATGACCTCCTAACCATCCAACCATAGGTTGGTTCTCACGATAAAATTTACCTATTAATGCTTTGTTATAAATATTGTTATATAAAAATGGTTTGTTACAAATGGTTGTCATTACAACCAAAAGTTAGAAACATCGGTAGTGAGGTCTTGCACTTTCCCCTCCCTCGCTCTCCCTCAACTACAGTGTTTTGAGAGTCTTCTGCTCACAGCTGGACCGAACCAAGGCCTCTCTCGCCGGCGTTGCTGGTTGGAGATGGCTGAGGGGAGGTGCCGGATCTGGTAGAGTAGGTAGTAGGTTAGGATATGGTCCCTTAGTGATGACTTGGAGTAGGAAGGTGGATCTTTCTGACCAGATCTGGCTCATCCTGGTTTGGGTGTTCTTCACTGTTTCCCTCCGGTGGCAGGTGTCGAGGCAAGTGGAGGAGTTGCAGCCAGGCATCTCCGAAAATAAGGCCTCTAGCTCTTCCATCTTGGCGGTTTGGTGCGCTGCTAGATGGTTGGCCTCAAGCTTCTTCGACGAGCTTCCATGGAGGAAGACGGAGGAGAAGGTTTGCAGGTCAGGCTCTTCCAATAAGCGCCTCCAGCCCCTTTGCTGCGGTTTCGCGGCTCTGGTTCTTCTCTCGGCCGGCCAAGGAGGCGAGGGAGAGAGGAATCAGCCTGCGGTGGCTGCATCGATGGGGGCTTGGTCTCTGATGCCGACGTGGTGCTATGAAGCTGCTGAAGTGCGTTCTACCGTGGCCCTGCTAGGGTCATGGATCTTCGCCGTCGACGTACGGCTAGCTCCGACGCCGCTGAATAGGCGTCTTCTCCGACGAACCCACCAACAGGGGACATCAGTTGGCGTCCTTTGCCTCGCCCCTGTTTATCCAGGTCGATTGGCGACCCTCGTCGAGCTTTACCTCCTTGCTTGGAGGCCCTTCCCCGGTTCCTTGTTGGCGAAGCACGTCGCCTGCACTCCAAGTGGCGTAGTCCCCGGTGGTGCGGATGATGGTCGACAGTGGAACTTCGGCATTGGCAGTGACCAGGGACCTGATCGCTTTTCTCCTTTCCAGTTTAGGGTCCGGTGTGCTTATTTGCAGGATGCAGTTGTAATTTTCCTAATTTTTGGGGTCCTATCTGTAAATTGGTATGTAACTGCCTCGGTTTAATGCAGCTTCTCGGGCCTTCGGGTCCTTACCTGTTAAAAAAAACATCGGCAGTCACTAATAGGAAAATGCCTATCTACACGCTACAACTAGATGTATCTCTAGCGTGGGGGGCACGCTACAGCTAGATGTGTCTGTAGCCCATGGGTCATGCTACAGCTAACCTGAGATATTCTCAAAGATAGTGAAATGTGACATTGGAATGTCAACTTGCAAGAGCGTGTGATCTAGCGGTGGAAATATCAACGTGGACGCTTATACAAAGATAATAACAAGAGGAAAAATAAGTTACTTTGATGTTCTTGGAAAGGGGTGTGTTAGTGCTCTACCTGCTGGAAGAAGAGCAGAAAGGGAGAAGCAAGTGCTAAGTGTCTAGCGTTCAATGGAAGCATAATCCATTTTTTAAGGTTTTCATGGAAATGTAGCTTATATTAATTGTTTGGGTCGAAGAACTCTTTGCTGCTTCTCCCCTATAGTTGTGGGAGAAAGCACATTAGATAACATTTTTTCTCTATTAAAGTGCACGAAAGAGTTCACAACACTCATATATTGAAGAAGCGAATATCAAGCACTCGATTACAATTGCCCCCTCTTGTTTGCTTACGCTCTTACTGTACCTCAATTGGCATGATGTCTATCATCGGATGACACCATGGTAACTTTGGTGTTGTTTCTTTTGAAGATGAGAAGGCCCTCGTTTACCGTTGGTATGTAAAGGTCGGGAACTCCAAGGCCACTATCTTGATTTTGCCCCATGGCTTCCAAAATAATTGCATCGTGTAGAAGGAGATGCAATGCTCGATGTATTGATCGGATGCATATGGCGGTACATATATAGGCCACGTCCTCGACTATACAAGGAAGGAGGCGGGCCCAATAGTAAATACAAGGATATGTATCGCTATACAATAACTACAGAATAACTACAGAAGATACACATCCAGATATACAAGATATGTATCTCAACACCCCCCCGCAGTCGAAGCGTCGCCTGGTCGAACGCATAGACTGGACCTGAACTCCTCAAAAGATGTTGTAGGGAGACCCTTGGTCATGATATCCGCAAATTGTTGGGAGGTGGGCACATGAAGTACTCGAATGTGTCCAAGCGCCACCTGTTCCCGAACAAAGTGGATGTCCAGCTCAATATGCTTGGTGCGGCGATGGTGAACCGGGTTGGCGGAGAGGTAGACGGCGGAGACATTGTCGCAGTAGACCACGGTGGCTTTGGCGACGGGACATGAGAGCTCAACGAGGAGTTGCCGCAGCCAGGAGACCTCAGCAACTGCGTTAGCAACAGCCCGGTACTCCGCTTCGGCGCTGGAGCGAGAAACCGTGGGCTGTCGCTTAGACGACCAGGAGATGAGCGAAGGGCCGAAGTAGACGCAGTAGCCAGACGTGGAGCGACGCGTGTCAGGGCAGCCTGCCCAATCGGCGTCCGAGTAGGCGACGATGTCCGTGGCGGTGGAGGCGTGGAGAGAGAGACCGAAGTCCATTGTACCACGAATGTAGCGGAGGATCCGCTTGACCGCAGCCCAATGAGGATCCCGCGGAGCGTGCATGTGAAGGCACACCTGCTGAACAGCATACTGCAGCTCGGGGCGAGTCAGGGTGAGGTACTGTAGGGCACCGACGATGGAGCGGTAAGATGACGCGTCCGTGGCCAAGGAACCGTCTGTGGCGGAAAGCTTGGACTTCGTGTCGACAGGCGTGGCCGCGGGTTTGCAATTAAGCATACCGGCGCGGTCCAGGAGCTCATGGGCGTACTTGCGCTGATGGAGGAAGAAGCCGTCGGTGCAACGTACGACCTCGATGCCGAGGAAGTAGTGCAGAGGCCCCAAGTCCTTGAGGGCAAACTCAGCGCGAAGACGGTCGGTGAGCTGGCGCAGTAGGTCCGTGGAGCTGGCCGTTAAGATGATGTCGTCGACGTAGAGCAGCAGGTACGCGGTGGTGGCGCCGTTGTTGTACACGAACAGCGATGCATCGGAGCGGGTGGAGCGGAAGCCGAGTTGGTGAAGAAACGCCGCGATGCGCTGGTACCAGGCGCGTGGGGCCTGCTTGAGCCCGTATAACGAGCGCGAGAGCAGGCACACATGGTCGGGGTGGGCGCTGTCGACGAACCCAGTGGGCTGCTGGCAGAAGACCTGCTCCTCGAGATGGCCATGAAGAAAGGCGTTGGAGACGTCCATCTGATGCACGGGCCATGCGCGGGAGACCGCGAGCTGAAGAACGGTGCGGATCGTCCCGGGCTTGAAAACCGGAGCGAAGGTGTCGGTGAAGTCGACGCCGGCGCGCTGGCGAAAACCACGAACCACCCACCGCGCCTTGTGGCGGTCGAGGGTACCGTCCGGATGGAACTTGTGCTTGAAGACCTACTTCCCGGTGATGACGTTGGCGTGAGGGGGGCGGGGAACAAGCGTCCATGTCTGGTTCCGCTGCAGGGCGTCGAACTCGTCATGCATGGCCGCAAACCACTGCGGGTCGCGGAGAGCAGCCCGGGCAGAGGTGGGCATAGGCGACGGCGTGGCTGGTGAAGCCGCGGAAGTCGACGCGGTGCAGACGTATTCGTCCGAGGGGTACCGCGTGCTCGGGACGCGAATCCCCGCACGAGCGCGCGTGAGGGGGCCCGTCGCCGGCGGCGGAGGAGGCGGAGGCGGGGCCGGAGGCGAAGCATCGCCCGAGCTGGGGCTCGAGGGCGACGCGGTTGAGGACGCAGATGACACGGCGGTGCCCGAGGCAGTGCTCGAGGGCGACGCGGGCGGTGTCGGGGGCGAGGCGGCGACGCCCGAGGCGGGGCTCGAGGGCGCCACGTGTGAGCCCGAGGCAGGGCTCGAGGGCGTCACGGAAGGCGTCGCATCTGTAGTAGAGGGAGCGCGCGGAGGCGCTGCCGAGCCAGGGACCTCCACCAAGGTAGGGCCGCGACGCCGCGGACTGTCAGTCGCGGGAGGAGAAGTCCTCACCTGTTCCTGTGCAAAGGGAAAACAGTGCTCATCAAAGTACACGTGCCGGGACGTGATGACGCGGTGAGAGACCGGATCATAGCAACGGTAGCCTTTGGTGTTAGCCGGGTAACCGAGAAATACACACGGAATGGAGCGAGGTGCGAGTTTATGAGGGGTGGTGGCAGCGGTACTAGGGAAACAACGACAACCAAAAATGCGGAGACCGTCGTATGAGGGGGGTGAGCCAAACAGGAGGTTATGTGGTGTGTAATTCCAGCGAGGGCGACACGGGCGTAGGTTGACTAGGAGGGTGGCGGTGGAGAGGGCGTCCGGCCAGAACTGAGGGGGCATGTGGGCGTGGAACAAGAGGGTACGGACGCAGTCATTAAGGGTGCGTAGGACGCGCTCGGCGCGGCCGTTCTGCTGGGAGGTGTATGGGCAAGTTAGGCGGAAGATGGTGCCGTGGGTGGAGAGGAGGGTGCGGATGGTGGTGTTGTCGAACTCCTTGCCGTTGTCAGTTTGGAGGGCGAGGATGGGACGACCGAACTGTGTAGATACATAAGAATAAAAGGCGGTGAGTGTTGAAGCGACATCAGATTTCTTACGAAGAGGAAAAGTCCAGACAAAGTGAGAAAAATCATCGAGAATAACAAGATAATAAAGAAAACCAGAATTACTCGGTATAGGGGACGTCCATACATCACTATGAAGTAATTGAAAAGGAAGAGATGCAACTGTGGATGAAGTACTAAAAGGAAGCCGAACATGTTTGCCTAGTCGGCAGGCGTCACATGAGTGAGCCGCCATTTTATTACATGAAAAATAAAAGCCTCTCATTATTTGGCGGAGCGAGGTGGAGCTGGGATGGCCAAGACGAGCGTGCCAAAGGTCGACGCCGGCAGAGAGCGCCCGAGGTGCAGCGTGAGTGGAGGGAGACGGCTGAACGGGGTACAGGTCGCCGGGACTCTCACAGCGGTGCAAAATCCTTTACAGAAAAACCAAACTCGTCAAATTCCACAGTTACAGAGTTATCGCGAGAAAGAGTTTTGACGGAAACTAAATTCTGAACAAGATGTGGTGAAACTAAGACATTATTAAGAGACAATGGTGTGGAATTAGAAGGAAAATGAGTGGAGCCAATATGAGAGATGGGAAGACCAGCACCGTTACCGACGATGATGCGAGAGGAAGTGGATGTCGGAGATGAAGTGGAAAGGTTACCCGGGTGAGCAGCCATGTGTGCGGAGGCTCCGGTGTCCATGAACCAGTCACCACCGCCAGAGTAAGCGCCCGGCGAGGGGGCGTACTGAAGGGCGGTGTACAGCGCAGGGTCCCAGTGGGCCGTCGGGGCCTGCGACATCATGCCACCGTAGGCGGGGGCGTAGGGCAGGCCGGCGGGAGCCTGCGGTGGTGCGGCGATGAAGCCCTGGTGCGTCGACGGACGGGGGCCGACGGTGCCGGGGACGGGGGGCGCGGAATGGGCATGGTGTAGGCGTGCACGACCCCCGTCCAGAGGTTGTGTCCGCCCGCCCACTGCGGAGTGGCGTGTGAGTACCCGGGGCACGGACCGACGATGCCTGGGCCGCCGTTGTTGCCACCGCCGCGGCCACCACCACGGCCACGGCGACGGCCGCGGCCACCGCCCCCTCCTCCTTGGTGCTGTTGCGGCTGAGGCGCAGAGTGTGGAGGGGCGGGGGTGGGCGCCGGTGGAGCTCCTCCGCCATGAGGAAGAACGCTGTTGCCGCTTGCCCATAAAGCGGTGTGAACCGCCCGGGTGCGCACACCCTTCAGCCGGCGTTCCTCCAGCCGGAGGTAGTCGACCGCCCGCTCGAACGTAGGGTTGGTCATGAGGGTGAGGTTGGAGGCGGCGTTGCCGAGGTCCTCGCTGAGGCCGGCGGTGAGGGTGGAGAGGAGAAGCTCGTCGCCAATCCGGAACCCAAGGTCCTGGAGCTCGTCGGAGATTGCCTTGAGGCGCAGGCAGTAGGCGTCCAAGGTTTGATCGCCCTGGGGTGTGCCGAAGAATTCCTACTGCAAAAAGACAACACGTTGGAGCTTGTTATTGGTGAAGAGGCCGTTGATCTTCCCCCACACTGTGCGGGCATCATCGCCTTCCCGAACGACGGTCTTGAAGATGTCCGGCGAGACGGTGAGGAAGAGCCAGCGGATGATGGTGGCGTCGATGGCCAGCCAGTCGGCGTCGCAGGCGAGGAGGTCGGCGGTGCCGTCGATGTGATCGCGCAGGTTGTACTCGCGGAAGAGGAGGTAGAAGTACGTCTTCCAGGCGAGGTAGTTGGCGGCGGTGGTGGACAGCTTGACGGGGACATGGTCGGTGATGGCGACGGCGCGGAGCTGGCCGGGGTCGGGGATGGAGGAGTCGGCGAAGGGGTTGGAGCTAGGGGTTGACATGATGAAGAAGGGGAGGCGGCGCGCGGCTGGAGAGGGAGGAGAGGCGGCGCTGCTAGGGTTTAGGGGTTGGGGGAGGGGGGTGCGGCGCACGGGGAGGAGAGGCGGCGCGCGGCTAGGGTTTAGGATCTAGGAGGTGTCTGATACCATGTAGAAGGAGATGCAATGCTCGATGTATTGATCGGATGCATATGGCGGTACATATATAGGCCACGTCCTCGACTATACAAGGAAGGAGGCGGGCCCAATAGTAAATACAAGGATATGTATCGCTATACAATAACTACAGAAGATACACATCCAGATATACAAGATATGTATCTCAACACATCGGACATGCATGTGCATGTGACTGATCCAGAGTGCATCAACATCTAGTATTCTAAAAACATATGATCAGATAAAAACAAGACTCGGCCCAGATTTAAGCTTGCATGCATATGATCAATCAACAATCGATCATGAGTCCCTATCCTATAGAGAAGAGTTGTTTTTCGCCCCTTCCCTGTTACGTAACTCTTACAGCCTAGGCCAAGTACTCTAAACTTTCATCTGAACATCTGTTTTCGTACTGTTGTTTGAGTTGGATGTGTCTGCATCACAAGGTGTGAGGATCAGATTATCTGGGTTCACACAGTGATCTCTTAACTAAAGATTGTGCACTTCTAACTCAACTCAACAAATTCAGAGAGTTCTAACTCAACGTGAAAGTTCATAGGCCTGACTAAGATCTAGAAAAACATCAGCCAACACAGGTATAAACTTCAATGCTGTGTGCAAATGGCATCCACGGAAATAAATACAGTAATCATACTAGTTGTTTCACAAATGCGCTGACATGTTTACAGCACTACCTCTGAAGCTAGAGGTTTCAGATGCACAGTGAAAAACATTGCTAGGCATCCCTTAAATTGATTGTTCTCAATGCAATTACAAACAGTACACACCATTTTTCTCACAAGGACTCCGATGACAATGCATATATAGAGAGAGCCTGAATCATATATATACAGCCAGCCATTGAATACAGACACTATGAGGTAGATGGCATTATGCCGGCATGCAATTCTTGTGCTTTTTCAATGAGAGACGCCAGAGTACGCCTGTGAAGCTTCGACGGAGTGATTGCAGAGTTGTTGTCGACGAAACAGCTTGATCTATTCCAAGGCGTGGTCTTCTCAAATTACTCGTTGGCTTCTAGGCCAGCAGTTGGTACTTGTAAAATCCTTGTAAGATCTTGAAATGATGTTCAACCTGCTCCGTAACAAAGAATTCTCCCTCGGCCTTTCACAACGTAGTAACATGAAGTTGTTGTATCATAGGCCACCAGTGGCGAACTTGGAAAGATGAACGATGAGCAACTGCAGCTTAATTTAAGTTTCAGCCACCTTAGAGCATGTCTAACAGGCCTCGTATTTTTTCGCCCCTTAAAATGCGAGTAGAGGGCCCTGTATTCACTTTTCGCCGGCCGAAAACTCGGACGAGATATCTGTTTTACGGGGTGGGGATACGGGGTCTGCTAGCTCGTCCGAGTTTTCAACCCCTCAAAACAGGGTTTTTTGACAAATTGGATATTAGAACCAACACAACATTAACATAAAATAAATGTTTTACATCACACAATAATCGTCATAATTATTACAATAATGTTTTTCGGAAATGTCAACAAATGTTCTAATGGAAGAATTAAACAAATAACAAATGTTTTACACATACAACAATGGGAAATGAATGTTTCACACATACAACAATGGGAAATGAATGTAATAAATCATTGGCCATGCAATTGCCAATGATGATCAATCAGATCTTGGGTGAGGCGGGGAGGATAGGTCGGTACCTCGGCGAAATAATCTTGCATCAGCTGTTCGTGGCCGAGCGCGCGGTTCCGCGGAATGCACATACGCCCCATCACAGATCCTTTCCGCTGATCCAGCAGCTTCATGGGTCCTCCGTTTGCTTCAAGCCGAACAGGAGCAGCATCATCTCCGTCTCGTCGTCGTTGAGCAACTCGTCGATATCCGAATCGTCGGAATCCGACGACGACCAATCGGTCGACGTCGCGTCCAAATCCGCCATGTGCACATCCTCCGAAGCCATCTACCACGGTGTACCATACATCAGCCCCAAATCAGACCAATTTACCGGCGGCAACGAAGAAGAACGCGGCGAAATACTCACCGGCGACAAACGGCGGAGAAGACCACGGCGGGAGGGCGGGCGGCGCGCGCAGAGGGACGCGGAACTTCGGCGGGGGTGCGGCGGGCGTCGATGCAGCTCGACGCGGCTCGGCGGACGGCGGAGGGGCGCGGATCTGACGGATTCCGGCGGCGGCGCGCGGGTGGCGGCGGCGGCGCGCGCGGGAAAATGGGTGGGGGGAACTGAAATGTCCGCGCGCGCTTTCGGAATTGGGATACTGGTTTCGCCCACTATCCCCGCTCCCACCCCGCACAAGTAGGGGGCGACGACCCGCCCCGTACTCGAAAACAGCAAAAAACGATGCGGGGGCCGTTTTTACGGGGCGTGCTAGACGGCCGGGTAGAGCCGAAACCCTCAAATCGGCGGTTATTATACGGGTTTGCCCCTTTTACGCGGTCTGTTAGACCTGCTCTTAGAGCATGTCTAGCAGGCCCCTTATTTTTCTGCCACGTATTTCGCCGCTTTTTCTCCCCGTATAAAAAAATGCTCGTAGATACACCGCTCCGTCTAGCAGACCCCGTATTTGACCCCGTATATTTGTAAATTTAAAACCCCGGGAAACTAGTTCATTCATAGTTTGTCGATCATACATAGAAATCGACATACCTACATACAAAATGCGCGATCATGGATCGCGACTTCTAGTCGGAGAGGTCGATGATGAACCCGTCGGCCTCCGCCTCCGCCTCCCGCGCCTCCGCCTCCTTCACGGCGGCGATGGCCGCCGCCCTATCTTCCTCCTCCGTCCTCTTCCTCTCGTCGGCGTCCTTGAGGGACTCTTCAATCGCCTTCAAGAAGGCGGGTCCTGGTCCTCGTCTTCCTCCTCCTCCTCGCCGGCGAGCGGAGCACCTCCGCCGCTGGTGCTTGCAGGCCGCGCGGCGGCTCCCGGCGGCGGATCTTTTGCATTGAAGCCGCCAGGCATCCTCCACGTTGTCTGGCGAGCGGGATCGCTTCGATCCGCTCGCCGGCGAGGCGGTACTGCGGCGGCGGGAGTCCACGCCGGAGATGGGGTGGAATGCGGCGCGGGGGTGTGAGGAATTTCTCGCCGGAGCAGGATGGAGGAGGCGGCGGCGCACGGCGGAGCTAGGGTTGCGAGTGAGTGGTTAACCCCTCACTCGCACCTGCGCCCAGTATAAGTAGGGGGCGGCGGGGCCGATTTCCTGGGCCCCGTATTCCGCCGAAACGGGGCGGCCCGAATACGGGGCCTGCTAGACGGCCCAAACCGTGCCTGCCCCGTATCTCGCCGGAATTTTACGGGGTGGGCGGGTTATAAGGGGCCTGTTAGACATGCTCTTAGAGCATGTCTAACAGGCCCCGTATTTCGCTGCCCCGTATAAGTCTCTTATTTCACCCCGTATCGAAAAACTGCTCCATTTCGAGCCATTCCGTCTAGCAGACCCCGTATTTCGCCCCGTATTTTCAAAAATAAAAACCCCAGGAAGTTCATCTTCATTGATCATACTACGGATCATACATACATTCCGATCATACTAGGGATCATACTACATCTAACTACGGATCAACCTACGTCTAGTCGTCAAGGATGACGTAGGGGATGAAGGCGATCCTCGCCGCCTCCTCCTGCGCCACTTCTCGAACGCTTCGCCGCTCATCGGCTTGAGCGGCGGGTCCTACCGATACCACCGCCCACCCGCGGCGTACTCCCGGAGCGGCTCCGGCACGTACAGCGCGCCGGCGTATTTGCAGGCCGCGCGACGGCTCCCGACGGCGGAAAGCTTGCACTTGAGCCGCCACGCTTCCTCTACGGTGTCCGGCGAGCGGGATCGCTTCGATTCGCTCGCCGGCGAGGCGCTACTGCGGCGGCGGGAGTCCATCCTGGCTTGGGGGTGGAATGCGGCGCGGAGGAGCGGCTAATTGCTCGCCGGAGCAGGAGGAGGAGGCGGCGGCGCACGGCGGAGCTAGGGTTGCGAGTGAGGGGTTAACCCCTCACTCGCACCTACGCCCACTATATGTACGGGGCGACGGGGCCGATTTCCTGGGCCCCGTATTCCGCCGCAACGGGGCGGCCCGAATACGGGGCCTGCTAGACGGCCCAAACCGCGCCTGCCCCGTATGTCGCCGGAATTTTACGGGGTGGGCGGGTTATACGGGGCCTGTTAGATATGCTCTTAGCGTAGTCCATTATTGGACGTTCCACGTCTTCAGACCAGCTGAAAACACATATAAAGAGCATGCATGAGTTCATTTAATCAGCAAATGTATGTGAGGTACATGTAGCATGATAACTGGAAAAGAACATGAGTTGGTGCTCACTGAACTCACCGGTTATTAGGATCATCACTTCACAGTTCACTCTTCAGAGGCGTTTGGACCCAGAACTCTTGGGCGGCTCAGAAAAGAATCTCCTGTGGTGTCCAACTTCCCTCGAGATCGCTGACTGTGCTTTGCAGCACAGGATGGTTGGATGTTTATTCACTTCAGATTGAGAAGTTCCTTGCTCAGATATGATTTATCATAGTTACTACAGCTCCTCGTACGATTTCTGAAAATACAAAAGCGTTACCATTCCGTACACTACGACAGGGTATATACAATATTTTTCAGTTACAAAGTGGACTGTATGAAATAATAAATGCTCAAAGGAAAAACGAAGCAGAAGCAACCCGCACTCCCGCAGGCTGGGAAACTTGACATTGTAAGATAATCCAGCAGATACATAGCAATGGAACTAGCTTCATCACATTGAACCAGAGTTTGGAACAACCAAGTGACCAAGTAGAAATCATCAAACATGCATCTAAGAGATGGAATCAATTAAATCGAATGAGGGTAGAGTGTTAGTACCAACATGGAGTAAGATGTGCCAGCAAATGAGGAGTAACAGACACCGAGGGCTGTATCATCATTGTTGTTGCCATGATCATCGGCAACAAGAGGGAACGAGGAACATGTCCTGCTAGAGAGACAGAGAGAGAAACCATGTTAGAAACTCAGACTGAATCAAGTGAAAGAAAAAAACATGAGATTTGAGACTGCGAGGCTGGCATGCAGAGTAGGATTTCAGGTGGGATGGACTTGGGACGTCCGCCTCCCACTCTCACATATCCCTCTCATCCCGTTGTCCCATGTCCCTATTATCCCATCAATGGAAAGGTTATTGGGCTACTGTGGGATGTCCCACTTGTCCCTATACTGATCAATAGCTAGCATTATTAACATCACTTGATGGTTTAAATAGTTGGCTCCAACAGGAGATGCTACGCACATGCCAGCAGCAACTCAGAACTCAGAAGGCTTGTTTTGCAACCAGAACTGAGAGAACGAAAAAGTGCACTACTTTCAGACATGGAGCTACACTGCAGAGTTTTGCAACGAGAATTTACAGCTAGTCTGGTAAACGAACTAGTAACAGCATAGCTGGTCTAGTAAAGCTCATCAACGTCACAAAATAGTGGACATTGGCGTGTCATCATCCCCCCACAAGTCCTCCAAATTTGTGTCAAAAAAAAAGTCCTCCAAATCAGCCATGAAATCAGCTCCGCCGGCATCCGCTATACCGCTTAGCATCTTATCCTGTATTGCCTGTCCAAAGCCATAAAATGTGAATCCTAGTTAGATGATGGAACCATTCAGTACACAGATGTGGAGGTCAGTGCTTTAGCAAAGGAAAATGAGGAATAATAGTAGGAGGGAATGTATGTTATCTCCTTGATTTTCATGTCATGTTATAGTCATAACAGCAGAACAATAAAATCATGATTTTCAGCAAGTCAAAAATGCAACGGCAGCAAGTTATAGTCATAACATCACTTGTTAGTTTCATCAGGCACTTTACCAAACGGAACCAGAAGGACAGTTTACACATTTCAGTGGGAAAAATACATAAGCAAGGAGCTATGCATGAAAGAAACAGAGCTTGTCGTATTCATCTAACTGAGCAAGCATTATCATCAAAGATGAGTGTCAAAGAGGAGTGTCAATGCATTCATTGCAATATTCACAGGAAGGCTTGGTTAAACTGCAACATCAGCACAAAGCAACATGGAAGAGAACACCTACATCTAGATACCTTAACTCTCACTGACAGTAAAAATGATAACATGGAAGCAGTGGAAATGAGTTACACGACATACCTTAACTCTCACTGAAAAGCAGATTGTAAATGAACATGTTCATCAAGGCTCCACTTGTGTCTCATTTCTCTCCACTCTGGAATGTTATGAAAGTAAATCTTGCGTCCTCGAGACAGTATTTCAAAACACAAAGCCTAACTCATACCTGAAATTAGTACTAGCCCTGAGCGTTTCATCTTCATTATCCAGATCTGCGAGGTTGACATGGTTTACCAACTAATACTGGCCTGCAACATAACATACTAGAATAAGAAAAGCAAATAAGAAAAATGCAAAAGCAGCAAGAAATGGTGTGAAGATTAATTAACTGTAATTTTGCAACATAGTTTACTTGTGTTTCTGTCCGCAAGATTAGCGAAAAAATGGGGCCAATTATGACAGAACCAGTACCAGTTCGCTGAGTTCAGAAAAGCTAGCTCCGCTTCACAGTCATATGTCTCAGAATCAGAGGACTCCATATGAGTCTGAATTCATACAGTTGTTTTTGGGCTCCGAACAATAATACCAACGAGCTGTTCAGGTTAGACATACAGAGTTCTTTGTTTGTTCTGTACCTTCGGCGACCAAATTATGAGGGGTAAGTGGAAACTACTACAGCTATGTCAAGCGTCCTAAGTGGACTGGAGCTTGTAGACCTAGTGGATCTGTTATACTGTGTTCTACCTTTCATTCCAGTCGCTTTTCGCAACAGAGAGTTTGCACACGGCACATTCAGAAATAAAAAAAGAAAAAATCAATGTAGCAAACACAGGAGCTGGGTTCAAGATGTTTCGGCGTTCTCTCACATCGATTTTCTGGGTAGTGTTTTGACAGACGTAATAAGTACTTTGGTGAGGTCTGAAAGTGGGAAGAAACGGTCCAGTAGACAGGGATATCTATTCAGATTAACTGTAGTGAGAACAATATATATTTATGTAAGCATTGACAGAAAACATAGAACCGGTGAATGTATCACTCTACAGAAAAAAAGAGCATTGACCTGTCAGAGATAGATCACATGTTGATTATCCTTTGGAAAGCTATTCCCGTGACCTCAACTTTCCCCTGGTAACACCATTTCTGCTATTGAGGACTTTAACTTGTTTCAGCCATTCAAAGTGGTTAAAGAACTGAGCAGTCCAGTTTTGCACTGAAATTTTGGTTATGTGCGCTTGTGCAGTCGCATAGCTTGCGGTTCCACTGCGCTAAATAACACTATCTGAATATTCTCATGGACTCTGAAGCCTGAAATATTCAGCTACCGCATCGGTGTCAGGTTCATTCCATCATGATTCTTGACTGATATGTAGAGAATACAATACATCCCCACTCCAAAACCTATAAGCATAAAAGCTTGAACTGATGTACAAATGTGAACAAGTCATATGAACAAGCTTCCCTATAAGCATAAGCTTGAGTTGTGCAGGGACTACGGTTGCAAAAAACTAAAGACTAGAACATACTTGGCATATGAACAAGTCAAACATTTAACAATGTACTCATGGCTGCACTAAAACAATGTCAAACGGAACCCAAATCAAACTCAAGCGAGCCATGAGCGAAATAAGCGGAGAGCCGTTAGAGGCGATCGGCGGGCGATTCTGGCTGCTATCGTCGGCGTCGGACTCCTCCGGCGATGATTCAGACGAGGATTATGGCGATGATGCAGAGGAACTCGCAGGGAACAAAGGATTGTCCTATCTGGCGGATCCCCCATCAAGTGATCCGTATAGGAATCTCGACAATTCTTCACGGAGGGCTCAAAAAAGATGGAGAAAAAGACAGGACCAACGCATCGCCGCTCGGATCTTGTATGATTCCCCGGTGAGTTCCTCATCATCTCGATCACCTTTTCTCTCTAATCTTTCTCTGGTTTCTTCTGGTAGGCTCAAAGTACCAGTTCTGGAACCATCTTCGTTTGTGCCTGAAGATTCTCTGGGTTTAAAAGATTGGACTGTGGTCACTCATAGACGACGAGGCAAATCTTCATCTGTGTTAAGACATGTAGATCGAACCTCGCGTCGGCGGCGATCGCCATCGACGGCGACTGTCCCTGATCGGCGAACATGTTCAGATATATTTTCAAATTCGCATGGAGCTGTGGGCTCGAGATCCAATGACGCTAGCCTCTTACGTTTGGGCCATACGGGCCCAAAGGAGGAATCGGCGGGTTTTGGGCTACATAGAATGATAGGTGTGTTGACTAGGGGATTGACGGTTTTTGCCCCTAGGGTTCCTCCTCTGCGAGCGAGACTACAACATCAGCACAGCCGGCTTGCCGCCACCATGGCGGGACGAGGAGGAGGTAGAGGTCCTGATGGTGGCAGAGGTTCTAGACAGTTCTATGATCAAGCCTCTGGTTCAGGTAATTTTAGTGGGCAGGGTGGAGGACCATCGTCTGGCACTTTCGGCGGACAAGATGGAGGACCACAGCCTGGTACTTTTGGCGGACAAGGTGGAGGACAGCCACCGACTAACTTCGGGGGCCAAGGCGGAGGACCACAAGGAAATTACAGGCCGGCTGCAAATGGTAGAAGCTTCGATGGCAATCGAGGTGGGTTTCAAGGGCAAGATGGAGGACAAGGTTTTCAAGGTTACAATGGTGAGTTTGGTTTCAATGGAAATTTTCAGAGATATGGGAATGAATTTCAAGGAGGACCGCCAGGCGGTTTTAATTTTGTCCCTGGCCCTGGAGGTGGAGAATATCGGGGTGGAAATAATGGAAATAATGGATATCGACGTCTCTATGATCAGAGAAACAAAGCTGGCCTATATCGAGGTGGTGCCAATGCTGGGCGGTATGGAGGAAGAGGCCGTGGGCGCTATTTGGCTACTGGGAGCAACGATAAGTTGAGGGATCCAGAGAAGATTATAGAGACAGGGAAGCAGATCGTTGGGGAGCAGACAAATGCCACATTGCAGAATACTCAGAATCAGCCACAAGTTCTGTCAGACCAAGTTGGTCAACAACGGCATACGGCCGTGGCCGGCGAGGGTTCTATCTCTGGTAAAGAAAAAGAAGCTTCGGGCTCCAAGAAGAAGGACAAATCCGTAGATAAACTGAGATGCTTTCGTTGTGACAAGTCTGGCCATTTTTCCATTGATTGCAAGGTCGAGATTTGCGTTTTCTGTGAGTCACCAGATCATAAAGATGATGATTGCCCCTTACACAAAATGAAGAAACCAATGATCTCTTTGTACGGATATGGCCATGCGGATCTTGCTTTTGTTGAGGTTGAACCTACCCCGGAATTCAAACCGAAATCTGATAATGGCCGTATGTGCAGGATAACGGTGAAAGGGGGTTCGCTTACATCTGAGACGATCATCGAGCGTCTACGTTGGTGTATTGATGATACATTTCAGTGGGATGTGCAACCTCAGGGGACGAACATCTATAAGACTCAGTTTCCAAGCAAGCATGAACTGCAGAGGGCGGTGAGGATTGGGGTTTTTCCCTTGAAAAATTCAGACACTGTCCTTGAGTTTACAGAGTGGAAATCAGTAGTGAAACCGTCGGTTCAGTTAGAGGAAGTATGGGTTTTGATTAGCGGCGCTCCTGAAGGCATGTATAGGAATTATCTCACCTGCTGGGGTATGGGTCGTTTGATTGGGAAAACAAAGCAGATTGATATGGCATATACTAGAGAATATGGGGTGGTTCGGGCTCTTGTCAAGGTCATAGATATTGCAAGTATTCCCTATAAGAAGTTGTTCTTCTATGAAGATGAGGGGTATGATCTTACTTTTGAGATTGAGGATGAGACGGCAATGAGTGAGGATGGTGGTTCCCCACATGGAGATGGCAATCAGAATATAGGCCTAGAGATAAGGAAGAGGAGAAGAAAAAAGATCCTAAGGAAGACAATGCCGACTTAGAGAAAATGTCTAAACAGACCCAGCCAAACGAGAATACTACTAAATCCAAGGGAAGTGGAGGAGCTAATGTTACCAAGAGTGCACATACGGGTGCACCTCTTGATATAGTGGAGATGGGATTGGAGAAGATCATCGGATCAACACCAACCCAAGTTTCAGGCAGAAGAATTTTCATCTCTCCATCGTCAGGGGAGAAGGAGTGCTCTCTGGTTTTTGATGATGCTGAAGCAGATACACTACCCAGGTTGTCGAATCCCAACAGTCAGCTCGGGTTGGGTGCGACCGCTGCAGTGGCAGCAATTTTGGGCGAGACAGCTGCAGCGGCAGCGCTTTCGCCGCTTTCTTCTTCTGCGACACGAACACACAATGCGGTGGCAGCGGCTGCCGCGGCATATTTTTCGACACCTTCTCCTGCTGCAGTAAGAACTGAGAACGCGGTGGCAACGACTACTGCGGCAGCTTCTTCGGCACCTCCTTCTGCCGTGACTGGAACTCTTGGCGCGATGGCAACGGCTGCCGCGCCAAACCTTTTTCGTGTTTTTTCTGCCAAGGCAGATGGACCGGATGGGTGTTCCCCTAGAGTGGAACCTGAGGGGAGGAAGCACATTTCATCCATCTCGCGTATACCTCAGGTACTCGAGTATGATGAGTTTCCACCATTACAAGACTCTATTTTGGTTTCAAGTGTTATTACCAATAAATTTCAAACATATTTGCAGGATTCTGCGCCGAGAATTAAGACACCATGCGGGGGTCTGAACTTGTTGGCAAAGAACTTCTCTCCGAGTCCTGTTCAATACTCTTATGAAGATATTGTTGCTTATGGGGGCATCCCGGAGAATTCGACTTCTGGGATCCGAACCAGTGGGAGTTTACAAGCGCAACCGAATGCAGATCAATCACAGTTGGAAAGGGCTATGCTTTTAACGCAGAGACATCAGACTCCAGGTTCCACCTCTGATCCTAAACTTTCTATTTTAGAGATTCCAGATAGTACAATCATACATAGAGCTAGCAGATTAGGGATTTCTCTTGGAAAGTCAACTGAGCATGCCTTAGTATCGGTTAGAAATATTAAGGCTTTGGAAAAACAGAGAGATTTGGTTATTCTAGATAAAAAGAATAGCGTAGAGGAAGATAATCCACATAGCTTGCTTGTTTCTAAACTCTCTGGTCTTTGCGAAGACCTTACTGAGGAGAACACGATAGATATGGATAATGGTCATACGGACCAGAAATGCCATGCTTCTTCGGTGCTGCCTAAGAAGGGAGTAGCCAAGAGAGGGACTAGGGCTACTAAAAAAGTGGTAGTTGAAAAACTGGCAGTACGTAGAAGTTCGAGGATTCGGAAAATAAGAACTTTTGATTCTTAAAATGAAAGCCTTTATTTGGAATAGTGGAGGTATTAGAGATACTTGTAAACATTCGGTTATTCATGAAAGTATTAGGGAAGAACATCTAGATATAGTCGCTATTTTAGAAACGGGAAGGACGAAGTTCTCGGCTTCTTTTCTTAAAAATTTATCGGCTAGTAAGGATTTCATATGGTTCTGTTTACCTTCACATGGGAGGTCTGGCGGTATTTTAGTTGGTGTTAACGCTGAAACACTTCTAGTTAAGGATGTCGATTACGGTGACTTCCTTGTGCGGGTAAATTTGAGAACAAAAAAAGATGGTTTTGAGTGGTCCTTTGTGGCTGTCTACGGGGCAGCTCAGGAGGCTCAAAAATCAGCGTTCTTGGCCGAATTAGTTAGAATTTGTGATAGTCCAGGAACACCCATGATTATTGGTGGTGACTTCAATATTCTTCGTAGCCCAATGGAGAAAAGTACAGGAAACTATAATGCAAAGTGGCCATTTATTTTCAATGCTATTATAGACTCACTTAATTTGCGTGAGTTGATCATGTCAGGACGACAGTTCACTTGGGCGAGTCGTCGTCAAATTCCCACTTACGAGAAGCTAGACCGTGTGTTAGCCAGTGTAGAATGGGAACAAAAATATCCCTTAGCCTCTGTGCGTGCACTAACCCGTACGGGGTCGGATCACACACCGCTTTTACTTGATTCAGGGGAGCAAGCTCATTCGGGAAATAATACTTTGTTTTCTTTTGAACTTTCCTGGCTAAGGGAAGAAGGTTTTTTTTGATTTGGTTAAATCTGAATGGGGGTCTGTGACAAACGGTCTCAGCCCTATTGATACTTGGCAAAAAAAGATTAGACATCTGCGTCGTTTCCTTCGTGGATGGGCAAAGAATAAAAGTGGAGTTTATAAAAAAGAAAGAGATAGACTTACTAAAATCATTGATGATCTTGATATTAAAGCTGAGTCATCACCTCTTGATGCAACAGATCGTGAGTTGCTAAGACATGCAAATGAAAAGATTGGAAAACTGAGACGGGATGAGGAGTCAAAATGGGCTCAACGTGCAAAAGTAAAATTTATCCAAGAAGGAGGAAATAACACGAAGTATTTTCATCTGATGGCTAATGGTAAATATAGAAAAAAGCGAATTTTCCAGTTAGAACAAGACGAAGGGACAATCATTGGTGAGGAGAATCTGAAAATCTACATTTCCGATTACTATAAGAAGTTGTTTGGGGCGCCGGCCAAAAATAATTTTACTATGCGTGAGGATTTAGTGGTAGATATTCCTAGAGTAACGCCAGAGGAGAATATTATCCTAACCGCAACCTTCACCGAGAAGGAAGTGCTAGATGCGGTTATGGATATGGAACATAATAAAGCACCGGGACCAGATGGTTTCCCAGCTGAATTTTATCAATATTTCTGGGAGGTAATTAAAATGGACCTTATGAAGTTGTTTGTACAGTTGCAACAAGGCGAGTTGCCGCTTTACAAGTTAAATTTTGGTATTATTACATTGATACCGAAAAAAGATAATGCAATACAAATTCAACAGTACAGACCCATATGCCTACTCAATGTTAGCTTTAAGATCTTTACGAAAGTAGGCACTAATAGAATTACGACTATTGCACCGAAAGTAATAAAACCTACCCAGACAGCGTTTATGCCAGGGAGGCATATTTTAGAAGGAGTTGTAGTATTACATGAAACAGTCCATGAACTTCATCGGAAGAAATTGGATGGTGTGCTTTTTAAGATTGATTTTGAAAAGGCCTATGATAAGGTCAAATGGTCTTTTCTTCAGCAAACTTTGCGAATGAAAGGATTCTCCCAAAAATGGTGTCAATTAATAAGCAATTTTGTTGAGGGAGGGTCCGTGGGAATAAGGGTTAATGACGACATTGGTCATTATTTCCAAACTATGAAAGGGCTGAGACAAGGCGATCCCCTGTCTCCGCTCCTTTTTAATTTAGTCGCAGACATGTTGGCCATTTTAATCGCCCGAGCGAAAGACGATGGCCAAGTAGGGGGACTTATACCTCACCTTGTCGAGGGAGGAGTTTCATTGCTACAGTACGCTGATGATATAATTTTATTCATGGAACATGACCTAGAGAAGGCAGTAAACATGAAGTTAATACTTTGTATCTTTGAGCAATTGTCTGTGCTAAAAATAAACTTTCACAAAAGTGAATTTTTTTGTTTTGGTAAAGCCAAAGAGGTGGAAGATCAGTATACACAGATCTTTGGTTGTGAAGCTGGGTCACTTCCACTCAAATATCTCGGTATACCAATTCATCATAGACGGATTTTGAACAAGGAATGGAATCCCGTCGAAACTCGCTTTGAGCGAAAACTGGGATGTTGGCAAAGTAAGCTTCTTTCATACGGAGATAGGCTTGTTTTGATGAACTCTGTACTATCAAGTTTACCGATGTTTATGCTATCTTTTTTTGAAATACCTAAAGGGGTAAGAAAAAGATTAGATTTCTATCGGTCTCGTTTTTTCTGGCAGAACGATCAGCTAAAACGAAAATATAGATTGACCAAATGGAACATTATTTGTAGGCCCAAGGAGCAGGGAGAGCTAGGGGTGGAAGTGTTGGAATTAAAAAATAGATGCTTGTTAAGCAATTGGCTATATAAACTCCTTACCAAACAAGGAGTTTGGCAGGAACTATTATATAACAAATATCTTAAAACCAAGACCTTGTAACAAGTGACTGCGAAACCATCCGACTCTCCATTTTGGAAAGGACTCATGGGAGTGAAAGACGATTTCTTTTCACGGAGTACTTTTTCAGTAGGTAATGGCCAGCAAGTACGCTTCTGGGAAGACACTTGGCTGGGAGATGCTCCTCTCGCGAGTCAGTATCCTTCGTTATATAATATCGTCAGACGAAAGAACGCTTTAGTCGCTGAAGTTCTCACAAATAGACCTTTGAATTTAGAATTTAGAAGGTCTTTGACAGGAAATAAGTGGGCTGCTTGGATCAATTTGGTCCAACGACTTATGTTTATTTCCTTGTCCGACGAGAAGGATGCCTTGGTGTGGAGGTTAACAACTTCTGGATCTTTTTCGGTTAAGTCAATGTACGCGGACTATATGAACGGTCATACGATTTTTCTTCGTAAATATATTTGGAAGCTTAAGATACCACTAAAAGTTCGGATTTTTATGTGGTTTCTTCATAAAAAAGTTATCCTCACCAAAGATAATTTAGCTCGCCGAAATTGGAATGGTTGTAAGAAATGTGTGTTCTGTGATTCATCGGAATCAATAAACCATTTGTTTTTTGATTGTCCCTTCGCAAAGCTTATTTTGGAGAGTTATTCAGTTTACCTTTAATATACCCCCACCGACTAATGTCACAAACATGTTCGGGAACTGGTTAAATGGGGTGGGTAAGACGGCTAAAGTTAGAATTAGAATTGGTTTTAGCGCGTTGATGTGGGCTATATGGAATAGCCGTAATGACATTGTCTTTAACAGGAATACAAATGTTAATTTTTTACAGGTTATCCGTATGGTATCACACTGGATCCACGACTGGTCTCTCTTACTACCGGAGGCGCAACGAGAGCCTATGCATGCTGGATGCCGCCGGCTGGAAGCGGTGGCACAGGCTATTTACAGCCAGGCTGGTTGGCGACCTACTAAACGACTTCAAGATGCATAAACGTGTCACTATACTGTTTCGTTGGCTAGTTTATGTGTACACGTTGTATGATCTTTGAGTTGTAAAACTTTGATACTTGATATTTTGATACTTTGGGTAATAAAGAGAGCTGTGTGCATCGATTGATGCAGAGGCTGGGGATATACCCCATTTCGAAAAAAAATGAACAAGTCAAACATTTAACAATGTACTCATGGCTGCAGCGAGAAATCTTACAATCATTTTCAGTGAGCTTCAATCTGAATCTAGTCAATATAGTTATAAATAATGTCTATTACATTCAAATGCCCTAGCCGACCATAGTGAATGCCTAAATTGGTAGAACCGACAGTTGCAGGAAAAAGAGTAGATACAGCAAGATCTCGTGGGGTACCTTGGAGACGAACCAGTCGTGTTGTTGCAGCAATGGAGGAGATGGGGCTAGGGTTTCAGGTGGCTGGCTGGGGCCCTTCTCTCCATGCCTATGGGTCTGACTTGGCCGGGGAACAAGGGAGGCTTCGGCGGCAGCGCGCAGAAGCGGCGTCGCGCTGACCGGTAGACGGCGACGGCAGTCACTTGAAATTTTAATGCAGAGCGAAAAGTGGAAGACTCATTCGTCGTCACCGTAGATCATCTTCGCTGTTGGAGACAAGAAAAACGAGAGAATAGAGATGGATTGTAAGTTATATATAATAATATAATTAACATCAATCGGTGGATGGAGTACTGCTACTGAAGGGAAGAGAGATTAGCTGACCTGTTGCTCCCCGTCGTCACCTGCGGCCTGCGGGTGTGAGCTCTCTCCCGCTGTTGCTTCTTCTGCTTGTACCGCAGTAGCGGATCCTTGGACTTGGAGGACAGCATCCAGGTCGTAGCATGTCCAGTCTTTCCAGAGCCGCAGAATAGGATGGTTCGGGTGTGTGTCCACTTCACGTTGGAGCACACCAAGCCTCGCCACTTTAGCCTCGAAACCAAGTACAATTTCCTTGAGTCGTGGAAGGTGTTTGATACCGTTAATCCCTGATTCCAGCTTACAACCACTGATTTCAATCTTTTCCAAGTGGGGCGAGGTGCCCACCTCAAATATCAACTCGCTCATGTTAAACATGGAGAAAATAACAAGTTTCCGGAGATTTGTGAATTTTTCTGCTCTGAAAGCTAGTTTCTCTCCAACATGAGATTCCCTACCAAGATGAAGGTGTATGAGCTTGGGCAGTGCCCCTAGTATGTTTAGGCTGTCATCTCCTTCCGTCAGATTGGTATCCATTAACATAATCTTTACCAAATGTACCAGATCGCCAACCCAGCCAGGCATCTCCCCAAGACCACCGCCCAACTTCAGCGTCCTCAGGAGAGGGGGGATAGAGGAAATTGAATGCAAGCACTTGAGGGATGCCCCGCTTCTCCAAGAATAATCATCCACGCCAATACTAAGAGAGCGGAGGGAAGTGAGCTTCTCAATGGATGCACAAACTATCTTGCTCTTTTGCTGACTTGCCCCTAGTGTCACGTTTAACTTTCTTAGCTTTATAAGCTCCCCGAGTTCTTTAACTGCTTTCCTACTAGTTCGCTCAATGTCCACAACCTCCAGTATCTCTAACTCCTTTAGGTTGCTGATCCCTTTGGGCACTCTCACGCCGCAAGAGTTTGACAAACGGCCAGTCCAGGCCATGTGAAACTTCATCATCATCCTCGAACGATCATCAGGATCAATTAAAGGAGTGTAGATAATAGGCAGACAAAATGTGGAGGCTAACAACATCGAAGGATAAATTATGTATAGATTACCAGATATGGTTTTTTTGCAACAACGGAGGCTACGAAGGCTTGCCAGTTTAGTGATCTCAGTTGGTAGTGATGCCACATAACAATATCCTATGTCCAAAGATTGCAACCCTTGTAGCTTCCCAATGGATCTTGGGAGTTTATAAACATATGATTGTCCATTAGGCTTGATGCTGACATATTTCAAATGACGCAACATCCCTATGGAATTGATATCTTTTTGTGTGATGCCAAACTTGGCATCACACAAATCCAAGACTCTAAGCATCTTGAAGTCGGGCGAACAAACTGAAGGTATTGGCTTCATGGGTCTCTCACCAAACACAGTAAATGATCGGATATGGTTCCAATCCAAGCCTTTATCTTGGCCTCCACGGCCTTGGTATGCTACATGACGAAAGTTATCCCCTCCTATGCCGGTCAGATTATCCCATGTCGAGCATGCAAAATTTTCTTCTTTAGCAATTGAGATCATGACATCGCGTACGATGTCATGAACTCGACATCTCTTCACAGCTCCTTCTATATTCACTTTTGATGGCAGGATCATGCTTCGGTTGATTAGGTCCTTAAAGTAACTATTTCCAACATCCTCAACACTCACCCCATCTCTTCTAATAACAAACCCCTCGGCTATCCATCTTTCTACCAAACGCCTCCTCTTAACCTCAAAATCCTCAGGGAATATGCTTAAATATAGAAAACATGACTTAAGATGAGAAGGCAAGTGGTTGTAGCTAAGAGTAACCACCCTTCTCATTGCTTCGAGGTTTTGGTTTCTCTCTATCTCTGAGGGGATTTGGTCATAAATACTTTTCCACTCACTAACCACTCTGGTGGCAAGCATGCCGCCAATTGTGAGTATAGCTAGTGGTAGCCGCCCAGATTTTTTTACAATCTTAGTAACTATATCCTTCATGTCCTTGTCATTTTTCATGTCTTCCACAGTTTTCCTAGTCTTCCTTAGTAGCAACTTTATGGCATCATCTGTTTTTAGGGGCTCATGGTGGTAGATAAGTGGTCTAGAAGATTCCAAACTACACTCCTCAGCTAAGCCAACATTCCGTGTTGTTACCATTATCCGACTAGCTCTATTGTTACTACTAGGAAAAGCAATACTTTTGATCCATTTCCAATCATCTAAGTTCCACAAATCATCAAGAACAACAAAGTACCTCTTCTCAAGTAGCTCTTTTCTAAGGTAGTTGGCGAGGTTCTCTTGTCGCACTACATTCCCTTCGAGTTGCGTCTTCAATGCTCTATCACCCAAAAGTTCTTTGATCATAATTTTGAGAAGATCCATCCTAACAAATGACTGTGAGAGAGTGATCCAAGCACAACATGAAAAGTTTTCCATACTTTCGTAAACCTTCCTTGCAAGCGTAGTCTTACCCAAACCACCCATGCCAACCACACATACTACCTGAGTAGGGCCATTATTGGCATGGACATCTAGAAGCTTTATCAACTCTTCTTTGGGCCTCAAAAACCCCACAAGTTCAGCTTCATCAATGTTGGTACCTGACTGATTGCGGATATCTTCCATGCAAGACTCTCTCTCATCAGTTGCTTTGGCTAAGACTTGGTTCTTGTCAATTAGGTTGTACCGTGTGTTCCTGTTGCTCACTTCTTCAACCCTCCCTTTGAGATCACGGATTTGCATGGCGATTCGATGGCGATCTTTGAGTTTCATCAGATGTCGTGACAAGCTTTGACTTGCCACATGCACCATGAACTCACCAAGGCAATCTTCAATATTGTAGGACAGGTCCCTCACTTGCTTCGCCCAGACCTTGAGTAGTAGGTCTTTCTCCTTCATTCCTTCAGCAGCCACCAAGAATGCCTGCATTGTTTCTAGCTCATCTTTGATGAACCTGCCACAAAAGGCCCAAATAAACTCAATTAAAACATGATTCGTGCCATTCACGTATCCTATGACATGCAATGGTGCACACAAAATAATATCTTCACACCCATCAATCCAGGCAGATTTGAAGGTTACCATGAATATACTTGGTGTGTTATTCTATGGATAAATATTTTCTACTCCTGGGTGTAACTACACCCATGTCTTGTATACGGCCATACAAAAGTAAATATGATACTTCATCGGTTTAAGTATGTTTGTATACTGTATCTAAGATACTCCAAACCAAGTTTGGTGGATTTTTTTGAATGAACCCAAGGTTTGCACTATATATACGAAATACATGCATATTTACACGTAAAGAAAGAGTGTACGTAAAAAAATACATACTACCTACAAAGTAGTATATATGGTACCAAAATATTCTTATATACTTCATAATACATGTATATATACTCTTCGGTATGATAGATACTATCTAGATTGTGTGAAACACACGTGGGAGTAACTACACCCAGGTGTAGTATGAATATATCCTATATATAAGGATGCACGAGGGTGTGGAAAGGTGCGTGACCAAAATAATTAAAAAGTTCATGCAAACATACCATATATCCTTGCGCACACCCATGAGGAGGCTCATCTCATCTGCGGCGGCAGAGGCTGCCTTGTTGATGGCGCCACCTGACATAGGCATCCCAAATGGGCCTGCCGAAGATGGTACCCGGGGTTTACTGGAAGCCCAATACCCGAAGAATAAGAAGATTCGGGGGCCCAAGATTTACTAAGGAAAGATAGAGTTGTAATAGGAAGTGTTGTTTGTAATCTGGCGGGATGAGTTAGAAACCGTCCCGGACTCTGTAAACTTGTATAGCACGAATCCCTCGGCTTCACCTCATAAAAAGGGGGAGTCGAGGGACAAAGAATCAATCGAATCATTGTCTGCAAACCCTAGTTTTCATAGTCGTCGAGTACTTTTCGGCTGAAACCTTCGAGATCTACTTACCCTCTACTTCTAACTAAACCCTAGCCTACAATCTATAGGCATTGACAAGTTAATCCCTTGTCAATTGGCGCCGTCTGTGGGAATTAGAGGCGTAAGGAGCTGATCTCGATGGCACGCTCAAGATCTTCGACATCGTCAACCGCAAGCAACACAATGGATCGAGGTAAACAGATCGCTACTGGTCTTGTCGATTTTGTTCCTCACCCACCCTCCCGTTTGGATGCATATGCGTATCTGGCGGAGCCCATGGAGATGACGTTCGGAAGGTTCCACTTTCGCGTCGAGAAGGAAGGATCGTATCGTGTCGAGATTCCGATTTCGTCGGGATCATCAGTGGCCGATTCCGATTTTTCAAGCTATGCATCGTCAAACGAGTCAGGAGAAGAAGAAACCTCGGCGACACGCTACGTCGATCGAGCAAGAGAGAAACTTCGCCAAGATCTTCAACGACATATCGTTTGAGTCATCTGCGGACTCGTATATAAGCGATGGCTCAAGCGATGTCGACAGTCATGACTTCATCGACAAATCTCTCACAGTGGGCAAGGTCTTCATCAATCTCAACGATGATGTCACCAAACCCAACATAGATCTGAGTACAAGGTATCATCAGATTTACGCCATTGAAGGTCAAGAGGAGACATCTGAGGCTTTCGACAGTTTGGGAAATCCATACGTCGATCCCTCCAATCTGCGACAAGGCTTGGGCAACAAATACGTCGGGCCAGAGCCGCGAGATAGAGTTCAACTTTCACAAGCAGCGTGGGATAGAGCTGCGAGAGCTATGAACGGCACAGAACCAATGGCTACCACAGCCACACCAGAAGAATTGCAAGCATATCAATATAGGCTCGCACGAGCTGCCAGAGAATTGGAAAAACAGACAGCTGAGTTGAACAGGAGAAAGGAGGCAGCTTCTGCATCCAGCAGGAGAAGGGCAGATTTAAGTCGACAATCTAGAACTACGGGTGATAGCCATCGGGAGGCGCGGAACAGAGCAAGATCAAGGCTGCAACACATACCCGAGGCAGAAAGAGAACACTTGGTTCAAAACCTCGACATGTCCTTTATGTCGATAGATACAAGAGGAAACATCATCCCTAAGACACCAGAGGCTGGGTATATGGCGACACATGCTTTTATCCTTGCATCTAAACCACCTCCGGGTGACCCAAGGGAAACACTGTACAATATGGCGGTAGCAGGAGTTGGAGCTATGGGGACAGCGTTTATATCAACGCCTCCCGAAGGAGTGGCAAGGCAAAATAGTCCGCGACCCGCAGCAGCAACAGCGGCAGCACCTGAAGGGCCAAGTGGAGCAAGAGACACAGCAGCACAAGCAAGAGTCGACAGAGCGCGGCAAAGCAGAAGGGATCATCGGCAATCCCCAGAACTTAACGACGAAGATATGTGCGGCTTACCATGCTTCACGAGGAGAGTCCGAAAAACGCGAGTCCCCTCAGGATTCAAGTTACCCGATAATTTCAAGAAATTCGACGGCCTTCAAGATCCAGAGGATTGGCTAGTCGACTATCTGGAGACGGTGAAGCTGACAGGAGGAACTAGGGCAACAGCCATGCAAAGCATCCAGGTGCACCTGAGTGGTGCCGCACGATCATGGATAAAGAAACTCGTTCCAGGATCCATCGACAGCTGGGAAAGTTTCGAGGACGTGTTCGTCAAGAACTTCAGATCCACGTGCAAAAAACCCGCATCGTTAGAGGAGTTGAGAGCGTGTCGACAAAAGCCAGATGAGCCAATGAGAAAGTACATCCAGAGGTGGAATATCATCAAAAACTCGGCAGAAAACATATCGACGAGAGAGCAATAGATGCGTTTGTCGCAGAGTCGAGGCGTGGAGACTTTGTCGAGGATTTGGGAAGGACCAATCCAAGGACAGTATCCGCGTTGATGGAGATAGCAAATAAATGGGCAGATGGAGAAGACGCTGTCCACAACAAACGACACAGGTCGCCAGAGGAGGACCGTGGTCGAAACTATCAACCGAGGCGAAGATTTCCTCGGACGTACCAAAACTACGACGCCCCAGGACAAATTTCGGCAGGTTTTCGGACAAATACAGGAGGCAACAGAGATGATTACCAGAGAAGCAAGAACAGCGAGGTGATAATAGGGATGATTCACGCAACAGGCAAAATAGTGGGCCGAGGTTTCCAAGACCTTCGTGTCCCCCGAGGAAATGCTGAACGGACCGTGCCGGATGCACTTCTTCCTCGACAAAGAACGGGAAAAGACGGTCAGGGCACTGCAGAAGACTGTCGAAATTTTCGAGGCAATGTTCGGATACGCGAGAAAATGCTCACGCTCGAGCAGCACAGAGAAACCCTCGGGAGCCTAGGAGCGAGATTCATCTACCGCCACCTCCCGCGATTACAGAGAGGACAATCGACACCAGCTAAGAATAGCGGCAGCACCTGCACCACCACCCTATGTTGATCCTAACTCCAACGGAGCAGTGTTGATGATTCAGAAGGGAAGGCCGTCCAATAGAGCTCAAAAAGTAATCTCACGACAGGTGTTTATGGCAGAGAAAATGCCTCCACCAACAGTTGAGTACCTTAATTGGTCAGGACAAGATATCGGCTTCACAATAGCAGATCATCCGCAGCAAGTTCCTCGACCGGGCCAAGCACTTATATGCCGGCGATTATCGCAGGATTTGATGTCTCTCGAGTGTTCATAGACGGCGGCAAGAGCTTGAACCTCATGTATGCAGATACATTGAGGAAGATGAACATATCCTTAGCAAACTTGAAACCAACGTACACAAGGTTCCACGGCCTCACACCAGAGAAACCAAGTTATCCATTGGGAAAAATCAATCTCGATGTTCAATTTGGGACCCGAGAAAATTATAGAATCGAGAAGCTCGAATTTGAAGTCGTGGATTTTCCATCACAATACCACGCTCTGTTGGGACGACCAGCATATGCTAGATTTATGGCAGTACCACACTATACATACCTGTTGTGGAGGTTGCCGGACCAAGAGGACCAATCACGGTCAAGGGAAGCTTTGCCTTAGCCGATAAGTGCGACAAGGATTTTCACAGGTTGGCGAAACTTTTGGGATGCAAGCCGAGTACTTGGCGTCAAAAAGCATGACTGATTACGACGTCTTGCGCTTTGGAAGGCCAAATAAAGAATCAACTTTCAACACAGAGAAAAATTCTAAGGAGGTGCAGATTCACCCGACAGATCCAAAAAAGACGACATCTATCGCAAACGATATGGATATCGCATAGGAAAGCGCGCTCGTCAAGTTCCTCCGTGAGAACTGGAAAATCTTTGCATGGTGTCCAGCTGACATGCCAGGAGTACCCAGGGAACTTGCCGAGCACCACCTAAATTTGGATCCAACGACAAAACCAATCGAGACAACCTTTGCGGCGTTTTTCGGAACCAAACCGCAAAGCCATGCTTTCAGAAATAAATCGACTCGAAGAAGCTGGTTTTATCAGAGAAATATCTACAGAAGCCACATGGGTAGCTAACCCAGTGATGGTGCCGAAGAAAAACACGACAGTCCTTCGCATGTGCGTCGACTTTACGTGTCTCAATAAACATTGTCCTAAGGATCACTTTCCCCTCCCAAGGATCGATCAAATTATCGACTCCACGGCAGGTTGCGAACGTCTTTCCTTCTTGGATGCATACTCTGGTTATAACCAGATCAGATTAAAAGAAGATGATGAAGCCAAGACAGCGTTTATTACACCTTACGGCGTGTTTTGCTACAAGACAATGCCCTTTGGTCTAAAAAATGCGGGAGCAACATATCAGAGGATGATGCAGAAGTGTTTAGCAACACAGATCGGGAAAAACGTGCAAGTATACATCGATGATGTCGTCATAACATCAAAAAAGGGGACAACGTTGATCGAGGATCTCAAAGAAACTTTTGACAACCTCGACAAGTTTTGCCTCAAACTGAACCCGACGAAGTGTTCTTTTGGCGTCCCAGCAGGAGAACTTCTGGGGTTTCTAGTTTCGGCAAGAGGGATTGAAGCAAATCCCGAAAAAATACAAGCCATAGTAACAATGAGAAAGCCAACAAAGTTGAAAGAAATACAGCAGCTAACTGGGCGAGTCGCAGCTTTGAGCAGGTTCGTCGCCAGATTAGGAGAAAAAGCGTTACCATTTTATGCGCTGATAAAACAAGGAGATAAATTCCAGTGGAACGAAGAGGCCGACAGAGCTTTCGAGGATCTGAAGCGAAAAATCTCGACACCACCAATCCTGGTGGCTCCAAAGGAAAAGGAACCTCTCCTACTGTATATTGCAGCCACGCCCCAAGTGGTTAGCACAGTATTAGTTGTCGAAAGAGAGGAAGAAGGGAAAATCCATGGAGTGCAACGGCCAGTATACTTCCTGAGCGAAGTCTTGTCACCTTCAAAGCAAAGGTACCCTCAGTACCAAAAGCTAGCATATGGAGTGTTCACGACAGCACGAAAATTGCGCCACTATTTTTCGGCACACCCGATCATAGTGGTCAATGAAGCTCCCTTGTCAAATATACTGAATAACCCAGAAGCTACGGGTCGTGTCTCCCTTTGGGGAATAGAACTTTCCCCTCGGGACATCACGTATGAAAAAAGAAAAGCAATAAAGTCGCAAATACTGCCAGACTTCATCGCAGAATGGATGGAGTTGCAAAATACAGGACCTCCAGATTTATCGAGAACTTGGACCATGAACTTTGATGGGTCCAAGAGACTAGAAGGAGCTGGCGCAGGAGTAGTACTCATATCACCTGAAGGCGACAAATTGAAGTACATCCTCCGGATGACGTTCCTTAACGCATCTAACAATGAAGCAGAATATGAGGCCCTCATACACGGGATGAAGATGGCGAAAGCCTGCGGAGCAACTCGATTAAAAATCTTTGGCGACTCACAGTTGGTGGCTCAGCAAGTTATGAACCAATGTGATGCAATCAATGATAGCATGATGGCATACAAGGAGGTGTACAACGAGCTTGAGGATGGATCTTCTAGACACAAGGGCAAAAGAGTATTTTTACTGAAATAGGCGTTACCGTACGTGCGCCAGGAAAAGCGGAGGACGTGTGTCCACTACTTGCACGACGTGTCAACATGGTCGAAGCAATGGACCCACAGGGCAGAGAACTCACGACTATTCGAGAAGGATGAAGTAAATTTGATTAAGGGAAGTATGTCGACAAGAAAAATAAAAAAAAAAAAAAAAGAGTGGCGACAGAAAGAATTATTCAATACTTCGGGAGCCTTTGATCAAATACAAGTTTTTGCCCAAATGCTCGGGGGCTACTTCAGAAAAAAGTAAATTTTCGAGTATGACAAATATAGAAATTGCGGGAGCCTACAACCAAGCACAAGTCCTTGGCTGTAGCCTCGGGGGCTACTCCCATCGAGAACGCTGTTCGCGCACCCGAGAGATAAAAAAAGAGAGAAGAAGAAAGAGATCATATTGGGAAGTAATGAAAATATAGCGACAAGGTGGACTAAAATGTTGAGCCTACAACCAAGCACAAGTTCTTGGTTGTAGCCTCGGGGGCTACTCCCATCGGGAACGCTGTTCGCGTGCCCGATGAAATTAACAAAAATAGAAAAACAAGAGAGTATATTTCGAGTTATAATTAACTCTACATATACTCCCATCGGGAGAACAATATAAGTCATATATGACTCGATAAAATGTGCCATTCCAACAGCCGGAAAAGCACTCGACAATATATTCTCAGAACGCCGAAGTTGCGATCAATTTCTGAATGCCGCAAATTTGCGAAGGTAAGACCCCAGATCCGTTCTCAGGCGTGGCATCGCCAAAGACTGCGCTGCTACTTTTATCCGTATCAACAGATACGAAGAAAATCCTAACGGACGCGTTAGGTACCGATAAATTTGATCGGGACTCGACAGAATGGTAAGACCTTAAGCGGCACCTGTCGACGTTTACACCAGTATCCCGAGATCATGTCCGGGGACGTGATTTTGAAGTAGGTTTTTGCGGATTGCCACTAGAGCAGTTAACTAGTACCTGATCCGTCAGATGAACTAGCCCCAATTACCAGTATCCCTGTACAATATAGAATTTTATGTGAAGAAATATAAAAGGTTAAAGCTTTCGAGTAAAAATAAACAATGGAGATTTTCCCTGACTCTACGATTCAAGCAAAATCTCGGGGGCTACTGACATAGGCATCCCAAATGGGCCTGCCGAAGATGGTACCCGGGGTTTACTGGAAGCCCAATACCCGAAGAATAAGAAGATTCGGGGGCCCAAGATTTACTAAGGAAAGATAGAGTTGTAATAGGAAGTGTTGTTTGTAATCTGGCGGGATGAGTTAGAAACCGTCCCGGACTCTGTAAACTTGTATAGCACGAATCCCTCGGCTTCACCTCATAAAAAGGGGGAGTCGAGGGACAAAGAATCAATCGAATCATTGTCTGCAAACCCTAGTTTTCATAGTCGTCGAGTACTTTTCGGCTGAAACCTTCGAGATCTACTTACCCTCTACTTCTAACTAAACCCTAGCCTACAATCTATAGGCATTGACAAGTTAATCCCTTGTCACCACCCACCATGGACCTAGCCATGCTCAGCACCGTATCCACCATCTCCCTATGGCCGGTTCAGATCCCCTCGCAAGAGTTGCTAGATGTGTGTGTGAGCACTAGTGACTTGGATCACGGGGGAGGTCTACACCCTGCTTCACACCTACCTCTCAAAATGATTAGATTTTGATCTATCTCACCAATGGATGAAAGGGAAAGACTTCAAGGATATAAGGACATATAGAGCATCTAAGAGAGCATGCAAGAGTGCAATCTAAGCAACTTCTTAGATTTAGGGTTCCTCAAAACTTGCTAGATGATATCTCAAGTCTTATAGACACAATTTAATTCTTTCATCTACTTCTCATAACAAAGGTGTTTACACCAAACTATGTAGATATCTGTGGTTTTTAATGCAACACCACATTAGGAGCCTCTCTTACTTTTTATGGTAAAAAAGGGCAAGACATCCTAGCCGAGGATAAAAGAGCCGATGCGATGATCAAGAAATGTTGAACCTATTTAGTATGAACTGGCACAATACTTTACGAAGCCCAAGCAACAAGGTTGCACATCCAAACCATTTCAGACACGAAAACAACATAAGAACGAGAGCAGTGCTTCGCGAAAAGATTAAAATCATAAAGTATCCTCCATTTAGAAAGCACACATTCGATGCCCACGGAATGAAAGCTTCAAAAAAGTGCGAAAAATTATTTGTTACACGTGGCTAGTTGTGGCTCGGCCTAAGTTGGGTTAATTATGGTGAATTTTTAGTTACTTTTACCTTTTTTGGGTCTAAAAAGCGCAAAAACCGTATACCAGGTGACAAACAAGTTGTAAGTGACAGGTCATGGTGCTTAATAAGTGATTTGTCAAGATTTTACCCGTGACCTAATACATGTTGATCGGGGTCACCCATATACCTTACCACCCGTCACCCTTGAGGTTTTTTCGCCTAATGAAACTAAACATGATTGATTATATGGTTATTCACTCCAAAATACTATTACATAAAAAGGACCACTAAAATGTGGGCATATACATTTCTTGGTGCATATTGGGTTTCACATTTGTCACTTGAACATCGAAAAAAAAGGAAATTAAAATTACTCAAAGTCCAATAGCTGGATCGGATCTTGTACGTACTCACCTGTATTGATCTATCTGTATTCTGTAGGTTTGTGCCCACGTCACATACACCACTTCTTTTATTCTGAGAATGAGAGAGTTTGAATATCGATTGTAGATAATTCCTACATAATATGCAGCTGAGGATGATGTCTATATATAGGGCATAGCACCTCTCACGTTTCAGGATTGGCAACTTGACCGAGTAGGGAATATATTCTTTGCTTGGATTGGACCGGAAGTAATGAATACATCGAGTGACATCCAGGCAACGCTTGCTTTGCTTGTAGATGGGGTTATTTTGATTCAAATGTGTTATGGAAGGAGCAACCTGCAAGCCAGCTAGCTAGCGAAGAAAGGATTCTCACGCAAACGGATGTCGATCGTGTGGTCTTGTAGATTCCTAGTTTCTTTCTTCTCCAAAATTGGGGGAGCATCTCGGCATCTGCATGCGGCATTTTTATTAACTTATTAAATAGTGCTTAATACAAAAGTATTATTTTTATCGGTCAGATAAAGTTGTGACATGTATAAGCACTAGTAGAAAAAGGGCCTTTAGTCGCGGTTCGCAACTGGTATTAATCCCGGTTGCGCAACCGCGACTAATTAAGCGCGACTAAAGGCCCCCCCTTTAGTCGCGGTTGCTTACGAACCGCTACTAAAGGCCCGTCCACGTGGGCGGCAGGTGTCCGTCGGGGCGGAGGACCTTTAGTCGCGGTTGGCCAAAGGCCTCCGCAGGTTTAGGGTTTTAGCCCCCCTAAATCTGGTTTCTTTTTGCTGCGTTGGATAGGTAGCAAACCACCTCCACGTCAGCCATATGTGAGCCGTGGAATCGCCAACCAGGCCAAAACCCCGCAGGCCAACCAACGCCCATCACCACACTGACCAACAGACCTACGCCCAGGACGTCCGCACGGCAGCGTGTGAACCTGCCAAATCTGGGCCAAGGGGCGGATACACCAGATCTGCACAATACGGAGGAGCACCGGACGCTGGGGAAGATGGGTGCTATGGCCACGGGACGCTGGCGAGCGTCGGCATGGCTTGGCGGACTCCGGATGCGCAAAAGCCGGCACGAGCGTCCTGGTGGACACCGACCTCCTTTGGAGGCGCTGCCGCCCCCGGCGAGGGGTGGAACTAGCACGGTGGGTCTGGGGGCACTCCGGTGTCGCCCAGGACCGACAACTTCCTAGTCTCAGGTATGCATGGTTAGGGAATGTACAACCAGAACGCTAAAATTTAGGAGGCGCCAGGATCCTTTTCCTGTCCGTTATGCCGAAACCCCAGGCGATCTCAGGATTAACCTTAGCGTCGCCTCCTTCCCAAGTGCCGAGCGCTAAACCAGCTTTTTTTTTTCCACCCGTAATTTTAGCTAGCGAGCGGCAGGCGCTAGAGAAGGGCGCTAATTTCACGGACAGCACAAATCTTGCTGCAACTAAATAACTAGCGTCCCGCGTTGGACGGGAGGGCGCTTACCAAATTTCATTACCACCGATCAGACAAACGCTCAGCATTGCTAGCTGATTATCTAATCTATTCTGTAATATTTCTTTTTCACCTAAGCTTCTATGTAAGCGGCTAAGCGCCTAGGGTCTTAGGGCAGTTACAATGCCGCCGCTTAGAAGAGACGCTAGGAACTTAATCCTGGCCGTTTTCTAAGGACATGTACAATGGTCTTATCTTAGTCTTATCTTAGAAATGCCACATAAGATAATTGCTGAGTTGGAGGAGAGAGAAATAAAAAAAAGATTTTTGCTTTCTCTTGGCTAAGAGATCATCTCTTAGCATAATATGTCTCACCATATTTTTAGGAATACACGAGGCTAAAGATAAGACTAAAAAATAACCCATTGTATAACATGTTTTGTTGTCATATCAAAAGGCATAAGATAAGACCGTCTTATCAACCATTGTACATGCCCTAAAGTTTTTGGTCGTTTCTTTGACGTGTCGACGGAAAAGTAGGAGTCGGGCGCTTCGAAATAAGCTGCAAATTAGTTACATCTCCCAAGTGGCAGACGCTTGCTGCATGGAGTAACCAACCACTTAAGCGCCCCAGGTAAGCGACTAGCGCTGTACATGCTCTTAGAGTAAGATCAAGTCATCTGGCTATAAGAGGTAAAATATTTTATTTTTGAAACGGAGGCAAAAGCTTTGCCTCATCCATTAATTAAGAAGAGAGTGCCCGGTTTTTAGGAGAAAACTGGGCGAAAACCTACAACAACCGGGCGAAGCCCACACAAACAACACACCCACATGGACCACAAAGCGACGCTAACAAACACTCGAACACAACAATCGAACGACGCGTCGAAAGAGACATGCCACGACATTGGGAGGCAACCGTCAACCAACTGCGGATCCAGGGTAGGCAACAACCAAGATGGCAAGAAAGTCGCAAACCTCTCTGGCGACGACACTCCGGACACCGTTGGCAACAACCTAGACTTAGCAACCTCATCACCAATAGGAACCACCTGTCTACCGGACTCAGGCGAGAGAGATACCGCAGCGTCAACAGAACCATACTTCTTAAAGGCAAGTTCCTGACACGGTGGAGAAGCCACAACTGAGAACTCGTGCGAGCCGGGCCTCACTTCCTCAGCGCGAGGAGGCGTAAGCACACCACCACACAAGTCCAAGAGCTCAGGCATGATCTGCATGACCGCAGTCGTGATCGCCGAGCACGCTCTAGCACGAGGAGAGAAACATCCATGAAGGCTCGCTCCGCTCATGCCCACTTTGCCAACATCAGGCAGACCCAAAGGATCGGCAGGAGTCTGGGAGAGCCTACTCAACACAGCTTCTGCCCGTTCCAGAAAGCCCCCAATCGCTAGCATCCAGCCGTGCAAGGAATCAACAGCCTCGTGAAGAGGACGGATGGCCTCCTCAAAGAACTGAGCCTGGTTCTCCAAAGCGGATTGCATATCCACCGAGGCCTAAGAGCCAATAGGAGCAGAAAAAACTGATGCCGATGACCGACGATGAGGCACATCAGACGGGAATGAGACCTCAACCTAGGCCCGGCGAGGAGCCTTCGCTTGGCGGGGCGACGACGCGACAATGCCTACCAACATGCTGAGAGGACGCCAAGCATTACGATAGTCACGTGCCCGATGACCGTTCTCAAGGCATCGAGAGCAGCTAAAGGGGTCACAGCAAACCATAGCGCGGTCACCAGGGGCTAGGCACCTGCAACATCTACCCTTGGATGCCATTAGGTCGCGGCGGCCGTCATTCTTCTTCGTCGGCAGCGGAGTCCGGATCTGGCCGCGGTGGTGGGAGCGGATGCCGGTGGAGGGAGATCAGGTCGGCAGCGGCGACAGTTCACCCCTCATCGCCATGGATGCGAGAGTGGTGGCTTTCTCCCCAGTAACTCACTGTCGCACAATTCAAAATTCAATATTATATTTTTACTTAGTTGGAGGATAGAGATTAGGAGAGAGAAGGGAAGTGGGCTCTCATGCAAAAGCTAGCTCTAGCACGTGCTTCTAGGCACTTTGTGTGACTAAAAGGTGGGCTATATATTGTAAAAAGTACTACATTTTTATAACCCACTATTGTACTCCTTAACAAGTGTACACCTAGGAAATAGTAGACAACTTAGTTATCTCTCATCTTTTATGAGTCTCTATTCTATTAACTGAAGGAGAGGATTGAGTATTAGTGGTTGAGGTAGAGGAGAGAAATGGAGATTGGAGGATGTAGGATTGAGTTGGGGAGTGATTACGAGGAGCTAATTGCATTAATTAAATAGTGTAGATGTACATTTTTTGGGACAAATTTTAAACCTAAAAGTACACTTATTTAAGGAAGGAGGGAGAACATGCTAGCTATAGATTGACTGTAAACGACGTGGCAAACTGCTATAGCCGGCTGCCGGCTACAATATTGTTCTTGCTCTTGCAAGGCTGCTATAGAGAAGTACGAGGATTTTAGGGCTGCTAGTATTTTAGAGAGCACAATGACATTATGGCATTGATGGATAGAACACACAAATACAAACAGTGGAACGCACTGGCATAATTTAGTTTGCACATAGTGGGACATAAACTCCATAGCAAATCTGCCACTAGCAGAGGTTAATGAGGTAGATGGCATCTTCGCAGGCAATTGTTGTGGCACCATTCACAGTGTAAGAACATCTCAGGTTGTATCTTGTCAGCTTTCCCTTGCACCATATTACAGACCACCGGCAGCTAGCGAACTTGGAAAGATGAATGCGATGACCATAAAAATGCAGCTTAATTGGCAGTTTCAACCTATGTGGCGTAGTCCATAATCGCACCTTCCACGTCTTCTACCAGCTGAAAACATAAAAAGAGCATGCATGTGTTTATCTCTTCAGCAAGCACATATAAAGAATATAACTACATAATAATAGGAGTTGTTGCTTGCTGAATTCACTGAGTGGCAAACAGACGGCGTGCCAGGAATTTTATCCCACGCATTAAACATAATGGAGAGGTTATTACCGATCAAAGCAGGCAGGAGGAGATTTTCTTTGACACGTACAATGAGTTGTTGGGCCAAATTCAGAGGAGGGAAATTGGGCTGGACCTGGAAGAGCTTGGGCTTCCAAATCAAAGCGAGATGCTAGCTGACCTAGGAGAGATTTTCACCGAGCCTGAAGTTTGGAGCGTGGTTAAAGAGCTGCCGGCAGATCGAGCTCCAGGGCCAGATGGATTTGTTGGAGCATTCTATCACCGAGCCTGGGGGATAATCAGACCTGAGATCATGGCTGCAGTGCTCAAATTGTTTGTTGGGGATGGACGCAGCTTTGGTAAACTAAATTGTGCCATGATAACACTCATTCCCAAGAAAGTTGGAGACTACAAACCCATCCATCTTGTCCATTGTTTTGCAAAGCTTTTCTCCAAACTACTGGCGAACAGACTGAGGCATAAGATGGATAAACTAGTCAGCTGCAATCAGTCGGCGTTTATCAAGGTCAGGAACCTGCATGACAATTTCGTTCTTGTTCGTCAGATTGCCAGGAAGATTAATAGCAGGAAAAAGGCTGGGGTGCTACTGAAACTAGATATCTCCAAGGCGTTTGATTCTCTGTCCTGGTCCTTTTTGCTGGAGGTGCTCTTGAGATTGGGATTCCCGGAGGGTTGGGTGCGATGGATCGCGATTGCCTTGCGCACGGCAAGTACCAGAATTGTCGTAAATGGTATCCCAGGCAGGAAAATATTGGATGCCCGTGGGCTACGACAAGGAGACCCTCTTTCCCCACAACTTTTTGTGCTGACCATGGAAGTAGTGACGGTGCTGTTCTGCCAAGCAGCTGAGCATGGGCTTCTGTCTCCAATTGGTAGATGCTCCCAAGTTCAGAGACTGTCGATCTTTGCGGACAATGTGGTGATTTTCGTTAAACCCCTCGTTCGCGATCTGGTCACGGACTCACGGTAAGAGAGCTCCTGAAGATATTTGGTGCCGCTTCCGGGTTGAAGGTGAACTATAGGAAAACGACGGCGACTCTAATCAGAGGAGAGGAGCTGGAGCGAGAGAGGGTGTCGTCCATCCTTCGATGCCAATTAACTGAATTACCAATCAGATACTTAGGGCTTCAACTGGCACTGAAACCTCTAACTAGATCGCAATGGCAACCCATATGTAGCGATTAGGATTGTTCCACCATGGTAGCGTGGCTTGATCACCAAGCCTGGAAGACTAGTGTTAGTGCAAGCTTTTATGTCGGCCAGGCCTATCCATCATCTGCTAATTTAAGAGGCGCCGGTGTGGTTGTTTGAAGAGTTAGAGAAAGGCCTGAGAGGGTTCTTCTGGGCAGCCAAGGGCCAATGGTGGTCAATGCTTAGTTGTGTGGGAGCAGATTTGCAAATCCAAGGAGTTCGGTGGGCTCGGAATCAGAAACTTGAGATTGCAAGGGCTAGCTCTAAGAATGAGGTGGGAGTGGTTGAGGAGGATGGATCCGTCTAAACCCTGGCAGGGCCTTCCAATGCTCAAAGATGAGAAGGCTAGGGAAGCGTTTGACAGCATGGTTCACATAGAGACGGGTGACGGAAAGGCGGTGTTGTTCTGGAGAGATCGATGGATCCAAGGGCGCTCGGCCGAGGATATTGCACCATGCCTTACTTGCATGTCAAAACCAGGGTGCGGAATTCTAGGACGGTGGAGCAGGCCATGGAAAGGAATGGCTGGATGCTGGACATTCAGGGCAGTGTTGCGACCCTGGGCGCAAGGGATTGCGTCAAGCTTTGGTTGGCGGTTTCGAGTACACATCGCAACACAAATGTGAAGGATAGGTTTCTGTGGCCCTGGACTGGATCCGGGGCGTACACGACGAGCTCTGCGTATAATTTGATGGCGCAGGGAAGCATCATGTTTGAGTTGGCAGAGGCCATCTGGGAAAGCCGTGCAACTCCGAAGAGCAAGTTCTTCGTCTGGTTAGCTGCGCAGCACATAATTTGGACGTCAGATCGTCGAGCTAGGCATGGTCTGCAAGCAACCTCATCCCCTTGCTTTGTCGGCCAGCAAGAGGAGGACACGGCGGAACATATTTTGGTGCGCTGCGTGTACGCCAGAGAGGTTTCGTCTGCACCGTGAGCCACGCACTTTGGAAGCAAAGGAATGCCTGGTGCTTCAACAATGCACAGCAGCAATTATCGGTGGCGACCCTGACGACCCGCATCGTGGAGGAGTTTAGGATGATTAGAGCAGTGCACCGGCAAGGAGTAGGAGTGTTAGATAACGGTTAGAAAGAGTACTTTCCTTTTCTGTTGTGTGGAGTCCAAATCCTTGCATGGTTCCATGTAAGGTACTCTTGTAAATTCTTTCTGCCTTCTGTAAAAGTACGGTACGCGTTCGTGTAAAAGGATGATCACTTCACTGTTCACGCTCCAGATCGAGGCGCTTGCCTCAGAAAAGGATCTCCCGTGGTGTCCAATTTCCCTGGAGATCATTCAGTGTTCTTGGCCGCAGAGGATGGTTGGAAGTTTGTTCACTTCAGATTGAGAAGCTCCCAGCTCGAAATCACATCTAGCATAGTTACTCCAGCTCCTCTCGTATATATCACGATTTCTGACAGTAGAAAAATGTTACCATTCTGAACACTGAAATAGGGTATTTCTGCTATAGAGTGGACTATAGCAAATGATAAAAGCTTGAAGAAAAATCAAAGCAGACTGCCATGGATAATACAAAAGCAACAACCTGCAGGCTGGGTAACTTGACACTGTAATAAAATCATTACATGCCCAGCAGATAAACAGCAACGGAACTTACTAGTACTTTAATTACACTGAACTAGTGTTTGAAACAACCAAGTAACCAACTTACTACATTACATTTAAGAGATAATTCTGTTCAAATTTGAATTCAGTAGCACATACATAACCTGCTTATGTACAATGGGAGGTGCTTAGAGGGGTGCTTTGGAAAATAAACCAAGCATTTTATTTGTACATGAGAGGTGCAAATAAGCACCGGTTCTTAGACAAAAACCGGTTTATTTTTGTAAGCACCTCTCTAAGAAATTCCCATTGTACATGGCCTAACCTATGTTGCGAGAAATCAGATGGAAACAATTAAATAGAGAGCGAATTCCATTTTATACCCCCTAGTTTGCCATTTGTGAAAATAATTACCCCATTTAATTAAAAAATCTCCTCTTTACCCAATTTAGTAAAACTTATACCACATTTTACCCTTCGTAAGTCTGAAAGTACTGGTGGGCTGGCGATGGCGCTGGGATGATGCCTGCACAATTACAACAAAGAGAACTCGTATACGAACTGCAACCTCAACATGTCCTCACCACATGCAGCTCCAAGGGCGAGCTGTGGCGGCATGACGGCGTGTGAAAACGGTGCGCCGGAAGTATGCCACCGTTGGCATGGACGTGCTCCACTCTTGGCTATTCGTGGAGCCGGGCCTCAACTGACGCTTTCCATGGTAATTTTGATACTCCTTGATGAGATGAACACTAAATTCTTGACCCATGCACGAATGATACAAGCACAAAATTGTGGTGAATCATCTCAAAAAAACAAAGCTGTGGTGAAGCTACCACACAACGACATTTCCGTTATTCAGCAGTAGCATTTTCGTTCCCAGTCAATAAAACAATAGAAAAAAGAAGAGTAGGAAGCAATTTGTGGTTGCTTCCGACCTCAACACACGCATTTGTTGGTTGCATTGAGATAGCTTATCACGTGTGCTTGTTTGCTGCAGGGATGATGGCTCATCGCTCATATGGAGAGATTCTCAATTGAAGCACTTTTTCGGATTTTACTCCTACAAAAATACTTACAACCCTTCAAATCCTAAATAGGTTAAACTCTGGCACAAATTACGCTAAATGGGGTAAGTAGTTGAAATTATTCTTAAATGGGCTAAATGATGTCACAAATGGCAAACTAGAGGGTAAAAAATGGAATTTGAGTGGTAGCAGCATGGAGTGAGAAGGTGGCAGCAATAGAAGAGGGTCATATCATCGTCATCATCATGATCATCAGCAAAAAAAAGAGGGAACGAGCAACACATCCTGCTAGAGAGAGAGACGCATCATGAGAAACACAAACAGAATTGAGTGAAAAAACAGAGGGGCATTTGGTGGAGTGGGTACATGCTTGAAAGCACTGTGTTCCAAGGCAGGCAGCGACCTATGCGACTGGCGGACGAATAAGAGAACGGAATGCAGAATAAATTGATCACCATCAACTAAAAACTCATCGGCCATTCGGCATCACCGTAGATCATCTTCATGTTGGAGGCAAGGAAACAGAATAGATGAGAGAGATATTGTGAGTGTATAGCTACTGAAAAGTAGAATATAAAAGAGAAGAGATTTTACCTGACCTGTCGCTCCCTATTGGCACCTGCGAGTGCGAGCTCTTTTCCCGCTTTTGCAGGGTCTGGATGGAGATTTGAGCTTTTCCTGCAAAAAGACGTCAACCCGACAGGGAGGTGGAACTGGCTGGCCGGAAACTCAGAGCTCAGAAACAGGAACACCTTATATTCTGGAAGCCGCAATATAAGTTCCTGTTGGAGGAAGAAGGAAGGAGCAAGATCAGGCGAGGGGGAAAGGACCACCACGCTGGAGCCTCGAGGAGTTGCAGTTGAGGCGGCGATGCTTATCGAGGCCAACGCTGAATTGTCCAAATTGAGGAGCTGACGCTGTCTAGCGTGGTTGAAACCGCCGAGACATTGAGGTAGCGGAGAGATCCTCGTCGCCTCATCCGCCCCTGCGTTGGAAGTGGGGCGCACACTTTTTGGGGGCTAGATCTAGCCGCGTCGTGCAGGTAGCCCATGAGCTTCGCGTGGAGGTCCTCAGTCCCTCCGGCGTAGAACCCTTTGGCGCTTCGCTGCCGCCGGCATCCCTCAGGCTGAATACCCTGAAGAAAGAGGCTTATTCTTCTCCTTCACTCGATTGTCTCTCTCTCCCGTGCCCTCTACATCGACCGCGCTGCAGATCGGGCCGCACGCTGCCGCTCTGCTCTCCAATCAGCCAGAGCAGAAAGAAGGGTGTGGACAACGACCATGAGGATGGAGAAAACATGGTGGGGCTGGTCGATTCATGTGCCTCTTTATGCGGTGGAGCAACTATTGAGGGACACCTGGTACCTAGCACTGTGTTGCCGCTTTGACTGAGGGAACCAATAAAGACAAATCTAGAAGCTAGCCACTATGCAGCTACAGCCACACACAACCCACTCACTGCCTGTACCTATCAGTCCAAATCTCCCCAAAATTTTGCACAGGGCATTAAAATCAAGCAACACCGAAACTGTTCTGGCTCCTCCAAAATAAAAAGACATACGTGTCAACCTACTATGAATCCTCAGCCGCCTCCAAAATTCTCACAAAAAAGAAAGCTGTTAAGATTTAGTATAGTACTTATACTTATACTTATACTTACTATTGGTGGAAACACTAAACTAAACATGCCAACGCTCAACAATTTATTTAGGTAATGTTCTAGGCTGCTTGGTAAAACTACTTCTACTCGAGACTACTGCTCTTCAGTCTCGATGTCTTCAGTTCCGTAGATTATTCCATAGTCTAGGCCTTCTACTCCTCCCGATAGGATAGGCTCCTCGTAGATGATTTCATAGTTTACTTCCGATGCCTCGGGGTTGCCTTCTTCTTAGATCTCACAGTCTAGCAAGGGTTTCGAAGTAAAGGGTGAGTACATGGGTACTCAACAAGTTCAAAAGAAAAGGTGTTTGATGCACTAGTACGACCATTGACCAGGAAATCACAGGTCAATGCATGTTTCGCAAATATTTCTTCACAAGGTTTATTTTATTCTAAAAACTATATCGTCAGTCTTCACAGGTTGACAAAAAATTCATGGAGTTCTTTTCCTGCCATGTTTGTAGTTCCTTCCCGAAACAGGGAGTGACAAGCCACAGTTCAATACACTCTGCATAGGTGTGTTACTTTTCCCATAAGAGAAATTATCCTTGTTGCCAACCGGGCGTACTTTCCTGTCCTAACTTTCTTGGTGTGAGGCCCCGCGACCCCGCATACACATCCTTTTGTATTCAGAGGGCCCTCGATCGCTTTCTAATCTAGAGCGCTTGATCCTCGGCCATGATACAATCCCTCATAGACCCTATTGCACAAGACATCCAACTTGGACCGGAGAGCTTAATGGCCGCTCAACCTTACTGTTTGACCACCAGTACACCACCGCTACGGCAAATAGGCATTAGTTGATATGCGAGAGGAAAAAGGTACAACTGACTTCTCCATCCCACAAAACATCTTATGGTTAACGCTTAATATACGACGCTGGAATCACTGGACGATATTGGTTATTAATCCTAAATGATATTCCTTGCAATAGAACTACCACCGTCAACACGAACCATGGTTCTATTGCCAACCATATAGACATATTCATAATTGGAAAATTAACATTTTGCTTTCAATGCAGAAGTGATAAATATATTGCTTTGCAATTAAATGATATAAAGTAATCATTTACTATTGCCGGCGCGCCTCTGGCCTGGTGCGCCGGTAGTAATTGCTGGGCCTGGCCCGGAGCAAATACACACGAATGCCCACTCTATTGCCGGCGCACCCTTACCTTGGTGCGCCGGCAGTAACCTGGGCACTTACTGCTGCCTTTCCACTCACCCCACTACTCCTCCCACACACTTACCCCACTACTCCTCCCACACAACCCGACCCTTCTCCCAACCCAGCTCATTTTTTCCCCTTTCTACCCCAAAATTAGCCAATTTGACCAAATAAATTAATATTTTTTGAGCAAATCTTCCATTCCTACATGCATCTCCCACATCCCTATGTAGATGTAGATCTATCTATCCCGCATTGACTGCTCAATCTAGATCTAGATCTAGATCTAGAAAATAGGAACCCATACGTCGTGATCGGCATGACGTCTCGATCTCGTCTACTAATATATCAACCAAATAGGTGATTATATGTTGCCAATGAAATCGTATATTGGAACTTTGAAGCAAAGCATGTGTGGCATATATATGTTATGTTTGTGTTTGTGTTTGTGTCGGCGACCGAACGATTTGATGAGATGAAAATGAGTTGCCAATGTTGCGCTGAAATGTTGATTCGTTAAGTTTCCGTTTCGGCATATTTCTGGCGCTCCTAGGTCCTAATGTGTAGGAAGGTCATGCCGAAATTTTCCGTGAAAATTACCGACGGATGCATGGTTCTAATCAACTATATATCTTGCCGTGCAGGCGATAATGGTCATCAAGATGAGGGAAAGCATCGTGATGAGATATCTCAAACACGCAATTGCCGACATGTATCAAAATAACCTCACAGAGGTATTGTGTCCGTGTCGAAAATGTAAACTAGGGAAATGGGTTGACCCCTATTCAGGCAAACTGCAGGGGCACCTGCTCTGTAATGGTTTCATGCATGGACACACTCAATGGATTAGTGATGATGATGACGATGACGCGGAGGTCAATGGGGCGACGGCAGCAGGTGGTAATGGCCGGCAAGAAGGAGGGCATCATGATATTGATGATGATGAAGAGTTTGTCGCACACGACGATGCAGATCAGTATCATGATGAACAAAATGTTCAAGACACGGACAATAACATTGATGACGACGAAGAGGTGCCGCTAGCTTCAATCATGCGGGACCCTCATCTTCAAGATCTGCTTCTCGAAAAGACGAAAAGAGCTAGGCGGAAATCAAAGCTTGAGCAACTGGAGACAGACTCGAATACTCTGTTGTACGACTCAGGTCGTGGGTTGGAGGAGTCCCGCTTGAGAGTAGCACTCGATGTTCTGCAGATGAAGGCAAAACACGGATGGACGGACACAAGCGTCGACGACATTCTGGAATACTTGAAAGATCTCCTTCCCGCCGGGAACACGTGTCCTGGTAGTCTAGCCGAGGTCAAGAGAATCACGTGCCCTCTCGATTTACCCCACGAAAAATATCACGCCTGCATCAACGACTGTATCATTTATCGCAATGAGCACGTGGACAAGACCAAATGTCCGTTGTGTGACGCTGATCGATACAAGAAAGTGAAAAAGAAAGCTCCTCGGAAAGTTGTGTGGTACTTCCCGCTCGCCCCCCGGCTACAACGGTTCTTCGCGAACCGCAAGGAAGCAAAGCTCATGCGCTGGCACGCTGAAAGAAAGGAGGCAGTGCTAAATGATGTAGAGCGGATTGAACACCCAGTGCTAACACACCCTTCGGATGCAAGCCAGTGGAAAGCATTAGACATTGAATTCGAAAGTTTCGGGGCATATCCCAGAAACATCAGGTTGGGTGCGAGCACGGACGGATTCAATCCGTTCGGAAACCAGAGCAGCACACATAGCACCTAGCCCATGTTTCTATGGATCTACAACCTCCCCCCTGGCTATGCATGAAGAGGAAGTACATACAGATGAGTATGCTAATACAAGGGCCGACACAGCCAGGAAACGATATCAACATGTATCTCAAACTATTAAAGGAGGAGCTTGAAACGTTGTGGGCGGAGGAAGGGGTAGATACATGGGACGCCGTCGCAGAAGAATATTTCTCTTTGAGAGCCGCGTTGATCACGACGGTGCAGGACTACCTCGGATACGGTTATATTGCGTGCCAGGTGTGCCATGGACACAAGGAATCTCTCAGGTGCATGGAAGAGACGGTGTTTTTGCAGCTTGGTAAGGATCCCGGCTCTTCGAAAACCGTTTACATGGGGCATCGAAGGTGGCTACACAAGACTAACCCGTGGAGAAAGTGTGGAGATCTGTTTGATGGTACAGATGAGCCCCGAGGACCTCCACGTGAGAAGAGCGGTGAAGAGATCGATACATTATTGAAAGGTTGGAAAGAGTGTCCTGTGCCAGGAAAGATTCGTCAAAAGCTCGGAGAGAAGAAGAAAAAGGCAACAACGCCGCTCATGGGTGTATGGAAAAGGAGGTCCGTGTTTCGGAACTTGCCGTACTGGAAAATTCCCGATACACCTCACTGCCTTGATGTCATGCATAACACAAAGAACGTGTGCGAGAGCTTGCTTGGCACTCTTCTCAACATGCCGGACCGGACCAAAGATGGGCCGAAAGCAAGACACGACCTGAAAGTTTTGGGCATCAGGGAAGAGCTTCAGATCCCGCCGACCCAAGATGGATAGTCGGAGGAGGAGACGGACGACGGTTAGAAGCGCAAAAGGATTAAGCAGCAAGACTATTACTGCCTCCCCCCCTCCAGCTTCACTTTTAGTCCGGATGAGCTCGATCAATTTTTCAATTGCCTTGTAGGAGTCAGAGTGCCCTTCGGTTACTCAGGGCTAATAAGCAGATACATGGACCCCAAGAAACGAAACTTCAGCGGCATGAAGTCTCATGACTGTCACGTGATGATGACGCAGATTCTTCCGGTTGCAATCGGAGGTATAATGGATGACCATGTCCGTGCAACGCTGACTGGCCTCTGTAACTTCTTCGACGTCATAACTCGGAAGTCGATAAGCGTGAAGAAACACGCAAGGCTCCAGGAAGAGATCGTGGTGATCCTATGTGAGCTTGAGATGTACTTCCCGCCTGCATTCTTTAACGTGATGGTCCATCTGTTGGTCCATATCATGGATGATATCACCAATCTAGGGCCAGCATTCCTACACAACATGATGATGTTTGAAAGAATGAATGGGGTCATTAAAGGATACGTTCGTAACAGGTCGCATCCGGATGGAAGCATCGTCCAGGGCTGGCTCACCGAAGAGTGCATCTCTTTCTACACGAATTATCTAGACGTCGAGGACCCTGCTGGTTTGCCTCGAAACAAGCACCTCCGCAGGTTCGAGGGAGTAGGCCACAAAAATGGATGGAGGGAATTGCACGTGCACATGTCTGGTCGGACTTCCGACTTTGACAGAGCCAACTTAGTAGCGCTACAACACATTGACTTGATCAATCCTTGGTTGACAGAGCACAAAACCAGGATAGAGAACAGTGGCAAGCCGATGATGGAAGCAGAAATATTCAGAGAGCACAACTCCTCTTTCGCGCGCTAGTTCAAAGACCACATTGATGCTAATCCCCCACCAATGGATTCTGATGACGATAAACTAGTATTGGCCTTGTCATATGGCTCCGCGCCCAACATCATGACTTACCAAGTGTACGATATCAACGGGTACACATTCTACACGGAAGAAAAAGACAATAACAACGTTTACCAGAACTCAGGGGTAGCGATGGAATCCTATACGGGTGACGTAAAGACTAAATACTACGGAAGGATCGAGGAAATCTGAGAGCTTAGCTACGCTGGGGAGAAAGTGCGATGTTCAGTATCAGATGGGCTAAGAGCGTCACAAAAGAAGACCGGTATTTCACCACCATGTTTCTACCCGAAACCAACAAATCAAAGTCCACGAACGTCACCGCGCAAAATGAGCCATGGGTATTAGCTAAACACGTGGACCAATGCTTCTTCATAACCGACCCATCCAGGCCTAGCCGTGTTGTCGTGAGGAGAGGCAAGAGGACCATCGTCGGAATGGATGGAGTCGCCAACGAGGAAGACTTCGAAGGACAGGTCGGAGACCCAATGATGGAAGAATCGGAGGACGAAGACACAACATACACCACAAGAAGAAGCAGGACCACGCTACCTAGGTCAGGTCGATCCTTCAAAAGAAGAAGTCACGACACGGGGCTAAATTATTCAATGACGAGCAAGAAAAGCAAGAAGAAAGTGAAACACTCTTCTCGATGATGTAAAACTTTATTTGCAATGTATGACATATAAAGTTAAGGTTATATTTTTTTTGTAATACATAACTCATATTATGTATGTCAAGTTGAGGACCTATATATATCGAAATATGCGCAAGCAAGATCGACTAATTAAACTTTATTTGTAATTAATGTATGACATCTAAATTTTCTAATGTTATATTTTTTGAAATATATAACTCATATTATTATCTTAGAAGGATAAAAGAAAATAGAGCAGAAAAAGAAAGAAACAGAAACAGAAATAGAGAACAAGTCCTAGGTATAGGTGTCCAGCGTTACTGCCGGCGCACCAGGCTACGTGTGCGCCGGGGGTAACTTATCCCCAGTGCACACGTAGCCTGGTGCGCCAGCAGTAACGCTAGACAGCTATACCTCGGACTTAACCGTTTTCCTTGCCTCTTCTTCTCCACACCGATCCCAAATCCCCCCTTCACACACGCGCGCCACCGTGAGCTTTTGCTGCCGCCAAATCCCCCCTCTCGACTAGCCACCATCCGCCACCGTTCTGCCCCGCCACCGTCCTCCACCGTTCGCCACCATCCCCCTCCACCAGCCCCCACCACCTGCCCCGTACGCCGCCGCGGAAGCCCCGGACCAAGCGACGTTGGAGGAGGACCGGTACGCCGCCGCCGTTGGAGCAGGGGACGTCGGCGCCACCGTTGGAGAACAAGGAGCTGCCAGCCACCGTGAGCTTCCCTCTCCCCTTCCCTCTCCCCTCCCGGCCGCTAGGGTTCCTGCTAGCTACTAGTTAGGGTTAGAAATTCTAGGGTTCCTGCTAGCTGCAAATTGCTCTAGGGTTGGAAATGAAAATTGAAAATTAAAATTGCTAGTTTTGGTTCTCTAGTTCATTAGTTGAATTAGTTGATTTAGGGTTTAAAAAATTTATTTGTTCAAATTTGAATGAAATGCTACTGCTAGAATTCGTTAGCAATTCCTTGGTTCAAGCTAATGATGCTACTGGTTTAAATGAAAATAATGAAATGATGCTATGATGCTATGATGAAATGTACAAGCTAAAAATTGATTTAGGTTTTCTGGTTCATGCAAATGATGCTACTGGTTTAAATGTAAATGAAAATGATGCTACTGGTTTAAATGTAAATGAAAATGTACAAGCTGAAATGATGCTACTGGTATAAATGTACAAGCTACTGCCTAATGCAAATGAAAATGCCTAATGAAACTGCCTTGATGTTAAAGATGTAGTAGGTTTAATAATGCTTAATGAAAAAGGGTTGATGCAAATGAAAATGTACAAGCTACTGCCTAATGCAAATGAAAATGCCTAATGATACAAGCTACTGGTTTAATAATGCTAAAGATGCAGTAGGTTTTCATTTTTTAAATGCTAAAGATGCTAAAGATGGGTTGATGCAGTAGCTACTGGTTTAGTTTAGGGTTCATTCTCTGGTTCATTTAAAAAAATGATGAAATGAACACTTTAGGGTTCATTCTCTGGTTCTTTTAAAAAAATGAAAATAAAAATGGTTTAGTTGGCAGTATACTGGTTTATGCTATGGTTTATGATGAAAATAAAAATGCTACTGGTTTATGCTATGGTTGATGATGTATACTGGTTTATGTTGAAAATAGAATGCTGATGTATATGTTAAGAATGATCTATGTGTATATGTTGGAAATGCTGATGTATATGTTGAGAATGAGCTATGTGTATATGTTGAGAATGAGCTATGAGTATACTGGTGTATATGAATTGTATATATATGTTTGCAGGGATTGAGTTGCTATTGAGTCGCCGAATGTTGATTCACTTCCGTTCCGGCAATTCTAGCACTCCGCATGACCATTTTTTTAGCAAAGGTCATGCCGAATTTTTCCGTGAAATTTATGTTTGCTAATAGCTCTTTCATCTTTGATTAGTGCTAGCCACCATGTCATCTTAAGATATAGAGTTGCACTACCATAAGTTTTTCTTGAAGTCGGTGCTAGAGCAAACTACAAGCGACGACCATGAGATGGAGGATGCTGCTGGGGGTAGTGCCGAGACAAGTGGCGACGAGACAAGTGCTGCCACCAGGGGTGGTGCCGAGACAAGTGGCGACGAGACATGTGCCGCCGCCAGGGGTGGTGCCAAGACAAGTGGCGATGAGCCAAGCGACGCCGCCGCCAGGGGTGGCGCCGAGCCAAGCGGCGACGCCGAGAGTAGTGGCACAGGGACAAGTGGCGCCAAGCGTCCGCGGAAGGCAAGGCGCCCAAACACGGTCGCCACTTGCAGAGACACAGTCACAGAGGTGGACCCCAAAAGTGGTTTGCCGGTGGAGCCTATGAATGTCGCGAAGGGGTACGGCAACCAACTAGCAGCAATCCTCCGAGAGGTCGTCAATCTGAATGAAACGGACCTCTGAGGGAAGAACAAAAAGCATTTGCGAGTCCAACTCATTGCGAGGTTGCACGAACGATACATGTTCCTAGGCGACTACTCCGGCACTCATGAAACCAAAAACATTGTGAACTCACAAGCCCTCCTCAAGTTCACCAAACACCTGAGCAGTTATAAGTACATGGTGAGGAAGATGATTGCTGAGGGCAAAGGTTTCGAAGAGGTCCACTATTCCTTTCCGAAGGTTACACAAGAGGACTTCGATGCTTTTGTGGCCAATGAAGAGCTACTAGCAACCAAGAATTGCAAGACATGGGGGAAGGGGATGCAGGAGCTTAACATTGGCAACCACACCCTTAGGAGCCGTGGGTATGAGGGAAAGGAGCCCTATTGGGAGAAGGAGGACGAGGCCTATAGAAATGCCGGCATTGAGAACCCCTGGCACAAGTACAAGAACCTGCAGGAAAGAAGATTTATCAGGTCCCGGTACCATAAAAAAGGACCATCCGGGGAACTTGTCATGGACCCCAAGGTGGTAACCGACATAATTTGGTTCACGACCGACTCGAATGTCTTGGAGCTCGAGAAAACTGGTAAGCAATTTACCGGTTTAATTAGATCCTACGACTAATCAAGTATCGTTTATATAATAGTAGCAACATTTCTAAATGGTTCACGTTTCTTCCACAGGAAGAAGAAAGACAAAGACTTGCCCAATGTGACGAAGGCTCCTCGTCCCAGGCGTCGACGGGCAAGGTAGCCTGGGACAAGCCTCTCGTACGGGCGATAAACCTAGTTAATCAGCATTCACCTACGAGAAGGCCGCATAGAGGCCGTGTGGCTGGCGCCGGTACAGGCCACAAGCATGTGCACTACGGCTTGGCGTCTGCGGCAGATAAAAATGCGCGCGATGAGAGGAAGCAGCGGGAGGCGGAGGAGATGAGGAGTCAATCATAGCCGAAGTCTCCGCTTCTTTGGTACCAGGAATCACAGCTCAACTGGTACCGCAACTCAAAGCTTCACTCGGCCCTAAACTCAAAGCTGAACTCAAAGCTGAAGTCCAAGCAGATTTTGACGCTGTCATCGCATGGTTAAAAGGTGGCAAAAAAGGGCCTGGCCCGGTGGTTAGCTTAGCCGCCAGCAACTCCGTGATGGCACCGCCGGGTGGAAATCACGATGATATAATGGAGACTCCTCCGGCCACCGGCAATGACGCAGGTGCTAGGGATTCACTGGCCATGCCGGCTAGCAGCCCCTCCGTCACTTGCACGCCCACCGCCGCAGGTGTCGGCCCGTCGACATTAGCCGAGCTCAACGCCCTCACGGTAATTAACTAAGCTAGTGTACATCAAGTTAATAATTTTGTCATTCTTGCCCTCTCTCTAACGCCGTACACATGTTCTCGCATGCGCTCTTTGTGCCATGCACCTTTCTGATGAAAGTGAACGACGAACTCAAAGACGTCGCGAAGGGGTCCATCATTCGGCCTCTGGATAAGAAGTACCACACACGAGATATTCCTGATGACTGTTACAAGGTTGAAGTGGATCGGGCGTTACCGGGCTACGAGGATTTGTATCCTCCTAATCAACCGGATGGTGCCGATAGCCAGATGAAGCTGTGCGAACTAAAGGGTTGGGTACTGCTATGGCTGAAGACCCTAATTAGGATCAACACCACCTCGGGGTCGACGGCAAGCAAAGGAATGGAGGTTGCGCCACAGATCAGTGCCCCTGCACAACAGCCCACGGTGCCGGCGGTCGGCGGCCCTCCACAACAGCCAGCGGCGCCGGTGGTCAGCGCCCTACCACAACAGCCAGCGGCGCCAGAGGTCAGTGCCCCTCCACAACATCCAGCGCCAGAGGTCGAGGCCTACGAACGTGATGATTTCATATGGGATATTCCTACGTCTTCACAAGTTCTCCATGATGCCCCCGCGGCTCCGAAATATCTGTGCTCCAAGAGGCTGTTCGGTTCTCAAGAAACGCCTGAGGAGGAAGAGGAAATGCATGAGGAGGCCGCCGCCGCCGCCGCCAAAAATATGCTGAGCCCGAACACACTCCTTGATACGACCAGTAAGGCGATAGCTGCTGGAGGCATTCCAAGGTGCCTACAACCCAAGAAGCGGAAAAGGCCACAGAAGAAGGACGCCAAAGCCAAGGAGCCGGTCCGGCACCTTGACAAGTTGCCAAACAAGTTGCGACCAGAGCATCACTTGGGTGAACCGATGTTGCCGGAAAATGTCCTCAAGAAACTAACCGCGGATTTGAGGATCTTACATAACACGGTTCTGTATGTGGAGCAGCAACTTCTCAAATCAAAATCTCTTGGTTACCCTCTCCACGTGGCCAAGGTGCCAACTGGCATCGGCTTTGCTGACAAGTACCTCACGGATTTGTGCTTCATCCGGTTCGATGACATCTTCAACATCTTTCGCATGCAACCTCTCCACCTTACCGTGGTCCGGCTAGTTGCTCTTAGCCTGTCTACCTAGATCATTAAGGAGGGGACCCTGGGCATCGCGATAATGGACCCCTTCTATATGCGGGAGAGCGACATCTGCAACCGTGGGTACCGGTTGATTGCCACCAAGCAGATCGAGGAATTCTTCGTGCTGAACATTAAGAAGAGCTCCATTCTCATCCCTTACTTCCCCGAGTAAGTAATCATTCGCTAGTCGCCATTATATTCTATCCTATATATATATATCCATCATTATATTGCATTTGCGAAGGTTAATCCGAGGCTCGCATTGTTTTGCGTAGAGATAAGTACTGCACCCTCATCGTCGTGCACCCGCAACACTCACATGCAATCTATCTCGACTCGGGTAGGGCGAGGAAGAAAGACTACACCGACATCATGAGCATTCTCAATGATGGTCTCACCGGCTTCGCCACCAGGACAGGTGCCCTCAAAGTAGAGAGGAAAATACGAGGAGGCCTAGCGTTAACCCACACCACCAACTTCCCCTGCCTCAAGCAGTCATCGGAAGACAATGGGATGGACGCGTGGTATGCCATCCTTGAGATGATGGAGTACGTCAAGGACGCGGAAGACATGTTGTTGCCAGACAGTCTTAAAAACAAGTTTAAAAACATGGCGGATGTCAGCGATAGAGAGCTGAGAGAACAGTGGGGTTGCATCCAGCTGATGATTTGCACGATAATCCACATGGATGTCTGCGTTAGGTCTGGCGCGTTCTTCTACGGCCACGCTCCACCACATAATGACGAGATAGAACTCCACTTGGAGATGTCGCGTGAGGACAGGCCATTCAACTCACTGGAGGGCTGCCGTTCATTCCCCCCCAAGAAGCCTACAACCTGATCCTACGATGTGAACTCTTTTGCTTAGCTTGAACGATACGTCGATAAACTTGCGTACTATAATTGCTATTCTGGCCCGATCGACTTGTCGCTTTTATTTAGTTTGTACGGATATGCATGTGAACTTGTTAGCTTGCGTCTAGTAATTCGTTACTCGTTGGAATCACACACACCATGTTGTCTTAATCATTTCCGTTTACTTTGGTATTTCTAGATTATGGCGTGCTTATCTTAATCATTTCCGTTAACTCGACCCCTTACTTGGCTCGTATTGGAGTTCGCCGATGATTAGAATGTTTGGTCACCCGTACACTTGGGGGTGGAGCCAGTGAACCTGGTGTGATGACACAAATATCAATCTCTTGTACATCCTACTTGGTTTCACTGACCCCGCCCCTAAATGTTAATATTTGGTTCGACCAACAAAGTATGAGGCATTTATTTAGTTCATACTACTTGACTTGTATTGGAGTTGGCCTTCTTCGTTCATTTTGGTCTTTCTTCGAGAGAGTGCCGATGATTAGAATGTTCGGTCACTACACTCCGGGGCGGTGCTAGCGAGCCTGGTGTGATGACACAAATATCAATCTCTTGTGCATCCTACCTGGCCTCGCTAACACCGTCACGGAATGTGAATATTTGTTTTGACCAACAAAGTATGAGGCATGCTATCTAGTTGATACCACTTCGCTCGTATTGGAGTTCGCCGATGATTAGAATGTTTGGTCACCCGTACACTCTGGGGCGGGGCAAGTGAACCTGGTGTTATGGCACAAATATCAATCTCTTGTGCATCCTACTTGGTTTCACTTACCCCGTCCCGGAATGTTAATATTTGTTTCGACCAACGAAGTATGAGGCATTCTTCATTTACTTTGGTCTTTCTTCCATTTTAGCGCCGATGATTAGAATGTTTGGTCACCCGTACACTTGGGGGCGGTGCAAGCGAGCCTGGTGTGATGACACAAATATCAATCTCTTGTGCATCCTACCTGGCCTCGCTTACACCGTCCCTAAATGTTAATATTTGTTTCGACCAACAATGTATGAGGCATGCCATTTAGTTGATCCTACAAGGTTGGAATGAGTTGGCATTCTTCGTTTACTTTGGTCTTTCTTCCATTTTAATGCCGATGATTAAAATGTTTGGTCACTACACTCGGGGGCGGGGCAAGTGAACCTAGTGTGATGGCACAAATATCAATCTCTTGTGCATCCTACTTGGTTTCACTTACCCCGTCCCTGAATGTTAATATTTGTTTCGACCAACAAAGTATGAGGCATTCTTCATTTACTTTTATCTTTCTTCCATTTTAGCGCCGATGATTAGAATGTTTGGTCACCCGTACACTCTGGGATGGGGCAAGTGAACCTGGTGTGATGGCACAAATATCAATCTCTTGTGCATCCTACTTGGCTTCACTTACCCCATCCCTGAATGTTAATATTTGTTTCGACCAACAAAGTATGAGGCATGCTATTTAGTTAATACTACTTAGCTCGTATTTGAGTTGCATTCTTCGTTTACTTTGGTATTTCTTCCGTCCCTAGAATGTTATAGTGTTTGTCAACCAACCAAGTATATATGAGATGCACATTATATGAATGATACTTATATGTTGCATATATATATCATCTATGATTTTGGTACTGACATTTTATTTGTCTTGTGGATGGAGATGCCGACATGTGTCGTGTACAAGGGGAGGGTTCCTGGAGTCTACGACGATTGGGAGGATTGTCGGAGACAGGTGCATCATTTCAGCGGCAACAACTACAAAGGATACCCCACTAGGGTGGAGGCGGAAGGAAGATACACACGCTATCTAGCGGGAGAGGTGAGGGAGATGAGGCAGAACCGGATGAAGACCATGGGCTTCGTGATGATGCTCATCGTGACCATGGTCATCCTTTATGTGATTCTAGTTTAGGTTAGTAGCTAGATTGTGAGGTGTATGACACTTGTGACTATGTACCGACTTGTAAGTTTGTGAAACTTCGTTCGGTGTTGCATGTGTTGTATGAATCAAGATTTCGAAACGAGACTTGACTGTTTGTGTATTGATACCGAAATGAGACTTGGCTCTATGTGTTTGTAATATTGCATGTGTACTGAATCTGTATAAATATCAACTATATTGGACCGTATAAATATGCATTGTAATACGCAGGAAAAAGATAGAAAAAAAGGAATTTCGAATACTACCGCCGGCGCACCTAAATCCCTACTGCCGGCGCACACCACATGCGCCACTACTTTGCGGATTACTGCCGGCGCACCTCGCAGATTCGATGTTGGTACAGAGTTACTGCCGACGCGCCACGCGCGCTGCGCCGGCAGTAACGGAGCTACCGCTGGCGCACAGGCATGTGCGCCGGCAGTAGTCCTTTACCACCGGCCCGTTCCCAACGGCGGGCTTAGGTGCACCGGCAGTAGATGATTTAGGTGCGCCGGCAGTAGTGCTTTTCCTAGTAGTGCAAGGGATATCATATCACCGTACGAGTAAAGAGTACTTATCAGGAACAAGATTGAACTAGGTATAATGATACCGATGATCGAATCTCGGATAAGTGAAATATCGCACGACAAAGGGAATCGGTAACGAATGCATATGGTTCTTTTGATCACGAAGTCATCATTGAATATGTAGGAGCCATTATGGATCTCCAGGTCCCGCTATTGGTTATTGGTCAGAGAGGTGTCTCGATCATGTCTGCATCATTCGCGAACCGTAGGGTGACACACTTAAGGGTTGATGTCATTCTAAGTAGATATGGAATATGGTATGGAGCTCGAATGTTGTTCGGAGTCTCGGACGGGATCCAGGACATCACGAGGAGGTTCGGAAAGGTCCTGAGAATAAGATTCATATATAGGAAGTCAATTTCTGAAATTGGGAAAAAGTTCGGTGATTTTGACCGGAGCTTTTAGAAGGTTCTGGAAGGTTCTGGAGGTGTCCGGAATGTTCACTATGGGCAGGTGGAGTCCCGGAAGGACTCCACCAGGCCTTGGCCGACTTGGAAGTGGGAAGGTGGAGTCCCAGGTGGACTCCACCAACCCTGGCCGGCACACCAAAGAAGGGGAGGGAAAGTTTCCCCCCTTTCCTAGTTGGACTCGGATTCGTTTGGGAAGTCCCTGTCCTTCTAGGTTTGGAGTCTTTGGGGGCTGCCACCTATATATATGAGAGGGGAGGGGCAGGGGGGTGCACCAGATGCTGCCTGGCCGCACCAGCCCCCTCTCCCCAAACCCTAGCCGCCCCCTGCAGGATTTCTCCACCACGCCGTCGTGCTACCGGGATTCTGAGGAGGATCTACTACTTCTGCTGCCTGCTGGAACGGGGAGAAGGACGTCGTCATCAACATCGTACGTGTGACCGAGTGTGGAGGTGCTGCCCGATTGCAGCACCGGAGGGATCTTCTTCTCGCTCTTGAGAGTGGCAAGTGATCGACTACATCAACCACGAGTACAACCTCGTTAACGCTTCGCGAGCTACAAGGGTATGTAGATCTGATCTCGTTGCTACCATCTAGTAGATTAGATCTTGACTTTTCTCCTAGATTGGATCTTGGTTTATTCGTTCTTGCGATAGGAATTTTTTTGTTTTCTATGCTACGAACCCTACAGTGGTATCAGAGCCGTGTCTATGCGTAGATTGGTTGCACGAGTAGAACACAATGGTTTTGTGGGTGTTGATGCTTTTGTTGTCGCCTCTCTCTTGTGTACTTTGCATCTTGCGGGATTGTGGGATGAAGCGGCCCGGGCTAACATTACATGAGCGCGTTCATGAGACTTGCTCCACGCTTGATGTGCAACTGGTATTGCACAAGTGGCTTCGCAGGTGTCTGTCTCTCGCACCATAGTTAAGATTCAACTTACAATTGGTGGCTTGACAATAGTTGTATCAATGTTGTGGTTCTTGTTCGTAGGTAGATTGGATCTTACTCGAAAGAAACAAGCCACGTAAAATATGCAAACAAAATTAGAGGCGTCTAACTTGGATTTGCAGGGGCATGCGATGTGATATGGCCATGATGTGATTGTGATTATATTTGATGTATGAGATGCTCCTTATTGTATTGTGGCAACTGGCAGGAGCCTTATGGTTGTCTTCAAATTCTATGACATGTGTGTCGATTCATCATGTTGTAGCTTTATTTCAAAGTAGTTGTAATAGTTGCTATTAGTGGTGGATAACCATGAAGATGGCGCCATGGACCTTAACGCCCCACCGATGATGATGGAGATCATGCTCGTTGATGATGGAGATCATGCCCGTGCTTTGGAGATGAAGATCAAAGGCGCGAGATAAAAGGGCCATATCATATCACATTATGAATTGCATGTGATGTTAATCCTTTTATGCATCTTGCATTGCTTAGATCGTGACGGTAGCATTATAAGATGATCCCTCTCACTAAAACCCAAGATAATAAAGTGTTCGTCCTTAGTATGCACCGTTGCTAAGACTCGTCGTTTCAAAGAACCACGTGATGATCGGGTGTGATAGATTCAACGTGTGCATACAACGGGTGCAAGCCAGATTTGCACATGCAGAATACTGAGGTTAACATGTACAGACATGGCCTCAGAACACATAAAACCGAAAGGTAAAGCATGAGTCATATAGATGATGTGATGAACATGTCGTTGTTCGCCTTTGAAGCTACATTATCTCTCGTGATGAGCAGACTTGGTGTAGTTGATTTGGTTCATGTAATCACTAAAACAATGTGAGGGATGTTGTTTTGAGTGGGAGTTCACATAGTAATTTTAATTAACTAGAACTCAATCTATCATGAACATAGTCTTGGGTGTATTTGCGTGAATCGTTGTAGTAATGGCATCCATTAGTCTACCTTTGCACTAGGCTTGTTAATTGAGATTGAAAATTGTTAAAACTAATAATCACATTACGGACTGGTACCGTATTGTAAAAGAAAAGTCTAGAAAAGATGAAAGTCCTATTGCAAACTTCCGTATACCTCAAATTGCTCCATTATATTGGAAATCTAAAGAGCAATGATTTCAATTAGCACTGAATACCATATTTCTCTCCTTTAACCATATGTTTTTCAAAGTTTGTTTGAGAAACAATGTGATGTAAGGAGTTGAAAAGTTTGTTTTCAATAACTAAAGCAAGGTATAAGATATGTATGATATCTAAAGATTTTGTTATAAAACGATGGTATATAAATTAGTGAGACTACATAAACTCATAATTGTATGAGTGTTTATGAAGGTTGAAAGACACTAGATGTCTTGATCCTCCAGAAAGTTGGACACTAATAAAACTCAGATATCTAATTCGATTAGGCTATCATAGCTTCGTCATGAAGTTGTCATGATAGGATGGGTAACATGTGTGAGTGATTTGTTCATCACACTAAAAGATTGCTAATATCGAAATTTGAAAGAGAACATGTCATTTGATGATCAACTTCAAAAGTACAATTCCAAGGGTGCTAGTGCTTGACTAAACACGATGAGGAATATGTGCCAAAATTGTTGGCGCCACATTTTAAAGTTGAGAAATTCTCATGAAGAAAGAGGAAACCGAAAGAGGAACTGCAAAATTATTTGGCAGAAAGAAAAGACTAGAAAGTCTAGCCCAGGGGTATATAGAGATATGCATGTAATGAATATAATTCTTTGTTTGGTCACGCAAATGTAATTATTGGGTAGTTGTACCATATTGGTTGGTATGAAATGTCATACAACTCAACGCAATACAAGAATACAATAGCCTAAGTGACCAGAAAAGAATGTGGTGTGATGCGCGTCAAAGAATTGAATAAAGTGTTATTATGTTCATCGTCGGCTCCACCTAGCCATCAAGATTTATAATAAGGAACTTAATGAAGTGTTGTTTTGTTTTGATCTAAATGAAATCAAGTGGTTGTTTTCATAAGAAGATAAATTCGTTATTATAAATCATGTTGGTGAAATATATTCATAACACTGTTGCTAAAGCACCGCAAGGCTAAATGATTTGAATTCTACTTATGTGTGGAACCGCCGTTTAGGTCATATTAGAAATAATGCATGAAGAAACTCCATGAAAATGGACTTTCGAAGTTATTTGATTTTGAATCACTTGACGCTTGGAAATTTTTTCTAAAAGGAATATGACATAAATCCTTTCATAGGCCAAAACATTGAACGAATGATTGAATTGCTGGAAATTATATATATTGATATATGTGATCCATCAAGTGAAATTGTGTGCAGAAGATTCTTCCACTTCATAAAACTTATATCGATGAATCTAAGTAGATGCATACAGATGTATCCACTTGGTGAGAAAGAAGTATGAAATATTTGAATGAGTTCAAAGAGTTTCATCATGATATGGAAATCATATGTAACAAGAAAATTAAGAATCTATGATTAGGATCATAGAGGAGAATATTTGAGTTACAAGCTTAGCAGACATCTAAGTATTGTGAAATTGGTTCCAAAACTTATGCCTCATGAAACACCATAAGAATATGGAGTGTTCAAGAGACATGATCGAACATGTTTAGACATGGTGAGATCAATGATGTAAATTATATAAACTGCCATTATAATTTTGTAGAACTATGCTTTAGAGACTACCGCTTTACACTAAATAGAGCGCCATCATGATACGGTTTGAAATGACATCCATATGAGTTATGGGTTGGGTGAAACCCAGGGTCATCTTTTCTTAAAAGTTTTTGGTATGCAATGCTTAAGTAAACAAGTTTACAACCAAAATCGGATAATTGCCTTTGTTGGTTATCATATGGATATAACTAGGTATTGTTTCCACTATAAAGCCAATCGGCAAATTGGTTTGTGTAGAGGGTGGCTTGTTTTTCCGAGAAAGAGTTTTTCTCACAAAAATTTGAGTGGGAGGACAATAGAATTCGATGAGGTTATCGAACCTAAACAATATGAGCAGAATAGCGTAGCACCAGAAGCCGTTCTGGAGATGACCACGACCCTCATATCTCTTGTGTCTACAAAGTGTTGTAGCCCCTGAGATCGAAGTATCTATTGGACCTTGAAGGTTTGGTTAAATATGTAATCAAATGAAAGATTTGAGGACAAAGAATTGTTGTTTAACAAATGATGAACCGACCACAAACAAAAAGAAGCAATGATGGGCCCTGACTCCATTGAATGGCTTGAAGCCATGAAATCCAAGATAGTGTCCATATATGAAATTAAGTTTTTTGAACTTGATAGACCGTCCGAAAGGATAAAACCTTTTGGACAGAGGTGGACCTATAAGTAAATAGACTTGAATTGACTTGTTGAAAAATTGTCTGCAACAAATGTTCAAGGAGTTGACTATGACAAGATTGAGATCTTCCATAGCGATGCTCAAAGTCTATATGGATTGTTCTAGCATTCACTCCATATTTTAGATATGGAAATTGGACATCAAAACTATAGGAGTATAAATCAAGGATGTATGCAAGATACAACCATGAGTTTTATCAAATCCAAGATTGCTAGATTGGTATGCAAACTTCGATAGAAGAAATAAGCATCAAGGAGTTGGAATCTTCACTGGATGAAATAGTCAAAGAGTTTTGATTTCATCGGGAACAGAAGAGACACTTGCATTTGCAAGAAATTAAGTGGGAGCGCTAAGACATTTTTCAAATACTTTATGTGGATATTAAAAATTATGTATCTTCACTAGACACAATTAAATTTTCATTGAAAAATTAGTTTTCAAGTGAACGGACTTGAATAGAAACTATGTTAAGTATCAAAATTTATGGAGACAAAATGAGACACCTAATAAGGTTAAAGACGAAAGTACATAAAACAAATATTGAAGTAGTTCAATATAGAAATATCGAGAAAGAGTTCTTGATGTATGGAGTTTAGTACGACTTGAGTGTGTTTGACACTTGATGAGTAAAACACATGATTGATTTTTGATCATGAAAAACCATGATATGTACATAGTATGATGTCCTATGCTCTAAGGTGTTGCGAGCATATACCAGAGTGAGTCATGAGATGATCACTAGGGAACATTAAGAGAATCCTTGAGTATTTTTTGAAAGACTGAGGATATATGTTGTATGGGAAAGTGACAAAATAAAATCATTGTAATGTGTTACACCGGTATTAGTATTGTCACATATACAAATAAAATTTCAATCTCAATTAGGCTAATTTTTTTTATTAAAGGGTGGCACAATGTGCTGGAGTGTTCCATGCTGGATTTAGATGAGTTCTAAAGTTTGAACATTGTGATGGATACTACAATTGAAAGGCGAAGTATATTGTTATTTTGATAAAAAACCTTTGGAAGGTGTTTGAGTCAAATAGTTCTATGAAGGAACTTGGTGCAATTCCAAATGTGTCTGAACTATGAAGCTACATTCTACAGCAATGTTGGCAACATGTTCTTCACACTTAGGAATTGAGGTCTCACCAAAAGACCAAACTTATACAATGCCGTACTAGCTCATTCGAGATGAGTATTGCGTAGAGACTCAAGTGGTTAGCAAATACATATGGATCTAATGTTACAGATATGTTGACTGAAACCTCTTCCACGAGCTAAAACATGATCATCACCAGAAGGCCATGGGTGTTGGATCTTTACGAATGTTAAACTAGATTATTGACTCTAGTGCAAGTGGGAGAATGTTGGAGATATGTCCGAGAGGCAATAATAAAATGGTTATTATTATATCTTTGTGTTTATGATAGATGTTTATATTTCATGCTATAATTGCATTAAGAGGAAACCTTAGTGCATGTGTGTTATGTAAACAAACTGGAGTCCCTAGTAAGCCTCTCTTGTTAGCTAGCTTGTTGATTAATAGATGATCAAGGTTTCCTGATCATGAACATTGGATGTTGTTAATAACAAGATCATATCATTAGGAGAATGATGTGATGGACACACACCCATAGTAAGCGTAGCAATAAGATCAAGTCATTAAAGTTCAATTTGCTGTAGCTATCAATTGCATTGTAACCTAATCCTTCGACCATGAGATCATGTTGATCACTAACACCGGAGGAATAATTTGATGACATCAAACACCACTTCGTAACTGGGTGGTTATAAATGTGGCATTGGGTACTCTGAAAGTGGGAGTTGCATGGATCAAGAGTGGGATTTGTCCATCCAAATGATGGATAGATATTCTCTGAGCCCTCTCGGTGAAATGATATCTAATTAGCTTGCAAGCATGTCACGGGGTCACAACGGATATCATATCATGGTACGAGTAAAGAGCACTTATCAGGAACGAGATTGAACTAGGTATAATGATACCGATGATCGAATCTCAGATAAGTGAAATATCGCACGACAAAGGGAATCGGTAGCGAATGCATATGGTTCCTTCGATCACGAAGTCATCATTGAATATGTAGGAGCCATTATGAATCTCCAGGTCCCACTATTGGTTATTGCTCAGAGAGGTGTCTCGGTCATGTCTGCATCATTCGCGAACCGTAGGGTGACACACTTAAGGGTTGATGTCGTTTTAAGTAGATATGGAATATGGTATGGAGCTCGAATGTTGTTCGGAGTCTCGGATGGGATCCAGGACATCACGAGGAGGTTCAGAATGGTCCGGAGAATAAGATTCATATGTAGGAAGTCAATTTCTGCAATTGGGAACAAGTTCGGTGATTTTGACCGGAGCTTTTAGAAGTTTTGGACTCTTTGGGGGCCGCCACCTAGATATATGAGAGGGGAGGGGCAGGGGGGTGCACCAGATGTTTCCTGGCCACACCAGCACCCTCTCCCCAAACCCCAGCCGCCCCCTTCCTCCTCCTCCCTCCTGCACAGCTTAGGCGAAGCTCTGCAGGATTTTTCCACCACCACCGCCACCACGCCGTCGTGCTGCCGGGATTCCGAGGAGGATCTACTACTTCCGCTGCCCGCTAGAACGGGGAGAAGGACATCATCATCAACACCGTACGTATGGTCGAGTGAGGAGGTGCTGCCCGATTGCAGCACCGGAGGGATCTTCTTCTCGCTCTTGAGAGCGGCAAGTGATCGACTACATCAACCACGAGTACAACCTCGCTAACGCTTAGCGAGCTACAAGGGTATGTAGATATGATCTCGTTGCTACCATCTAGTAGATTAGATCTTGGTTTTTCTCCTGGATTGGATCTTGGTTTATTCGTTCTTGCGATAGGATTTTTTTGTTTTCTATGCTACGAACCCTACACCGACTCCATTCTGGCCTCCTCTTCCACTCCCTCCTCCTCCAACCCCGGACTCCTCCTCCACTCCTTCTCCTTCTGCTTCTCCTTCTCCTCCTCCTCCTCTCCTCCTTCTCCTTCTCCGTCTCCTTCCCTCCTCCTCATCCTCTCCTCCTCCACTCCTTCGCCCTCCTCTTCTCGTTTCCTTCTCTTCAGCCGCATGCGGAGCTTCTTGTCACACAGAAACGTGCCAAAATGCATACTAGAACGAAATTCAACAAAAAATCACAAAAAAAAAATCGAAAAAAAACCTTGCCAGATCCAGATCCAGATCCAAATTTCAATTTTTTTCCAGTGGCGAACCTTTTTTTAGCAGTGGCGCACCTCGACGAAATAGCAGTGGTGCACCTTGACGAAATAGCAGTGGCGCACCTAACTGTTAGCAGTGGCGCACCGCGTGGTGCGCCACTGAAATAGAAATGGGACAAGGAGGACACCCTCCGTGCTGAGCAGGGCCTGCCACTCCTCTTTGATAAATACCCCGATAAGCGGACCAGGAGCTATCTCAGGGCCCGGTATGGTCTGGACCCAGAAACCAAGGAGATTACCACGAATCCGAAGGTGAAGGAGCTTGAGCGTGTTCTGGTAAGGAATACACCCGCTTAATTAACTCCAGACGATTGCATTCTAATTAATGAAGCCAAATTTATAAATAATGGTTCATGTTCCTTCCGTGGGATACTGAAAGCAGTAGCGCGGGGTCTCAGAGTTCCCCGTCTGCCCCTTGGGAGAACCCTTTAAATAGGGCGTTCAACATAATGAAGAACAATGATAAGTTGAGTAAGCCGTCGTCAGCTCGTCGTGTGGTCGGCGAAGGCTTGTCCATGAAATGGTCGGAATACTATAAGCCTGGGCGAAACGATAGAAATACCGACAACCAGGAGGTTAAAGAACTGAAGGAAAAAGTGGCACAGATTCCGAAGATGGTCAAAGAGAAAGTGCGAGAGCAAATGAGAGACCAACTGAGAGCGACGATCACCTCCATTACTCCTACCTTGGTTACAGGGCTGCGTGAGTGGTCTAACAGCGATGCACAGGGGCCGCCCCCGATTCCCAGCTTCACGGCCAGCAATCGCACAACGCGACGTCACTCGTGTATCTGGAGGCGGCAATGGTGTCTCCGACAGGGGAAATGGTGTCTCCGCCGGCGGCGGTATTGGATCTTAATGCACCTGGCGGTGGGGAGAATATGTCGGCTGGCACCGCGCCAGCAAGCGGCCCCTCCGTCACTTGCACGCCCGCCATCGGCATGTCTCGACATTAGCCGAGCTCGACGCATTGTGGTAACTAAGCCTCGACCGATAACTTCATCTCCTTGCCTTTGGCTGGCATCTTCCATGACGCCCTACATGTTTTCCGCAGGGCACCGCCGATGTTCCATGCACTCTTCTGCAAATCGTGGATGGCGAGTTGATCGATGTTGCTAGGGTCAATATCGTCCAACCGGGCAACCGCTTGTTCCACTGCAAACCGATGCCACCCCAGTGTATAGTGTTCAACTGGTTCGGGTGTTGCGGGGCTGCGATAACGTGATACCTCCCTTTCAACCCCATGGAGCCGACGAAGATGATGTGATGACCCTCCACCAATGCTACAGTTGGTCCATGCTTTGGCCGAAGAGCGAGATTCGTTTGGGGTCTAGGGGCACCACCCCACATACGGCACGGCCAGTCGTGCCGACAGCAAGCCATGGCAAGACCGTGGAAACGCTACCGCCACCGGCTGAACCGGAAATGCATATGGCACAGGATCCGGACGACGACGATACCTTTGCCAAGGTCGATAACTACATCAACGAGCATGGGTACGGTGATGAATTATTCCCACCTCTTTCTCAAGAACTCAACCTTGGAAAAGATGATTGCGAGCTAGTTGGGCCCGTGAAGAAACCCAATTGCAACAAGCGTCTATTCAGTTCTCGGGAGACGCCTCCACCTACCGCCTTCACCGAGACTCAAACAGCCCAGCTGCGGAATATTATCAGCCCCAACACACTCAAGAAGATGGCTAATGAGCAGATAGCCAAGACATATGAGGAGAAGAAGCCGAAGGGACGGAAAAGAAAAAATTACAAGGGTGCGAGCCAGCTGGCACTGAACCCGATCTGTGCCCACGACGGGCCACCAAGACCCAAGGATATCATGTGGAGGGTGCATGTGGCGGGTATGCCGATTGTCGAGGGTGCTCCCCGGCAATGCCCACCATTAGGGGCTTTGGGTTGACGGAATCCCGCAGGCTAGCACGAGACATGGGATACAAAACAAACGGGGAGAGAGATTTACCTAGGTTCGGGGCCCTCGATGAGGTAAAACTCTTACTTCCTGCTTGTCTGATCTTGATTATCGAATATGTTGGGTTACAATGGGGTAGCCGATAGGCTGTTGTTGGTCGACTCGCTGAGAGGCAAGGATTCTAAGTTTCTAGCTCTAACTTGCGGTGGTTCTACGTATCGATTATCTGTGTCCTCGGCAGGCTCTCTCCTAGCGCTTATATTGCAGGCCAGGTCCCGAGAGTCCTATCCGAGTTCTACTAAGTTACATAGAGATCTACTATAGCCTTTCCTTTGACGATGTCTTCTTGCCTTGTTCATCAAGAATCTGTCTTCGGGTAAGTCTCCTTTACTGGAACCGACGTATAGGCCCAGCTTGGTTATTGGGTGATCTTTATGGGCCCCTGGTTGGGCCGGAGGAGGTAGACCAATGTCGGGTACCCTAAGGGTAATGCCCACATCAGTAGCCCCTGAGTGACTGGCCGAAGTAAAGCTTCGGGCAGGGACTATAATTGCCCTCATCCGAATATCCTTAGCTGTCGAAAGAAATTGGTCCTTCTTCATCACCTTGAAGTCGAAATTACTTGATATCGGGTGCGCGTCCAGCGCTCCCGATGGGAGTAGCCCCGAGTCTAGGGACGGATGCATGCAACCGTGCGTAGACTCAAGTTGTACTACTCGAAGATTCTGATGCCGATGCTTTCTGAATTTTCCTTCATCATCCGATATCTTTTTATATATTGGGTCTTCAAAAACTGCGGGTGCAGTCATATAATATGATAGTACGCAAGGGATAAAAGTAACGAGCCCAGCCTTACTCGATAAATCGATGCTAGTTAACTACCGATGGAAAAACAACGTCACCCTACTCAGGATCAAGTCCCTGGGCTTGATCCTGGTTTATCTGGAACCTTCGGGTCCGTTCTTCCTTTGGCTTCAGAAGTTTTTATCGGGTGCGCGTCCAGCGCTCCCAATGGGAGTAGCCCTCGAGTCTAGGGACGGATGTTTAGCAACCGTGCGTAGACTCAAGTTGAGTAGTCGAATATAATAAATTCCTTCGGATGCTTTACTAATGAGGAGTCGATAACTTTAATGACATCATTAGTGACATTGTAACTGCAACTGCGGGTTTGACGGGACGTGGCCTGACAGGCCCACCCCTGCCCTGAACTGTCTGTTTTCGAAATGACCGATCTTTACGCTTTATCCGAGGCATCTCCTCGATTTCCGCGTGTAGTGGAGGTAACTTGCCCTTTGGTTTGGTTGCCACCTGACACATGGTGAACTAGATCTTCGTCCAATTTTCATGGCATAGATCCATCGGACTAGATTTTTAATATCTTTCCTCTATAAAAAGAGATGCAGGTTTTACTCTTCTGCATTACCATTGCTTTCCTCTTCGTCTGTTCTTGCAACTTGCAACCGCTACGCCGTCGCCGCCGTCGCATTCAATCTACCTTTGCTTCGAAGAAAATTCAAAATGGTGAAGAAGAAGGGCGCCGCCACTGCTCCTAGCGTGGCCACAAGCGTCTCCAACCCCAAAGCCACGGCGGCCACAATGAAGAAGGACGCACCAGAATCGTCATCCACCGTGGCCAAGGATGCTTCAGGCGATTGGCCCGCTTCAATGATGACGAAACGTGATGAAAAGAAGGCTCGAAGCCTCGGCCCGATCTCCGATAAGGAAGAAGACGTCATCTTACCAGGTTCAGATTCACGCCCCAATCCTCCTGCTGGTTTTACTGTAATGTTTGCCGCATTCTTACACCGTGGATTATCTTTGCCAGCACACGAATTTCTTCGGTGTCTTTTGCTTTCATACGGGATTCAACTTTGGCAGTTGACTCCAAACTCCATTCTTCATCTTGCAATTTTCATTACCATCTATGAGGCTTTCCTCGGTATCAATCCTCACTGGGGTTTATGGAAAAAGATTTTCTTTGTTAAAAGCTATAGTAGCAACAATGGACCCTTCGTCACCGGTGGAGTTGGCTTTATTGTTCGAAAGGAAGTAGATTACTTAACCTTCCCAGTGAGAGAATCAGTCCAGGGATGGAGCTTGAAGTGGTTCTACCTCAAAGATCCAACGATAGGTGATCGCGACACATGCCTGCCGAAGTTTGTTGATGTCCTCGAAGCTATACCGAAGCAATCTTGGAAGAATATGTTGACAGCTGAAGAAAATGTAGTAGCCGACAAACTGTTTGAAAGAATTTTGGAGATGAAAGAATCCGATGGTCAAACAATGATTGGCACTAAGATTGTTGCTGTATTCTTGAAACGTCGCGTCCAACCAGTTATGTCTAGAGCTCATCAAATGTGGTTGTATTCAGGTCCCAAAGATAAGACTCGAATTAACGCCGCAGAATTGTCAGAAAAAGAGTTGCTGGACGAAGTCAGGCGTTTGACTTATTTTAGCCAGGAAGACCCAATTCCTCTACTAGCCCTTCATGATCCGTACGATCTTGCTCACCAACCATCCAAGGTAATTTTTAGGTTTCTTCTGCCTACGCCAATACTTGCATCCGATATATTTTGTCTCATCTTATCGAGTCTTTGCTTGCTTTTCAACAGATCCCTTTGACTGCTGACTACTTCCCGACCGCGTCCGGAGCCGAAGAGAACCCCGAAGAAGATGACTCTACTGTTAACGTAGAATTTCGCACAAAAGTAGCTGAAGATAGTGAAGCTTCTGAAGGAAAAGATAGTGAGCCTCCTTCGAAGAAGGCGAAGGCCAGCTCCAGCGGACCAGCTCCTGCCGCATCCGAAGCTTCAACTTTGTCGAAGGGTGCACCATCTTCCTCTTCTCTCTCGAAGGGAAAGGAACTTCCTTCGAAAGCTACCACTCCACCCTCAACTTGTGGAGGGCAGGTGAATAGTGCAACTCTTTTTATTTTCATTATTCTTGATGATAATTCTCTCCCTTCTAGCCCCCGAGTCTATATTCGACTGCTTGCAGTTCATTGTAGACCCAACGGAAATTTTGATGCAATTAACGATGCACTTGTCTTGGTGCTATGTTACATAGTATCCAAGCTGCCGTGACAAGTCGGAAAAACTTCGCCTCCCAATTTTCCCTGCTTCAAGCTGAAAATGCTCGGCTCCTGGAGGATGCTCAATCGAAATCTGCCAAGCTTGACCAGGCGATTACAATTGCAGCCACTGCCTGACAAGAGGTGGATGCTTTGAAGAAAGAGCTTGATCAGCTGAAGAAGAAGCTAAAGAAGGAGGAGAAGGAGAAGGCAGAGGCCCAAGTCCAGAAGAAGGAGACGGAGGACCTGCTGCACAAATCCACCATGGCCCTGCTGGGTAATTTTATTGCAGTGTCTTCAATCTCCTTGTTATTTAGTTTTATCGACTTCTCACTTCTGCTTTTACTTTTTTACAGAAGCTGCCGATATTCCTGCCAGTTCTGTAGGCAAGCCTCCAGCCGATGCTATTTCCATGGCGATCGAGTCTGGCGACCTCATCCGACCTCTTCTTCAGAAGAACAAGGCGGTCCTGTCGAGATTCCACGCTATGATCTTCCTGAAGGCAGATCAGAAGAAAACTCTAGAGCAGCTGGTGAACACCTTCTTCGTCGACACCGAGGGCATCATCGAGGTATTCAAACGTACCTCGCGCACCTACGGTGCTCTTCTTGCCTTCCAACTCTTGATGGGGTACGGCTTCAAAGCTGATATGGAGTTGCTAACGACGGAGTTGCCAAAGGATCAAGATAGGCTAGCTATCGATCTTAGCCCTTTTAGTTTGTCGGCGCGCAAATGTGCGCGACAGCTTCTTGATCTGATGGAAGCCAACAAGTCAGCTACTGGAAGAGCTGCCCCAAGCTTGTCTACGCAAACTCAGGCTCCTTAAGTTTTTCTTGCTACATTGTAATTTGATAATTTTCTTCAAACAATGGCTTTTCTAAAGCCACACTTTGTAATGAATTCAGAGCTGGCAATGTTGCCAGTTCTGCTGTAACGTCCCAGAAAATATTCCACATTAGTTTTGTTTGTCTTTTTGTTTTTCGCGTCATCGTGACGTCATCTGCATATATTTCTGGCATATTTTCAACCGCGAAAATTATTTTGCGAAAAACCCTATTTTGTTTTATTAAAATACCTCGGCAAATTATAAAGCCACCCCGCTCTTTTCTTATTTTTGAAAATCAAAACCAAATCTATTTTCCGGTCCGTTACTTTAAATAAAATGCTTTGCTAAAATTGTTTTGTCATTTGCTAAATAAAAGTAGGCATAAGCCTGTCAAAGTTTTGGCCCAAAACTAGCCCAAACCTACCTATCCCCTTGGCCTATTTAAAGGCAGCCTTCTCCTTCTTCCTCCTCCCCAAACCCTGGCCCCCAATTCCTCCCCTTCTTCCCCAAATCTGAGATCTCCCAAAAATCCCCACCTTTTTCCTTCCCCTTTTTCCTCTCCCTTCATCTCCAAATCTCTGTCATTTTTTTTCTGGCTCGTTTTCTGCGGCCGGCCGTTTTCACCGCGCGAGAGAGCCGCCGCCCCTGCGCATTTTCCGCGCTGACGCCCGCGCCCGGCCGCTACCTCGCGCCCTGCGCGCGTCTCCCGCCCGTGCCTCGTGCCGCCGTACGCCGCGCCGTACCGCCCCAGCTCTGTCCCGCCCAAGCCGCTTTGCCTCTTCCCGCCGCACAGCGCCACGCGCCATTTCGCCTTGCCGCTTCCTGCGCGTAAGCCAGCCCGCCTCCCACCTTTGCCCGCTGCCGCGCGAGCCACCCGCTGCCGCCACCTCACCTGGTCCCACGCGCGCCAGCTCCCGCGCAAGCGCGCGCCCGCCCACCGCGCCGAGCCACAGCACGCTCGCCGCGCCCCCTACCTTTCCCGCCTTCGCACCCGCGCGCGCGCCCACAACCGCATCTCCCTCGCCACGTCGACCGCCAGCAATCGGCCCCATGCTCGTGTGCCGCGCAGCGCCTCGCTCCCGCCTCGTGTCCCGTGGACGCATTAACAGCAGCAGTTCAGCTGCAGCGCCTTTTGGTCTAGATTTTTGTCCCGCGTTTTGGCACCCGCCATGTGCACGACAAAATACCCGAACTATTTTTGGCCTCCGTTTCTTCCAGCGCGACCACCCCTCCTTCTCCGCCGCCACCACCTCTCCGACTTCGGCGCAACCACAACTCCTTCGTCGCCGCCGCCGCCTCTCCGACTTCGGCGCCGACTCAAGTTCGACATCGACGCCACCACCGCCAAGGTCTACTCCCCGGCGTTCGACGCATTGACTACTTCCGCGACACCGACAACTTCGACTACTTCCACTCCGACATGATGACGATGACATGGACCAAAGACCCCTGCTTCGATTACTTCCTCGATGTCGGCGACTCCCGCCACTTCCACCCCGCGCCGGCGACCACTTTTGTTTCGGTACCGTGAGACCCCGACCATAAGCCCTATTTTATAAAATGTGCTATTTTGATCTTGTTGCATCTTTCATACATGTGTGCATCGCATATCATCTTGTTGCATCGCATCGCGCATCCTGTGGTTGTTCCGGGTATATAGCGAATCACCTAATAACTAAATATGGAATTGTGCGGGATTGTTATTTTGTCCCGGTTCCATTTAAATTTGCGTAGCGCACCCATGCCATGTTTATGCCATGCTAATAACATTTAATATGCGGGGTAGAAAAATAACTTGAACCTAATATTTGTGTGCCGGGGTTCCGATCCCGCTTAAATTGAATTAGTTGCATCACATCATCGTTGCCATGCCATGCATATCATCTTCACCATGCTGGTTCTTCTTCCGTAGTAGTAAGACTTGCATCCGTTGTGTGTTCCAGCATTTGCTTCTTCCCGGATAGGATCGCGAAGTGGTGTTGTGAGATACGACAAGTTCCCCGAAAGTTCCTCGGCAAGCTTTAACAGGCAAGCATTTCCTAAACTCCTGTCTCTGCAGGAGTCGCTCACCTATTATATTTTGCCTTCTCCCTCATGCTATCCTTAAGTTGCGTTCTTGTCACGTGTCCATCCACTTGTTACCTCAAGCAGCCCATATTGCCACCATCACCTCCTACAGCTATTGTTTGGTTATCGAGTCTGCCCTTGCGAGTCGTAGTGCATGCTAGTGCTGTCTTATCTTGTTACCGTTGTTGCTATCTTATCGGGTTATATGTTGGGAAGAATCATGGTTACTTTAGTTGTTGATATTGTTTAGCGGAGGCATCGGTGGGTCAGCTGCTCGTTTTGTGACGGCTCACTTGTGTTTCCTAAATAACTTAGGACCCGAGTTCTTGTTATCTATTCCGAGACTGAGCGCTCTAACCACACGTGGGTATGCTTACCGGGTCTCCCCTCGACCACTGCCTGAATCAATAGCTTTGTCCAGTGGCCACAATTAGTTTGAATGTTTTGTTTCTCCCGGGCGTGCAAGCATGTTTCTTTGTGGTCAGATGATATGATGTTACTTTTGGGGAAGCCATGTGTGCCTTGTAACCCCGTTTTCTCTTGCACGCTCGTAGGATGCGGTACGTATTGTTAAGAGGTCATCCTCTAGTGGGCTCTGATCCTCTTAGCCGTTCTCGCAATAGCTAGGTCCGTCTCGGAGAGTCGGCCGGACTCTGATTCGGGTTTAACTTAGTTAGGTGGCTTCCTGGACATTGTTGTAGTGAAGGAAAGTGCGTGTCGTGATATCCACCTGTCGTAAGTGGGTTGAGCGTGCGTGTGGGCACTTTTGGGCACCCCTGCAGGGTTACAATCTTATCGATAAGCCGCGTCCGCGGTTATGGACGACTTGGAGCTGTATGACTCGACCATAGACATCTTACACCTGTTGTTCATTAATAATAACTTGCGTAGTAAGTTAGCACAACTTCAATAATAAATGGTTAAAACTTGTCAACCGTGTGAGTGCCCTTGTAAGTACTTCCTTGCGAGGGGGGAACACATCGGTTGTGTTATGTTTGAAGAGTATATGTCAACACCCGGATTTTTAAGTCCAGATGCCTATTATGCCATACATCGCAATCCCAGGAATATTGTTTTTGCGAGACATAATAGATTGATATCACAGAACATCATTCATTACAAACCATAATTGTCTTACATCAAGGGATCACATGATCCAGTCTTACAACATAGTTGATCTAATGATCAATTACAAAACACATAGCGGAAGTGGGGTAGCGGTTCTGGTCCATCTGTTCCACAGGCAACTGTTGACGTCAGGAGTAGTCCTAGTTATCGTAGACGTCCTGCTGTCCTTCATCCTGGTACTGGTTCTCCTCTTCATAGTCTGGCCATTTGAATAGCCAGGGACAAAGCCATGAGTACTTTAAAGTACTCGCAAACTAATACTAATGTAAACACTATCAACTATAGTAAGGGGGTTCCAAGCTCTAGGTTTATTTGCATAAAGCCAGTTTTATTTCATAAGCATTTAGTAAACAAAGACTCTTCATTTGCCTAACTTAACTCAAGTGGGAACATTAGTGTCATTCCCACAACTCTGTTGTGATTCAAAGTCAAAGTCACCTTTCAAACTCAAGTCACAAGTCACCATTCATATTTTCGAAAGGTTCTGATGACGGAACAGTATGGCCTTTCCAACTGTCCATGACCGAGGACGCGGCTATTCGAATAGTTTAACACTCTGCAGAGGTCGTACACTTGTGCCACAATAATTGCAATAGTCCGTCAGGGGTAACTGGCCCTGATTTATCGCACTCAGTGCGCGAACTACCAATCCTAACCTTTCATTTACATACCCTAGTATAGGCACCTCTCCCCATGAGCTTGGCCTCCCAGTGAAGACAAACCGTCAGCCTGGGAACTGCACAGGGCTTGGGTAGGACATTCACCTCATTTCACATCATTTCACTTTCAATGGAGGCAGCCTCGGCATAACCCCTATGACACTTGTTCAGAGGGAACCCATACTAAAATACATAAGTTTCCAGTTAAGCCTTACCCAGATTCAGGTATTGTGGGGGTACTTGAAATTGGAATGGTATCGCATCCGAACCCAACCATCAGTTTTGTAAAATTCACCATGTCATTCATAAGTCATATTCACCTTCAAAATCTTTCCTTAGACTGACTCATCATTCCAAGGTTTTCAAAGTCATTTGATTCACATGTTTCCCACCTAGAGTAGACAATTTTTGTTTAGCACTAGCAACTAGTCATGAGGGGTGCTAACTAGCTTGAAGCTCTCTAGGCTAACTTTGATGTTCTTGTACTACTCCTTATCTAGACTCAAGTTAACTATAAAAGTAAACCTTGATAATCAAAGTAAAAGCCTTGTAAGATAAAAACTGGGACTTGGAAAGTAAAACACAAAGTAGTATGGTAGTGGTGCCTTGCTCAAGTAGAGCTTGCACTTGGGTAGCTTGCAAGAGTATAGCTTGCCTTGAGTGGTACAGTGATCAAAGTTTTCTTCTTCTTCCTCATAGAAGACCTCCTCCTCCTGGTAGTCCTCGGTACTAGCGTCTATAAATGGATACGAGGTATACAATCACCAAACAATTCTTAAGGGCTAGGCTAAACACACAAATGGTTCACACAAGCTATTCTAGCATCACCTCCTCATTCACATGGTGGTTGACTTTGTTTCCTTTTTAAGAAAAATAATTTCCTCTCATTGAATCTTATTAAGATTTAATCTCCTCAAGTAATAAGGTATGAACACATGTTGACCAAGGTCAACACTTCATATTTATTATTTGGGAAAATGATTTAAATGAAGTATTACACCTCATGCAATTTATCACTAACAGGGTAACAATTTAATATCACCAAATAATACAAGATGAGATTATATAGACCAAGGTCATTACCTCAGGTTGAATTACTTGAGACAAAGATTTAAATGAGAGGCAACCTCTCATAAGATTTAATAATTAATTTGGGATAATTTAAAGGGACTAGAAATGGCCACATAGCCACTATTTTGCTCTAGCCCATGATCATATGAAACAACCATGTCATATTTTTACATAAACAATTAGAGTATATGAAATGTGATTTTTGAGAGTTGGAATCAACTCAAAATCATTTATGGTTGATTTTTAATAAATGTTTGAAGTTTGAAAAGGCTCTGCCTTGTTATTTTTACCACATTATTTATACAAGGAAACTAGGGCTGAGACCAGCGTAGTTGTTTAGAGAATTTCATAAGCTTTCCAAAAATATAAAATTTATCAAATTTGGTTTAGTAGATTTTCCTATTTTGAATTTTGAAGTTTGTATCAGTATTGAATTTGATTTAGAAAAATAATGCTGAGTTTGAATTTATGGGCTGCGCGGGAAAAGAAATGGGCCAGCGAGAGGGAAAAGAGTTGGGCTGGCCCAACTAGCGCGCTGGTGCGGAGTGGGCTGCCTAACAGGGTGGGTCCCTGCTGTCAGCGAGATTTTAACCAGCCCGAAACGGTATGCAACCTGCGCCGTAGGATTAAAAGACGATCGGACGGCCGAGGCTCATCTCCGTCATCGACGAAGAAGTCTGGCGAGCTAAACCTAGCCGGCGATAGTGAGGGTGGCTGGGGGCTTACCGGCGCTCCGGCGAGGCTCGGCGAGGCGGGCAATCGAACTGGTCGACGACGGCGAGTCCAGCGAGGGTCGAGGGAGCGGCGGAGGTGGTCGGGAGCTTCTCCTCTGTCCGGCTACTGCTACGGCGAACTCCGGCTAAATTCCGGCGGCTGAGGGTGTAATCGGAGAGGGGAGGTAGTCGAGGGGGTTCAGAAGGGAGAGGGGAGGCTAATGGTGTGAGGAGATCATCCAGGGGGTGCCTCCTTTTATAGCGGCGAGAGGTGGCCGAAGGGGTGCGGGGCAGGTCATGGTGGCGATGGCGCTACGGGCGGCGAAGGGGCAAGGGAGTGGGCGCGTCGTGTTGCTGATGTCAAGGCGGTTCTGACGCGCATCATGGCGCAGCCAATGGAGGACGGAGTAGCGCGGGCAACGTCATCATCCTCGCAGCACCGTGGCGGACGGTCGTCGTCCGTGACGATGGCGACAGTGCTGGCGCGGTCAAATGGCGATGTCCAGGAGGCAGCTGACGTCGAGGGGAGCAGGTGGGTGAAAGGAGAGCGCGAGGGGTGGTGTGAGGTGACGGGGCGAAGCGACGTACTGGCGCGTCCAGGGCGTCGTCGTGCACGCTCTGGCGCGTCCAGTCATCGTGGGCGCATCCTGTTCCTAGCAGTGGCACGCTTTCCTTGGCTAGGGCTCGCGCCAGTGGGGTCAGGGTGATGAGGGGAGCAAGTTTGGCAAGGAGAGAGGTGATGAGAAGGGGCAGTGGTGGCATGGTGGTGATCAAGGGGGCCGGCATGGTCTGTTCTTGGATGCTTTGTGCATCACACTTGGTCTCTGAGGGCAGGGCATGGGGGTGTGAGGTGAGGCCAGGGTGTTGGACAAGGTGATAGGGACCAGAGAGGGAGGATGACATGGGTTGGCATGGTGATGTCTATTACAATGGCATGGCTTGGCATTGATCATTTTGGTCCTTGGAACAGTGATGCAAAGGCATGGCTTGGTCCAGGGGGTTGTGGAGAGTGTGAGTGATGACTTGGGCATGATGGTTTAGTCAAGAACATGCTGGATAATAGAGAGAGGGGAGTTGGTAGATTATTGCAAACCAGGTGCTTGACCAAATGGCCGCAAGAAACAAATCTTAGAATTTTGCAAATCTTTTTGGTGGAGTTGATTTAAATAAAGTTTAGAGCACAATGGTGGCGGTGGTGTGCAAATTGGTGCAAGTTTGTGAAAATCCAAAAAGGGACCCAATCTAGAATCTGATTTGATGTTCCCTCTTTGCCTCCTTTTATTAAGCAATAGAAAGAGAGTTAGTCAAAGTGGTCAACATCAAAGTTGTTCATCTTGATGAGGTCTTGGATGAGGTGCAAAGAGTTGAGAGAGTTTAGTTTACAAATTTCTTAATACAGGGGCTCAAAGTGGGTGTCATGATATAAAAGTCAGAAATGACCATTATCACATGTGAGCTCATTTTGAATTCAAATTTGATTTGATTTGAGTTTCTTTGATTCAAAAGGTGTTATTAAGTGTTTAGTAACATTCTCCAACCAATGGCACAAACCATTTTGGCCTAGGTTAAAGATTTACAAAAATGGCCAAAGCCTCATATGAGGTGATATTCTTATTTTTCTTTTTCTTCTATTTTGTTTCACTTGATTCACTTGGGCATGGTTCAGGGTCCATTTAGGGTTAGATGGGGTTTAGTAATGGTTTCAAACCATTTGGGTAAAGTATGAGGGCATAGATCAAGATTTGTCATTATGGCTATATGCCACATATGCCTCTATGTATATTTTCATTTTATTTTTGTTTCACCTTTGATTTAGTTGGTAAGTAATAGGTAGGGTTTGTTGAGGTTTTTCAAACCATCTAAACAAGGTAGAACATGGCATAGTTTATTATTTGCAAGAATAGCCATAAGCTCACATGAGCCTTTTCTTTTATTTTATTTTAATTTAACTTTTTTCTTTGTTTTATTTTGGAAGATGAAAAGATGAGCAAGGTTTAGGGTTTAGGAACATTTCAAAATACTTCACATAAGCTTCATGGCAATATCACAACAAATAAGCATGAGTACTATGCACAACCCCTAACTCCATTAAAGTTTTTGTTGGTTCCAAATTTTGGAAATAGGGAAATTCATTTTCTCTTTGTTTTAAAATTTGGGATGTTACAAACCCTTCCCCCTTAAACAAAATCTTGTCCCGAGATTTAAGAAAAATTAGGAACCTAAGAGAGATTGAGCAATTGGGTTAACAGGAAGACATACTCTGCATGGCCTGGGGTGCTTCCTGAGCTTCTGTGGCACTCATGTGGTAGAGACGGCTGTTGCGGTTGTTCGGGTTCCTTCTAGCTGCAAAGCGGCGCTGTTGCTGGGCAGGTGCAGTAGTATTGGGGGCTGTCTTCACCAGTTTCTTGGGGCACTCATTGGAGTAATGCCCAACAGTTCCACATTCATAGCAGGTTACCGTTGACTTGTCCTTCGGGGTGACGGGGACAGCGTTGCTTCCAGTTCTTGGGGCAGTATTGGGGTTATTGTTGTTGGCACCATTCTTGTTGTTGTTGTTGTTGCTGTTGTTGTGGTTGGGGTGGTTGTTGTGGCCTCCGGGCTTCGGGGGTCCTCCATTATTGTTGGAGTAGTTTGGGCGGTACGTCTGAGTAGTTGGCTTGTGGTGTCTTGGGGTAAATCCTCCAGATGAATTGTTGCGGTACTTCTGGGCATTGCTGGGCCCATTCTGGTTCATCATACGACGCTTGCGGTTCTCGTTGGCTTGATGCAGTTTCCCTTCCATCTGTATGGCAGAGTCCACCAGGGCTTCCAGGTCAGCAAACGGAATGTTCACTAACACTGTCTGCATCTCATCATGCAGTCCATTCAGAAATCTCTCCTTCCTTTTCTCGTTGGTGTCGGTCTCATCGGGGGCGTACCTAGACAGCGTGAGGAATCTGTCATGGTATTCCACCACCGACATCCTTCCTTGTTTGAGTTCGCGGAACTCGTCTCTCATCTTCTTGATCAGTCCCTGGGGTACATGGTATTTGCTGAACTTGAGTTTGAAGTCTTCCCAAGTCATCATCTGTCCCGCATTCATTGCCCGGGCACTTCTCCACCAGGCTCTGGCAGGTCCTGACAGGTAGTGGGTGGCAAACAGTACTTTCTCAGCAGCTTCAACTCCTGCAACTTCAAGGTTGTTCTCCATTGTCTGGAGCCAGTCATCAGCATCTAGTGGCTCTTCGGTCTTGCTAAACATAGGAGGGTTGGTGTTCTGAAAGTTCTTTAACTTGGATCCAGGATGATCGTGGTGTCCATGTCCTTGGTTGTTCTGGGCTATCTGCTGTAGTACGACAAGGTTGGCTTATCGCTCAGCTCTTTCGACTTCTCGATCTGCCATCATCATTTGTAGCATCTGTAGCATTGCATCTTGGTTGCTGTTGCGGGTTGGAGGGGCCATCTGAACATGGAGGTAGATGATAAGATAAGAGGGAAATTTCTATGGTTTGTTTGGTTCAAAGTTCAAAAAGTTTCAAAACTTGAGTAGTGTTGAGGGGGTAAAAACCAACAACCCTTTTTCATTCATTCCAAACATCACACATTACAAAACTAACACACTGTTGGTTTTAAGAACCATTCATTCGTTCTACGATACAAGGGATCCTAATACAAACTCACACCTACGAGAATGCTCTAGTGATACTACTCTTCTTCCGGGATGGTAGATTCTTTGTCTTCATGGGTGATGTGCTTGGCGAAAGGCGCGGGCGTTGTCCAACTCCTTGCGGGTCTTGTACAGCATGAAGTCCAGGTATGAAACATAGTGATTCATCTCCGGGTGTGGTGGCATGGTCCTTCCCATGGGGTCATGTCTTGGGTAGTAAAAGAAGCGAGTATTCTTGATCTTGTTCACATTCTGTCCACACAGACGGGCAAGTGCTTCTTGCATGGCTTTGGCTAATCCTTCCTTCCAATTGTTTCCCTTCACAGAAAACCAGATGGTTTCCCAAATTGGGGCTCCCAGCTTTCCTCTCAGATCTGCAGTAACTACCCACTGAGGTTGTCCTCCCGACTGTTTATTGAGGGGTAATCCAAAGAACTCGGGATACGGGCGTCCTAGATATTCCACTAATTGCTTCAAATCCTTCTCGAACATTAGGTTTCCTCTGTGGCCAAGCTGATAGGACTCACAGTTGTACTCCATCTGTGAGCAATTAGGATGAGTAAGTTAGAGAAGTGCAAGTGTGTCACAAATTTATGCAGAATTACAAAGAAAAGTAGAGCATGGATTTCTCTTTTTGAAAAGATCTCAAGGATAAGAGTGAGAATAAGTTTTCATAAATATTCACTTCATTTGTTTTGAAACTAAGTTTTTCAAACGTCCATTCTAACTAGGGTCTCCTAAGGTCAAACGATGGCTCTGATACCAACTTGTCAACACCCAGATTTTTAAGTTCAGATGCCTATTATGCCATACATCGCAATCCCAGGAATATTGTTTTTGCGAGACATAATAGATTGATATCACAGAACATCATTAATTACAAACCATAATTGTCTTACATCAAGGGATCACATGATCCAGTCTTACAACATAGTTGATCTAATGATCAATTACAAAACACATAGCGGAAGCGGGGTAGCGGTTCTGGTCCATCTGTTCCACAGGCAACTGTTGACGTCAGGAGTAGTCCCAGTTATCGTAGACGTCCGGCTGTCCTTCATCCTGGTACTAGTTCTCCTCTTCATAGTCTGGCCATTTGAATAGCCAGGGACAAAGCCATGAGTACTTTAAAGTACTCGCAAACTAATACTAATGTAAACACTATCAACTATAGTAAGGGGGTTCCAAGCTCTAGGTTTATTTGCATAAAGCCAGTTTTATTTCATAAGCATTTAGTAAACAAAGACTCTTCATTTGCCTAACTTAACTCAAGTGGGAACATTAGTGTCATTCCCACAACTCTGTTGTGATTCAAAGTCAAAGTCACCTTTCAAACTCAAGTCACAAGTCACCATTCATATTTTTGAAAGGTTCTGATGATGGAACAGTATTGCCTTTCCAACTGTCCATGACCGAGGACGCGGCTATTCGAATAGTTTAACACTCTGCAGAGGTCGTACACTTGTGCCACAATAATTGCAATAGTCCGTCAGGGGTAACTGGCCCTGATTTATCGCACTCAGTGCACGAACTACCAATCCTAACCTTTCATTTACATACCCTAGTATAGGCACCTCTCCCCATGAGCTTGGCCTCCCAGTGAAGACAAACCGTCAGCCTGGGAACTGCACAGGGCTTGGGTAGGACATTCACCTCATTTCACATCATTTCACTTTCAATGGAGGTAGCCTCGGCATAACCCCTATGACGCTTGTTCAGAGGGAACCCATACTAAAATACATAAGTTTCCAGTTAAGCCTTACCCAGATTCAGGTATTGTGGGGGTACTTGAAATTGGAATGGTATCGCATCCGAACCCAACCATCAGTTTTGTAAAATTCACCATGTCATTCATAAGTCATATTCACCTTCAAAATCTTTCCTTAGACTGACTCATCATTCCAAGGTTTTCAAAGTCATTTGATTCACATGTTTCCCATCTAGAGTAGTCAATTTTTGTTTAGCACTAGCAACTAGTCATGAGGGGTGCTAACTAGCTTGAAGCTCTCTAGGCTAACTTTGATGTTCTTGTACTACTCCTTATCTAGACTCAAGTTAACTATAAAAGTAAACCTTGATAATCAAAGTAAAAGCCTTGTAAGATAAAAACTGGGACTTGGAAAGTAAAACACAAAGTAGTATGGTAGTGGTGCCTTGCTCAAGTAGAGCTTGCACTTGGGTAACTTGCAAGAGTATAGCTTGCCTTGAGTGGTACAGTGATCAAAGTTTTCTTCTTCTTCCTCGTAGAAGACCTCCTCCTCCTGGTAGTCCTCGGTACTAGCGTCTATAAATGGATACGAGGTATACAATCACCAAACAATTCTTAAGGGCTAGGCTAAACACACAAATGGTTCACACAAGCTATTCTAGCATCACCTCCTCATTCACATGGTGGTTGACTTTATTTCCTTTTTAAGAAAAATAATTTCCTCTCATTGAATCTTATTAAGATTTAATCTCCTCAAGTAATAAGGTATGAACACGTGTTGACCAAGGTCAACACTTCATATTTATTATTTGGGAAAATGATTTAAATGAAGTATTACACCTCATGCAATTTATCACTAACAGGGTAACAATTTAATATCACCAAATAATACAAGATGAGATTATATAGACCAAGGTCATTACCTCAGGTTGAATTACTTGAGACAAAGATTTAAATGAGAGGCAACCTCTCAGAAGATTTAATAATTAATTTGGGATAATTTAAAGGGACTAGAAATGGCCACATAGCCACTATTTTGCTCTAGCCCATGATCATATGAAACAACCATGTCATATTTTTACATAAACAATTAGAGTATATGAAATGTGATTTTTGGGAGTTGGAATCAACTCAAAATCATTTATGGTTGATTTTTAATAAATGTTTGAAGTTTGAAAAGGCTCTGCCTTGTTATTTTTACCACATTATTTATACAAGAAAACTAGGGTTGAGACCAGTGTAGTTGTTTAGAGAATTTCATAAGCTTTCCAAAAATATAAAATTTATCAAATTTGGTTCAGTAGATTTTCCTATTATGAATTTTGAAGTTTGTATCAGTATTGAATTTGATTTAGAAAAATAATTCTGAGTTTGAATTTATGGGCTGCGCGGGAAAAGAAATGGGCCAGCGAGAGGGAAAAGAGTTGGGCCGGCCCAACTAGCGCGCTGGTGCGCAGTGGGCTGCCTGACAGGGTGGGTCCCTGCTGTCAGCGAGATTTTAACCAGCCCGAAACGGTATGCAACCTGTGCCGTTGGATTAAAAGACGATCGAACGGCCGGGGCTCATCTCCGTCATCGACGAAGAAGTCCGGCGAGCTAAACCTAGCCGGCGACAGTGAGGGTGGCTGGGGGCTTACCGGCGCTCCGGCGAGGCTCGGCGAGGCGGGCATTCGAACTGGTCGACGACGGTGAGTCCAGCGAGGGTCGAGGGAGCGGCGGAGGTGGTCGGGAGCTTCTCCTCTGTCCGGCTACTGCTACGGCGAACTCCGGCTAAATTCCGGCGGCTGAGGGTGTAATCGGAGAGGGGAGGTAGTCGAGGGGGTTCAGAAGGGAGAGGGGAGGCTAATGGTGTGAGGAGATCATCCAGGGGGTGCCTCCTTTTATAGCGGCGAGAGGTGGCCGAAGGGGTGCGGGGCAGGTCATGGTGGCGATGGCGCTACGGGCGGCGAAGGGGCAAGGGAGTGGGCGCGTCGTGTTGCTGATGTCAAGGCGGTTCTGACGCGCATCATGGCGCAGCCAATGGAGGACGGAGTAGCGTGGGCAACGTCATCATCCTCGCAGCACCGTGGCGGACGGTCGTCGTCCGTGACGACGGCGACAGTGCTGGCGCGGTCAAATGGCGATGTCCAGGAGGCAGCTGACGTCGAGGGGAGCAGGTGGGTGAAAGGAGAGCGCGAGGGGTGGTGTGAGGCGACGGGGCGAAGCGACGTACTGGCGCGTCCAGGGCGTCGTCGTGCACGCTCTGTGTTGGAGATATGCCCAAGAGGCAATAATAAAGTGGTTATTATATATCTTTATGTTTATGATAAAAGTTTGCATACCATGCTATAATTGTATTAACCGAAACATTGATACATGTGTGTTATGTGAACAACAAGGAGTCCCTAGTAAGCCTCTTGTATAACTAGCTTGTTGATTAATAGATGATCATAGTTTCGTGATCATGAACATTGGATGTTATTAATAAGAAGGCTATGTCATTAGATGAATGATATAATGGACACACCCAATTAAGCGTAGCATAAGATCACGTCATTAAGTTCAAATTGCTATAAGCTTTCGATACATAGTTACCTAGTCCTTCAACCATGAGATCATGTAAATCACTTATACCGGAAGGGTACTTTGATTACATCAAACACCACTGCGTAAATGGGTGGTTATAAAGGTGGGATTAAGTATTCGGAAAGTACGAGTTGAGGCATATGGATCAAGAGTGGGATATTGTCCATCCCGATGACGGATAGATATACTCTGGGCCCTCTCGGTGGAATGTCATCTGATTAGCTTGCAAGCATGTGACTTGATCACAAGATATGACATGCCACGGTATGAGTAAAGAGTACTTGTCGGAGACGAGGTTGAACAAGGTATGGAGATACCGATGATCAAACCTCGGACAAGTAAAATATCGCGTGACAAAGGGAATCGGTATCGTATGTAAATGGTTCAATCGATCACTAAGTTATCGTTGAATATGTGGGAGCCATTATGGATCTCCAGATCCCGCTATTGGTTCTTGGTCGGAGAAGAGTCTTGACTATGTCTGCATAGTTCACGAACCGTAGGGTGACACACTTAAGGTTTGATGTCGTTTAAGTAGATATGGAATATGGAATGGAGTTCGAATGTTTGTTCGGAGTCTCGGATGGGATCCAGGACATCACGAGGAGGTCCGGAATGGTCCGGAGAATAAGATTCATATATAGGAAGTCATTTTCTAGATTTGAAAATGATCCGGTATTTTTCCTGGAAGGTTCTAGAAGGTTCTAGAAGAGTCCGGAAGAAATCACCATGGAAGGTGGAGTCCTGACCCACCATGGCCGGCCAGCCTAAGGGAGGAGGAGTCCCAGGTGGACTCCTCCAAGGGTGGCCGGCCAGCCCCACCAAAGGAAGGGGGGAGTCCCACTCCCCCTAGGTTTGGCAATATGGAAGGTTTTGTGTTGGGGTCTTATTCGGAGACTTTTGACCTAACCCTTGGGGATCCACCTATATAATGAGGGAGAGAGGGAGGGGGGCAGCACAACAATTGTGGCCGCACCACCCCTGCCCCCTTGAGTCCGGCGCCCCAAGCACCCCCTCTCCCAAACCCTAGCCACCCCCTCTTCCACCGGCAACTCCAGCAGCGCTTAGGCGAAGCCCTGCCGGAGATCTCCACCACCACCGCCACCACGCCGTCGTGCTGTTGGGATTCCGAGGAGGATCTACTACTTCAGCTGCCCGCTGGAACGAGGAGGAGGATGTCGTCATCAACACCGAACGTGTGACCGAGTACGGAGGTGCTGCCCGTTCGTGGCACCGTCAGGATCTTCTACGCGCTTTTGCAAGCGGCAAGTGATCGTCTACATCCACCACGAGATCTGATCTCGTTAACACTTTTGTGATCTTCAAGGGTATGTTGATCTTCACCTCGTTGCTACCATCTTCTTGATTGGATCTTGGCTTGTTCTTCGTTCTTGCGATAGGAAATTTTTTGTTTTCTACGAATCCCAACAGTGGTATCAGAGTCGTGTCTATGCATAGATTGGTTGCACGAGTAGAACACAATGGTTCTGTGGGCGTTGATGCTTTTGTTGTCTTTAGTTCATGTACTTTGCATCTTGCGGGATGGTGGGATGAAGCGGCTCGGGCTAACTTTACATGACCGCGTTCATGAGATTTGCTCCACGCTTGACATTCAACTTGGATTGCATAAGTGGCTTTGCGGGTGTCTGTCTCTCCCACCGTAGTGAAGATTCAATCTAATCTTTCTATTGACACTGGTAGAAAAAGAGGCTTCCGTCCAGCCCCATTAGTCGCGAAACTGTAGGAACCGTGACTAATGAAGTCTTTAGTCGCGGTTCGGCCTAAGGCCTGGGCCCAGGGCGCTCGGTGGCCAGCTGGTGCACGTGAGGGGCCTTAGTCGCGGTTGGCCAGGCCAACCGTGACTAAAGGTGCCCAAAGGCCTTTAGTCGCGGTTGGCCAGGCCAACCGCGACTAAAGCTCCTCCCCTATATATACCAGTTCAGCACACTCACTTAGCCATTTGGTGCCACTTCTCTTCACAAGCTTCACAAGGGGGTGTAGGTTTGCTTTTGGTTCCTCTTATGCACACAAGGTGTTTGATGAAATGCCCCAAGAGCATGAAACAAACATGATATGAAGTGTTGGAGCCACACTTGAGGTTCCTCATTTATTTTTTCCTCCTCGATCGCGGTTAGCAACTTGAACCTTTCATGCATGTGTGTCATTGATAAAATATGCATGTGTGTTGTTCATTGTTTAATTTCTATTTTGTTTATAGCTAGTTAGTTTAACAAATGCATGATGGTTAATTATATATTTTATATTATAATAATGCAGATGAATCGGCAATGGATGTACGGTAACCGACTCTCCCGCGAGTTCACTACGGGTTTGAAAGATTTCCTCGTAGTGGCTAATGCGAACAAGCAGAAGGGTTTTGTTATCTGTCCATGTGTTGACTGTAAGAATCAGAAGGGTTACTCTTCCTCAAGAGAAGTTCACCTGCACCTGCTTCGGCACGGTTTCATGCCAAGCTATAATTGTTGGACCAAGCATGGAGAAAGAGGGGTTATAATTGAAGAAGATGAAGAAGGGGATGATTTCATCGATGAAAGCTATCTTGCTCATTTCAGTGATACTTTCATGGAGGATGCTGAAGGTGAAGGGGAAGGTGAAGGGGAAGGTGAAGGTGAAGAAGAGGCACGTGATGAGACCGTTGATGATCTTGGTCGGACCATTGCTGATGCACGGAGACGCTGCGAAACTGAAAAGGAGAGGGAGAATTTGGATCGCATGTTAGAGGATCACAGAAAGTCGTTGTACCCCAGATGCGATGATGGTCTGAAAAAGCTGGGCTGCACACTGGATTTGCTGAAATGGAAGGCACAGGCAGGTGTAGCTGACTCGGCATTTGAAAACTTGCTGAAAATGTTGAAGAATATGTTTCCAAAGAATAACGAGTTGCCCGCCAGTACGTACGAAGCAAAGAAGGTTGTCTGCCCTCTAGGTTTAGAGGTTCTGAAGATACATGCATGCATCAATGACTGCATCCTCTACCGCGGTGAATACGAGAATTTGAATGAATGCCCGGTATGCACTGCATTGCATTATAAGATCAGAGGCGATGACCCTGGTGACGATGTTGAGGGCGAGAAACCCAGGAAGAGGGTTCCCGCCAAGGTGATGTGGTATGCTCCTATAATACCACGGTTGAAACGTCTGTTCAGGAACAAAGAGCATGCCAAGTTGTTGCGATGGCACAAAGAGGACCGTAAGTCGGACGGGGAGTTGAGACACCCCACAGATGGAACGCAATGGAGAAAGATCGACAGAGAGTTCAAAGATTTTGCAGCTGACGCAAGGAACATAAGATTTGGTCTAAGTACAGATGGCATGAATCCTTTTGGCGAGCAGAGCTCCAGCCATAGCACCTGGCCCGTGACTCTATGCATCTACAACCTTCCTCCTTGGTTGTGCATGAAGCGGAAGTTCATTATGATGCCAGTGCTCATCCAAGGTCCGAAGCAACCCGGCAACGACATCGATGTGTACCTAAGGCCATTAGTTGATGAACTTTTACAGCTGTGGGGCAGACCTGGTGTCCGTGTGTGGGATGAGCACAAAGAAGAGGAATTTGACCTACGAGCGTTGCTTTTCGTAACCATCAACGATTGGCCTGCTCTTAGTAACCTTTCGGGACTATCAAATAAGGGATACAATGCATGCACGCACTGCTTACATGAGACTGAAAGTGTACATTTGCCAAATTGTAAGAAGAACGTGTACCTTGGGCATCATCGATTTCTTCCGAAAATTCATCCAGTAAGAAAGAAAGGCAAGCATTACAACGGCAAGGCAGATCACCGGCCGAAGCCTGCGGAACGCACTGGTGCTGAGGTATTTGATATGGTCAAGGATTTGAAAGTCATCTTTGGAAAGGGTCCTGGCGGACAATCAGTTCCGAAGGGAGCTGACGGGCACGCAGCCATGTGGAAGAAGAAATCTATATTCTGGGAGCTAGAATATTGGAAAGTCCTAGAAGTCCGCTCTGCAATCGACGTGATGCACGTTACGAAGAATATTTGCGTGAACCTCCTAAGCTTCTTGGGCGTGTATGGGAAGGCAAATGATACAAAGGAAGCACGGCAGGACCAGCAACGTTTGAAAGACCCTGATGACCGGCATCCGGAATGGTTTCAAGGTCGTGCCAGCTACGCTCTGACCAAAGAAGAGAAGGTCATCTTTTTTGAATGCCTGAGCAGTATGAAGGTCCCGTCTGGATTCTCGTCCAATATAAAGGGAATAATAAACATGGCGGAGAAAAAGTTCCAAAACCTGAAGTCTCACGACTGCCACGTGATTATGACGCAATTGCTTCCGATTGCTTTGAGGGGGCTCCTGCCGGAAAATGTTCGAGTAGCCATTGTGAAGCTATGTGCATTCCTCAATGCAATCTCTCAGAAGGTAATCAATCCAGAAGTTCTACCACGATTACAGAACGATGTGATCCAATGTCTTGTCAGTTTCGAGTTGGTGTTCCCGCCATCCTTCTTCAATATTATGACGCACCTCCTGGTTCACCTAGTCGAAGAGATTTCCATTCTCGGTCCTGTATTTCTACACAATATGTTCCCCTTTGAGAGGTTCATGGGAGTATTAAAGAAATATGTTCGTAACCGTGCTAGGCCAGAAGGAAGCATCGCCAAGGGCTATGGAAATGAGGAGGTAATTGAGTTTTGTGTTGACTTTGTTCCTGACCTTAAGCCGATTGGTCTTCCTCGATCGCGGCACGAGGGGAGACTAAGTGGAAAAGGCACGATCGGAAGGAAATCAACGATATGTATGGACGGCCATTCTCTGACTGAAGCACACCACACTGTACTGACCAATTCCAGCTTGGTGGCTCCGTACTTTGAGAAACACAAGAATATTTTACGCTCGGACAACCCGGGGAAGCCTGAATCCTGGATTAGGAAGGCCCACATGGAGACTTTCGGCAGTTGGTTGAGAAAACATTTATTGAATGACAATGATGTTGTAGATTAGCTGTACATGTTGGCCAAGACACCATCTTCGACTATAACGACTTTCCAAGGGTACGAGATAAATGGGAATACATTTTACACGATCGCCCAAGATAAAAAGAGCACCAACCAAAACAGTGGTGTCCGCTTTGATGCAGCAACCGAGAATGGGCAAAAGGTCACATATTATGGTTACATAGAGGAGATATGGGAACTTGACTATGGACCCTCCTTTAAGGTCCCTTTGTTCCGGTGCAAATGGTTCAAGCTAACAGGAGGTGGGGTAAAGGTGGACCAGCAATACGGAATGACAATGGTGGATTTCAACAATCTTGGTTACCTTGACGAACCATTCGTCCTAGCGAAAGATGTCGCTCAGGTTTTCTATGTGAAGGACATGAGTAGCAAACCGAGGAAACGGAAAGATAAGAAAACGATCAGTATATCATGCGATGATCCAAAGCGCCACATTGTTCTTTCAGGGAAAAGAAACATCGTGGGAGTGGAGGACAAGACAGACATGTCAGAAGATTATAATATGTTTGCTGAAATTCCGCCCTTCAAAGTGAACACCGACCCAAGCATTAAGTTAAATGATGAGGATGCTCCATGGATACGGCACAATCGTAAGCAAGCAGGGACACAAGGGAAGAAATGATGTGTAATAATTTATTGTACCAAACTTTGTTGAATGGATCATGTGAATTATATTACCCGTGATGTGTTTGGTGTCCATTTTTGAATGATTCGAGATACCACTGATGATACATGAAATTTGGAGTGATTTAGTCATACTCCTGCATACAGGAAATTTGGAGTGACTAAGTCATACTCCTGCATACAGGAAATTTGGAGTGACTAAGTCATACTCCTGCATACATGAAATTTGGAGTGACTAAGTCATACTCCTGCATACAGGAAATTTGGAGTGACTAAGTCATACTCCTGCATACATGAAATTTGGAGTGATTTAGTCATACTCCTGCCTAGGCGTATAATATGCATACTCGTAGTCTTCATAGCCGCCGCCGTTGTACTGGTAGTCGTCGCCTTCTAAGTTGCCGGCGTCGTCGTCGCTGCTGTCGTCGGCGTCGTCGGGCGGCGCTCGTGGCTCGAATCGAGGGTAGCGCAGGCGGGGGATATCGCCGGCCGTGATGTAGTCCATGACGCTCTGCAGAGTCCGGCCGTACCACCATAGCCGACGGCCGGCCTCGTGGAAGTTTCCAGGAGGCAGACCGTCCTCCTCATACCTGGCGAGCGCCCTCTCACGCCGATTGATGAAGAAGGCGTCCCAAGTATGCTGGTTATCGGGATGCCAGCGGGGATTCATCCGCTGCTCCGGCGTGAGGTCGAGGTAGTAGTGGTTCGTGATGGCCGCCCGGCGCGCAGTACCCTGAGGGACGGGAGGGACCGCACGCCCGCGGCGCTTAGGCTCCAGCCGGCAGGGACGCGGTAGCCCGGTGGGCAAGGGTAGTTCGAGGCGCAAAGCTCCTCCACCTGCTGGTAGGTTAGAGTGGGTGCGGTGGAAGCCATGAGAGAGTGATGAGAGATTGTAGAGATGTGATAATGCTGGCCAAGCCGGGCTACCTATATGTAGTGACAAATGGCGGGAAAAATGTGAGCGGGAAGACAGGAGGCGGGAAGAAAGAGGCGGGAAGAAAGTGGCGGGAAGAAAGAGGCGGGAAGAAAGTGGCGGGAAGAAAGTGGCGGGAAGAAAGAGGCGGGAAGAAAGTGGCGGGAAGAAAGTGGCGGGAAGAAAGAATTTTTTGATATATTATTTTTCTGATTTTTTTGATATATTATTTGTATTTTTAAGAATTTGAATTGAATTAGTCTTATTTTTTTGATTTTTTTGATATATTATTTGTATTTTTAAGATTTTTAAATGAATTAGTTTTATTTTCCTGAATTTTTTCATATATTATTTGTATTTTTAACATTTAGAAATGAATTAGTTTTAATTTTCTGAATTTTTTGATATAATATTTGTATTTTTAAGATTTTGAATTGAATTAGTTTTATTTTTCCGAATTTATTGATGTATTATATGTATTTTTCAGATTTTGAAATGAATTAGTTTTATTTTTCTTTACTTTTTGATATATTATTTTTAATTTGAAAAAGAAAAGTAATTTGAAAAAGAAAAGTAATTTGAAAAAGAAAAGTAATTTGAAAAAATACCTTTAGTCACGGTTGGCCTCGCCAACCGCGACTAAAGGGTATTTTTCCGCGGGAAACGAAAACCCGGCGAAAATACCCTTTAGTCGCGGTTGGTGTGTCCAACCGCGACTAAAGGGTACCCTTTAGTCGCGGGTCGCCTCCCCAACCGCGACTAAAGGGGGGGTTATAAATACGCGCGCGGCGCCTGAGCGGCCAGTTCCTCTTCTTCTCCGCGCGAACGACGACTGCAGCGAAGCCCTGCCCGCCCCGCCGATCGACCGCGCCGCCGTCGCCCCGTTCCTCACGCCGCCATCGCCGTCGCCCCTCACGCCGCCGTCGCCGCGCCCGAGCCGCCGAACGCGCGCCGCCCCGTTCTTCGACCGCGCCGCCGTACGTCTCGCCGTTCCCCGACGCCAACAACGCCGCCCGATCCCGCGCCGCTCGCCGCCGTTCCCCGCGCAGAGCCGCGCGCTGTGCTTGCCGGCGCCACCGCGCGCCCCCCACTCGCAGCGCCGCCGCTTGCCCGCCAAAGACGACCGCCGCCGCCGCCCACCGTACCGCGCGCTGCGGGAGAGAGAGAGAGGGCGCGGGGAGCGCCAGTACACGGCCGGCGCCCCTGCCTCTCTCGTTTTTTTTTTTGTTTTGTTTTTTTAACTTAACTAAAAATTTGTATACTAAAAATTTTGACTTAATAAAAATGAACTAAAATTTTGACTTAATAAAAATTGACTAAATAAAAAATGAACTAAAATTTTGACTTAATAAAAAATGAACTAAAATTTTGACTTAATAAAAAATGAACTAAAATTTCACTTTGTTTTATATTTGAATGGCGATGCCGTCAACGCGCCAACGCGCCAACGCCAATGCGCCGTCAACGCGCCAACGCTACCTCTATTCATAAAAATGTAACGCCGTCAACACGCTACCTCTATTCAACGCGCCAACGCCAACGCCGTCAACGCGCCAACGCCAACGCGCTCGTCCTCGCCTCCCTCTTCCGCGACGCCGTCGTCTGCCGCCCCGTCTCGCGCTCTACCGCGACACCCTCTCCCACCCCTTCCTCACCCCCTCCTTTTGCCACCGCCCTTTCGCCACCGCCACCGCCCCCCTTCTTCACTTAATTAATTTGTTTTTACTACATGTTTTCAGGACTGATATAATGGCGGACGATAGAGCTGACCCGATTATGGACAACTATGATCCGGACGGTGAAGCCCATATGTTCGGCATCATAAACGGCGATATTCTATATGTGCCGACCGGACAAGAAGAAGTTGATATCTCTTCTTTTCTGAACCTTGACGGTGAAGATGAAGGGCGCCATCAGCAAGATGATGCCGAACAAACGTCGATAAACGACGATCTTCAAATGGAAGTAGCAACCACCTCCGGCGCCGAGGTATATATATACATTGAGCCTCTGGTGATACAAACTAACTGATTTGAATAAATATGTGTGTACTAACGCGCGCGACTCTCTTTCTTATTTTAGCCCTCGGCCGGATCGTCGAAACAATCGAGTACGTCGTCAAAGCGTGGCGCAACCAAGACGATGAAACAAGGAGAAACATGCACCATCGAGGTTGTCGACAGTGCAACCGGCAGGCCGCTGGAGCCCCGCAAGAACGCCACCAAGTTTGTCAGCCAATGCGGAGCCGTTGTTAGAGACAACGTCTCGATCACCGTCCAGGAGTGGAATGAGCCAAAGAAGGACACGAATTGGTTTCACTTTTGTCGATAAGAGAACAAAAAAAGATTGCTTGAAGAAGCTTATGGAACATTTCGTTCTACCTCCGGAATACAACAAATTCGATGAGGAGGGTAACAAGATTGAGGAAAACAAGGAGAGGAGGAGGCTAGTCAAACAGTTCGCTCTTCATAAGATGGCCGACGCATTCCGGAAATTCAAGCAAAATCTAGCCCATGACTTTGTCAAGCAGAACAAGACTCCGGATTTCAAAGGACAATATGAGAAACTGAAACATGATTGGCCAGAATTTGTGAAGCAAAAGAAATCGGAGCAGTTCATTCAAATATCGAAAAAAATAAGGAAAATGCGGCTAAGAAGGAGTACAATCATATTATGGGGCCAGGAGGGTATCGCCTTTGGGAGCCTAGGTGGGAGAAGATGGAGAACGAGCTGAGGGCGCGAGGAATCCGTCCAGGTACGGAGGGATGGGACCCAAGGGCCAAAAGCTGGTGGTACGGGCATGGGGGAACGCTGAACCCGGAGACAGGGGAGTGTGTTTACCGGGGCAAAATAATTAAACCCACCCAAGCCCTTATTGACGCAATGAGGGATGCTCAAGAGGGGAAGATCAAGTTCAACAGAGAGAACGACGCGCTGACAAAAGCCCTCGGGAATCCTGAACACGGAGGACGTGTACGAGGCATGGGGCACATTCCGTGGAAAATAGGGTTCCCCCAGAACGATGACCCGTACGGTTACAGAAGCCGTAAGAGAAAGATGGATCGGGAAGCAGATGTTGTGGCGCGGTTGGCATCAGAAATGGATGTGATGAAGAAAACCGTGAGTGTACTAGTAGCTGAAAGAGATGCAGCTCGGGCGCAGCATGAAGATCATCCAGCGGATCTCGGAAACCAGCAGCGGAGAAGCAGCGTGGCTTCCACGGAGGCCCCACCGGCTAGTGCAGATGCACCGACGATCAAAATTACTGCACCGGAGCCTCTGGTGGTCGAAATTACTGCACCGGAGCCTCCTCGCTACCCCATGGACGATATAAAGGAGATGAAAGAATGTCATCTGTATTATCCTATCGGGAACATGTCCATGAAGGTAGCCATCGGCAGTGCTTTACCATGTTTACCTGGAGCACTCCACCACAACAACCCCATTGAAGATGGCTATGCTCGTGTCACGGTGGAGGACATAGTCCAAGGGTTTGAGGACCTGGAGATTGACATTGCTACACCTGAAGGGGAGAAAAGACTTGGAGATGTCAAGCGCCATTTCATTCTATGGCAAAAGAAGTTTATCAAGTTTGCAGGCGAGGCGCCAAGGACAACAAGTCCACCCCCCTACGGTGGTGGTGGTGGCGGTGGCGGTGGTGGTGGCGGTTCACCTACACCTCCGTCACGTCAGCCGACGCCCCCCAGTCCACAACGTCCGGCGGGTGATCAGACGCCGCCCCCCAGTCCTCGTCCGGCGGGTGATCAGACGCCGCCCCCCAATCCACCTGCGGCAAAGAAGCAGAAGCAGTCCTGGATTATTAACCCGGACCCTTATGTACCTAAGACCACAAAGATACCGGAGCCATCACTGAAGCCTCTCCCCACAAGGCCTTGGGAACGTAGTGCCGAGGAAACTGCCGCGGCCGCGGCTGCTGATTATGAGAAATGGAAGGCGGACTGCAAGAAGAAAAGAGAGCCCGAGCCCAAGCCAGTATTTTCTGATGAGCAAAAGAAGTGGGCTAAGTCATTTTTGAGCACACCGTCCCAAGCCGCGAAGAATCTGCCTGACGACTATGCACGTGAATTTCGTACTCAGGCACTCATGTTCAAGGAGAAGAAGGAGAAAGAATTAGCAAGTAAAAAAAGCGGGAAACAAGTTGCACAGCTCGGGGAACAAAGTAAACAATCGATTGCCCCGCTCATAGTGGAAGCCGCCGGTCCGGATGCCCCCGATATCATAGCAGCTGCGGAAGCACAGGGATTAACTGTAACGAGTGCCAGAGAACAAGCGGCCAACTTAGGTATGACTCTTCGTGCAGTGTTAGGCCTTGAGGAGGCGCCAATGAGTGAACCAGTAATTACATATGTGCTGAATGGGCCCCTCGTCGAGCCTGCGCAGGAAGAGGATCTACCTCAACACATGAAAAATCTGCTAAATTGGTACAAGGGTTACATAAAAAATAAAAAAGCCAAAGAATATATTTATGCGGAAGTTAGACATGAGCATCACTTCAAACATTACTATGTAACAATTCATATGAGTGAATTGTTCCAGCTTTTCAATCTGCGCGAGCTCGACAAATCTATTATCAGTTGCTACGTTCTGTAAGTGATTTATTTCTACCCCATCTCGTTCATTGCCTGCACTATATATATGTCCTAACTATATTGTTGTGTACGCTATTATGCAGAATGAAGATTAAGGAATGCAGAGTAAAGAACATCCATGATGTTGGGTTCATTGACCCACACATCGTTAATGGATATGTGTTAGAAAAACACCCCACCGACGTGGAGGAAGACCTGTGGCGGTTTCTTACAAAGCAGGAACTCAAAAGTGATATTCTATTTCCTTACCATTTTGGGTGAGTGTTTCTGTCTTGAGCACATTCTCTTTTGTTTACTCCATGCGTGGTATGTGGCTAATCGATGAGTTATGCATGACTGTGCATGTATCGTGTCCGCAGGTTCCACTGGATTCTGCTAGTAATTCAATTTCACGACTCCAGAGTTCTCATCCACGACTCTCTGAATATGGATCCAAAGCTTTGGGCCAACATTAGAAAAATGATGCAGAAGTAATTATTTTCATTCATTTGCGCTCTATATCGATCGGCCTATTTCGTTCATTTCCTAATATCAAGTAACTAATAACTCTCTTGTTCATTTAATTTTCTTTGCCTCGTAGGGTTTGGAGACGGTTCGTAAATGAAAAGGTCGGTGAATTCAAAAAAGAGCTACAATTTAAAAGGTCAGTGGCTGGGACTGGGGATATTCAGCCACCGGGGACCAATCTATGTGGATACTATGTTTGTGAGATGATCCGGAGATACACCTCTGAGCGGGTTCCGACTGATAACAATGTCAAGAGGAATAACCTCCGGAAGATGCTTAGTCCAGAAGCTCGCTTTCGACCACTTCAAGAGGAACTAGCTGGATGGTTCAGGAGGGAAGTCGTCGATCCTAAAGGAGAACACCATGTAGAGGACGTAGAACTTCATATGCATTAAATTATGTATGGAAACTTGTTCAAAATTGTATATGGTCATCCGATGATATTGAATATATATTGTATATTCCTCTTGAATTCTTTTCGGTTCTAATTTCAAATTTGATTGAAATTGTACATTCATATGCATGTATTATGTAGTAACGTAGAATATGTGAAACTCCTTCAAAATTAAAATAAAACACAAAAGAAATAAAACAATACAGGTTTAGGGGGGGGGGGGGGGGGCTAAAACCCTAAACCTGCGGCGGCCTTTAGTCGCGGTTGGCCAGGAGAACCGCGACTAAAGGTCCTCCGCCCCGACGGACTATTGGCGGCCACGTGGATGAGCCTTTAGTCGCGGTTCGTAAGGAACCGCGACTAAAGGGGGGGGCCTTTAGTCGCGCTTATTTGGTCGCGGTTGCGCAACCGCGACTAATGGCAGTTGCGAACCGCGACCAAAGCCTCTTTTTCTACCAGTGCACGCCGCGAGAGCTCCAAACCTCCTCCACAGTAAGCTCCCCCTCTCTTCACCCGCTTTCTCCCACCGTGTCCGTAGACCCGCCATGGCTGACGCTGTGGACGCTTCTCCTCGAGTGCGCGCCTGATGGGTTCGTTGCATGGAAAACAAAAAATTCTACCGTGAATAAGAACAAAACCAAGATCCAATCTAGGAAAAGCCAAGATCTAATCTATGAAGATCGAAGCAACGAGAAAGAAGAGAGACTAACCCTCGTAGATCCAAAGCCTAAATGAGATCAGATCTCGTGGTTGATGTAGACGATCGTTCCGGTGATGCAATCCGGCAGCACTTCCGTACTCGGTCGCACGTACGGTGTCGATGAAGTCCTTCCTCTCCCCGTTCCAGCGGGCAGCGGAGGTGTGGTAGATCTCCTTAGAATCCCAGCAGCACGACGGCGTGGTGGTGGTGGTGGTGGAGGAGAAAAACCTGTAGGGCTTCGCCTAAGCCGGAGCAGTATTGTGGTGGAGGAGAGAGGGGGGCGGCCAGGGCTTTAGGGTTAAGGGGTTGCTGCGCCCCTGCCCCCTCCCCTCTTTATATAGGGGGGAGGGTCAGTGGGGGTGGGCCCCCACGCCCCAACACCCATCTAGGGCCGGCGGCCAAAGAGGGGGGGGGGAGTTTTCTTCCCCCCCAAGTCTTTCCCCCCCTAGGGTTTTGGGGAAACCCTAAGGGTTGGCCGGCTGGGCCAAGACTATGGCAAACATGCCGTGATAAACATTGTATGAAACTATGTATGCCGGTTTTTCACCAAGTTTTGCGCTAACTACTATGCGCTTAACCCAAAACTCGGGGACTATGTATACCGGTATGAAAAAGATGCAAAAAAAAAGTGCTTTTTGGAAGATTCACGCTAAGTGTTTCTCACTTAACCCGAATCTCGGGGAATGAGTATATATACATCAGGTTTCATGTGTAAACCGGTATTGCTTAATATCATGCTATGAAAGTGCAAATTTTTCAGCGGTCGGAGGCTTGTTGATAAAAGAAACCGGGGAAAAGAAGCCAAGAAAACCTCGGATGAGTTCGGTTGTTCGGATTGAGTTCGGTAAAACACCGGCTGAGTTTAACTTGAAACCGGAATGATTAATCTGGTACATTCGGAATAGGAACCTGGCGTGGCCCGTCGGAAGAATTAGCCGGACCGCACCAGCTTCGGGGACTAATGTCGGGGGGATGGCCCCCGGTAGGCCAAGACTATGGCAAACATGCCGTGATAAACAGTTTGTATACCGGTTTAAATATTAAACCGGATGCTCAAAGTTGAGTGAGATTTGTGCTAAGTTGAAACAAACCGGTATACCAGGAGGGGTATACCGGAGTACGAGAAACATAAGGGATTGAGGTACAGAGGCAAAAGATGCCGGAGCTCAAAGATAAAGATACCGGATAAAGATACCGGAAAAGGTGATACCGGCTTAAACTGAACCGGGTTAAAGAATAAACCGGATTATGAAGGCTTAGTTTAATAGTGTTGGATGGAACAATCCAGTATACCAGGAGGGGTATACCGGAGTAAAGGCAACCGGTGATATCTAAGCCGGAGATATGCCCAAGAGGAGAAATTGAGATACAAAGGGTAAGAAGCCGGATAAAGATACCGGAAAACCGGCATAAGATACCGGTTTACCGGCATAGGATACCGGAGAACCGACATAGGCTCAACTCTAGCCAGTCGGCACTTTGGTCAAAGATTCCATCAAGGACTAGAGGACAAGGATGAGCGAAGCACTACAGCTTTAAACGAAGCCCTGGCGCCAAAGAAGAAGGTGACGTAAAAGATACCGGCGGAGGTCATCGCTCCCTGATTAAAGTCATAACCGGCACCAGGTGGGCCAAATTAGCTTTATAAAGTAGCTTAGCTCATCTTTGTTTCCATTAGGGTTCCTTCCCTTGTAAGCCACCCTCTCCCCTATATAAGGAGAGGGGGCACACCCTTGCGCGGGAGGCTGGGAGGCTGACAGGCTCAGAGAGTGGAATAGACGAACAACAGAGAGAATTTGTACCGTACTGTCTTCAACCTCTGGCCATTTGGCTAAGTTCTTCAATACAATCCGGTTTCTTTTCCTCTTTCCCTACAACACAAACCCTCACCCGAATCCTCTAGCGCACATTCGGCCCCAACTTAAGCCATCCTATGGCATCTGCCGTTCCACCACGATGACACCATTAGGGCTGGGCTGCACCCCCTCGGCTCATGTTGGCCCTCCTAGGGTTGTGGGACCACTGGTGGACCCACCAGAACCTTCTAGAACCTTCTCGGTCTTCCACCGGAAAAATCCCGAACTTTTCGGAACCCCAGAAATCAACTTCCCTTATATGAATCTTATTCTCCGGACCATTCCAGACCTCCTCGTGATGTCCTGGATCCCATCCGAGACTCCGAAAAACATTCGGTCTCCATCTCATATTCCGAAGCTACTATACAACATCGAACCTTAAGCGCGTCACCCTACGGTTCGTGAACTATGCGGACATGATCGAGACTCCTCTCCGATCAATAACCAATAGGGGACCTGGAGATCCATAATGGCTCCCACACATTCAGCGATAACTCAATGCTCGATTGAACCATTAACATACGATACCGATTCCCTTTGTCACGCGATACTTTACTTGTCCGAGGTTTGATCATCGGTATCTCCATACCTAGTTCAACCTCGTTACCGACAAGCACTCTTTACTCGTACCGTGGTATGTCATCTCTTGTGACCTTGTCACATGCTTGCAAGCTAATTAGACGATATTCCACCGAGAGGGCCCAGAGCATATCTATCCGTCATCAGGATGGACAAATTCCACTCTTGATCCATATGCCTCAACTCATATTTTCCGAATACTTAATACCATCTTTATAACCACCCATTTACGCAGTGGTGTTTGATGTAATCAAAGTACCCATCTGGTATAAGTGATTTACATGATCTCATGGTCGAAGGACTAGGTTACTATGTATCGAAAGCTTATAGTAAGATGATCTAAATGACTTGATCTTATGCTACACTTATTATGGGTGTGTGTCCATTATATCATTCACCCAATGACATAACCTTGTTATTAACAACATCCAATGTTTATGATCAGGAAACCATGATCATCTATTAATCAACAAGCTAGTTTAACAAGAGGCTTACTAGGGACTCTTTTCTGGTTAGATAACACACAAGTATTAATGTTTCCGGTTAATACAATTATAGCATGGGATGCAAACATTTATCATAAACACAAAGATACAATAATAACCAATTTATTATTGCCTCTTGGGCATATCTCCAACAGCCTCCCACTTGCACTAGAGTCAATAATCTAGATTACATGGTAATGTACCTAACACCCATGGCGTTCTGGTGTAGGTCATGTTTTGCTCTAGGGAGAGCTTTAGTCAACGGATCCGCCACATTTAGATCTGTGTGTACTTTGCAAATCTTTATGTCACCATCTTCGACATACTCGCGAATCACATGAAAACGCAGCTTGATATGCTTCAGCTTCTTGTGTGACCTTGGCTCTTGTGCATTGGCTATGGCACCCATGTTATCACAATAGATGGTCAATGGGTCCAATGCACTAGGAACCACACCAAGCTCAGTAATGAACCTCTTCATCCATATCGCTTCCGATGAAGCCTCCGAAGCCACTATGTATTCAGATTCAGTTGAAGACTTCGCCACCACACTCTGGTTAGCACTCATCCAGCTTACTACAGCACCATTCAAAATAAACACGTACCCAGATTGAGACTTAGAGTCATCTGGATCAGTGTTCCAACTAGCATCGGTGTAACTGGTTACAGCGAGCTCTTGGTCGCCTCCATAACAAAGAAACATATCCTTAGTCCTTTTCAAGTACTTCAGGATATTCTTATCCACTGTCCAATGTTCCATTCCTGGATCACTTTGATATCTGCTGGTCAAACTAACAGCATGTGCGATATCCGGTCTAGTACACAGCATGTCATACATGAAAGAGCCTACTACCGAAGCATATGGGATCTTGTTCATCCTTTCTCTTTCTTCTGCCGTAGCCGGACCTTGAGTTTTACTCAAGACCTTACCTGGCAACATGGGCAAGAACCCTTTCTTGCTTTCATCCATTCTAAACTTATTTAGAATCTTGTCCAGGTATGTACTCTGTGAAAGCCCTATTAGGTGTCTTGATATATCTCTATAAATCTTGATGCCTAAAATATATGCTGCTTCTCCAAGGTCTTTCATTGAAAAACACTTATTCAAATAACCTTTAACACTGCTTAGAAGTTCTACATCATTCCCAATCAACAATATGTCATCTACATATAATATTAGGAATGCTACAGAGCACCCACTCACTTTCTTGTAAATACAAGCCTCACCACGAGTCTGTATAAATCCAAAGTCTTTGATCACCTTATCAAAGCGTCGGTTCCAACTCCGGGATGCTTGCTTCAGTCAATAAATGGAACGCTGAAGTTTGCATACCTTGTCAGCATTTTTAGGATCGACAAAACCTTTGGGTTGTACCATATACAACTCTTCCTCAATGTCAACATTAAGGAATGCCGTTTTGACATCCATCTGCCAAATTTCAAAATCAAAAAATGCAGCTATTGCTAACAAAATCTTCACAGACTTTAGCTTCGCTATAGGTGAGAAAGTCTCATCGTAGTCAACTCCTTGAATTTGTCTGAACCGTTTCGCGAGAAGTCGAGCTTTCTAGATGGTAATATTACCATCAGCATCTGTTTTTCTTTTGAAGATCCATTTATTCTCGACAGCCTTGCGGCTATCAGGTAAGTCTACCAAAGTCCATACTTGGTTATCATACATGGATCCCATTTTGGATTTCATGGCCTCTTGCCATTTGTTGGAATCTGGGCTCATCATTGCTTCCTCATACGTCGAAGGGTCTTCATCATTGTTGTCCACAATCATGACATTTAGATAGGGGTCATACCAATCAGGAGTGGTAGTAACCCTTGTCGACCTGCGAGGTTCAGTAGCAACTTCGTTCGAAGTTTCATGATCATCATCATTTGCTTCTTCTCTTATCGGTGCAGGCGGCACAGGAACATCTTCCGGTGATGCGCTACTCTCAAGTTCGAGAGAAGGTTCAATAACCTCATCGAGTTCTACTTTCCTTCCAGTCACTTCTTTCGAGAGAAACTCCTTCTCAAGAAAGGATCCGTTCTTGGCAACAAAAACTTTGCATTCGGATCTGTGATAGAAGGTATACCCAATAGTTTCCTTAGGGTATCCTATGAAGACGCATTTCTCCGCTTTGGGTTCAAGCTTGTCAGGTTGTAACTTCTTTACATAAGCCTCACAGCCCCAAACTTTAAGGAACGACAGCTTAGGTTTCTTACCAAACCATAATTCATACGGTGTCGTTTCTACGGATTTAGATGGTGCCCTATTTAAAGTGAATGCGGCTGTCTCTAATGCATAACTCCAAAACGATAACGGCAAATCGGTAAGAGACATCATAGACCGAACCATATCTAAGAGAGTTCGATTACGACGTTTGGACACACCATTGCGCTGTGGTGTTCCCAGCGGTGTCAACTGCGAAAGTATTCCGCATTTCTTTAAATGCATGCCAAACTCATAACTCAGATATTCACCTCCGCGATCAGAACGCAGGAACTTAATCTTCTTGTTACGTTGATTTTCTACTTCACTTCGGAATTCCTTAAACTTCTCGAAAGTTTCGGAATTATGTTTCATAAAGTAAATATACCCATATCTACTCAGATCATCCGTGAAGGTTAGAACATAACGATAACCACCGCGCGATGCTACACTCATTGGTCTGCACACATCGGTATGTATGATTTCCAACAAGTCTGTAGCTCGCTCCATTATACCAGAGAATGGAGTCTTAGTCATTTTACCCATTAGACATGCTTCGCATCTATCAAGTGATTCAAAATCAAGTGATTCAAGAAGTCCATCGGAATGGAGTTTCTTCATGCGCTTCACTCCAATGTGACCAAGATGATAGTGCCACATATATGTAGAATTATCATTCAATTTAATTCGTTTAGCATCAATGTTATGAACATATGTATCACTACTATCGAGATTTAACAAGAATAAATCATTCATCTCAGGTGCATGACCATAAAAGATATTACTCATATAAATAGAACAACCATTATTCTCTGATTTAAACGAATAACCGTCTCGCAATAAACAAGATCCAGATATAATGTTCATGCTTAACGCAGGCACCAAATAATAATTATTTAGATTTAAAACTAATCCCGAAGGTAGATGTAGAGGGAGCGTGCCGATGGCGATCACATCAACCTTGGATCCATTTCCAACGCGCATCGTCACCTCGTCCCTTGCTAGTCTTCGTTTATTCCGCAGCTCCTGTTTCGAGATACAAATGTGAGCAACCGAACCGGTATCAAATACCCAGGCACTACTACGATTACTAGTAAGATAAACATTAATAACATGTACATCAAATATACCTTTCTTTTTGACTTGGCCACTCTTCAGATCAGCCTGGTACTTGGGGCAATTGCGCTTCCAGTGCCCATCATCCTTGCAGTAAAAGCACACAGTATCAGGCTTAGGGCCAGCCTTGGGCTTCTTAGGAGGTGCAGCCGCTTTCTTGCCGCCCTTCTTGAAGTTGCCCTTCTTGTTAGGCTTGCCCTGCTTGTTGAAACTGGTGGTCTTGTTAACCATCAACACTTGGTGCTCTTTCTGTATCTCCACCTCAGCAGATTTCAGCATGGAGAAGAGTTCAGGTAACTCTTTATTCATGTTCTGCATGTTGTAGTTCATCACGAAGTTCTTATAACTAGGTGGCAGTGATTGAAGGACACGATGAATACCCAGCTGATTAGGAATCACAATTCCCAAGTCACTGAGCTTCTTCGCGTGCCCAGACATCTTGAGCACGTGCTCGCTAACGGAGCTACCCTCTTCCATCATGCAGCCAAAGAATTGTTTCGAGGCTTCATAGCTTTCCACGGCTGCATGAGTTTCAAAGATAGCTTTGAGCTCACGGACTATCTCACAGGGGTCGTTGTTTTTAAAATGCTTTTGAAGCTCTTCCTCTAGGCCGTACAAGATGGCACACTAAACTTGGGAGTAGTGAATCTTCCGAGTTTGGTAAACATTTTTTACCTCATCGGTAGCAGTCAAGGAAGGTGGGGGACCTAGCGGTGCATCGAGCACATATTGCAGTTGTCCAGTAGTGAGGACAATCCTCACATGACGGATCCAATCCGTGAAGTTGCTTCCATTGTTCTTAAGCCTTTCTTTCTCTAGGAACTAATTAAAATTGATGGTGGGGGCCGCCATGATCTACAGCATATTTGCAAAAAGTTTAGACTAAGTTTATGATAAATTGAGTTCATTTTAATTCTTAAATTAACTAGGTGAACTCCCACTCAAAACAACATCCCTCACATTGTCTTAGTGATTACACGAACCAAATCCACTACACCAAGTCCGATCTTCACGAGAGAAGATGTAGTTTCAAAGGCGAACATTCAAAATGTTCATCATATCATTCATATGACTCATGCTTTACCTTTCGGTATTCCGTGTTCCGAGACCATGTCTGTACATGCTAGGCTCATCAAGTCTAACCTTAGTTTTCGCATGTGCAAATCTGGCTTGCACCCGTTGTATGCACATGTAGAATCTATAACACCCGATCATCACGTGGTGCTTCGAAATGACAAGTCTTAGCAACGGTGCATACTAAGGGCGAACACTTTATTATCTTGATATTTAGTGAGAGGGATCATCGTATAATGCTACCGTCGCGATCTAAGCAAAATAAGATGCATAAAGGATTAACATCACATGCAATTCATAATATGTGATATGATATGGCCTTTCTTCTTGTGCTTTTGATCCCCATCTCCAAAGCACGGACATGATCTCCATCATCACCAGCATGGCATCAAGGTCAGTGGTGCTACTTCATGGTTGTCCATCACTAATAGCAACTATAACAATTACTTGAAATAAAGCTATTACGTGATGAATAGACACGCATGTCTTAACAAAATTAAAGACAACCATTAGGCTCCTGCCGGTTGCCATAATACAATAGTGAACATCTCATACATCAAATATAGTCACCATCACATAGCCATATCACATCACATGCCCCTGCAAAAACAAGTTAGACGCCTCTAAAAAGTGTTTGCATGTTTTACGTGGTTTGGGGCTTTCGAGTAAGATCCAATCTACCTACGAACAAAGAACCACAACGGTGACACTAGTGTTGTCGATTGAAAAAGTAAATGGAATCTCAACTAGGGTGAGAGAGACAGACACCCGCAAAGCCACTTATGCAATACAAGTTGCATGTCAAGCGTGGAGCAAGTCTCATGAACGCGGTCATGTAATTTTAGCCCGGGCCACTTCATCCCACCATCCCGCAAGACGCAAAGTACACATAACAAAATACAACAAAAGCAACACCGCCCACAAACTCGTTGTGTTCTACTCGTGCAACATATCTATGCATAAACACGGCTATGATATGTCTGATAGGTTCGTTGCATGGAAAACAAAAAAAATCTACCGTGAATAAGAACAAAACCAAGATCCAATCTAGGAAAAGCCAAGATCTAATCTATGAAGATCGAAGCAACGAGAAAGAAGAGAGACTAACCCTCATAGATCCAAAGCCTAAACGAGATCAGATCTCGTGGTTGATGTAGACGATCGTTCCGGTGCTGCAATCTGGCAGCACTTCCGTACTCGGTCACACATACGGTGTCGATGAAGTCCTTCCTCTCCCCGTTCCAGCGGGCAGCAGAGGTGTGGTAGATCTCCTCGGAATCCCAGCAGCACGACGGCGTGGTGGTGGTGGAGGAGGAGAAAAACCTGCAGGGTTTCGCCTAAGCCGGAGCAGGATTGTGGTGGAGGAGAGAGGGGGCGGCCAGGGTTTTAGGGTTAAGGGGTTGCTGTGCCCCCTGCCCCCTCCCCTCTTTATATAGGGGGGAGGGTCGGTTGGGGTGGCCCCCCACACCCCAACACCCATCTAGGGCCAGCGGCCAAAGAGGGGGGGGGAGTTTTCTTCCCCCCCAAGTCTTTCCCCCCTAGGGTTTTGGGGAAACCCTAAGGGTTGGCCGGCTGGGCCTTGAGGGGCTTGTGCGCCTAGCCCTTTAGGGCTGGGCTGCACCCCCTCGGCTCATGTTGGCCATCCTAGGGTCGTGGGACCACTGGTGGACCCCCGAAACCTTCTAGAACCTTCTCGGTCTTCCACCGGAAAAATCCCAAACTTTTCCGAACCCCAGAAATCAACTTCCCTTATATGAATCTTATTCTCCGGACCATTCCGGACCTCCTCGTGATGTCCTGGATCCCATCCGAGACTCCAAAAAACATTTGGTCTCCATCTCATATTCCGAAGCTACTATACAACATCGAACCTTAAGCGTGTCGCCCGATGGTTCGTGAACTATGCGGATATGATCGAGACTCCTCTCCGATCAATAACCAATAGTGGGACCTGGAGATCCATAATGGCTCCCACACATTCAACGATAACTCAGTGATCGATTGAACCATTAACATACGATACCGATTTCCTTTGTCACGCAATACTTTACTTGTCCGAGGTTTGATCATCGGTATCTCCATACCTAGTTCAACCTCGTTACCGACAAGCACTCTTTACTCGTACCGTGGTATGTCATCTCTTGTGACCTTGTCACATGCTTGCAAGCTAATTAGACGACATTCCACCAAGAGGGCCCAGAGCATATCTATCCGTCATCAGGATGGACAAATCCCACTCTTGATCCATATGCCTCAACTCATATTTTCCGACTACTTAATCCCATGTTTATAACCACCCATTTACGCAGTTGTGTTTGATGTAATCAAAGTACCCATCCGGTATAAGTGATTTACATGATCTCATGGTCGAAGGACTAGGTTACTATGTATCGAAAGCTTATAGCAAGATGAACTAAATGACTTGATCTTATGCTAAACTTATTATTGGTGTGTGTCCATTATATCATTCACCCAATGACATAATCTTGTTATTAACAACATCCATTGTTCATGATTAGGAAACCATGAACATCTATTAATCAACAAGCTAGTTTAACAAGAGGCTTACTAGGGACTCTTTTCTGTTTACATAACACACAAGTATTAATGTTTCCAGTTAATACAATTATAGCATGGGATGCAAACATTTATCATAAACACAAAGATATAATAATAACCACTTTATTATTGCCTCTTGGGCATATCTCCAACAGTCTCCCACTTGCACTAGAGTCAATAATCTAGATTACATGGTAATGTACCTAACACCCATGGCGTTCTGGTGTAGGTCATGTTTTGCTCTAGGGAGAGCTTTAGTCAACGGATCCGCCACATTTAGATCTGTGTGTACTTTGCAAATCTTTATGTCACCATCTTCGACATACTCGCGAATCACATAAAAATGCAGCTTGATATGCTTCAGCTTCTTGTGTGACCTTGGCTCTTGTGCATTGGCTATGGCACCCATGTTATCACAATAGATGGTTAATGGGTCCAATGCACTAGGAACCACACCAAACTCAGTAATGAACCTCTTCATCCATATCGCTTCCGATGAAGCCTCCGAAGCCACTATGTATTCAGATTCAGTTGAAGACTTCGCCACCACACTCTGGTTAGCACTCATCCAGCTTACTACAGCACCATTCAAAATAAACACGTACCCAGATTGAGATTTAGAGTCATCTGGATCAGTGTTCCAACTAGCATCGGTGTAACTGGTTACGGTGAGCTCTTGGTCGCCTCCATAACAAAGAAACATATCCTTAGTCCTTTTCAAGTACTTCAGGATATTCTTGACCGTTGTCCAATGTTCCATTCCTGGATCGATTTGATATCTGCCGGTCAAACTAACATCATGTGCGATATCTGGTCTAGTACACAGCATGACATAAATGATAGAGCCTACTGCCGAAGCATATGGGATCTTGTTCATCCTTTCTCTTTCTTCTTCCGTAGCCGGACCTTGAGTTTTACTCAAGACCTTACCTGGCAACATGGGCAACAACCGTTGACGTGGGCATTACCCTTCGGGTAACTGACATTGCCCTATCCTGTGCGGCCCAACTGGAGGCCCATGAAGAAACCCGATGGCAAGGCGGGCCACTAGGATGGTGCTGGAGAAGATTCCTTGAAGAACAAGACAGAGAGGAGCCGAACAAGGAAAGTTTAGAGCTAGGTCTTTTGTAAACCTAGTCGTACTCGGACAGATCTCTTGGGACCTGGCCTCCTATATAAAGGCCAGGAGAGGGGCTGCCGAGGGGGACGAGAAATCTTAGCAACTTTAGCCACCATAAGTCTAGAGCTAGGTCGCCGTAGCACTTAGCCTCTCGACGAGATCACAGCCGAAACCTTTGGCACCCCATTGTAACCCAATATTCTCATAATCAAGATCAGACAGGCAGGACGTAAGGGTTTTACCTCATCGAGGACCCCGAACCTGGGTAAATCGCTCTCCCCACTTGTCTGTTAACCGATGTCTCGTGTCAGCCTACAGGATTCCATCAACCCTAAGCCCCACTCAGAGGGCATTGCCGAGGAGTACCCTCGATAATTGGCACCGTCTGTGGGAACCCTGTCGGCACAAGATCGGTCATCGGCAGATCCAGTCATGTCGTCGGCAGCTTCGTCAACGCCATCATCGTCATCATCGCCAAATCTAGGAAGCCCGATTCGATTCGGCTCCTATGAGTTCACCCCGCATAGCGACTCTTCTCGCTCGAGTTTCTCAGATCTACAAGGAAACATGGAGATGAAGTTCGGCAGCGTCCACTACAACGTCAACGCGGAAGGAGTCCTTCGACTGCTAGAACCGTATGCCCCCAGGTTAGCGAAGAAATCACCACCACCGGCCACAGGGCCAAGCATGTCGTCATCAATCGACCTTTCGGCGGGCCTGACGGATTCGGCAAACTCATCCTCGCCATCGACCCCTCGGTCGACGTCTTCAATGTCAGTTGGATCCGATAATCCCGTATCTTCAGAGATGACCTCGTACTACTGATTGAACTGCGACACCAGGCATGGGTTGGGATCGAGCTACACACCGTTCATCTGCAGCGCCCAACATTCATCGGAAGAGGACAGTGTCGACAGCATCGTCATGGGGGTCACCTGGAAAGCGGCGCACCACCAAGTTTATGCCACCAACAACACAGGAAACGCAGGGAATAGGGGAGATGGAGATCACACCCCTCGCTCCAGCAGGCGGCTAAGTTTTGAAGACAGCGCCAGTAACAACAACAGCGATTACACCATCGCGGAGGAAGAGTGGGCGGCAGCCAGAGCAGCCGTGCTTAATAACACATCACTCCCCGCCGGAACTTCGGTTGGAACCCTCGATGCCTATCGCTCTATATTGGAGAAAAACCGGGAGCGTCTATCGAAAGAGCAAGCCACCCTCGAGAAACGTCTATCTAGCGAGCGACGAAGGGGCTCGCGAGGAAGCGCCTCCCGAAGCAGTCAAGGCGTAGGGAAGCACCGATCGAGGTTATCCAGGCTTTCGAAAGATGATGCTAGGGAAATCACGTCGAACCTGTCCAAATCCTTCATGACTATAGACACTGCGGGTATGCTACGGCCTAAAACCATCGAGGGAGCAACCGCCAATCTCGCGGCTTACCTCATCAATCAACGACCCGACGGTTCTATGGCTCAAGCCCACCGGGGCGCCTTAGAAAGCCTCGCGATCTTAGGAGACAACTTGGTCCCACGGAAGGAAAAGACCACGTTACAGGCCAGCGGCTCAAAGCATCGCTCGAGGGACGCTCGAGATGAAATCACCCAGAGTAGAATCGATAAAGCGAGGCGATGACGCGCCGCCAGGGAGGAATACTACAGCGAAGCCTCGGATGAAAGCCAAGAGTACGACGGCGAGCTAAGGGGAGCTGACTGGTTGAGCTACAAGATCCGTGAAACGATGCCGCCCAGAAAATTCAAACCTACCCCCACTGACGCCGTTAAGTACGATGGACAGCAGGAGCCGAGGTCATGGATAGACGATTACCTACAGACTGTGATCCTACACAAGGGAAATCAGGTAGCAGCAATGTAGTGCTTGCAGCTTTACCTAAAAGAATCGGCACGAGCTTGGTTGAGAGGCCTGCCGAAAGGTTCCGTCAAATCATGGGATGACCTAGTGGACGCTTTCGTCACGAATTTCCAAGCAACATACAAGAGGCCTGTTGGGATCGAGGAATTTCGGCATTGCCAACAGAAGCAGAAGGAGTCGATGCGCGCATACATCGGAAGATTCACCAAACTCCTGAACGCTGCCGAAGACGTTTTCGTTGACAGAGCAATCGATGCCTTCAGCGATGGCATCCGACGAGAAACCTACATAGAAGAACTTGGGCGCAAGAAGCCGAAAACTATAACCAAGTTAATGGAAATCGCCAACAGCTGGGCTGATGGCGAAGACAACGTACGAAGACCACGACAACGCAGTGACGACGAAGACGACGATCAGCCGAAGCATGACTCGGGTGGACGAAGGGATCGCCGTAAGAAAAGAAAAGACCGTAGTTACGACGACAGTAACCTGGTAGCTGCGGGGTATTCCGATCGGCAGGACGATCGGTACGATGACAGGCGAGACGATCGATAGGACGGTAACCGGAACAGCTCTGGAAACCGTGGAAACTACAAACCACGACCACAGAGGACTCCTGAGCTACCATTTGCTGAACAGATAAATGCTCCCTGCTATCTGCACTCGTACATCGATTCTAAAGACAACAAGAAGAAGTCAAGTCACCTACTCAGAGATTGTCGACAGTTCATCGAAATGCAGAAGCTCATCCAGCAGCAGCAACAGCCAACACCACCGCCACCCCCACCTCAGCACCAGGTCCAGCAAGCTCACCCTCATAACCCCAACGAGTCGTTTCCACCACCACGTGGGCAGATGAGCATGATCCATAGGACAGGTGTTTTGAGAAGGGAAATGAAGAAGCTCACCCGAGAAATCAATCTGGCAGAAAGCATTATGGCCAACATTTCCGAATATATCGAGTGGTCGTCTCAGAGCATTATGTTCAGCAGAGCGGATCACCCGATGACAATCCCAAAACCAGGGCACGCTGCCTTAGTCGTTGAGGCGCAAATCGGAGGGTTCAAGATGAGCAAAATCTTCATGGATAGCGGAAGTGGATTAAACCTGATATTCGTTGACACAATCAAAAGTATGGGGATCACTATGAGGATGCTAGAAGAGACAGACACCTGTTTCCATGGGATTCTCCCCACTTCACCAGCGTACTCTCTTGGCAAAGTTCACCTGAACGTCGTCTTTGGCAAACCCGACAACTTCAGGAAGGAAAAGATCGAATTCAAAGTCGTAAACTGGGAATCGCAGTACCGCGCTATACTCGGAAGACCAGCTTATGCCAAGTTCATGGCCATGCCGCACTATGCATACCTCAAGCTAAAAATGCCTGGGAGCAATGGGACAAATATCACAGTCTATGGAAGTTTCTCACGCTCGGACAATTGTGATCGCGACTTTCAGAGGATCGCTGCAAAGTTTGGGGTCAAGCAAGAAGTTGTTGATCTCCCTTCAAAATCGTCGGCACACGATAATAAGGAAGATGAACGCGTCAGGAAGACAAAGAAGAAGCCAGCCGATCTTGCCTTAGAAGCTTCGACAGTGAAAACTTCGGCAGCTAATGGCACAGCAGTCATAGAAGAAAACAGGACACTGGCAATCACCGCCGGGACTCCTGGCGAAATCAACGACGCTTCCAAAATTGCTGACGCGACAGACAAGCTAGAAGATAAGAAGAACCCTCCTCTTGCTTAAGCGGATGGATAGTATTTAGCTTTCTCTTTTCAACAGGGCCTTTTTCTTTTCGCTCCTTAGTTTCTTGCTTACTTTATTAACGAGAACTCAAGTTTTTGTTTCCTTAAAAGCATTGCAGTAATTCGGAACCACATCATCATAAACCTTGTTTGCATATTTCGGCGAACATTGGTGCGATGAAGAACACGCCCAAAGATTGCATTCCAAAAAAGCCTCTGAAATTACGAGTGCTAGAGGATACGAAATCAACGGGGACCCTGCTCTTTTCCTTCGCTATAGATGCCTCAAAGAGTGCCGCAAATAGCAAGGATCAGGACACACGTACATTAACGACCCACGTTCGATACTTTACTTATGGAAGCATCAAAGAACGACGGAGTCATCGGCAGAACCAGTGCTACCGATATAATCGGGAGCTGCTATCAGGTCATATATCGGTTGAAAGCAAAGTTGCACATACAACGGGTTTAGCAAGACCCGCAACATGAGCTGATCACTCAAAAAATTTGCTGACCAACGAACACACATACGCCTAAACGAGTAATTTAGATTTGCTCCCCCAAAAAATGTGCCAACGGCATTAACATGGTAAAAGTGCATGTATATGCACCTACCGATAAAAATAGTTTAAGCTTAACAATCCAAACACTTGGATGTAGTAAGTAATCAAGTATTCTATTTACAACAGGGACACGATTCCAAATTATCCTTGTGGAATTTCTTTTTCTTCAGATGCCTTCGAGGTCTCTTCAAGCCTGCTAACAATTATATTGGAAGGCAGTCCCACCTTCGGGTACAGCGGCTCCAAATCGCCCACCGCATTGGCAATTGATAGCAGGTTTGCCGAAGGATAACACACGAGGACGAGGGCAAGTGTGAATCTAGCTCCTGCAAAAAGTTGAGCTCGAACCAAGTCTCGGATTTTCTTGGTGTTACTAAATTCTGACATCAAAGTCAACAGCGTGGGAGGGACCGCATTTAAAGGGAACATCGTCTTCCATATTACCCTCAGCCCTTTGTAGCATTTGTCGAAGAAGCGATGGACCTGCTGGACCCGATCTTGGAACTTCGCGACAGCCGAAGCCGTCGAGTGCTCTTTCCAGAAAACCTTATCCGACGATGATAGCTGAGTCAATGCGTTCACACGTTCGTGAATCCGCTTGTTCTCTTCAGCAGGGTTCAGAGCTATGACTAGCAAAGGAAACAAGAGAAGTTCAGATGAAGCATTTCGTAGAAAAACAAGGAGTAAAAGTACAAGGGGGCTTACAGTTCAAACTTTCTGTGGCCCTATGTAATTCAGCAAGAGCATAGCGTTCTACGTCAGCTGCAAGCTCGCTCTTCTTTGTGATAATAGCAGCCAAGGCGTACGTACTGCGCATATCCTTCTCCATCTGTGTGATCCGATCCTTCATCCGCTGGAGTCGATCACACTCAGAGACAGCACCCGAAGAATCATCAACAAATGCCGGCACAGGGAAAACCTGCAAGACATTGTTCAAGGGCATGATGGATTGTTTGGATTCAGCATTGAAAGTTACTCCCATCGGGAGAGTGCTAGTAAAAATGCCATAATAAGAGTGCACTGGCAACATTGCCAGCATGGAATTTATTACAACCACACAAGTCTCATGGCAAGACATTGTTTTAATCAAACTAAGTTACAAAAATCAGGGGGCCTGGGTCTGGTTTGACAAGCTTGGACCAGCTGATGATTCCTTTGCGGAAACTAGTTCAAGAAGCTGGCGAGCACACTTGAGAGCCGAGGTTTTAAAGACACCCAGGTCGACAAATTGCCCATCTTGCTCTTTCGGCAGCTCTTTGGACATCTCCTCAATATTGGCTTTGAAGCCATGACCCATCATGAGTTGAAAGGCTAGGAGGGCGCCATAGGTACGCGAAGTACGTTTGAATACCTCGATAACCTCCTTGGTGTTGACGGCGAAAGCATCGATCAGCTGCCCCAAAGTCTTGTCTTGACTAATCTTGGGAAAGATCATCGAGTGCATCCACGCCATGGCTCCCTTGCCCTTCTGGAGGAGGTCCTGCGTGAGCCGATGAGAAGCAATAGTCATCGACAGAGCGTTCGCCGGGGAATTGTCCGAAAGCTTATCCAGAGCTTCGACAGGGATATCGGCAGCCTCTGTGGAGAACAAAATAAGAGGAGTTTATTAACAAAGGATTGAATTTGCGAAGCAATAATCAACAAGAAAGCAGAAAGGGAATTACTAAGCAAAGCTAAGGAAGATTGGCGAAGAAGATCATCCTTCTCAATCGCCCAAGCTTCAGCGGCCAGTCTGGATGCCTCTTCGTCCTTCAACCTCTTCTTCAGCCCCTCGAGCTCCTCCTTCAGGGAGTCCACTTCCTGGCGAGCTTCGGCAGCTATTTTTATTGCGCCCTTCAACTTCGAGGAAGAAGACTTGACCTCCTTTTGCAGTTGAGCCTTGTCAGCTTCCAGGGAAGTGTATTGGGAGGCGAAAGTCTCTAAAGAAGATATGACAGCTTGCAAATCCTTAAGAAAAAAGAAAAAACAGATGTTTGAGGTCCATTCAGGAAAGCTTGCGTGCGACAGAAAAAGACTTACAGGTTTCCCTGAAAAAGGAGTTGCGGCAGCGGCAGTCGAAGGAGTATCCTTCCCCTTGGAAAGGGAGGAAGCAGTCGATATCTGGGCCGCGGGGACTGCAGCAGGGGCCGAAGCCTCGGAAGCTGCAGGATTCGGCAGAACAGCGACAGATTTGGCCTTCTTAGATGGAGGCTCGATGAAACCTTCGTCGCTGCGAAAAAGAAAATTCGCAAAGTCAAGAAAGGGATGTGAATGGTAAGGACGGAGTACAAATTCTGGGAAAGGAAGCAAAGGCTTACAGGTCGAAAAGATCATCTTCGTCAGCAAAGCCGCCAGATGGTCTCTTCACAGGCGAAGCTTTGACTTCCTCCACAGCTGCATCAAAAAAGGCAGCATGATCAGCGTCATCGTCACGCATTGACCCCGCTGTGTCGCTAATATCATTGGCTGGGGGTGGAGGATTGGTAAAGTCAGCTTCAGAGTTCATCGGATCATCGCGATCATCCTTTGGGCTTGCGTTCTTTCCAGTGTGAAATCCTACAGGGGCTGAGGAATCTCTTCCCTCAGAAGTATCGTCCGGCAGGTCTCGCAAGTTTTCAGGAGCTATGGGGATCTGTCGAAGTAAAACAAGTAAGAACAATGGCAGTCATATTGATCAAGGGAAACGGCGCAATAAGAGTATGGAGAGGAAAATTTACCTCCATTGGCGGATGATCAGCATCAAAAGGCGGATGGGAAGATATCAGCGGGATTGAATCTTCCTGACTAAAGTGAGTGAGGCGTCGAACTTCATCAAGCAGTTCCTTTTCCGATAATTCGGCGATATTTATCCTGGTCTCATCCTTGGGACCTGAATATAACCACATCGGATGAGCCCTAGCCATGATCGGCTGAACCCGACGCTTCAGGAACACAGCGGCTACCTCTGTTCCTATCATGGTCTGGCCATCGGCTTCTTTGATCCGAAGAAATCTATCAAATAACTTGTCAACTGCTGGCTTTTCGTCGGGAGAAAGGGTATTCTTCCAAGATTGCTTAGGCTTGGCTTCGAGAGCGTCGGAGAAGCGAGGAAGCTGGGATTCGATTGTTAAAGAATCCCTAACGTAGAACCACTTCAGTCTCCACCCTTGCACGGATTCTCTCATCGGAAAGTTGAAGTAGTTAACTTCTATGCGAGCGACAAACCCAACTCCCCCGATGACAAAGGGTCCGCCGCTACTGCTGTATCTTTTTACGAAGAAAATTTTCTTCCACAACCCAAAGTGAGGCTCAATGCCCAAAAACGCTTCACAAAGGGTGATAAAAATAGCAAGGTGAAGGATTGAGTTGGGGGTCAGCTGCCATAATTGGATCTCGTAAACCCGAAGAAGGCGATGAAGGAACTTGTGGGCAGGGAGCGAGAGACCTCGGTACAAGAACGACAAGAACATCACGGTAAAACCAGCGGGAGGATTGGGCCGTGAAATCGCACCTGGGAGAATGACATTCCCCTCGTCAGAAGGAATTAATCCAAGGCTCCGAGCCCTCTTTTCATCGCGCCTTGTGGTTGTAAACACCGGCCAATCGCCGGGGTTGGGTCCAGTCATGGAGCTTGACGGCGCTGGTAGCGCCGGAGCTGGAGGAGGAGCATCTGGAGCGCCTCTCTTCGGCGGGTTTGGAGAAGCTTTGGCGGCGGCGCCGCCGCTCACAGAACTGGTGGCAGCGGTGGAGTTCTTCTTCTTCACCATTATTGGATCTGGGGAACATCTGAAAGCGGCGGCGGCGGCGCAGCGGTTATGAGTGAAGAAGATGGAAGAAGGAGAAGAGGACGCAAGGATGAAATGTGGAAAAGGGAGAGCTTGTTCCGAAATATTATAAAGCGCAAGGAAACCTGAGGAATGAGTGGGCACGTGTCGTTGTTTCCAATTCATCAAGAGGACCCTCTTTTCATTTATGATCGTAGAAATCGAGGAGACATCTTGGTAATTGTACGAGAGCAGCGGTCGTTTCTTAAAACAGAACCACGCAGAAGTAGGATGGGCCCAACGGGTCGTGTCCTGTCAGTCAGAATTGCAGCAGTGATTGCGTCATCAGTGACGTCGTGAAGTCCGCCGAAAGCATCCGAAGAGAAACGAAAAAAGTCGGATGGTCAACTTGAGTCTATGCACGGATCGCAAGCGCCCACGCCCAGACTCGGGGACTACTCCCATCGGGAGCGCTGGACGCGCACCCGATAAACATGAACTCGAAGATATTCCTGTGAAGAAATATTTGAAGAAAAGGATGGAATGCTCAGTTCGAGTCTGCACCCGGTCACAAGCGCCCACGCCCATACTCGGGGGCTACTCCCATCGGGAGCGCTGGATGCGCACCCGATAAAACTTTTTTGCACTCCAGGATCATGCCCGGGGACTTGATTCTGTGTAGGGTAACGTTGTTTTCCCATCGGCAGTTAACCAGCAAAGCTGGGCACGTTACTCAATATCCTTTACGCGTTCAAACCTTATTGAAAATACAAGCCCCGGTACAAATGTATTGGATGACCTATGGAGACTTGCGGAAAACTTCGGCAGAAGAAGACGTTCGAGTGGCACAACTTGAGTCTACGCACGGATTGCAAGCATCCGTACCTAGACTCGGGGGCTACTCCCATCGGTAGCGCTGGACGCGCACCCGATAGAAGAAGATAATGCTGTTACAACATGGACAAGAACAATCGAGGGAGAAGAACATTCGATGGAGGCATGCTTTAGTCTCTACCCGAAATATCTTCGGCTAGACACTCGGGGACTACTGACATGGGCATTACCCTTCGGGTAACTGACATTGCCCTATCCTGTGCGACCCAACTGGAGGCCCATGAAGAAACCCGATGGCAAGGCGGGCCACTAGGACGGTGCTGGAGAAGATTCCTTGAAGAACAAGACAGAGAGGAGCCGAACAAGGAAAGTTTAGAGCTAGGTCTTTTGTAAACCTAGTCGTACTCGGACAGATCTCTTGGGACTTGGCCTCCTATATAAAGGCCAGGAGAGGGGCTGCCGAGGGGGACAAGAAATCTTAGCAACTTTAGCCACCATAAGTCTAGAGCTAGGTCGCCGTAGCACTTAGCCTCTCGACGAGATCACAGCCGAAACCTTCGGCACCCCATTGTAACCCAATATTCTCATAATCAAGATCAGACAGGTAGGACGTAAGGGTTTTACCTCATCGAGGGCCCCGAACCTGGGTAAATCGCTCTCCCCACTTGTCTGTTAACCGATGTCTCGTGTCAGCCTACAGGATTCCATCAACCCTAAGCCCCACTCAGAGGGCATTGCCGAGGAGTACCCTCGACAACCGTTTCTTGCTTTCATCCATTCTAAACTTCTTTAGAATCTTGTCCAGGTATGTACTCTGTGAAAGCCCTATTAGGCGTCTTGATCTATCTCCATAAATCTTGATGCCTAAAATATATGCTGCTTCTCCAAGGTCTTTCATTGAAAAACACTTATTCAAATAACCTTTAGCGCTGCTTAGAAGTTCTACATCATTCCCAATCAACAATATGTCATCTACATATAATATTAGGAATGCTACGGAGCTCCCACTCACTTTCTTGTAAATACAAGCCTCACCATGAGTCTGTATAAATCCAAAGTCTTTGATCACCTTATCAACGCGTTGGTTCCAATTCTGGGATGCTTGCTTCAGTCCATAAATGGAACGCTGAAGTTTGCATACCTTGTCAGCATTTTTAGGATCGACAAAACCTTTGGATTGTACCATATACAACTCTTCCTCAATGTCACCATTAAGGAACGCCGTTTTGACATCCATCTGCCAAATTTCATAATCAAAAAATGCAGCTATTGCTAACAAAATCCTCACAGACTTTAGCTTCGCTACAGGTGAGAAAGTCTCATCGTAGTCAACTCCCTGAATTTGTCGGAACCCTTTCGCGACAAGTCGAGCTTTATAGATAGTAATATTACCATCATCATCTGTTTTTCTTTTGAAGATCCATTTATTCTCGACAGCCTTGCTGCTATCAGGTAAGTCTACCAAAGTCCATACTTGGTTATCATACATGGATCCCATTTCGGATTTCATGGCCTCTTGCCATTTGTTGGAATTTGGGCTCATCATTGCTTCCTCATACGTCGCAGGGTCTTCATCATTGTTGGCCACAATCATGACATTTAGATAGGGGTCATACCAATCAGGAGTGGTAGTAACCCTCGTCGACCAATCACGAGTGTCCTGATAACAACATGAAAGTTTCGGTCAACAGTATCATTCAATTTTTTTTTGAAACACTAGCATCTGATAATTGCAAGGTGGAATCACATAAGAGATGTAGGAAACAAGCGAGATCCGATAGATTAGTACAATAGTTATTTCTTAAACATGCCGAGAAAAATGTAAGATTGAATGGGATAAAATGATAGAGGGAGAAAACGCGAATCAGGATAACGGTGGAGGGATCTTGGCGTCGCTGGCGTTGGCGGTGTTGGAACAGAAAGAGTGGCTGGCTGCTGCGGGATGGGCCAAAGGAGGCAGCGAAGATCCACACTACCTGGCTGCGAGATGGTGGAGCCGCCGACTTCTTCAGAAGCAGCGTCAGTCGCCACCGCCAAGGGGGGGGGGGGTCGAAGTGGTGGCTGCTTGCGTCGCCAACAGAGAGAAAATGCGAGGGGGCGAGCGTTTCGGTTCCACCCCAACCCGCCGCCACCCGGCTTGTATTTTTTTGAGCACACAGATTATATTAGCATTAATATCATAGTACATCATTACATGGCTCTGAAGAACAAAGCAAGAAAGGGATGTTCCTAGCTGCACAAAATAAGAGAAGGATGGTCTACACTGGTAGAAAAACATGAAGAAACCAAAGATTGCCAATGGAGCCAATCAGCCCTCGATCATTCATCTTCAACTCGAATTTGAATATACCGCTTCCACAATCTACAAGGGCCCATGTGCTCCATACTAGTTGATGCCCCATAGGTGGCTCTCCCGACGGTCTATCTAGCATATGCAGTTGAGGTTGGGAAGAGTTGAGTTGTAGATATCAATGAACCATCACCGAGCTAAACCACAACATGTCCCCGGTGTTGAATCTGGGGATCAGCAACAGACATGTTGTCATCCACATCTAGTGAAAGAACCCGAATAGCAAGAGGACTACTTCTTCATCATGAGCACCATCTGTCAAAGATAAAATTGTGCCGCAATAATTTGAAGGATAATCTTGCTCATTGGTACCATAGATCATTCCCAAATTGATGGTTGGCTTTGCAGATAAATCAATGTGAAGCAGCATCATTCTATGATCAGCAAGACTGAACTTGTCATTCTCCCTAGCATTGCTTTTAATTTGAGGTTTCAGCAGAACATCACATCGGATTGGACAAGGAGAAGGCTGTGTAGTAATCTTGCAATTCATCTTCTCCAAACAGATTTTCAACAAAGACATATCTAAGATGGTGTTGTACTTCTCAAACTTAACAAAGATGTACCAGCCTTGAAACAACAAAAAGGGGTGCTACCAATTGTTGCAAGTCCAATACTGAACTGAGTGCTTGTGATTTTTTCGACAAAGAGCATATATTAATATCACGGAGATACCAATTACACCCAGCCTATGCAACAACGCACTGCCCTAGCGGCATTACGGATGCACACAGCCAAAAAAGAAAGAAGAATTACTAAAAAAAGAAAAAGGCCCGCTGTTGTGGGTATAATTTATGGGTATGCCAACGATATGGTCTAGATCCGGCAAGCCCGGGTGGCTCACAGATGGTGGTGTGGTGTATGACCCACCGGGCGGCCCAGTTGCTATTGATAGAAGATGGATTAAGTCCAGCCCAGGAACAGGAGCCGGATCCCAACCGACCTGCGGAATAGGCGGATCCATGGAGGCCCATGAAGTATCCGGATCCATGGCTGTTAGCCAGATCTAGGTGGATCCTTGACGTGCACGGCAATGTATGTTTCGTAGTTAGGCATCTTGTATTCCGGTTAGGACTCTCCGTAGAAACCATAGATCTGGGCGCCTTTATAAGCCGGATCCTGTGAGCCCTAGAGGGACAACCACAACTCATTGTAACAATGCGTAAGCGCCCAGATAATTCCAGACAAGCAGCAGTAGGCCCTATCATCGTGCAGGTGTTCCGAAGCTGAGTAAATCGCGTACCACCGTCCCGAGGACTCTCCGCCCGATGGCCCCTACTTCTTCTCCCCTCCGCGAGGATCGCTCCTCTGGAGCACCCTCGAATAGGCAACGACACTCGCACGTACAGTGATCTAATCCTTTAAAACATCAACTTTAACACCACCAAGGCAGCACCAGAAGTTCAGCTTCTCCAAAAGCAACGCCTCCAAGAAGGTAATAGAGCACAAGAACTGTCGTCGCTCGATCATAGATCTTAGGTTTTCACCCTGAAGAAAGTCCTCACTCTCAAAACAATGTCTTCAACAAGGATATTGCTAGGCACAACCAATTAAGGCCAGACCTTGGATTTTCACCCTGAAAGGTAAGACTTTGAACTTCTCCTGTATAGTCGCCTCCACTCGCAAGCCGCTGCTCCAAGTCACATATCACCAAGCCGATTCCTCCTCGGCACCAAGACTCGAGCCACCAATGCAAGACCTCAGATCTCAGCTTCATTGTCATTCTCCGCCAGCACCACGGAACGAGAACGTGCTCCATGATAATAACCGCCAGCAGAGCTTCGAAGCGCTCCCTCTGGGACCAAACGGCCAGAGAAACCGAGTGCTTGTGATATGAGAAGAAACAACAAACCATGTAGCAGTGCAAGATAAAGTCCAATCCTTGGCCAGTGGGAAGAAACTGCACGGCCTGGCACCACACTCAAAACTGTTGCTCACAGAAATCTGGGGAATCAAATTCAGCAACGTATTCAGAACTGGTAGTTTTGCTTGGACAAAGGCTATTGGCATGGAATACACTAATTCACCGGCTGGGAGATATTCAACTATCACCTGAACCGGACGAATTTAGATGGAATCTTCATGTAGATGGCACTTTCTCAGTAAAATCATTATACAATGCGATCCTTCATTCTGATATACCAGTTGATAATAATAAGAAAATTTGGAAGATGGAGATACCATTAAATTTTTTTTTTTTGGATGGTATCTTCGTCGAGGAGTTATTCTCACCAAAGACAATCTTGTTAAGCGGAATTGTCACGGAAGTACACGGTGTGTTTTCTGTCATCATGATGAAATCATCAAACACCTATTCTTCCAGTGCCAATTTACGAGATCTATATGGTCAGTCATCCAAGTAGCGTCTAGCCTGTATCCTCCGACTAGTGTGGCTAATGTCTTTGGCAATTGGCTTCATGGTATCGATTCAAGGTTTAAGTTGCTTCTTAGGGTGGGGGCGCTAGCAGTTATCTGGGCGCTTTGGCTAAGTAGGAATGACAAGATTTTTAACGATAAAAATTGCTCTTTGTTGCATGTCATCTACAGATGTATATGTATTCTCCGTTTGTGGTTACCTCTTCAGCGAGTGGAGAACCGAGACATATTTACAGAGGTCTATACACGGTTCGAGGCTACGGCGAGGGATACTTTTTCCCTACATGGGTGGCAGCATAGTCTACGGATTGAAGCCCCACACACACCTTAGGCGTTATATGATTCATCGCTTCGATATGTATCTCGCCTAGTTTTTTCCCTTTTTCTTGACTTGAGACACTTAAACGGATGTGTGCATCCTGGTTATGCAGAGGCTGGACGTAATTGCTTTTAAAGTAATAAAGCATCCTTTATCGAAAAAAATCCAGAGAACTGGAGGCGTTGGCCACGGAGATCTGACCCTGGCGTGGCGCCGCAGCGGCCAGCTTCCAGTCGAGAGCCAGCCCAAGGATGCAATCTTCGATTGAATGCTGCATCACGATATGCAGCTGGCGACCGACGACGAATTCATGCTTCAATATGTGCAGCGCCTTATCCTTTAGCTCACATTAGAACCTAATTACGCTGGCATCCTTTATCGATTTATTGCAGAAAAGAAAGGGGATCAAGGGAGTGGGAGCGATGGCAGCCAAAGCAAACCCTCGCCATGGACTCAGCCAAGGGGTGCCGGCATGGGATCTGACCCCAATCGAACGCCCCACTTCCACCCCATAGCCATGGCCACGGGAGAGAGAGCAAGGTGAGATTGAGCCAAATTTAGATCCAGACGAAAAAACAGCAAGAAACTACAACTACTAGATGCCAGACCCCCCTCCCACCCATCGCCGACCACCATGGACGCCAGCGGCGAGGGGGAGAGAGGCCGGCAGAGGGAATCAGAGGTGGGGGCAAGAAGAGGCAGCACATGGGCTAAAGACTCCACAAGGGTATTTTGTATCAACACGTCACTCTCTACTTCACTCTAATTAAACAATATCAGGGCTGTCCACCCAGCGTGTATCAAATAGGTCATCGGGGCTGAGCCCGCTCGAAACCGTTCTACTGAACGGGCCGGTTGTGGTTTCGGGTGGTTTTGAGTTTGAGGTGGGCCGGGATTATACACACAAAAAACCCGGTCAATCCACACTGGCTGAACAAGGCCTTATGTGTTTTCAGCTTGTCTGAACGTACAAATAATGGACTACACCACACTGGCTGAAACGTCAATTAAGCTGCAGCTGCCCGTCGTGCGTTCGTATTTTCAAGTTCCCCACTTATGGCCTATGATACAACACCTTCATGTTCGTACGTTGTGGACGGCCGAGGGATGATTCGTTGTCACGGAGCAGGCTGAACATGATTCCAAGATCTCAGGGATTTTAGAAGTGGCAACTGCTGGCCTAGAAGCCAATGAGTAATTTGACAAGACCACACCATGGAATGGATCAATCTTATTCGTCGACAGTCCAAGCTTCATAGGACTCAGAATGATGTTCAGCCTCCGCTCCCCATGCTGGTGCCCGGCGTGCTGCCTCAAAGGGGTGCTCGCAGCGTCCACTCGGGTGCGTTCGTTGGCCCCAGCTTCTCGACCAAGCGGCTCCCCTCTGCTCCGACCGTGAGCACGCGTTCTCGACCTCTGCGTCGCTTCGCTCCTCGCTGCCCTTCGCTCACACCTCCAACGGGTGCTCAGCCTCCTGCCTCGAGCTCGAGGGAGGCAAAGCTGGAAGAACTCGTGGCGACCGCGCACGGGCTGGATGTGGCCTTAGGTCCTAGGTCCTAGCAATGGACGATGGGTCGTCGGGGCTAGGATACGGTCCGCTCGTTTTTTTAACACACACTACCGATCTGGTTTTTCTAACGTACAAAGGATTTTTTCACATACAACCACCGCCGATTGCCGTTTTTTTTTGCGAATAGGACACTGGCATTAAAAGAAATAGCGAACAGTACAAAGCACCCCAAGAAAAACGAAAATTACAAGATATTTGTACACATCATCTATTATATAAACTGGAGGCCACACACGTTATACGGTGTGCTATTCCCCAAACTATTATCACGTTTACATAAAATAATGAGTTGTTGATCTTCGACAAACAACACTGACAATCCTGGCGTACCGTACACAAATAGAAACAGTGCATATATATACACATAGCGCACAAGCATTGAATGAACATATAAATAAGAGTTTAAACTTCATTGCAAATCAGCCGCCCGCGGAGGCAACCTGGCGTGCAATTCTTTTGCTTCTTTCACGAGGGACACGAGAGTGCACCTGTGAAGCTTCCATGGTGTGGTCCCCGAGCTGGCGGAGCTGAAAACCATGGAGCTGTCGACATCCAGCATGGTCCTCGAGGCATTGGTTAGATCATCTATCAAGCTCTCAAGGTCTTGTTTGACGAAGCTGCCGCCGCTGTGTTTCATCATTGATATCACCAGCTTGCCAATAGCCTTGCACAGTAACAGACTTTTTACTGTGTATCCGCCAGTGCTGTTCACTAAAAAAATCTCCTTGAGCTTGTTTGGAAGGCAAGATGGATCAAACTGAGGAGGCAAACCACCGATGAACGTCCTGCCGTAGACCATCGCACAAAGAGAAAACAAGGATGATAGAAAGTTCGTTGCATATATCCGAGGTTTATTGTTTTCAGATGAAGCATAGAAATTTTCTCCCGCCCCAGGATGATATTGGTTTTCAATGTTTTCCTCATGTTTTCCATTTTGAGAGGCAAGTAATTCACCAAGGACCTGGGACGGCAGCGAATTAATACTCATGATTAGTACGAGAGATGTCATAATTCAAGCACATACCATTCAAAAAAATTATTGAAGTGCATTTACAATAAGTATTTAAACGAAGGTTAACTACTATCACTACATGAAAGGCGCAACGCGCCGACGGCTGGAAACCCTCGTTGTAGCCACAACGGGCCGTCGGCGTAGCCTACGCCGAGGTCAGCCCTCGGCGTAGCTCCTCGGCGAAGATCCTCCTCGGCATAGCCATGTGGGCCAATGGCGTAGACCCGGCCCTCGACGTACCCTGTATACGCCGACGGCCAGGATGGGCCCTCGGTGTCTAGACCCTCGGCGCAGGCCTATGAGGCCACTCCGTCCGTTAACGTGCGTAGCCTCTACGCCGACGGCCAGGCCCTCGGCTTAGAGGGATGTGTGGCGTGCGCTAGGAAGCCCTGGCTAGAAATTTTTTTAAATAAAATTCAAATTTTTTTAATCTCTCGCATGGATGATTTTAACTCTAACTACATTTAATCTTAGGTCAAATTATAATCATGGTCAAACTTTCCAATTTGATCGCCCACCCTCACAGTACTCCAATCCTAGCACACATCTTCGTTCCTTCCGATTGAGCTTACATGATAGAAAACAAAACATTGTTTGATAATAATACCATATCAATCCTATTAACCCTTAGACAATGGTATTACTTCCCAATTTTAAACAATTATTTAAATAAACATCAATGGTTAAGTAATAATAATATTTATGCAGAATGCAATTTTTAATTTTAATTTTTTAAAATAAAAAAATCTTGAATTTTTGCCAAAAACTAAAATCTTCCTGCTTTCATATTTCCATTTGGAATTTTGAGTGGCAACCGGGTAAATCCTGATGAATTCGGATGTAACTTTTTGAGATGATCATATTGATAGGTTATACATTTTTTTCCGATATCGTATGCAAAAAACTTTTACAGAGAAATAAACTTTTTTTTGCAAAAAAAGTCAAAATTCAAATTTGATAATTTCCCTAATAGTAGGTTGCGTAACATACAGAAATCTCGAACGATTTATTTTTGAATTTTTTATCATCCACTGGGGGCGGGGTGAGGGGGTGCATCATCCACAGGGGCGGGGGGTGCGTGGAGTAAAAAAAGAAAAATAGAAGGTGCTACGCCGAGGGTGTCCGTCGGCGTAGATAAAAGAAAAAAAAGGGGAGGAGGCTATGCCGAGGGCAGCCCTCGGCGTAGCTCTAACGTTGTGACAGCACCGTCGCGGCCTGGCTTTGGAGGGGCGCGTGTCCAGGCCTATGCCGACGGCCCGGAGTGCGCCGAGGGTAGCCTTCGGCGTAGGATTGCCTAAGCTGAGGACGTCGCTATGCTGACGGCTCTCTTGGCGGGTTGGCCTAGCCGGGCCATACGCTGACGGCCCCTGGCCGTCGACGTATCAACAGGCCGTCAGTGTCTTGCACCATTCCTGTAGTATATCAATCTGTTTTAAAGATTGCAATTTGGCAATTTTACCCATGGCAATGGTACCCGTCGGTATCGTACCCGCATATACGTGATATGGGCACAATTTAATACTACCAATGGTGTAAAATTGTGAATAAATTATGTATTGTTTGATCTACCTCTTTGGTACCAAATGGATATAGGTATCCATCCGTTATAGGTACGGATAAGGTTTTAAACCTGTTGGCACATGTAGAAGTAAAATATTGTACCCACTAATTATACGTGTATGGGTATGATATTCGGAAATTTAATTCGGCTCTCGGGTGCATATGCTTTCTCTACCAAAAAATTATATTTTTAAATGTTAAAAAAAAATTGACAAAAGATTCTATATGTACATCTCCATGATATATGTCCTTTCATCAAGTTTTGTGAGGATCCAATTCTTTTGTGGTTTATGTAAAAGAGAAAAAATTGATCTTCTGAAAAAACTTATTTTTAGCATTGAATTTCGCATTTTTTACACACACCACACGACAAGTAGATTTTTGATGAAACGGCTTTTTGAGCGCGTAGCACGTGAAGATGTAGGTGCGAAATTTTTTGTTTCAATTTTTTTGAAATTTAAAAATATGTGTAACATACATATCAAAATAAAGGGAGCATATACTAACATGTGCCAAAACACCCATATGATATTACTCTATACTGTCTATCCAGTATAGAGTAATATCATATGGGTGTAACTTGCATTCGGCTCTATCTGCCGTTTCTCCGTCTCCAGGTTCTTAGGGGGAACATGTTCGCTCGGATAGACCGGTGCGTGGGCGGGTGTGCACCCTTAGCTGCACGACTCCGGCGGCGGCTAAGCGTGCTTCCGCGATGGTTTCCCTGGATCCTTCTTCGACGACGCCGGTGGCCTCAGGTTCTTCTGGGACCGGCGCTACTCCAGTTCGCGGGGAGGTCAAGGGTCGGGAGGCTCCTGCCACTGACCGCTCCATCCTTGTGGGTAGCAGAGGGAACTCTTCACCGACACGTTCCCCTCGTGCTTCCGATGTGGACGCGGAGGTCGCCGGTTTGACTGCTGGAGGGGACCCTTCACCGCCTCTACCCCTTGCAGCTGCCGCGGTGGTCATCGACGTGGCTGCTGGATTAGTCTCTTCACCACCTCTACCCCCTTTGTAGCTGCCGCGGAGGTCGCCGACGTGGCTGCTCGAGGGGGCTCTTCTCCGCCCCTTTCCATCCTTGCAGCTGCCGCGGAGGTAGCTGCTGCCGGATCATCCTCTACGATGCCTGGGTGTGCCAAGTAGGGGCAGCATTCTCCCACGCGCGTGGAGCAAGCTGCGGCAGCTGTGGGGAGGGATCCTGCTTTTGATGCGGTGGGGCATCGTTGGCGGGTTTGGCTGCTCTGCCGAGGGCTCCTAGGGGAGGGATTGGATTGGCTCTTACCTCCTCTAGGGGTGCTCCTACGCCTTCTGTTGTTCGCCTGGACGGGTTGGCGTCGCCACCTTCTAAGGTGGGCACACCGTCTCGGCGCAGCGTGCGCCATGGTGTGGGAGCGGACGGTGCCGCAGCTACGACCGAGGATTCCTTGTCCAAGGCTATGCGACGCAAGGCGGTGGCGAACCTCGACTTAATAGGTACCAATAATTGTTCTAAATCTTTCTTATCTTTCCCAACACCACTTATTGCCTCTACTTTGAATAATGTGGGTGTTTCGTTGGACAATGCAATTGATACTATTTCTGTTTCGGCTAATACTCTTAGACGTATGGAGTTTGATAGATTAAAATTCACTCCTATGTCTTCGAGCAAGCTAGATTCTTATCCTACTGATGATGATGATGATGAGGAAGTGTACGCCATTTCGGACGGCTAGCTGCTCCTGCATCTAGTAGGAGAGGTGTCAAAGGTTGGATTGGATGATGAGGCTTCATTGAACTACAAGCTGCTGAACGTAAATCCAGATCTTCATCTCTTAAACGAAATGCTTGGCCCAATAAAAAGGCTAAGGTGACTAAATCTACTATTGTTTCTAAATGAATGTCATGTTTAAGAATAGCAGAGGTCTAAAAGATTTGGCTAAACACTTACACATTAGGGATAGCATTAGGGAACATGTTTTAGATTTTGTTACTATTTCTGAGACCGGAAAGCGGAATTAATAAACAAGTTTTCTAAATCGCCTTTCAGGCGGGGAGGACTTTGCTTGGGTATCCCGTCCACCTCATGGATGTTCTGGTGGTTTATTAGTCGGTGTTCAAACTTCGACAATGGAAATTCTAGATAATTCGGGAGGTGATTTTCATATAAAACTTCACATCCAGAATAAATCTGATAATTTCATTTGGAGTTTGGTTTCCGTCTATGGGGATGCTCAAGAGGCTTGGAAACCTGCTTTTCTTCCTGAGTTGGTCAATCTAGCAAAAAAAAACCCGCATCCTATCTTTATAGGCAGTGATGTCAATTTGCTCATATACCCATATGAGAAGAGTAGGGGTAGATTCGACAACCATTGGTCTTTCTTATTCAATGTTGTCAATGATAGTTTGGACTTAAGAGAAATTTCAATGGTTAGGAGACAGTTTACTTGGGCAAACAATCTTGCGGAGCCGACGTGTGAGAAATTAGATCGAGTACTCATGGACTCAGATTGGGAACAAAAATTCCCTATGGTCTCTGTACGAGTTCTACCTCGGATCGAAGCTCTATTGATCATGCCCCTATTTTATTAACCACTGGGACACCATCTCCACAGCGTAAGCGTCCATTCAAATTCGAACTAGGATGGCTGCAGCGGGATGGTTTCCTGGATATGGTTGAGTTTATTTGGGAGAAGCCTGTCGCCAAGGTCACCCCTATCCAAAGGTGGAATAACAAACTATGCTCTACGCGTAGATACCTTGGAGGGTGGGCACGGCACATGACTGGGCAGGTCAAAAAAGAGAAACTCAGCTTGTCATCGAGCATCGATGATCTAGAGGCGAACGTTGAAGTACGACCACTGACGACGCAGGAAATTAATCTTAAAAATCAATATAATGTGAAGTTAGCAGGTCTACTACGTGAGGAGGAACTCAAGTGGTACCAATGGCAGACACTGGAAGGAGATTCGAATACGAGATACTTCTATAGTGTTGCCAATGGCAGACACCGGAAGAAACTCATTCATTCTCTTGAGCAGGAAGAGGGCAGGATTGAAGGTCATGAGCAGCTAAACTCGTATATTACTTCCTATTTCAAAGAGTAGTTTGGTGCCCCGGAGGAATCAGATGTTTCCTTGGATGAGTCCAGAACTAACTATATCCCTCAAGTGTCTCCGGAAGAAAATGCTATCCTTACCTCCCCTTATTCGGAAAAGGATATAAGGAAGGCTGTTTTTCAGATGGAACACAATAAGGCACCAGGTCCCGATGGTTTTCCGGCTAAATTTTATTAAGCTTTTTGGGACATAATTAAGGGCGGTTTAATTGAGCTGTTTGCCGAACTTCATGCTGGGCAACTGGATCTTTTCCATATCAACTTTGGAGAGATTATCTTATTACTTAAAGTTAATAATGCGGAACGGATCCAACAATACAGACCAATATGTCTTCTTAATGTTTTTTTTAAATTTTCACAAAGGTTGCTACTGTTAGACTAAATTCGGTGGCTCATCATGTCACGCATCCGACTCAGACTGCTTTCATACAAGGTCGATATATCCTAGACGGAGTCGTTACTTTGCATGAAATAATCCATGCGATGCATCGCAAAAACTTGAATGGGGTGATACTCAAAATTGACTTTGAAAACGCCTATGATAAAGTTAAGTGGTCTTTTCTTCAATAAACATTTAGAATGAAAGGTTTTTCTGATGAGTGGCACACTTTAATTAACAAGTTTCTTTTTGGTGGAAGTGTTGCCATTAAGGTCAATAACGACGTTGGTAAATACTTCTAGACAAAAAAAGGGTTGAGGCAAGGCGATCCCCTATGTCCAATGTTATTTTACATTGTGGCGCATATGCTGGCTATTTTAATTGAGCGTGCTAAAGTTGATGGCCAAATTGAACGAGTAGTTCTACATTTGGTTGATGGGATGCTATCTATACTTAATATGCCGATGACACAATTCTATTTATGGATCATGACTTAGAAAAACCGTGAAATCTGAAGTTAATTCTTTCAGCGTTAGAGCAGTTGTCAGGTCTTAAGATTAATTTTCATAAAAGTGAATTGTTCTGTTTTGGCGACCCCAAGGACGATGCCAACCAATATGCCAAACTTTTAGGATGTGGGATTGGTAGCTTTCCAATTAGCTATCTTGGTATTCCCATTCATTATCGGAGACTCACATTAGTTGAAAGGAAAATTGTTGAGGAAAGACTACATAAGCGCCTTAGTAGTTGGAAAGGCAAATTTCTATCTCTGGGTGGAAGATTAGTCCTCATAAATTCAGTGCTCACAAACATGGTACCATATATGATTTCTTTTTTCCAATTGCCCAAAGGAGTCTTACACAGATTGGATTATTTCCGATCAAGATTCTTTTGGCAAGGAAATAGTGAGAAGAAAAAAATATCGATTGACGAAATGGAGTGCCGTCTGCCATTCAAAGGATCAAGGTGGACTTTGCGTCCATGATCTAGAGGTTAAAAACAGGGCCTTGCTAGGTAAATGGCTGGCCAGGTTGTTAACCGAGGATGGTGTATGGCAACAACTGTTGCGGAGAAAGTATGTGGGCTCAAAAGCGAGCTCTCATGTTCTATGGAAACTAGGTGACTCGCATTTCTGGGCCGGTATTATGGCAACTAAAAAGCACGTTTTCCCTTACGGTTCCTTTTCCATTAGGGATGGGTTGGAGATTCGGTTTTGGGAGGATAGATGGTTGGGAACAACCACTCTTCGTGAACAGTATCCAGCCATATACAATATAGTTCGACATAAGGGTGACACCTTGAAGAAGGTTATGGAGACAACCCCGCCCTCTATGACGTTTAGGTGAGACCTCATTGGTCCCCGGCTTGCTTCTTGGAATGAACTGCTACAAAGGTTAGCTTCAGTCCAGTTGACACAGGGGACTGATGTTTTTAGATGGGGACTTACCAAAAATGGTGTATTCTCGGTAAACTCCATGTATAAAGCGCTAATTGACCCCATTCAACCGGTATTCAACAATAAACCCATCTAGAAGATGAAGATACCACTGAAAACAAAAGTGTTTGCATGTTATCTTCGTCGGGGTGTTATTTTTACTAAAGATAACCTTGGAAAACGCAACTAGCATGGTTGTACGAAATATGTTTTTTTGTCGAGAAAAAGAGACAAATAAAAAACCTTTTCTTCCAATGTCGGGTTGCTAGCTCTATATGGTCAATCATTCAGATAGGGTCTACCTTATACCCACCTCGTAGCATTGCAAATATTTTTGGCAATTGGCTAAATAGGGTGGATTCTAGGTTTAAAACCCTTATCAGAGTGGGTGCAATTGTTGTTATTTGATCACTATGGCTATGTAGAAATGACAAGGTTTTTAATGATAAAAATTCTTCTCTTATGCAGGTTATTTACTGCTGTACGGATTTGCTCCGTTTATGGTCGTCGCTTCAGCGGTTGGAGAACCTCAACCTCTTTACAGAGATGTCTACACGATTGGAGAATATAACCGCGGAGTTTATTTCCCAACATGGATGGCTGCATAATTGTCGGATCGCAGCCAATATATATAGACTAGTTGGCGGTGTTTGCTACTTCTTGTTTTATTTTTAGTGACTTGATCGTGAACTTGAACGGCTGTGTGCATTCTAGTTATGTAGAGGCTGGGTGTAATGCTTAAATCTTTTGAGTAATAAAGCGTCCTTTATCAAAAAAAAAAATCATAGCCTACCCATTGACATACTCTATTTCATAATGTAAGCCATTTTGGCAAACTAAAATAGCATCATAAAACGGGCTTGCATTATAAAACGGAACAGAGGAAGTATTTTAAAAGGATTAATTACCTTGAGAACTGCGTTCTTCAGTCTGCCAAGGTATCCATCATCCATTGTGTAATGAGTACACAGATGCTCGAGGATGTCAGCTGCGGTTTGTCTGCGTACATCATTATAGTCATTTACGAGTAGTTCAATGACCCTATCACCACCACCTGTATGTATGACAATTGTGGCATCATTGATTCCGCCATGGAAACATAGTATCGACAATGCTTCTCCAGCGAAATCTCTTATGTTATGCGTAGTGTAAACCTCGGTCGTAGTAAAGATGTCCACCAGGGTCCAGAAAAAATCTTCTCTGTAAAGAAGAGAACATGTAGTATCCATGTATAGCTGTGTGAGAATCCGAATGGCGTTTATCTTATACTCTCTATTACAGCCACTACAGCGAATAATCTTCCAAAGAGTGCTGAGTGCTTGGTCAGAACTTGAGAATTCACGACGTAGCTTGGAACCAGTTTCTCCCATAGCACCGGTTAGTTGATCCATCACTTCCATTGATACCGCTACTATCTCAAACCATGGACCATGATCAAAGGTAGTGTGGTCGAGTAGGTCGTAGTGATAGGCGCCATGATTAGGGAGACCAGACCTGGGGTGTCACTGATGACTCTGCAGTTGTCTTGGTCGGCAGCAAGCTTCTCGAGGATACACAGACCTTGCAGCAACAGCTCCTTGTAGTCCTTCTCAAGTTCACGTAGGAAGCGGGCATCATCCAAGCGACTCTCTATCCCATGAAACACAGGTTTACTGGGACGACGCTCCCAATAATAATTTCCTTTCCAACGTCGCCTGCTGTATTCCTTATACTCCTCATCAATACTGTATTGTATGAATGTCCCGATAAGGGAAGATATGTGTTGAATCCCTCGGGGAAACTCCTTCAAATTGATGTCGTATGCAAGGCTTTGTACTATCACAGCGGCCTGGTACCTCGTCTTTCCATCATACAAGCTTCGCGAATCCAACGTCTCTAGCTGTCTCCGCAGTATGTGACCTGAGGATGCACCAGACACGACCAAATGCTTCATCAGCATGCGCTGCCCACTGAAATCGTCACTATGCAAAGGACTGTACACATTGCTCCGCATGTACTGAATCCCAAACAGTGGCCTCTCCTCATTGCATATTGCTGTGTACATCATCTTCACACCGGTAATTAAGTTACTAGGGGAGTTGGAGCCGATCATGTCAACGGCCTGTCTGATGATGTTCTGTCCTTCCACAAACGATGGGTCCTTCTCGCATCCCCTCCTTGTTTCGTTCAAGTATGTTCGAACTACACCTTGCAGGTCAGGAGGGGGTACATTGGACCAGCTAGCATTCTGGAACGCTTTCTCAGACAACACCTTCCCCACGAAATTAAACAGGAACCTGTAGCAGAAGATCACACTTTGGATTACCGCAAGGTAGTACAAGGTGTCCATCGCAGGCGCAAGGTTTGCCTCTTCATCCGAGTTGCCCCCATAATCATGCTCCACAAGACGCCACAATGAAATCCCTCCAGACATCAATATTCCCAACATATAAATAATTGCAAGAGGGCACAAAATTGCTGCAAGGACCAGTGCTTGAAGAGCCGACAAAACAATTCCCAACATATAGGCAATAATCAAAATTATGTAGCCCATAGGGAACCAGGGCCTACTTCCATTTCCACAGTCCAGAGCATGGAAGCAGTTTCTGCCAATCTCTATTATGACCGAAAAAACACCCCTTGTCATGGTACTGAAGAAATTATCCAAATAGCCAAGTTTTTCATTCATGTTAGCATCGAAGATCCTGTGTGCATGTCGAGTGAGATAGGACAAAGTAAGTGATAGGAAAAATTAAGGATAAGCGTTCTCACATAACTACATATAAGCATAACTTTCTACTTGAATATCACTCCTTTGATAACATAAGCCGTTTTAGCAAAATCGAGTAGTTTGCTAAAAGGGCTCATATTGTGGGACGGAGGTAGTAGTTTTAATTAACACTTATGCCGCGGATTGTAGCTAGCTCCTTGTTTCTTTTTTTCTTTGCAGCGCACGGGTACACCTTGGCAATGCCTATGTACATACTTTTTTTTTTCATTGCAATGCCTCACTACCGTACAAGTCTTTATAAAAGTAGAGGCAAATGTTTAAACTGTAAATACCCCACCTATGAGTTCTGACATAACCAATTTAGACGGAAGGTATATATATTTTTTTACTTCAGTATATCAGATTAAGATCCAATATCGACTCGATAAGTGAACTGTAGTTTGCCGTCCTAAAGATTAAAGAGGGCTTGAAATTCATGACCTTGAGATCAAGAATAGAGCAATTATAGGTAAATGACTTTTCAAGTTCCTTGGGACGCAGCGATCTCTTCTAAACAAGGAGAATGGAAATCGGAAGACTCGCATTTTGGGCTGGCCTTATCCCACCCGATCAGATCTGAGGCTGGAAAAACATTGTGCCGCCACCGGTTCCCATAATCTCGACGATCTCTTTACGCCGCCGATCTGCAGAGACTTTCCCTCCCCATCCTCGTACTGCTGCTCTAGCCGCCGTCCTCTCTCGCGGCCACCTGTATTCCTGCCTCCACCCTGTGCGATCTGCATCATCCCTCTCCACGGGTGCCCAAGTCAGGAGGCAGCACAATCTCTCTCCACGGCGTTTCGGCGTCTGCTAGCGACGAACTACGCCTCTACTTCGTATATATTGTACATCGTGCGGTATTGCTGGTTCACACAGCACGCGTCTGCAGGTTTGACACCGTAGGCTTCCATCCTATATACACACAGATAAGGTGCTTGATAATTTTACTGAGATGAAATTTCTTTTTTGTTTCTTGTTAAATGTTAACTGCTACAACATGACATCAGGTTTCCCAAATCTGGGCTTAAATATCTGTTGGACTAATATTTGTATGAAGTTTTATTACTGTCCGAAATTCCAAATGATGGCACAAGATACCAAACCTCCACCAGATTTATCGCCTGTCATGAACTCTGACTATGGCAGATGCATTGCAGGTTGTGTTACAACTTTTTGATTAAATTTGGTTGTGCATCAATTATTAGCTGATGATGATGAAGTACACTTATGCTCGGCAAGATTTGTAATTCTCATCTCCACGCGAGATTCTATTTGAGGTAGATGGATATGCTTCACATACTTAATCTCTCATCTTCTACCACACCCCTCTCACTAGAGGAATGGGATGATATGCCGACGGCCGGGAACGCTCGGCGTAGCCGGTTTTGGCCGTCGGCGTAGGCTACGCCGAGGGCAGCCCTCGACATAGCTCCTCGGTGAAGACCTCCCTCGGTGGAGCTACTATTGCCATCGGCGTAGCCCGGCCCTCGGCGTAGCACGCTACGCCGATGGCAAAACCCTCGGCATACTAATTTAAAAAATTCAAACTTCCTTTTTCAAAAAAAAAATAAAAAAAATCGAAAAAAAATCATTTTTTTGCTATGCCGACGGCAAAACCCTCGGCATAGAGTTTTAAGTTTTTTTCAAATTTTTATTTGTTTTACACCATTCTTTTCTTTTCTTTTTTTACTTGTTTATCTTTCACCCAAGATACTTTTAACTCTAAGTACACTTAATCTTAGGTCAAATTACAATTATGGTTAAACTTTCCAGTGGGTCACCCATCCTCACACTACTTCAGCCTCAGCACGCTTAACTTCTTGGTTCTATTCGGATGAGTTTCCATTAAAGAATTGACACCTTGTTGATAATAATAGCATATCAACCCTATTAACCCTTGGAACGTGATGTCACACCTCTTTATTTTTGAATTCCAAACAATTACTTAAGTAAATAACAATGAATATATAAGTAATAATAATATTGAATTCAAATAACAATAAAATGATTTTATTTTTTGGTCTTTTTTCTATTTAATATGGAATAATTAATATCTTTAAATCAGGAAAATCAAAATTACACAAATAATATGTCTAAATCGATCAGAAAAATGAGAGGAATCTAAATATAACATCCATATAATCTTTTGAACCTAAAAATTAGAGGAATCCAAATATGACGTCCAGTTTGGCAGCTAGCCAAAACGGCCCCCCCGGGAGATGTGGAATGGTCGTACCGGGCGCGCTGGTGCACCATTCGCCAACACGCTAAACGGACAAAAATTAGCACATAAAGTGATGTTTTATAGATCAAAAAAAAATTCCTCGGGATTTATTGAGCGACGGAAAGTGTACCCCTAATTCAAATCCGGTTAGTTTCCAGCGGATTCGGCGGGACACCGCAGGTAGCCGCAGGGATTTCCAGATTGCTAGCGCGCACATATGGCATGTGGTGCGGAGGCAGTGTCGTACCACTACGCGGAGGTCTCGCGCAATAATAAAATACGCCTCATGTAGCTGATTCACAAAAAAAACTGTTTTGGCACCCCGAAAATGAAAAAACCATCACCCATGGGTCGGATTGGAAATCCGCTCTCGGGGCCTTGCTTCCCATCACAGGGACCACGCACGTGCCAAATATGGCCTCGTTCAGACAAACTATGCGGTGTCACGGGCCGTTTCCTACTCATTTCCCCTAAAAGCCATAGAACTCCGGACGTGATAGCCCTATTTGTGAATGGTTTTCCAAAATAATTGTCGTATCCCAATTCCGACTTTTGGAGTGGTTAGTAGGACACATAAAATGACACCATGCGGCTCCGCGGGATTTTTTGACTTCGTTTAAATTGCCATATGGCCAAAACGGCCCCCCACGGAGATGCGGTATGGCCGTACCGGGCGCGCTGGTGCACCCGTTCACCATCGCGCTAAACGGAAAAAATTTAGCACATAAAGTGATGTGTCGTAGACATAAAAACATTTTTCCCGGAATTTAATGAGCAACGGAAAGTGTACCCCTAGTTCAAATCCGTAAAGTTTCCAGCGGATTTGGCGGGACACCGCCGCATGGATTCCTAGATAGCTAGCACACACATATGGCATGTGATAGGTGGTGCGGATGCGGTTTTCTACCACTACACGGAGGTCACGCGCAATACTAAAATGCGCCCCATGTAGCTGCTTCACAAAAAAACCGTTTTGGCACCCCGAAAATGAAAAAACCATCGCCCATGGGTCGGATTGGAAATCCGCGCCTGGAGCCTTGCTTCACATCCCAGGACCCACACACGTGCCAAATATGGCCTCGTTCCGACAAACTATGCGGTGTCACATGCCGTTTCCTACTCATTTCGCCTAAAAGCCATAGAACTTCGGACTTAATAGACCTGTTCGTGAAGGGTTTTACAAAATAATTGCCGTATCCCAATTTCGAGTTTTGGAGTGGTTACTAGGACACATAAAATAACGCCATGCATCTCCGCGGGATTTTCTGACTTCGTTTAAATTGCCATCTGGCCAAAACGGGAACCCGATGACATATAAGAAAGTGTTTGAATTGTTACTATGTTAACATGGTACTGTACATGATTCAAATATGCATGATTTTGACATAAACGGATAGAGGATGTTTTTCTGAACATTTTGATACCTTATACGCATTTTTCTGATGTCATATGAATTAGTTATGATTTCTACAAAATTAGACAAATTTGAAGAATAGCCTACACCGAGGGTGGCCGTCGGCGTATCCCTGTCTATGCCTAGGGCCAAAGGTATGCCGAGGGCTGCCCTCGGCATAGACCTTGCTACACCGACGGCAACGCTACACCGTGGGTCGTTTTGGCATGCTAACCTGGTCGGGCCATATGCCGACGGCCCCAACTTTTGGCCGTCGGCGTATAAAAGGCCCTCGGCGTATCGCGCCATTCCTATAGTGTCTGTATTTGTTAAGAACTATAACTATTAACACTAAATTTCAAAGCATGTCTGCATGTTGTTTCGTATTTTTTTTCCTGTAGATCAGCATTGTGCAAACAAGAAGCTAGACTATCAAAGTCAAGAGATGGTGCTCCTTTGTCATGGGTACTGCCCCTAATGGTAAAATATCTTGGTTGTTCTACTGCTGTGTTAATATCTATGCAGTTCCATCATTCTTACGAAGGATCCAGTTGTCTTGTATCGCTAGTGTAGGATATTTTGATTGTTTTATAGGAGTCAATGGACCTTAAACTTCTCTCTATTTGAGAAAACGAAAACTGACAAGGTAGCAACCACAGTTTTCTCGAGTCACTAGTTTCGAGAAAATGATCTCATGTATGTTCAACACAATATTTACTCTTCATATGTATATACTGATATACATCGTAAATTTCTCTTATTGGTGAGACTTACCAGTGAAGTTTTCCAGTTAACCTATTTGTATTTGATTTGGCTTTTTGTACAGGGCACGGTTTCGGATGATTCTTGAAGCTAGACAATAAAAATACCATGAAAATCTAAGGAGAAGTTAAGATGGCGACCTGCGAGCTCATGTACTGTTAGCTGCATGCAAAAGTTTATAAGTAGATAGTCTCTCATGTACTGTTAGCTGCATGCAAAAGATTAGAAGTAGATAGTCTCAAAGTATAGTTCGACAAGGTATCTAGGATTTAAGGGATTTTGTGCTATTGAGTTTGATTTCTTTCCGTAATAAATGTACAGCCTGATTGTTAACTACAGTTGATTGGAAGAAATAAAGATATATTTTTCTAAAAGTGAATTGTTGTAATTTATATGTCTTGTCGATTGTAATTAAAAGCGTTTAATGTTTGATTTAAAATTTTGAATTGGTAATTATCAGCAATACCAAATAGAAAGAAACAATATGAAAAAAAGAAAATGCATTCTAATTATTTAAGACGCAATATAGCGGCTCAACATGAGTAGAGACGATAAGTACGGTCATCCACTAAAGCGTCTGAACAATGATAGAGGGTGCTTTATAAACTGTCTTAATGACTCCTAAACACGCTTACACAGCGTCTCTTCAAATCTTGAGACGGTGCATAAGAAGACGTTCCTAAGACGCTTTACTCAGCGACTCTACGCTCGTGTAGAGATGAAATTAAACGTCTTTAGCATATAATTTGGACGTCTCTACATGTCTTTTTTGTTGTAGCGTGATGACTCGGAGATAAGGTTCTCAGAGGATAGGTTGCTTGGTAACACCACACTCCATGAACAATATCATGCTTTGTATAATATTGTGTGTCATAAAAGTGATACGATCGCTAAGTGCTAGCATCTTGCAATGCTTTGCTTCAGCGTTTGGATTTTGTCCATTTGACGCGGCGCTACATGGCTCGAATTGAAACCAGATCAGTACTATGCGCCAGCTGGCTCCCTACGGCAGCGGTGGGAGGATTTATTGTGGGCGGGCGGTGGAAGTGTAGTGCGACGTTTGGGGTGCCTCCGATGTCACCGATCCGGACGACCCGTGAGGCAGTTGGTGATTATGCTACTGATCCCTTTTGATATGGACAACAAAGAAGAATAAACGTAGTAATATGAATTTTGAACTTAACGTTGGACAAAATAGGTAACTAACCCAGCTGTTTGTACGAGGGTAATGAAGGTCAAACACCAAAAGTCCTTCTTATGCAGCATAGAGACGAATCCACCGAGAAGTACTACGGTGGTCCAGGTAAGCACCAGGAAACCCAAGCCCTTGATCGCCATGGATAAGTAGCTCATGGACACGGCATGGCTGTTGATGTACTTCGCCTCCGGCCATCTTCTGTTATCAACTAGTGCCGCCCTTTTGCCGATAGAAGAAACCCGTTTTTCCTCACGATCCGCCATTCTTTTCCTGGACATTAGATCAATGTGATTGAGCTTAATTACGGAAGCAAAACGAATGCATATGGATACTCGATCATTCCTGCAACGCTTACTATAAACGAAGGAAGATGAAACTAAGTAGACGATTCTATGTGGAGGAAAGAACAAATTAGCAGACGAAATCACATGATCCATTTATTCAAGGGATTGTTCATCCGACCTGGAGAAACTGATAATAGGAAGACAGTTCCATGTGCAGGAAAAAGAGTCAATGAAAGAGAAAGGCATATAATCCATCCGATCCATAAGAAGCCTCAGGTTTTAGTTTAAATTTAAACTAATTTATATAAGAACACTAATACTTATTATAGATCGGAGGGAGTACATAGATCCATGCATTCAAGAGACTGTTGATCTGACCTCCAAGAAGTGAAGGCGGCTTGCAATGATCTAGCCATCCCGGCCTCAAATTGCATGCCGTGCTGAGAAATATGAGGGGACAAATCTATCTACACCGCGCTGTGTATTAGTCACATATGTTAGCTTGCCTGTTCAACTCGATTAGCTCGAGTCAACTATGTCTGCTATCAGTTCATCAACGAATATAGATATAGACCATGTCTTACTTTATTCATCCAATGGACGGAGCCAAACACTGGGCCAGAGTATCTAGAGAGAGTGAGTTTCCCCCCGACTTTCTATATAGTGTACAAGTGGGATGCTTAAGGAAAACATTGCTACTTTTTTTGAAAAAAAATGAGGAAGCCTCAACATCAATCGATGCAGATAGACTATTTATATTTTATCTAACAATAATGTGCTAAGAGCATATATCACAAGCTCGAAGCTATCACTTGTAATACCTAAATATTCGAGGATGGGTGAAGTAACATACTGTATAAACCTTACGCAATAAAAACATAAAAAGCGTCCCACCATCATCACTAGGTCACCATATGGCGAAATAGGAGCACACATCCGATATAGCAGATTCTTGGCAAGCGCCTCATTCCCTCGCTCCAGAAGCCGTCACTATTATCAACCGTTAGTCCATCTTAAGGTTAGAGATCGGCATAGCCCTTGCTAGGCATGTCATCGACACCGCCAGGGCATCTAACAATGCTTCCATCCTGTACGAACCCATCGCACTTCTTCCGTCACCGAGGCTATGCGCCATGCCGCCGAGACTTGTTGTTATCGACGCGGTAGATGCTCCCCACTCCACCAATTCAAGCCACAGTCCAATAGCTGCTCCAAAAACGATGCCGAGGTAGAACGACCGAGAAAGTGCCGCCATTGTCCGCTCCCGGAAAGTATTTCTGCGTCCGATATACGCTCAAAGTTGGCCGCGAGGGGTCATGCTTGCCTTCAGCTGGATTGCTTCCCTTCCAATATACGCTCGCCTTCACCACACGTTGTTGTCGCCATGGGACATCAGATGGTTCAGGTGGGAGGAGTGGGCGGACGGAGCATCAGGGACGGAGGAGGTGGCGCTCCTGCGTTTTTCCAAAGTACATATGGTGCTCCGATATCAGATCTCGTCAAGGTTTCCGTTGCTGGCAGAAAATAAAATCAAAAGAGGTTGGTATGTACGCTTACCATGGTTACCGAAAATTATGACCGGTTACTATTCAAGTTTGAAAAGAAAAAATTTGGAAATCCCGACTTGCTGCCAAACAAATTTAAAAAGCGAAATCTGAATTCAAATCCCACACCATGACCATTTACCGACTGTTCTCGTTAAAATTGAAATTTATTAAAAAATTCAAAAAAAATTCTCCTCAATACGACCATTCATGGATCACGAACTAATCAGAAGGCATCGACGGCTTAATTTATTAGTACAATGGCTTCACAATCAAACTATGCTTATTTTATGCAGAGAACACGATTACCTCTTGACCGAGACCTTGCTCAAGTCAAGTAAACTAAATTATCTCCTGGTTGCCCATTTCATGTGCGTGGATGGAGAGCATCCTATTATCTGAATATTCATAGAGATCATACTCTGCCATATGTCTATCTATAATCCCGTGACGAACGGGGCCAGCCAATCGAAAAGTATAGGCTAGCTACCAATAGGAAAGTTTCACCACACTTTGTTTATAATTGAATGTTTGAGGAAAATTTTGAAAGTTTGGAATATGGATATAGAAGGAGAATATAGGAAAAAGAGGGAAAACCTTGCTTTTCAGTTGGATGAAATTGATAAAAAAAAGAAGAACTGTATGGCCTAACACGGGTGGAAATTACTACCAAGAAATCAATCCAATCTCAGCTGAAGATAATTATTAAAGAGGAAGAAATTAAGTGGATTCAGAGGGCAAAGGAAAAGGAATTGCTTGAGGGAGATAATAATATTAGATATTATCACTCAAAAGCAAATGGAAGAAGGAGGAAAACCTTGATTATTAGTCTAAATTAGGGTGTAATAGAAGGACATGAAAATCTCAAGAGATACATTACTGACTTCTACAAAAAAAACTCTTTTGTAACCCAAATTTAACTAATATTCGTTTTAATGATGTTGGGATAAACAGACTTAATGTTGATGACTGTGAGCTTCTAAGGAAGGATTTCACTATGGACGAGTTGAAAGTTACTGTGTTCGAAATGGCAGCAAACAAGGCAGCTAGCCTAGATGGTTTCAATGCAGAGTTATACCAAAAAAATTGGGAGCTAGTTAAACATGGCTTGTTAACATATTTCCAAAAAGGGGAGCTAGATGTTGCTAGACTAAACTATGGGGTGATAACATTAGTGCCAAAAGGAAAAGATACACACAGAATCCAGAAGTACATGCCCATTTGTCTCTTGAATGTATCTTTCAAAATCATAACAAAAGTTTTGGTCAATAGACCCATTCAAGTGATCTGAAAAATTATCTTATTAAACCAAACAGCTTTTATCAAAGGTAGGTATATAGTGGAAGGAGTGAATGTCTTACATGAGGTATTAAATGATATACACAGAAATAACAAATCTGGGGTCCTTTCAAGTTTGATTTCGAGAAAGCTTTTGATAAAGTCAAATGGCCTTTTTATATCAATCAATGGAGGCCAAAGGATTTCCAACCCATTGGATGGATTTGATTATGAAAACAGTGACTAGTGGTAAGGTGGGGACTAATGTGAATGGAGAAATTTGTGCATATTTTTGAACACATCAAGGGTTAAGGCAGGGGGATCCTCTTTCCCTCCTCCTCTTTGACATTGTTGTTGATATATTAGCAGTTTTTATTAATAGAGCACAGGGGGAAGGTTTGCTGACTGGACTAGGTACATACCTGATAGAAGGAGGGGTGTTAATCTTGCAGTATGCAGATGATATTATTCTCCACCTTCAGGATAATCTGGACAGGCTAGAAATTTAAAAGTTATCCTATGTTTATTCGAGCAGATGTGAGGACTGAAAATCAACTTTCATAAAAGTGATATCTATTGCCTAGGAGAGGCTTTAGGGAGAGAGAGACTTTGAGAGAATTTTCACCTGTAAATCTGGACTACTCCCTATGAAATACTTAGGAGTGCCTATTAACAGGAAAAGACTGAAAAATTTAGATTGGGATTCCACTGATGGAAAAATGAGGAATAAATTGGAACCATGGCAAGGCAAAATGCTGGTAATGGGAGGAAGAGTCACCCTGATCAATTCTTCTCTGACTAGTGTCCCTCTTTACATGCTTTCCTTTTATAGAATACCACGTGGGGTGAAAGAAAAAATGGATAAAATCAGAAGCAGCTTTCTTTGGGATGAAACTGAGAATAAGAAAAAATACCACTTGGTAAACTCGCAGAAAGTATGTATGCCAAAGGACCAAGGGGGTTTGGGGGTCCTAGACCTAGAAAAAATGAATATTCCTTTGTTACCTAAATGGCTATGGAAATTGTTCAATGAGGATGGCATATGGCAACAAATTCTTAGGAAGAAATATCTTCAAAAACAAAACCTCTGACATGCAGTGGCAAAGAATGGGGATTCTCATTTCTGGCGGGGCTTAATGGAGATTAAGAAATTCTTTTGGAATTATTGCCGGGTGCAGGTAGGAAATGGACTTAAGACAAGCTTTGGGGAAGAACACTGGATAGCATCCTTTTGCCTAGCCAAAACCTTTCCTAGGCTGTTCATAGTCTCCATGAATAGGAATGTGACAGTACAAGAGGTGTTTGATAATGGGTGGAAGGACTCAGTTTTAGGAGAGCGATGGTTGGAGACCTCAAAGAACAATGGTGTGAATTGAAAAAGTTGCTAGAGAGAGTAAATCTGAATAATGAACCTGATAGGTTAATATGGAAATTGACAAACTCAGAGATATTCTCAGTTAAATCTCTCTAGCAGGCAATGCAATTCAATGAGGTCGTTCCTTATAAATTCATGTGGAAAGTTAAGATACCACTCAGAATTAAATCTTTCGTATGGTTAATATTTAAAAAAAGTATTTTGACAAGGGATGTGCTTACACAGAGAGGGGGAAATGTGAGAAACGTTGCCTCTTTTGTAGATGCAATGAGACAATTAAGCATCTCTTTTTCAGGTGTCATCTGGCCAGATACATTTGGAATGTGATCAGCTGTACTTTTGGTTTGAATTTTCATTTTGAATCAGCTGATCATTGCATTTCAAATTTGTTGAAAGGGTTTGGGGGAAAGAAAAAAGAAATTCTTGCTGTTGGGGTAGCTGCTATAATATGGAGTATCTGAAAAATAAGGAATTTGGCATGTTTTGAAGGGAAATGGCCTGATGAACCATATGTAATAATTCTTAAGATTTGTTACTATATTAACTGTTGTAGTTTCTTGCAGGTGAAGGAGGACGTTAGGAATCAGCTGGATTTCTGTGCAAAGCTGTTGGAGAAGGTCGCGAAGGAAGTGTTTGAAGCAAGAAGAAGTTGGGTGTCACGGACGCCATGGCTGGTGATGTAAAAAAATAAAAGGAAGAAAAGGGCAGCAAACAAAAATACTACAACCTGGTGCTAGGGGTGCTTTGAGAGAAGGAATTGGCTGGCAGCTGTTAGACTCTCGTTCTCTCTTCTATCTCGTTTTCTCTAGTAGTGTTTTGTTGTACTGTTAAGATTAGTAAGTCGAAACTACATAGTATTGATCAGGATATGATCAGAACTGTTTAGCTTCCGGTTTGATATTGTAGTGGGTTCACTGGTGTCTTGTGGTGTGCAAGAATGGAAACTATGTAGTGTGACGGTTTCGTTAATGAAATCGGGATGATTCCTTTTATCTAAAAAAATAGAATCCCTTACGGAATCCAACCTTTACAGTCGACGTTTCTGGGTGGATCGAAAACCCATCCATCTTGGCAACGGGTATCTGTGTGTGCGTGGTTAATTCTTTCTGTCCCATGGGAGTCAGCTTTCTACTGCCATGTGTTAGATAAGCTGTGTTTGGTGCTTCCTTCGGGGTAGATGATATATTCTCGGCACACTTGCCGGGCAAACGGTGTTGCTGGGGGTCACGCTTGGCGAGGCGTGGGGGGAGAGCAAGGTTTAAAATAGCGTGCTAAATGAAATAGCGTCGATCTCCTTTAAACGCTATGGACGCTATATCGTGCTAATTGCGTGCTATATTTCAAATAGCGTTTTGAAAAAAATATTAAATATAGTCAAAAAATAAAGGATTTCGCTAAAAAGGTTGGATATTTAGTCCAAAAAATGACTGAATCATACATACATAGCCACATGCAACAAATAGATCTTGGATTTTTCATAAGGCTAACATCAGTATTCCACAGGGCAACAACATAGTATAAATTATTTATTAAGAATCATCAGCATTATCGATATTAAGTTCTAATCTAGAAGAGGAACCAACATATTGCACTTCATCACCACGAAAAAGTGAAAGTAACTTTGCTTGAAAAAATAGCGCGCTAACGCTATGAAGTTTTAGCACGATATATCATGCTATTTCACAAATAGCGCCATAGCGAGAAAATTTACTAAAATTTAGCGTAGACCCTCAAAATATGCTATTGCGTGGTATTAGCGGAGAAATAGCGCGCTATTTTAAACCTTGGGGGAGAGCCCCATCACCCGATTGCGGTGACCAAGTTTCTACAGAGAGCTGGTCTCCCGGGGTTGGCTGCCGGCGACACGTGCTTTACAGGATTAGGCTAACCCCCTGTTGTCCAACGTACGCAGACAACCTAGAATGTGGTATGTACAGTCCAGGATGCAGCCTTAGGAGCAACTTTGTTTGAAACTTTGCTTTGTAAATTTGTACTAGTTCAAGAGGGTTGTTGAGCAGTTTCACATATCACATTTTAGAAATTATTATCTGAACAGAAACTTCAAGTATAGAGTAATTGCTAAGTGCACAGAGAAAGGTTGTTTATTTCATATGACAGGTTCTCAAGTAGGATATGAACAAACTTTCTACTTAAGGAAGATGCATCTGGAGCGCACATGTGGATCATCACAGAAAGCATGCAAAATGAGTTCTAAATGAGTGGGTAAAACCTGTGAGCAGGCTATCAAGGCCTTTCATATGGGTGTAGATCATTTATTGGTCTGTTCATTAACTTGTCTATTTGGTCGTAACCCACTTCTACTCTGTGAAGCGGTCTGCAGATGTGTAATTTTGCCATGGAAGTCGAAGGTTATGTTGGTTGATAAGTTGGGAATTACACTTCGTATGAAAAGGTTGGCCCCTGCACTTGCTTCGACTGTTTTAGGCACATGGCACTACTAGGAATAACCTTACTGCCGACGCACCGGATTGGCCTACCACCGACGCATTCGCATTCGCCGGTGGTAAGGGCTTATCCCGGCGTCTTCTATTTCGCCGGTGGTAACTGCAACTTATCGCCAACGCCTTTTCCAATTCGTCAGCGGTATTTGTTACCGCCGGCGCCAAGCCTATTCGCCGGGGGTAACGCGAGGTATTTTGAAAATAAAATTAAAAAAATTTTGAATTTTATTTTCAGAATTTTTTTAATTTCTCTATTCTCGGATATTTGAATTGTTTGACAGTTTCCACTCTAATCTCTAATCACACCCCTATTCTCATGTCAAAGTACATACTTATGGTTAAACTTCCCGGTCGGTCATCCATTTTCACACTACTCCAACCTTAACACGCTTAACTTCTTCATTCATTCCCTACACGCTTTCAAAACTGCGCTCGCAACTCCTTGATAATAGGATGCTATGAATTGTATTAACCCTTAGACTTTGATAACATATGATTTTATTTTTTGAATTCCAAATAATTTTAAAAATAAGCAACAATGATTAAGTAATATTAAGTAACAATGAATTTCAAATAATCTTTATGCATAATTCAATTATTAATTAAAAACAATAAAAAGTTCAATAAACTTAAAAAATTAAAAAAAACTTGCGGTTCCACTCAGGTAAACATGAATGCTTTGCATGGCTGTTGCTCTCGTGCCACCCATTAACTTCACCGTTTCCAAATAATCGACTAACCAATCTTCTGGATCTTGCAGTCCGTCGAATTTTTTGTAACTGTCAGGTAACTTGAAACTGGAGGGCACTCGAGTTCTGCGAACCCTTCTAGTAAAGCAGGGGAGTCCGCATAATTCTTCACTATCCTCGATTGTAATGCGATTTTCTCAGCTTCTATTTTCTCGGCCTCTTTCTTCCCTTGCTCTATCCACCAGATCTTGATCCTTGGTATTCCTTGCTTCACCTTCTTTCTGGATATCTCGAGTTGTTGCCACTGTGCGTCGTGGACTTGGTTGTCACTACTAGAGAAAGGCCTACTGCCGGCGCACCTTTTTCCTTTACTGCCGGTGCACCAGAGCCCGCCGGTGGGAACGGGCCGGTGGTAACTGGCTACTGCCGGCGCACCAGCCAGTGCGCCAGCGGTAGCTCAGTTACTGCCGGCGAACTGGGTTGGCTGCGCCGGCAGTAGTTGGGTACCGCTGGCGCACTCGCTTGTGCGCCGGCAGTAAGCAGTGAAGCAGTGGCGCGTTATGTGCGCCGGCAGTAGATGGTTGGTGCGCCGGCGGTATAATTCGAATATATTTTTTGAACAACATTTTCCAGCGTATTACAATGCATATTTATATCATCCAAATACAGTAGATATTTATACAGCAGTACACATGCAATATGAAAAGCACATAGAGTCAAGTCTCATTTCGGTTTCAATACACAAATAGGCAAGTCTCGTTTCGAAATCTTGATTCGTACAATACACATGCAACACCGAATAGTTTCACAAAGTTAGAAGTCTCGGTACATAGTCACAAGTGTCGTCATACACCTCATAATGTAGATACTAACCTAAACTACAATCACATAAAACATGACCATGGTCACGATGAGCATCATCACGAAGGCCATGGTCTTCATCCGGTTCCTCCTCATGTCTCTCATCTCTCCCGCTAGATAACGCGCGTATCTTCCTTCTGCCTCCACCCTAGTAGGGTATCCCTTGTAGCTGTTGCCGCTGAAACGGTGCACCTGTCTCCGACAGTCCTCCCAGTCGTCGTAGACTCCAGGAACCCTCCCCTTGTACACGACATATGTCGTCGGCATCTCCATGCACAAGACAAATAAAACGTCAGTACCAAATCATAGATGATATATATCTATTTGCAACATATAAGTATATATGAGAAGTAAAGCACGAGAGTAGTGACGAAACATTCTAATCATCGGCCAATGCAATTAAGAAGTGCCAACTCAAATAAGAGACAAGTAGTATGAACTAAATAGCATGCCTCATACTTTGTTGGTCGAAACAAATATTAACATTCAGGGATGGAGTCAGTGAGGCCAGGTAGGATGCACAAGAGATTGATATTTGTGGCCATCACACCAGGCTCACTGGCTCCACCCCCGAGTGTACGAGTGACCAAACATTCTAATCATCGGCCTACTTCAATAAGAGCCAAGTAGTATCAAGTAGATAGCATATGCCTCATACTTTGTTGGTCGAAACAAATATTAACATTTAGGGATGGGGTAAGCGAAGGCAAGTAGGATGCACAACAGATTGATATTTGTGCCATCACACCAGGTTCGCTCATCCCTCCCCAGAGTGTAGTGACCAAACATTCTAATCATCGGCCAATGCAATTAAGGAGTGCCAACTCAAATAAGAGACAAGTAGTATGAACTATATAACATGCCTCATACTTTGTTGGTCGAAATAAATATTAACATTCAGGGATGGAATCAGTGAGGCCAGGTAGGATGCACAAGAGATTGATATTTGTGGCCATCACACCAGGCTCACTGGCTCCACCCCCGAGTGTACGAGTGACCAAACATTATAATCATCGGCGAACTCCAAATACGAGCCAAGTAAATGGATCGAGTAAATGAAAATGATTAAGGTAAACATGCCATAATCAAGAAATATATACCAAAGTAAATGGAAATGATTAAGATAACATGGTGTGTCTGATTCCATAGAGTAACGAATTACTAGACGCAAGCTAACGAGTTTACAAGTCGATCGGGCCGGAATATATAGCAATTACAGTACGCAAGTTCATCAACGTATCGTTCAAGCTAAGCAAAAGAGTTCCCGTCATAGCTAGGATCAGGTTGTAGGCCTAGGGGGGAATGGACGGCAGCCCTCCTTCGAGTTGAATGGCCTGTCCTCATGCGACATCTCCAAGCGAATTTCTAGCTCATCATTAGTTGGTAGACTGTGGCTGTAGAAGAACATGCCAGACCTAGTGCAGACATGCTGTTGGATTATCGTGCAAATCAGCTGCTGGATGCGACCCCAATTTTGTCTCAGCTCTCTATCGCTGATATCCGCCATGTTTTTGAACTTGTTTTTAGACTATCTAGCAACAACATGTCTTCTGCGTCCTTTACGTACTCCATCATCTGAAGGATGGCGTACCACGCGTCCATCCCATTCTATTCCGACGACTGCTTGAGGCAGGGGAAGTTGGTTGTGTGGGTTAACGCCAGGCCTCCTCGTATTTTCCTCTCTACTTTGAGGGTGCCTGTCTTGGAGGCGAAGCCGGTGAGAGCATCATTGTGAATGCTCTTGATGTGGGTGTAGTCTTTCTTCCTCTCCCTACCCGAGTCGAGATACATTGCATGCGAGTGTTGCGGGTGCACGACGATGAGGGTGCAGAACTTGTCTCTGCGCAAAACACTCGGATTAACCTTCGCAAATGCAAATGGAGATATAGGATAGAATGTAATGGGGACTCGCGAATGATTACTTACTCGGGGAAGTAAGGGATGAGAATGGCGCTCTTCTTAATGTTCATCAGGAAGAAATCCTCAATCTGCTTGGTGGCAATCGTCCGATCCCCATGGTTGCAGATGATGCTCTCCCGCAGGTAGAAGGGGTCCATTATCGCGATGCCCGGCGTCCCCTCCTTAATGATCTGGGAAGACAGGCTAAGAGCAACTAGCCGGACCAAGGTATGGTGGAGCATTTTCATGCGAAAGATGTTGAAGATGTCATCGAACTGGATGAAGCACAAGTCCGCGGGGTACTTTTCGGCAAAGCCCATGCCAGTTGGCACCTTCGCCACGTAGAGAGGGTAACCAGGAGATTTTGAAATGAGAAGTTGCTTCTCCAGATACAGGACAGAGATATGCACGCTCCTCATATACGCGGTGAGATTCTTCACGACATGCTCCGGTAGCATCGGTTCACCCAAGTGATGCTCCGGTCGCCACGTGTCTGGCAACTTGTCAAGGTGCCGGACCGGCTCCTTGGCTTTGGCATCCGCCTTGGCTTTGGCATCCTTCTTCGCTGGCCTCTTCCGCTTCTTGGGTTGTAGGCACTTCGGCTGGCCTATAGCATCCATCGTCTGAGTATCGTATCACGGAGTGTGTTTGGGCTCAGGAAATTTTTGGCGGGGGCGGCGGCCTCCTCAGGCGTTTCTTGAGAATCGAACAGCTTCTTGGAGCATAGATATTTCAAAGCCACCGGGGCATCGTCATGGAGAACTTGTGAAGATGTGTGGGAATATCCCATTCGAAGTCGTCATGTTCGTTGGCCTCGACCTCTGGCGCAGCTGGCTGTTGTGGTGCGGCGCTGACCAGAGGCGCCGCTGGCTGTTGTGGAGGGGCGCTGACCAGTGGCGCTGCAAGCTGCTTTCCTTTGCTTGCCGTCGACCCCGAGGAGGTGTTGATCCTAATTAGGGTCTTCGGCTATAGCAGTACCCAACTCTTTAGTGAGCTCAGCTTCATCGGGCTATCGACGCCATCCGGTTGATTAGGAGGATACAAATCCTCATAGCCCTGTAACGCCCGATCCACTTGAACCCGGTAAACGTCATCGGGCATATCTCGTGTGTGCCACTTCTTATCCAGAGGCCGAATGATGGACCCCCTCGCGGCGTCTTTGAGTTCGTCATTCACTTTCATCAGAAAGGTGCATGGCGTTGAGAGCGCCTGCGAGAACATGTGTACGGTGTTAGAGAGATGGCAAGGATGACAAAACTAATATATTAACGTGATGTACACTAGCTTAATTAGTTAATTACCGTGAGGGCGTTGAGCTCGGCTAATGTCGACGGGCCGACACCTGCGGCGGCGGGCGTGCAAGTGACGGAGGGGCTACTACCCGGCATGGCCGGTGAATCCCTAGCACCTGCGACATTGCCGGCAGCCGAAGGAGTCTCCAATATAACATCGTCATTGCCGGCGGCCAGCGGCGCCATCACGGAGTTGCTGGCGGCTTAGCTAACCAGTTGCGGGCGGGGCCCTTGTTTGCCACCCTCATACCACGCGACGACAGCGTCGAAATCTGCTTTGACTTCAGCGACGACTTCAGCTTTGAGATCAGGTACGAGTGAAGCTTTGAATTGCGGTACCAGTTGAGCTGTGATTCCTGGTATCAAATCAGCTCTGACTTCGGCTATGATTGAGTTCCTCATATCCTCCGCCTCCCGCTGCTTCCTCTCATTGTGCGCATTTTTATCTGCCGCAGACGCCAAGCCGTAGTGAGAATGCTTGTGGCCTGTACCGGTGCCAGCCACACGGCCTCTATGCGGCCTTCTGTTATCACCAGATTTTGGACAAATCCAGAGGTGGGCCGTAAGAGAGATGGGCTTAGGAGACTACACGTGGAAGATCTCTGAAGCGGCCTTGCGCGGAGAATTGGGGCTAGATTGCCCGTGTATCTTTAATTATAGTAGATTATATCTTAGATCAAAAGTTAGAGTTTGTATCGTGCACGGTGGGATATTCCCACGTTAGAAAGTCCGCTGGACTATAAATATGTATCTAGGGTTTATGGAATAAACAACAACTCACGTTCAACCCAAAACAAACCAATCTCGGCGCATCGCCAACTCCTTCGTCTCGAGGGTTTCTATCAGGTAAGCGACATGCTGCCTAGATCATGGCGCGTAACGTAGTTATCATAGATGTGTTAGGGTTAGCATAGTTCTTCGTATAACATGCTTACGTAGTGCAACCCTTGCATGTCTAGCCGCCCTCACGCCTATCTCAGGTGTGGGGGCGGCACCCTGCTTGTTCATCATTTAGTAGATCTGATCCGTTATGATTGCTCCTTGTTCTACAAGGATTAGTTTAATATCTGCAATAGTTAGGCCTTACAAGGGGGGGAGGATCCAGCGGCACGTAGGGTGGCGTTCGCAAGTCCTAAACAGGATGTTCCGAGGATCAACATTCATGTTGGTTTTTAGGCCTTGTTTAGGATCGGCTTACGTTCACCGTGCGTGGCCGCGAGGCCCAACCTGGAGTAGGATGATCCGATTATGCGGTGAAAACCCTAAGTCGTCGTAGATCTCATTAGCTTTATCTTGATCAAGCAGGATCACCAAGTATCCGTGCACCCCGTACGAATCATGGGTGAATCGGCTCTTTGAGAACCATGTACAACATATACACATAGAATCAATGCATTTGTAGCATCTCTAGCAGTAGCTACTGCATTTTCATTTGCAAACTAGAAGCAATTCATCATTTCATTTAGTATATAAATTTAACAAACCAGAAGCAAACCAGAAGCATTTAGTATATCATTTCATCATTTCATTTAGTATACAAACCATAGCTTTTCATTTTCATTTTTATTGTTGGGTGTGGATTGGTATCTTTGATCCATGTTAATGTATTGGTTTATGTGATTGTTTATTTGTTCTCAGTACACGAACCCATAATGCTTTAAAACAAAGAAAACTGAACTTATGTATTAGGTTATGGGCAGCAGGTTAGTGTTATTCTTGCTCAGTACGTATGATCGAGATGCATGCATTTTTGTTGATTGGGTGTAGATGGCTATTTCTGATTCTGGGTTATTTGATGGTCTATTTGTTTTCGATGAAAATTGAACCTATGTACTTGTTATAAACCATAGTTACATGGAAATTTATAGAATTCATAGAAAATTCAGTAGAAGTTTTACTCTTTTGCTTTCTTATTTTCTCAATAGTATTGACCCTTGCATAGTTATCCAATTGCTCGATTTTGATGAAGTTTCTCAATACAGTAGCATAACATTTTTTTATTTAGCTTTACACTAGGCAGATGCTTGTTCATTTCATTCTTGACCATTAACAAAGAACATTAAAAGTAGCATAGCAGTAGCAATAGCACTTGACAATTAACAGAGAACATTAAAACCTGATTTTTCTAAACCAAAGAACTAGCTCATTTTTTAGCATAGCAGTAGCTAGCAATAGCACTTGTTCATTTCATTTTTTAGCATAGCAGTAGCTAGCAATAGCACTTGTTCATTTCATTTTTGAATCATCAAACAATGATAATTAAGTCGCTGCAAAATGAAAGAATCAATTTAACATGAGATTCTGGATTCTGCTATACTGCTAGCATGTATATCTTGGTTTTTACTTGCAAACAAGTTATATCTAATCTGAAAGAATCAAATTTTCCCAGCTAACACGCTGTTCTGGAACTGCACATACAAGCAAATCATTTGTTTTTACTTGCAAACAAATTATTTCTAATCTTGCACAGTGCATGATTTACTTAGAAGGAATGACCTGGACTTGTTTGAATTTACCAATGATCTACTGCCAGTTTCATTACTGCACTTGTTTGAATTACTGAAATTTTCTCAATGAACTGGACTAGTTTTCATTACAGGAACTGAACTTGCTTGATCAAGTAGTTAATTCCCGAAATATAGAGTGCATCTACATGCTGGCCAGTTTCTTATAAGTACCAGAAGTGTGTTCACTGGCTGAGGAGAAGTGTGTTCATCTACATGCTGAAGGGCAGAGGAGAAGAACTCATGTTGCTAAAGGGCAGAGGAGATGTGCTGAATGGAGCTATGGTCATTTCTACCGACGGCAGAGGAGAAGGGTAGAGGGGAAGGGAGAGGGGAAGGAAGAGGGGAAGGGAGAGGGGTGGTTCTTACCAACTGTGGCGATGGTGGCCGGCGCACGCGTGACGCCCTCCTCCTCCCCCGCGGCGACGGTGGTGACGCCTGCTCGATCCTCCTCTCCGAGGCGACGGTGTGGCAACGCCTCCTCCTCCTCCTCTCGGAGGCTCTCCTCCTCTCGGCGGCTCGAGGGCTCGGGGCGATGCGGTGGCGCGAGGGAGGTGGTGCAGTTAGGGTTGTGATGTGTTTGGGGAAGATGGGTTCGATGGCCGAAACGACTAAGTCATATGCACAGACTTACTGCCAGCGCACCAGGGCTTTGGTGCGCCAGGGATAAGCTTACCCCCGGCGCACCAAAGCCCTGGTGCGCCGGCTGACATAGGCATCCCCAATGGGCCTGCCGAAGATGGTACCCGGGGTTTACTGAAGGCCCACGACTCGATGAATATGAAGATTCGGAAGCCCAAGTTAGTATTAAGGAAAGCTAGAGTTGTATTACGAAAAACATACTTGTAATCTTACGGGATGAGTTAGAAACCTTCCCGGACTCTGTAATGTGTGTACTACGAATCCCTCGACTCCACCTCCTATATAAGGGGGAGTCGAGGGACAAAGAAAGGATCGATTCATTGTCTCACATAACCCTAGTTTTCATAATCGTCGAGTACTTTTCGGCTGAAACCTTCGAGATCTACTTGCCCTCTACTTCCAACTAAAACCCTAGTCTACAATCTGTAGGCATTGATAAGTTAATCCCTTGTCAATTGGCGCCGTCCGTGGGGATTAGAGGTGCCAAGGAGCTGATTTCGATGGCACGTTCAAGATCGTCAACTTCGTCAACTGAAAGCAACGCGATGGACAGAGGTAAACAGATCAAAACTGGTCTAGTCGATTTTATTCCTCACCCGCCCTCCCGTTTGGATGCATATGCGTATCTGGAGGAGCCCATGGAGATGACGTTCGGAAAGTTCCACTTCCGCATCAAGAAGGAAGGAGCGTATCGTCTCGAAATTACGACTTCGTCGGGATTATCAGCGGTCGATTCCGATTTTTTGAACTCAACATCGTCAATCGAGTCAGGCGACGAGGAGATTTCGCCGCCACGCTTCATCAGCACTATGGCAAGTGAGAAGCTCACCAAGATCTTCAGCGACATATCCTTCGAGTCATCTGCGGACTCCGATATAAGCGATGACTCGAGCAACATCGACAGCTTCAACTTCATCGATAGATCCACTTTTGTTGGAGAGGTCTTCGCCAATCTTTATGATGGTGTCACCAAACCCGACAAAGTTCAGTATCCAAAATATCATCAGATCTATGCCATTGGAGAAACAAGTCGTCAGGAAGAGACGTCAGAGAACTTCGACGATGCGGGAAATCCGTATGTTGATCCTGCAGATCTCACGCGAGGTCTAGGAACAAAATATATCGGACCGGGAACACGAGAGATGGTGCAATTTCCGCAGGCAGTATGGGATCGAGCCGCAAGAGCTATTAATGGTACAGAGCCAATGACTATAACAGCGACACCTGAGAAGTTACAAGCGTATCAATATAGGCTTGCACGTACCAGGCGAGAGCTCGAGAAACAGAAGATCGAGTTGGACAGGAGGCAGGAAGCAGCTTCTGCCTCAAGCAGGCGAAGAGCAAAGCTGAGTCGACAATCAGGTACTTCGGGAAGCGGTCGCAGGGAAGCTCGCAACAGGGCAAGATCTCGACTGCAAAATATACCTGAGGCAGATAGAGAGAATTTGGTTCAAAACCTCGACATGTCCTTTATGTCGATAGACACGAAGGGGAACATTATCCCTAAAACACCAGAAGCTGGATACATGGTGACGCAAGCCTTCATCCTCGCATCCAAGCCACCTCCCGGAGATCCAAGAGAAGCCCTGTACAATATGGCTATGGCAGGAGTTGGGGCCATGGGAACGGCGTTTATAAATTCGCCTCCCGAAGGATCAGCAAGGCAAAATAGTCCACGACCTACTGCAGCAGCACCAGGTCCCGAAAGAACAAGCGGGGCAAGAGACACAGCAACACAAGCACGGGTGGACAGAGCATGACAAAATAGAAGGGAACATCGGCATTCCCCAGAAATAGATGAAGAGGATATGTGCGGGTTACCGTGCTTTACAAGGAGGGTCCGAAAAACTCGGGTTCCTTCAGGGTTTAAGTTACCCGATAATTTCAAAAAATTCGATGGCCTGCAAGATCCCGAGGATTGGTTAGTTGATTACCTCGAGACGGTGAAGCTGATAGGCGGAACCAGAGCAACAGCCATGCAGAGCATTCAAGTACACCTGAGTGGGGCCGCACGATCTTGGATAAAGAAGCTTCCTCAGGGTTCCATCGACAGCTGGGACAGCTTTGAGGATATATTCGTCAAGAATTTCCGATCCACCTGCAAAAAACCCGCATCGCTAGAAGAGCTGAGGGCGTGTAGACAAAAGCATGATGAGTCAATGAGAAAATATATCCAGAGGTGGAACATCATTAAAAACTCGGCAGAGAACATATCTGACGAGAGAGCAATAGACGCGTTCGTGGCAGGAATTCGACGAGGAGATTTTGTCGAAGACTTGGGGAGAACCAACCCGAAGACAGTATCAGCATTAATGGAGATAGCAAACAGGTGGGCAGATGGAGAGGATGCTGTTCACAATAAACGGCACAGGTCACCGGAGGAGGACCGTAGTCGAAATTTTCAAAATAGACGACGTTTTTCTCGACAGTACTCAAGCTATGATGCTCCTGGCCAAATATCAGCTGGTTTTCGAGGAAATACTGGAGGAAACAATAGAGATGAATATCAAAGGAGCAGCGAGCAGCGAAGCGACAATAGAGATGATTCCCGAAATAACAGGCAAAATAGTGGACCAAGGTTCCAGAGACCATATGTATATCCCGAGGATATGATGAACGGTCCATGTCAGATGCATTTTTATCTCGACAATAATGGGAAGAGGCAGTCAGGACATCTGCAGAAGGACTGTCGAAACTTTCAAGCAATGTTGAGGTTTGCAGGGCAAGCCAATGCTCAAGCAACAAATAGAAATCCCCAAGGGCCTAGGAGTGAGATCCACCTGCCACCTCCTCCCGCAATTACGGATGAAAATCGGCACCAGCTCAGAATAGCGGCAGCACCACACCCACCCCCATATGTCGACCCCAACTCCAACGGTGCAGTCTCGATGATTCAGAAAGCTCGGCCATCTAACAGGGCTCAGAAAGTAATCTCGCGTCAAGTGTTCATGGCTGAGAAGATGCCTCCACCAACGATTGAGTACTTAAATTGGTCAGGGCAGGACATTGGCTTCACAAGAGCGGATCACCCGCAGCAAATTCCTCGACCAGGGCAGTCAGCACTTATCTTACCAGCTGTGATCGCAGGATTCGACGTATCTCGAGTATTCATAGATGGAGGCAGCAGTCTAAACCTTATGTATGCAGATACATTAAGGAAGATGAACATATCCCTGGCAAACCTAAAACCTACGGACACACGTTTCCATGGCATCACGCCAGAGAAGCCAAGTTATCCGCTGGGGAAGATCAATCTCGACGTTCAGTTTGGAACCTGAGAAAATTACAGAATAGAAAGGCTGGAGTTTGAAGTTGTGGATTTCCCGTCGCAATACCACGCCTTGTTGGGACGACCAGCATATGCCAGGTTTATGGCGGTACCACACTACACGTACCTGTTATGGAGGTTACCTGGACCTCAGGGACCAATTACAGTCAAGGGCAGTTTTGCGTTAGCTGATAAATGCGACAAGGATTTTCATCGACTGTCAGAAACCTTCGGGATGCAGGCGGAATATATGGCGTCAAAGCTAACAACTGATTATGATGTGTTGCCAGATGTAGGAAGGCCACTCAGGGAGCCAACCTTTAACACTACCAAGAATTCTAAGGAGGTGCAGATTCACCCGACAGATCCAAAGAAAACGACGTCCATTGCAACAGACATGGACCTCGCATAGGAAAGCGCGCTCGTCGAGTTCCTCCGTGAGCACTGGAAAATCTTCGCATGGTGTCCAGCCGACATGCCAGGAGTACCCAGGGAACTTGCCGAGCACCACCTAAGCTTGGATCCAATAGTGAGACCAATTAAACAACCTTTGCGGCGTTTTTCGGAACCAAACCGCAAAGCCATGCTATTAGAGATTAATCGACTAAGAGAAGCTGGTTTCATCAAAGAGCTACATACAGAGGCCACGTGGGTAGCTAACCCAGTGCTGGTCCCGAAGAAAAACACGAAAGTCCTTCGCATGTGTGTCGACTTTACGTGTCTCAATAAACACTGTCCAAAGGATCACTTTCCCCTCCCAAGGATCGATCAAATCATCGACTCCACGGCTGGATGTGAACGTCTTTCCTTCCTGGACGCATATTCTGGTTATAACTAGATCAGACTAAAAGAAGAGGATGAGGTCAAGACAGCATTCATAACACCTTATGGCGTGTTTTGCTACAAAACAATGCCTTTTGGTCTGAAAAACGCGGGAGCAACATATCAGCGGATGATGCAGAAATGTCTAGCAACACAGATTGGAAAAAACGTACAAGTGTACATCGACGATGTCGTCATAACAACAAAAGAGGGATCAACGTTGATCGAGGACTTAAAGGAAACTTTCGACAACCTCGACAAGTTTTGCCTCAAGCTGAACCCGACAAAGTGCTCCTTTGGCGTTCCTGCGGGAGAACTTCTCGGGTTCCTAGTTTCAGCAAGAGGGATCGAAGCCAATCCAGAGAAAATACAAGCTATTGTAACAACGCGGAAGCCAACAAAGCTGAAAGAAATACAACAATTAACTGGGCGAGTCGCAGCTTTAAGCAGATTCGTCGCCAGGCTGGGAGAAAAGGCGTTGCCGTTTTACGCTTTGATCAAGCAAGGAGAGAAGTTTCAATGGAACGAAGAGGCAGACAGAGCTTTCGAGGACCTCAAGCGCACAATCTCGACACCACCAATCCTGGTGGCACCCAAGGAGAAGGAACCCTTATTGTTGTACATCGCAGCCACGCCTCAGGTGGTCAGCACAGCACTTGTAGTCGAAAGAGAAGAAGAAGGAAAACTCCATGGGGTACAGAGGCCGGTATATTTCATCAGTGAAGTTTTATCGCCTTCAAAACAGCGGTATCCGCAGTACCAAAAGCTAGCATATGGAGTGTTTACAACCGTAAGAAAATTATGACACTATTTTTCGGCGCATTCGATAATAGTGGTCAATGAGGCACCTTTATCCAATATATTAAACAATCCAGAAGCTACGGGTCGTGTCTCCCTTTGGGGAATAGAACTCTCCCCTCGGGACATCACGTACGAAAAAAGAAAAGCAATAAAGTCGCAAATTTTACCAGACTTCATCGCAGAATGGATGGAGCTACAAAATACGGGACCCCCGGACTTATCGAGAACCTGGACTATGAACTTCGACGGGTCCAAGAGATTAGAGGGAGCTGGAGCAGGTGTGATATTAATATCACCTGAAGGCGACAAATTAAAGTATGTCTTGCAGATGATGTTCCCAAACGCATCCAACAACGAGGCAGAATACGAAGCTCTCATACACGGGATGAAGATGGCGAAGGCTTGTGGCGCAACTCGGTTAAAAATCTTCGGCGACTCACAATTGGTGGCTCAGCAAGTCATAAATCAATGTGATGCAGTCAATGATAGTATGATAGCATATAAGGAAGTATATAACGAGCTAGAGAAGCTGTTTGATGGATGCGAGGTAAATCACATCAGCAGACTGAGCAATGACGAAGCCGATGTTCTTGCAAACATTGGGTCGCAGCGTCTCGCGATTCCACCAGGCGTGTTCTGGGAGGAGATAGCTGAGAGATCTACAAAGCCGAAGAAACCAACGAAGGAGAAGGATAAGAAACCCTCGGGGGCTACAAAAGAAGCACAAGAAGAAGAAGAGGAATCGGACCTAATAATGATGGTGCAAATTCCGTGGATGCAAGCATACATATCATACATCTTAAGAAAAGAAATACCTGACGATCCAGTCGAAGCAAGGCGAGTTATCAGACGTTCTAAAGCCTTTACTGTGATCAAAGGGGAGTTGTACAAACGAAGTATTTCGGGAGTGCTACAAAGGTGTGTCACACCCGAAGAAGGAAGGCTAATTCTGAAGGATGTACACGAAGGAGTATGTGGTGATCATGCAAGCAGTCGAGCTATAGCAGCCAAAGTTTTCAGAGCAGGATTTTATTGGTTGACAGCAATCGAGGATGCGAAAGAAATAGTTCGTACTTGCGACGCGTGCCAAAGATTTGCCGCAAAACCTCATTCTCCGGCAGCAGAATTGATGCCAATACCGCTGTCTTGGCCCTTTGCTCAGTGGGGTCTCGATATGGTGGGAAAATTACACAAAGCTTCGCCAGGAGGATACGAGTACATGCTCGTCGCTGTTGACAAATTCACAAAGTGGATAGAAGCAAAGCCGATAAATTCACCAGATGGAGCATCTGCAATCAAGTTCGTGAAAAGTATCGTTTTTCGCTTTGGAGTACCTCATAGCATCGTCACGGACAATGGTAGTAATTTTACGTCCAAGGAATTCAAGGCATATTGTGCAGAGGTAGGCATCAGACTACACTTTGTGTCAGTTGCGCACCCGCAGACCAATGGACAAGTCGAGAAAGCCAATGGTATCATCTGCAATGGTATCAAGAAGCGCCTGTTAGCACCATTGGAAAAAGCTCGACATACTTGGCCAGAGGAGTTGCCTAGTATGTTATGGAGTATTCGAACAACACCAAATACAGCGACACAGGAAACTCCGTTTTTCCTGGTCCATGGAGCTGAGGCAGTACTGCCGATAGAAATAGAGCATGATTCTCCGAGAGTCACTGAATATGACGAAGAAACTTCAAAAAAAGCATTGGAGGACGATGTCGACGCACTTGACGAAGCTCGAGATGAAGTATTATCACGGGTCACTAAGTAGCAGCAGGACCTGAAAAACTACCACAGTCGACGTTTGCGACCAAGATCCTTTCAGGTGGGCGACTTAGTTCTTCGGCTCACACAGAAAAGTCATGAAAAACTTGAGTCGCCATGGCTTGGTCCTTACATCGTCACAGAAGTAATCAAAGGAGGAGCATACAGGATAAAGGACAAGAAGACAGGGGTTGCCGAGCCAAACCCTTGGAACATGGCGCAGCTCAGGCGTTTTTACGCTTGAAATCGAAATATAGTTCCTCCTTTGTAAAAATACAATGTACTGAAACGCCCGCGAGCTTTCAGACGCACTCTTTTCCTTTTCAGGGCACCGAGTGGGGCTGAGAAGGTTTTTAATGAGGCGGGCTCGCGGTGCTGCAATATAGTAAAGATATTGGTGATATACATCTTGTTTATCGACACACTCGGGGGCTTTTACCCAGCAGCTACAATATATATATACTGTCGACAAAATAGAAACTTGCAAAACAAAAATCTCGCCTTGGTGCAACACACCTCGCAAAACAATATAGATACATAGAAAGAGCCAACAAGAAGATCGGGGGCTTGTTGAAATAAATATAGATCGAGATATTCGACAATATACGTATTATTTACAATATACAGGCGTTTTTCGACAAGAAAAAGAAAAACAATAAAGAAATTCTTCAGTCAGCATTAAGTGTAGCATCTATATTGACTCCCTCGTTATTTGCAGCACCCGTTCTATGTTCAACATAGGTACATTTCATGAAGAATTCTGCATCCATCTGAAGCAGTTCGTCCATCATCTTTTCTGCTACAGGGGTTACAATGTTGTCGATTTTGTCAATGTTCCTCCTCCGCTTCGCCTGCTTGGCCAGACACTTGGTGACAATTTGAGTCAAGTCTAACTTCGGGTAGCAGATCTGAATCATAATCATGGCGAATCTTGCCCCAGCAGATAGCTGAGCCCGCACAAAATCATGAATACGAGGGGCATCTCGGAATTTCTCCATCAGAGCAGGAAGAGTTTCTGGTATTTTGTTGCGAGGAAACATGGTACTATAAACTAGAAACAATGTTCTTGTGCAGAAGTCGAGAAAATCGCGGACCTGACTCGCGCGATCTTGAAATCTGACTATTTGGCGAGTACGCTCAGGAGTAACCCAGAAATTGGAACCATGTTGACAAGCAAGCTTGAGAAGCACATTGGTTCGGGCTTCAACACGCTGATCTTCGGCAGCAGTATCCAGAAAAGAACCTGTTTAGCGAAAGTATCAGCAAGGAATAAAAGACAGTAAGAACAAAAATACAGTATGACAACATTTGCGGAGCGTACCCGTCATATCCAAGCTAGAGTCGTTCATCAGTTGAAGCATATAATTTTCTCGGCGCGTAGCTTCGGCAGCCTCAGCAACTGCAGTTTCCTTCAACGCTATGGCTTCTTGAGCTTGTTGAACAGCTCGTTTTTCATTCTCAGATGATCTTCGAGACTGTTCCATGATCACAAGAGTTTGTTTTTTCATCGACTGCAGTTGTTGACGGAGTTCGTCCAAGTCTTCATTTTGTGCAGCACTCGAAGAACCTCCAATATACTCGACAGCGGAGGACCTTTTAGAGCAAGACGCAGCAGGCAAGGCAGCCGAGGATTGAGGCCCAGTGGTATAGTTGTCAAAAATCAACTGGAAAGAAAATACTTCGATATCAATATCTCGGCAACATAGCTTTTTCATTAATAAGGTCAGATATTTACATGGCTATTACAAAAGGTTCCTATTGAACCACTGGGGTAGTTGTCGCCAAAGCTACTTTGGCGATAGCATCCAAAGAGAAGCAAAACAAAAGAGAGACAAGGTGGTCTACTTGACCTCCGGCTTCGATGAACTAGGAGCTGGAGTTGGCTTGAATCCAAGGAATGCAAGGATTTTCTTCGAGTTTGGCTTGGCAGCCTTAATCAAAGACTGCCATTTCTTCGTCTCCATATCCTTTACATCACCAACTTTGGCCCAGTCGACATCCTGTTGGCTGTCAGCAACCAAAGCTATGGTGCCTTCAATACCAATCTTTAGGCCTTCTTGTCGAAGACTGGGCCTAAGATCTTCTTTGGATTTGAAGCACTTGGCGAGAGCAGTAAAAGTATCGGGTTCTTCTTTCTTCCCAAAGAAGTAGGGAAAAAGCCGTGACAGAACTATTCTAGCGTCAGCAAGGCCTTGGCGTGCTTCATCTCCATGAATCTCAAGAAGGGAGAGCGCGTCGAGGAGACGATCACCTTCAGGATTTTCTAGATCATAATCTTGTTGCGTCCTCCCTAAAGTGAGCAAAAGCTTGTTTAAGAAAAAGCGGGCCAAGAAGAATGTGATGACCCGAAAAAATAGCAAGGATTTGAGTACTTACTAACAAAACGTCGACTTTGTGATTCCAAGCGGGTAAGGATTTCATCTTCACGGGCAGATTGCTGAGCAATGTTGTCACTCAAAGAAGTTTCCGCGTCATGAAGTCTTTTTCGAAGATCTTTGACAGCGGCAGCATCTGATTCAACTTGCTTGCGAGCTTTTTCGCTTTGCTCCAATTTAAGAGCAAGAGCATCAGCACGTTTGTTAGCTTCCGCAAGATTGGCTGGCAAACAATTGACAATAAACAAGTGTCATGGCAAAAAATGAAGGAGAGTTTATTTAGCAAGAGAAGCAGTAAAAATAGTACCTTCAAGCTTTTTAGCATGGTCACGATACCCAACGAATTGGGTACCGAGACGAATAAACTCCTTCATCAAAGGCTGCAAAAGAAAAGTAGAGAAAGAAAAATCAATATAGGAATTGAAAAGTTCGACAGCAACAAGCAAAAGAGAAGCAAAAATAGAAGGGAGTCAACAGCAATGGCAAAATCGGAACACAGAAAAAAAAAAGTGAAGAACTTACATCATCCATTGAAGTTGTGGAACTAACAATCGGTAAGGTAGGCTCCTTGGCCGGTTCGACCCTAGCCCTCTTGGGTGAAGGGGCACAGGGGCTTGCAATTGGAGTTGGATGCTCAATGTCCTGCTGAGGAGGCGAAGTTTCATCTCCATCAGGCTGAGCTTCGGAGACAACTAAAGTACGCGACGTACTAGTTCGAGCAGTCGCGTCAATGGGTGGATTTTCATCCTCATCACCACTACAATAAAAAGGCGACAAAGTAAGAAACAACATAGACAAAATATCGAGAGCAAGCAACAAAGAGCAGCAAGAACTTACGAGCTGACAAGGGCATCCTCGTAAGGATTGAAAGTTGTCCTTCCCTCAGTAGGAACAACTTCTTTGGCAGGAGGTGCGCCGGCTTTGGAGGTGCCAGAATCGGCAACTTCGTCCCTTTTTCTCTTGTTCCTTGGAGAAACAGCGGAGGGGAGGGAGTGTGTCGATGCGGTAGCCTCAGATTCGACTTCTCTTTCAGAAGAAGCCGCGGATTTCTGAGAACCCGCGACTTCACTCTCAGGGCGAGAAGTACCCTGGTTGTCGTCGGTGGCAACAGTCCGTTCTTCGACTTCTCCACCCTCAGGAAGAGGAGGGAGAGGTGACGCAGTTTTGTGATTCTGGACAAGGTAGAAAAAGTATCGACAGGAATTTGTGTCAATAACAGCAATCGAAGAAAAAAAAAATAGACGATGAAAAATATATTACCTGCGGGAGCGCGTTGGTGGCGCTATATGGTGTCACACGGCAAGATGACGGGACGGTGTCTTTCTTGCTAAGCGACGAGATTTTTCGGACAAATTTTTCTAAGTCCTTGACCGATAAATCTATCGACAGGCGATCCACATCCTTGTCGCCAGCATACATCCAAAGGGGATTTTTGCGAGCCTGCAGGGGCTGCACCCTAATTCTAAGGAAATAAGCTGTGATTTGGATACCCGACAGTTCCTTGCCGCGGGTATTTTGAAGCTCGTGGATGCGTGTCATCAGCACCTCTGTCGCCGCTTTTTCTTCGTCAGTGGCTTCAGCATCCCAGGATCGGCGGCGACAGATTTTTTCGGTGCCATCAAAAGGGGGAATGTTGTATTCCGCCGAGTCGAGACTTTCCTCGTGGATATACAGCCATTTTTTACGCCACCCTTGAACTGAGTCAGGGAATTTGACATCGAAATACTCGATATCAGGGCGGACGCAGATAACAATGCCACCTATGTTATAGGCAACATTGGGAGAGCCATTACGATGAAGGAGGAAAATGTGCTTCCATAAAGCCCAGTTAGGCTGGACTCCAAGGAAAGATTCGCAAAGAGTGATGAAAATCGAGATGTGGAGGATGGAGTTGGGAGTAAGGTGGTGAAGTTGCAATCCATAAACAAAAAGCAATCCACGCAGAAAATCGTGAATAGGGGAAGAAAGACCGCGGATGAGGTGGTCAACGAAACTGACCCGGTACTCGATCGGCGGAGATGGATAGCTCTCCTCACTGGGGAAGCGCAGTGAATCTTTCTTCTTGCTGATCCCGAGCTTCTTCAGCAAGTTGATATCTTGAGCGGAGATTTTGGATCTCTCCCACTCCAGATCTTCCGCTGCCATCTTCGATTCAGGAGTGTTGTGGCGAGTGAGTCGCGCGCGCGGCGGCATCAGCAATGGCGAAGGCGAAAAGTGCGAGTGTGGCTGAGCTCAGGATGTGTTCGGTGCAATGGGGATTTTTGCAGAAGGAGAGCAGAGGTGCGGCGCAGGCGAAAGTAGGAACGGAGGAAAAAGAAGACCTTATATAGAGAATCGGTGAAGCGACGCACCGTTGGATGGAGTAATTTTGCGGTGGATGCTGTACCCTTGGCTAAGGGATAAAAAAGTATTTTGACTATGAGAGAACGTAACAGTCGCTACAGTACGTGCGCCAGGAAAAGCGGAGGACGTGTGTCCCCCACTTGCATGACGTGTCAAATTGATGAGGGTTCTGGGCCCGCAAGATAGAGAGAGAGCAGTACTCACGTCTTCCCGATACAGTGGTCGTGGCTATCGTCAGTAATGATGTCATCTTGCCTAAAGGGAAAATCTCGGCTGTGAAGATTAAAGAAATCGGCGGCAGGGAAAAATTATCAATTATTTCGAGAGCCTTTGATCAAATACAAGTTTTTGCCCAAATGCTCGGGGGCTACTTTAGAAAAAAGAAAAAGCTCAAGTGTGACAAAATAGAAATGGCGAGAGCCTATGATCAAACGCAAGCATTTGTTCATAGCCTCGGGGGCTACTCCCATCGGGAGCGCTGGTCGCGCACCCGATAGATGTGAAAAGCTCGAGAAAGAATGACAATATAGCGGCATAAGGCGTTGAGCCTACAACCAAGCACAAGTCCTTGGCTGTAGCCTCGGGGGCTACTCCCATCGGGAGCGCTGGTCGCGCACCCGATAAACATGTTGACAATATAGCAGCATAAGATGTTGAGCCTACAACCAAGTACTAGTCCTTGGCTGTAGCCTCGGGGGCTACTCCCATCGGGAACGCTGTTCACGTGCCCGATGAAATTATAAAAAATATAGAGAAAAAGAAGAAGTGAGCATATTTCGAGTTATACAAATAACTCGAAACATACTCCCATCGGGAGGACAATATAAGTCATCCGTTGACTCAATAAAATGTGCTATTCCAACAGCCGAAAAAGCACTCGACAATATATTCTCAGAGCGCCAAAGTTGTGAATCATCTCTGAATGCCGCAAAACTCTGCGAAGGTAAGACCCCAGATCCGTTCTGAGCGGCGTGGCACCGTCTCTGATGTCGGTTTGCTACTTTTTTCCGTATCAACAGATACGAAGAAAAATCCTAACGGACGCGTTAGGTACCCGATAAAACATGACTGGGACTCGACAGAATGGTAAGACCTTAAGCGGCACCTGTCGAAGTTTACACCAGTATCCCGAGATCATGTCCAGGGACGTGATCTTGAAGTAGGTTTTTGCGGATTGCCACTAGAGCAGTTAACTAGTACCTGATCCGTCAGATGAACTAGCCCCAACTACCATTATCCCTGTACAATATATAATTGCGTATCCAAAGATATGTGATAAATTTGACAGTTATTGAATGGCTATAAAGTTGGAGATTTTCCCTGATTCTTCGATTCAAGCAAAATCTCGGGGGCTACTGACATAGGCATCCCCAATGGGCCTGCCAAAGATGGTACCCGGGGTTTACTGAAGGCCCACGACTCGATGAATATGAAGATTCGGAAGCCCAAGTTAGTATTAAGGAAAGCTAGAGTTGTATTACGAAAAACATACTTGTAATCTTACGGGATGAGTTAGAAACCTTCCCGGACTCTGTAATGTGTGTACTACGAATCCCTCGACTCCACCTCCTATATAAGGGGGAGTCGAGGGACAAAGAAAGGATCGATTCATTGTCTCACATAACCCTAGTTTTCATAATCGTCGAGTACTTTTCGGCTGAAACCTTCGAGATCTACTTGCCCTCTACTTCCAACTAAAACCCTAGTCTACAATCTGTAGGCATTGATAAGTTAAACCCTTGTCACCGGCAGTTATCCCCGGCGCACCAAAGCCCTGGTGCGCCGGCAGTAAATCTAGTGCGGCTATAGCTGGGACTTATCCCAATTCACCTAGATAGCTAGCCTTCACCCATTTCCTTTTATTTTTTTCTTTCCTTTTTCTTTTCTTTTTCTTTATTTCTTTTCTCTTTATTTTATGTTTCTTTTCTTTTACCCCAAATGCTATACTATTTTATTTTTCTTATCTTTTCAAGATAATAACAAAGCAATATGCATGAGTTATGCAAAAACAAAAAGATATGAGTTATACATACATAAAATATTGACCAACACAATATTAGTTATACATAAAATATTGGCCAACACAATATGAGTTATGTATTACACAAAATATGAGTTATACATTGCAAATAAAGTTTTACATCATCAAGAAGAGTGTTTCACTATCTTCTTGCTTTTCTTGCTCATCGTTGAATAATTTAGCCCCGTGTCGTGACTTCTTCTTTTGAAGGGTCGACCTGACATCGGTAGCATGGTCCTGCTTCTTCTTCTGGTGTATGCTATATCTTTGTCCTCAGATTCTTCCATCATTGGGCCTCTGACCTGTCCTTCGAAGTCTTCCTCGTTGGCGACTCCATCCATTCCGATGATGGTCCTCTTGCCTCTCCTCACGATAACACGGCTAGGCCTGGATGGGTCGGTTATGAAGAAGCATTGGTCCACGTGTTTAGCCAATACCCATGGCTCATTTTGCGCGGTGGCGTTTCGTGGACTTTGATTTGTTGGCTTCGGGTAGAAACATGGTGGTGAAATACCGGTCTTCTTTTGTGACGCTCTTAGCCCATCTGATACGGAACATCGGCACTTTCTCCCCAGTGTAGCTAAGCTACCAGATTTCCTCAATACTTCTGTAGTATCAAGTCTTTATGTCACCCGTATAGGATTCCATCGTTACCCCTGAGTTCTGGTAAACGCTGTTCTTGTCTTTTTCTTTTGTGTAGAATGTGTACCTGTTGATATCGTACGCTTGGTAAGTCATGATGTTGGGCGCGGGGCCATATGACAAGGCCAATACTAGTTTATCATTGTCACAATCCATTGGTGGGGGATTAGCATCAATGTGGTTTTTGAACCAGCGCGCGAAAGAGGAGTTGTGCTCTCTGAATATTTCTGCTTCCATCATCGGCCTGCCACTGTTCTCTATCATGGTTTTGTGCCCTTTCAACCAAGGATCGATCAAGTTAATGTGTTGTAGCGCTACTAAGTTGGCCCTGTCAAAGTTGGAAGTCCGACCAGACATGTGCACGTGCAGTTCCTTCCTTCCATTTTTGTGGCCTACTCCCTCGAACCTGCGGAGGTGCTTGTTTCGAGGCAAACCAACAGGGTCCTCGATGTCTAGATAATTTGTGCAGAAAGAGACACACTCTTCGGTGAGCCAGCCCTTGACGATGCTTCCATCCGGATGGGACCTGTTATGAACGTATCCTTTAATGACCCCATTCATTCTTTCAAATGGCATCATGTTGTGTAGGAATGCCGGCCCTAGATTGGTGATATCATCCATGATATGGACCAACAGATGGACCATCACGTCAAAGAATGCAGGCGGGAAGTACATCTCAAGCTCACATAGGATCACCACGATCTCTTCCTGGAGCCTTGCGAGTTTCTTCACGCTTATCGACTTCCGAGTTATGACGTCGAAGAAGTTACAGAGCCCAGTCAGCGTTGCACGGACATGGTCATCCATTATACCTCGGATTGCAACTGGAAGAATCTGCGTCATCATCACGTGACAATCATGAGACTTCATGCCGCTGAAGTTTCGTTTCTTGGGGTTCATGTATCTGCTTATTAGCCCTGAGTAACCGAAGGGCACTCTGACTCCTAGAAGGCAATTGAAAAATTGATCGACCTCAGCCGGACTAAAAGTGAAGCAGGAGGTGTGCAGTAATAGTCTTGATGCTTAATCCTTTTGCGCTTCTGACCGCTGTCCATCTCCTCCTCTGACTGTCCGTCTTGGGTCGGCGGGATATGAAGCTCTTCCCTGATGCCCAAAACTTTCAGGTCATGTCTTGCTTTCGGCCCATCTTTGGTCCGGTCCGGCATGTTGAGAAGAGTGCCAAGCAAGCTCTCGCACACGTTCTTTGTGATATGCATGACATCAAGGCAGTGAGGTGTATCGAGAATTTTCCAGTACGGCAAGTCCCAAAACAAGGACCTCCTTTTCCATACACCCATGAGTGGCGTCGTTGCCTTTTTCTTCTTCTCTCTGGGCTTTTGACGAATCTTTCCCAGCGCACGGCACTCCTTCCAACATTTCAGTAATGTATCGATCTCTTCGCCGCTCCTCTTACGTGGAGGTCCATAGGGCTCATATGTACCATCAAACAGATCTCCACGCTTTCTCCATGGGTCAATCTTGTGTAGCCACCTACGATGCCCCATGTAAACGGTTTTCGAAGAGCCGGGATCCTTACCAAGCTGCAAAAACATCGTCTCTTCCATGCACCTGACACATGCCTTGTGTCCATGGCACACCTGGCACACAATACAACTGTATCCGAGGTAGTCTTGCACCATCGTGATCAACGCGGCTCTCAAAGGGAAATATTCTTCCACGACGGCGTCCCATGTATCTACCCCTTCCTCCGCCCACAACATTTCAAGCTCCTCCTTTAATAGTTCGAGATACATGTTGATATCGTTTCCTGGCTGTGTTGGCCATTGAATTAGCATACTCATCTGTATGTACTTCCTCTTCATGCACAACCAGATTTTTGCGTTCAGCTTCAGGTATACCCGCCATGTGAGATCTGTTTCTTCCTCCGAGCGCTCTGTTATTTGCCGAATTTCCTAAATGCGTGCTGAGGTTTGCTCTGCACTCGCTAGACGCATCCGCCGTGCGCCATCTTTGATCTAATCTTTCTTGCATCTTTTCGAGTTCACGCCTCGTGCGGTTGAGTTTGTACTGGTATGATGTCAGCTCATCGGATTTTGCTTGTGTTGTCATTGGTTCTAAGTTTAAGGCCCTTGTGGCCCTATCCCATGCAGCTTGAGGGAGTTATCTCTGCTCTCTTGGCTGGGGGCCAGCATACTTGCCTCATGTTCCTCTGGTGAGATCTATGGGATCGACGAAGGGGTTTCCCAATGGATCGAAAGCCTCAGATTGCTCATCTTCTTCCACCTCGCAACCCGATGCTGTGAGCACATAGATCTGATGATATGCTGAAGTGGCACTATCATCGAGCTCAGGGTAGGTGACACCGTTGTATAGATCGGCGAAGACCTCTCCACTATCGGTGGAGTCGAATGTGTTGGTGAAGTCGAAGTTGGTGAAGCTCCCGAAGTCGCTATCTTGGTATAGATCGGTTTCTGCGACCGACCCGAAAGTCATCCCACCGAAGAGATCAGCGAGTTTTCTGCCGTCAGCCGGCTTGGTGAAGCGTGATGGTGAGACCTCCTCATCGCTTGATTCAACGGACGATGCTGATGATCCCGACTGATCAGGCTCGACCGCCAACGGTCCCAAAAATATCAGTGCCGAAAAATGGTGCGATCCTTCTCTCCCGACGAGGAAAAGGAAGCTCCCGAACGTCATCTCCATTGCTTTCTCCAGATTGGCATATGCATGCAAATGGGTGAGAGGGTGAGGAACAAAATTGACAGGACCAGATTGGATCTGTTTACCTCCATCCATCGTGTTGCTTGCTTCTGATGATGATGATGTTGATGATGCCACGAGATCAGGACCTTGCAACCTCCAATCCCCACGGTCGGCGAATTGACGAGGGATTAACTCGTCAATGCCTACAAGTTGTAAACTTGGGTTTTCGTCGAGAGTAGAGGACAAGTAGATCTCGAGGGTCATTAGATGAACAAAGGCGTCAACAAAACAAAATACGGTGGCTACGTTACACCATGATTCGATCCCTTTCTTTGCCCCCGACTTCCCCTTTATATAGGAGGTGAAGCCGATGCTTTTCCGTGTCGTACAAGTACAAGTTTATCTTGCCGTATTGGGCGTTTCCCTATATTGATACAAGTTTCCTACAATAACTTTCCTAATCTGAATATCTTTAACCTCCTGGTGTTGGAGATATGCCCAAGAGTCAATAATAAAATAGTTATTATTTATATCTTTGTGTTTATGATAAATGTTTACATCCCATGCTATAATAGTATTATCCAGAAACAGTAATACTTGTATGTTTTGTAAACTTAAAAGAGTCCCTAGTAAGCCTCTTGTTTAACTAGCTTGTTGATTAATAGATGATCATAGTTTCATGATCATGAACATTGGATGTTATTAATAACAAGATCATATCATTAAGTGAATGATGTGATGGAAATACACCCATAGTAAGCATAGCATATGATCAAGTCATTTAGTTCGTTCTGCTACAAGCTTTTAGCTACATAGTAACTTATTCCTTAGACCATGAGATCATGTTAATCACCTACACCGGATGAATACTTTGATGACATCAAACACTACTTCGTAAATGGGTAGCTATAAAGTGGCATTAAGTATTCAGAAAGTATAGGTTGAAGCACATGGATCAATAGTGGGATTTGTCCATCCAAATGACGGATATATATACTCTGGGCCCTCTCGGTGGAATGCCATCCAATTAGCTTGCAAGCATGTGACTAGGTCACAAGGGATGTCATATCACGGTACGAGTAGAGAGTACTTATCGGAGATGAGGTTGAACTAGGTACAGAGATACCGATGATCAAAACCTCGAATAAGTAAAGTATCGCGCGACAAAGGGAATCGTTATTTTATGTGAATGATTCTTTCGATCACGAAGTTATCGTTGAATATGTGGGAGCTATTATGGATCTCCAAGTCCCACTATTAGTTATTGATTGGAGAAGTGTGTCTATCATGTCCACATAGTTCACGAACCGTAGGGTGACACACTTAAGGTTTTGATGTTGTTAAGTAGATATGAATATGGTATGGAGTTTGAATGTTGTTAGGAGTCTCGGATGGGATCAATGACATCACGAGGAGTTCTGAAATGGTCCAGAAAATAAGATTCATATATAGGAAGTCATATTCCAAGTTTGGAAATGATCCGGTGCATTTATGGAAGGTACTAGATAGTTCTAGAAGCATCCGGAATAAATCGCCATGGAAGGTGGAGTCCCAGTTGGACTCCACCAACCCTAGCTGGCCAACCAAGGGAGGGTGGACTCCATAGTGGACTCCACCACCTTGGCCAGCCAAACAACAAGGAAGGGGAGCAATCCCACTCCTTCTAGGTTTCCCTATTATGGAAATTTTGGAGTTGGACTTCAAATTGGTTTTGGGGAAACCCTAGGGGGTTCCACCTATATAAAGAGAGGGAGAGGGAGGGCCCAGCCACCACAGCAGCTGCACCACCCAAGGGCACCCAAGGCCGGCGCCCCAAGTGCCCCCTCTCCCAAACCCTAGCCTCTTCCTCCTCCATCTTCTCCCGCAGTGCTTACGGCGAAGTGCTGCCGGAGATCTCCACCACCACCGTCACCACGCCGTCGTGCTGCGGGATTTCGAGGAGGATCTACTACTTCCGCTGCCCGCTGGAATGGGGAGAAGGACATCTTTATCAACACCGTACATGTGACCGAGTGCGGAGGTGCTGCCCGACTGTAGCACCGTCAAGATCTTCTACGCGCTTTTGCAAGCGGCAAGTGATCAACTACATCAACCACGAGATCTATCTCGTTAACGCTTAGCGATCTTCAAGGGTATATTGATCTTCACCTCATTGCTACTAACTACTAGATTAGATCTTGGTTGGTTATTCGTTCTTGCGGTAGGAAATTTTTTGTTTTCTATGCTACGAATCCCAACTGTGGTATCAGAGCCGTGTCTATGCATAGTTGGTTGTACGAGTAGAACACAATCGTTTTGTGGGCGTTGATGATTTTGTTATCGCCTCTTGTGTACTTTGCATCTTGCGGCATGGTGGGATGAAGCGGCTCGGGCTAACTTTACATGACCGCATTCATGAGATTTGCTCCACGCTTGACGTGCAACTTGTATTGCACAAGTGGCTTTGCGGGTGTCTGTCTCTCTCACCATAGTTAAGATTCAACTTATACTAGTGGCTTGACAACAACTGTATCAACGTTGTGGTTCTTGTTCATAGGTAGATTGGATCTTACTCGAAACCCCAAGCCACGTAAAATATGCAAACAAAATTAGAGGCGTCTAACTTGTTTTTGCAGGGGTTGGTGATGTGATATGGCCATGATGTGATTATGATTATATTTGATGTATGAGATGATCCTTACTGTAAAGTGGCTACCGGCAGGAGCCTTATGGTTGTCTTTAAATTTTGTTTCCACACATCATAATGTAATAGTTGTTACAAGAGGAGGACAACCATGAAGACGACGCCATTGACCTTGACGCCCCGCCGACGATGATGGAGATCATGCTAGAAGATGATGGAGATCATGACCGTGCATTGGAGATGAAGATCAAAGGCGCAAGATAAAAGGGCCATATCATATCACATTATAAACTGCATGTGATGTTAATCCTTTTATGCATCTTATATTGCTTAGTACACGATGGTAGCATTATAAGATGATCCCTCTCACTAAAAACTCAAGATTAAAGTGTTCATCCTTAGTTAGCACCGTTGCTAAGACTCGTTGTTTTGAAGCATCTCGTGATGATCGGGTGTGATAGATTCAACGTGTACATACAACGGGTGCAAGCCAGATTTGCACATGCGAAAAACTAAGGTTGACTTGACGAGCTTAGCATGTACAGATATGACCTCGATACACAGAATACCGAAAGGTAGAGCATGAGTCATATGGTTGATATGATGAACATGTTAATTGTTCGCCATCGAAGCGACATCATCTCTCGTGATGATCGGACTTGATGTAGTGGATTTGGTTCGTGTAATCACTAAAGCAACGTGAGGGATTTTGTTTTGAGTGGGAGTTCACCTAGTTTGTTTTAAAGAATTAAAATTTGAACTCAAATTTATCACGAACTTAGTCTTAATTCTTTGCAAATATGTTGTAGATTATGGCGACCCCTACCATCAATTTCAATTCGTTCCTAGAGAAAGAAAAGCTGAAAAACAATGGAAGCAACTTTACGGATTGGTTCCGTAACATGAGGATTGTCCTCACTGTTGGACAACTGCTCCATGTGCTCGATGCACCGCTGGGTAATCCACCTACAGAGACTGATTAGGATGAGGTTAAAAATGTTTACCTCACCCAGAAGACTCAATACTCCACAGTTCAGTGTGCCATGCTCTATGGATTAGAGTCAGAGCTTCAAAAATGCTTCGAGAACCGCGACCCTCATGATATAATCAGTGAGCTCAAAATGATATTTGAAAGTTTGAAACTCATACGGCCGTGGAAAGCTATGAAGCCTCTGAACAGTTATTTACCTGTAAAATGGAAGAGGGATGCTCCGTTAGCGAGCATGTGCTCAAAATGTCTGGGCATGCAAAGAATCTCCCAGATTTGGGAATAACGATTCCTAATGCTTTGGGGATTCATCGCTTCCTCCAATCACTGCCACGTAGTTATAAGAACTTCGTGACGAACTACGATATGCAATGCATGAACAAGACGTTACCTAAACTCTTTTCAATGCTAAAAACTGCTGAAGTGGAGATCAAGAAAGATCATCAAGTGTTGATGGTCAATAAGACCACTAGTTTCAAGAAACGGGGCAAGCCTAAGGAAAAGGTTAAATCCAAGAAGGGCGGCGAGAAAGCTGGTGCGCCTCCTAAGAAACCCAAGGTTGGCCCTAAGCCTGATACTGAGTGCTATTACTGCAAAGGAGAAGGACATTGGAAGCGGAAATGCACTAAGTACTTGGTAGATCTGAAGAACGACAACATCAAGAAGAAAGGTATATCTGATATACATGTTACAGATGTGTATCTTACTAGTAATCGTAGTAGTTCCTGGGTATTTGATACTGGTTCGGTTGCTCATATTTGTAACTCAAAATAGGAACTATGGATTAAACGATGACTAGCAAAGGACGAGGTGATGATGCACGTTGGAAATGGCTCCAAGGTCGATGTGATCGCAGTCGGCACGCTTCCCCTTCATCTACCGTCGGGATTAGTTTTAAATCTAAATAATTGTTATTTGGTGCCTGCGTTAAGCATGAATATTATATCTGGATCTTGTTTATTGCGAGACGGTTATTCATTCAAGTCTGAGAATAAAGGTTGTTCTATTTTTATGAATAATATCTTTTATGTTCATGCACCTGAGATGAATGGTTTATTCTTGGTAAATTTCGATAGTAGTAATACACATGTTTATAACATTAATGCTAAACGATTAAAAACTGATGATAATTCCACATACATGTGGCACTATCGTCTTGGTCATATTGGAGTGAAGCGCATGAAGAAACTCCATTCTGATGGACTACTTGAATCACTTGATTTTGAATCACTTGATAGATGCGAAGCATGTCTGATGGGAAAAATGACTAAGACTCCATTCTCTGGTATTATGGAGCAAGCTACAGACTTATTGGAAATCATACATACTAATGTGTGCGGACCAATGAGTGTAGTATCGCGCGGTGGTTATCGTTATATTCTTACTTTCACGGATGATTTGAGTAGATATGGGTATATCTACTTAATGAAACATAAATCCGAAACTTTCGAGAAGTTTAAGGAATTTCAAAGTGAAGTAGAAAATCAACGTAACAAGAAGATTAAGTTTCTACGTTATGATCGTGGAGACGAGTATCTGAGTTATGAGTTTGGCATGCATTTAAAGAAATGCGGAATACTTTCACAATTGACACCGGCGGGAACACCACAGCGCAATGGTGTGTCTGAACGTCGTAATCGAACTCTCTTAGATATGGTTCGGTCTATGATGTCTCTTACAGATTTACCAATATCTTTTTGGAGTTATGCATTAGAGACAGCCGCATTCACTTTAAATAGGGCACCATCTAAATCCGTTGAAACGACACCGTATGAATTACGGTTTGGGAAGAAACCTAAGTTGTCGTTCCTTAAAGTTTGGGGCTGCGAAGCTTATGTAAAGAAGTTACAACCTGACAAGCTCGAACCCAAAGCGGAGAAATGCGTCTTCATAGGATACCCTAAAGAAACAATTGGGTATACCTTCTAGCACAGATCCGAAGGTAAAATCTTCGTTGCTAAGAACATATCCTTTCTTGAAAAAGAGTTTCTCTTGAAAGAAGTGACTGGAAGAAAAGTAGAACTCGACAAGGTTATTGAACCTTCTCTTGGACTTGAGGGTAGCGCAGCATCGGAAGATGTTCTTGTGCCGCTTGCACCAATAAGAGAGGAAGCTAATGATAATGATCATGATACTTCGAACGAAGTTACTACAGAACCTCGCAGGTCAACAAGGGTTCGTGCCACTCCTGATTGGTATGATCCCGTGTTGAGTGTCATGTTGGTAGACAACAATGATGAACCTGAGACATATGAAGAAGCAATGATGAGCCCAGATTTCAATAAATGGCAAGAAGCCATGAAATCCGAAATGGGATCCATGTATGAAAACCAAGTATGGACTTTGGTGGACTTACCCGATGGCCGCAAGGCTATTGAGAATAAATGGATTTTCAAAAAGAAAACAAATGCTGATGGTAATGTTACTGTCTATAAAGCTCGACTTGTCGCGGAAGGATTCCGACAAATTCAAGGAGTTGACTACGATGAGACTTTCTCACCAGTAGCGAAGCTTAAGTCTGTGAGGATTATGTTAGCAATCGCTGCATTTTTCGATTATGAAATCTGGCAGATGGATGTCAAAACGGCGTTCCTTAATGGTGACATTGAGGAAGAGTTGTACATGGTACAACCCAAGGGTTTTGGTGATCCTAAAAATGCTGACAAGCTATGGAAACTACAGCGTTCCATTTATGAACTGAAGCAAGCATCACGGAGTTGGAATCGACTCTTTGATAAGGTGATCAAAGACTTTGGATTATACAAACTTTTGGAGAAGCTTGTATTTACAAGAAAGTGAGTGGGAGCTCTGTAACATTCCTAATACTATATGTGGATGACATATTATTGATTGGAAATGATATAGAACTTCTTGGGAGTGTAAAAGGTTATTTGAATAAGTGTTTTTCAATGAAGGACCTTGGAGAAGCAGCATATATTTTAGGCATCAAGATTTATAGAGATAGATCAAAACGCTTAATAGGGCTTTCATAGAGTACTTATCTGGATAAGATTCTAAAGAAGTTTAGAATGGATGAAAGCAAGAAAGGGTTCTTGCCCATGTTACCAGGTAAGACCTTGAGTAAAACTCAAAGTCCAGCTACGGCAGAAGAAAGAGAAAAGATGAACAAAATCCCCTATGCCTCGGCCATAAGCTCTATCGCACATGCTGTGTACAAGACCGGATATCGCACATGCTGTTAGTTTTACCAGCAGATATCAAAGTGATCCAGGAATGGAACACTGGACATCGGTCAAGAATATACTGAAGTACTTGAAAAGGACTAAGGATATGTTTCTTTGTCATAGAGGTGACCAAGAGCTTGCTGTAACCAGTTATACCGATGCTAGTTGGAACACTGATCCAGATGACTCTAAATCACAATCTGGATACATTTTTATTTTGAATGGTGCAGCAGTAAGCTGGAGGAGTGCTAAGCAAAGCGTTGTGGGGAAATCTTCAACTGAATCAGAATACATAGCTGCTTCGGAGGCTTCATCAGAAGCAATATGGATGAAGTGTTTCATTACTGAGCTTGGTGTGGTTCCTAGTGCATTGGACCCGATGACCATCTATTGTGACAACATGGGTGCCATAGCTAATGCACAAGAGCCAAGGTCACACAAGAAGCTGAAGCATATCAAGCTACGTTTTCATTCTATTCGCGAGTATGTTGAAGACAGCGACATAAAGATTTGCAAAGTACACACTGATCTGAATGTGGCAGATCCGTTGACTAAACCTCTCCCTAGAGCGAAACATGACCAACACCAGAACACCATGGGTGTTAGGTACATTACCATGTAATCTAGATTATTCATTCTAGTGCAAGTGGGAGACTGTTGGAGATATACCCAAGAGGAAATAATAAAATAGTTATTATTTATAGCTTTCTGTTTATGATAAATGTTTACATCCCATGCTATAATAGTATTATCCGGAAACAGTAATACTTGTGTGTTTTGTAAACTTAAAAGAGTCCCTAGTAGGCCTCTTTTTTAACTAGCTTGTTGATTAATAGATGATCATAGTTTCATGATCATGAACATTGGATGTTATTAATAACAAGATCATATCATTAAATGAATAATGTGATGGACATACACCCATAGTAAGGATAGCATATGATCAAGTCATTTGGTTCGTTCTGCTACAAGCTTTTAGCTACATAGTAACTTATTCCTTAGACCATGAGATCATGTTAATCAGCTACACCGGATGAATACTTTGATGACATCAAACACTACTTCGTAAATGGGTAGTTATAAAAGTGGCATTAAGTATTCAGAAAGTATAGGTTGAAGCACATGGATCAATAGTGGGATTTGTCCATCCAAATGACGGATAGATATACTCTAGGCCCTCTCGGTGGAATGCCATCCAATTAGCTTGCAAGCATGTGACTAGGTCACAAGGGATGTCATATGACAATACGAGTAAAGAGTACTTATCGGAGAGGAGGTTGAACTAGGTATAGAGATACTGACGATCAAAACCTCGGATAAGTAAAGTATCGCGCGACAAAGGGAATCGTTATTTTATGTGAATGGTTCTTTCGGTCACGAAGTTATCATTGAATATGTGGGAGCTATTATGGATCTCTAGGTCCCACTATTAATTATTGATCGGAGAAGTGTCTCTACCATGTCCACATAGTTCGCAAACCGTAGGGTGACACACTTAAGGTTTTGATGTTGTTAAGTAGATATGAATATGGTATGGAGTTCCAATGTTGTTCGGAGTCTCGGATGGGATCCAGGACATCACGAGGAGTTCCGGAATGGTCTGGAGAATAAGATTCATATATAGGAAGTCATATTCCAAGTTTGGAAATGATCCGGTGCATTTATGGAAGGTACTAAAAGGTTCTAGAAGCATCCGGAATAAATCATCATGGAAGGTGGAGTCCCGGTTGGACTCCACCAACCCTAGCCGGCCAACCAAGGGAGTGTGGAGTCCATGGTGGACTCCACCACCTTGGCCGGCCAAACAACAAGGAAGGGGAGCAATCCCACTCCTTCTAGGTTTCCCTATTATGGCAGCTTTGGAGTTGGACTTCAAATTGGTTTTGGGGCATGATACGTCTCAAACGTATCTATAATTTCTTATGTTCCATGCTAGTTTTATGCCAATAGCTACATGTTTTATATGCACTTTATATCATATTATGGCATTTATTGGACTAACCTATTAACAAGATGCCACAGTGCCAGTTTATGTTTATTATGTCTGTTTATTGCAGAAAAGGCCCAAAAACCAAAGTGCTCGGAAAAATCCAGAAAAATCACAGAAATTCTATTTCGCCAGAAGACTCACGGAGCCAGAAGGGCCAGGCCAGAGGAGGCCCAGGGCCTCCTCCCCATCAGCCGGCGCGGCCAGGAGGGGGGTGGCGCCACCCTATGGGGTGGGCCCCTCGGGACTCCACCGACATCGCCTCTTCGCCTATAAAGTCCCTCGCGACCTAAAAACCTGATACCAATCGACGAAACTCCAGAAAGACTTCAGGGGCGCCGCCGCCATCGCGAAACTCCGTTTCGGGGGACAGAAGTCTCTGTTCCGGCACCCTGCCGGGATGGGGAATTGCCCCCGGAGTCATCTCCATCGACACCACCGCCATCTTCATCGCCGTTGCTGTCTCCCATGATGAGGAGGGAGTAGTTCTCCCCCGAGGCTGAGGGCTCTACCGGTAGCTATGTGGTTCATCTCCCTCTCTCCCATGTACTTCAATACAATGATCTCATGAGCTGCCTTACATGATTGAGATCCATATGATGAGCTTTGTAATCTAGATGTCGTTATGCTATTCAAGTGGATTTTACTTATGTGATCTCCGGAGACTCCTTGTCCCACGTGTGTAAAGGTGACAGTGTGTGCACCGTGTGGGTCTCTTAGGCTATATTTCACAGAATACTTGTTCACTGGGTTATGATTTGAGTTGGATGTCTCTATGAAATTGTGGTGTGTTAGTACCTCCTATGAATGCTCACAGTGACAGCGTGGGGTGTTTATTAGTACTTGGGAATACATCTTTAAGGTTTGCTTTTGCAGCCCTACATGGTGAATTAGTGTTCGTTATCCAGCCAGAGAGTAGTTCAGAATAGCATAGTGAAGTGCTTATATTTATATTCCTTTATGATATCATTGTTGAGAGTAACCACTAGTGAAAGTATGATCCCTAGGCCTTGTTTCTAAGCATTGAAACACCGTTTCCAACAAGTTCTGCTACATGTTTACTTGCTGCCATATTTATTTCAGATTGTTATTACCACTCATATTCATCCATATCACTTGCATTTTACTATCTCTTCGCCGAACTAGTGCACCTATACATCTGACAAGTGTATTAGGTGTGTTGGGGACACAAGAGACTTCTTGTATCTTAATTGCAGGGTTGCTTGAGAGGGATATCTTTGACCTCTACCTCCCTGAGTTCGATAAACCTTGGGTGATTCACTTAAGGGAAACTTGCTGCTGTTCTACAAACCTCTGCTCTTGGAGGCCCAACACTGTCTACAGGAATAGAAGCGTGCGTAGACATCAAGCTATTTTCTGGCGCCGTTGTCGGGGATCGAACAGGAAAATTACACCACAGATATTTCTACCTCCCACGTCAACTATAGACAGCAAGCTATTTTCTGGCGCCGTTGCCGGGGATTGAACAGGAAAATTACACCACAGAGATTTCTACCTCCCACGTCAACTGTAGACAGCAAGCTATTTTCTGGCGCCGTTGCCGGGGAGGTAAGGTAAAAGGTATTCACATCCTCCGACTACTAAGCTATCTCCTAGCACTGTTGCCGGTGTGTGAGTGCTCGAAGCTATTTCCTTTAGATCCTGCAATTATATCTTTTTGTTTCTTGTTTTTATTTTTCACTAGTTAGGCTTAATGGAAAACAACAACAAAATTAGAGATCTTTATGAACTTTATATTGAATTAGGACATGATGTGTTTGAAGAGAGAATTAAAAAACCCATGGAACTTTGTTTGCAAAATAGTTGTAGCAATGTTATTAGCATGAACTCTTTGAACACTATTATTGCTAATGCTATGGAAGAATTTAAGCTTGGGGAAGCTGGTTGTGATATTTTTAGTCCCCCACGTTTTGAGGAGAAAATTTTCTTTGATGATACTTTGCCTCCCATTTATGATGATTATAATGATAGTGGTATTTTGGTGCCACCTACTATGGAGGATAAAGTTTATTATGATTATACCATGCCTGCAATTTATGATGATTACAATGATGGTTGCGATAGTTTTACTCCCACTATTACTAATAAAATTGATTATGCTTATGTGGAGAGTAATGATACTTTTATGCATGTGAATAAGAATGCTTTATGCGATAGTTATATTGTTGAGTTTGTTCATGATGCTATTGGAAATTATTATGAGAGAGGAAAATATGGTTGTAGAAATTTTCATGGTACTAAAACACCTCTCTACATGCTGAAAATTTTGATGTTACTCGTGTTTTATCTTCCTATGCTTGTCACTTTGTTCTTCATGAATTTATTTGTGTACAAGATTCCTTTTCATAGGAAGTGGGTTAGGCTTAAATTTGTTTCATACTTGCTTTTTGATGCTCTCTTTGCTTCAACTCTCATCCTTATGTGAGCATCATTAAAATTACTGAGCCCATCTTAATGGCTACAAAGAAATCACTTCTTGGGAGATAACCCATGTTTTTATTTTTCTACTGTTTTGTTGTGTCTTGGAAGTTGTTACTACTGTAGCAACCTCTCCTTATCTTTATTTTATTGCATTGTTGTTCCAAGTAAAGTCTTTGATAGTAAGGTTGATCCTAGATTTGGATTTCTGCGCAGAAACAGATTTTTAGCTGTCACGAATTGCGCTGTTCTCTCTGTAGGAGAATCTAAAAATTCTGTAAAAATTCATGAGTAATCCTCAGATATGTACGCAACTTTCATTCAATTTGAGCTTCTTCATCTGAGCATGTTAAGTGCCTCGAACAAATTCGTCTTTACGGACTGTTCTGTTTTGACAGATTCTGCCTTTTATTTCACATTGCCTCTTTTACTGTGTTTGAGTGGATTTCTTTGCTCCATTAAACTTCAGTAACCTTGGGTAATGTCCAGAAGTGTTGGGAATGATTGTGTCCTCTCTGAACATGTGAATTTTTTATTATGCACTAACCCTCTAATGAGTTTGTTTTGAGTTTGGTGTGAAGGAAGTTTTCAAGGGTCAAGAGAGGAGGATGATATATGATCAAGAAGAGTGAAAAGTCTAAGCTTGGGGATGCCCCCGTGGTTCATCCCTGCATATTTCAAGAAGACTCAAGCGTCTAAGCTTGGGGATGCCCAAGGCATCCCCTTCTTCATCAACAACTTATCAGATCACCTCTAGTGAAACTATATTTTTATTCGGTCACATCTTATGTGCTTTACTTGGAGCGTCTGTGTGTTTTTATTTTCGTTTTGTTATCTTAGTTCTCTGAATAAATTGGATCCTATCATGCTTGTGTGGGAGAGAGACACGCTCCGCTTTTTCATTTGAACACTTGTGTTCTTCGTTTTACTTTTAATATTCATGGCAAAAGTTGAAAGCTGCTGCATTTATTACTATTTGGTTGGAAACGGAAAATGCTTCATGTGGTAATTGGTATATGGTCTCGAATAATTTGATACTTGGCAATTGTTTTGAGCTCTCAAATAGATCATGTTTAAGCTCTTGCATCATGTAGTTTGAACCTATTAGTGGAGAATTACTGTAGAGCTTGTTAAAATTTGGTTTGCATGATTGGTTTCTCTAAAGTCTAGATATTTTCTGGTAAAGGTGTTTGAACAACAAGGAAGACAGTGTAGAGTCTTATAATGCTTGCAATATGTTCTTATGTAAGTTTTGCTGTACCGGTTCATACTTGTGTTTGCTTCAAACAACCTTGCTAGCCAAAGCCTTGTACTGAGAGGGAAAGCTTCTCGTGCATCCGAAACCTTAAGCCAAAACTTATGCCATTTGTGTCCACCATAACTACCTACTATGTGGTATTTCTCTGCCATTCCAAAGTAAATTGCTTGCGTGCTACCTTTAAAATTTCATTCCTTGTCTTTGCAATATATAGCTCATGGGAAAGTAGCTTAAAAACTATTGTGGTAAAGAATATGTCGCTTATGTATCTTATTTCTTATAAGTTGCTTGTTGAGCGGTAACCATGTTTCTGGGGACGCCATCAACTTTTGTTGAATATCATGTGAGTTGCTATGCATGTTCGTCTTGTCTGAAGTAAGGGTGATTTGCCATGAGTTGTATGGTTTGAGTATGCATATTGTTAGAGAAGAACATTGGGACGCTAACCAAAGCCATGTATCATGGTGGAAGTTTCAGTTTGGACATTAATCCTCAATCTCTTATGAGAATACTATCTGTTGTTGAATGCTTATGCATTAAAGAGGAGTCCATTATCTGTTTTCTATGTTGTCCCGGTATGGATGTCCTCAAGTTGAGATCAATCAAAAACGAGAAATCAAATGCGATCTATCTCCTTGGACCTTTGTACAGGTGACATAGAGGTACCCCTTTGTGACACTTGGTTGAAACATATGTAATGCAATGATAATCCATGGAAATTTGAGCTAATTAGGATAAGGTGCGAGCACTATTGGTATTCGATGCATGAGGCTTGCAACTTATAGGATGTCTTATGCACAACACATATGAATTATTACTACCGTTGACAAAATTGTTTCTATGTTTTTAAAATAAAAGCTCTAGCACAAAAATAGTAATCCATGCTTCCCTCTGCGAAGGGCCTTTCTTTTACTTTATGTTGAGTCAGGTCACCTACTTCTTTCTATCTTAGAAGCAAACACCTGTGTCAACTGTGTGCATTGATTCCTACATACTTGCTTATTTGCACTCATCATATTACTTTGTGTTGACAATTATCCATGAGATATACATGTTGAAGTTGAAAGCAACTGCTGAAACTTATATCTTCCTTTGTATTGCTTCAAAACCTTCTATTAAGAATTTATTGCTTTATGAGTTAACTTTTATGCAAGACTTATTCACGCTTATCTTGAAAGTACTATTCATGAAAAGTCTTTGCTATATGATTCAGTTGTTTAGTCATTGTCTTTACCATTGCTTCGAATCACTTCATTCATCTCATATGCTTTACAATAGTATTGATCAAGACTATGATAGTAGCATGTCACTTCAGAAATTATCCTTGTTATCGTCTACCTACTCGAGGGCGAGTAGGAACTAAGCTTGGGGATGCTTGATACGTCTCAAACATATCTATAATTTCTTATGTTCCATGCTAGTTTTATGCCAATAGCTACATGTTTTATATGCACTTTATATCATATTATGGCATTTATTGGAATAACCTATTAACAAGATGCCATAGTGCCAGTTTCTGTTTATTATGTCTGTTTATTGCAGAAAAGGCCCAAAAACCAAAGTGCTCGGGAAAATCCAGAAAAATCACAGAAATTCTATTTCGCCAGAAGACTCACGGAGCCAGAAGGGCCAGGCCAGAGGAGGCCCAGGGCCTCCTCCCCATCAGCCGGCGTGGCCAGGAGGGGGGGTGGCGCCACCCTATGGGGTGGGCCCCTCGGGACTCCACCGACATCGCCTCTTCGCCTATAAAGTCCCTCGCGACCTAAAAACCTGATACCAATCGATGAAACTCCAGAAAGACTCCAGGGGCGCCGCCGCCATCGCGAAACTCCGTTTCGGGGGACAGAAGTCTCTGTTCCGGCACCCTGCCGGGACGGGGAATTGCCCCCGGAGTCATCTCCATCGACACCACCGCCATCTTCATCGCCATTGCTGTCTCCCATGATGAGGAGGGAGTAGTTCTCCCCCGAGGCTGAGGGCTCTACCGGTAGCTATGTGGTTCATCTCTCTCTCCCATGTACTTCAATACAATGATCTCATGAGCTGCCTTACATGATTAAGATCCATATGATGAGCTTTGTAATCTAGATGTCGTTATGCTATTCAAGTGGATTTTACTTATGTGATCTCCGGAGACTCCTTGTCCCACGTGTGTAAAGGTGACAGTGTGTGCACCGTGTGGGTCTCTTAGGCTATATTTCACAGAATACTTGTTCACTGGGTTATGATTTGAGTTGGATGTCTCTATGAAATTGTGGTGTGTTAGTACCTCCTATGAATGCTCACAGTGACAGCGTGGGGTGTTTATTAGTACTTGGGAATACATCTTTAAGGTTTGCTTTTGCAGCTCTACATGGTGAATTAGTGTTCGTTATCCAGCCAGAGAGTAGTTCAGAATAGCATAGTGAAGTGCTTATATTTATATTCCTTTATGATATCATTGTTGAGAGTAACCACTAGTGAAAGTATGATCCCTAGGCCTTATTTCTAAGCATTGAAACACCGTTTCCAACAAGTTCTGCTACATGTTTACTTGCTGCCATATTTATTTCAGATTGTTATTACCACTCATATTCATCCATATCACTTGCATTTTACTATCTCTTCGCCGAACTAGTGCACCTATACATCTGACAAGTGTATTAGGTGTGTTGGGGACACAAGAGACTTCTTGTATCTAAATTGCAGGGTTGCTTGAGAGGGATATCTTTGACCTCTACCTCCCTGAGTTCGATAAACCTTGGGTGATTCACTTAAGGGAAACTTGCTGCTGTTCTACAAACCTCTGCTCTTGGAGGCCCAACACTGTCTACAGGAATAGAAGCGTGCGTAGACATCAAGCTATTTTCTGGCGCCGTTGCCGGGGATCGAACAGGAAAATTACACCACAGAGATTTCTACCTCCCACGTCAACTGTAGACAGCAGGGCAAACCCTAGGGGGTTCCACCTATATAAAGAGAGGGAGAGGGAGGGGCCGGCCACCACCGCAGCCGCACCACCCAATGGCACCCAAGGCCGGCACCCCAAGTGCCCCCTCTCCCAAACCCTAGCCTCTTCCTCCTCCATCTTCTCCCGCGGTGCTTACGGCGAAGCGCTGCCGGAGATCTCCACCACCACCATCACCACGCCATCGTGCTGGCGGGATTTCGAGGAGGATCTACTACTTCCGTTGCCCGCTGGAACGGGGAGAAGGACGTCTTCATCAACACCGTACGTGTGACCGAGTGCGGAGGTGCTGCACGACTGTAGCACCGTCAAGATCTTCTACGCGCTTTTGCAAGCGGCAAGTGATCGACTATATCAACCACAAGATCTATCTCGTTAACGCTTAGCGATCTTCAAGGGTATGTTGATCTTCACCTTGTTGCTACCAACTACTACATTAGATCTTGGCTTGTTATTCATTCTTGCGGTAGGAAATTTTTTGTTTTCTATGCTACGAATCCCTACACCTGGGCCTTCAAGTCTTCGAGCTTTGTGCTCCAAGGGTAAACCAGGGGTATGTATGCGACATGCCCCTTAGGCATGCCTATGTCAGGGGCGGAGGACCTTTAGTCCCGATTTGTAACACCAACTGGGACTAAAGGCTATTTCGTTAATTTTTTTAATTCATTCTTTTTCTAATTATTTTTCACTCCCTCTTATGTTTCTATTTTTTCAGAATTTCTAGTACTCCCTCCGGTTCATATTAATTGACTCTAATATGAATGTATCTAGACACATTTTAGTTCTAGATACATCCATATTGAAGTCAATTAATATGAATCGGAGGGAGTATTTCAGTTATTTGACAAGTTTAGTCTCTAACTACACTTAATCTCTAGTTAAATCACTTACCCGTGGTCAAACTTCCTGCTCAGTCACCCATCCTCTCACTACTACAGCACTAGCACGCTTAACTTCCGAGTTTCTTCCCGTCCCGCTTCCAAGTGCTTCGCGCGCATGTTGTTGACACTAGTATCATATCTATCATATTAACATGTTGGTCGATGTCACACTTCTTTCTTGTTTGAATTCTAAATATTCTTTTAATGAACAAAAGTAATGATGTAATAATAATCTTGAATAAATAAATATTAAATTTTTTAATTTATATTATAATTAATTTTTTTTTTGCCAAACCTAAAAATTTGAAAATATAAAAATTGGCTAACTTTATGGTTAAGTAATAGTAATCTTTATGCAGGATGCAATTATTAATTTAAAAATAAAAAAATATAAAATCCTGAATTTCTGGCAAAAACTAAAATCTTTCTGCTTTCATATTTTTATTTGAAATTTTGAGCATTTAAAAATTGTCTAACCGGGTAAACCCCGGTGAATTTGGAACTTTTTCCCACGATCATTTTGATATATTATACGTTTTTTCCGACGTCGTATGCAAAAGTTAATGATGTTTTACCTTTTTCTAAACTTTTTTGTCGAAATTCGAATTTCTTAATTTCCCCTAATAGTAGGTTGCGTAACATACAGGAATCTCAAAAGATTTTTTTTAATTTTCTATCATTTTCTTTTGTATTTTACAAAGCTAAAAAAGGCGATCCACGGGAAGAGGGGGGGTGGGGGTAGAGGTGCGTGGGGAGAAAAAAACGTAGAAAGCCTTTAGTCCCGGTTGGTAAAGTGAACCGGGACTAAAGGTTCCCTTTAGTCCCGGTTGGCTGTTGCCCCGGAGGAAGCCTACCGCCACCCCTTTAGTCCCGGTTGGTGTAACCGGGACAAAAGGTTCCTAATGAACCAGGACCAAAGGGTGTCGTAAGCGTGGGCGAATTCGGGGCAACGTGGCCAGGCATTTAGTCCCGGCCCATACTATGGCCGGGACTAAAGGGGCCTGACGAAAGGTCTGTTTTCTACTAGTGAAGGCTGATCGACCGGTAGCTACAAAAACATAATCTCCAGTGCGGCATTTGCACGAGCCCCAGTCTTGCCCAACCAGCTACAGCATAAACAAGTAGGACGAGCGGCGCTGCCTGCGGGTGGACGAGCTCCTGCAGGCGAAGCTCGGGCAAGCTCTTGTGGGCGGGAGAGCGGTGGGAGGGCGAGCTCCTTTGGGTGGGCGGCCAAGGTTGTGCGGGGAACCGTGGCAGCAGGGCGAGCTCGTGCAGGCTGGTGTGCGAGCGAATTCGCCGGACTTGCGGAGGGGAACTGAGGCAGCGGGGTAGGAGGAGGCGGGTTCGGGTGAAGATGCGGCGGCAGCGCTCGCCTGGAGATGCGTGGGTGCGTGAGAGACAAAAGGGAGAGGGAGGCGCACGGGTTGGGCTAGTTCGTGCTGGGGACAGAAGGAAATCTGGGGGAAAACTGTTCGGTCCGACGGTGGCACTTCTGACATAATATGCGTGAAAATTAGGGCTATTTTCGTGTGCCTTTTCCGGTTTAACTGTTGAGGAGCTCGGAAAGCTGATCTCAGGACGCTTCTCCATGCCGCCAAATTTGCACTATAAGCCCTAATAACGGTGGGAAAAAGCTGCCCATAAGGAGACAATTTCTTTAGGCTTCTCCGATTGAGAACCTATAAGCCACTCTAGAAACCCAAAAGAAGGAAACCAAATATTCATATCACTTTCAGGAATTTTATCCTTGTCCTCCCTCTATCTCAAAATGTAAGGCATCTAAGGATTGGTCAAAAGTCAAACTTTACTAACTTTAATCCAATACTTAGAAAAAATATATATTAAGAAAATATACTTTATATTGAATCTATTCATGTTGATTCAGTATTATAAATATCTATATTTTTGAGTATAAATTTGGTCAAACTTAAAAAACATTACCTTTGAGTATAAACTTGGTCAAACTTAAAAAACAATATCGAATGGACGTATTAAGAAAATATACTTTATGGTGAATATATTCATGTTGATTCAGTATTGTAAATATTTATATTTTTTAGTATAAACTTGGTCAAACTTAAAAAAATATTAACTTTTAACTAATTCTTAGACGCCTTACATTTTGGAACGGAGGGAGTACCTCCGTAAGGGGAAAGGTAATTAATTAGTTTTGCGTAATCGGCAAAGAGAAGCTGCCGGCCCATAAGATAATCAGCCACCACTAGTTTCTACTCCGTGAGAGAAAGTAATTAGTTTTGAGTAAATCTTATTAAACAAGCAGGACTTGATATCGGTGTAGCGCCACCAATGATTTTGAAGGAATCAGCATGAACCACCCTGTCCTTGTTGCCCAATTTGTACCAGGTTTATATGACCACAGTAAGCTTCATAATAATGGCGCCGCCGAAGCCTGGTACTATGTCCGGCGGCAAGTTATTAAGCAGTCGTGGGTAATTAATTTGTCCATGCATCCTTGTTTCGATGCAAGCCTTGTCTTTGTTTCACACACGCAAATGGCTACAGAAAACTTGCGAGCATATATACGACACCTAATAAGACAGGATGTGCCATCAAATAAAAATTCGCGCCACTAAATCAACATAGGTATCTGTCTCCTACGTCTACTTTTGACATTTCGTTCACAATTTGCAATAATCCATGGGACGATGGGCGTGACCAGCGTCATGTATGTTGTTTTAGTTGCAGTGTGTGCTCCATGTCACCGTGACAGTGAACCACCAGCATCTATACCGCGTAAAATTGGTCAGTCGCCTAGTCGATACAGACATAATAAACCCTATGTCATCATGTAAATCTCACGCCACCAGACGAATGCATGATCCTGCGCTGGCGTTGGAGAGTTCTGCATCCAGCCCAATCATCCAAACGCACTTGACGATTTAATTTTCTGTCACACCCACTCTAGTCTTAACCTAAACGCTACAGGACGTGTTTGGTTTGCTATTTTGTAACGCAACTTGATTACAGCGAAACCCGATCACAATAAAACATGTTTGTTTCAGTTTCCGTGCAATCAAGTAACGCGTAAACAAATTCCCAAACTAGCTTAGCTTTTTTACATTCTTTAAGTGCTTTTCTCCAGCACTTTGTATATTTGCTAGATACTACTTAAACAAAAATTAATAAAAATATACACAGTGAGGCAACTCACTGTACATGTTTTAAAAAAAATTCCCAAACAACTTTAGGGTGATCCCCCGTAAAATGGACAGAACTAACCTAAAGGCTGAAAAAATTAAAAGAATAAACTTCCCCAGAAACTATTTTATTAAGCTAACCCTTTTCGTTAGCGCCTAACGGCATGGCGCCATGCGTGGTGGTGTAGCATGAACAATCAGGTGGTATACCTCCTGCCAGTGTGGTGGGCCCCACACCTGGTTTAGTATCGTCTTGATCACATCATCATGAGCTCCATCCGGGCAATGTGGGAACTGGTCTATAAGAGCATCTCCAGTCGCGTCCCCCAAACCGTCCTCCAAACGGCGCCGGATTGAGCGTTTGGGGGACGTGTTTCGTTCGTGCCGCGTTTGGGGGACGTCACTCCACAGCCGCGTCCCCCAAACGCCGCCCCCAAACATTAAAATACTCTCCTTTTTGTTTTTTTTTGCATTTTTATTTCAATAAAGAGAAGAAACATTTCACAAACTAATACATAATTGGGAACGTTGTTTACACGAAGACATAGTTTGGAACATGGTTTTCCACAAACTAATACATAGTTTGAACGATGGTTGACACAAATATAAAATATTGCAAAATAACTAAACCTAACTAGGCCAGGCATCGAAGGTTTCGTGTGTTCGCTGCCAAGAAAGAACACTCGAGGGCACACCCAGTCACCCAAACTGGAAAATCCAGCTGTTGATGGTGCCCCTGTTGGTTCTTCCGAGGAAGAACAACCAGAAACCTCCGTGCATATTTTCGCTGCGAAGAAACAAGACTCATCAGTCGTCGTCCTCCTCGGCGATGTCGCCGTGGTAGTGCCGGCGGCAACGCGTCTCGTCGAACACCTTGACGCTCATGTCCCTGTTGCCAAAGTAGGAGCACACGAGCACGAAGCCGGCTTCGAGGCGGTGGTAGCGCGCGAACTTCTCCCATCCGATGTGGAGGTACATCTTGCCGCGCGCGTCGTAGATCACGTCCACGATCCACCGGCAGCAGCCGCAGGCATCCTCCCGCAGATGCAGCGAGCCCGGGCGCCCGTCGCCGGCGACGAAGTCGGCGAAGGTGTCCGGCAGCCTCTGGATGGCGTGTGGGTCGCCCTTGAGGACGACGACGAACTCGAACAGCACGGGCCCCTCCTCGTCCTGCATGTCCGACAATGAGGACGACGACGGCGTCGCAGGCGACGGCGAGCGTGCAGCTCTGCCGCGGCCACGACCACGACCACGGCCGCGAGCTCGGCCTCCGCCTCTACCAGCCATGGCATCGACTCTTGAGATGGTGGCGGCTAGGGTTGGGGAGAGAGGCGCTAGGGTTTGTGTGTGAGAGGGACAATGAGAGGCGGCCCTTTTTATAGGCCAGAGGGAGGCGGGGGAGCGCTGGCGCTCATTAATGCCGGCACACAGAGCTAGGCGCGATGAGACGTTTCACTGCACCTCTGCGGGAACTGCACCATCGCTGCGCGCCAATAACTTCTGTCGTGAGGTAGGCGATGGTTAGGTTAAAATTCAATGTGCCGCTGACGCGTCGGCCCTGCCACTCCCCGCCTCGCTTTTCGGTGTGTCCGGCATCCCCGGAGCGTCCCCTGTGTAGCGGGGACGGGCTCGGAGCGCCGGACACCGTATCGGGCCGCGCCGGACAAAAAGCAGCTTTGGGGGACGCGGATGGGAATGTTTTTTTGTCCGGCGCGCCCCAAATCCCTTTGGGGGACGCGACTGGAGATGCTCTAATCCAGTTGTATGTAGTTCCTACTGGAACTCTATTTTTACTTGTGTCTTCGGTTCCTTCAGGAGCCATACCAATAAGCGCCTCCAGCTGCTAGAGACCACCCGCCAAAATTTGTGCTCATACACAGAGGCCCGTCCTCAATAGGAAGTCCAAGAATCATGAAAACATTCAGAAGAGTAGAGGTCCTTTCGCCGGTCATGAGGTGGAAAGTGTGCATCTCCGGCCTCCAACGCTCGACAAGTGCATTGATTGCCGCATCGTTCAGGTTTGGCATCGACCGGCTCACAAGATGGATGAACCGGAGGAGACATAGCGTCTCATTGTACGGTATGTAGCACTCGTCGTATGGCATGTCACCCATGGAGGCCCCGTGAGACTTCAAGGGTCGAAGGTTCTGCAAACAGACAAGTTAGAGTTTTACATCATATCCATTTGAACTAGACAAAAAGAATATAAACTACCAAAAAAATTTATATTACCATATTCTTCTTGGATTTCACATAGGCCCGGTGTTCATTGTATAAGTAATCATCGAGAAGCCACACCATACTACATTGAAAATAATAAGACATTAAACTTTTTTGCTAGTACGGACCAACATAACTATTGGTTCTAAGCAAGTATGAGAGCATTGTCTCATACCAATTCATCTCATACATATTCATATGGGAGAATTTCTTCATACCAATCTATTATATACTAAAAATAAGATGCGTGGGTCTAAAATAGAGACACTACGTTGATCCACATCATCAGAATTATTTTAACCGTTGGATCAATAATTTTAATGGACAAGATTTAAAGATTTTACGTACAAGAATATATTTTATGGAAACACACGATATGGCATGTCACGTTTAATGTGTAGCACATGAATCAGCCCCATCCAGATTTAAGTTTGCTACCTAAGAATTTAGGCCCACATCCATGTAGTTTATGGAAATAAGGACATGCATGGGAAATACGATCAGCCCAAATTGGGATTAGCTATGACCAACGTGGTCTTCTAGGATTCTATTTCAATTTGATATGTATATCTCGAGAGACATTTTTTCAAAAAATTCAAAATCATACTTTCAACTCTTCAAGAAAAAATAGCCGTAAAATATATGGCTAGATATATGTATCCAGACTTTACTCCAGAAATTTTATTTAAAAAAATATATATTTTAGAACATATAAAAAGACAAATTTCTGACAAAAAATACGTATTTTTACTCCTATATACAGTCAACATTTGTTTTTTAGAGCACAAAACAAAACGATTTTCGACCAAAAATTTGCATGAATATATGGAGCATGTATACGGATCCCTGAAATATTTTTTTGAAATTTTAGAAATTCAAAAGTAAAATTTTCATTTTGTTTTCTAAAAGAAGGCACCTGGGTGCAGTATATCCACGTCCATATCAAAGTCGCTACAGTATATTTCTAACATGGAAGATAAAAAACATATGTTCTGATAAACTTATTTGTCACTTAATTTGTATATACGTAAGGTTTAGCAGGTTGATATTATAAAACTACGTATAAAACCTCAACCCTAGAATTAGCAATTTTCATTTTTGAGACAACAAAAAACAAAGGGTTGAGATGTTTAGATTAAAAGGGCTAAGAGTTTACTCATGGATGAGAGAAAAAAACAATGACAATCATAACTGTATTGCGTTCGCACCTCTTATGCACATATCTTAGTGAAGCTAGCAATCCTTCTATGGTGATTGACGAACATCGATACACCCTGCAAGCGAAGGAAACATAAGAAATTTCTTATATATTGTGTTTTCTTGCACACTCATGTCATGTGGTGGTCCTTTTATGGCAACCGGTGAAATACCCGAGTACCTATGATGAAAATTTCTTGTGTTTCCTTCGCTTGAATGTTCTAGCGGGCGGTGGAAAAAATGTGTGTTATCTTAGTACTTTTTCCCAGACCTCCGCCCATCTCGATGTGAAAGGTGAGCATCCAAGTGTTCCTACGCACGCCTCTACCCATCTAGATGTGAAAAGTAAGCGTGCAAGTGTTCCTACGCACGCCTCCAGCCATCTAGAAGTGAAAGATGAGCGTCCAAGTGTTCCTAAGCACACCCGTGCCGGGCGATTTTCTTAGCAGCAGCGTTCCCGTCGATTTCAAGTCAACGAGCTGGAATCGAAGCATAGATATACATAGGAATTATAACACGATTTGAGTACACAAATGCTATGATCTGATAAAAAAAACAGACATGGTGTTTTTGCTCCTGGGTGTATATGCTCCCTATATTTAAAATACATTTTAAACATATTAAATAATGTTAAAATATTTCAAAAGAAGATGTTGAGCATACATCTCTACATCTTACGTGTTCACGAAGTCGTTTCATGCAAAATTGAATTCTTATGTGTCTTGTGCAAAAAAGACAAAATTTAGTGCTAAAATAAGGCATTTTGAGAGGTATTTGTTTGTCTTTTTTACACAGGCCACGTAATTTTTTTTTCTTACGAAACTCTAAGTGAGCATGTAGAATGTGGAGATATATGAGCACAATTTTGTTCCCGAATTTTCTGAAATTTTGAAATTTATTTTTTGAATAAAAGGAGCATCTACACCTGGGATCAAAAGTGCATTTCCGTAAAAAACCATATATTTGAAGAGATGAAGTTTAGCATACAAATTTTTTTGCTCATCACACACGAAGTGAGAGATTACAAGTCTTATTTTTTTTTCTTTAAGGTATAAATTTAATGCTTCGAATTGACAAAGAAACTAAAAAATGACTAGATCAACATATTAATTACCTTTGACATATTTGCTCCACTATGATTAGGACATACTTGGCTAATTATTAGACTGGAACATGTCTCATATAAACTGAAATTTTTTATTTTCACAAGTGCAAGATGAGAGATCACCATCTTAATGCAGACGACACACAACCTAGCTGTTGCGTCCTATAGCATGCTCCTGAATATAGACAGGGAAAACAACAAAGCTTAGTTCTTATTGTGATATTAAGTGTGGTAATTAGTTTCTGAAGCACTTAGGAGCCAAAGATTTACTGGATAGTTGTTGGACCATTGGAGAGTCATTCTAGGATTAATATGCTCATGTATTTGATTTCATGGACCTTCATATTTTGTGGTTATGATTCTACCCTTACTAATATGATAAGTTATGGGCACATGAGATACTATATTATCATAAAATGCCAGTTAGTTGGCACCCATTGATGCCCATAAATATTTCTTATTATTCTCTTTTGTTATTTCCTCATAACATGTTAATATTTAACAAAAATAATGACATAATTTATGTCCCTAAAATATAGTGTATTTGTTTGCAATACTATATTGAATGAGAAAAAAAGAATGCAAAGATAAATAATCCCTTCGTTCCCAAAAAACAAAGCTGCTCAAGTTTGTCTAAATACGATTATATCTAGACATATTTTTAGTGTGTAGATACATCCATTGTAAGCATCTTTTTTTTTGTGATGGAGGGAGTAACACTTTTGGTTAAATTAAAAATGATGCCCTTGCATTTGCGAGGGCCACCTTGCTAGTTTGTCTCAACAATCATACATAGGTACTACAAAAAAATTCCTATGTTTACATAGCCGTAATACACATCAAAATATTATGAATAAATGGCCAACATAAATGTTCCCAAATGATTACATAGTCATATACACATCATAATCACCCCACATGATTTCAGTCATCCATACAAAAATTGAATCCATCATAAAATAGGCACTAGTAGAAAACAGGCTTCCGTGGGAGCCTTTTGTCGCGGGCGCGATTGTACCCGCGACAAATGGCGTGGCCACGTCGCCCCGGAATCATTCCGAGCAAGCCGGGCCTTTTGTCGCGCCCTTTTGTCGCGGGCCGTATCACCACCCGCGACAAAAGGGGTCTGAGCTTTGGCGCCGCCTGCCAGCACCCCTTTTGTCGCGGTTCGTAATACGGCCCGCGACAAAAGGGCCATGCCTATATATACACACAGCCAGCCCCCCCCCCCCCACCTCCCTACATTTTTTTCCTTGGTGGTGAAAGGTGGAGGTGTATGCTAGCTCATTTTTTCTTCCTGTGCACAAGAGGTGTTTGATGAAATGTGTATGAGGGATGCCACTTGATTTTATTTGATAAGATTTTTCCTCTTTTTGATCCTAAAAGGTTAGCAACTATTTTCTCTTATATACATAGTCCGTACAATACTAATTTTAGCAAAGTGATTGCATCTGATACATAACTGTACTTATGATGCAGATGAGTCATCCATGGATGTACGGTAACCGATGTGCTCCCGCTTTCAGAGAGGGCGTGAATTCTTTCCTGCTTGTGGCCGAGGCCAACAAGTCGAAGCAAGGTTTTATGTGCTGTCCATGTCTGAAATGTAAGAACGAGAAGGATTACTCTTGCTCAAGAGACATTAAGAGCCACCTGCTTCGGTTTGGATTCATGTCCAGCTATAATGTTTGGACCAAGCACGGAGAAGAAGGGGTTATGATGGAAGACGGCGATGAAGAAGAAGATAACGATGACCAGTACCGATCTATGTTCTCTGAATGCGATGATACTGCAATGGAAGACAATGAAGAAGAAGGAGGTGAAGAACAGGCAGCAGATGATCCTGTTGATGATGATCTTCGTCGGGCCATTTCTGATGCAAGAAGAGATTGTGGCACGGATAAGGAGAGGTTGCAGTTCGACAAGATGTTAGAGGACCACCACAAATTGTTGTACCCAGGTTGTGAAGATGGGCAGAGAAAGCTGAGTAGCATATTGGAATTGCTGAAATGGAAGGCAGAGGTCGGTGTGACTGACTCGGGATTTGAAAAATTGATGATAATACTAAAGAAGCTGTTTCCAAGAAATAACGAATTGCCCGTCAGTACGTATGAAGCAAAGAAGCTTGTCTGCCCTCTAGGATTAGATGTGCAGAAAATACATGCATGCATTAATGACTGTATCCTCTACCGCGGTGAGAAGTACGAGAATTTGAATAAATGCCCGATATGCGGTGCATTGCGGTATAAGATCAGAAAAGATGACCCTGGTGATGTTGAGGGCGAGCCACCAAGGAAGAGGGTTCCTGCGAAGGTGATGTGGTATGCTCCAATAATACCACGGTTGAAACATTTGTTCAGAAACAAAGAGCATGCCAAGTTGTTGCGATGGCACATGGAAGAACGTAAGAAAGACGCGATGTTGAGGCACCCCGCTGATGGTCGGCAGTGGAGAAACATCGGGAGAGAGTTCCCAGATTTTGCAGGTGAGGCAAGGAACTTATGGTTTGGTCTAAGTACAGATGGCATGAATCCTTTTGGGGAGCAGAGCTGCAGTCACAGCACCTGGCCCGTGACTCTATGTATCTACAACCTTCCTCCTTGGTTGTGCATGAAGCGGAAGTTCATTATGATGCCAGTGCTTATCCAAGGCCCAAAGCAACCCGGCAACGACATTGATGTGTACCTAAGGCCATTAGTTGATGAACTTTTGGAGTTGTGGGCCAAACCAGGTGTACGTGTGTGGGATGAGCACAACGAGCAAGAATTTGACCTACGAGCATTGCTATTCGTAACCATCAATGATTGGCCTGCTCTTAGTAACATTTCAGGACAGACGAACAAAGGATACAATGCATGCACACACTGTTTAGATGAGACTGAAAGTAAATATTTGGGAAAAAGCAGAAAAGTTGTGTACCCGTACAATCGCCGTTTCCTTCCGCGCAAGCATCCCTTAAGGAAAAAAGGCAAGCATTTCGATGGCGAGGCAGACCACTGTCCGAAGCCTATCCCCCGTAGTGGTGCTGATATATTTGACATGGTCAACGATTTAAATGTTATCTTTGGAAAGGGTCCAGGCAGTAGACCTGTTCCGAAAGACCCTGACGGACACGCGCCCATGTGGAAGAAGAAATCTATTTTTTGGGAGCTAGAATATTGGAAAGTCCTGGAAGTCCGCTCTGCAATCGACGTGATGCACCTGACCAAGAATCTTTGTGTGAATATTCTAGGTTTCCTGGGCGTGTATGGGAAGACAAAAGATACAACAGAAGCACGGGAGGACCAGGAACGTCATAAAGGACGAAACGGCAATCATCCAGGGAAGTTTGAAGGGCCTGCCAGCTACGCTCTTACCAAACAAGAGAAGGAGATATTTTTTGAAGCCCTATTCAGTATCAAGGTTCCGTCTGGTTTCTCGTCGAATATAAAGGGAATAGTAAATATGAAGGAGAAAAAATTCCAGAACCTAAAGTCCCATGACTGCCACGTGCTTATGACACAATTGCTTCCGGTTGCATTGAGGGGACTTCTACCAGAAAATGTTCGACTAGCCATTGTGAAGATATGTGCATTCCTCAACGCAATTTATCAGAAGGTAATGGATCCAGAAACTTTGTCAGGATTACAGGAAGATGTAGTAGAATGTCTTATCAGCTTCGAGTTGTTGTTCCCACCATCCTTCTTCAATATTATGACGCACCTCCTCGTTCACCTAGTTGAAGAGATTAGAATTCTCGGTCCTGTATTTCTACACAATATGTTCCCCTTCGAGAGGTTCATGGGAGTTTTAAAGAAATATGTTCATAACCGAGCTAGGCCGGAAGGAAGTATCTCAAAGGGCTACGGAACTGAGGAGGTCATTGAGTTTTGTGTTGACTTTATTCCTGACCTTAAGCCGATTGGTGTTCCTGAATTTTGGTATGAGGGGAGGCTGACTGGAAAAGGCACACTAGGAAGGAAAGCAACAGTGTGCAGGGACAAGATTTCTTTCAATCAAGCACACTACACAGTTCTATACAATTCCAGCTTGGTGGCTCCGTACATCGAGAAACATAAGAATGTTTTACGAGAAATAAACCAGGGCCAGCCCGAGTCCTTGATTACACGTCAACACATGAATACCTTCGGCAGTTGGTTGCAAAGACATCTCATGAGTGACACCACTGTTGGAGAGCAGCTGTACTTGTTGGCCAGGTTACCATCTTCAAACATATGTACATTCCAAGGGTACGAGATAAATGGGAATACATTTTACACGATCGCCCAAGATAAAAAGAGCACCAACCAAAACAGTGGTGTCCGCTTCGATGCAAAAGACGAGAATGGGTAGACCACCACATATTATGGGTACATAGAGGAGATATGGGAACTTGACTATGGACCCACTTTTAAGGTCCCTTTGTTTCGGTGCAAATGGGTGAAGCTCAGCGGTGTACAGGTAGACGATAAGTACGGTATGACAACAGTGGATCCCAACAATCTTGCGTACATGGACGAGCCATTCGTCCTAGCCAACGAGGTGGCTCAAGTTTTCTACGCGAAGGACATGTCTAGCAAATCGAGAAAAAGAAAACAACAAAAGAATACATCAACCGAGGAGCCAAAGCGCCACATAGTTCTTTCGGGGAAAAGAAACATCGTGGGAGTGGATGACAAGATAGACATGTCAGAAGATTATAATAAGTTTAAAGAAATTCCGCCCTTCACGGTGAAAATTGACCCAAGCATCTTGCTAAATGATGAAGATTCTCCATGGCTACGGCGTAGAAAATCACAGCACTAGATGGCGATGTAATAATGTATTCTTCATATATAGTTCCCAAGACAATCTCTACATTTATGTAATAATGAGAACCCTTTCCCCAACACTGTTAGAGGAGACGGAGTCTTTCACGGGCTTGCAGGGAAATTTTTCCGAGGAGCAGCTTCCGAAGATGCCGTAGGGCGTGTGCACCAACGACATCTTCGAGAAGCTGCGCCACGGGAGATTTCCCAACCCTTTCCTTCATCCATGGGAATGAAACTGTGCTTGGCTTGTTGATCTGCTTGGCAAGGCGTATCGACGCTCCTTTTATAGGCACGGCACCGCTTCTACTTTGTCTTGTTCCTTCGACAGGGCGTCGTGCGCTACATGCTTTATCTCATCGAGCAGTGCGTCCACCCACGCGTCCTTATCCTGCCGACAGCTTTAGTCCCGGTTGCACCCACCAACCGTGACAAAAGGTTACCGACACATCCTTATCCTGCCAATAGCTTTAGTCCCGGTTGCACCCACCAGCCGTGACAAAAGGTTACCCGCACGTTAGCCCCCCAGATAAGGCCCTCCTAGATAAGCCTCCCCCAGTCTTTTGTCCCGGTTTGAGCCTCCACCCGGGATGAAAGTTTCGCGCGCCACTGCGTTCCCGCCTATTTTCTTCCCGCGTTCCCGCCTCCGTCTTCCCGCCATTTTTCCACTATATATATGTAGGCTTGGCCTCCATTTACATATCACATGTAGACTCATATCTGCAAACCTCATCATTCTCTCCCATGGCTTCCATCGTATGTCTAACACCCCGGGAGGCGGAGGCGCTTTGCGCCTCGAACTACCCCTGCCCGCCAGGGTACCGCGTCCCGACCGGCTGGTTGCTGAGCGTCGGAGGCGTACCGGTCCCTCCTATCCCTCTAGGTGTGCCACGCGAGATGGCCATCACGAACCACTACTATTTCGAGCTCACGCCTGAGCAGCGGAGGAATCCCCAGTGGCATCCCGACTACAGCCCGACTTGTGACAGCTTCTTCATCAATCGGCGTGAGAGGGCGGTTGCCAGGTAGGAGGAGGACGGCCCGCCTCCTTCGAACTTCAACGAGGCCGGCCGTCGGCTGTGGTGGCGCGGCCGGACTCTCCAGAGCGTCATGGCCTACCGTGGCCCCCGCCTGCGCTACCCTCAATCCCAGCCCACGCGTGCTCACCCGCCGAGGTTCGACAACCGCGACCCCGATGCTAGCGACGATGACGTCGGCGACTATGATGACTACAGTGGCGACTATTATAGGGCTAGGCACGACTATGACTGAATGGCTCCAACATTCGAATCTGGCCATGTACCTTAATTTTCAGTTGAGCTCTGTACTTTAATTCCAGTTCAATTGTAATAAAATTTCGTGTCAACCACTTTATTGAACAAAAACAACCGACAACGACTTTATAAACTAAATTTAAACTAATAGAACCGACAACGACTTTATTGAAATTACAATAAAATAGATAAATGACTAGTCTAGTCTCTACTCGTCGTAGGGGGTTGTCTCCGTCCAAATGTCATCCCACCGAGGGTCGTTTTCGGTCCAAGTTGTATTCGGGTTCTCGAGCTTGAACTCGGCGACGGCCCGACGGTGGCGCCTGTTGGACCTCCGTTGTGCCCTAAGGTCAGCGAAGAACACGTCGGTGTTGTCGACGTCGTTGGGGAACTGCGCCCTCCACTGGCGCATCAACTGCTCGTCGTGCTCGGCGATGGCGATCCTGTGCTGCACCTGGCGGTGCCGGCGACGGTCCTCGTCGTCGATGAGGCACGGCGCTGGCGCGAGGAACTCCGCCTCCTCTAGCGATTCAACATCCGGGAAGTTCATGTCGCGCCGTGGCCGCCGAAAGCGCCACGCCGCCGCGTCATAAGCGCGCGCCGCCAGCTCCGGCGTGTTGTACGTGCCGAGGGTGAGGCGGAAGCCACCGGCGCGTATCTCGGCGTAGAACCTACCGCTTGGATGCACTCGAACTCCACGGAAACCGGACGACCCTCGACGACGTGGAGGCATCCCGGAGATGAATGAGCGGAGGCGGTGGCGACGTGTGGTTGCGCCCGCACTCGTCGCTCTATATAGCGCACGCGGGGCATGGCACGTGTAAGCCACGGCTACACACGTCGCACGCCGGCAGCGACGGGGCGAGGCACGTGGAAGCGGTGGTGACACGTGGCGAGGCACGTGTAAGCCACGGCTACACACGTCGCACGCCGGCAGCGACGGGGCGAGGCACGTGGAAGCGGCGGCGACACGTGGCACGGGGAAACCTTACTCGGTGTCACTCCGCATATCATTAGGGGTGAAACATACACGACTATCAATGTTTGATATGATGCGAGATGCAAATAGTTATATGGGTGTCATATTCATGTTCATTGGATTTTTCTGATCAATTTTCATATATAAAACTTTTCTATTTGAGTTACCATTTAAAAGTTATTGAAATAATAGTTTTTATTAAGTTAAAATAGATAAATAAAGGTTTATTTATAAAACAGAAAAAAAAACGGCTCCAGGGGCTGATCCGCGTCCAACGGCTCCATGCCGTTGGATTCAAACGGCCGGAGCCGTTGGATGCAGACGCCGCGGATCAACCCCACCCCCTTTTGTCGCGGGTCGTGCCACCACCCTAGACCACGCCGTCAGGCTGCCGGATTTCGCCGCCGCCGCCGACGCCGCCACGCACTCCTCTGCCGACGCCGCCCTCCTTGCCGCGCGCCTCCTCGCCGCCCTCCTCGCCGCGCGCCTCCTCGCCGCGCGCCCTCCTCGCCGGCGCCTACGCGGGAGTCCTCTGCGGCGTCGCCGCCGCCGCCTCCGCGGGAGCCCTTCTGCGCGCCGCCGCCGGCACCTCCGCGCGGGAGCCCTCCTCGCCGCGCACCTCCTCCCTCTGCCGCGCCGCCGTCTGCCGCGCCGCTGCGCATCTGCGAGGTAGCCGCCGCCGGCGCCCCCGGCCATCTTTTTTTTTACTTTTTTGTAATATTATTAGTTAATTAATTAATTAAGTTAGCTAGTTTAAATTTGTATATGTATAGTTAGTTATTTTAAATTTTGTATTTGTTTTTTGTAAGTTTTCTATGTATTAGTTAGAATTTTGTATTAGTAATTAATTAGCTAGTTTAAATTGGGTATTAGTTAGTTAGTTTAAATTTTTGTAGTTAGTTAATTCAAATTTTGTAGTTAGTTAGTTCAAATTTTGTATTAATTTAAATTTTGTATTAGTAATTAGTTAGTTAGTTAGTTAGCTAGTAAACAACCGATGCAAACACCCGTCGACACCCCTCTCCCTCTCGTAAACAACCGACGCCGATACCCTCTCCCTCTCACAAACAACCGACGCTGACCCCCTCCCTTCCTCGCAAAAACCCGTCGCGACACCCTCCCCCTCTCGCAAACACGCGTCGCCGACACCCTCTCCCTCTCGCAAACACGTGTCGCCGACACCCTCTCCCTCTCGCAAACACGCATCGCCGACACCCTCTCCCTCTCGCAAACACGCGTCGCCGACACCCTCTCCCTCTCGTGTTAGGGTTAGAACATGTACTTATCGATTTAATTTTTTGCAGAAACAATGGATCCATTCGAAATCCATCGGGACTTGGAACAGGAAGACATTTTCGAGAACATAATCCGCGATGGTCCAGAAGCCGACCGAGAAGACCGCGACTCCGGTGATGGAGAAGCCCGCGGTTCCGATGATGGAGAAGCCCGTGGCTCCGGTGATGGAGAAGCCGACGGCTCCGGTGATGGAGAAGCCGACGGCTCCAGTGATGGAGAAGCCGACAGCTCTGGTCATGACGAGGTATACGATCAGTTGAGGCATTAATGGAATTCTATATGTACATATGTATATAAATTAATTAATTTTTATTCTCTTAGGCCTCCGAAGATAAGTTGGAGAAACGAGGACCGGCAAAGAAGTTGACCAAAAAAGACCACTTCACAATTGAAGCTATATCACCGAAAGGCCAACCGGTGGCACCCGCGAGTGTCAGAGTGACATTTAAAAATCAGTGCGGAGTTCTGGTTAGAGATCGTCTCCCGATCACAATTAGAGAATGGAACAAGACCAAGAATGTGTCCGAAAGTCAAGTTGCCGATAGGTACAAAGAGACACTTTTTGCCGACCTCATGGCACATTTCACTTTGCCAGATTTGGGATCGGAGTCTGAGAATGCCAAGCAGAGGGCACTAGTGAAGAAATGGGCTCTTAAGAAGATGGGGGAACTTTTCCGGGCGTATAAGAACCGGTTATGGCGAGCTTATAAGGCCGAGAAGAAGCCTCCATTATTCGAAAAGTATCTAGCGAAGCAGGAGCATAACTGGGAAGAATTTGTGCGGTACAAAGAATCAGAGGAGGCTGTGAACCTGTCAAAGAAAAACAACAAGAAAGCAAGCGAAAAGAAATATCACCATCATACGGGCCGAGGGGGCTACAAAGTAGCCATGCCTAAGTGGGATGCACAAGAGGCTAAGATGAAGCTGAATGGGATCACTCCAGAACCAGAGCGAGAAGGATGGGACATTAGGGCTCGAAATTGGTTCCTTGGGCATGGCTGTGAGTATGACATGAAGACACGGAACCTTGTTGAAAGTGACAGCAAGGTTAGGGTACCCAGGGAAAATGGGTTGAAGTGACGGCTGATATTAAAGCGGAAAAACTGAAGTTTGCTCCCGATAGAGAGAAAGACTTGCTGACGCTTGTCCTCGGTAATCCTGAAAAGGGAGGACGAACAAGAGGCTTCGGCCCTAGTGTTCCGTGGGCGCTTGGGTTTCCGAATGACGCGGAGACTTATAGAAGCCGAGCGAGAGCAAAAAAACGCGAGCTGGAGGTGCAGAATGACCGGATGGCTAAGTTCCAACGGCAACTAGACCAGCAGAAGCTGGAGATTCAGCAGCAGCAGCGGGAGATTAATGAACTTAAAGGACAGCACCAGCCAGATAATACCGCCGGCATATCTCAGCGACGAGACAGCAGCGTGGCCGACTCGGAGGCCCCGCCTACACAGATGATAGATGGCGGTCCTAGCGACCCCATGGATGGAATCAAGGAGCAAACACCTTGTGATCTCCATGAGGTGTTCAGGAACATGTCTGTTAAGGTGGCAGTCGGCTATGTCTTACCTGCATTTGGGCCCGAAGGTGAGCCGGCAACATGGCATGGCAATCAGATTCTAGCTGGCTATGCTCGTGTCGGGGTGGATTCAGTTGTACCAACGTGGGAGACATTGGAGCTCGAAATCCCTGGAGGTGATGGGGGGTTACACTCAGAGAGGTGCTGGGAGAAATCATTCTCTGGAAAAAGAAGAACATCAGGCTGCCAGGCATGGTAACCTCTACTAGTCGTCCCACCAGGTCACCATCACCTCCTCCAAATGATCGAAGGCCGCCATCACCTCCTCCGACTGATCACAGTCGCCACCATCACCCCATGGGTACGACATCGACCACGACATCCGTAGTCCATCTCCATCTCCAGCGCCGCCACCTGCGCCCACTAAGACTCAGAATGCACCCAACTGGAAGCGTTTCAGGAGTCCTGTCCGCAAGCTGTCGCCACTCCCAACAGTACCAAAGGTTCCTCCCCCCGTCCTTACGATCGTACTGATGAGGAAAATGATGCCATTGTTAAGAAATACAATTATGATTTTTTTCATAAGGAGAAACCCAAGGCCCCAGCACCATACACCGAGAAGCAAAAAGTATATGCTCTTTCTTTTCTGAACACACCATCGCAATATGACTTACACGAGAAGAAGGATGACTATACACGCACACTTGCGAGGGTAATTGATGATAAGAGTACTGCTAAGAAGGATAGTGCTAGCACGAGCAAATCATCAGCTATAAGTGTAGCCGGGAAGAAATCAAGTTCAACAAGTGCACCCCTCAAGGCCAAGCAAACGACAGAAGGCAAAAAAAGAAAGGAAGTTCCCCAGCTCGGAGAACAGGCCAAACATTCGATCCCACCACTCAAAGTGTTTGATGTTCCCAAGGTGTACCTGGAACATGGTGGTGGTATCAATATGGAAGATGCTGCAAAGCTAGCGGCTGACTGTGGATGTACCGTGGAGGAATTGCTGGGTGCCGCAGATGCTGCACTAGCCACTGCTGATATAGCTCCTAAATTTGTCTACGGGATGACTTGGTCAGCAGAGAGCGGCTGCATAAACTACCAACACATATGCGGAATTTGCATCAGTGGTACCTTGATGCATGCAAGGAGAACATACGTTACATCGTGGCGAATATACCATTTGAATATTACTACCGAAAGGAGGAGATCCATATTGAGATGAATGAACTCTGGCAGTTATTCAATTTAGAAGCCCTCGACAAATCTCTCATGAGTTGCTATTGCTTGTAAGTTGTTAACTACATATAAGTTAATGTTCATTCAGTTCATGTTCGTTTTCATTGCATATACTCATTATATCTTATGTGTTCTCTTATGCAGACTGAAGATCAGTGAATGCAAAAGTAATAATATTATCAATATTGGGTTTATTGACCCAGATAAAGTACATCATGAAACGGTAAAGCATAAAGGCGAAGAAACGGGGGGAAACCTACTAAGGTTCTTGGGGGAACAACATTTCTGTGATTCAATACTGTTTCCTTACAACTACGAGTGAGAGTCTTAATGATCTGTTATACACATTCAATTTTTCTTACTCGATGTTAAGTGTAATTCCTGACGTATATACATAAACATGTGCAGCTTCCACTGGATTCTACTAGACATTCAAGTTGATAACGGAATAGTTGAAGTAAGGGACCCAATGAGTAGAGGCCTAGACGGCTTCCGCGACTTACAGAAGTTGCTCCAGACGTAATTTCAATCATTGACGTGCTATATCTTTCGTGAGATTTCAATTAATTATCCACTCATTCAATCATTCTTTTGCCTGGCAGGGCTTGGAGAGCTTTCAGGAAACATACTAAGGGTACCTGGGCAGAGAGGCTAACATTTACTCCTGTACCGTGCGCCCAGCAGCCACAGGGGACGAATCTATGTGGATACTACGTTTGCGAGTCCATTCGCATGTTAACCACTGAGAAGCACAACAATAATAAATTCAATGTAAGCAATAACATTCACAACTTTAATTTATTATCATCAATATTTCGTTATCAAGATTGATATAGTCATATTCATCTCATTTTCCTATATAGGTCGACTTCATGCGGGACACGCTCCAACCAAAGGAACACCTACTAGGAATTGCGGAGGAAGTGGCGGGACTTTTGATTAGAGAAGTAATAGACAACAACGGCTTGTTTAGTCCAAATAGGCGCACTCCCTCTTGAAACGACGGGCTTTAGTCCCGGTAGTCGTGAGCTCCATGTATATGTGTAAGGGGAATCTACGAATAGATCGACTTTTGCTTCCAATATTTGTTTGCTCGATTTATATATAATGAATCAACGTGTACAACTTGTAGTAGCGTATAAATATATGCAACTTTTATTTTGAAATGAAAAGATGAAATAAAAGGGGGGGCGGTGGCGGGGGGGGGGGGGTGCTGCACCCCTCTAACCCTAAAGCAGCAACGTTCTGCGCGCGCCACGTAGAGGTCCTTTTGTCGCGGTCTGTATCACGACCCGCGACAAAAGGGGCTGCCCCCTGCGCGCCCCGCGCCTGCCACGTGGTGGACCTTATGTCGCGGGTCGTAAGCGACCCGCGACAAAAGGTGGACCTTTTGTCGCGCCTTCCTTGTCGCGGCTGGCCGCCCGCGACAAAAGGGTCATACGACCCGAGACATTAGGCCTGTTTTCCACTAGTGAGGGTTTCACTCAATCTTGCACAAGAAAAAAATACGAAGGACTTTTGGGATGAAAAGGAGGGATCGAAGGAGATCACCTTGGGGGATTGGAGACAGATTTGAGTTGAGGGAGAGAGAGGAACCATCGGGTGAGCACGGGAAACATTAATTGGTTCTAGTCCTTGGTCAGCCAAGGCTTGCCTCTCGCGGCCTATAAGTCGTTGCGCTCTGTAGTGTAGTGCTTAACCGAAAGGCGCTACTCAATGGTCGGTGAGGCCCGCGCTGGCCCTGCCACGCATCGCTGGCAGGAGGTATATATAGCGCCCCTCTACATAGCATATGTTTGTTTGGCACTATGAGTTAGTCTTGTGAATTACTATCATAGTGAGTTCACTTTGCAAATTAAATCAGCATTTGGGCTTTCTTATCCATTTTGCCGACACCGCCCAAGCCCCAGCGGAAACAAATTTCGTTACCAGAGAAGGCATGTCTCCCTCACAACTCTTGCCTCTTGTCTCCCCCTTCCCCACCAGATTCCTCCGAGCCCGCCAACCCTCACCCCTCAGTCGTGTTAGTTGCTGGCGTTGTCATGGTGTTAGTTGGCGTCTCCTCCACAACAACCTCTCCTTCAGCTGTTGCGGTGCCACACAAGGAGCAGAGGCTGCCGCCAACCTGGTTCCTTGTTTGAGGTAGGCCTCTTCTCCAGATCCACACACTAGACCTCTACCAGCGGTTTTCTTTTTCTCTTCTTAGTCGAACGCTTGTCGTTGTGGATCGATCTCACTCTCTCTAGTTTCTCGTCAGAACTGAAGAACAACAGGAGACAAGTGGTTTTGGTGCTGCGTGCATGAATGCAGCTTTTCTGTTTCTTGCCTTTTATTCAGCGATTACAAACTGATCCAAGAAAAGAGGATCATGACCGAGAATAGTGGAGCTGCCATCCCAACCCCTCTCGCTCACGTCCTTGACTAAGCATGCGGTGATCATCAGATCGTGCCATCCCACGACTTGATCAGCGTAGCCACTAACTAATCTAGCTACAGATAAGGGACCTAGACTAGTTGATCTGTCAGTGTACAGGCACACGTAACAGGTCCTTTTATTTGAACAAGGAAAGCAAACTATAACTGAAGATGCAGCGTTCGTCAGGGTTCAGGGCAGGGTTTATGCCAACACTTCACCCCCTTAAACCTGCACCGAAACAACTCCAAGCTTCACCCTCATTTCAATGAAACGAGTTCTTCCCAGTGCCTTGGTGAGAGCATCAGCTAACTGAGCGTCAGTCCTGACGTGGTCGACGTCCAGCTTCCCTTCCTCAATGCACTGCCGAATCTTGTGAAACTTGATGTCGATGTGCTTGGTCCGATCATGATGGACCGGATTCTTGCAAAGGGCGATCGCGGATTTGTTGTCAACATAGAGCTTGAACTTCTCCCGCGCCTTGCGTGTCAGATCAGCAATGAGGTTACTGAGCCACACACCCTGACAAGCACCTGCCCCCGCTGCGATGTACTCCGCCTCGCAAGAAGACATGGCCACCACCTTCTGTTTCTGCGAGGTCCATGTGATTGTGCTTCCGCCGAGGAAGAAAACCACGCCTGAAGTGCTCTTTCGATCGCTCACATCCCCGGCATGATCACTGTCAGTGTAGCCGACCAGCTCCGGTGACCCAACTCCTTTCTTGTATCTGGACCCATGGCTGAGCGTACCACTGACGTACCTCAAGATTTGCTTCACCACGGCCCAATGTGTTGTGCTTGGTGATTCCATGAATCTGCTGGCCACACCCACCGCGAGTGCGATGTCTGGGCGTGTGTTGACGAGGTACCAAAGACAGCCGATCACACTTCTGAATTCAGTGGCATCAACCTTCTGTGCCCCGCCCTCCTTCTTCAACTTGAGTCGCGCCTCCATTGGCGTGTGGCATGCATTGCAGCCTGCCATGCCTTCTCGCTCGAGGATCTTCTCTGCGTAGGCGCATTGGCACACTGTGATCTCACCATGTTCTTGCCTGACCTCGATGCCGAGGTAGTAAGACAACAGCCCGAGATCGCTCATCTTGAAAAGACGATGCATCTCAGCCTTGAAAGCCACAATCTCTTCGACGCAGGTGCCCGTGATGATCAAGTCATCGACGTACACTCCCACTAGCAGATAATCCTTGTCGTTGCCTCGCCGGTACACAGCCGTGTTCCACTGGGCTGCGCGTGAAACCAAGATCGATGAGTGAGGAGTCTAACTTGGCGTACCACGCGCGTGGAGCCTGTCGGAGGCCGTAGAGCGCTTTGCTCAGCTTCAGCACGGCATGGTGATCCTCCTCGACCACAAATCCGGGTGGCTGCTGGACGTACACTTCCTCGGCGAGCTCACCATTGAGGAACGCCGATTTCACGTCCATGTGGTGGACTTGCCAGCCACCGTGCGCTGCGAGAGCCAGCAGGACCCGCACGGTTTCCATGCGCACGATAGGAGCGAACACTTCATCGAAGTCCACCACCTGTCGCTGTGCGTAACCCTTGACGACGAGCCTCGCCTTGTACTTGACAACATTGCCATCGGGGTCGTCCTTCTTGAGTTTGAATACCCACTTCAGGCCGATCGCGTGGTGACCTGCAGGAAGCACGGTCCGCGTCCAGGTTTTGTTGTCGGCGATGCAGCTCATCTCTTCCTCCATAGCTCTCCTCCACTCCGGGGTTCGTAAGGCTTCCTCGACGCTCGATGGCTCCTCAGCAGCCACGAGTCCGAGGACCTGAGTGTCAACGTCTTCATCATCAGGCTCATCGGGCTTGGCGTCAGGCGCGGTGGTGTCGTAGATGTTCGCGACGCGCCTGTACCGATGCACCTCATTTCCTTCATCAGCAGCATCCAGGGCGCTGTCCCGCGACGGTGGTGCGCACCATTGTACAGTGGGCATCGGCATCGGCGAGGACGAAGTGGCCGGCGTGGACAGCGGCGTCGTGGCTGGTGTCGTGCTCGGCGTGCCCCTGGCCGGCGAAGGGAGCGAGCCTGGGCTGGTGTTGCCGCTCGACTCACTTCCGTCGTCAGTGAGAATCGCGCCAGTTTCGGTGACGTACACCACCGAGAACGTGGACGGCGTGCTGATGTTCTGCTCCGGCGCCTAGCTCCATGGGCGGCGCTCTTCGAACACCACGTCGCGCGTGACGTAGAGCCTCGCGCCGACGGGATCGTAGACCCTATAGGCCTTGGAGCCTTCTTCATACCCCACAAACACTGTCAACAGCGAGCGGTCTGACAGCTTTGTCAGGTGTGGTCCAGTTTTCTTCATGTGAGCGACGCAACCGAATGTGCGGAGGTGCTCGACTGTGGGCTTGCGACGATTCCAGGCTTCATATGGCGTGACACCATTCAAGCTGCGCGTTGGTGCACGATTGAGAATGTACACCGCACACTTCAATGCTTCGCCAAAGAACATGGCTGGCATTGCCATACTCTTCAGCATACACCTGGCCATCTCCACCACAGTCTGGTTCCGGCGCTCGATGACGCCGTTTTGCTGTGGTGAGTAGGGTGCTGTGGTGAAGTGTTGTATTCCCTCCTTCGAGCACCACTGGATGATCTCGTTGGAGTTGAATTCCCCGCCGCGGTCAGAACGGAAAGCCCTCAGCCGGCAGTGCTGTTTTGCTTCAGCTAGAGCCTGCACCTTTCTGAACTTACTGAATGCCTCGTCCTTGGTCTTCAGTAGCTCGAGCCACATGTATCTGCTGCAGTCGTCAACAAACAGGAGGAAGTACTGATTCCCTGCAGCTGTGGCTGGTTTGATCGGACCACAAAGGTCAGTGTGCACTAGTTCAAGGGCATGCTCTGAACGATGCTTGGTCGCCTGAGGGAAAGCCAGCCTGTGTTGCTTGCCGATCGTGCAACCGTCGCAAATCTCATCGGTGTGATCGAGCTACGGCATTCCGCATACCATGCCGCGCTTCGACATGGTGTTTACTGCCCGGAAGTGCAGGTGGCCAAGGCGTGCATGCCAAAGCCATGCTGGATCATCTACCTAGGCCAGGAGACAGACAGGAGCAGCGATGTTCAGGTTCAGAACATACAGGCGATTTGCCGCCCGCTTCACACGAACAAGGAGCCGGCGCTGCTGATCGTAGACACGCAGGTAACCTTCCTCGATCACAAACTTGCATCCGTTTTCATCCAGCTGACCCAGGGAGACAATATTCGTCTTCAGCTTCGGGATGAAGAACACACCGGCGAGCACCCTCTGATTGCCATTAGTGCACCGGAACAGCACGTTCCCTTTTCCGCCGATCTGCACCAGGGATCCATCACCGAAGCGCACAGACCCTGTTACGGACTCATCGAGGGTGACGAAGGCCTCCTTGCTGCCCGTCATGTGGCTGCTAGCTCCAGTGTCCACATACCACACGCCGGTGGCGGCGGGGACTGGGACTACTTTCTCCTCATTCAGGTGCACTGCCTGCTCTCCTGCCGCGGTCACCATGGTGGTGTCGCGCTCCGCGGTCGCTCTTGGCGCGTCACTGGCGCCCTCGATCGCTGCCAGAAGAAGGGCAGGGGCATCGACCTATTCTTCGGCGACCTGCGCCGCTTCTCCCTTCCGCTCGCGATCTCGCTTGGCCTTGCGACATTCCTTGGCCCAGTGTCCAGCCTTGCCGCAGTAGCGGCAGTTGCCAGCGCGGCGCGGCACGGCGTTGCCACCGCCGCCGTTGTTGCCGCTGCCACCTTGTTGGGGCTTTGGCTTAGGGTTCTGCTTCTGCCCCGTTGATGATGATCCTTGCCCGCGCTGCTGGCGAGCGGCCCATTCCTCCTCCGTGAGGAGAAGTTTGCTGCCGACGCCGTCAGTGACGTCGTCTAGTTCGTAGCCCTCCTCGGTGGTGGTCAGGCGACCAGTGAGGTCCTCGATCGTCAGATTACGGAGTTTCACCGTCTGCTCGATGGCCATGACCATCGGCCTGAACTTTTTTGGAACGACCCGAAGGAACTTGAGGACAGCTTTGTACTCATCTTGGGGATCCCCGAGGAGCTCAAGGTCGTTGACGATGGCCGTGAGGCGGATCGAGAACTCCTCGATCGATTCCCCTGGCTTGAAGCGGAGTTCCTCGAACTCGTGTCGTCACGCCTTCGCCTTCGCTTCCCGCACACGCTCGCAACCAAGACGCATGGTCTTGATTGTCTCCCATGCCGTTTTGGCACAGTCCTTCACCGCCAGAGTGCGCACTTGCTCCGGCGGCATGGCACGAAGGAGCGTGGCCAGCGCCGCCCGATCGTCCTGCTCGTCGTCGGCGCCGTACTTGATGACGTCCCACAGGCGCGCGGCCTGCAGCTGCACACGTTTGACCATGGCCCATTCTGCATAGTTAGAGCATCTCTAGCAGAGCCCGTAAAAACACGAACCGAAAAACACGAGTTGAGTGCACCGAACTCGTGTTTACGGGCCGGAAAATGGCAGGCGCAGAACAGAGCCCGTATCGAAAAATGAAAAACAGAATATTCTGTTTTCCAGTTTCGGTTTACGGTCTCTGTTCTGCGGCTGCGGCTTCCGAACCCGTAAAGGTAGGGTTTTTCATACAATTCATATGCAACACATAGAACAATCTATCATAATTAATCAAATAATCATCCAAATTATTACAGCACATAAATAATTGTCTGAACCAAATTATTACAACAGTTTTGGGAAAATTGTTCAAATGTAAAATGTCTCAACCAAATTACAACAACTTCGGGAAAATTGGACAAATGCACAAATGTCTCAACAATGATACATGTGACAAACAAATGAATGGAATGGTAGGATCAAAGGCGACGGCCATGTCGCTGCCAGTGGTGCATCTTCAGATCGTAGACGAGCTGGGCATGGGTATTGGCATTCTCAATCTGCCGATGTGTTTCAAGGAAAGCTTCAATGCGATCCGGATTGCATTGGGGTTCCACTCGGGTGCCAACATTGTCATAGAAGCAGGGCAAGCTCAAGTCTCTTTCATCCTCGATGATCATGTTGTGCAGAATCACACAACATGTCATTATGTTGACAAGGGTTTTCTTGTCCCAAAATCGGGCTGGGCCACGAACAATAGCAAACCTTGCTTGCAAAACACCAAAAGCTCTCTCAATGTCCTTGCGAGCTGCTTCTTGAGCCTTGGCAAATTCAGCTTCTATTCTATCTTGGGGATCCTTGACAGACTTAACAAAAGTTGCCCAATCCGGATAGATGCCATCAGCTAGGTAATATCCCATTATGTACTCATGGTTCATGACCTTGTAGTTGCAAGTGGGTGCTTCCCCATTTGCTAATTTGGCAAACAAAGGAGACCTTTGCAGGACGTTGATGCCATTGAGTGTCCCCGGCAAACCAAAAAAACAGTGCCAAATCCACAAATCTTGTGATGCAACGGCCTTGTAATCCGCAGGGATGCCATACGCAATGACCCTCATGGCAGCAGAGATCTTTTGGAAAGTGCTGAAACCCATCACCTCGGCGGCATTCCTACGTTGCTTGAAGTAATTCGAATGCAATTCGCAGGCCTTGACGATTCGGACGAACAAGCTACGCCGCATGCGATACCTCCTACGGAACAGATGGGGAGGATAGGTAGGTACCTCGGCGAAGTAGTCCTCCATCAGCTGCTCGTGGCCGAGGAGGCGATTCCGCTGGATGTGGTTCCGGCCGAACATGGAGCCGCGCCTCCGATTCAGCAGCTTCGCGCGGTCCTCCAGGTCCTTGACGGAGAGGAGGAGCATGGTGGCCTCCATCTCGTCGTCCTGGAGCAGCTCGTCGAGGTCGGACTCGTCGGAACTCGACGAATCCGGCAGATCGAACTCGTCGCCCGAGCTCATCCTCGATTTGGACGGAGCGGCGGCGGCGGCGGTGGGGGCGGCAGCCGGAGTTCGGCGAGGAACAGCGGGCGGGGTGCGGGGCGACCGCCGCTACCTTCAGGATGCGGGGCTCGGGTGAATCGGGCGGGGCGGCGGCAGCGGAGTGTGGTGGCGGCGCGGGGAAGGAGCGAGCGAGCGGTTGCGTCAGCTGAAATTTCAGCGCGCCCTAGATAGGGATCGAGCGTTCGGTTCGCTCGATCGACCCCTACAAATACAGGCCGTTTTGAGTTTTTGGTCTCGGCGCGAAATTTTTTTTTCGGTTTTGGCCCTTTTACGGTCACTGATCGGCGCCAAATTTCAGCCCAAACCCGTAAACTAGCGGTTATTTTTCTATTTTGGCCCGTTTACGGGCTCTGTTAGAGATGCTCTTAGAACGGGTCAGCGTCGGGTAGTTCGCATTGCCGGAGCTCTCGCGAACCACCCGCTCCCGGACCACAATTTCGCCACCACCACGTCGAGAGGGGCTGCGGCCTCGCCGCCGAGCCGAAGATGTGGAGGGACGACGACGCTCGGTCGGCGGCGGCTTGGACCCGCTCCCCTTGGCTGGAATCTCCTTACTCTTCCCGGTTGTCGATGGTGACTTCGACATCTTGCTCTGATACCAAATGTCGTTGTGGATCGATCTCACTCTCTCTAGTTTCTCGTCAGAACCGAAGAACAACAGGAGACAAGTGGTTTTGGTGCTGCGTGCGTGAATGCAGTTTTTCTGTTTCTTGCCTTTTATTCAGTGATTACAAACTGATCCAAGAAAAGAGGATCATGACCGAGAATAGTGGAGCTGCCATCCCAACCCTTCTCGCTCACGTCCTTGACTAAGCATGCGGTGATCATCAGATCGTGCCATCCCACGACTTGATCAGCGCAGCCACTAACTAATCTAGCTACAGATAAGGGACCTAGACTAGTTGATCTGTCAGTGTACAAGCACACGTGACAGGTCCTTTTATTTGAACAAGGAAAGCAAACTATAACTGAAGATGCAGCGTTCGTCAGGATTCAGGTGCAGGGTTTATGCCAACAACGCCTACTTTCTACACGATGAATACATCCTCCCTCTGTATATGTGGGTAGGTTAGGGACTTGTTCCTCATGTGACCGATATATTTTTTCTCTTATAACATGTTTGCTACTGTGTTTGGAGGTCATCTATCACCAGATTTGTTGTAGGCTGCAACGAGGTTATGTTTCCTAGCACATGGAGACCACATTAGTACCAAAATAACTATTACGGAGTAGTAGCGTTGCACATATTTTATTGATGATGTTATTACCCCACGCCACTAAATTGATGCCAATACTAATTTGTAGTGGTGGCGTTGGTGCGCGCACGCCACCATTATTTTTCTGGTCCTGGCGTGTGCTGCCCTTTCAACTCTACTACTATTAAGCATACTAGATGAAACTCTGTGCTTTGCTGTGGAATAGATGATTGCATTCGCAAAGAAATTCATATAACACTTCATTGAAAATAAGAATGGTAACCATACATGGACTTTTGTTGTTTACACGATAGTGTTCAAGGTCGTCGACATTTGCTATACTGGCGCTCTGAATTAGTACACAATTATTACAATAAAAGATAAAATATCTCCGCTCAATCCATGATAGTTTGCTGAGAGCACAAAAAGAAGAAACCGCAAACAAGGTAGTGTTATTTAATCAAATGTTTGTACTCCCAGGTAATTTTAGTCTCTTGATGCGACTGGATGGTGTGCACTTCATGTTCATATTACAGGGACCTGAATTATTTGCTGAGAGCACAGAAAGAAGAAACGGCAAGCAAGTTAGATCTAAATAATATTTTTATATAAATACCACTCTGTGAACTATTGATGAGCCTTTCCTAAGCTTCACTAGTAGAAATAAGGGCTTTTCTCCTGTCCTCCAAAGAGCTTTTGCACCGGATTTGGCACGAACCGGTGCTAAAGGGGTCATTAGCACCGGTTCGTGCGGTCTGGACGTCCAGGGGGCATTAGCACCGGTTCGTGCGGGACCTTTAGCACCGGTTTGTAACACGAACCGGTGCAAAAGGGTTGGCGTTAGCCGCGAATCCTTTTGCACCGGTTCGTGTTACGAACCGGTGCTAACACGAACCGGTGCAAAAGGTTTTTCTGCTCCCCACGCACCTCCACCCCCCCTCCCCTTGGATCGCCTTTTTTAACACTGTAAAATAGAAAAGAAAATGATAGAAAATTCAAAAAATAAAATCTTTTGAGATTCCTGTATGTTACGCAACCTACTATTAGGGAAAATTAACAAATTTCAATTTCAATTTTTTTTTCAAAAAAAATTTGAAAAATGGTAAAACCGCATTAACTTTTGCATACGACGTCGAAAAAAAAGTATAATATATCAAAATCATCGTGGGAAAAAGTTACATCCGAATTTAATTTTTAGATTCTCAAAATTCCAAATGAAAATATGAAAGCAGGAAGATTTTAGTTTTTTCTAGAAATTTAGGACTTTATATATTTTTTTATTTTTCAAAATTAAAATTAATAATTGCATCCTGCATAAAGATTACACTCTGCAAATTATAAGTTTTTCAAATTTTCAGGTTTTAGGTTTGGCAAAAAAATTTAAAAAATTGAAAATAATTAAAAATAATACAAATTATAAAGTTAATGTTTATTTATTTATTCAAGATTATTATTATATCATTACTTTTTTTTATTAAAAGAATTATTTGAAATTCAAACAATAAAGAAATATGACATCGACCGATATGTTAATAGGATTGATATGATACTACTATCACATACATGCGCGCGAAGCACTTGGATACGGGATGGAAAGGAACTTGGAAGTTAAGCGTGCTAGTGCTAGAGTAGTGGGAGGATGGGTGACCGAGCGGGAAGTCTAAGCACGAGTAAGTAATTACACTAGAGATAAGGGTAGTTAGAGACTAAACTTGTGAAATAACTAAAATATTAGAAATTCTGAAAAAAAGAAAAAAAGAGGTATTGAAAAAAAATTCGAAAAAAAATTACGGTAGCGGGGTTCTACCGCGGCAACGTTTTGGGACATTTTTCTGCCGCGGCAGATACGAACCGGTGCTAAAGGTCCTCTCGCTCGGGCGCCCGACAGCCGCCACGTGGTGCCCCTTTAGCACTGGTTCGCAACTGAACCGGTGCAAAAGGGAGGGCCTTTTGCACCGGATGCTTTGCACCAGTTGGGTATCCGATGCATATGGCCCTTACCAACCGGTGCAAAAGCACCATTTTCCACTAGTGCTTGTATGCCAATGCTGAACTACATGTATATATAGGTGATGAGATGCTGACATCTTGCGTGTAGCACGCTATGGGGTGGTCAAGACGATATTTACCTCATATGTGCTCATCGTTGAAATCAAGGAGGTTCAGCCATGCCTAATATGTGACGCCGGGCGACCTAGCTGCAGTGTCCTTGTTTTCTGCCAACAAGAGAACATGTCCATCATTTTTGAAGGTGGCATCAACTGATTTGTGAGACAAAACGATGTAGTTTTGAGAAAAACTATTTTACATGGTACTTCACCTGCCATTATCTCATTCAGTTAGAGTAATCAAGTGTTGTTTTTGCTCAGAATAGTGTCCATTCATTTGGGAGGCTTTTTACGGTAGGGACCGGAGAATATGCAGATCGTATGGTTCAGTTTGATCAAATACTACTCCCTCCATCCCAAAATATAAGACGTCTAAGGATTAGTCAAAAATCAATGTTTCCAAAGTTTGACCATATTTTATGTATAAAAATATGAAAAATTACAATACTAAAACGATATCAATAGATTCTCTACTACTTAAAAAGAACGAAGTTCCTCTTTTTCCTCCGATCACAAGTTTCGTCAAACATATTTTTAATAAGATTATTTTACCCTTCCACCAAACCACTTACAAAAACGTTCGATTTCAGTCACTTTCCAAAAAAAACTCGAATCAATCCCGTAACCTCTCCCCATCTTTTCCTGAATTAGCGTTGTGAAGCCACCCTGCGAGATGCCGCCGCATGGGGAAGCCGCAACGATGACTGGACGCCCCGCTTGCCGCCGCCCGGGGAAACCGTCGCCGTATAAATCAAAGTTGACTGCACTAAATTAGGATGACCAACTGCTACACCGAGGATATGGCTGGTTTATATGTCGGTAAATGATGTGGTGCCGACAACGACTTATGTTCGGTGCTCCTGTAACGCCCGACTGCCGCAGCTGGTATGGCTTAGGAATAAGGAAAAATATTTTGTAAAAGGATAAATTTCGGTCCTAACCAAAACTGCTCATTTTGGATTTCGGTATTTAAAATTCAAATATAATTTATCCAAAATTTGCATGATCCCCTTGATTTATTTCAAATAAAAGATGCTTAATTGCAGTTGAAGCCTTGGAGTATCTACTAAAAAACAGTAAAGAAAAATCGACTGTCATCTTTGGCTGAACCCGAGCGTGGGAACAGGATACAACACTAGTAAAAAACAGGGCTTCCGTGGGAGCCTTTTGTCGCGGGCGCGATTGCACCCGCGACAAATGGCGTGGCCACGTCGCCCCGAAACCATTCCGAGCAAGCCGGGCCTTTTGTCGCGCCCTATTGTCGCGGGCCGTATCACCACCCGCGACAAAAGGGGTCTGAGCTTTGGCGCCGCTTGCCAGCACCCCTTTTGTCGCGGTTCGTAATACGGCCCTCGACAAAAGGGCCATGCCTTTATATACACACAGCCAGCCTCCCCCCCCACCTCCCTACATTTTTTTCCTTGGTGGTGAAAGGTGGAGGTGTATGCTAGCTCATTTTTTCTTCATGTGCACAAGAGGTGTTTGATGAAATGTGTATGAGGGATGCCACTTGATTTTATTTGATAAGATTTTTCCTCTTTTTGATCCTAAAAGGTTAGCAACTATTTTCTCGTATATACATAGTCCGTACAATACTAATTTTAGCAAGGTGATTGCATCTGATACATAACTGTACTTATAATGCAGATGAGTCATCCATGGATGTACGGTAACCGATATGCTCCCGCTTTCAGAGAGGGCATGAATTCTTTCCTGCTTGTGGCCGAGGCCAACAAGTCGAAGCAAGGTTTTATGTGCTGTCCATGTCTGAAATGTAAGAACGAGAAGGATTACTCTTGCTCAAGAGACATTAAGAGCCACCTGCTTCGGTTTGGATTCATATCCAGCTATAATGTTTGGACCAAGCACGGAGAAGAAGGGGTTATGATGGAAGACGGCGATGAAGAAGAAGATAACGATGACCAGTACCGATCTATGTTCTCTGAATGCGATGATACTGCAATGGAAGACAATGAAGAAGAAGGAGGTGAAGAACAGGCAGCAGATGATCCTGTTGATGATGATCTTCGTCGGGCCATTTCTGATGCAAGAAGAGATTGTGGCACGGATAAGGAGAGGTTGCAGTTCGACAAGATGTTAGAGGACCACCACAAATTGTTGTACCCAGGTTGTGAAGATGGGCAGAGAAAGCTGGGTAGCATATTGGAATTGCTGAAATGGAAGGCAGAGGTCGGTGTGACTGACTCGGGATTTGAAAAATTGATGATAATACTAAAGAAGCTGTTTCCAAGAAATAACGAATTGCCCGTCAGTACGTATGAAGCAAAGAAGCTTGTCTGCCCTCTAGGATTAGATGTGCAGAAAATACATGCATGCATTAATGACTGTATCCTCTACCGCGGTGAGAAGTACGAGAATTTGAATAAATGCCCGATATGCGGTGCATTGCGGTATAAGATCAGAAAAGATGACCCTGGTGATGTTGAGGGCGAGCCACCCAGGAAGAGGGTTCCTGCGAAGGTGATGTGGTATGCTCCAATAATACCACGGTTGAAACATTTGTTCAGAAACAAAGAGCACACCAAGTTATTGCGATGGCACATGGAAGAACGTAAGAAAGACGCGATGTTGAGGCACCCCGCTGATGGTCGGCAGTGGAGAAACATCGGGAGAGAGTTCCCAGATTTTGCAGGTGAGGCAAGGAACTTATGGTTTGGTCTAAGTACAGATTGCATGAATCCTTTTGGGGAGCAGAGCTGCAGTCATAGCACCTGGCCCGTGACTCTATGTATCTACAACCTTCCTCCTTGGTTGTGCATGAAGCGGAAGTTCATTATGATGCCAGTGCTTATCCAAGGCCCAAAGCAACCCGGCAACGACATTGATGTGTACCTAAGGCCATTAGTTGATGAACTTTTAGAGTTGTGGGCCAAACCAGGTGTACGTGTGTGGGATGAGCACAACGAGCAAGAATTTGACCTACGAGCGTTGCTATTCGTAACCATCAATGATTGGCCTGCTCTTAGTAACATTTCATGACAGACGAACAAATGATACAATGCATGCACACACTGTTTAGATGAGACTGAAAGTAAATATTTGGAAAAAAGCAGAAAAGTTGTGTACCCGTACAATCGCCGTTTCCTTCCGCGCAAGCATCCCTTAAGGAAAAAAGGCAAGCATTTCGATGGCGAGGCAGACCACCGTCCGAAGCCTATCCCCCGTAGTGGTGCTGATATATTTGACATGGTCAAGGATTTAAATGTTATCTTTGGAAAGGGTCCAGGCAGTAGACCTGTTCCGAAAGACCCTAACGGACACGCGCCCATGTGGAAGAAGAAATCTATTTTTTGGGAGCTAGAATATTGGAAAGTCCTGGAAGTCCGCTCTGCAATCGACGTGATGCACCTAACCAAGAATCTTTGTGTGAATATTCTAGGTTTCCTGGGCGTGTATGGGAAGACAAAAGATACAACAGAAGCACGGGAGGACCAGGAACGTCATAAAGGACGAAACGGCAATCATCCAGGGAAGTTTGAAGGGCCTGCCAGCTACGCTCTTACCAAACAAGAGAAGGAGATATTTTTTGAAGCCCTATTCAGTATGAAGGTTCCGTCTGGTTTCTCGTCGAATATAAAGGGAATAGTAAATATGAATGAGAAAAAATTCCAGAACCTAAAATCCCATGACTGCCACGTGCTTATGACACAATTGCTTCCGGTTGCATTGAGGGGACTTCTACCAGAAAATGTTCGACTAGCCATTGTGAAGATATGTGCATTCCTCAATGCAAATGGGTGAAGCTCAGCGGTGTACAGGTAGACGATAAGTACGGTATGACAACAGTGGATCCCAACAATCTTGCGTACATGGACGAGCCATTTGTCCTAGCCAACGAGGTGGCTCAAGTTTTCTACGTGAAGGACATGTCTAGCAAATCGAGAAAAAGAAATCAACAAAAGAATACATCAACCGAGGAACCAAAGCGGTACATAGTTCTTTCGGGGAAAAGAAACATCGTGGGAGTGGATGACAAGACAGACATGTCAGAAGATTATAATAAGTTTAAAGAAATTCCGCCCTTCACGGTGAAAATTGACCCAAGCATCTTGCTAAATGATGAAGATTCTCCATGGCTACGGCGTAGAAGATCACAACAGTAGATGGCAATGTAATAATGTATTCTTCATATATAGTTCCTAAGACAATCTCTACATTTATGTAATAATGAGAACCCTTTCCCCAACACTGTTAGAGGAGACGGAGTCTTTCACGGGCTTGCAGGGAAATTTTTCTGAGGAGCAGCTTCCGAAGATGCCGTAGGGCGTGTGCACCAACGACATCTTCGAGAAGCTGCGCCACGGGAGATTTCCCAACCCTTTCCTTCATCCATGGGAATGAAACTGTGCTTGGCTTGTTGATCTTCTTGGCAAGGCGTATCTCATCGAGCAGTTCGTCCACCCACGCGACAGGGCGTCGTGCGCTACATGCTTTATCTCATCGAGCAGTGCGTTCACCCACGCGTCCTTATCCTGCCGACAGCTTTAGTCCCAGTTGCACCCACCAGCCGTGACAAAAGGTTACCCGCACGTTAGCCCTCCAGATAAGGCCCTCCTAGATAAGCCTCCCCCACTGCGTTCCCGCCTATTTTCTTCCCGCGTTCCCGCCTCCGTCTTCCCGCCATTTTTCCACTATATATATGTAGGCTTGGCCTCCATTTACATATCACATGTAGACTCATATCTGCAAACCTCATCATTCTCTCCCATGGCTTCCATCGTATGTCTAACACCCCGGGAGGCGGAGGCGCTTTGCGCCTCGAACTACCCCTGCCCGCCAGGGTACCGCGTCCCGACCGGCTGGTTGCTGAGCGTCGGAGGTGTACCAGTCCCTCCTATCCCTCTAGGTGTGCCACGCGAGATGGCCATCACGAACCACTACTATTTCGAGCTCACGCTAGAGCAGCGGAGGAATCCCCAGTGGCATCCCGACTACAGCCCGACTTGGGACAGCTTCTTCATCAATCGGCGTGAGAGGGCGGTTGCCAGGTACGAGGAGGACGACCCGCCTCCTTCGAACTTCAACGAGGCCGACCGTCGGCTGTGGTGGCACGGCCGGACTCTCCAGAGCGTCATGGCCTACCGTGGCCCCCGCCTGCGCTACCCTCAATCCCAGTCCACGCGTGCTCACCCGCCGAGGTTCGACAACCGCGACCCCGATGCTAGCGATGATGACGTCGGCGACTAGGATGACTACAGTGGCGACTATTATAGGGCTAGGCACGACTATGACTGAATGGCTCCAACATTCGAATCTAGCCATGTATCTTAATTTTCAGTTGAGCTCTGTACTTTAATTCCAGTTCAATCGTAATAAAATTTCGTGTCAACCACTTTATTGAACAAAAACAACCGACAACGACTTTATAAACTAAATTTAAACTAATAGAACCGACAACAACTTTATTGAAATTACAATAAAATAGATAAATGACTAGTCTAGTCTCTACTCGTCGTCGGAGGTTGTCTCCGTCCAAATGTCATCCCACCGAGGGTCGTTTTAGGTCCAAGTTGTATTCGGGTTCTCGAGCTCGAACTCGGCGACGGCCCGACGGTGGCGCCTGTTGGACCTGCGTTGTGTCCTAAGATCAGCGAAGAACGCGTCGGTGTTGTCGACGTCGTTGGGGAACTGCGCCCTCCACTGGCGCATCAACTGCTCGTCGTGCTCGGCGATGGCGATCCTGCGCTGCACCTGGCGGTGCCGGCGACGGTCCTCGTCGTCGACGAGGCACGGCGCTGGCGCGAGGAACTCCGCCTCCTCTAGCGATTCAACATCCGGGAAGTTCATGTCGCGTCGTGGCCACCGAAAGCGCCACGCCGCCGCGTCGTAAGCGCGCGCCGCCAGCTCCGGCGTGTTGTACGTACCGAGGGTGAGGCGGAAGCCACCAGCGCGTATCTCGGCGTAGAACCTACCGCTCGGACGCACTCGAACGCCACGGAAACCGGACGACCCTCGACGACGTGGAGGCATCCCGGAGATGAATGAGCGGAGGCGGTGGCGACGTGTGGTTGCGCCCGCACGCGTCGCTCTATATAGCGCACGCGGGGCATGGCACGTGTAAGCCACGGCTACACACGTCGCACGCCGGCAGCGACGGGGCGAGACACGTGGAAGCGGCGGCGACACGTGGCGAGGCACGTGTAAGCCACGGATACACACGTCGCACGCCGGCAGCGGCAGGGCGAGGCACGTGGAAGCGGCGGCGACACGTGGCACGGGGAAACCTTACTCGGTGTCACTCCGCATATCATTAGGGGTGAAACTTACACGACTATCAATGTTTGATATGATGCGAGGTGCAAATAGTTATATGGATGTCATATTCATGTTCATTGGATTTTTCTGATCAATTTTCACATATAAAACTTTTCTATTTGAGTTACCATTTAAAAGTTATTGAAATAATAGTTTTTATTAAGTTAAAATAGATAAATAAAGGTTTATTTATAAAACAGAAAAAAAAACGGCTCCAGGGGCTGATCCGCGTCCAACGGCTCCATGCCGTTGGATTCAAACGGCCGGAGCCATTGGATGCAGACGCCGCGGATCAGCCCACCCCCTTTTGTCGCGGGTCGTGCCACGGCCCGCGATAAAAGACCACCCCTTTTGTCGCGGGTCATGCCACCACCCGCGACAAAAGGGGGATAGGTATAAAGGCGCCACGCATCGCGGGCCGACGCACAACCCGCGACGACGAAGGAGGCCAAACCCTAGACCACGCCGTCAGGCTGCCGGATTTCGCCGGCGCCGCCGACGCCGCCACGCACTCCTCTGCCGACGCCGCCCTCCTTGCCGCGCGCCTCCTCGCCGCCCTCCTCGCCGCGCGCCTCCTCGCCGCGCGCCTCCTCGCCGCGCGCCCTCCTCGCCGGCGCCTACGCGGGAGTCCTCTACGCGCCGCCGCCGCCGCCTCCGCGGGAGCCCTCTGCGCGCCGCCGCCGCCGCCTCCGCACGGGAGCCCTCCTCGCCGCGCACCTCCTCCCTCTGCCGCGCCGCCGTCTGCCACGCCGCTGCACATCTGCGAGGTAGCCGCCGCCGGCGCCCCCGGCCATCTTTTTTTTTTTACTTTTTTGTAATATTATTAGTCAATTAGTTAATTAAGTTAGCTAGTTTAAATTTAGTATATGTATAGTTAGTTATTTTAAATTTTGTATTAGTTTTATGTAAGTTTTCTATGTATTAGTTAAAATTTTGTATTAGTAATTAATTAGCTAGTTTAAATTGGGTATTAGTTAGTTAGTTTAAATTTTTGTAGTTAGTTAATTCAAATTTTGTAGTTAGTTAGTTCAAATTTTGTATTAATTTAAATTTTGTATTAGTAATTACTTAGTTAGTTAGTAAACAACCGACGCAAACACCCGTCGACACCCCTCTCCCTCTCGTAAACAACCGACGCCGATACCCTCTCCCTCTCGCAAACAACCGACGCCGACCCCCTCCCCCCCTCGCAAAAACCTGTCGCGACACCCTCCCCCTCTCGAAAACACGCGTCGCCGACACCCTCTCCCTCTCGCAAACACGTGTCGCCGACACCCTCTCCCTCTCGCAAACACGCATCGCCGACACCCTCTCCCTCTCGCAAACACGCGTCGCCGACACCCTCTCCCTCTCGTGTTAGGGTTAGAACATGTACTTCTCGATTTAATTTTTTGCAGAAACAATGGATCCATTCGAAATCCATCGGGACTTGGAACAGGAAGACATTTTCAAGAACATAATCCGCGATGGTCCAGAAGCCGACCGAGAAGACCGCGACTCCGGTGATGGAGAAGCACGCGGTTCTGGTGATGGAGAAGCCCGCGGCTCCGGTGATGGAGAAGCCGACGGCTCCGGTCATGACGAGGTATACGATCAGTTGAGGCATTAATGGAATTCTATATGTACATATGTATATAAATTAATTAATTTTTATTCTCTTAGGCCTCCGAAGATAAGTTGGAGAAACGAGGCCAGGCAAAGAAGTTGACCAAAAAAGACCACTTCACAATTGAAGCTATATCACCGAAAGGCCAACCGGTGGCACCCGCGAGTGTCAGAGTGACATTTAAAAATCAGTGCGGAGTTCTGGTTAGAGATCGTCTCCCGATCACTATTAGAGAATGGAACAAGACCAAGAATATGTCCGAAAGTCAGGTTGCCGATAGGTATAAAGACACACTTTTTGCCGACCTCATGGCACATTTCACTTTGCCAGATTTGGGATCGGAGTCTGAGAATGCCAAGCAGAGGGCGCTAGTGAAGAAATGGGCTCTTAAGAAGATGGGGGAACTTTTCCGGGCGTATAAGAACCGGTTATGGCGAGCTTATAAGGCCGAGAAGAAGCCTCCATTATTCGAAAACTATCTAGCGAAGCAGGAGCATAACTGGGAAGAATTTGTGCAGTACAAAGAATCAGAGGAGGCTGTGAACCTGTCAAAGAAAAACAAGAAGAATGCAAGCAAAAAGAAATATCACCATCATACGGGCCGAGGGGGCTACGAAGTAGCCATGCCTAAGTGGGATGCACAAGAGGCTAAGATGAAGCTGAATGGGATCACTCCAGAACCAGAGCGAGAAGGATGGGACATTAGGGCTCGAAATTGGTTCCTTGGGCATGGCTGTGAGTATGACATGAAGACAGGGAACCTTGTTGAAAGTGACAGCAAGGTTAGGGTACCCAGGGAAAAATGGATTGAAGTGACGGCTGATATTAAAGCGGGAAAACTGAAGTTTGCTCCCGATAGAGAGAAAGACTTGCTGACGCTTGTCCTCGGTAATCCTGAAAAGGGAGGACGAACAAGAGGCTTCGGCCCTAGTGTTCCGTGGGCGCTTGGGTTTCCGAATGACGCGGAGACTTATAGAAGCCGAGCGAGAGCAAAAAAACGCGAGCTGGAGGTGCAGAATGACCGGATGGCTGAGTTCCAACGGCAACTAGACCAGCAGAAGCTGGAGATTCAGCAGCAGCAGCGGGAGATTAATGAACTTAAAGGACAGCGCCAGCCAGATAATACCGCCGGCATATCTCAGCGACGAGACAGCAGCGTGGCCGACTCGGAGGCCCCGCCTACACGGATGATAGACGGCGGTCCTAGCGACCCCGTGGATGGAATCAAGGAGCAAACACCTTGTGATCTCCATGAGGTGTTCAGGAACATGTCTGTTAAGGTGGCAGTTGGCTATGTCTTACCTGCATTTGGACCTGAAGGTGAGCCGGCAACATGGCATGGCAATCAGATTCCAGCTGGCTATGCTCGTGTCGGGGTGGATTCAGTTGTACCGACGTGGGAGACATTGGAGCTCGAAATCCCTGGAGGTGATGGGGGGGTTACACTCAGAGAGGTGCTGGGAGAAATCATTCTCTGGAAAAAGAAGAACATCAGGCTGCCAGGCATGGTAACCTCTACTAGTCGTCCCACCAGGTCACCATCACCTCCTCCAAATGATCGAAGGCCACCATCACCTCCTCCGACTGATCACATGTCGCCACCATCACCCCATGGGTACGACATCGACCACGACATCCGTAGTCCATCTCCATCTCCAGCGCCGCCGCCTGCGCCCACTAAGACTCGGAATGCACCCAACCGGAAGCGTTTCAGGAGTCCTGTCCGCAAGCTGTCGCCACTCCCAACAGTACCAAAGGTTCCTCCCCCCCGTCCTTACGATCGTACTGACGAGGAAAATGATGCCATTGTTAAGAAATACAATTATGATTTTTTTCATAAGGAGAAACCCAAGGCCCCAGCACCATACACCGAGAAGCAAAAAGCATATGCTCTTTCTTTTCTGAACACACCATCGCAATATGACTTACACGAGAAGAAGGATGACTATACACGCACACTTGCGAGGGTAATTGATGATAAGAGTACTGCTAAGAAGGATAGTGCTAGCACGAGCAAATCATCAGCTATAAGTGTAGCCGGGAAGAAATCAAGTTCAACAAGTGCACCCCTCAAGGCCAAGCAAACGACAGAAGGCAAAAAAAGAAAGGAAGTTCCCCAGCTCGGAGAACAGGCCAAACATTCGATCCCACCACTCAAAGTGTTTGATGTTCCCAAGGTGTACCTGGAACATGGTGGTGGTATCAATATGGAAGATGCTGCAAAGCTAGCGGCTGACTGTGGATGTACCGTGGAGGAATTGCTGGGTGTCGCAGATGCTGCACTAGCCACTGCTGATATAGCTCCTAAATTTTTCTACGGGGATGACTTGGTCAGCAGAGAGCGGCTGCATAAACTGCCAACATATATGCGGAATTTGCATTAGTGGTACCTTGATGCATGCAAGGAGAACATACGTTACATCGTGGCGAATATACCATTTGAATATTACTACCAAAAGGTGGAGATCCATATTGAGATGAATGAACTCTGGCAGTTATTCAATTTAGAAGCCCTCGACAAATCTCTCATGAGTTGCTATTGCTTGTAAGTTGTTAACTACATATAAGTTCATGTTCATTCAGTTCATGTTCGTTTTCATTGCATATACTCATTATATCTTACGTGTTCTCTTATGCAGACTGAAGATCAGTGAATGCAAAAGTAATAATATTATCAATATTGGGTTTATTGACCCAGATAAAGTACATCATGAAACGGTAAAGCATAAAGGCGAAGAAACGGGGGGAAACCTACTAAGGTTTTTGGGGGAACAACATTTCTGTGATTCAATACTGTTTCCTTACAACTACGAGTGAGAGTCTTAATGATCTGTTATACACATTCAATTTTTCATACTCGATGTTAAGTGTAATTCCTGACGTATATACATAAACATGTGCAACTTCCACTGGATTCTACTAGACATTCAAGTTGATAACGGAATAGTTGAAGTAAGGGACCCAATGAGTAGAGGCCTAGACGGGTTCCGCGACTTGCAGAAGTTGCTCCAGACGTAATTTCAATCATTGACGCGCTATATCTTTCGTGAGATTTCAATTAATTATCCACTCATTTAATCATTCTTTTGCTTGACAGGGCTTGGAGAGCTTTCAGGAAACATACTAATGGTACCTGGGCAGAGAGGCAAACATTTACTCCTGTACCGTGCGCCCAGCAGCCACAGGGGACGAATCTATGTGGATACTACGTTTGCGAGTCCATTCGCATGTTAACCACTGAGAAGCACAACAATAATAAATTCAACGTAAGCAATAACATTCACAACTTTAATTTATTATCGTCAATATTTCGTTATCAAGATTGATATAGTCATATTCATCTCATTTTCCTATATAGGTCGACTTCATGCGGGACACGCTCCAACCAAAGGAATACCTACTAGGAATTGCGGAGGAAGTGGCGGGACTTTTGATTAGAGAAGTAATAGACAACAACGGCTTGTTTAGTCCAAATAGACGCACTCCCTCTTGAAACGACGGGCTTTAGTCCCGGTAGTCGTGAGCTCCATGTATATGTGTAAGGGGAATCTACGAATAGATCGACTTTTGCTTCCAATATTTGTTTGCTCGATTTATATATAATGAATCAACGTGTACAACTTGTAGTAGCGTATAAATATATGCAACTTTTATTTTGAAATGAAAAGATGAAAATAAAGGGGGGGCGGTCGCGCGGGGGGGGGGGGGGGGGTGCTGCACCCCTCTAACCCTAAAGCAGCAGCGTTCTGCGCGCGCCACGTAGAGGTTCTTTTGTCGCGGTCTGTATCACGACCCGCGACAAAAGGGGCTGCCCCCTGCGCGCCTCGCGCCTGCCACGTGGTGGACCTTATGTCGCGGGTCGTAAGCGACCCGCGACAAAAGGTGGACCTTTTGTCGCGCCTCCCTTGTCGCACGACCCGCGACAAAAGGTGGACCTTTTGTCGCGCCTCCCTTGTCGCGGCTGGCCGCCCGCGACAAAAGGGTCATACGACCTGCGACATTATGCCTGTTTTCCACTAGTGCAACCATACATCCAGAAAATGGTCACATATTTTTTGTGCATATGTACGGTTAAAATCTTGTGGACAAAATAAATGGTCGTGGACTAAATAGAATCAATGCATTCTTGGTAAGTATCATAGAAATATTAAATTGTAACGTGTCACTGATTGCACTTACGTGGTAACAAATCAACCTAAATCTATGTCATGATTTTCTTATCACGCGAATTGCCCAAAATACCCCACAAATTACTACTCCCCCATAAGACTAGTAAATTGTACGGTAAAAATCGTCAAAGAGCCTGAATCTATATCTCTTATAAAGCAAAACCCCACTAGAGGGTCATTTAAGTTGTCTATCTCAACATGCAAGCTATCCACATCATCCATTCTATTAGCCATCCAATTGTTCATGTCATCCCCCACTAACATTCATTAATACTCTACATGCAAGCCACATCATCTATTTTTTAAGCCATCCAATTATCCACATCATAAACTTTTAGCCGCCAACTACATAACCATTTTAAGTCAGTTTTTTTAAATTAGCCTCTTGACTATTTACGCCAATTGAATCCTGCATGTTCCTACAAATAACATCTTATTCCAATCAATTTATATCCTTTTGTTTTTTTACAAAATAGAGTTATCAGAGAAATTCCCGCTACAACGCGCGGGGTATCCTTCTAGTTATATATAGGGTTGTTTTGTGGTACCCTCAAATCAATTATAGCCATTAATTTCCGTCAATCCACTGGCTCAAATTAATTCATACCACAGTACAAAACTGGTGTGGTATGTTACATACCACGCGAAATTTTCGCACCTAAATATGTAAAAAAGCTAGACGGGCCGGCCCAATATATAGGCCTAGCCAAATACACTGATACAACCCTAAGATCTTCCGATCGCAGTCTCAATCCCTAGTTCTCCCTGCGTGAGCAGGGATGCGTGACGTGCCGGCGCCGCACCACCGCCAACGCTGCTCTCTCCCCCCAAGTCCGGCGCCACCGCCCCTCACCCCCTCGAGACAGCATGAAGTTCTGGTGTATACCTACTCCCCTCTGCCGTTCCCCCTCTTCCCCACTTCTGTCTCGGCGGAGGCAGCGGCCTCCCTCCATTCTCGGCCCACGGATTGTCCGCGGGCGTTGCGGACAGGCTTGATATGGCGATCGGGATGAGGGAGGGGCGAAGGAGGCGATGAGCGGCACGGCGTCGTTGTGCTCTGCTGGTTTGCCTGGTCGCATCCTCCACGACCCACGGCCAGCGACGACCACCTGCAGCTGGAGCCTCCTCTCCAGACTAGTTCATCGTCTGTAGTGAAGGTAAATCCTCCATTTTTTCTATGTTCCATATTTCTTGCAAGGATATTGTTATGTACTTGATGTGTATGTGTGAGATTTTAGACAGAAGTAGGGTATCTTCTTTCAGACTATCACTCTACAGGCCTAGCTTTAGAATTAGATGCATGGAACAATTTTTAGGTGGCCTAAGCAATGTTTTAGATGTGCCATTCAAACCTCAGTCCAACAAATAGAAGCGCCTAATGTAATGTAAGGTAAGACTGGTCCAAGCTTGTCTATTTGCTAAAGAAGCTTAGCTTCTGCATAACCCTTTTTGTCGTAGTGTTTCTTTAGTGTGCATTCACATGGCATAAGCATCTCAAACAAAATAAATTTATAGTTTACTAGGTGTCTCATGTTAAATTCACATCTCCTATTGTTATCTCTTTCACTTGAAAAGTTTAATTTGTTGTTAATCCTAGCTGGAAACTGCTACTGATTTTTTGTAGCTGTGGTCACTAGTATAGTATATTTTGCCAATTGATACAAACTCTTGTTTTGTACCTAAAGATGAGGTTTTACTGTCATAATGAGTACTTTTTGCAGGTTTTGAGCAGGTAATCCAAAACTATGGTATTCACGTGCTGTCCATAACATACAAGAAAGTTCCTAGCCAGTTCTAGCAGAGGTAAAATATGTATACTTATTAATTAATTATTATGAAAGTGCTCCAGGCTGCATATGATTTCTTCTGAGTTCCTGGCAATTTAAGGGTTGACTTATTCTTCATACCGACCGAAAGCATCACCATCAGCTAAATCGTGCTATTTATCCAATTTGGTTTATTGTCTTGCATACATTGATTGTTTCTTGCCGATGGGCCTGCCTCATGTATTTGCAGGCCATCAACATTGAAGGTCTTGCACTGGTCATGTTTATGGAGTAGCATGCTGCAAACTCAGGATGGGTTATTGAGAAGGGTGGATGGTCTCAACTGGTTGTCCTTCCGCGCAATGAGTTCAATCACCCCGAGCTGAAGAAGAACACAGCAGACACCGTTCGAGCACATCACTCGCATATTCCCTGTATTGAGCTGATTGAACAACCATGGCCGAATTGACATTGCGCACTGCTGTGGTCTTGGTTGCACCTAGACCTCCGGAGAGTTTTTTAGAACAGGGAATGAAGAAGCTAGTCTTGGCGATTGTATTTTCTGTTCAGTGATACAGATTGTTCGTGATTTCGATGAGCTAGACCGTCTTAGGTTCCACGACAAGGCTACTCAGGTGGATGCTGAGAAAATTGACATGGAGGAGGAAAAGCTCAGGTTAATGTTTGAGGTAACAAGACAACGCCTTTTATAGATGATTTGGCAGAGCAGGATCAGGATGAAAAGAAGATCATGCAACAATTACGTAACGAAAAGATTCAAGGTGATAGAAGAGTTGGAAGCGAAGGTCGCTCGAGGTTCTTATAGACAAATTGATCAAATTTTCAGTAGCAACCGTTAGCGTAGTCATCACATGAGCTCCTGAGTGCCATGTAAATAATGTTGAATTCATACTCTCTTGTTTGAGGAGAGCTCAATCTTACTCATGTAATAGTACTAGCAACTTGGTGGTTCTTAGACTAAAGCAAAGTAGCTTTGTATTTTTTTGGTTCAGGTACTTGGCTGTTGGTTTATCATCTAGTTTAGTGGATGTTTCAGTTCCCTGCTGCTAGCATTTTCTCTTGTTTGAGGAGTGAGGCATTTTCTCTTGTTTGAGGACAATGTCACTCCTGTAATAGCTACTCCTACTAACTTGATTGAAGCTCCATCATATAATAGCTATTGCTTTCTATCTACTATTTTTGAAGTTGTGTAATGGTGGTTGAATGGTCTGCAAATTTTGTTGCTTGCAACCTATGGTGTCAGCTACACAATGGACTTGTACTGAACAGACTATTTACTGAAGCAAGCTTTTGAGCAGCTCATGTTCTAATTAATCTAAGCTGCTGCAAAATTATTAAATGCAGATTATGACAAAAATGCATACTACATGGCTACGGTGTATATACAACTTGAATAACCCAATCAATCATAGGTTCAATTCAACACGGACACAATTCTCGAATACAACTTTCGTTTCTTACAATTACATCCAAGACTAATTGAATCGGTATTACGCAACATCGCAGCAGCGCTGCCGGAGGTGTTCATCGACATAGCCACTCCAGGAACGGCCATGCACCCTCCACTACACCAGAGCACCTGCAGATAACAACAGAAACTTCAATCGACTAAATTTACATTTAACCAAAGAACGGATATGTATGGTATTAAATATTGCGCTCTAATGCTGCAATATTTCCTCTATTTTCCATTATATGCACACACACAACTTGATAAAATTTCAACATATTATTGCTTTACATTTCTCAGTTGAACAGTGATAATGGGAGTCATGTCCAACAAAATACTAACCAGATCATCTTACATGGGCTAATTATCTTTTACAGCATATATATACTGCAAAGATATCAGTCTAAGGAAAAATATAAACAATTGTCTTAGTACAAAGCCTGAAGATGGTGTCCTGGTTTTGAGTTCTCTCTAAATTTAAACACAACCTAGTATGATAAAAGTAGCCTTAAAGAGTTGTTTTGCGTTACCCCCAAATGAATATTGCTGGTAACAATTGAAAATCCAAATCAGCTTCAGCAGCCCTCTAGAAAGAGGCCCACAATGGTTTGGGAAACCCTGGTTCCCAGGTTTCATTGTACTTTTGATAACTATCAAGAAGAGTCAGTGCATCACCAGACCTGTATGTATTGTTGTAGACATAGAACATGTGTAATCTTGCTAGCCGAGTAAATGAGGCCATTGCCAGATATAAACTATCAATCCTTTACTAAAGATATATGCTTTTTTTCTTGTTTGTGATATAAATTTTTTCCATAGTAATATAGTTGAAGTGTAATATTCACTGACTAGTACCAACACAAACTGCTTGAGCTAATAATCTAGGTTCAAAGCTGAGCTCAAGCCTACACGACATTCAGTAAGCCCAATAAGACAGTACATTAACTAGTAAATCAAGCGAGGTAGTAGACTGCTTCCTAGAAAATTAATTATATAAAGGAGACAGTAGATTAACTAGTAAAACACATGAAGTACAAAATCATCCGCGTTGCCAGTAGAAGTGACACAAACAAACTGTTTTGCTATTTTATTGTATCATTTACCGGATAAACTTTTAGGCCCAAACTGTAACTGAATACCTTCCATGAAATGTCAGATAGGATATGTTTTTCTGTTGAAGTCCATCGCTCCTCATATAAAAATGTGAATCACCTTTTTTAGAAAGAACCTCACATAAAATAAAAACCCACTGCAATACTTCTTGGACATCATTTGTTAGTTGCTACAGCATGATGATAGACTGCTTTCTAGAATATTATATAAAGGAGATAGTTTGTTGTTTAAAACTTCGAAAAAGAGCATGTGTGCTTAATGGTACAGTGGTGTGCTTTCTACATAATAAATGTAGCATTGTGCTTCTGGACGAGTTTCTTGTTAAAACAACTTTCAGATGACTTCACTAGAGAAACCTTTTTTAGACATAGACAAATAATTATACTGCTTAAATTTTTTCATCTACGAACATACTCCTAGCTGACTGAATTTGGCTAACAATTGGAATAATCTATAAGATTGGGTTAGGTGATTTTTCTCCGAAGCACTTGGTCTTCCACGATAGAGGAGATCAGCGAGGACGGTTCGCCGGTGGTCACAGCGGCGCAACAGTTCAGCACTTCAGTCTCAGGGGAGAGAAGTGGAATTGAGGATGCATGTCAAGACTTGCGTACCTGAACCTGCTACCAACTCCAAGACGGCGGCAATGGAGGAATACGGTGGCGATGCAGAACGGGGCCGATCTGGTTGCGGCATGCTGCCGAGCTAGTCGATGGTGGATGTGGCAGCGGAGGCAACCCTGCTCGATGCGGAGGAGGAGGTGCCGTCCCTGATTGATTTGCCGGCGGCGGCAGCGGTGGTGCTCACGCCTACGCAGAGTCGTGGTAGCGGAGTTGATGCGGCGGTGGCCGGCGGCGTCGTCGCTTTGCTTCTGAAGAGGTCGGGAGTCGGGGCCGTGGGAAACCGATTAGGCAAAGCGTGGGCTGGGCCGAATGCTATTTTTTCATTATCTGCTTCTTGTTGGGCTGCCGGGCCTAATGTATCTCGTTTAATCCTGACCGTTCTCTTAAATCATATCTCTCCCTCTTTAGTGATGGTAAAAGATACTATAAAACAAGCCTATATATATAAGCCAGCCATTGAATTCAGCCAGTGGATGAGGTAGTAGATGGCATTGTGCGGGCATGCAATTATTGTGCTTCTTTCAGGAAAGACGCGAGATACGCCTGCTAAGCTTGGACCTAGTGATTGCAAAGCTGTTGTCGACGAATCAGCTTGGGCGTGGTCTTCTCAAATTACTAACTGGCTTCTAGGCCAGCAGTTGCGACTTGCAAAATCCTTGTAGGTTCTTGAAATGCTGTTTAGCCTGCTCCGTAACAAATAATCCCCCCTCGGCCTTTCACAGTGTAGGAACATGAAGTTTCTGTATCTGCCGCCTACCCTCCCCCCCCCCCCCCCCAACACCCCCCCCATGGGTTGGGTGTGACCTAGGAGCGTCGGATTGGAAAACTGCTAGTTTTTTTAAAAAAAATGGGAAAAAATCACTTCAGCTTCTGCATCCAACACTGGTAGAAAAAGGGCCTTTAGTGCAAGGAATGCACATGGCTTTTTTATTAGATTATTCACAACATCTTACAAGAGCAATACAAAAGATCAAACTCGAAGTCACCTCGCTAAACCTACAGAGGGATGAAGGGGCTGACAAAACACCAACTCACATCATCCAAACAACCAAATGCCTTCCCAAGCAGCCCAATAGCAGGTGAGAAGCACATCCAGTCAAGCAGACTCTCAGCGCACGCAACACACACGCCACAGAAATCGCTACCGCCGTCTTCCTTGCACCCATCTTCAAGAGGGATCACCGCATTGACCTTGCCAGATCTGCCGTCGATGGCACCATGACGCTAGACAGCTCCACCATCCTGCACGCGTCCAGCAGTCCGTTGAAAGTTCAGAGATGGTAAACCTAGAGGGGGGGTGAATAGGTTTCTACAAGTTTTAATTCTTTCTTTGCAATATTAGGCTTTGCGGAATATAACGATGAGCCTAATGCAAACTAAGTGAAGCAACCTATATGAGGATACAAGTAACTCAAGCACGAAGGCTCTCACAGGCAGTTATATCACAAGTAAGGAGTTCGGTTAGAGATAACCGATAGCACGCGGAGACGAGGGTTTATTCCCGTGTTCCCTTCCTTTGCAAGAAGGTACGTCACGTTTGGAGGGGTGGAGGTCCCACGAAGGATTCCCCACGCCACGAAGGCTCACCCTATTCTCCGGAGCCTATCCCACGAAGGAATAGCTCACTCACTTGTGGTAGACTTTGAGGTAGCCTCCAAACCTTCACAATCTTGTCAGGAGCAAATCCACAGCCCGGATGCTTCCGGACCACTCTTGCCCACCTAGGGTTTCCAAGGAACCCTAGAGAGCAAGCTTCTTGATGAATACAAGGGGGAATGAGATTTGGCTTGGTAGAACAGTAGATCGGGTCCTCCTCTATCGTTTCCCCGGAGGGATTTGAGTTTGGGTGGAGGAGGAGAGAGATCTGAGGCTTTTGGTGTTTCTAACAATGGAGTATGTGAGAGAGAGCTCAAGAACAGTTTGTATTGTGTTGCCTGCCTTTTCAGAGGTAGGAGAAGGCCTATTTATAGTGTACTTCGAAATCTGGCCGTTGCCCACTTGCCATGTCATCAGATTCCTCGAGGAACCCGGTCGACATGATTTGGCGCCGGCCAGGCCGGCGCACAGGCCGGTCAGACCGGGCTGGTGACCGGACCGGCCGGTTTCCAACCGGAGATGGGACCGGGTCTTGACCGGACGAGCTTCTGAGCAAAGGCCGGTTGGGCGCCGGGGCAGCCGGTCTGGAACCCGGTCCGACCGGGCCAGGGACCGGATGGGCTGGTCCAAATCGGGCTGGCGACCGGACGCAGACCGGGAGCTCGCCCACCCTTACTGGAATTCGCCCGGATGGCACAAGCGCTGGGGCCGGTCGGCAACCGGGGCAACCGGTCTGACCGGGCCAGAGACCGGATTTGCCCAGGAAAATCCTTGATAATTTTCGTCGAAGTGGGGGGGTCTCCCATTGCCTTCTTGTTCCATTGATACACCATTATACCTCCTTGGCTAATACCTGGGAATCATCTTGTAAACATGTATTAGTCCAAACACACTAGCACGGTGTCATTGTTACCAAAATAATGGATAAGGGTAAAATACCCTTACAATCTCCCCCTTTTTGGTATACGATGACAAACCGAGCTAGAGTCACATATAGATATTATGATAAGCTCTAAACCTTGATTCCATATAAGATATTGAGATAGCTCCCCCATAAAGTGTGCACTTGGAGAATTTGCGTTTGAATGCAAAGTGCAACTTTTGTGGAACATGAGAAGCTCCCCCAATATCTTTAGGAAACAAGCATGGTATGGAGATGTACATATCAAGATATATAGCATAACACACATAATCATCCTAACATAGAGTAGCACACATAATAGAGTTTAAGCATAGAGGTACATGTCCATACACGAATAGCAAATGGTTCTTGGAATGATAAAAGCAAATAAGCACAAGCCATATAAGAATCAAATAAAGCAACACCCATGGCTTGTGGTAATCAAAGAACCCCGTGAATCCTAGACTCTACTCTCTTCTCCCCCTTTGGCATCGGAACACCAAAAAGGCGAAGAAAAGAGGAGAGGTACTAGCGCACCCATCAGTAGAACTCATGCCCAGTGGAGTAGGAGCTATCGCCATTAACATCCTCTTCAGTACCCTCTTGACCGGTACCCTCTTCAGTATCAGCAGCAGGAGGAGCACGTGCAGGCATAGGAGGAGGACCACCAAAACCGTACCATGTGGGATCAAAGTTCTGGAACATCTGATCAGAGATGGGAGGCATCTCCCAGTTAGGTGCATGAACGGGCTCCAACTCAGGGCCAGGAGGAGGAACAGTGACATTCCGAGTAGCCATGAACTCATTCTGGCGCCTCCTCGTCTCTTGGTTCATAGCAAGACTTTGATGTGCAACATCATTAGTATTCTTGCACATCTGCCACAGGGAGGAGAAGAACCTAGAGACACCATGCTGTGGGCGCCTAGTGTAGCTGGAGCTAGCAGGATCATGGCGTTCCTTGGACCGGCGCTCAGAAGGCATCATCTCAGGGACGTCCGGTCTTTCGCCTTGGGTAGGCACCTTGAAGGCTTCCAGCTTGACCCGTTCACCCAGCGTGTTGAGAGGTGCCTCAACAACCTTGTTGATGAGCAGCTGAATATACTGAGCATAGTTAGGAGTCATCCTTTCGCGAACACATCGCCTTAGCTCACAGTAGATGAGATCACAGCCATCAATGAGTTTCCGGTGCTCAGGGTGACAGTAGTACATCAAGTTCAGGTGATATCCACGGCACTCACTTGTATCACCGGACTTGCTAATGAGAGACTCACGGAAGAGCTTGGCAAGAAGAAGGTACGAGTAGTACATGCCGGAGATAGTGGGAGGTCCAGCAGCGGGTTCCCGAGGATAGCAGAAAGCAATGTCTCCCTTGTTGAACTTCTGCTGGGAGTATAGCTTGAAACCATGAGCACGACCTCCACCAAATCCCAGGGCTTCACAGAAGTCAAGATAGTTGCAAGTGTATTTCTGTTGGCCTGTCATCCAAGTCATGGTCCGAGCTACATCATCATGGAAAAACACGGTGCAGTGAAACTGCCGCACCAAGAGTGGACAATAGCTCTCACTAGCAGGCATCAGGCACATAAGGTCATACAAACCCATCCGCCTCAAGGTCTCAACCACAAAGCGAAACTTGGTAGCTTCATGCATTGCAAGAACTTCCTTGATGGCCTTGGGCATCACAAAGGTACCATTCTTCATGTGCTCTTGGGAGTCATAGTACTCTTCCCACAACACGTGCTGTGTCTTGGTCCAGAACAGCTTATCTCCCCCGAGGTAAGTGGGTGCCTCAAAGCGGTAGGGGTTATCTTCTCTAAGCCTTCTCCATGCACCAACATGTACATCGCCAACATTAAAGGTTGGCAAGGTCTCATCATCTCCTTGTGCTGCCTGTTTATCCTTCCTCTTACGGCCAGTTGTCTTGGTGTGTCCCCCAGTTGAGCTGCCACCAGTAGCCGGAGGGGCACGACTGCTAGGGCGTCGAGGTGGAGGCCCTGTAGGCCTTCCTCTCTTGGCAAGACTGCCACGTTCTTCTCCACTCCAACTATCTGTGAATGAGAAAATAGAGCGATGATAGCAGTGGGGTAAGTGTACAGGTCATCAGTAAGTAGGGAAGCCCAAAAACATAGCATATATCCAAGTGTTTCGACGAAATCATGCGAAAAACTGGGCAAGCCGGCGCACAGGCCGGTCCAACCGGACCATAGACCGGGCGAGCCGGTCGCGAATCCGGTGGACCGGGCGGTACGCCGGGCCGGCCGGTTAAAGGGCCGGTTGACCGGGCGTGTGACCGGATCTGATGATTTGTGAGGTGTTGCCCAGAATTTCTACCACAAAATCATGCAAAAACTCATAAACTTGAACATAGACTATAGTATTTGGAGGAGCAATGTGCATAGGTGTGAGAGACACTCTAGATGGCATGAGGACTTACTAATCCTAACCCTAACCCTAATTTTTCTCAAATTTCCTTAAAATTTGCAATGGGAGAGGAAAGGCAAGAGGGATAGGGAATGTGAGGAAGATTTACCCGAAGACATCGTCCTCTTAGCCCAAGGGGGCAAGAAGAACACGTGAAGAGGGCTTGAGGGTCAAATCCCCAAGATCTCCCCAAAAAGCTTGAGAGGGACCAAATCCTTCAGTGAAGAGGCTTGAGAGATCCCGATCTATGGGTTGGTGGAGTTTGAGGGGAATCTAGTGGTGGGAAGGTCCGAGATCGTGGTGGAGGTGATGAAGGCGGCGGCCATGGAGGTTTGGGAGTTGGGGGATAATGGGGAAGATGACCCCAAGGGGTATCCCCTCCCAACTCATAACCAGCCGCACGGCCGGTCGGGCGCCCGGTTGACCGGGCCAGGCGCCGGATGACCCGGCGCAAAGGCCGGTCGGACCGGGCCAGAGACCGGCCAGAGTCTGTTTGCCCATTTTTTTTGTTTTTGCCTCGATCTGCCCCTATTCGTGTGTGAATGTGTATGAATGCTCAGATGATGACATGTACATATAGATAGATAGATGATGATGAGATGAGCATAGACATGGGGTTGGAAACACAAAGTTCTCTAGGCATACCCATTGGAGTGAAATCCAAACAAGATATAAATAGCAACAATGGGCATGATTCGAAGTATATCAAGAATAATAAGTCATTTGGAAATGATTTTGGCAATAAGATCATTTGGCCTTATATAATCAAATCAAGTTGTAATGAAGGCTCAATGAGGGGCGGGGGATTACTCCCCCTATGTGAAAACACAAATGTCATGAGACCTCGAAGAGACATGCTTGGGTCCATATAATGACATTGGGTCTATTTATGTTGCACACATAGGTATGCATCATACCAAGACATGGTAAGATGACTATCCCCATATGTGCTATGCCTCTAAGCTAGAGAACACGATAAATGCAAGAATATAGTGCAAGAAGTTAATCAATCCAAGTTTTTAGGATCAAGAATACCAAGTTCTCCTCTCAAGTTAACAAACCGGGCTTCATCCAAAGGCTTAGTGAAAATATCCGCCAATTGGTAGGTTGTCCCCACATGAGTGAGATCAATATCCTTATTGGCAACATGATCACGTAGGAAGTGATGGCGAATGTCAATATGTTTGGTGCGACAATGTTGAACCGGGTTGTTGGCGATCTTAATTGCACTTTCATTGTCACAAAGAAGAGGCACCGTACCAAGAGACACACCATAGTCTTTCAAGGTTTGCTTCATCCATAACAATTGAGTGCAACAAGATGCCGCGGATATGTATTCGGCTTCGGCGGTGGATAAAGCGGTGGAGTTTTGTTTCTTGGACGACCAACTCACCAATGACCGGCCAATAAATTGGCAAGCCCCGGAGGTAGACTTCCGGTCAACCTTATCACCGGCCCAATCGGAATCCGAATAGCCAATGAGTTCAAAGGTTGACCCCTTTGGATACCATAGCCCGAGAGTAGGAGTGAGAACAAGGTATCTTAGAATCCGTTTGACCGCCACTAAATGGCTCTCCTTGGGAGCGGATTGAAAACGAGCACACATCCCTACACTTAGCATGATATCCGGCCTAGAGGCACAAAGGTAGAGCAAGGATCCTATCATGGAGCGGTATACCTTTATATCCACATCCTTCTCACCGTCACATGAGCCAAGTTGCCCCTTTACGGGCATGGGTGTCTTCATTGGGCTTGCATTGGTCATGTTGAATTTCTTGAGCATGTCCTTCACATACTTTTCTTGAGAGATGAAGGTGCCTTTTGCAAGTTGCCTCACTTGGAAGCCTAGGAAGAACTTCAACTCTCCCATCATGGACATCTCAAATTTCCTAGTCATCAATAGCTCAAAAGCTTTGTTATGATTGGGGTTAGTTCCACCAAAGATAATATCATCAACATATATTTGACATATAAATAAGCCACCCCCTTTAACCCGCTTGGTGAAAAGGGTGGAATCGACCGTACCCATGCAAAACCCATCATGTAGTAAGAAATCCCTAAGGAACTCATACCAAGCACGTGGAGCTTGCTTGAGACCGTAGAGTGCCTTATGGAGTAAATACACGTGGTTGGGTCGGCATGGATCTTCGAAACCCGGGGGTTGAGCTACATATGCGGTTTCTTTTAGGGGACCATTCAAAAATGCACTTTTCGCATCCATTTGATATAGTTTGAAATTGTGAAAGGATGCAAATGCAAGCAAAAGACGAATAGCTTCAAGACGGGCTACCGGCGCAAAGGTATCCTCAAAGTCCATACCTTCTATTTGGGCAAACCCTTGCGCCACTAACCTTGCTTTATTTCTTATAACAATACCATTCTCATCTTGCTTGTTCTTGAATACCCATTTGGTCCCAATGACATTGATGCGATGATCCTTGGGTCTCTCAACTAGAGACCATACTTCATTACGAGTGAAACACTCCAATTCTTCTTGCATGGCAATTACCCAATCCGGATCAACCAAGGCTTCATGTACCTTGAGTGGTTCAAAACTAGACACAAAAGCATGGTGTTGACAATAAGTGATAAGTAATGCATGGTGTCTACGAGTTACCACTCCTTTCGAGATGCTACCAAGGACTTGATCTACTTTCATGTCACTTGCCCTTGTAGCGGCCTTGATCTTCCGAATGGTTCCTTCATGATCAATAAATTCATCTCTTGCTAGTACACGATCATGAGGGACAACTTGAGCTTGATCATGAGTTGATGATGTATCTTGATCATCATCGTGATCTTGCTCAGTGGGTTGAGGGCTCCCTTCTTGTTCTTCGGAATGTGGCTCATCTTGAGTAGAGGATAAATCTTGAGTTGCACTTGATGGCTCGGCTTGAGTTGAGTTAGACTCAACATGTGCCGAGCTTGATACTTCTACTCCATCATCTTGATCATCATTGTGAACTTCTGTGGGCCGGATGTGTCCAATGCCCATAAGCTTGATGGCACTAGATGGATCATCATCATTACCTGCAACACATGGATCAACTTGCTCCACTCGGGAGCCATTATCTTCCAAGAACTCCACGTCACAAGATACTTCAATAGCCCCAGTGGACTTGTTGTAGTATCTATAGGCGTGAGAGTTCTCCGCATATCCAACAAATGTACCCTCAATAGTTCTAGTTTCAAATTTACCGAGCTTCCCCTTATTGTTCTTAACAAGGCATTTGCATCCAAAGACACGAATGTACATGACATTAGGCTTGTTACCTGTAAGAAGCTCGTATGGAGTTTTATTATGCAGAGGGCGAAGAAAGAGCCGGTTGGAGTAGTGGACAGCCGTAGAGATGGCTTCTCCCCAAAAATTATGAGGTGAGTTGAATTCACTCAACATAGTCCTTGCCATCTCAATGATAGTCCGGTTCTTCCTTTCAACAACACCATTTTGTTGAGGGGTGTAAGGAGCTGAAAACTCATGTTTGATGCCCTCATCATCAACAAACTCTTGCATGGTGTAGTTCTTGAACTCGGTGCCATTGTCGGTCCTAATCGCCTTGATTTCGGACTCATACATACGTTGAGCCTTCTTGGCGAAGATGATGAACACTCTATAGGTCTCATCCTTAGACTTAAGGAGAAAGACCCAAGAGTATCTTGAGTAATCATCAACAATGACAAGTCCATACTTGCTCCCACCAAGAGTATCATAGTGTGATGGTCCAAAGAGATCCAAATGAAGGAGCTCCAAAGGCCTAGATGTGGTGACGATGCTCTTGATAGGATGTTTCTTCTTGAGTTGCTTTCCCGCTACACATGCACTGCACACACGATCCTTCTCAAAAGAAATGCCGGTTAGTCCAACAATGTGCTCACCCTTTAGGAGTTGTTTAAGATTTTTCATGTTAACATGACCAAGGCGGCGATGCCACAACCAACCTTCGTCATGTTTGGCCGCCATTAGACATGTGGAGGGAGAGGGGCTCTCTTTCGAGAGGTCAACCACATAAAGGTTGTTCTCCACATATCCAACAAGGACCAATTTGAGATTGTCACTCCTAAAGAATTTCACACAATAATTAGTAAAATATGAATTGTAACCGGCATCCGCAAGATGATATATAGAAAGCAAATTATAGCCAAGGGATTCAACAAGCATGACCGTCTCAAGGCACAAATCCTTAGAGATTACCACCTTGCCATACCCAAGTACCTTTCCCTTCGAATTGTCACCAAAGGTGATGCTTGACTTCTTGTTTACATCTTCAATGAATTGGTCAAGCACACCTCTTCCTCCGGTCATATGATTGGTGCATCCACTATCAAACACCCATTTTGGACCACCGGAGGAATACCCCTACAAGATCAAGTAGAGGATTTAGGAACCCATTGATCAATGGGTTCCCTAGTCATGGCAACAAGATCTTTTGGTACCCAAATTGAGTACCCTCTATAAGCATAGCCATTACGAGGTCCAACATAGTTAGCATAAACATCACCATAATAATTAACAAATAAAGCATAGTGATTGTTTGGGCCCGTGCGGTCACCACTAGTGGCTTTGCCCTTTGAGGCTTTGCCATTATTAGCGACCTTCTTGTTCTTATCTTGAGCGGGCTTCTCCTTCTTGTAGTTGTTCTTATTGTAGGACTTGGGCACATATCCAAGTCCAAACTTTTGATTGTTTGACCTTTGCTTACTCAAGAGGTCATCCAATCCCATCTTATTCTTGGCGGTGGTGAACTTTGCAAGTTCCTTTGTTAACCTAACATTTTCTTCAAGAATAGTTGCTTGCTCACAAGAGGATTCATTAGGATGATAGTCGAGACCATATTTGGTCACCAAAGATTCAAGATATGCATTGGTCTCAACATGCAAAGATAGTTCCTCTTGTAAACGAACATGTTCCGCAACAAGCTTAGCATGCTCACTAGTGAAAGAGGTGGAGGAACTAGCAACCTTTTCAACAACAATGGAATCATTCATTGATCCAAGAGCCTTCTTGTAGGTTTCTTGAAGTATGTCATGGTTCTCTCCAAGTTTCTTGAGCTCATCCTTGACAAGCTTGTTAGCCCTTTCAAGGTGGTCAAGATCCCTAGTGAGAGAAGCATGAGCAACTTCAAGCTCCTTCTTTGAAGCATCGAGCTCTTGGGCCAATAATTGAGCCCTTTCAATAGTTTCAAGATCCTTAACTTTATCTAGTTCATAGGTTTCCATTTGTTGCTTAAGACCTTGGGATATGCACTTTTCGGTTTTTAGCTCTTGTCTTAGGAGATTGAATCTCCGTTCTTTTTCATTCAAATGATATTCTAATTCCTCAATGGACTCATCCTTTTCTTTGAGGGAGTCCATCAAGAAATCAAACTTGACAAGAGCTTCACCATGAAGAGTGCATCTAACTTTGTAAAGTTCCTTAAGCACAATTAATTCCTCCTGATTTTCAGTTTCATCATCAAGAACACTAGATAGAGAAGGTGGAGGTTCCATTACCTTAGTTTCTCTTGCCATTAGACAAGAGCCAACGATTGTAGAGGAGGAAGAGTCATCGGAGTCATCATCTTGGGTTGCTCTTGCCATGAAGGAAGAACCAACATCATTCTCCGTGGAGTAATCTTTGGAGTAGTCATATGTAAAAAGTGACCCGGGCTTGGAGAAAGCCAAACCGGCCACTCCGGCCTCCTCATCTTCCTCTTCTTCATCGGACATGTACTCGGCCCCAACAAAGGCTCTTCCCTTGTTCTTCTTGTAGCGATCGTTGATAGGGTTTGGCTTCAATCTTGGCTTGACCCCTTTGACAAACTTTGGCTTGTCTACCCTTTTCTCATAAGGGCACTCATTTGCAAAGTGGCTATCTTCATCACAGTTGTAGCAGGTTCTCTTCTTCTTCTTCTCACTGAGGAGCATTGGAAGCTTTCCCTTGTACTTCTTGGCAAAGAAAGCAAAGTCGGTAGCAATGTCACTAGTTGAAGTCATCTCTTCATCTTCTTCAATTTCATAGACTTCTTCTCTTTCATGATCAGCTCTAGCTTTGAGGGCAAGGTTATGTGAGGCATCATGGTTGTGTGAGGCTTCATCAACACGATTCATTGCCATGAGCCTTTTTCCTGACTTGGCCATGTTGTCATTGGCTGCCACATAAGAGACAAGATCATCGGCGTTCAGATCGGCACTCTTGGTAATGATTTGCAAGTTGAGTGCAAGGTTGGTGTCTTCTTGCTTGACGGCAATCATGGCAATGACCTTGGACTTTATGAATGCTTCATTCATCTCAAAACCATCATTGTATTTCTCACATCCAAGACCCTTGACTGACATAGGCATCCCAAAAGGGCCTGCCGAAGATGGTACCCGGGGTTTACTGGAGGCCCAATACCCGAAGAATAAGAAGATTCGGGAGCCCAAGATTTACTAAGGAAAGAGTTGTAATAGGAAGTGTTGTTTGTAATCTGGCGGGATGAGTTAGAAACCGTCCCGGACTCTGTAAACTTGTATAGCACGAATCCCTCGGCTCCACCTCCTATATAAAGGGGGGGTCGAGGGACGAAGAATCAATCGAATCATTGTCTGCAAACCCTAGTTTTCATAATCGTCGAGTACTTTTCGGCTGAAACCTTCGAGATCTACTTACCCTCTACTTCCAACTAAACCCTAGCCTACAATCCATAGGCATTGACAAGTTGATACCTTGTCAATTGGCGCCGTCTGTGGGAACTAGAGGCGTAAGGATCTGATCTCGATGGCACGCTCAAGATCTTCGACATCGTCAACCGCAAGCAACACAATGGATCGAGGTAAACAGATCGCTGCTGGTCTTGTCGATTTTGTTCCTCACCCACCCTCCCGTTTGGATGCATATGCGTATCTGGCGGAGCCCATGGAGATGACGTTCGGAAGGTTTCACTTTCGCGTCGAGAAGGAAGGATCGTATCGTGTCGAGATTCCGATTTCGTCGGGATCGTCGGTGGTCGATTCCGATTTTTCAAACTATGCATCGTCAACCGAGTCAGGAGAAGAAGAAACCTCGGCGACACGCTACGTCAGCACCAGAGCAAGAGAGAAACTCGCCAAGATCTTCAACGACATGTCGTTTGAGTCATCTGCGGACTCATATATAAGCGATGGCTCAAGCGATGTCGACAGTTACGACTTCATCGACAAATCTCTCACAGTGGGCAAGGTCTTCATCAATCTCAACGATGATGTCACCAAACCCAACGTAGATCTGAGTACAAAGTATCATCAGATTTACGCCATTGAAGATCAAGAGGAGACATCTGAGGCTTTCGACGATGCGGGAAATCCATACGTCGATCCCTCCAATCTGCGACAAGGCCTGGGCAACAAATACGTCGGGCCAGAGCCGCGAGATAGAGTTCAACTTTCACAAGCAGCGTGGGACAGAGCCGCGAGAGCTATGAACGGTACAGAACCAATGGCTACCACGGCCACACCAGAGGAATTGCAAGCATATCAATATAGGCTCGCACGAGCTGCGAGGGAATTGGAAAAACAGACAGCTGAATTGAACAGGAGAAAGGAAGCAGCACGCATCCGGCGGGGAGAAGGGCAGATCTGAGTCGACAATCTAGAACTTCGGGTGATAGCCACAGGGAGGCTCGGAATAGAGGAAGATCAAGGTTACAACACATACCCGAAGCAGAAAGAGAGCACTTGGTTCAAAACCTCGACATGTCCTTTATGTCGATAGACACAAGAGGAAACATTATCCCTAAGACACCAGAAGCTGGGTATATGGCGACACAAGCTTTTATCCTCGCGTCTAAACCACCTCCAGGTGATCCAAGGGAAACACTATACAATATGGCGATAGCAGGAGTTGGAGCTATGGGGACAGCGTTCGTTACAACGCCTCCCGAAGGAACGACAAGGCAAAATAGTCCACGACCTGCGGCGACAACGGCGGCAGCCCTGAAGGACCAAGTGGAGCAAGAGATACGGCAGCACAAGCAAGAGTCGACAGAGCACGACAAAGCAGAAGGGATCATCGGCAATCTCCGGAGCTTAACGACGAAGATATGTGCGGCTTGCCATGCTTCACAAGGAGAGTCCGAAAAACTCGAGTCCCTTCAGGATTCAAGCTACCCGACAATTTCAAAAAGTTCGACGGCCTTCAAGATCCAGAGGATTGGTTAGTCGACTATCTGGAGACAGTGAAGCTCACGGGAGGAACCAGGGCAACAGCCATGCAGAGCATTCAGGTGCATTTGAGTGGAGCCGCACGATCGTGGATAAAGAAACTCACTCCAGGATCTATCGACAGCTGGGAAAGTTTCGAGGACGTGTTCGTCAAGAACTTCAGATCCACGTGCAAAAAACCCGCGTCGTTAGAAGAGTTGAGAGCATGTCGACAAAAGCCAGATGAGCCAATGAGAAAGTACATCCAAAGGTGGAATATCATCAAAAACTCGGCAGAAAATATATCTGACGAGAGAGCAATAGATGCGTTTGTCGCAGGAGTCAGGCGTGGAGATTTTGTCGAAGATTTGGGAAGGACCAATCCAAAGACAGTATCCGCGTTAATGGAGATAGCAAATAAATGGGCAGATGGAGAAGACGCTGTCCATAACAAACGGCACAGGTCGCCAGAGGAGGACCGTGGTCGAAACTATCAACCGAGGCGAAGATTTCCTCGACAGTACCAGAACTACGACGCTCCAGGACAAATTTCGGCAGGTTTTCGGACAAATACAGGAGGAAGCAACAGAGATGATTACCAGAGAAGCAATGAACAGCGAGGTGATAACAGGGATGATTCACGCAACAGGCAAAATAGCGGGCCTAGATTCCCAAGGCCTTTCGTGTCCCCTGAAGAAATGATGAACGGACCGTGCCAGATGCATTTTTTCCTCGACAGTAACGGTAAAAGACAGTCAGGGCACTTGCAGAAAGACTGTCGAAATTTTCAAGCAATGTTGCGGTATGCAGAGAACGCTAATGCGCGGGCAGCACAGAGAAATCCCCGAGAACCCAGAAGCGAGATTCACTTGCCGCCTCCTCCCGCGATTACAGACGACAATCGGCATCAGCTCAGAATAGCGGCAGCACCTGCACCACCACCTTATGTTGATCCTAATTCCAATGGAGCAGTGTCGATGATTCAGAAGGGAAGGCCGTCCAATAGAGCTCAGAAAGTAATCTCGCGACAGGTGTTTATGGCAGAAAAAATGCCTCCACCAACAGTTGAGTACCTCAATTGGTCAGGACAAGATATCGGCTTCACAATAGCAGATCATCCGCAGCAAGTTCCTCGACCAGGGCAGTCAGCACTTATTCTGCGGCGATTATCGCGGGATTTGATGTCTCTCGAGTGTTCATAGACGGCGGCAGCAGCTTAAACCTTATGTATGCAGATACACTGAGGAAGATGAACATATCCTTAGCAAACTTGAAACCAACAGACACAAGGTTCCACGGCATCACACCGGAGAAACCAAGTTATCCACTGGGAAAGATCAATCTCGACGTTCAGTTTGGGACCCGAGAAAATTATAGAATCGAGAGGCTCGAATTTGAAGTCGTGGATTTTCCGTCGCAGTACCACGCTCTGTTGGGACGACCAGCATATGCTAGATTTATGGCGGTGCCACACTATACATACCTGTTGTGGAGGTTGCCTGGGCCAAAGGGACCAATCACAGTCAAAGGAAGCTTTGCCTTAGCCGATAAATGCGACAAGGATTTTCACCGGCTGTCAGAAACTTTCGGGATGCAAGCTGAGTACTTGGCGTCAAAAAGCATGACTGATTACGACGTACTGCCAGACGTTGGAAGGCCAAACAAAGAATCAACTTTCAGTACCGAGAAAAATTCAAAAGAGGTGCAGATTCACCCGACAGACCCAAAAAAGACGACATCTATCGCAAACGACATGGATATCGCATAGGAAAGCGCGCTCGTCGAGTTCCTCCGTGAGCACTGGAAAATCTTCGCATGGTGTCCAGCTGACATGCCAGGAGTACCCAGGGAACTTGCCGAGCACCACCTAAACTTGGATCCACTAGCGAGACCAATTAAACAACCTTTGCGGCGTTTTTCGGAACCAAACCGCAAAGCCATGCTGTCAGAAATCAATCGACTACAAGAAGCTGGATTTATCAAAGAGATATTCACAGAAGCCACATGGGTAGCAAATCCCGTGCTGGTGCCGAAGAAAAACACTAAGGTCCTTCGCATGTGCGTCGACTTTACGTGTCTCAATAAACATTGTCCAAAGGATCACTTTCCCCTCCCGAGGATCGATCAAATTATCGACTCCACGGCTGGATGTGAACGTCTTTCCTTCATGGATGCATATTCTGGTTATAACCAGATCAGATTGAAAGAAGAAGATGAAGTAAAGACCGCGTTTATTACACCTTACGGCGTGTTTTGCTACAGAACAATGCCCTTTGGTCTAAAAAATGCGGGAGCAACATATCAGAGGATGATGCAGAAGTGTTTGGCGACACAGATTGGGAAGAACGTGCAAGTATACATTGATGATGTCGTCATAACATCAAAAAAGGGGGCAACGCTGATCGAGGATCTCAAGGAAACCTTCGACAACCTTGATAAGTTCTGTCTCAAACTGAACCCGACGAAGTGTTCTTTCGGCGTCCCAGCAGGAGAACTTCTGGGGTTTCTAGTTTCAGCAAGAGGGATCGAAGCCAATCCCGATAAAATACAAGCTATCGTAACAATGAGGAAGCCAACAAAGTTGAAAGAAATACAACAGCTAACTGCGAGTTGCAGCTTTGAGCAGATTCGTCGCCAGGCTGGGTGAAAAAGCGCTGCCGTTCTACGCCTTGATAAAACAAGGAGATAAATTCCAGTGGAACGAAGAAGCCGACAGAGCTTTCGAGGATTTGAAGCGCACAATTTCGACACCACCAATTTTGGTGGCACCAAAAGAAAGGGAACCCCTCCTGCTGTATATCGCAGCTACGCCCCAAGTGGTGAGCACGGTGCTAGTTGTCGAAAGGGAAGAAGAAGGAAAACTCCACGGTGTACAGAGGCCAGTATACTTCGTAAGCGAAGTTTTATCGCCTTCAAAACAAAGGTATCCTCAGTACCAAAAGATAGCATATGGAGTGTTCACGACAGCACGAAAATTGCGCCACTATTTTTCGGCACATCCGATCGTAGTGGTCAATGAAGCTCCTTTGTCAAATATATTGAACAACCCAGAAGCTACGGGTCGTGTCTCCCTTTGGGGAATAGAACTTTCCCCTCGGGACATCACGTATGAAAAAAGAAAAGCAATCAAGTCGCAAGTTCTGCCGGACTTCATCGCAGAGTGGATGGAATTGCAAAACACAGGACCCCCAGACTTATCGAGAACCTGGACCATGAACTTTGATGGGTCCAAGAGACTCGAAGGGGCTGGCGCAGGAGTAGTACTCATATCACCTGAAGGCGACAAGTTGAAGTACATCCTTCGGATGACGTTCCCTAACGCATCTAACAATGAAGCAGAATATGAGGCTCTCATACACGGGATGAAGATGGCGAAAGCCTGCGGTGCAACTCGACTAAAAATCTTTGGTGACTCACAGCTGGTGGCACAGCAAGTTATGAACCAATGTGACGCAGTCAATGATAGCATGATGGCATATAAGGAGGTATACAACGAACTCGAGAAGTTGTTCGATGGATGCGAAGTAAATCATATTAGCAGATTGAGCAACGACGAAGCCGATGTCCTTGCAAACATCGGGTCGCAATGCCTTGCAGTCCCGTCAGGTGTATTCTGGGAAGAAATAACAGAGAGATCCACTAAGTCGACAAAATCAAAAAAGAAGGAGAAGAAACCCTCGGGGGCTACCAAGGAAAAGCAAGAGGACGAAGAAGAAGATCAGGACCTGGTCATGGTGATACAGATACCGTGGATGCAGCCGTACATATCATACATCCTGAGGAAAGAAATACCCGACGATCCAGTTGAGTCAAGGCGAGTAATTCGACGCTCTAAAGCTTTTACGGTGGTCAAGGGAGAACTGTATAAGCGAAGTATTTCAGGCATCTTGCAAAGATGCGTCACACCCGAAGAAGGAAGAATAATTCTGAAGGATGTACACGAAGGAATATGTGGCCACCACGCAAGTAGTCGAGCTATCGCAGCCAAGGTTTTTCGGGCAGGATTCTACTGGTTGACAGCAATCGAGGACGCTAAGGACATAGTAAGAACTTGCGACGCGTGTCAAAGGTTTGCCGCAAAACCTCACTCTCCAGCAGCAGAGCTAGCACCAATACCATTGTCATGGCCCTTTGCTCAATGGGGACTTGATATGGTGGGTAAGTTACACAAATCTTGGCCAGGAGGAAAGGAGTACATGCTAGTAGCTGTCGATAAGTTTACAAAGTGGATAGAAGCGAAGCCGATAAATTCACCAGATGGAGCATCCGCAGTAAAATTCGTAAAAGGCCTCGTCTTCAGATTTGGAGTGCCCCATAGCATCGTCACAGACAACGGCAGTAACTTCACATCCCATGAATTCAAAGATTATTGCGAAGAGGTGGGTATCAAGCTGAACTTTGCGTCAGTAGCACATCCTCAAACCAATGGGCAAGTCGAGAAAGCCAATGGTATCATCTGCAATGGCATCAAGAAGCGCTTGTTAGGACCACTGGAAAAAGCTCGACATACCTGGCCAGAAGAACTACCAAGCGTGTTATGGAGCATCCGAACAACACCAAACACAGCAACGCAGGAAACTCCGTTTTTTCTGGTTCATGGAGCAGAAGCAGTACTACCAATCGAGATAGAGCACAATTCTCCACGTGTCGCTGAATATGCTGAAGAAACATCGAGAAGAGCGTTAGAGGACGACGTCGACGCACTTGATGAAGCTCGAGATGAAGTATTATCTCGGGTAACCAAATATCAACAGGACTTGAAGAATTATCATAGTCGACGTTTGCGGCCAAGATCTTTTCATGTGGGCGACTTAGTTCTTCGGCTCACGCAAAAAAGTCATGAAAAACTTGAGTCACCGTGGCTTGGCCCTTACATCGTCACGGAAGTAATCGGAGGAGGAGCATACAGGATAAAGGACAAGAAGACAGGGGTGGAGGAGCCAAACCCCTGGAACGTGGCGCAACTTAGGCGGTTCTACGCCTAGAGTCGAAATATAGTCCTTGTAAAACTTCAATGTACTGAAACGCCCGCGAGTTTTCAGACGCACTCTTTTCCTTTTTCGGGGCACCGAGTGGGGCCGGAGAAGGTTTTTAATGAGGCGGGCTCGCGGTGCTGCAATATAATAAAGATAGTGACAATATAACTTTTCTTCTTTATCGACATGACCAAAGTCTTCGCCCCGACGAATTCCAATATAGTTCATCGACAAAAGAAAAACCTTGCCTTGGTATTCAAATACCTCGTGAGTCAATAAAAATACAAAATAGTACTCAATAAAAAGCTCGGGGGCTCATATTCGCCTTGGTTCAAAGCCTCGCAAATATACAAATATAGTAAAGAGTCACCGAAACACTCGGGGGCTGGACAAACAGAGAAATATAATTGCTTTACAATATAGTCATGAATTACAAAGCAGAAATATCTACAAGAAGAAAATAACTAGTCTTGATTCAGTATGTCATCAAGAGTAACTCTGTTTTCCTCAGGAGCAGCACCAAGAAAATCGGCATAATGGCCATCGGCAAAAAAGTCGGCATCCATCCGAAGCAGGTCCTCAATCATTTCTTCGGCTATGGGCGTAACCTTCGTGTTAATCCTGTCAACACCAACTCTCCGACGTCTTACCTTTTGATGAACCTTCTCGACAACCTGGGTAAGGTCAAGCTTCGAGTGGCAGATCTGGAGCATGATAAGAGCAATTCTGGCGCCAGCTACTAGTTGAGCTCTGACAAAATCATGGATACTGCGAGCATCCTTGAACCTTTCCATCAATTCAGGAAGAGTTTTTGGTTGGACGTTCCGAGGAAACATGGAGTTGTAAACCATGGACAAGGTCTTGGTACAGAAGTCAAGGAAATCGCGAGTTTGAGAGGTGCGATCTTGGAATCTGACAATTTGACGAGTCCTCTCTGGGGTAGCCCAAAACAAAGAACCATGGTCCAGGGAAAGGTTAACAAGGAGGTTCATCCTAGCATTTACCCTCTCTTCCTCGGCAGCAGCATCAGTAAAGGAACCTATCAAAACAATGAAGGGGAAACCTTTAAGAGACACAGCATGAGGATGAAAGATATCGGAGGATGAAGCAAGCATACCCGACATATCTGCACTGGCTTCATTCATTAATTCGAGCATGAAATTCTCTCGAGTGGTTGCCTTTTCAGCCTCGGAAGCAGCAATTTCTTTAGCAGCCACGGCCTCGCGAGCTTGCTGAAGAGCAACTTTTTCGGCTTCAGATGACTTACGAGATTGCTCCATTATCACAAGTGTTTGCTTCTTCGCATACTGAAGCTGCTGTCAAAGCTCATCCAGTTCTTGCGACAAGGTATCGTCGACAAGTGCAGTATCAGCAAAAGTTCTCCTCGCGCGAGAAGAAGAAGGCGAAACATCGGAAGGAGCGGAAGATGGAGTATAGTTATCAAATATCAACTGAAATTTAAACAAGACAACATCAAACAACAAGCAAAGATAGAGTTTTCATTGATCTCTCGGAATAATTACAAAGGCATTACAGCGGAGCTAGGGAAGTCGTGTCGCCAAATGGCTACTTTGGCGACAAGAGCAAAAGAAACATAGAAAGAAAAATAAAGAGGCATGCAACTAGACCTCCGGCCTTGATGAGCTAGGAGTCGACGCTGGCTTGATCCCGAGATAGGCCAAGATCTTCTTCGTGTTGGGCTTGGCTGCCTTAATCAACGACCTCCATCTTGATTGCTCTATCTGCTCGGTGCCGCCAACTTTCGTCCAATCAACAGCCTGTTGACTGTCAGCAACCAAAGCGACAGTGCTTTCGACAGCAACCTTCATATTTTCTTGGCGCAGCTTCAGTCCAAGGTCTTCCGGTGTATTGAACATCTTGGCAAGGTTGAGGAAAGTCGCAGGCTCCTCTTTCTTCGGGAAGAAGTAGGGGAACAATGCCGACAACACTGCGCTAGCATTCGACACACCTTCACGGATCTCGGATCCATGAAGCTCCATGTATGAAAGTGCGTCAAGGACAGGGTCATTGACAGGATTCGTCAGATCAAAATCCTGGTTTGTTTGGGCTGTCAAGGAAACAAAGCAATTAGTGAAAAGACAGGAAACAACGATTCTCATAAAAAGAGAAGGGGTCAGCAAAATTACTGAAAGTGTGGCGACTCTGAGTTTTCAGGCGCTTGAGGATTCCTTCTTCACGAGAAGCTTGCGCAGCTTTGTGCTCATCCAAGGCAGCGGTAGCATCCTCGAGTTTTTTCTGCAGTTCCTCGACATGTGTCCCCCACTTGCACGACGTGTCAACATGATGGAAACAATGGACCCACAAGGCAGAAAAATCAAGATTATAAACAGAGATGAAGAATGTCGACAAGAAAAATAAAAGAAGATTGGCGACAGGAGGAATTATTAAATACTTCGGGAGCCTTTGATCAAATACAAGTTTTTGCCCAAACGCTCGGGGGCTACTTCGATAAAAAGTAAAATTTCGAGTATGGCAATATAGAAATTGCGGGAGCCTACAACCAAGCACAAGTCCTTGGCTGTAGCCTCGGGGGCTACTCCCATCGGGAGCGCTGTTCGCGCACCCGAGAGATAAAAAAAGAAGAGAGAAATCATATTGGGAAATAACGACAATATAGCGACAAGGTGGACTAAAATGTCGAGCCTACAACCAAGCACAAGCTCTTGGTTGTAGCCTCGGGGGCTACTCCCATCGGGAACGCTGTTCGCGTACCCGATGAAGTTCAAAAATAAAAGATAGAAAAGCAAGAGAGTATATTTCGAGTTATAATTAACTCTACATATACTCCCATCGGGAGAACAATATAAGTCAAAATTGACTCGATAAAATGTGCCATTCCAACAGCCGGAAAAGCACTCGACAATATATTCTCAGAACGCCGAAGTTGCGATCAATTTCTGAATGCCGCAAAATTGCGAAGGTAAGACCCCAGATCCGTTCTGCTGGGCGTGGCATCGCCAAAGACTGCGCTCTGCTACCTTTATCCGTATCAAAAGATACGAAGAAAAATCCTAACGGACGCGTTAGGTACCCGATAAGTTTGACTGGGACTCGACAGAATGGTAAGACCTTAAGCGGCACCTGTCGAAGTTTACACCAGTATCCCGAGATCATGTCCAGGGACGTGATTTTGAAGTAGGTTTTTGCGGATTGCCACTAGAGCAGTTAACTAGTACCTGATCCGTCAGATGAACTAGCCCCAACTACCAGTATCCCTGTGCAATATAGAATTTTATGTAAAGAAATATAAAAAAGTTAAAGCTTTCGAGTAAGAATAAACAGTGGAGATTTTCCCTGACTCTACGATTCAAGCAAAATCTCGGGGGCTACTGACATAGGCATCCCAAAAGGGCCTGCCGAAGATGGTACCCGGGGTTTACTGGAGGCCCAATACCCGAAGAATAAGAAGATTCGGGAGCCCAAGATTTACTAAGGAAAGAGTTGTAATAGGAAGTGTTGTTTGTAATCTGGCGGGATGAGTTAGAAACCGTCCCGGACTCTGTAAACTTGTATAGCACGAATCCCTCGGCTCCACCTCCTATATAAAGGGGGGGTCGAGGGACGAAGAATCAATCGAATCATTGTCTGCAAACCCTAGTTTTCATAATCGTCGAGTACTTTTCGGCTGAAACCTTCGAGATCTACTTACCCTCTACTTCCAACTAAACCCTAGCCTACAATCCATAGGCATTGACAAGTTGATACCTTGTCATTGACCTTCACTCTAAGGGCACCAAGCCTTGCATAGGCATCGGCCACGGATTCTCCTTCTCTAATCATGAACATAGTGGCCTCTTGCTTTGCGGACTCGTAAAGAGATGATTGGATCAAATCGGTTCCCTCTTGGAGTACTACGATCCGATCCCACAACTCTTTAGCGGAGTCAATGTCATTGACTTGATCAAGGAGCTTGCGGTTGATGCCACTCCTAATCTTGTCACGTGCGGAGGCATTGAGTTGACGGTTGTAGAACTCGGTGGAGGTCAACCGAATGGGATCTTGTGGCTTCCGGTATCCATCAACAATGATCTCCCATAGCTCCACACTGCAGCTGCGAATATGAGATTCCATAGAAGATTTCCAAAAAGGAAAGTGAGTTCCATCAAAATGGGGAACATTCCCACTATGGTTTATATGAGGCATGGGTGAAGTGTTCTTGGGATAGTCATGATTGACTTGATGGAAAGCTTCCGGAGGAACCGAAGTCCCACTAGAGGTTCCACTAGTCAGGCTCTTAAGCATGGCAGTCATTTGTGCCATTTGGCTTTGGACTTCATCCTCCTTTTTCTTTTTCTCGGCCTCATATGCCAAGAATCTGGATTTCATCTCTTTAACCGAAAGGTTAGAATCTTCATCCAGACCCTCGAATAGTTTATCCATCTCACTCTTAAGGCTGTGAGGCCCTTAAAAAGAGTCCAGGCTCTGATACCAATTGAAAGTTCAGAGATGGTAAACCTAGAGGGGGGGGGGGTGAATAGGTTTCTACAAGTTTTAATTCTTTCTTTGCAATATTAGGCTTTGCGGAATATAACGATGAGCCTAATGCAAACTAAGTGAAGCAACCTATATGAGGATACAAGTAACTCAAGCACGAAGGCTCTCACAGGCAGTTATATCACAAGTAAGGAGTTCGGTTAGAGATAACCGATAGCACGCGGAGACGAGGGTTTATTCCCGTGTTCCCTTCCTTTGCAAGAAGGTACGTCACGTTTGGAGGGGTGGAGGTCCCACGAAGGATTCCCCACGCCACGAAGGCTCACCCTATTCTCCGGAGCCTATCCCACGAAGGAATAGCTCACTCACTTGTGGTAGACTTTGAGGTAGCCTCCAAACCTTCACAATCTTGTCAGGAGCAAATCCACAGCCCGGATGCTTCCGGACCACTCTTGCCCACCTAGGGTTTCCAAGGAACCCTAGAGAGCAAGCTTCTTGATGAATACAAGGGGGAATGAGATTTGGCTTGGTAGAACAGTAGATCGGGTCCTCCTCTATCGTTTCCCCGGAGGGATTTGAGTTTGGGTGGAGGAGGAGAGAGATCTGAGGCTTTTGGTGTTTCTAACAATGGAGTATGTGAGAGAGAGCTCAAGAACAATTTGTATTGTGTTGCCTGCCTTTTCAGAGGTAGGAGAAGGCCTATTTATAGTGTACTTCGAAATCTGGCCGTTGCCCACTTGCCATGTCATCAGATTCCTCGAGGAACCCGGTCGACCGGATTTGGCGCCGGCCAGGCCGGCGCACAGGCCGGTCAGACCGGGCTGGTGACCGGACCGGCCGGTTTCCAACCGGAGATGGGACCGGGTCTTGACCGGACGAGCTTCTGAGCAAAGGCCGGTTGGGCGCCGGGGCAGCCGGTCTGGAACCCGGTCCGACCGGGCCAGGGACCGGATGGGCTGGTCCAAACCGGGCTGGCGACCGGACGTAGACCGGGAGCTCGCCCACCCTTACTGGAATTCGCCCGGATGGCACAAGCGCTGGGGCCGGTCGGCAACCGGGGCAACCGGTCTGGAGCCCGGTCTGACCGGGCCAGAGACCGGATTTGCCCAGGAAAATCCTTGATAATTTTCGTCGAAGTGGGGGGGTCTCCCATTGCCTTCTTGTTCCATTGATATACCATTATACCTCCTTGGCTAATACCTGGGAAGCATCTTGTAAACATGTATTAGTCCAAACACACTAGCACGGTGTCATTGTTACCAAAATAATGGATAAGGGTAAAATACCCTTACATCCGTGCCCGTCTTCGATACCCTGCAGCTCCACGCCGCCGAGAATCATCAACGTCAACGTGGTAGATGAACACCACTCCACCAAGATCCACCTCCATCTAGCCGCTGCTCCAAAAATGATGCCCCAAGAGGTAGAACGACGCAGGAAGCGTCGTCATCATCCGATCCGGGAGACCCGGATCTAGGGTTTCCCCCGGAGCAGCACGAGTGAGTAGCCGCAGACTGCGAAGACGATGCATTCAAGAAGGAAACGACGCTTAACGTCGCCATCGCCCGCCAATCGTGGCACGGTTTTCACCGACAGCTGCTAGTCCCGAACTTGGCAAGAGTAAGTGGAGAGGCCAGCAAAGATGATGCATTCGCAAGGAAACGATAACAATAGCCGCCGCCATCATCCGCCAAGAACGATATCAAGGCGCGGTTTTCACTGGTGCCCGCTTCACCGCTAGCTCGTCCTCGACTAGATCTTCATCGCCGGAGTAGACGGATCTCATGATCCGCCACCCCAGCAGCCAGGCGACCACCTCCGGCGAAGAAGGAGGCCGCCACCACCATGCCCAGGGCAGTTGCCCATGGCGTCCTCGTGCCTCGGAACAAGCCCAGAATCCTGCACGTAGCCGGCATCGTTGTCGACGCAGCAGGATGAACGCAGCCCTACCGAGCCCATCAGGGCCCAGATCGAACCCGAACCACCGCTGCCGCCTGCCAAGCGATGGAGATCATCGAGGATATCTGGTTGCCGCCGCTCCATGGCACCACCATCGACCAGGCCGATGCGGATCACCGCCGCCAGCGACGCGAAACCACTCCCCCACGCCTGTCGCGATCGAGGAAGTCCGCCGCCACCGCCACGCCTCAAGGGCTTTGCCCGGCGGCGCCTCAGGCGGCGGCGGCGGGAGGGAGGCGCCCAAGGGAAGGGGAGAAGGGGAGCCGCTGGGGGCCACCCGGCGCGGGTGCGGGAGGGTTAGGTAGGTTTGTTAAGGAGCTATCGGACTAGTGACGACAGAAATATAGATGGGCTCATCTGTTTGAAAACGGCTAGTGCTGGCAAAAAAACGGGCTATGGGGGCGACTGGACTAAATTTTAGGTCCGGCGCGCCCGCAAAACTGTTTGAGGGCCTTTGAGAGGGCCGAGTGGAAATACTCTTATTAACTTTGTTGGCCCTAGCAAATTGGCCCTCCGGAATTGCAATTCCTAGCAGATTGGCTACTTATGCTGACAACTCTGGCGTTTGTTTTACTGGAACAAAAATCCAAATCAATTTTACTTATCGCGATACCAATAAGATAGACCTCGCCGGCAATTGATGGCCATCGAAAGATGAGCTACCAGTTCACTAAGGCTGCCCATAGTGGAGACTAACTTAGTCTAGTAACATATATCATGTTACTAGTCTAAGTTACTATCTCCATAGTGGGTAGTAACTTAGATGTGGTTTCATGCAATGTGTTATTAATTATGTTGTAGACTCATATTGCTTTGAGATTTGTGATGTTATGGTAACATAACTAGTTACCACCTCACCCTCTTTCTTCTTTTATTATCATGCCATGTCACCAAAATACCTTGAGATGTATGATGTTACCACCTATGTTACCCCGCTATGAGCAGTCTAAGTTTGATGCCCACCAGAAGCCATCTAGCAGTCCACCCACTTGATAGTATTTTTAAAAAAAAATTGAGATGCTTGGCTTGTTGCGCTCACCCATCTGCGTGAAGTTAATTATTTTTGTCATGTTGGGCATCAATCATTGTGGTTAGAGTCGACCTCACGTACGGATTATGTTAAGAAACTGCAAAGTGGAAAACCACTTTAGCTAGCTGACATTAGCTAGTCCATATGAGCAATGCATGTTACCGTTTGGTCTAAGCTACCTGTCATACTGACATGGGCTTCCAAGCCGTCACAAGCTGACGAAATAGATCCCTTTCTATCGTTATTAGAAATGGGAAAAAGCACAGAGGTTTCGCTATAAGAGCACAACATACTTGCCTGTTTGTAGCACAGAAAACTTGACAATCTTGCTCCTTCGGTTCAATCTTGACAAACCGTAGTTAGACTGCAATCTTGCTCCCTCTGTGCTCCGAGTAGCAAGTCGCTAGTGGTCAACACACACGTCTAGCAATTCTTGCGAGAGAATTTGAACCGGCCGAAGGGAGATGGCAGATACGGTGTTGAGCATGGCCAGGTCCATGGTGGGCGGCGCCCTCAGCAAGGCAGCCTCTGCCGCCGCGGACGAGATGAGCCTTCTCATGGGCGTGCGCAAGGATATCTGGTATGTTTGAATGAACTTCTTTGACCAGGCCGTGCATCTTCCCTAGCCTCTTACATCTCCTTTTCTTCTATTACAAACCCAAGTCCCTATTGTTGGCGCTATATTTTGTTTGTAATAGAAAATAATGTTTTTCTCAACTCTGCTCGTGAGGCTGCATGAATTATTTCGCATGTACCGTTGGATGTCTTAGGCTGCAGGAATGGAACCATGCGTTTTGTAAGTTTCTTTTTGGTGATCTTTGGCAGGTTCATCAAAGATGAGTTAGAGACTATGCAGGCATTCCTGGTGGCTGCTGAAGCAATGAAGGAGAAAGACCTGCTACTCAAGGTGTGGGCGAAGCAGGTGAGAGACCTGTCCTACAATATTGAAGATTGCCTTGGTGAATTCATGGTGCACGTAGCGAGTCAAAGCTTGTCACGGCAGCTGAGAAAGCTCAAAGATAGACATCGAATCGCCATGCAGATCCGTGATCTCAAATCAAGAGTTGAAGAAGTGAGCTACAGAAACACACGCTACAACCTGATTGACAAGAACCAAGTCCTCGCCAGAGCCATTGAAGAGAGGGATTCTTGCATGGAAGACATTCGCAACCAGTCAGGTAGTAACATCGATGAAACTGAACTTGTGGGGTTTTCCAAGCCGAAAGAAGAGTTGATAAAGCTTCTAGATGTCCATGCTAGAAATGGCCTTGCTCAGGTAGTATGTGTGGTCGGCATGGGTGGTTTGGGTAAGACCACTCTTACAAGGAAAGTTTATGAAAGTATGAAAAACTTTTCATGTTGTGCTTGGGTCACTGTCTCGCAGTCATTTGTCAGGATGGATCTTCTTAAAGGTATGATCAAGAAACTTCTTGGCGGTCAGGCATTGAAGAAGCTACTTGAAGCGAATGTAGTGCGAGAAGATAGCCTCGCGGAATACCTCAGAAAAGAGCTACTTGATAAGAGGTACTTTGTTGTTCTTGATGATTTATGGAATTTAGATGATTGGAAATGGATCAAAAGTATTGCTTTACCTAGCAGTAACAACAAAGGTAGCCGGATAGTGGTAACAACACGGAATGTTGGTTTAGCTGAGGAGTGTACTTTCGAATCTTCTAGACCACATATCTACCACCACGAACCCATAGAAACAAATGATGCGATAAAGTTGCTACTAAAGAGTACTAGGAAAAGTGAGGAAGACATGAAAAATGATCAGATGAAGGAAATGGTTAATAAGATCGTAAAAAAATCTGGGCGGTTACCCCTAGCTATACTCACAATTGGAGGCATGCTTGCCACTAGAATGGTTCGTGAGTGGGGAAGTATTTATGACCAAATCCCCTCGGAGCTAGAAACTAACCGAAGCCTTGAAGCAATGAGGAGGATGGTTACTCTTAGCTACCACCACTTGCCTTCTCATCTCAAGTCATGCTTTCTGTATATAAGCATATTCCCCGAAGATTTTGAAATCAAAAGGAGACGTCTGGTAGAAAGATGGATAGCCGATCGAGGGGTTTGTTATTTCTAGGGATGGAGTGAGTGTTGAGGATATTGGGAATAGTTACTTTAAGGATCTAATCAACAGAAGTATGATCCAGCCATCAAAAGTGAACATAGAAGGGACTGTAAAGGCCTGTCAAGTTCATGATATCGTTCGCGATGTCATGATCTCGATTGCTAGAGAAGAAAAATTTGCATGCTCCACATGGGATAATGCAAGTAGCATAGCAGGGGATAACTTCCGTCATGTAGCATACCAAGGCAGTTGGTGCCCAGATAAAGGCTTGGATTGGAACCATGTCCGATCATTTACTGTGTTTGGTGAGAGACCCATGAAGCCAGCACCTTCAGTTTGTTCACCCGACTTCAAGATGCTTAGAGTCTTGGATTTGTGCGTTGCCAAGTTTGACATCACACAAAAAGATATCAATTCCATAGGGATGTTGCGTCATTTGAAATATGTCAGGATCGAGCCTAATGGACAATCATATGTTTATAAACTCCCAAGATCCATTGGGAAGCTACAAGGGTTGCAAACATTGGACATAGGGAGGAGTTTTGTGGCATCACTACCAACTGAGATCACTAAACTGACAAGCCTTCGTAGCCTCCGTTGTAGCAAAGAAAGCATGGAATATAATTTGTACATAATTTATCCTTCTGTGTGGTTACTTTCCTCAATTATCGTGCCTGTTATGCACACTCCTTTAGTTGATCTTGATTATCGTCTGCTGATTATGACGATGTTACACATGGCCTGGACTGGCCGTTTGACAAATTCTCAAGGTGTGAGAGTGCCCAAAGGGATCAGCAATCTAAAGGAGTTGGAGATACTAGAAGTTGTGGACATTGAGCGAACTAGTAGAAAAGCAGTTAAAGAGCTCGGAAAGCTTATAAAGCTAAGAAAGTTAAGTGTGACACTAGGGGCAAGTCAGAAAAAGAGCAAGATAGTATGTGCATCCATTGAGAAGCTCACTTCCCTCCGCTCTCTTAATATTAGCTTGGATGATTATTCTTGGAGAAGCCGTGCATCCCTCAAGTGCTTGCATTCAATTTCCTCTATCCCCCCTCTTCTGAGGACGCTGAAGTTGGTTGGTGGTCTTGGGGAGATGCCTAGCTGGATTGACGATCTGGTACATTTGGTAAAGATTGAGTTAATGCGTACCAATCTGACGGAAGGAGATAAAAGCCTAAACATACTAGGGGCACTGCCCAAGCTCATGAACCTTCATCTTCATTGGGAATCTTATGTTGGAGAGAAACTAGCTTTCATAGCAGAAAAATTCACAAATCTCCAGAAACTTGTTATTTTCTGGCTGGAGAAACTGAGCGAGTTGATATTTGAGGTGGGCACCTCGCCCCACTTGGAAAAGATTGAAATCAGTGGTTGTAAGCTAGAATCGGGGATTACTGGTATCAAACACCTTCCAAGACTGAAGGAAATTTCACTTGGTTTCGAGGCTACAGTGGCGAGGCTTACTCTGCTGCAGCGTGAAGTGGACACACACCCGAACCATCCTATTATGCGGCTCAAGCATGGCTGGACCCACCACGACCAGGATGCTGTCGTCCTCCAAGGATCCACTACTGCGGTACAAGCAGAAGAAGCAACAGCGGGAGAGAGCTCACAGGTGCCGACGGGGAGCGACAGGTCCGCTAATTTCACTTCCCTTCAGTAGCAGTAGCCATCGATCGATTAATGTTAATTATATTATATATAACTTACAATCCATCTCTCTTCTCTTGTTTTTCTTGTCTCCAACAGCGAAGATGATCTACGGTGACGACGAATGAGTCTTCCACTTTTTGCTCTGCATTAAAATTTCAAGTGAACCTCTCAGCGACCCGGCTCTCCGCGCTGCCGTCGCCGTCGCACCTCGTCGTCCGGCCGCGGTATGACCTCCGCGCCGTCCCCAAGCTCCCCCCTTGCTCGTCCTCGACTCGTGGCCTCCCCGACAGCGGCGAGCTCTTCCCCAAGCCCTTGCCGACGCCCCATCTCCTACATTGCTGCAACAACACGACTGGTTCGTCTCCAAGGTACCCCACGAGATCTTGCTGTATCTACTCTTCTTCCTGCAACTGTCGGTTCTACCAATTTAGGCATTCACTATGGTCGGCTAGGGCATTTGAATGTAATAGACATTGTTTATAACTATATTGACTAGATTCAGATTGAAGCTCACTGAAAGTGATTGTAAGATTTCTCGCTGCAGCCATGGGTACATTGTTAAATGTTTGACTTGTTCATATGCCAAGTATGTTCTAGTCTTTAGTTTTTTGCAACCGTAGTCCCTGCATAACCCAAGCTTATGCTTATAGGGAAGCTTGTTCATATGACTTGTTCACATTTGTACATCAGTTCAAGCTTATGCTTATAGGTTTTGGAGTGGGGATGTATTGTATTCTGTACATACCAGTCAAGAATCATGATGGAATGAACCTGACACCGATGCGGTAGCTGAATATTTCAGGCTTCAGAGTCCATGAGAATATTCAGATAGTGTTATTTAGCGCAGTGGAACCGCAAGCTATGCGACTGCACAAGCGCACATAATCAAAATTTCAGTGCAAAACTGGACTGCTCAGTTCTTTAACCACTTTGAATGGGTGAAACAAGTTAAAGTCCTCAATAGCAGAAATGGTGTTACCAGGGGAAAGTTGAGGTCACGGGAATAGCTTTCCAAAGGATAATCAACATGTGATCTATCTCTGACAGGTCAATGCTCTTTTTTTCTGTAGAGTGATACATTCCCCGGTTCTATGTTTTCTGTCAATGCTTACATAAATATCTATTGTTCTCACTACAGTTAATCTGAATAGATATCCCTGTCTACTGGACCGTTTCTTCCCACTTTCAGACCTCACCAAAGTACTTATTACGTCTGTCAAAACACTACCCAGAAAATCGATGTGAGAGAACGCCGAAACATCTTGAACCCAGCTCCTGTGTTTGCTACATTGATTTTTTATTTTTTTTATTTCTGAATGTGCCGTGTGCAAACTCTCTGTTGCAAAAAGCGACTGGAATGAAAGGTAGAACACAGTATAACAGATCCACTAGGTCTACAAGCTCCAGTCCACTTAGGACGCTTGACATAGCTGTAGTAGTTTCCACTTACCCCGCATAATTTGGTCACCGAAGGTACAGAACAAACAACTAATCATCAAGAACTCTGTATGTCTAACCTAAACAGCTTGTTGGTATTATTGTTCGGAGCCCAAAAACAACTGTATGAATTCAGGCTCATATGGAGTCCTCTGATTCTCAGACATATGACTGTGAAGCGGAGCTAGCTTTTCTGAACTCAGCGAACTGGTACTGGTTCTGTCATAATTGGCCCCATTTTTTCGCTAATCTCGCTGACAGAAACACAAGTAAACTATGTTGCAAAATTACAGTTAATTAATCTTCGCACCATTTCTTGCTGCTTTTGCATTTTTCTTATTTGCTTTTCTTATTCTAGTATGTTATGTTGCAGGCCAGTATTAGTTGGTAAAACATGTCAACCTCGCAGATCTGGATAATGAAGATGAAACGCTCAGGGCTAGTACTAATTTCAGGTATGAGTTAGGCTTTGTGTTTTGAAATACTGTCTCTCGAGGACGCAAGATTTACTTTCATAACATTCCAGAGTGGAGAGAAATGAGACACAAGTGGAGCCTTGATGAACATGTTCATTTACAATCTGCTTTTCAGTGAGAGTTAAGGTATGTTGTGTAACTCATTTCCACTGCTTCCATGTTATCATTTTTACTGTCAGTGAGAGTTAAGGTATCTAGATGTAGGTGTTCTCTTCCATGTTGCTTTGTGCTGATGTTGCAGTTTAACCAAGCCTTCCTGTGAATATTGCAATGAATGCATTGACACTCCTCTTTGACACTCATCTTTGATGATAATGCTTGCTCAGTTAGATGAATACGACAAGCTCTGTTTCTTTCATGCATAGCTCCTTGCTTATGTATTTTTCCCACTGAAATGTGTAAACTGTCCTTCTGGTTCCGTTTGGTAAAGTGCCTGATGAAACTAACAAGTGATGTTATGACTATAACTTGCAGCCATTGCATTTTTGACTTGCTGAAAATCATGATTTTATTGTTCTGCTGTTATGACTATAACTTGACATGAAAATCAAGGAGATAACATACGTTCCCTCCTACTATTATTCCTCATTTTCCTTTGCTAAAGCACTGACCTCCACATCTGTGTACTGAATGGTTCCATCATCTAACTAGGATTCATATTTTATGGCTTTGGACAGGCAATACAGGATAAGATGCTAAGCGGTATAGCGGATGCCGACGGAGCTGATTTCATGGCTGATTTGGGGGGATAAAAGCTTGAATTGGAACCATGTCCGATCATTTACTGTGTTTGGTGAGAGACCCATGAAGCCAGCACCTTCAGTTTGTTCACCCGACTTCAAGATGCTTAGAGTCTTGGATTTGTGCGATGCCAAGTTTGACATCACACAAAAAGATATCAATTCCATAGGGATGTTGCGTCATTTGAAATATTTCAGCATCGAGCCCAATGGACAATCATATGTTTATAAACTCCCAAGATCCATTGGGAAACTACAAGGGTTGCAAACATTGGACATAGGAACGAGTTTTGTGGCATCACTACCAACTGAGATTACTAAACTGACAAGCCTTCGTAGCCTCCGTTGTAGCAAAGAAAGCACAGATGCTAATTTGTATATAAGTTATCCTTATTTCTGGTTACTTTCCTCTATTATGTACACTCCTTTAATTGATCCTGATGATCGTCCCGACATTATGATGATGGTACACATGGCCTGGACTGGCCGTTTGTCATATTCTGAAGGTGTGAGAGTGCCCAAAGGGATCAGCAATCTAAAGAAGTTAGAGATACTAGAAGTTGTTGATATTGAGCGAACTAGTAGAAAAGCAGTTAAAGAGCTCGGGGAGCTTATAAAGCTAAGAAAGTTAAGTGTAGCAGTAGGGGCAAGTCAGCAAAAGTGGGAGATTCTTTGTGCATCCATTGAGAAGCTCACTTCCCTCCGCTCTCTTAAAATCTGTGTGGATCTTTATTTTAGGAGAAGCGGGGCATCCCTCAAGTTCTTGCGTTCAATTTCCTCTGCCCCCCCTCTCTTGAGGACGCTGAAGTTGGCTGGTGGTCTTGGGGAGATGCCTGGTTGGGTTGGCGATCTGGTACATTTGGTAAAGATCCAGTTAATGCGTACCAATCTGACGGAAGGAGATGACAGCCTAAACATACTAGGGGCACTTCCCAAGCTCATGCACCTTCATCTTTATTGGGACTCTTATGTTGGAGAGAAACTAGCTTTCAGAGCAGAAAAATTCACAAATCTCCGGAAACTTGGATCAAGCTCTGCAATCACTCCGTCCAAGCTTAACATGAAAGAAGCACAAAACTGATTTGCCCGCATAATGCCATCTACCTCATACAGTGTCTGAATTCAATGGCTGGCTGTGTATATATGATTCAGGCTCTCTCTATATATGCAGTGTCATCGGAGTCCTTGTGAGAAAAATGGTGTGCACTGTTTGTAATTGTGTTGAGAACAATCAATTGAAGGGACGCCTAGCAATGTTTTTCACTGTGCATCTGAAACCTCTAGCTTAAGACGTACTAGTGCTGTAAACATGTCAGCGCATTTGTGAAACAACTACTCCCTCCGGTCCATATTAATGGACTTAGCTTTGTCTAGATTCGCATACATCTAGTTAAGACAAGATACATGCGAATCTAGACAAAGTTGAGTCCATTAAGACTAGATGCATGCGAATCTAAAAAAAATTGATTCCATTAATATGAACCGGAGGGAGTAGTATGATTACTGTATTTGTTTACGTGGATGCATCATGCACGCAGCGTTGAAGTTTATACCTGTGTTGGCTGATGTTTTTCTAGATCTGAGTAAGGCCTATGAACTTTCACGTTGAGCTAGAACCGCACTCCTCCCTTGGTTAACAGAGAAATCTGCGCTCTTCACTTGGTTAACAGACCACTCTGTTGTCTTTTCTAAATCTCTGGTCAAGCCCAGACAAGCTCTGAACTCTCTGAATTTGTTGAGTTGAGTTAGAAGTGCACAGCCTTTAGTTAACAGATCGTTGTGGGAACTCAGATAATCTGATCCTCACACCTTGTGATGCTGACACATCCAACTCAAACAACGCTACGAAAACGAATGTTCAGATGAAAGTTTAGGCTATGTTTGGTAGTAAAGTATTTAAAAAAGCAACGTATTGTAAAACTACAGTATTTTATCCCTTAGGCACAAGATACCACAGTTTTGACAAAACCGAGCATTTTGAATTTTCCAAAATAATGTAGCGTGTTTGGGTAGTTCTGCGATTATCAACGAAAACAGGACACCTAGGGTAGCTTGGGGACGTGGGCGCCGTCTTCACCGTGCGCCACTACTAACACGCCACTGATAAGGGTTAGAAGTGGCGCACTACCATTAGGTGCGCCACTGGTAGTGGTTCGTGGTGCGCCACTGGTAGTAGAGGATGGTGCGCCACTAGTAATTTATTTGATGCGCCACTAATATTAATTTGAATAATTAATTTTTATTTACTTTTATGGTATTTGTACAGGTTATAGAAATACAACACAGCATATGCAGTTTGCAATACAGTATAAGTAGACAAAATTGATCGTATCGGTAATAAGATGATCTCACTGGTCATAGTTCATCACATTAGTCTCCAAATTCGAAACAGTGAACAAAGTTCAAATATTAGACAAGTTTAAGGTCTTGAGATCGAGTAGCAAAGTTGTCGTCATGTTACAAAGTTGATCTTCTTAACTACCATCACATAGAAGAGAGCTGCAGTCACGATGAGCATCATCGCGATGAAACTGGTCTTCATCCGGTTCCTCCTGCGCTCCCTCCTCTCTCCCGCTAGATAGCGCGCATATCTGTCTTCTGCCTCCGCTCTAGTGGTGTACCCTTTGTAACTGTTACCGCTGAAACGGTGAACCTGTCTCCGACACTCCTCCCAGTCGTCTTAGACTCCAGGAACCCTGCCCTTGTACACAACATACGACGGCATCTCTATGCACAAGACCTATGAAACATCAGTAGCAAATTCATAGATTAAATGCGCGCCAATTAGAAAGATCAAGTCAATAACATAACTCATACTTTCATTGGACACACACACACCCCAGGGTGGTACCGGTGAGCCAAGTAGGATCCACAAGATATTTGTATTTGTGCGTATCACACCAGGCTCACCGACACCACCCTGGGATCACGTGTAGTAGTGACCAAACATTTTGCTCATCGGCAGGTGCAAATACAAAAGCGGCCTCATATAGAGACACACACAAAACAAAACGAGAAAGACAAGACCAAATCAAATGCGCAAAACGATTGTCGAAACTAAAGATACATATAAGTTCATGTAGGGATAAAGTTTACAACATAGCACGACTAGTAATATAGCATCAATTACATATAAGTTCAACCATTGTCGAAACTAAAGAGACATGCAAGTTCATGTAGGGATAAAGTTTACAACACAAGCTCGTCGATAGTTCAGAACTACATAGCTAGGCAAGAATCAAGACTTTCGACTCGGCTCAGGGGCCGGAGCGTGGATGAAGCAGCCGCCTTTCTTCATGGTCATGAATGGGTGGCTGTCGTCATAGTGCATTTGTAGCATTGTTTCTATTTCACTGTTAGACTATTGATAGTCGTTGTAGAACTCCCCCGTGCTTCTAAGGACATCTTGATAGATGATTTTTGCAAACTCCGAATGGATGCAAAAGAAGTCTTGTCTGATGTTGGCGTCCTGGATTGCCGACAAGCGTGCGGCCCACGGTTTGAGATGATCTGTTAGCGTAAGCTCATGTTGGTCTCGTACGAACGCCCGCATGTGGTGGAGGGTGTATTAGGCATCCTTCTGACTGCCAGGCGGCCGCTTGACGCATGGGAATTTCGTTACGTGGGTGAACACATGCTTGTCGTACCTCCGTATTGCCCTCTCGAAGGTGCATCCAGATTTGGCGTAGCCGGTGAGAGCATCATCCAGAACTTTCTTGATATTTGTATAGACCTTCTTCGACTTACTGTCTGAGTCGAAATACGTGGCCATGGAATATTTCGGGTTGATGGAGATGAGTGTGCAGTGTTTATCTCTGCACAAAACACGGAATGTTGGAAAAAAAGAAGGATCGAAATCTAAGAAATCATATGTTACGGTGGTGAGTGGATGACTTACTCGGGAAAGTAAGGCACGAGGATGTTATCCTTCCCCGGGTTCACCAAAATGACGTCTTGGAGGTATGTAGTCGCAACATGCCGGTCTTCAGCGCTGCCCAAGAGGCTGGTACACATGTAGAAGGGGTCGACTATCAGGATGTCTGGGGTCTTGTCTCTAATGATCCGCATCGCCATACTGAGCGAATATAGGCGAACGAAGTTGTAGTGCAGCAGATTAAGGTTTAGCATATCGAAGATGTCATCGAACCGTAGGAAGATCATATGCCCGACGGTGCTATCGACGAAGCCCTTGCTCCCTGTCACCTTGGCCACGAAAACCGAGTATGTCTGATCTTTCTCAGCGAGACGCCGCTTCTCCATAGTTAGAATACCGTCATGTAGACTCCGAATTGGTCCAGTTGCAGCCTTGAGCATTCTAGTAGATAGCATCGGTGATGTGGGCATTACCCTTCGGGTACCCGACATTGGTCTACCTCCTGCGGCCCAACCAGGGGCCCATAAAGATCACCCAATAACCAAGCTGGGCCTATACGTCGGTTCCAGTAAAGGAGACTTACCCGAAGACGGATTCTTGATGAACAAGGCAAGAAGACATCGTCAAAGGAAAGGCTAGAGTAGATCTCTATGTAACTTAGTAGAACTCGGACAGGACTCTCGGGACCTGGCCTACAATATAAGGGCCAGGAGAGAGCCTGCCGAGGACACAGATAATCGATACGTAGAACCACCGTAAGTTAGTGCTAGAAACTTAGAATCCTTGCCTCTCGGCGAGTCGACCAACAACAGCCTATCGGCTACCCCATTGTAACCCAACATATTCAATAATCAAGAGCAGACAAGTAGGAAGTAAGGGTTTTACCTCATCGAGGGCCCCGAACCTGGGTAAATCTCTCTCCCCGTTTGTTTGGTATCCGATGTCTCGTGCTAGCCTGCAGGATTCTGTCAACCCTAAGCCCCTAATGGTGAGCATTGCCGGGGAGCACCATCGACAATTGGCGCCGTCTGTGGGAACCCAGCTGGTACAAGGTACTGCATCGGCTGCTTCGATAACATCGGCTACATCTTCACCGGCATCGCCGACATCATCGTCGGCTCCTTCATCGCCAAGCTCGGGGAACTCGATTCGTTTCGGGTCCTTCGAGTTTACTTCGCACAGCGACGCGTCGCGTTCGGCTTTCTCAGGCCTGAGCGGCGGGATGGACATGACGATCGGGAGCGTTCATTACCGCGTCGACTCTGGAGGCATCCTTCGGCTTCCCGATCCATTCGCACCCAGTGCATCAAGAACCGCGACTTCATCGACTGCTGCATCAACTGCTTCATCTCCGTTCACGGTTGATCTATCGGTTGCGCTGACTCCAACATCTTTGCCATCAATATCACCGCGCCGATCCACGTCATCTATGTTCGTTGGATCTGACGATTCTGGATCATCAGATCTAACATCGTACTACTACCTCAACTGCGACACTAGGCATGGACTGGGCTCGGAAGATACACCTTTCGTCTGCAGCGCTAGGTACTCATCTGATGAAAAAAGTATCGCCAATATCACCAGGGCAACCACCTGGAAGGCGGCCCATCACCAAATTTATGCTATCATCAATCCTATCACAGGAGATGAACTCTCTAAAGGCGAGCACACTCCTCGGGTTAACCGTGGTGGGTGTCGCAACGTCGAAACTAGCGCCAGCAATGACGATAGCGCTTACACTATCACCGGGGAAGAGTGGGAGATTGCTCGCAATGCCATAGCCAATAGCACTCCGATTCCTGTTGGAGCTTCGGTAGGAACCCTCAACACGTATCACGCTATTTTAGACAAAAATCGAGCTCGGTTAGCAAAAAAACAAGCTGACCTCGACCGGCGCCGGCAGGAAGCCGATCAATCGAGTGAGCGTCGAAGGGGGCTACCTTCGCATGGGAGCGCGTCTCGCAGCAACCAAAGTCAAGGAAGGTTTCGACCACGAATTCCTGGCCTCTCAGAAGCCGATGCGAGGGAGATTACCTCGAATCTCTCCAACTCTTTTATGACTATGGACACCGCAAGCATGATCAGGCCAAAGACTATCGAAGGGGCAACAGCGAACCTCGCTGCTTATCTGATCAACCATCAGCCGACGCCCAACGATCCAATGGCGCAAGCTCATCGGGGCGCACTGGAAAGTCTTGCGATACTCGGAGACAAGCTCACCCCCAGAAAAGAAAAAGCTACGCATCAAGGGAGTGGATCTAAGCATCGATCAAAAGATGCCCGCGATGATATTACCCAAAGTAGAATCGACAAAGCTCGTCGTCGGCGTGCAAAAGAAGGCTACGACAGCGATGACTCCAAGGAAACCCAAGAGTATGATGGTGAACTCCGAGGTGCCGACTGTTTGAGCCGCAGGATACGAGAGGCAATGCCACCAAAAAAGTTCAAACCTACCCCTATTGATGCCGCTATATATGATGTACAACAGGAGCCGAGGTCTTGGATAGACGATTATCTGCAAACCGTGATCTTACATAAAGGGAACCAAGTAGCGGCGATGCAATGTCTACAGCTCTACCTAAAAGACTCGGCACGAGCATGGTTGAGAGGCATGCCGAAAGGATCCATTAAATCCTGGGTTGACCTAGTCGATGCTTTCGTCAAGAACTTCCAGGCTACATACAAAAGGCCTGTTGGAATTGAAGAACTACGACAATGCCACCAGAAGCCGAAAGAATCAATCCGCGCATACATTGGACGTTTTACGAAATTTCTGAACGCTGCCGAAGATGTCTCCTTTGATAGGGCGATTGACGCCTTCAGCGATGGTATTCGATGAGAATCTTATATTGAGGAACTCGGCCGAAAGAAGCCAAAAACTATCACCAGGCTCATGGAAATTGCCAATAGTTGGGCTGATGGAGAAGATCATGTGCGGAAGCCACGCCCACGTAGTGACGATGAATAAGACGACCAGAAGCACGAACCGGGTCATCGTCGTGATCGCCGCAAAAATAGAAGAGACCGTGGATATGAAACCTTCGGCGACACCAACATTGTAGCTGCTGGATACTCCGATCGACGTGACGATCGGTATGATGATCAACGCAACGACAGACGCGACGATCGTCGGGACGGCAATCGTAGCGGTTCTAGAGGAAATCGAGGAAACTATAGGGAGCGGCCACCACGAGTCCCGGAGTTACCATTTTCCGAGCAATTAAACACTCCTTGCTGCATACACGCTTACATCGATCCGAAGGACAATACCAAAAAGTCGAGCCACCTGCTCAGGGACTGTCGACAGTTTCTTGATCTTCAGAAGTTTTATGAATCAAATAAGGGGCAGGCGCAGCTCCCAAACCCGCCGCCGCCACCTCAGCACCAAGTCCAACAAGTTCAAACTCGTGCCTCCAACGAAGCTTTCCCGCCACCCCGAGGACAAATGAGCATGATTCACAAAACTGACGTCTCCAGAAGAGAGATGAAAAAGCTTACGCAAGAAATTAATCTTGCAGAAGGGACCATGGCTAACGTCCCAGAATACATCGGCTGGTCCGCACAGAACATCTTGTTCAGCAGAGCCGATCACCCGATGTCTATTCCAAGGCCAGGCCATGCAGCCTTGGTAGTCGAATCTCAAATTGGAGGATTCAGCATGAGCAAAGTGTTCATGGACGGTGGTAGCCGGTTAAAATTGATATTCGCAAGCACAATCAAGAATATGGGCATCGCAGTTGATATGTTGCAGGGATCTGATACGTGTTTTCATGGCATTGTTCCAACCTTGCCAGCATACCCTCTTGGCAGGATCTCCTTGAATGTAGTCTTCGGGAAACCCGAAAATTTCAGGAAAGAAAAGATCGAGTTCGAGGTAGTGAATTGGGAATCACAGTACCATGCTATCCTTGGAAGGCCAGCTTATGCCAAATTTATGGCTGTACCGCACTACGCGTATTTGAAGCTCAAAATGCCAGGCAACAACGGGACCAATATCACGGTTCACGGAAGTTTTTCTCGTTCGGTCAACTGTGATCGAGAATTCCAAAAGATTGCCGCTAAGTTTGGGGCAAAGCAGGAAGGCAAAGCTATAGACTTTGCTCCCAAGCAGTTAGCCCTTCAAGGCACAGAATTTAAGCTTAAGGAGGAAGACAGCAGCAAGAAGACGAAGAAACAACCCACTGATCCTACAACGATAGTATCAACTATCCAAGCTTCGATAGCAGGCGTTAGATCTTCAGCAGAAGGCACTAACCCTTTGGCATTGATTGCCAATGCTCCTACAGAAACTATCGGCACCACCCTGGAAGCCATCGGCACTTCAGCAGACGCCGGTCAGGACAAGAAGAACCCTCCTCTTACATAAGAAGACGAGTGGTGGCATACATCTTTATTTTTCATAGAAGTTTATTTTCAATAAGGCTTTCCTAAGCCATGGCAATTTAGCTTATCTTATCATCACAGACTTATTAATAAAGTTCAAGTTTTGTCTATACAAGCACTCGATTGATTCGGGACACCCGGCAAATTTTTTCAAGATTCTTCGCATAATACCGCGAACGTCGACTTCAGAATATATGAACACAGTAAGCGAACCCGATAAAAATGATCGGGAGACGCCTATGCTGGTTATACTCAAAGGTTATCATCTAAGCCTCAGGGAACATGTGAGTGCTGCAATTGATGATAACCAAAGGGTTTCCGAAAAATACAATAAACAATACACATTGTCTTTTCGCCAAAGCCTCAGGGAACATGCGAGCGCTGCAAATGGAGAAGATAGTATAACTAAAGGAAGGCCCACGCCGGTACATCGAACAAAGAGTACTAAAGAGCAACGGAGTCGATAGCGAGCATAGTTTCCTCGATTTACTCGGGGGCTGCCGCTAACAAAATATACGCTTTCGGTTATAGCAAAGTTGCGATTACTACGGGTTTATTGGACCCTCAACATGAGCTGATCACTCAAAAATTTGCTACCTATATTTCTTACAAAGCATCACAATACCGATGCCAAAAAGACTAGCGCGCCAACACTTGCCTCTTAGTCGATAAAATATATTAAATATCACCACCGGCGTTTGGAAACAATCCTTCGAAGTAACGATACTTTGTCAAAAGTGACAAATGCGTTGCCTTCAACAATTGGTTCATCTATACAAAGGCTTTTTGAGATTGATGCAAAGGAAAGAATCTTTGATCAGCTCATCTCTTAAAGCAGCATTATGAACACAAAAGGGAAGAAGTTTAAGATTGGGTAAATAAGTTACATCGTACACGCGAATAAACTTACACCCAAGGCACCCGAAGATGTGGATATCATCAACAAAGTTATCAAAGCAATTTATAGCAATTACAACAAAGAGATCAAGAGCGTTAGAAACGCTACTGAGACGCTTCGGCTGCACAGTCTGCCTCTGAGCTAATCTCTAGTCTGGCAAGTACGATGGAAGCAGGGTCTCTGGCAGCAGGGAAATACTGGCTAATATCGACATCAGCTTTAGCAATGGATTCCAAATCGAATGAAGGATGCTGAGATAACATGAAGGCAAAAGCAGTTTCTGCTCCAGCAAGAAGCTGACTGCGAACCAAATTACGGACCTTCTCGGCATTACTAAACTTCGACATCAAAGTCAGCAATGTTGGAGGTACTGAGTTGAGAGGGAACATGGTTTTCCAAATCATCCTCAGGCCTGCATAGCACTTGTCAAAAAATCGATGCACTTATTGCACTCGATCCTGGAACTTTACGATGCTAGCAGCTTTCCGTTTATCCGTCCAGAAGACCTTGTTGAATTGAGACAAACTTGTCAGAGCCTCAACCCGCTCATGGACTCGCTTGTTTTCTTCGGACAAGTTTAGAGCAATGACTGACAGAAATGATAATGCAAAGTTAAGGAACCAAAGAAGAAAATTACCCTAAGAAATTAAGGGAATCGAAAGATTGTCGAGTACTCACAATTGAGGCTCTCGGTGGCCTTCTGTAGCTCACCCAGAGCATATCGCTTTGCTTCCACAGCCAGTTCGCCTTTCGTCTTTACTATAGCTGCCATGGCATGAATACCCAGCAGATCTTTTTCCATTTGAGAAATCCAGATCCTCATGCGTTGAAGAAGGCCGGTATCAGGTCCAACAGCCAAAGGATCTTCGACAAAAGGAGGTACAGGAGTCACCTGCAAAATACACCATCGAATGTGTGTCAAAAAGATGCATGGTGTCAATAGTTCCAAAGTCACTCCCATCGGGAGCATGCAGTCAAGAATAAAGACATCACAATTGCAAGGGCAGATGTGACGCCCCGGAACCGGTACCATGAGGATTCCAGTGATCCCGCCAAAATCCACACGATATTGATTCAGAGATACCCTCCAACACAACGTGCGCGACGAAGCACACACGTGATGCCAGAGGAATTAACACGACCGGCAACATTACAACAGGATTACAATAGAGCCCACAAGAGACATATATTACAACAACGACTCCAACGAGTCAAGATACAAATATACAACTCAAAGATCTGAATCATACAGAAAATCGAATGTGTCCGAGTACGGACAAGATACAAATTGGACTAAGAGTCCTGAAGATAACCAGTAGCGTCCATAACCCTGCCCAGGCCAAGCCGGAAGGGTAACCTTGCTAACGTCATCTTCATCGAACATAACTTCATACCAGCCCGGTTATGTCCCAAAGAAGCAGCAATAAGTATGGGTTCGTACTTAACAAGACTTCAAGACCTATAAGCATTCGTCAACCAGTCGTCCTTTGTACTTGAGGCACGCAGGGGACTTAGAGGACGCAAGAGGAACGTCATAGGTAATATGGTGGGGTTAAGCGGCAGCGCGCAAGCACTAAAAACCAATAGAGACACTCTAGAACATTCGTCTATCAGAGAAGGTGAGAGAGCACATAAACTAGCAGTTCTATACTCTGCAAACATAACACAACCGATGTGTTCCCCCCTCGCAAGGAAGTACTTACAAGGGCACTCACACGGTTGACAAGTTTTAACCATTTATTATTGAAGTTGTGCTAACTTACTACGCAAGTTATTATTAATGAACAACAGGTGTAAGTTGTCTATGGTCGAGTCATACAGCTCTAAGTCGTCCATAACCGCGGACGCAGCTTATCGATAAGATTGTAACCCTGCAGGGGTGCCCAAAAGTGCCCACACGCACGCTCAACCCACTTACGACAGGTGGATATTACGACACGCACTTTCCTTCACTACAACAATGTCCAGGAAGCCACCTAACTAAGTTAAACCCGAATCAGAGTCCGGCCGACTCTCCGAGACGGACCTAGCTATTGCGAGAACTGCTAAGAGGATCAGAGCCCACTAGAGGATGACCTCTTAACAATACGTACCGCATCCTACGAGCGTGCAAGAGAAAACGGGGTTACAAGGCACTCATGGCTTCCCCAAAAGTAACATCATATCATCTGACCACAAAGGAACATGCCTGCACGCCCGGGAGAAACAAAACATTCAAACTAATTGTGGCCACTGGACAAAGCTGTAGATTCAGGCAGTGGTCGAGGGGAGACCCGGTAAGCATACCCACGTGAGGTTAGAGCGCTCAGTCTCGGAACAGATAACAAGAACTCGGGTCCTAAGTTATTTAGGAAACACAAGTGAGCCGTCACAAAATGAGCAGCTGACCCACCGATGCCTCCGCTAAACAATATCAACAACTAAAGTAACCATGATTCTTCCCAACATATAACCCGATAAGATAGCAACAACGGTAACAAGATAAGACAGCACTAGCATGCACTACGACTCGCAAGGGCAGACTCGATAAACAAACAATAGCTGTAGGAGGTGATGGTGGCAATATGGGCTGCTTGAGGTAACAAGTGGATGGACACGTGACAAGAACGCAACTTAAGGATAGCATGAGGGAGAAGGCAAAATATAATAGGTGAGCGACTCCTGCAGAGACAGGAGTTTAGGAAATGCTTGCCTGTTAAAGCTTGCCGAGGAACATCCGGGGAACTTGTCGTATCTCACAACACCACTTCGCGATCCTATCCGGGAAGAAGCAAATGCTAGAACACACAACGGATGCAAGTCTTACTACTACGGAAGAAGAACCAGCATGGTGAAGATGATATGCATGGCATGGCAACGATGATGTGATGCAACTAATTCAATTTAAGCGGGATCGGAACCCCGACACACAAATATTAGGTTCAAGTTATTTTTCTACCCCGCATATTAAATGTTATTAGCATGGCATAAACATGGCATGGGTGCGCTACGCAAATTTAAATGGAACCGGGACAAAATAACAATCCCGCACAATTCCATATTTAGTTATTAGGTGATTCGCTATATACCCGGAACAACCACAAGATGCGCGATGCGATGCAACAAGATGATATGCGATGCACACATGTATGAAGGATGCAACAAGATCAAAATAGCACATTTTATAAAATAGGGCTTATGGTCGGGGTCTCACGGTACCGGAACAAAAGTGGTCGCCGGCGCGGGGTGGAAGTGGCGGGAGTCGCCGACGTCGAGGAAGTAGTCGAAGCCGGGGTCTTCGGTCCATGTCGTTGTCATCGTGTCGGAGTGGAAGTAGTCGAAGTTGTCGGTGTCGCGGAAGTAGTCGATGCGTCGAACGCCGGGGAGTAGACCTTGGCGGTGGCGGCGTCGATGTCGAACTTGAGTCGGCGCCGAAGTCGGAGAGGCGGCGGCGGCGGCGACGAAGGAGTGGTGGTTGCGCCGGAGTCGGAGAGGTGGCGGCGGCGGAGAAGGAGGGGTGGTCGCGCCGGAAGAAACGGAGGCCAAAAATAGTTCGGGTATTTTGTTGAGCACATGGCGGGTGCCAAAACGCGGGACAAAAATCTAGACCAAAAGGCGCTGCAGCTGAATTGCTGTTGTTAATGCGTGCACGGGACACGAGGCGGGAGCGAGGCGCTGCGCGGCGCGCGAGCGTGGGGCCGGTTGGTGGCGGTCGACGTGGCGAGGGAGATGCGGTTGCGGGCGCGCGCGCGGGTGCGAAGGCGGGAAAGGCAGGGGGCGCGGCGAGCGTGCTGTGGCTCGGCGCGGTGGGCGGGCGCGCGTGGGACCGGGTGAGGTGGCGGCAGCGGGTGGCTCGCGCGGCAGCGGGCAAAGGTGGGAGGCGGGGTGGCTTACGCGCGGGAAGCGGCGAGGCGAAACGGCACGTGGCGCTGTGCGGCGGGAAGAGGCATGCGGCTTGGGCGGGAGAGAGCTGGGGCGGTACGGCGCGGCGTACGACGGCACGGGGCACGGGCGGGAGACGCGCGCAGGCGCGAGGCAGCGGCCGGGCGCCGGCGTCAGCGCGGAAAACGCGCAGGGGCGGCGGCTCTCTCGCGCGGTGAAAACGGCCGGCCGCAGAAAACGAGCCAGAAAAAAAAATGACAGAGATTTGGAGATGAAGGGAGAGGAAAAAGGGGAAGGAAAAAGGTGGGGATTTTTGGGAGATCTCAGATTTGGGAAGAAGGGGAGGAATTGGGGGCTAGGGTTTGGGGAGGAGGAAGAAGGAGAAGGCTGCCTTTAAATAGGCCAAGGGGATAGGTGGGTTTGGGCTAGTTTTGGGCCAAAACTTTGACAGGCTTATGCCTACTTTTATTTAGCAAACGACAAAACAATTTTAGCAAAGCATTTTATTTAAAGTAACGGACCGGAAAATAGATTTGGTTTTGATTTTCGAAAATAAGAAAAGAGCGGGGTGGCTTTATAATTCGCCGGGGTATTTTAATAAAACAAAATAGGGTTTTTCGGAAAATAATTTTCGCGGTTGAAAATATGCCAGAAATATATGCAGATGACGTCACAATGACGTGAAAAACAAAAAGACAAACAAAACTAATGTGGAATATTTTTCGGGACGTTACAAATGACACCACTAACAAGAAACCTCGCCCCGAGGTTCCACGTCCAGATACGGGGGAGAGAGGTTGAACTATCGGGTCTTCAGGCGACGTGTTGATCTTCTCGACGCCACTAACAAGAATTCTTGCTCCATGTTGATCGGTCGACACCACTAACAAGAAGTCGTTCCTTCATTGATGATGCGCTTCGTCGATAATCTCTGGTTGCGGAAGATCAGGCTCCGTATAACAAGGATGGAAGGAGCAACAATCACATTGATCCACCCGTTCAATGTAGCAAAGGCAATGATAAGAGTAGTCGGTATGGTAGCTACTCCATCCCGCACCCAAAGCATTACTCGATACATGAATAGGAGAATCATGCAATCCACTCCCGGAAATCAGACTGGCGATCTTGGCAAGGTTTGTCATCGAAGATTTGATGGGGTCAAAGCACAAGGAATTGAAGGAAGATCACAGCAACAAGGATGATGTCAAACAGAGAAGACAAAGATTAGCCATCGGTGATGTTCTTCTATCAGAAATCTTCAGAGATCGGTCCTAATAGGCGAAGGCATAGATCGTCCAACCCACGTCGGAACCTAAGTCTCGGAGAAGCAGATAAGAGAGAAGACTCAAAACTCGCAAAGGTAAGAGGAGAAAGAATAGGGATAAGGAGAAAAACAGAGCTAACCAGATCTATCCAACGAGTTTTCAGAAAATAGTTTTGACACTAGACACAATAACATCCGTTGGCAAGGTTATCCTACAGGCTGGACTAGTGGGGTATCGTCAACCTGGCTCTGATACCAACTTGTGACGCCCCGGAACCGGTACCATGAGGATTCCAGCGATCCCGCCAAAATCCACACGATATCGATTCAGAGACGCCCTCCGACACAACGTGCGCGACGAAGCACACACGTGATGCCAGAGGAATTAACACGAGCGGTAACATTACAACAGGATTACAATAGAGCCCACAAGAGACATATATTACAACAACGACTCCAACGAGTCAAGATACAAATATACAACTCAAAGATCCGAATCATACAGAAAATCGAATGTGTCTGGGTAAGGACAAGATACAAATTGGACTAAGAGTCCTGAAGATAACCAGTGGCGTCCATAACCCTGCCCAGGCCAAGCTGGAAGGGTAACCTTGCTAACGTCGTCTTCATCGAACATAACTTCATACCTGCCCGGTTATGTCCCAAAGAAGCAACAATAAGTACGGGTTCGTACTTAATAAGACTTCAAGACGTATAAGCATTCGTCAACCAGTCGTCCTTTGTACTTGAGGCACGCAGGGGACTTAGAGGACGCAAGAGGAACGTCATAGGTAATATGGTGGGGTTAAGCGGCAGTGCGCAAGCACTAAAAACCAATAGAGACACTCTACAACATTCGTCTATTAGAGAAAGTGAGAGAGCGCATAAACTAGCAGTTCTATAGTGTAACATCCCAAATTTTAAAACAAAGAGAAAATGAATTTCCCTATTTCCAAAATTTGGAACCAACAAAAACTTTAATGGAGTTAGAGGTTGTGCATAGTACTCATGCTTATTTGTTGTGATATTGCCATGAAGCTTATGTGAAGTACTTTGAAATGTTCCTAAACCCTAAACCTTGCTCATCTTTTCATCTTCCAAAATAAAACAAAGAAAAGAAGTTAAATTAAAATAAAAGAAAAGGCTCATGTGAGCTTATGGCTATTCTTGCAAATAATAAACTATGCCATGTTCTACCTTGTTTAGATGGTTTGAAAAACCTCAAAAAACCCTACCTATTACTTACCAACTAAATCAAAGGTGAAACAAAAATAAAATGAAAATATACATAGAGGCATATGTGGCATATAGCCATAATGACAAATCTTGATCTATGCCCTCATACTTTACCCAAATGGTTTGAAACCATTACTAAACCCCATCTAACCCTAAATGGACCCTGAACCATGCCCAAGTGAATCAAGTGAAACAAAATAGAAGAAAAAGAAAAATAAGAATATCACCTCATATGAGGCTTTGGCCATTTTTGTAAATCTTTAACCTAGGCCAAAATGGTTTGTGCCATTGGTTGGAGAATGTTACTAAACACTTAATAACACCTTTTGAATCAAAGAAACTCAAATCAAATCAAATTTGAATTCAAAATGAGCTCACATGTGATAATGGTCATTTCTGAGTTTTATATCATGACACCCACTTTGAGCCCCTGTATTAAGAAATTTGTAAACTACTCTCTCAACTCTTTGCACCTCATCCAAGACCTCATCAAGATGAACAACTTTGATGTTGACCACTTTGACTAACTCTCTTTCTATTGCTTAATAAAAGGAGGCAAAGAGGGAACATCAAATCAGATTCTAGATTGGGTCCCTTTTTGGATTTTCACAAACTTGCACCATTTTGCACACCACCACCACCATTGTGCTCTAAACTTTATTTAAATCAACTCCACCAAAAAGATTTGCAAAATTCTAAGATTTGTTTCTTGCGGCCATTTGGTCGAGCACCTGGTGTGCAATAATCTACCAACTCCCCTCTCTCTATTATCCAACATGTTCTTGACTAAACCATCATGCCCAAGTCATCACTCACACTCTCCACAACCCCCTGGACCAAGCCATGCCTTTGCATCACTGTGCCAAGGACCAAAATGACCAATGCCAAGCCATGCCATTGAAATAGACATCACCATGCCAACCCATGTCATCCTCCCTCTCTAGTCCCTATCACCTTGTCCAACACCCTGGCATCACCTCACACCCCCATGCCCTGCCCTCAGAGACCAAGTGTGATGCACAAAGTATCCAAGAACAGACCATGCCGGCCCCCTTGATCACCACCATGCCATCACTGCCCCTTCTCATCACCTCTCTCTCTAACCTTGCCAAACTTGCTCCCCTCATCACCCTGACCCCACTGGCGCGAGCCCTAGCCAAGGAGAGCGTGCCACTGCTCGGAACAGGACGCGCCCATGATGACTGGACGCGCTAGAGTGTTGGGATTCGTAGCATAGAAAACAAAAAATTTCCTATCGCAAGAACGAAGAACAAGCCAAGATCCAACCAAGAAGATGGTAGCAACGAGGTGAAGATCAACATACCCTTGAAGATCACAAAAGTGTTAACGAGATCAGATCTCGTGGTGGATGTAGACGATCACTTGACACTTGCAAAAGTGCGTAGAAGATCCTGACGGTGCCACGAACGGGCAGCACCTCCGTACTCGGTCACACGTTCGGTGTTGATGACGACGTCCTCCTCCCCGTTCCAGCGGGCAGCAGAAGTAGTAGATCCTCCTCGGAATCCCGACAGCACGACGGCGTGGTGGCGGTGGTGGTGGAGATCTCCGGCAGGGCTTCGCCTAAGCGCTGCTGGAGTTGCCGGTGGAAGAGGGGGTAGCTAGGGTTTGGGAGAGGGGGTGCTTGGGGCGCCGGCCTCAAGGGGGCAGGGGTGGTGCGGCCACAATTGTTGTGCTGCCCCCCTCCCTCTCTCCCTCATTATATAGGTGGATCCCCAAGGGTTAGGTCAAAAGTCTCCGAATAAGACCCCAACACAAAACCTTCCATATTGCCAAACCTAGGGGGAGTGGGACTCCCCCCTTCCTTTGGTGGGGCTGGCCGGCCACCCTTGGAGGAGTCCACCTGGGACTCCTCCTCCCTTAGGCTGGCCGGCCATGGTGGGTGGAGTCCCTCCGGGACTCCACCTTCCATGGTGATTTCTTCCGGACTCTTCTAGAACCTTCTAGAACCTTCCAGGAAAAATACCGGATCATTTTCAAATCTAGAAAATGACTTCCTATATATGAATCTTATTCTCCGGACCATTCCGGACCTCCTCGTGATGTCCTGGATCCCATCCGAGACTCCGAACAAACATTCGAACTCCATTCCATATTCCATATCTACTTAAACGACATCAAACCTTAAGTGTGTCACCCTACGGTTCGTGAACTATGCAGACATAGTCGAGACTCTTCTCCGACCAATAACCAATAGCGGGATCTGGAGATCCATAATGGCTCCCACATATTCAACGATAACTTAGTGATCGATTGAACCATTTACATACGATACCGATTCCCTTTGTCACGCGATATTTTACTTGTCCGAGGTTTGATCATCGGTATCTCCATACCTTGTTCAACCTCGTCTCCGACAAGTACTCTTTACTCGTACCGTGGCATGTCATCTCTTGTGATCAAGTCACATGCTTGCAAGCTAATCAAACGACATTCCACCGAGAGGGCCCAGAGTATATCTATCCGTCATCGGGATGGACAATATCCCACTCTTGATCCATATGCCTCAACTCATACTTTCCGAATACTTAATCCCACCTTTATAACCACCCATTTACGCAGTGGTGTTTGATGTAATCAAAGTACCCTTCCGATATAAGTGATTTACATGATCTCATGGTCGAAGGACTAGGTAACTATGTATCGAAAGCTTATAGCAATTTGAACTTAATGACGTGATCTTATGCTACGCTTAATTGGGTGTGTCCATTATATCATTCATCTAATGACATAACCTTGTTATTAATAACATCCAATGTTCATGATCACGAAACTATGATCATCTATTAATCAACAAGCTAGTTATACAAGAGGCTTACTAGGGACTCCTTGTTGTTCACATAACACACATGTATCAATGTTTCGGTTAATACAATTATAGCATGGTATGCAAACTTTTATCATAAACATAAAGATATATAATAACCACTTTATTATTGCCTCTTGGGCATATCTCCAACAGTCTCCCACTTGCACTAGAGTCAATAATCTAGATTACATTGTAAGGTACCTAACACCCATGGCATTCTGGTGTTGGTCATGCTTTGCCCTAGGGAGAGCTTTAGTCAACGGACCTGCCACATTCAGATCTGTGTGTACTTTGCAAATCTTTACTTCACCATCTTCGATGTACTCGCGAATCGAATGAAAACGCAGCTTGATATACTTTAGCTTTTTGTGTGACCTTGGTTCTTGTGCATTGGCGATGGCACCCATGTTGTCACAATAGATGACTAATGGGTCCAATGCACTAGGAACCACACCAAGCTCAACAATGAACCTCTTCATCCATACCACTTCCGATGAAGCCTCCGAAGCCGCTATGTATTCAGATTCAGTTGAAGACTTCGCCACCGTGCACTGCTTGGAACTCATCCAGCTAACTGCAGCACCATTCAATATAAACACGTACCCAGACTGAGACTTAGAGTCATCAGGATCAGTGTTCCAACTTGCATCGGTGTAACTGGTTACAACGAGCTCTTGGTCACCGCCATAACAAAGAAACATATCCTTAGTCCTTTTCAAGTACTTCAGGATATTCTTTACAACTGTCCAGTGTTCCATTCCTAGATCACTTTGATATCTGCTGGTCAAACTAACAGTTTGTGCGATATCCGGTCTAGTACACAGCATGGCATACATGATAGAGCCTACTGCCGAGGCGTAGGGGATCTGATTCATCATCTCTCTTTCTTCTGCCGTAGCCGGACCTTGAGTTTTACTCAAGATCTTACCTGGCAACATAGGCAAGAACCCTTTCTTGCTTTCATCCATTCTAAACTTCTTTAGAATCTTGTCTAGGTATGTACTCTGTGAAAGCCCTATTAGGCGTCTTGATTTATCTCTATAAATCTTGATGCCTAAAATGTACGCTGCTTCACCAAGGTCTTTCATTGAAAAACACTTATTCAAATAACTTTTTACACTGCTTAATAGTTCTATATCATTCCCAATCAATAATATGTCATCTACATATAATATCAGGAATGCTACAGAGCTCCCACTCACTTTCTTGTAAATACAGGCCTCTCCATGACACTGTATAAACCCGAAGTCTTTGATCACCTTATCAAAGCATCGGTTCCAACTCCGGGATGCTTGCTTCAGTCCATAAATGGAACGCTGAAGTTTGCATACCTTGTCAGCATTTTTAGGATCGACAAAACCTTTGGGTTGTACCATATACAACTCTTCCTCAATGTCACCATTAAGGAACACCGTTTTGACATCCATCTGCCAGATCTCGTAATCAAAAAATGCAGCTATTGCTAACAAAATCCTCACAGACTTTAGCTTCGCTACAGGTGAGAAAGTCTCATCGTAGTCAACTCCTTGAATTTGTCGGAACCCCTTCGCGACAAGTCGAGCTTTATAGACAGTAATATTACCATCAGCATCTGTTTTTCTCTTGAAGATCCATTTATTCTCGACAGCCTTGCGGCTATCAGGTAAGTCTACCAAAGTCCATACTTGGTTATCATACATGGATCCCATTTCGGATTTCATGGCTTCATGCCATTTGTTGGAATCTGGGCTCATCATTGCTTCCTCATACGTCGCAGGATCTTCATCATTGTTGTCCACAATCATGACATTTAGACAGGGATCATACCAATCAGGAGTGGTACGCTCCCTTGTCGATCTGCGAGGTTCAGTAGCTTTCTCGTTCGAAGTTTCATGATCATTATCATTTGCTTCCTCTCCTATCGGTGCAGGCTGCACAGGAACATCTTCCGGTACTGTGCTACTCTGATCTACGAGAGAAGGTTCAGTAACCTCGTCGAGTTCTACTTTTCTTCCAGTCACTTCTTTAGTGAGAAACTCCTTCTCAAGAAAGGATCTGTTCTTAGCAACAAAGATTTTGCCTTCGGATCTGTGATAGAAAGTATACCCAATAGTTTCTTTAGGGTATCCTATGAAGACGCATTCCTCCGCTTTGGGTTCTAGCTTGTCAGGTTGTAACTTCTTTACATAAGCTTCGCAACCCCAAACTTTAAGGAACGACAGCTTAGGTTTCTTGCCAAACCATAATTCATACGGTGTCGTTTCAACGGATTTAGATGGTGCCCTATTTAAAGTGAATGCGGCTGTCTCTAAAGCATAACCCTAAAACGATAACGGCAAATCAGTAAGAGACATCATAGATCGAACCATATCCAAGAGAGTTCGATTACGACGTTCGGACACATCATTGCGCTGTGGTGTTCCCGGCGGTGTCAACTGTGAAAGTATTCCGCATTTCTTTAAATGCATGCCAAACTCATAACTCAGATATTCGCCTCCGCGATCAGAACGCAGAAACTTAATCTTCTTGTTATGTTGATTTTCTACTTCACTTTGGAATTCCTTAAACTTCTCGAAAGTTTCGGACTTATGTTTCATGAAATAGATATACCCATATCTACTCAGATCATCCGTGAAGGTTAGAACATAACGATAACCACCGCGCGATGCTACACTCATTGGTCCGCACACATCGGTATGTATGATTTCCAATAAGTCTGTAGCTCGCTCCATTGTACCAGAGAATGGAGTCCTAGTCATTTTTCCCATTAGACATGCTTCGCATCTATCAAGTGACTCAAGAAGTCCATCAGAATGGAGTTTCTTCATGCGCTTCACTCCAATATGACCAAGACGACAGTGCCACATATAAGTAGAATTATCATTTAATTTAATTCGCTTAGCATCAATGTTATGAACATATGTATCACTACTATCGAGATTTAACAAGAATAAACCATTCATCTCAGGCGCATGACCATAAAAGATATTATTCATATAAATAGAACAACCATTATTCTCTGACTTAAATGAATAACCGTCTTGCATTAAACAAGATCCAGATATAATGTTCATGCTCAACGCAGGCACCAAATAACAATTATTTAGGTTTAAAACTAATCCCGAAGGTAGATGTAGAGGGAGCGTGCCGACGGCGATCACATCGACCTTGGATCCATTTCCAACGCGCATCGTCACCTCGTCCCTCGCTAGGTTTCGTTTATTCCGTAGTTTCTGTTTCGAGTTACAAATATGAGCAACCGAACCAGTATCAAATACCCAGGCACTACTACGAGAACCAGTAAGATAGACATCTATAACATGTATATCAAATATACCTTTCTTTTTCTTGACAAGGCCGCTCTTCAGATCAGCCATGTACTTGGGGCAATTCCGCTTCCAGTGCCCCTTCTCCTTGCAGTAATAGCACTCAGTATCAGGTTTAGGGCCAGCCTTAGGCTTCTCAGGAGGCGCAGCAACTTTCTTGCTACCCTTCTTGAAGTTGCCCTTCTTAGGCTTGCCCTGCTTCTTGAAACTGGTGGTCTTGTTGACCATCAACACTTGGTGCTCTTTCTGTATTTCCACCTCAGCAGATTTCAGCATGGAGAAGAGTTCAGGTAACTCTTTGTTCATGTTCTGCATGTTGTAGTTCATCACAAAGTTCTTGTAACTAGGTGGCAGTGATTGGAGTACACGATGAATACCCAGCTTGTTAGGAATCACTATCCCCAAGTCACTGAGCTTCTTCGCGTGCCCGGACATAGCGAGCACGTGCTCACTAACGGAGCTACCCTCTTCCATCATACAGCCAAAGAAGTGTTTCGAGGCCTCATAGCTTTCCACGGCCGCATGAGTTTCAAAGATAGTTTTTAGCTCATGGACCAGCTCATAAGGGTCGTGGTGCTCAAAACGCTTTTGGAGCTCCGCCTCTAGGCTGCACAAGATGGCACACTGAACTTGAGAGTACCGATTTACCCGAGTCTCGTAAACATTCTTTTCGTCCTCGGATACTGCAGGTGGTGGTGGGGGACCTAGCGGTGCTTCGAGCACAAATTGCAGATTTCCACCATTGAGGAAAATCCTCACATGACGGAACCATTCGGTGAAGTTTCTACCATTGCTTTTAAGCTTTTCTTTCTCTAGGAACTGGTTAAAATTGATGGAGGGGGACGCCATGATCTACAACATATTTGCAAAGAGTTTAGACTAAGTTTATGATAAAATTGAGTTCAAATTTTAATTCTTAAATTAACTAGGTGAACTCCCACTCAAAACAATATCCCTCGCATTGTCTTAGTGATCTCACGAACCAAATCCACTACACCAATTCCGATCATCACGAGAAAAGATGTAGCTTCAAAGGCGAACACTCAAAGTGTTCATCATATCATTCATATGACTCATCTCTACCTTTCGGTATCCCGTGTTCCGAGACCATGTCTGTACATGCTAGGCTCGTCAAGGCAACCTTAGTATCCGCGTGTGCAAAACTGGCTTGCACCCGTTGTATGCACATGTAGAATCTATCACACCCGATTATCACGTGATGCTTCGAAACGACAAGTCTTAGCAACGGTGCATACTAAGGATGAACACTTTATTATCTTGATATTTAGAGAGAGGGATCATCTTATAATGCTACCGTCGCGATCTAAGCAATATAAGATGCATAAAAGGATTAACATCACATGCAATTCATATGTGATATGATATGGCCCTTTTGTCTTTGCGCCTTTGATCATCATCTCCAAAGCACGGACATGATCTCCATCATCAACGGGCATGATCTCCATCATCATCGGCGTAGCGTCAAGGTCAATGGCGCCGTCTTCATGGTTGTGCTCCCATGTAGTAACTATTACAACTACTTTGAAATAATACTTCAACATGAAATTTAAAGACAACCATAAGGCTCCTGCCGGTTGCCACAATACAATAATGATCATCTCATACATATTCATCATCATATCATGGCCATATCACATCACCAAACCCTGCAAAAACAAGTTAGACGCCTCTAATTTGGTTTGCATATTTTACGTGGTTTAGGGTTTTCGAGTAAGATCCAATCTACCTACGAACATGAACCACAACGGTGATACTAATGTTGTCACACTGGTAGAAAAAGAGGCTTTGGTCGCGGTTCGCAACTGCCATTAGTCGCGGTTGCGCAACCGCGACCAAATAAGCGCGACTAAAGGCCCCCCCCTTTAGTCGCGGTTCCTTACGAACCGCGACTAAAGGCTCATCCACGTGGCCGCCAATAGTCCGTCGGGGCGGAGGACCTTTAGTCGCGGTTCTCCTGGCCAACCGCGACTAAAGGCCGCCGCAGGTTTAGGGTTTTAGCCCCCCCCCCTAAACCTGTATTGTTTTATTTCTTTTGTGTTTTATTTTAATTTTGAAGGAGTTTCACATATTCTACGTTACTACATAATACATGCATATGAATGTACAATTTCAATCAAATTTGAAATTAGAACCGAAAAGAATTCAAGAGGAATATACAATATATATTCAATATCATCGGATGACCATATACAATTTTGAACAAGTTTCCATACATAATTTAATGCATATGAAGTTCTACGTCCTCTACATGGTGTTCTCCTTTAGGATCGACGACTTCCCTCCTGAACCATCCAGCTAGTTCCTCTTGAAGTGGTCGAAAGCGAGCTTCTGGACTAAGCATCTTCCGGAGGTTATTCCTCTTGACATTGTTATCAGTCGGAACCCGCTCAGAGGTGTATCTCCGGATCATCTCACAAACATAGTATCCACATAAATTGGTCCCCGGTGGCTGAATATCCCCAGTCCCAGCCACTGACCTTTTAAATTGTAGCTCTTTTTTGAATTCACCGACCTTTTCATTTATGAACCGTCTCCAAACCCTACGAGGCAAAGAAAATTAAATGAACAAGAGAGTTATTAGTTACTTGATATTAGGAAATGAACGAAATAGGCCGATCGATATAGAGCGCAAATGAATGAAAATAATTACTTCTGCATCATTTTTCTAATGTTGGCCCAAAGCTTTGGATCCATATTCAGAGAGTCGTGGATGAGAACTCTGGAGTCGTGAAATTGAATTACTAGCAGAATTCAGTGGAACCTGCGGACACGATACATGCACAGTCATGCATAACTCATCGATTAGCCACATACCACGCATGGAGTAAACAAAAGAGAATGTGCTCAAGACAGAAACACTCACCCAAAATGGTAAGGAAATAGAATATCACTTTTGAGTTCCTGCTTTGTAAGAAACCGCCACAGGTCTTCCTCCACGTCGGTGGGGTGTTTTTCTAACACATATCCATTAACGATGTGTGGGTCAATGAACCCAACATCATGGATGTTCTTTACTCTGCATTCCTTAATCTTCATTCTGCATAATAGCGTACACAACAATATAGTTAGGACATATATATAGTGCAGGCAATAAACGAGATGGGGTAGAAATAAATCACTTACAGAACGTAGCAACTGATAATAGATTTGTCGAGCTCGCGCAGATTGAAAAGCTGGAACAATTCACTCATATGAATTGTTACATAGTAATGTTTGAAGTGATGCTCATGTCTAACTTCCGCATAAATATATTCTTTGGCGTTTTTATTTTTTATGTAACCCTTGTACCAATTTAGCAGATTTTTCATGTGTTGAGGTAGATCCTCTTCCTGCGCAGGCTCGACGAGGGGCCCATTCAGCACATATGTAATTACTGGTTCACTCATTGGCGCCTCCTCAAGGCCTAACACTGCACGAAGAGTCATACCTAAGTTGGCCGCTTGTTCTCTGGCACTCGTTACAGTTAATCCCTGTGCTTCCGCAGCTGCTATGATATCGGGGGCATCCGGACCGGCGGCTTCCACTATGAGCGGGGCAATCGATTGTTTACTTTGTTCCCCGAGCTGTGCAACTTGTTTCCCGCTTTTTTTACTTGCTAATTCTTTCTCCTTCTTCTCCTTGAACATGAGTGCCTGAGTACGAAATTCACGTGCATAGTCGTCAGGCAGATTCTTCGCGGCTTGGGACGGTGTGCTCAAAAATGACTTAGCCCACTTCTTTTGCTCATCAGAAAATACTGGCTTGGGCTCGGGCTCTCTTTTCTTCTTGCAGTCCGCCTTCCATTTCTCATAATCAGCAGCCGCGGCCGCGGCAGTTTCCTCGGCACTACGTTCCCAAGGCCTTGTGGGGAGAGGCTTCAGTGATGGCTCCGGTATCTTTGTGGTCTTAGGTACATAAGGGTCCGGGTTAATAATCCAGGACTGCTTCTGCTTCTTTGCCGGAGGTGGATTGGGGGGCGGCGTCTGATCACCCGCCGGACGAGGACTGGGGGGCGGCGTCTGATCACCCGCCGGACGTTGTGGACTGGGGGGCGTCGGCTGACGTGACGGAGGTGTAGGTGAACCGCCACCACCACCGCCACCGCCACCACCACCACCGTAGGGGGGTGGACTTGTTGTCCTTGGCGCCTCGCCTGGAAACTTGATAAACTTCTTTTGCCATAGAATGAAATGGCGCTTGACATCTCCAAGTCTTTTCTCCCCTTCAGGTGTAGCAATGTCAATCTCCAGGTCCTCAAACCCTTGGACTATGTCCTCCACCGTGACACGAGCATAGCCATCTTCAATGGGGTTGTTGTGGTGGAGTGCTCCAGGTAAACATGGTAAAGCACTGCCGATGGCTACCTTCATGGACATGTTCCCGATAGGATAATACAGATGACATTCTTTCATCTCCTTTATATCGTCCATGGGGTAGCGAGGAGGCTCCGGTGCAGTAATTTCGACCACCAGAGGCTCCGGTGCAGTAATTTTGATCGTCGGTGCATCTGCACCAGCCGGTGGGGCCTCCGTGGAAGCCACGCTGCTTCTCCGCTGCTGGCTTCCGAGATCCGCTGGATGATCTTCATGCTGCGCCCGAGCTGCATCTCTTTCAGCTACTAGTACACTCACGGTTTTCTTCATCACATCCATTTCCGATGCCAACCGCGCCACAACATCTGCTTCCCGATCCATCTTTCTCTTACGGCTTCTGTAACCGTATGGGTCATCGTTCTGGGGGAACCCTATTTTCCACGGAATGTGCCCCATGCCTCGTACACGTCCTCCGTGTTCAGGATTCCCGAGGGCTTTTGTCAGCGCGTCGTTCTCTCTGTTGAACTTGATCTTCCCCTCTTGAGCATCCCTCATTGCGTCAATAAGGGCTTGGGTGGGTTTAATTATTTTGCCCCGGTAAACACACTCCCCTGTCTCCGGGTTCAGCGTTCCCCCATGCCCGTACCACCAGCTTTTGGCCCTTGGGTCCCATCCCTCCGTACCTGGACGGATTCCTCGCGCCCTCAGCTCGTTCTCCATCTTCTCCCACCTAGGCTCCCAAAGGCGATACCCTCCTGGCCCCATAATATGATTATACTCCTTCTTAGCCGCATTTTCCTTATTTTTTTCGATATTTCAATGAACTGCTCCGATTTCTTTTGCTTCACAAATTCTGGCCAATCATGTTTCAGTTTCTCATATTGTCCTTTGAAATCCGGAGTCTTGTTCTGCTTGACAAAGTCATGGGCTAGATTTTGCTTGAATTTCCGGAATGCGTCGGCCATCTTATGAAGAGCGAACTGTTTGACTAGCCTCCTCCTCTCCTTGTTTTCCTCAATCTTGTTACCCTCCTCATCGAATTTGTTGTATTCCGGAGGTAGAACGAAATGTTCCATAAGCTTCTTCAAGCAATCTTTTTTTGTTCTCTTATCGACAAAAGTGAAACCAATTCGTACGTTCTTTGGCTCATTCCACTCCTGGACGGTGATCGAGACGTTGTCTCTAACAACGGCTCCGCATTGGCTGACAAACTTGGTGGCGTTCTTGCGGGGCTCCAGCGGCCTGCCGGTTGCACTGTCGACAACCTCGATGGTGCATGTTTCTCCTTGTTTCATCGTCTTGGTTGCGCCACGCTTTGACGACGTACTCGATTGTTTCGACGATCCGGCCGAGGGCTAAAATAAGAAAGAGAGTCGCGCGCGTTAGTACACACATATTTATTCAAATCAGTTAGTTTGTATCACCGCTCAATGTATATATATACCTCGGCGCCGGAGGTGGTTGCTACTTCCATTTGAAGATCGTCGTTTATCGACGTTTGTTCGGCATCATCTTGCTGATGGCGCCCTTCATCTTCACCGTCAAGGTTCAGAAAAGAAGAGATATCATCTTCTTCTTGTCCGGTCGGCACATATAGAATATCGCCGTTTATGATGCCGAACATATGGGCTTCACCGTCCGGATCATAGTTGTCCATAATCGGGTCAGCTCTATCGTCCGCCATTATATCAGTCCTGAAAACATGTAGTAAAAACAAATTAATTAAGTGAAGAAGGGGGGCGGTGGCGGTGGCGAAAGGGCGGTGGCAAAAGGAGGGGGCGAGGAAGGGGTGGGAGAGGGTGTCGCGGTAGAGCGCGAGACGGGGCGGCAGACGACGGCGTCGCGGAAGAGGGAGGCGAGGACGAGCGCGTTGGCGTTGGCGCGTTGACGGCGTTGGCGTTGGCGCGTTGAATAGAGGTAGCGTGTTGACGGCGTTACATTTTTATGAATAGAGGTAGCGTTGGCGCGTTGACGGCGCGTTGGCGTTGGCGCGTTGGCGCGTTGACGGCATCGCCATTCAAATATAAAACAAAGTGAAATTTTAGTTCATTTTTTATTAAGTCAAAATTTTAGTTCATTTTTTATTAAGTCAAAATTTTAGTTCATTTTTTATTTAGTCAATTTTTATTAAGTCAAAATTTTAGTTCATTTTTATTAAGTCAAAATTTTTAGTATACAAATTTTTAGTTAAGTTAAAAAACAAAAAAAAAAAAAAACGAGAGAGGCAGGGGCGCCGGCCGTGTACTGGCGCTCCCCGCGCCCTCTCTCTCTCTCCCGCAGCGCGCGGTACGGTGGGCGGCGGCGGCGGTCGTCTTCGGCGGGCAAGCGGCGGCGCTGCGCATGGGGGTGCGCGGTGGCGCCCGGCAAGCACAGCGCGCGGCTCTGCGCGGGAACGGCGGCGAGCGGCGCGGGATCGGGCGGCGTTGTTGGCGTCGGGGAACGGCGAGACGTACGGCGGCGCGGTCGAAGAACGGGGCGGCGCGCGTTCGGCGGCTCGGGCGCGGCGACGGCGGCGTGAGGAGCGACGGCGACGGCGGCGTGAGGAACGGGGCGACGGCGGCGCGGTCGATCGGCGGGGCGGGCAGGGCTTCGCTGCAGTCGTCGTTCGCGCGGAGAAGAAGAGGAACTGGCCGCTCAGGCGCCGCGCGCGTATTTATAACCCCCCCTTTAGTCGCGGTTGGGGAGGCGACCCGCGACTAAAGGGTACCCTTTAGTCGCGGTTGGACACACCAACCACGACTAAAGGGTATTTTCGCCGGGTTTTCGTTTCCCGCGGAAAAATACCCTTTAGTCGCAGTTGGCGAGGCCAACCGCGACTAAAGGTATTTTTTCAAATTACTTTTCTTTTTCAAATTACTTTTCTTTTTCAAATTACTTTTCTTTTTCAAATTACAAATAATATATCAAAAAGTAAAGAAAAATAAAACTAATTCATTTCAAAATCTGAAAAATACATATAATACATCAATAAATTCGGAAAAATAAAACTAATTCAATTCAAAATCTTAAAAATACAAATATTATATCAAAAAATTCAGAAAATTAAAACTAATTCATTTCTAAATGTTAAAAATACAAATAATATATGAAAAAATTCAGGAAAATAAAACTAATTCATTTAAAAATCTTAAAAATACAAATAATATATCAAAAAAATCAAAAAAATAAAACTAATTCAATTCAAATTCTTAAAAATACAAATAATATATCAAAAAAATCAGAAAAATAATATATCAAAAAATTCTTTCTTCCCGCCACTTTCTTCCCGCCACTTTCTTCCCGCCTCTTTCTTCCCGCCACTTTCCTCCCGCCTCTTTCTTCCCGCCACTTTCTTCCCGCCTCTTTCTTCCCGCCTCCTGTCTTCCCGCTCACATTTTTCCCGCCATTTGTCACTACATATAGGTAGCCCGGCTTGGCCAGCATTATCACATCTCTACAATCTCTCATCACTCTCTCATGGCTTCCACCGCACCCACTCTAACCTACCAGCAGGTGGAGGAGCTTTGCGCCTCGAACTACCCTTGCCCACCGGGCTACCGCGTCCCTGCCGGCTGGAGCCTAAGCGCCGGCGGCGTGCCGGTCCCTCCCGTCCCTCAGGGTACTGCGCGCCGGGCGGCCATCACGAACCACTACTACCTCGACCTCACGCCAGAGCAGCGGATGAATCCCCGCTGGCATCCCGATAACCAGCATACTTGGGACGCCTTCTTCATCAATCGGCGTGAGAGGGCGCTCGCCAGGTATGAGGAGGACGGTGCGCCTCACGGAAACTTCCACGAGGCCGGCCGTCGGCTATGGTGGTACGGCCGGACTGCAGAGCGTCATGGACTACATCACGGCCGGCGATATCCCCCGCCTGCGCTACCCTCAGTTCGAGCCACGAGCGCCGCCCGACGACAGCGACGACAGCAGCGACGACGACGCCGGCAACTTAGAAGGCGACGACTACCAGTACAACGGCGGCGGCTATGAAGACTACGAGTATGCATATTATACGCCTAGGCAGGAGTATGACTAAATCACTCCAAATTTCATGTATGCAGGAGTATGACTTAGTCACTCCAAATTTCCTGTATGCAGGAGTATGACTTAGTCACTCCAAATTTCATGTATGCAGGAGTATGACTTAGTCACTCCAAATTTCCTGTATGCAGGAGTATGACTTAGTCACTCCAAATTTCCTGTATGCAGGAGTATGACTAAATCACTCCAAATTTCATGTATCATCAGTGGTATCTCGAATCATTCGAAAATGGACACCAAACACATCACGGGTAATATAATTCACATGATCCATTCAACAAAGTTTGGTACAATAAATTATTACACATCATTTCTTCCCTTGTGTCCCTGCTTGCTTACGATTGTGCCGTATCCATGGAGCATCCTCATCATTTAACTTAATGCTTGGGTCGGTGTTCACTTTGAAGGGCGGAATTTCAGCAAACATATTATAATCTTCTGACATGTCTGTCTTGTCCTCCACTCCCACGATGTTTCTTTTCCCTGAAAGAACAATGTGGCGCTTTGGATCATCGCATGATATACTGATCGTTTTCTTATCTTTCCGTTTCCTCGGTTTGCTACTCATGTCCTTCACATAGAAAACCTGAGCGACATCTTTCGCTAGGACGAATGGTTCGTCAAGGTAACCAAGATTGTTGAAATCCACCATTGTCATTCCGTATTGCTAGTCCACCTTTACCCCACCTCCTGTTAGCTTGAACCATTTGCACCGGAACAAAGGGACCTTAAAGGAGGGTCCATAGTCAAGTTTCCATATCTCCTCTATGTAACCATAATATGTGACCTTTTGCCCATTCTCGGTTGCTGCATCAAAGCGGACACCACTGTTTTGGTTGGTGCTCTTTTTATCTTGGGCGATCGTGTAAAATGTATTCCCATTTATCTCGTACCCTTGGAAAGTCGTTATAGTCGAAGATGGTGTCTTGGCCAACATGTACAGCTGATCTACAACATCATTGTCATTCAATAAATGTTTTCTCAACCAACTGCCGAAAGTCTCCATGTGGGCCTTCCTAATCCAGGATTCAGGCTTCCCCGGGTTGTCCGAGCGTAAAATATTCTTGTGTTTCTCAAAGTACGGAGCCACCAAGCTGGAATTGGTCAGTACAGTGTGGTGTGCTTCAGTCAGAGAATGGCCGTCCATACATATCGTTGATTTCCTTCCGATCGTGCCTTTTCCACTTAGTCTCCCCTCGTGCCGCGATCGAGGAAGACCAATGGGCTTAAGGTCAGGAACAAAGTCAACACAAAACTCAATTACCTCCTCATTTCCATAGCCCTTGGCGATGCTTCCTTCTGGCCTAGCACGGTTACGAACATATTTCTTTAATACTCCCATGAACCTCTCAAAGGGGAACATATTGTGTAGAAATACAGGACCGAGAATGGAAATCTCTTCGACTAGGTGAACCAGGAGGTGCGTCATAATATTGAAGAAGGATGGCGGGAACACCAACTCGAAACTAACAAGACATTGGATCACATCGTTCTGTAACCGTGGTAGAACTTCTGGATTGATTACCTTCTGAGAGATTGCATTGAGGAATGCACATAGCTTCACAATGGCTACTCGAACATTTTCCGGCAGGAGCCCCCTCAAAGCAATCGGAAGCAATTGCGTCATAATCACGTGGCAGTCGTGAGACTTCAGGTTTTGGAACTTTTTCTCCGCCATGTTTATTATTCCCTTTATATTGGACGAGAATCCAGACGGGACCTTCATACTGCTCAGGCATTCAAAAAAGATGACCTTCTCTTCTTTGGTCAGAGCGTAGCTGGCACGACCTTGAAACCATTCCGGATGCCGGTCATCAGGGTCTTTCAAACGTTGCTGGTCCTGCCGTGCTTCCTTTGTATCATTTGTCTTCCCATACACGCCCAAGAAGCTTAGGAGGTTCACGCAAATATTCTTCGTCACGTGCATCACGTCGATTGCAGAGCGGACTTCTAGGACTTTCCAATATTCTAGCTCCCAGAATATAGATTTCTTCTTCCACATGGCTGCGTGCCCGTCAGCTCCCTTCGGAACTGATTGTCCGCCAGGACCCTTTCCAAAGATGACTTTCAAATCCTTGACCATATCAAATACCTCAGCACCAGTGCGTTCTGCAGGCTTCGGCCGGTGATCTGCCTTGCCGTTGTAATGCTTGCCTTTCTTTCTTACTGGATGAATTTTCGGAAGAAATCGACGATGCCCAAGGTACACGTTCTTCTTACAATTTGGCAAATGTACACTTTCAGTCTCATGTAAGCAGTGCGTGCATGCATTGTATCCCTTATTTGACAGTCCCCAAAGGTTACTAAGAGCAGGCCAATCGTTGATGGTTACGAAAAGCAACGCTCGTAGGTTAAATTCCTCTTCTTTGTGCTCATCCCACACACGGACACCAGGTCTGCCCCACAGCTGTAAAAGTTCATCAACTAAAGGCCTTAGGTACACATCGATGTCGTTGCCGGGTTGCTTCGGACCTTGGATGAGCACTGGCATCATAATGAACTTCCGCTTCATGCACAACCAAGGAGGAAGGTTGTAGATGCATAGAGTCACGGGCCAGGTGCTATGGCTGGAGCTCTGCTCGCCAAAAGGATTCATGCCATCTGTACTTAGACCAAATCTTATGTTCCTTGCGTCAGCTGCAAAATCTTTGAACTCTCTGTCGATCTTTCTCCATTGCGTTCCATCTGCGGGGTGTCTCAACTCCCCGTCCGACTTACGGTCCTCTTTGTGCCATCGCAACAACTTGGCATGCTCTTTGTTCCTGAACAGACGTTTCAACCGTGGTATTATAGGAGCATACCACATCACCTTGGCGGGAACCCTCTTCCTGGGTTTCTCGCCCTCAACATCGTCACCAGGGTCATCGCCTCTGATCTTATAACGCAATGCAGTGCATACCGGGCATTCATTCAAATTCTCGTATTCACCGCGGTAGAGGATGCAGTCGTTGATGCATGCATGTATCTTCAGAACCTCTAAACCTAGAGGGCAGACAACCTTCTTTGCTTCGTACGTACTGGCGGGCAACTCGTTATTCTTTGGAAACATATTCTTCAACATTTTCAGCAAGTTTTCAAATGCCGAGTCAGCTACACCTGCCTGTGCCTTCCATTTCAGCAAATCCAGTGTGCAGCCCAGCTTTTTCAGACCATCATCGCATCCGGGGTACAACGACTTTCTGTGATCCTCTAACATGCGATCCAAATTCTCCCTCTCCTTTTCAGTTTCGCAGCGTCTCCGTGCATCAGCAATGGTCCGACCAAGATCATCAACGGTCTCATCACGTGCCTCTTCTTCACCTTCACCTTCCCCTTCACCTTCCCCTTCACCTTCAGCATCCTCCATGAAAGTATCACCGAAATGAGCAAGATAGCTTTCATCGATGAAATCATCCCCTTCTTCATCTTCTTCAATTATAACCCCTCTTTCTCCATGCTTGGTCCAACAATTATAGCTTGGCATGAAACCGTGCCGAAGCAGGTGCAGGTGAACTTCTCTTGAGGAAGAGTAACCCTTCTGATTCTTACAGTCAACACATGGACAGATAACAAAACCCTTCTGCTTGTTCGCATTAGCCACTACGAGGAAATCTTTCAAACCCGTAGTGAACTCGCGGGAGAGTCGGTTACCGTACATCCATTGCCGATTCATCTGCATTATTATAATATAAAATATATAATTAACCATCATGCATTTGTTAAACTAACTAGCTATAAACAAAATAGAAATTAAACAATGAACAACACACATGCATATTTTATCAATGACACACATGCATGAAAGGTTCAAGTTGCTAACCGCGATCGAGGAGGAAAAAATAAATGAGGAACCTCAAGTGTGGCTCCAACACTTCATATCATGTTTGTTTCATGCTCTTGGGGCATTTCATCAAACACCTTGTGTGCATAAGAGGAACCAAAAGCAAACCTACACCCCCTTGTGAAGCTTGTGAAGAGAAGTGGCACCAAATGGCTAAGTGAGTGTGCTGAACTGGTATATATAGGGGAGGAGCTTTAGTCGCGGTTGGCCTGGCCAACCGCGACTAAAGGCCTTTGGGCACCTTTAGTCGCGGTTGGCCTGGCCAACCGCGACTAAGGCCCCTCACGTGCACCAGCTGGCCACCGAGCGCCCTGGGCCCAGGCCTTTGGTCGCGGTTCGTCTGCCGAACCGCGACTAAAGACTTCATTAGTCGCGGTTCCTACAGTTTCGCGACTAATGGGGCTGGACGGAAGCCTCTTTTTCTACCAGTGGTGGTAGACAAGGAAGATGCGGCGGAGGGCAATCTCGGTGTCAGGTACGGGAACGTGGATGGGAGGTCGGAGCGGGAAGGGGAGCGGCACAGCCTTGCTTCCTCGTGCTGGTGCTAGCCCTCCGTCGTCTTGCTTGAGCCCTCCGTAGGCCGGAGCAAGGCGACCCCCGTGGGAGGCTAAGCTCGACGAGGGAGGAGCCTCAAGGCGGGCTCGCCCACGGCGGATGGCTGGGAGGACAGAGACAGAGGCTAAAAGATTTGAATTTGAATTTCTAATTTCAGGCCAAATTTGAAAAGTTTTCAATGTATTAAGGATTTTTTACAAAAAAAATGTTTGTACTATGGGCGTGCAGGTTATTTCGGGTCTCCGGGCGAAGGGAGTATTACTTTTTGTGATCATAATCAGAGATGATTTTTTATTTCATTCGTATGTAAAGTTGGTGTAATGTTGTTGTGACGAATTGATACTGAAACTTTGTGCCAGGGACCTAAATAAAAATTGATTCTTTGTTATGCAAATGCAAAGACAGAGTTTTTCAATGTAGCAAATCCGTTCTTGACGAACAACATTTTTGAAGAAAGGGATTGACGTGGATTACCGTGGAAGAGGATCAGAGGGGATTAGGTAGCTGGTGTGTTTTCACCAAAAACACGGCGGACGATACTCCACAATATTCATTGGTTCGCTTCTACCGAACAAGGCATAAATGATGAGATAGGGTTTATCTCTGTATCGACTAGGCGATCTGTATCGACTAGGCGACTGACCGATTTTACGGGGTATAGATGCTGGCGGTTCACTGTCACGGTGACATGGAACACACACTGAAAGTAAAACAAACATACATGACGCTGGTCACACCCATCGATCGTCCCATGGAATAATGCAAATTGTGAACGAAATGTCAAAAGTAGACGTAGGAGACAGATACCTATGTTGATTTAGTGGCGCGAATTTTTATTTGATGGCACATCCTGTCTTATTAGGTGTTGTATGCTCGCAAGTTTTCTGTAGCCATTTGCGTGTGTGAAACAAAGACAAGGCTTGCATCGAAACAAGGATGGATGGACAAATTAATTACCCACGACTGCTTAATAACTTGCCGCCGGACATACCAGGCTTCAGCGGCGCCATCATTATGAAGCTTACAGTGGTCATAAAAACCTGGTACAAATTGGGCAACAAGGACAGGGTGGTTCATGGTGATTCCATCAAATTAAATCATTGGTGGCGCTAAACCGACATCAAGTCCTGCTTGTTTATTGCTCAAAACTAATTACCTTTCCTCTCACGGAGTAGAAACTAGTGGCGGCTAATTATCTTATGGGCCGGCAGCTTCTATTTGCCGAATACCAAAAACTAATTACCTTTACTGTCACGGAGTACAAGGGTAAAATTCCTGTATGTGATATGAATATTAAAGCAAGGGAAATTTTGGTAGAAGACACCGTAATTTTCTAGCATTTGCCAAAACACACTGGTCCATTGTGTCTTTGCTAAGTCCATTACAATTTTATGGCACATTTGTCAGAACACACCAACTATCTAAAAAGGGAAAAAAATGCACTTTTGGCTAGCATGACCATGCTATGACTGGTTTTGAATAAAAAATGCAAAACAACCAATAAAAAAGTGTTGCTAAGAAAATTAAAAGGAATTGCGTAAAAAATAAATAAAAAACTTTGCTGCAAATCTAAATCTAAAATTAGAGGTACACTTCGTAATGAACTGTAAGACTAATTAGGAAATATCTCCTAGTTGTATTAGGAGTTCTTGAGAGCCTTTCGATTCTGGTCGGTTTTGTCATCGTGTTGCTTGAGCAAGATATGTGCATCGTCAACGACGTGGCAATGGTTTGGTCTTCATCAACCCCGCGACTTAAGCTGACAAACTTTCGATGCATCTGCTCTTGATAGACCCCTTGATCTTAAGTTCACGACCTTGCCGCGGATCTCGTCTTCACCCCGTGATCTGAGAAGGGGAAAGGTTTAGTTTTTTTTTTCTCAACATGCATCAAAAATATTATAGCTCAATCAGATGACGTTCAGAAAATATGACATATCAGGGATAAGCAATGACTGAACTAGTCTCCTGACTTCAAAGTCAATTTCTTTTAGAAATACGTCAATTTCTTCGTCAATTAGCCATTCCCGCACGAGAATCAACAAAGAGAAGAAGAATGGCGAGATTTCAGTTCCATGGACACGGTAAGAATGTTCCACACGCTGAACTTCTCATATTTTTTTTTCTCCGCATCCAGAAAATATAATAGCTCAATCAGATGACGTTCAAAATACCAACTATCGGGAATAAGCATTGACTGAACGACTATCTTGACTGTCACAGTCAATTTCTTTTAGAATACATCATTTTTTCAGTCAATTAGCCATTCCCAACAGAAGAATCAACAAAAAAAATAAGGGTGGCTAGATTTCGGGCGCGTTTGGTAGCCTGCATCACCCTTGGCTCGCATCGGGCCAGCAATTTTCGGCCCGTTTCGATACCTGCAGCATACTGCGTTGTTGCATGAACCGGGCTTTAAAGCACCTCCGGGACAGGCCCTGGAGGAACACACGGAATGACAGTTTCTCCGGGGCCAGGCCCGTTGCGGCCAGAAGCCTGTACGCGTGGAGAAGGGAGGCGGAGATGCCACGTCCCTTCGGGAACACGCGCCATAATTAGCCTCACCGCTCCCCTCTCCTTCCTCTCAGTCACGACCGCACTCTCACCTCCCCCAAACTGTCTCATCACCCGGCGGTTCCCCTTCCGCCGACCAATCCGCCGGACCGCCGCACGGAGGAGCACCACTACCGGAGGAGGAGACCTTGGCGAGCATCATCGGGACATCGGCCGCAATCTGCTCCGCTATCTTCGTCGGCATCTCGACTTCGCCCATGACCTCAAGCTCGTCCTCGGCCGGAACAATGGCGGTAACAATCTCTCCTTATCACCTTCGTACTTGTTCTGCCATAACATGCCATTGTCGGTCATTTGCGACGACATGCATATTGGATCTGGTAGGGTTTCCGGTAGGATAGCGGTCGGATTGACGTTTGCAAGGTGTTCGTCCCCATTTCTTGATGTTCTTGTCTAGTTCTTGCTTTTGACGGTCTCGATTAGCTTAGATCTGTTACTATAGTATCGAATTGCGGTAGATCCTTTCTAGATCAGGCTTTGGATTGTTGAAACTAGCAGATCTTACTGTGCATGCAAAGAGGGGGAGGGTTTTTTGTGTTGGGGTTTAGCATATTGAGATTGCTGTGCAGAATGAGTCGCGGTAGTTTGTTGTAGATTGTGTAGTTTTTGATTGAACTAGGTCGATGATTGTAACCGGTAATCATAGTGTGAGGAGATGATTGATCAGAACCTATGGCATGATTTAACATCACCATGCCATTGGTTCAGGTCAAACATCTCCTCCATATGTGCTCATTCTATGAGGCCTATGCTACCTTACTTTCCATGTTTGTACTTCTTTAGTTGTTCAATGGCCAATGATTTAACTATAGCACAACGGAAGGCAGGGTGCTGCCCTCAAACTTAGTCGTGTGTGCCATAGGACTTGCACACTAGACTTAGTTTGCGGACATTCCCTTTGCCAGCCTTGTGATCCAATATATGAGGCCTCATTTTTGTTTGTCTAGTGCATTGGCCAATGATTCAACAACGGCACACTTGAAGGCAGGGTGCTGCCCTCAAACTTAGTCGTGTGTGCCATATGACTTGCACACTAGACTTAGTTTAATGCCAGTCGCTTTGCCTGCCGTGTGATCCTACATATATGACGCCTCGTTTTGGTTTGTCTAGTGCATTGGCCAATGATTCAACAATGGTAACTGGAAGGCAAGGTGCTGCCCTCAAACTTAGTCGTTGGTGTGTGATATCTTGCGCACTAGACTTAGTTTGAGGGCAGTCCCTTGAGCTGCAGTGTGATCCAATGTATGAGGCATCACATGTTTCCAATGTTCGTTTTCATCTATATACTTGTGAGCACGCACACCTCTAATGGCGTGTGTTCTTGTGGCAGACTGAGAAGCTCAATTTTGGGTCACCTTAGACCCCCGACGAGAGACCGTCCAAGAAGCGAAGGGCGGCTAACGTCGGCCACTTCCAGCTGGACGTAGGGCCGGACCAGTTCCCGCGCATCATCTTCAAGCCAACCTTCAACCGGCTACGGATCCCTCGTGATTTCATCAGGTGGTTCGGAGAAATCCCTTCGAACATCATCGTCACCACCAACACAGGTTGCTACTGGAGGATAACTACGGTGAGAGAAGGCGATGACCACTAGTGGAAAACAGGGCTTTCGTGGGAGCCTTTTGTCGCGGGCGCGACTGCACCCGCGACAAATGGCGTGGCCACATCGCCCCGGAACCATTTGGAGCAAGCTGGGTCTTTTGTCGCGCCCTTTTATCGCGGGCCGTATCACAACCCGCGACAAAAGGGGTCTGAGCTTTGGGGCCTCCTGTCGGCACCCCTTTTGTCGCGGGTCGTAATACGGCCCGCGACAAAAGGGCCATGCCTATATATACACACAGCCACCCCCCCCCCCCCCCAACCTCCCTACATTTTTTTCCTTGGTGGTGAAAGGTGGAGGTGTATGCTAGCTTATTTTTTCTTCATGTGCACAAGAGGTGTTTGATGAAATGCTTGTGAGGGATGCCACTTGATTTTATTTGATAAGATTTCTCCTCTTTTTGATCCTAAAAGGTTAGCAACTATTTTCTCGTATATACATAGTCCGTACAATACTAATTTTAGCAAGGTGATTGCATATGATACATAATTGTACTTATGATGCAGATGAGTCATCCATGGATGTACGGTAACCGATGTGCTCCCGCTTTCAGAGAGGGCGTGAATTCTTTCCTGCTTGTGGCCGAGGCCAACAAGTCGAAGCAAGGTTTTATGTGTTGTCCATGTCTGAAATGTAAGAACGAGAAGGATTAATCTTGCTCAAGAGACATTAAGAGCCACCTGCTTCGGTTTGGATTCATGTCCAGCTATAATGTTTGGACCAAGCACGGAGAAGAAGGGGTTATGATGGAAGACGGCGATGAAGAAGAAGATAACGATGACCAGTACTGATCTATGTTCTCTGAATGCGATGATACCGCAATGGAAGACAATGAAGAAGAAGGAGGTGAAGAACAGGCAGCAGATGATCCTGTTGATGATGATCTTCATCGGGCCATTTCTGATGCAAGAAGAGACTGTGGCACGGATACAGAGAGGTTGCAGTTCGACATGATATTAGAGGACCACCACAAATTGTTGTACCCAGGTTGTGAAGATGGGCAGAGAAAGTTGGGTAGCATATTGGAATTGCTGAAATGGAAGGCAGAGGTCGGTGTGACTGACTCGGGATTTGAAAAATTGATGATAATATTAAAGAAGCTGTTTCCAAGAAATAACGAATTGCCCGTCAGTACGTATGAAGCAAAGAAGCTTGTCTGCCCTCTAGGATTAGATGTGCAGAAGATACATGCATGCATTAATAACTGTATCCTCTACCGCGGTGAGAAGTACGAGAATTTGAATAAATGCCCGATATGCGGTGCATTGCGGTATAAGATCAGAAAAGATGACCCTGGTGATGTTGAGGGCGAGCCACCCAGGAAGAGGGTTCCTGCGAAGGTGATGTGGTATGCTCCCATAATACCACGGTTGAAACGTTTGTTCAGAAACAAAGAGCATGCCAAGTTGTTGCGATGGCACATGGAAGAACGTAAGAAAGACGCGATGTTGAGGCACCCCGCTGATGGTCGGCAGTGGAGAAACATCGGGAGAGAGTTCCCGGATTTTGCAGGTGAGGCAAGGAACTTATGGTTTGGTCTAAGTACAGATGGCATGAATCCTTTTGGGGAGCAGAGCTGCAGTCACAGCACCTGGCCCGTGACTCTATGTATCTACAACCTTCCTCCTTGGTTGTGCATGAAGCGGAAGTTCATTATGATACCAGTGCTTATCCAAGGCCCAAAGCAACCTGGCAACGACATTGATGTGTACCTAAGGCCATTAGTTGATAAACTTTTGGAGTTGTGGGCCAAACCAGGTGTACGTGTGTGGGATGAGCACACCGAGCAAGAATTTGACCTACGAGCGTTGCTATTCGTAACCATCAATGATTGGCCTGCTCTTAGTAACATTTCAGGACAGACGAACAAAGGATACAATGCATGCACACACTGTTTAGATGAGACTGAAAGTAAATATTTGGGAAAAAGCAGAAAAGTTGTGTACCCGTACAATCGCCGTTTCCTTCCGCGCAAGCATCCCTTAAGGAAAAAAGGCAAGCATTTCGCTGGCGAGGCAGACAACCGCCTGAAGCCTGTCCCCCGTAGTGGTGCTGATATATTTGACATGGTCAAGGATTTAAATGTTATCTTTGGAAAGGGTCCAAGCAGTCGACCTGTTCCGAAAGACGCTGACGGACACGCGCCCATGTGGAAGAAGAAATCTATTTTTTGGGAGCTAGAATATTGGAAAGTCCTGGAAGTCCGCTCTGCAATCGGCGGGATGCACCTGACCAAGAATCTTTGTGTGAATATTCTAGGTTTTCTGGGCGTGTATGGGAAGACAAAAGATACAACAGAAGCACGGGAGGACCAGGAACGTCATAAAGGACGAAACGGGAATCATCCAGGGCAGTTTGAAGGGCCTGCCAGCTACGCTCTTACCAAACAAGAGAAGGAGATCCTTTTTTGAAGCCCTATTCAGTATCAAGGTTCCGTCTGGTTTCTCGTCGAATATAAAGGGAATAGTAAATATGAAGGAGAAAAAATTCCAGAACCTGAAGTCCCATGACTGCCATGTGCTTATGACACAATTGCTTCCGGTTGCATTGAGGAGACTTCTACCAGAAAATGTTCGACTAGCCATTGTGAAGATATGTGCATTCCTCAACGCAATTTCTCAGAAGGTAATGGATCCAGAAACTTTGTCAGGATTACAGGAAGATGTGGTCGAATGTCTTGTCAGCTTCGAGTTGTTGTTCCCACCATCCTTCTTCAATATTATGACGCACCTCCTCGTTCACCTAGTTGAAGAGATTAGAATTCTCGGTCCTGTATTTCTACACAATATGTTCCCCTTCGAGATGTTCATGGGAGTATTAAAGAAATATGTTCATAACCGAGCTAGGCCGGAAGGAAGTATCTCAAAGGGCTACGGAACTGAGGAGGTCATTGAGTTTTGTGTTGACTTTCTTCCTGACCTTAAGCCGATTGGTGTTCTTGAATCTCGGTATGAGGGGAGGCTGACTGGAAAAGGCACACTAGGAAGGAAAGCAACGGTGTGCAGGGACAAGATTTCTTTCAATCAAGCACACTACACAATTCTATACAATTCCAGCTTGGTGGCTCCGTACATCGAGAAACACAAGAATGTTTTACGAGAAATAAACCCGGGCCAGCCCGAGTCCTTGATTACACGTCAACACATGAATACCTTCGGCAGTTGGTTGCAAAGACATCTCATTAGTGACCCAACTGTTGTAGAGCAGCTGTACTTGTTGGCCAGGTTACCATCTTCAAACATATGTACATTCCAAGGGTACAAGATAAATGGGAATACATTTTACACGATCGACCAAGATAAAAAGAGCACCAACCAAAACAGTGGTGTCCGCTTCGATGCAAAAGATGAGAATGGGCAAACCACCACATATTATGGATACATAGAGGAGATATGGGAACTTGACTATGGTCCCACTTTTAAGGTCCCTTTGTTTCGGTGCAAATGGGTGAAGCTCAGCGGTGTACAGGTAGACGATAAGTACGGTATGACAACAGTGGATCCCAACAATCTTGCGTACATGGACGAGCCATTCGTCCTAGCCAACAAGGTGGCTCAAGTTTTCTACGTGAAGGACATGTCTAGCAAATCGAGAAAAAGAAATCAACAAAAGAATACATCAACCGAGGAGCCAAAGCGCCACATAGTTCTTTCGGGGAAAAGAAACATCGTGGGAGTGGATGACAAGACAGACATGTCAGAAGATTATAATAAGTTTAAAGAAATTCCGCCCTTCACGGTGAAAATTGACCCAAGCATCTTGCTAAATGATGAAGATTCTCCATGGCTACGGCGTAGAAGATCACAGCAGTAGATGGCGATGTAATAATGTATTCTTCATATATAGTTCCCAAGACAATCTCTACATTTATGTAATAATGAGAACCCTTTCCCCAACACTGTTAGAGGAGATGGAGCTTTAGTCCTGGTTGCACCCACCAACCGTGACTAAAGGTTACCCACACAGCCTCATCCTGCCGACAGCTTTAGTCTCGGTTGCACCCACCAACCGTGACTAAAGGTTACCCACACATCCTCATCCTGCCGACAGCTTTAGTCTCGGTTCCACCCACCAACCGTGACTAAAGGTTACCCACACATCCTCATCCTGCCGACATCTTTAGTCCCGGTTGCATCCACCAGCCGTGACTAAAGGTTGCCCGCCAATTTTCTTCCCGCGCTTTCCACCGCTTCCCGCCTTCGTCTTCCCGCCATTTTTTCACTATATATATGTAGGCTTGGTCTCCATTTACATATCACATCTACACTCATATCTGCAAACCTCATCACCCTCTCCCATGGCTTCCATCGTATCTCTAGCACCCCGGGAGGTGGAGGCACTTTGCGCCTTGAACAACCCCTGCCCGCCGGGCTACCGCGTCCCGACCTGCTGGTTGCTGAGCGTCGGAGGCGTACCGGTCCCTCCTATCCCTCTAGGTGTGGCACGCGAGATGGCCATCACGAACCACTACTACTTCGAGCTCACGCCAGAGCAGCGGAGGAATCCCCAGTGGCATCCCGACTACAGCCCGACTTGGGACAGCTTCTTCATCAATCAGCGTGAGAGGGCGGTTGCCAGGTACGAGGAGGACGGCCCGCCTCCTTTGAACTTCTACGAGGCCGGCCGTCGGCTGTGGTGGCGCGGCCGGACTCTCCAGAGCGTAATGGCCTACCGTGGCCCCCGCCTGCGCTACCCTCAATCCCAGCCCACGCGTGCTCACCCATCCAGGTTCGACAACCGCGACCCCGATGCTAGCGACGATGACGTCGGCGACTATGATGACTACAGTGGCGACGTTTATAGGGCTAGGCAAGACTATGACTGAATGGCTCCAACATTCGAATCTGGCCATGTATCTTAATTTTCAGTTGAGCTCTGTACTTTAATTCCAGTTCAATCGTAATAAAAAGCAGTGTGGCTTCCACTCAGCAGGATAATGATGATGAACAGGTGATCGAGCCTCCTCGCTACCCCCCGTGGATGATCTCACTGAGAGCCGTCCTTGTGAGCTGCATGTTAAATGTTTCAACCTATCCTTCAAGGCGGCGGTCGGCAATCTCTTACCTACAAGAACTTACCATTGCCATCCGGTCCAAGACGGCTATGCTGTTGTGATGGTGGATGAAGTGATGGTAGATTATGAACAGTTGATCCTTGAGCAACCTGCAGGTGAAGATGGGGAAATCAAAGAACTGGGAGAAGCCCTTAGAACCACCGTTCAATGGCGGAAGGAGAACATTGTGTTTCCAGGTTCGAAGCCAAGCAGGCCACCTCCAGCTCGTACTTTGATTCCAGTTCAATCGTAATAAAATTTCGTAACAACCACTTTATTGAACTAAAACAACCGACAACGACTTTATAAACTGAATTTAAACTAAAACAACCGACAACGACTTTATTGAAATTACAATAAAATAGATAAATGACTAGTCTAGTCTCTATTCGTCGTCGGAGGTTGTCTCCATCCAAATGTCATCCCACCGAGGGTCGTTTTCGGCCCAAGTTGTATTCGGGTTCTCGAGCTCGAACTCGGCGATGGCCCGACGGTGGCGCCTGTTGGACCTGCGTTGTGCCCTGAGGTCAGCGAAGACCACGTCGGTGTTGTCGACGTCGTTGGGGAACTGCGCCCTCCACTGGCGCATCAACTGCTCGTCGTGCTCGGCGATGGCGATCCTGCGCTGCACCTGGCGGTGCTGGCGACGGTCCTCGTCGTCGAGGAGGCACGGCGCTGGCGCGAGGAACTCCGCCTCCTCTAGCGATTCAACATCCGGGAAGTTCATGTCGCGCCGTGGCCGCCGAAATCGCCACGCCGCCGCGTCGTAAGCGCGCACCGCCAGCTCCGGCGTGTTGTACGTGCCGAGGGTGAGGCGGAAGCCACCGGCGCGTATCTCGGCGTAGAACCTACCGCTCGGACACACTCGAACGCCACGGAAACCGGACGACCCTCGACGACGTGGCGGCATCCCGGAGATGAATGAGCGGAGGCGGTGGCGACGTGTGGCTGCGCGCGCACGCGGTGCTCTATATAGCGCACGCGGGGCATGGCACGTGTAAGCCACGGCTACACACGTCGCACGCGGGGCATGGCACGTGTAAGCTACGGCTAAACACGTCGCACGCGGGGCATGGCACGTGTAAGCCACGGCTACACACGTCGCACGCCGGCAGCGGCGGGGCGACACGTGGCACGGGGAAGCGACACGTGTGGCAGGCCGGCGGTGCGGAGTAGAAAAGAAACAGAAACGGATGTCATATTCATGTTCGTTGGATATTGCTGATCAATTTTCATGTATAAAACATTTCTATTTGAGTTATCATTTAAAAGTTATTACAATAATAGTTTTTATCTTTTTAAAATAGTTAAATAGGGTTCTATTTGGGCTGATCCGCGTCCAACGGCTCCAGGCCGTTGGATACAAACGGCCGGAGCCGTTGGATGCAGTGTGCCACGGATCAGCCCCAACCCCCTTTTGTCGCGGGTGGTGGCTCAACCCGCGACAAAAGATCCACCCTTTTATCGCGGGTGGTGGAACGACCCGTGATAAAAGGGGGACCTTTTGTCGCGGGCCGAGCCACGACCCGTGATAAAAGGGGGTGGAGTATATAACCTCCGCGTCGCGGGCGGAGCGTCCACCCGCGACACTGGAGGCCAACCCTAATCGATTTGACGCCGCCAGGCTGCCGGATTTCACCGCGCCGCCTCCCTCGAGCTCCTCCTCCGGCGCAGCCTCCCTCGAGCTCCTCCGCCGCGCCTCCCTCCCTCTGCCACGCGCGCTCGGGGGCCGCCGCGCCGCCTCCTCTCTGCCTCGCTCGGGGGCCGCCGCCGCGCCGCCTCGCACCCGGCCTCGAGCTCCTCTCCGGCGCCGCCGCAGCCGCGCCTCTCTGGCCGCCTCCCTCGAGCTCGCCTCGGCCGCCTCAGGTAGCGCGCGCCACCAGCAAGGGCAGTACCGGCGCCGGCGCCGGCCATTTTTTTTAAATTTTTTAGTTATTTTTAGTTAATAGTTATTTATTATATAATTAGTTAGTTTATTTAGCTAGTCTAGTTTATGTAATTAGTTAGTTAGTTAGTTTATAATTAATATAGTTTTTTAGTATAGTAAAGTTTATGTAATTAGTTAATGTAGTTTATGTAATTAGTTAGTTTGTATTTAGTTAGTATAGTTTTTTAGTATAGTTTACTAAAAAAAACTAGTTAGTGTAATTAGTTAGTTTGTATTTAGTTAGTAATTAGTTAGTTTGTATTTAATTAGTTAGTTAGTATAGTTAGCGTAATTGAACCGGACGCCGATACCGGCCCTCTCCCTCTCCTCTCCCTCTCGCCGAGGGAAGTTGCGGCGTCGGGGGTGTTCGCGAGAGGGAGAACACCCCTCTTCTCTCCCTCTCGCAAACACCCCCGACGCCGCAACTTTTTTCTCCTCTACCTCTGAAACGTCGCAACTTCCCTCTCCTCTCCCTCTCGCCGACACCAGTCGCCGACACCCTCACGCGCCCTCTCCCTCTCGCAAACACCCCTCTTCTCTCCCTCTCGCGAACACCCCCGACGCCGCAACTTTTTTCTCCTCTACCTCTGAAACGTCGCAACTTCCCTCTCCTGTCCCTCTCGCCGACACCAGTCGCCGACACCCTCACGCGCCCTCTCCCTCTCGCAAACACCCCTCTTCTCTCCCTCTCACGAACACCCCCGACGCCGCAACTTTTTTCTCCTCTAGCTCTGAAACGTCGCAACTTCCCTCTCCTCTCCCTCTCGCCGACACCAGTCGCCGACACCTTCACGCGCCCTCTCCCTCTCGGAAACACCCCTCTTCTCTCCCTCTCGCGAACACCCCCGACGCCGCAACTTCCCTCCCTCTCGCAAACAACCGACACCCTCTCCCTCTCGCAAATACCAGTCGCCGACACCCTCTCCCTCTCGCAACCAACCGATGTTGACACCCTCTTCCTCACGTGAGCATTGTCGAGATCCTCTCCTTGAGCCTACCCCATCCGTGGTTAGGGTTAGGTTTTGGGTAGTGTTTGGTTAGGGTTAGTGTTTGATTAAGTTTAGGGTTTGGTTAGGGTTAGAACATGTACTTATCGATTTAATTTTTTGCAGAAACAATGGATCCATTCGAAATCCATCGAGACTTGGAACAGGAAGACCTATTCGAGGACATAATCCGCGATGGTCCAGAAGCCGACCTAGAAGAGCGCGACTCTGGTGATGGAGAAGACCGCGGCTCCGGTGATGGAGAAGCCGACGGCTCCGGTGATGGAGAAGCTGATGGCTCCGGTCATGGAGAAGCCGACGGCTCTGGTGATGGAGAAGCCGATGGCTCCGGTGATGGAGAAGCCGACGGCTCCGGTCATGGCGAGGTATACAATCACTAGGCATTAATGGAATTCTATATGTACATATAGATATAAATTAATTAATTTTTATTCTCTTAGGCCTCCGAAGATAAGTTGGAGAAACGAGTCCCGGCAAAGAGGTTGAGCCCAAAAGACCATTTCACAATTGAAGCTATATCACCGAAAGGCCAACCGGTGGCACCAGCGGCTGTCAGAGTGACATTTAAAAATCAGTGCGGAGTTCTGGTTAGGGATCGTCTCCCGATCACTATTAGAGAATGGAACAAGACCAAGAATGTGTCCGAAAATCAGGTTGCCGATAAGTACAAAGACACACTTTTTGACGACCTCATGACACATTTCACTTTGCCAGTTTTGAGATCGGAGTCTGAGATGGCCAAGCAGAGGGCGCTAGTGAAGAAATGGGCTCTTAAGAAGATGGGGGAACTTTTTCGGGCGTATAAGAACCGGTTATGGGCAACTTATAAGGCCGAGAAGAAGCCTCCATTATTCGAAAACTATCTAGCAAAGCAGGAGCATAACTGGGAAGAATTTGTGAATTACAAAGAATCAGAGGAGGCTATGAGACTGTCAAAGAAAAACAAGAAGAATGCAAGCGAAAAGAAATATCACCATCATACGGGGCGAGGGGGCTACGAAGTAGCCATGCCTAAGTGGGATGCACAAGAGGCTGAGATGAAGCAGAATGGGATCACTCCAGAACCCATCCGAGAAGGATGGGATATTAGGGCTCAAAATTGGTTCCTTGGGCATGGCTGTGAGTATGACATGAAGACAGGGAACCTTGTTGAAAGTGACAGCAAGGTTAAGGTACCCAGGGAAAAATGGATTCAAGTGACGGCAGATATTAAGGCGGGAAAACTAAAGTTTCCTCCCGATAGAGAGAAAGACTTGCTGACGCTTGTCCTCGGTAATCCTGAGAAGGGAGGACGAACAAGAGGCTTCGGCCCTAGTGTTCCGTGGTCGCTTGGGTTTCCGAACGACTCGGAGACTTATAGAAGCCGAGCGAGAGCAAAAAACGCGAGCTGGAGGTGCAGAATGACCGAATGGCCGAGTTCCAACGTCAACTTGACCAGCAGCAGCGGGAGATTCAGCAGCAGCAGCGGGAGATAAATGAACTAAAAGGACAGTGCCAGCCAGATAATACCGCCGGCATATCTCAGCGGCGAGATAGCAGCGTGGCCGACTCGGAGGCCCCACCTTTACGGATGATAGATGGCGGTCCTGGCGACCCCGTGGATGGAATCAAGGAGCAAACACCTTATGATCTCCATGAGGTGTTCAGGAACTTATCTGTTAAGGTGGCGGTCGGCTATGTCTTACCTGCATTTGGAGCTGAAGGTGAGCCGGCAACATGGCATGGCAATGAGATTCCAGCTGGCTATGCTCGTGTCGGGGTGGATTCAGTTGTACCGTCGTGGGAGACATTGCGGCTCGTAATCCCTGGAGGTGATGGTCAGGATACACTCGGAGACGTACTGGGAGAAATCATTCTTTGGGAAAAGAAAAACATCAAGCTTCCAGGTTGGGTAGCTCCTAGTACTAGTCGTCCTAGGTCACCATCACCTCCTCCAAGTGATCGCAGGCCACCATCACCTCCTCCGACTGATCACATGTCGCCACCATCACCCCATGGGTACAACCACGACATCCGTAGCCCATCTCCATCTCCAGCGCCGCCGCCTGCGCCCACTAAGACTCGGAATGCACCCAGCCGGAAGCGTTTCAAGAGTCCTGTCCGCAAGCGGTCGCCCCTCCCAACAGTACCAAAGGTTCCTCCCCCCCGTCCTTACGATCGTACTAAAGAGGGAAATGAGGCCATTGTAAAGAAACACGTGCATGAATAGCTTCATAAGGAAAAACCTCCAGCGCCAGCGCCATACACCGAGAAGCAAAAAGGATATGCTCTTGATTTTCTGACCACACCATCGCAATATGACTTACACGAGAAGAAGGATGACTATACACGCACACTTGTGAGGGTAATTGAGGACAAGGGCACTGCTAAGAAGAAGGATAGTGCTAGCACGAGCAAATCATCAGCTAGAAGTGTACCCGGGAAGAAATCAAGTTCAACAAGTGCACCCCTCAAGGCCAAGCAAGCAGCGACAATGGGCAGAAAAAGAAAGGAAGTTCCCCAGCTCGGAGAACAGTCCAAACAATCGATCCCACCACTTAAAGTGTTAGATGTTCCCTCGGTGTACCAGTAACATGGTGATTTCGATATGGAAGCAGCTGCGGCGCTAGCGGATCAAGTTGGCTGTACCGTGGAGGAATTGCTGAGTTCCCGTGATGCAGTACTACCCATTGCTGATATAGCTCCTAAATTTGTCTACGGGGCCGACTTGGTCAGCAAAGAGCGGCTGCATAAACTGCCAACGCATATGCGGAATTTGCATCAGTGGTACCTTGATGCGTGCAAGGAGAACACAAGTTACATCGTGGCGGATATCCCAGAAGATTATTACTTCCGAAAGGAGGAGATCCATATTGAGATGAATGAACTCTGGCAGCTATTCAATTTAGACGCCCTCGACAAATCTCTCATGAGTTGCTACTGCTTGTAAGTTGTTAACTACATATAAGTTCATGTTCATTCAGTTGTTCCTGTTCATTGCATATACTCATTATATCTTATGTGTTCTCTTATGCAGACTGAAGATCACTGAATGCAGAAGTAATAAGATGTTCAATGTTGGGTTTGTTGACCCAGATAAAGTACATCATGACACGGTAAAGAATAAAGTCTCAGAAACGGGGGGAAACCTACTAAGGTTTATAGGGGAGCAAAGCTTCTGTGATTCAATACTGTTTCCTTACAACTACAGGTGAGAGTCTTAGTGATCTGTTGTGCACATTCAATTTTTCTTACTCGATGTTATGTGTAATTCATGATGTATATATATATAAACATGTGCAGTTTCCACTGGATTCTGCTAAACATTCAAGTTGATAAGGGAATAGTTGAAGTAAGGGACCCATTGAGTAGAGGCCTGGACGGGTTCCGCGACTTGCAGAAGATTCTCCAGACGTAATTTCAATCATTGCCGCGCTATATCTTTCATGAGATATCAATTAATTATCCACTCATTCAATCATTCTTTTGCCTGGCAGGGTTTGGAGAGCTTTGAAGAAGAATATTGCGGGTAACTTCGCAGAGAAGCTAACATTTACTCTTGTACCGTGCGCCCAGCAGCCACAGGAGACGAATCTATGTGGATACTATGTTTGCGAGTCCATTCGCATGTTAACCACTGAGAAGCACAACGATAATAGATTCAACGTACGCAATAACATTCACAACTTTAATTTATTATCGTCAGTATTTCGTTATCAAGATTGATATAGTCATATTCATCTCATATTCCTATATAGGTCGACTTCATGCGGGAGAAGCTCCAACCACACGAGCACATACTAGGAATTACGGAGGAATTGGCGGGACTTCTAATGAAAGAAGTAATAGACGACAACAGCTTGTTTAGTCCAAATAGGCGCAACAAATGATCCCCATGTATTAGTTCGAATAGACGACGGGCTTTAGTCCCGGTGGTAGTGAGCTCCATGTATATGTGTAAGGGGAATCTACGAATAGACTTTTGCTCCCAATATTTGTTTGCTCGATCTATATATAATGAATGAACGTGTACAACTTGTAGTAGCGTACAAATATATGCAACTTTTATTTTAAAATGAAAAAATGAAATAAAAGGGGGGCGGTGGCGGGAGGGGGGGGGGGGGGTTGCTGCACACCTCAAACCCTAAAGCAGCAGCGTTCTGCGTGCGCCAAAAGGGGTGGTAAGCGACCCGTGACAAAAGGGTGGACCTTTTGTCGCGCCTTCGTTGTCGCGGCTGGCCGCCCGCGACAAAAGGCCCTTACGGCCCGCGACAAAAGGGCTGTTTTCCACTAGTGGACGCATACATCGACCAGGGGTGGGCGGCCTTCGCCGTCACTCATCAGCTGCAGATAGGCCAGTTCCTCGTCTTCAAGAAGGTGTCCACCTTCCAGCATAATATGGTCATCTTCGACTACACCTGCACTGAGGTGATGACCATGTGCTGTTACCATGGCGACGCGATCAGGTGTGTCGTCTTCCAAAGTCATGTCTGAAGCTCCTGGTCTGTGTGTACTTGCTGTTCCAGTCGTCTATTCAACTATGATCGTCTATGGTATGTCCTGAACTATGATCGTCCTGTGTCCTGAACTATGATCATCCTGTGTCGTGAACTATGATCGTCCTGTGTGGTGAACTATGAACGTGTTTGAACTATTATCACTGCTAAGTTTGTCTGAACTATGAATTGTGTTCTTCCTTTGCTGTTGATCGCTGGTAACCTCACCACCGAAGGTAAGAGGTAAGAAGAAGCAGTTTCTGGGTTGCAACAAAACAACAGTGACGCCGTTCTGGGCTGCTAGGAGGCCTGAAAACCGATCTACCAAACGGGCAGAGCCTAAATCTCCACGGGGCTGAAAAACTCTATGCAAACCACCAAACAACGTGGCTTTTTTGGCCCATGGGTCATCTACGACGCGCAGGGGACTTATTCCTGCTGCGTCAGTGGTGCAGAAAACTGATGCAACCTACCAAACGCGCCGGACAACAGACCCACGTCACGTGTACTTATATGCATGGGCTCAAATCAATCAATATGTCTCTACAAACAGAAACAAGATCTGGGGGTGGCCCGAACGACTTACCTATGGAATCCGATCGAGTTTGGTCGGCGTACTGCAGCGGGCAGTATGGTGCTGTACATACGTAGCTGCTGCTGTCTGGTGGTGCGCTTACGTTGAGGTGCCGTCCGATACATCTTGGAGTTTGGTCAGTGTTATTATTCAGAAACATCAAAAGAAGCAGTCCGATACGTCGGAAGAAGCCCTAGAGCTTGAGCTGCGACATGTCTCAACCTCGCTGTAATTGTCAGATACTCGGATGCAACCTGCTATCACAGCAACTCCAGCAAGATATGCTGTCAACTCTGTTTCCAGGGGCTAAGGTTAAGAAAAACAACACTGACATTGTCCCCGAAACAGTGCAGAAAGCGGCTTGTTCATCGGCCCACAACATTCCACGACGTGCAAGATACATCACTAGTAGAAAAAGGGGCTTCGCTCCCGGTTCGTAACGGGCTTTAGTTCCGGATTTGCAACCGGGACTAAATATGCGAGACTAAAGACCCCCCCTTTAGTCCCGGTTACTTACGAACCGGGACTAAAGACCCATTCATGTGGGCTGCAGACATTCGTTGGGGCGGAGTACCTTTAGTTCCGGTTGGTGTGACCAACCGGGACTAAAGGTCTCTGCAGGTTTAGGGTTTAAACTCCTAAATCTGGTTTATTACGTTGTGTTTTCATTTCTTTTATATTTTATTTTATGTTTTATTTTAATTTAAAAGAAGTTTCAGTACACATATTCTACGTAGTATATACACGTTACACGTTGATACATATGAATATACAATTTCAAACAAGTTTGAAATTTCAAACAAGAAGAATTCAAGAGAAATATATAATACTCAATCTCGGGTGACCATATACAACTTCAAACAAGTTTACATATACAATTTTCAAGTGGATATCGGATGCATTAGAAGTTCTTCGTCCTCGTAATAGTGTTGTCCATTAGGATGCAGGACCTCTCTCATAAAAAATCATGCTAATTCCTCTTGAATTAGTTGGAAGCGAGCTTCTGGATCAAGCTTCTCCCGCAAGTCACTCCTCCGCAAGTTGATATCCTGAGCCCTCCGCTCAAAGGTGTGTCCCCGAATGAACTCACAAACATAGTATCCACATAGATTGGTCCCCTTTGGCTGAGTTGGAACATTAGCTAACCTTCTAATGTTAGCTGATCGTTGAATTCACCGGTTATGTTATCTTTGAACCGTTTCCAAACCCTGTAGGGCAAAGAAATTAAATGAACAAGGAAGTTATTAGTTACTTGATATCAGGAAATGAACGAAAGAGGCCGATATAGTGCGCAAATGATTGAAAATAATTACTTTTGCAGCATTAATATTATGCTGGTCCAATGCTTTGGGTCCATATTCAGAGAGTCCATGACTTCAACTCCGGAGTTGTCAAATTGAATTATTAGCATAATCCAGTGGAACCTGCAGACACGTTACATGCACAGTCATGCATAACTCATCGATTAGATATAACATGGAGTGAACAAAAGAGAATGTGCTCAAGACAGAAACACTCACCCAAAATGGTAAGGAAATAGAATTTCACTTTTGAGTTCCTGGTTTGTAAGAAACTTGTACAGGTCGAGGTTTGAGCCACGAGTGCCGCCCGATGACAGCGACGACGACAATGGCAACTTAGAAGGCGACGACTACCAGTACAACGGCGGCGACTACGAAGACTACGATTATGCATATTATAGGCCTAGGCAGGAGTATGACTAAATCACTCCAACATTCCAAGATGTACTCCTAGACCTAAACATGTCCTTCACATCATTGGCTGTAGTTCAAATTTCATGTATCATTAGTGGTATCTCGAATCAATCGAATCATTCGAAAATGGACATCAAACACATCACAGATAATATAATTCACATGATCCATACAAAGTTTGGAACAAATTTTCCTCAACAAAGTTTGGTACAATAAATTATTACACATCATTTATTCCCTTGTGTCCCTTGCTTACGATTGTGCCGTAACCATGGAGCATCCTCATCATTTAACCTAATGCTTGGGTCAGTGTTCACTTTGAAGGGCGGAATTTCACCAAACTTATTATAATCTTCTGACATGTATGTCTTGTCCTCCACTCCCACGATGTTTCTTTTCCCTGAAAGAACTATATGACGCTTTGGATCATCGCATGATGTAGTCATTTTCTTATCTTTCTTTTTCCTCGGTTTGCTACTCATGTCCTTCACATAGAAAACCTGAGCTACATCTTTGGCTAGGACGAATGGTTCATCAAGGTAACCGAGATTGTTGAAATCCACCATTGTCATTCCGTATTGCTCGTCCACCTTTACCCCACCTCCTGTTAGCTTGAACCATTTGCACCGGAACAAAGGGAACTTAAAGGAGGGTCCATAGTTAAGTTTCCATATCTCCTCTATGTAACCATAATATGTGACTTTTTGCCCACTCTCGGTTGCTGCATCAAAGCGGACACCACTATTTTGGTTGGTGCTCTTTTTTATCTTGGGCGATCGTGTAAAATTTATTCCCATTTATCTCGTATCCTTGGAAAGTCAATATAGTCGAAGATGGTGACTTGGCCAACATGTATAGCTAATCTTCAACATCATTGTCACTCATTAAATGTTTTCGCAACCAACCGCCGAAAGTCTCCATGTGGGTCTTTGTAATCCAGGATTCAGGCTTCCCCGGGTTGTTCGAGCGTAAAATATTCTTGTGTTCCTCGAAGTACGGATCCACCAAGATGGAATTTTATAGAACTATGTGGTGTGCTTCAGTCATAGAATGGCCGTCCATACATATCATTGATTTCCTTCCGATCGTGCCTTTTCCACTTAATCTCCCCTCGTGCCGCGATTGAGGAAGACGAATCGGCTTAAGGTCAGGAACATAGTCAACACAAAATTCAATTACCTCCTCATTTCCATAGCCTTTGGCGATGCTTCCTTCTAGCCTAGCATGGTTACGAACATATTTATTTAATACTCCCATGAACCTCTCAAAGGGGAACATATTGTGTAGAAATACAGGACCGAGAATGGAAATCTCTTCGACTAGGTGAACAGGAGGTGCGTCATAATATTGAAGAAGGATGGTGGGAACACCAAGTCGAAACTGACAAGACATTGGACCACATCGTTCTGTAACCGTGGTAGATCTTCTGGATTGATTACCTTCTGAGAGATTGCATTGAGGAATGCACATAGCTTCACAATGGCTACTCGAACATTTTCCGATAGGAGCCCCCTCAAAGCAATCGGAAGCAATTGCGTCATAATCACGTGGCAGTCGTGAGACTTCAGGTTTTGGAACTTTTTCTCCGCCATATTTATTATTCCCTTTATATTCGACGAGAAGCCAGACGGGACCTTCATACTGCTCAGACATTCAAAAAAGATGACCTTCTCTTATTTGGTAAGAGCGTAGCTGGCACGACCTTGAAACCGTTTCGGATGTCGGTCTTCTGGGTCTTTCAAATGTTGCTGGTCCTGCTGTGCTTCCTTTCTATCATTTGTCTTCCCATACACGCCCAAGAAGCTTAGCAGGTTCACGCAAATATTCTCCGTAACATGCATCACGTCGATTGCAGAGTGGACATCTAGGACTTTCCAATATTCTAGCTCCCAAAATATAGATTTGTTCTTCCACATGAGTGCGTGCCCATCAACTCCCTGCGGAACTGATTGTCCAGCAGGACCCTTTCCAAAGATGACTTTCAAATCCTTGACCATATCAAATACATCAGCACCAGTACGTTCCGTAGGCTCCAGCCGGTGATCTGCCTTGCCGTTGAAATGCTTGCCTTTCTTTCTTAAGTTATGATGTCGGGCAAGAAATCGACGATGCCCCAGGTACACATTCTTCTTACAATTATCCAAATATATACTTTCAGTCTCATGTAAACAGTGTGTGCATGCCTTCTATCCCTTATTTTTTGCCCCGAAAGGTTACTAAGAGCAGGCCAATCATTGATGGTTACGAAAAGTAAAGCTCGTAGGTAAAATTCCTCTTCTTTGTGCTCATCCCACACACGTATACCAGGTCTGCCCCACAACTGTAAAAGTTCATCAACTAATGGCCTTAGGTACACATCGATGTCGTTGCCAGGTTGCTTCGGACCTTGGATGAGCACTGGCATCATAATGAACTTCCACTTCATGCAAAACCAAGGAGGAAGGTTGTAGATGCATAGAGTCACGAGCAAGGTGCTATGGCTGGAGCTCTGCTCGCCAAAAGGATTCATGCCATCTGTACTTAGACCAAATCTTAAGTTCCTTGCATCACCTGCAAAATCTTTGAACTCTCTGTCTATCTTTCTCCATTGCGTTCCATCAGCAGGGTGTCTCAACTCCCCGTCCGACTTACGGTCCTCTTTGTGCCATCGTAACAACTTGGCATGCTCTTTGTTCCTGAACAGACGTTTCAACCGTGGTATTATAGGATCATACCACATCACCTTGGCGGGAACACTCTTCCTGGGTTTCTCGCCCTCAACATCATTACCAGGGTCATCTCCTCTGATCTTATAAAGCAATGCAGTGCATACCGGGCATTCATTCAAATTCTCGTATTCACCGCGGTAGAGGATGCAGTCGTTAATGCATGCATGTATCTTCTGAACCTCTAAACCTAGAGGGCAGACAACCTTCTTTGCTTCGTACGTACTGGCGGGCAACTCGTTATTCTTTGGAAACATATTCTTCATCATTTTCAGCAACTTTTCAAATCCTGAGTCAGATAGACCTTCATGTGCCTTCTATTTCAGCAAATCCAGTGTGCATCCCAGCTTTTTCAGACCATTATCGCATCCTGGGTACAACGACTTTTTGTGATCCTCTAACATGCGATCCAAATTCTCCCTCTCCCTTTCAGTTTCGCAGCCTCTCCGTGCAACAGCAATGGTCCGACCAAGATCATCAGCGGGCTCATCACGTGCCTCTTCTTTACCTTCCCCGTCACCTTCCCCTTCTGCTTCCCCTCCTTCTTCAGCATCCTCCATGAAAGTATCACCGAAATGATCAGGATAGTTGTCATCATCCTCTTCTTCATTTGCTTCCATTCTAACCCCTTTTTCTCCATGCTTGGTCCAACAATTATAGCTTAGCATGAAACCGTGCTGAAGCAGGTGGACGTGAACGGTTCTTGAGGAAGAGTAGCCCTTCTGATTCTTACAGACAGCACATGGACAGATAACAAAACCCCCCTGCTTGTTCGCATTAGCCACTGCGAGGAAATCATTCAAACCCGTAATGAACTCGTCCGAGAGTCGGTTACCGTACATCCATTGCCGATTCATCTGCATTATTATTATATAAAGTATATAATTAACCATCATGCATTTGTTAAACTAACTAGCTAGAAATAATAGAAATTAAACTATGAACTACACATGCATATTTATCAATGACATATGAAAGGTTCAAGTTGCTAACCGCGATCGAGGAGGAAAAATAAATGAGAAAGTTTAAGTGTGGCTCGGACACTTCATATTTGTTTTATGTGACCACAAGTGGCATCATGCTCTCGGGCATTTCATCGAACACCTCTTGTGCATAAGAGCAGAAAAGCCAATCCCACCACCCCTTGTTAATAGAAGTGAAACACCAAGAGCTCACACACAAGCCAAGTGTGCTGCAGCAGTATTTATAGTGGTGGGACTTTAGTCCTGGTTGGCCTGGCCAACCGCGACTAAAGGTTCTCGGGTCAGGACTGAGAACCTTTAGTCGTGGTTGGCCAGGCCAACCGGAACTAAAGATCCGCCCGTACACCAGCTGTCGACCGAGGCCGTTGGGCCCAGAGCTTTAGTCGCGGTTCGCCTGCCGAACCGGGACTAAAGACCCCATTAGTCCCGGGCTAAAATGTTTGGAGACTAATGGGGTGGTATGGAAGCCCCTTTTTCTACTAGTGCATGTACCTTTGCCAATCTGATCGAATTTGTTCTGACTTCTGATATTAGCTTCATAGTATGGTAGATGCAAGGTGTTCTGAAGTATAAGTGAACGTCAGTCTCTGGGCATGAGGCATATTAATTGCAATTTTTTGTATGTTATGTATCTTTGTATTATCTTTTAAATAAGTTGTGTATATTGTACGTAAAAGTTACTGACCTAGAAAATGCACTGATCACATGATAATATATGTACTCGGGTGCGCGGGTAGAGTATTTGGTAGTAGTTGCTCACGTATAATGCCGTGTTGGATTGTATAATGTCGTGCGAATGCACGCGTTGCTTGGAAAGTCAACTCATCGTGTTGTATTAAATCCAATACCAAACCCATAGCAGGTCCCTAATATAAGGTCGTGTGTAGAATAATGGGTCTATTTTGGGTCTGCTCAAACCAAGGTTGTGAAGTCCATAAATATTATTTTCGTGATGCTGCTCGTTTCTGAAGCCAACCACTAAGGGTGTCACTACTCCTTGTTTATAGTTCGTCTATAAAAGAGGATGGTGCGCCGTAGCTAATGGCAGAGGTCGACGAGCTTGCGCACCTAGCATTATGACCACACCCTCGCACTCGAACCTTTCCCAGCTGCCGCCAATGCTCCTCATTCTCCTCCTTGCAGCAGCAGCTGGGTCTGACTTGATCATGTTCCAGACTGCCGCTGCTGAGATTGCGCTTCCGGGTTGCCCCGATAAGTGCGGTGACGTGAGCATCCCCTACCCCTTCGGCATGGGGAAGGCCGGTTGTTTCCTCCCAGGCTTCGAGGTCACCTGCAACACCGCCGTCCAGCCGGCTCGCGCCTTCCTCGCCTACACACCAGGAGATGAAAACGCAACACACCACGAGAAGAGGATCATGGGCATGGCGGGCGCCACTCCCGTGGCGTCCGACAACATCACAGTTGAGCTTTTGCCAGTGGAGCTGATGGATGTATCAGTCGGGAAGGCCGAGGCACGAGTGTACTACGGACTCAGTTCATACTGCCGCACCAGTCCAGTTGATCGCACCATAAAAAGCCCCATAATGGTTTTGGAGGAAAAGGGGCCGTTCCTCCTGTCGGTGACGCGCAATGTACTCGTTGGCGTGGGAGCGTGGCGAGTCGAAGTTATGTTTGTGAGCGACTTGGCCATGACCGATAACATGTCCGACACGTTCATTCTCTACTGCCTTTCAGATATCAATGGACACGTGCAGTATGCCACCAATGGGTCGTGCGGTGGGCGCGGCTGCTGCGAGGCTGTCATGCCCCCGGACACGGTCCCACAAACCAGGTTCGCCCCGCTGGTGAACCCTCAAGAAGACCCCGACTACCGGAAGGAAATCAACCCGTGCTCCTATGCCATGCTGGTGGAGAAATCATGGTACAACTTCTCTACCACAGACTTGTCTGGCTATGAGGGGATGTCCAACAAATTCTCCAGGGGTGTCCCCCTGGTGATCGACTTCGCCATCAGGACAGGTACGTGTCCGGCAGCAGGCCAGCAGCCACCCAAAGGCTATGCGTGCCTTAGCAGAAACAGCTACTGCGGCAACGCCACCAGCGGAGAAGGTTACATTTGCAAGTGTGACGAGCATTACGATGGAAACCCATATGTCCCCAACGGATGCCAAGGTAAAGGAAATATACTATATATACGTACATATATATGTTGCTCGGAGCAGCCCCGATCGAGTACCTGGACGACCTCTTGTATCTTTAAGTTTGCTTCCTTTTCACTTTGCCAGACATCGATGAGTGCAAGCTTCATGAGAAGTACAACTGCTCTAATGGTGGAACCTGCAAGAACAGGCTTAACGGCTATGACTGTCCATGCGGACCCGGAATGACCAACAAAGGAGGAAAATGCACGGAGATATTTCCCACAGTAGCAAAGGCAGTTGTGGGTAAGCACTATTTTGCTTGGATTATTTTTTATTTCTTCACTGTGCATTATTTCAGTGTCATTTACTTTTAGTAATACCTTATACTTTCACACAAGAAAAGAAAAGGAAGCATCATACTCAAAATCAGGAAATTAAATGAATTTGTTTATCTCATAGCCCAAAAGAAAAGACAGATCGTAAATATTACTTTGATCAAACCATGATTCATGCTTTTGTTTGTGGTATGTATATATATATATAGTACACATTGGAAAATTATGCAAAATAATGGTGCCTATATATTGTCCATGTAGGTGCGGTAGCTGGTCTCCTTGTTCTGGCCCTTCTATCATTCATTATCATTCTTCGCAAAGAGCGTCGGAAGACAAAAGAATTCTACCGTAAGAATGGTGGGCCAACATTAGAGAAGGCTAAAATGATAAAGATTTATAAAAAAGAGGATCTCAAGCATATTTTGATGAGCAGCAATGTAATTGGAAAAGGTGGTTTTGGTGAAGTTTTCAAGGGATTTGTTGATAAAGTAGAAGTTGCAGTAAAGAAACCAATAACCGGTAATTTGCTAGAGAGCGAGCAGTTTGCAAATGAAGTCATCATCCAGTCTCAAGTTATCCATAGGAACATTGTTAGGCTCTTAGGTTGTTGCCTAGAAGTGGACACCCCCATGCTAGTGTACGAGTTCATCTCCAAAGGTAGCATGGACGATATTCTTCATGGGGAGGGCAACAAGGAGCCTCTTAACTTGGACGTGCGTCTAAGGATTGCTGCAGAATCAGCACATGGTCTAGCTTATATGCATTCACAAGCACATATAAAAATTTTGCATGGTGATGTGAAGCCAGCAAACATTCTCTTGGATGAGAACTTCGCGCCGAAGATCTCAGACTTCGGCATATCAAGGTTGATTGCGAGAGACAAGGAACATGCTGCAACAGTTATCGGTGACAGGACCTATATGGATCCAGTGTACTTACAAACAGGTCTGTTGACTGAAAAGAGTGATGTATACAGTTTTGGGGTTCTCATCCTAGAGCTTATTAGCAGGAAGAGGGCCACTTATTCTGACAACAATAGCTTGGTCAGCAGTTTCCTTGATGCTCACAAAAAGGGGGAGAAAGCCACTAAGCTATTTGACAAGGACATTGCTTCTAAAGAAAATTTGGAAGTTCTTGATAATCTCACGGAGATTGCTGTGGAATGTCTTAACCTTGATGTCGACCAAAGGCCATCAATGACAGAAGTGGCAGAACGCCTTCTCATTCTAAACCGATCTCGTAAGTTGTAAGTTGATTATCAGCAAGATTGTGTTGAGTCCGTCCATGTGTACCACCATGTAAAATAAGGTAGACAACTATCATTGTACCAACATTTACTTTATTTGTTGATGTGAGAAGCAAGGTGTGCACCCTTGGTTGTAATGAAATTTGTATTGTGAGTATTTGTCCTTTGTTTGAGAAAATGTATGAACAAGTTAATTAAAGTCTTTTGTTATTTGTGTTGTATGTGGCGGCGAGTTTCTATGATTTTTTATATAATGTATGAATTTTAATTGAACTCGTTTTTAACTAAGATATATACTACAGAAGGATCGAGAGGATCTAGAAGTTGAGCTACGTTAGAAAAAAGAAGTTACAGATGTTCTGTGCCAGGTGGGCTAAGAACATCATTAAAGATGAACAATATTTTACAATCATGTGTATACCACCAGTCCAATCCACCGCAAAAAATAAACCATGGGTATTAGCCTTGCAGGTGGCTTAATGCTTCTTCATAAGCAACCCGACCAGGGCAAGCCTCTTTTCATAAGGAGATGCAAAAGGGGCATCATTGGAATGGATGGTGGAATGGATGGAGTCGCGCACGAGGAAGAATTCTATCAATACGGCGACCCAAAGATTGAAGATGACGATGACGATAAAACACCATACACTCCTAGAAGAAGGCCCACACAACCTAAGAAATGTATTCTGTTCAGAAGAAAAAGTCATGATGTGGGGCTAAATTATTCAACATCAATCAACATAGGCAAGAAGAAAAAGATGATTGTCAAACAGTGAGAAACATGATGTGTGTGCATGTGCGATGAAACTATTATTATATGTATCATTTTTGTATAAGTAGGAACATCTTTATGGTGTACCTAATGATGTAATAATACATATATGTACACATTATTTCTATCTCTTGTTTTTTACAATGTTGCTGTAGAGAAGCCCCTACGGTGTGAATTATTTCTATCTCTTTTGCCTATTTCAAATAGAATGTTAAAAAAATTCAGATTTAACCTGGTTGGCACCGGAACCTCTGTCCCGGCGGCGTGGGTGTCGAGTGTCCATGTCCAGGAACGGCCAACGGGGCATTTATTTCTTCAGCCCACAGGAGTTGTGGGTTCATGATACTGCTGTCCATGTGGGGCTAGGAAATATTCAATATACGGCAAATAATACCATCTCTATACAACAACAACCCGTGGGTCTAAGGACATGTGTCGAGGCGAGGCATCACATCGGTGGGGTAGCACCTAGGAGCTGCAACACATTTCTCCGCCATGCTGCTGTTTTCCATCGTCTTTGTCCCCCTATCCTCATAACGGAACCGAGGGAGTATGTTAGACTGCTACTTTGAAACTTCATTGATATTATATTCCTAAGATGATTCGTATTTTGCGTGAGCAACTAGTCTGTTTTAGAAATAGTTTATGGGAGGTAAAATATAGGAAAAGAGAACCTCCGTCGAGTGCCATGCATCGTGTGTGGACACAACGAACCACGTTTATGATGTGGGTCCCATGCAGAACCTTATCTCCTCAACCCCTCCTGACCGCTTGTTCTCTCTTGCCCCTAGCGAGACCACTCCGAACGCCAATGCATCCCTTCTGCTCACAGGCCACTCTGCCATGAAAGCGCTCCGGAATGGTGCATGGTACCTCGGCGTCGCCCACCTCTGGTTACTACTGCTGGCGCCATGCTAGCCCCCTACCCTTGTGCCGCCGCTAGCTGCCTAGGTCGCATGGACCTCCCCCTCTTACCCCACTTGAAACTAGTAGGGAAAACGCTATGGGGGCAACGGTAATGGAAGCGGGCGAGCCTAATGGCACGCCGCTGCTAATATTGCCAGAGTGCACTGCATGCACACGTGACTAGTATCTAGACAATGGTAGCGGACCGCTGGTCGCCCACGCGACTAATAAGTGGGGCCCATGGTAACACCGCACCCAATGTCATCCGCAGAGGGCTCCGGTGTGCACACGTAGAAGGTAATATCTTACCGGTCGCGTGCCCTGAAGCTCGCGCGCTACTTATTTGTTTGGTCCGTGTGGGAAATTTGCACTATACAATATCCGCATTGTACCTACTATAAAGCACATATATGATGTGCATGATATGCATAGTGGCTGCACTGTACGAGATGATAAGCATGGCCCATGCGTACCATCAATCATGTATATAAATATGCCTGCCCTCTCCCTTGCCTAGTAATTAAGCAATGATTAATCAGGGTGGCGTAGGCTATAGCTAGCCTAGGAAATCTTCGAGGAACTCATCTTAGGGGAATGGATAACTTCGGTAGAGAAATTCAGGTCAGCTAATTTCTTGGTAGCTGGCGGCAAACCGGCATGCTGCAGATAATTTAGCCGCAGCGTGCCCTATGGCTGGCCCGCTACTACTATACTCCGTAAGTGCCCTTTTTATCCCCCTCTCAATCTTGCTCTTCCCTTTTTCCACTCATCTGGACTGACTCACAATAGAAAACGAAGATGAACCCTAGCTAGCAACCGCCGCACCTCCGCCACTCCACACCCTTGCCGACGCCTCGTGTGTCCACGAGGGACTTCCCGACGATCGCCCTTGCGTTCGTCGCTGCCCCACGCATCCGTCGGGGACTCCCCACCGACCCGGGTGACGCCTCGTGTGTGTGTGTGTAACTACCTATATTTTCTAAAACGCACGTGGGTGTAACTACACCTGGTGAGAGGAAATAATAAAAGTGTTTATTGTTATATCTTAGTTTTCATGATAAAAGTTTACATCCCATGCTATAATTGTATTAACCGGAAACATTAATACATGTGTGTTTTGTAAACATAAAAGATTCCCTAGTAAGCCTCTTGTTAAACTAGCTTGTTGATTAATAGATGATCATGGTTTCCTGATCATGAACATTGGATGTTACTAACAACAAGGTCATATCAATAGGTGAATGATGTGATGGACATACACCTATAGTAAGCGTAGTATATGATCAAGTCATTTAGCTCTTTGTGCTTCAAGTTTTAATATGCATAGTAACTTAATCCTTCGACCATGAGATCATGTTAATCACCTACACCGGATGGATGCTTTGATGACACCAAACACTACTGCGTAAATGGGTTGTTATAAAGGTGGCATTAAGTGTTCAGAAAGTATAGGGTTGAGACACTTGTATCAATAGTGGGATTTGTCCATCCTAATGACGGATAGATATACTCTGGGCCCTCTCGGTGGAATGATATCTAATTAGCTTGCAAGCATGTGACTGGTTCACAAGGGATATCATATCACTGTACGAGTAAAGAGTACTTATCGGTAACGAGGTTGAACTAGGTATGGAGATACCGACGATCAAACTTCGGATAAGTAAAATATCGCGAGACAAAGGGAATTGTTATTTTATGTGAATGGTTCTTTCGATCACGAAGTCATCGTTGAATATGTGGGAGCTATTATGGATCTCCAGGTCCCGCTATTAGTTATTGATTGGAGAGGAGTCTCGATCATGTCCACATAGTTCTCGAACCGTAGGGTGACACACTTAAGGTTTGATGTCGTTTTAAGTAGATATGGAAGATGGAATGGAGTTCGAATGTTGTTCGGAGTCTCGGATGGGATCCAGGACATCACGAGGAGTTCCGGAATGGTCCGGAGAATAAGATTCATATATAGGAAGTCACTTTCCAAGTTTGGAAATGATCCGGTGCATTTATGGAAGGAGCTAGAATATTCTAGAACCTTCTGGAAGAAATCACCATGGAAGGTGGAGTCCCGGATGGACTCCACCAACCCTAACCAGCCAACCAAGAGGGAAGGTGGAGTCCATGGTGGACTCCACCACCTTGGCGGGCCAAGGGAGAAGGAAAGGGAGGAGTCCCATTTCCCCTTGGTTTCACCCATATGGAAGGTTTTGAGTTGGACTCTTATTCGAATTTTGGGCAAACCCTAGGGGGTTCCACCTATATAAAGAGAGGGAGAGGGAGAGGGCTGGCCACCTCTTGAGCCGCACCACCAAGGGCACCCAAGGCCGGCGCCCAAGTGCCCCTCCTCTCTCCCAAACCCTAGCGGTCTTCACCTCGTTGCTACCATCTACTAGATTAGATCTTGGCTTGTTATTCGTTCTTGCGGTCGGAAATTTTTTGTTTTCTATGCTACGAATCCCTACAATATATATATACCAGCACTATTCTGCAACCAGTTGCAGAATAATATTTTGAGCACCGACTTGTACTTTCCTGGACACAAGGTTGAACTTCCTAGATAAGAGGGTTGACCTTTCTGTCGGAGCCTACCTGAACTTCCCATTTTCTTCAGAGCTACTGATTATACTACAAGTTTCTCAACCATTAGGTGTAAATGTGCAAATAATATACCGTTGAATAGATAATGAAAAACCGCAACTTTTACGTCTTCACAATTTTCACAGATTATGCACGGTTTAAATTTAATTTTGAAAATACGAAAACGCTTCTATATGTCCAGAAAACGAACTTTTAGTTTGATTTTCGAATCTCTTATCAAAAATGTTCAAATGATATACCGTTGGAGAGATAATGAAATAGCGCAACTTTTTCATGTTTTCCGTTTTTTGAAAATCCTAACAGTTTTTGAATAATTTTGAAAATATCGAAATTCGGACGTACTTAAAAATGAGCGGAAAGTAATTTGGATGATTTGTTTCAACCGTTTGTCGGAATGATGCAAATGATATGGCGTTGGAAAGCTATGGACTAGGCGCAACTTTCGTATTCCAATTCTTTTCTCTAATTCATTATAGTTTAAGAGAATAATTTGAATTATTGTCCGCTCATTTTATGTGACGGGCACCGAATGATTTTCCCCGCGATTTCCATGCGGTATATTTAAACAAAGCAAATGATATACGGTTGGAAATGTGTCAAAATGGTGCATCTTTTTCATATATACCATTTTTGCCAAATCCAAATGGTTTAAAAGTAATTTTAGAACTTTTAAAATCATGTTTCCGGTATAATTTGCGAGATAACGACTTGAATTTGATGGATTAGATCCATTTATTTGTTGTAAAATGTTGTAGGTAATGAAATTAGACATATACTCTATCATATAAAGCTTTTGGTGATAATGATTGAAGTGGTTGGTGATCAAAGCGATGAGATTTGGACAATAGATTTCCGTCCTGTAAAAACAGAGTACTGAACTTCCCTCAACATGACATTCTACTTATTGGGAAATGCGGTTGTACTTCTTGGTGCGGTTTCATGATAGTGTTCAGTAAAACAGAGCTATAATTTTCACCACACAAAATGTGCAACACAACCACGCGCATCTGAACTTCTCGCGATATGTCCTTGTACTTCTTGGCCCTCGTGGTTGTACTTCCAGAAATGTTTCGATACTAGTGTGTTTTACAATAATTAAGCATGTGTTTCGGAATGATAGTTTTAGATTTTTCCTAGCCTCTATTTAAGAGATTCTTCACTTCCTGGATCTTAATATTTGAACTTCCCAACATTGATATGTGAACTTATGTGTGACTATTTTCTTTCTAGAATTTGCAGTTCCCGTAATTACTGCTTGTACTTCCTGTAGACACTGCTTGTACTTCTCGGAATAACTCCTTGTACTTCCTCACGGATGACGGGATTATTTTGTTTTTCCTACATTCGAATTATGTCAGTTTCTTGTACTTCCTATATTAAGTGGGTGTACTGCTGTTGTCGAATGGTTGTACTTCTATCCGTCAACTATTTGAATTTTCTCTTGGGTAATGGGATTATTTCATTTTTTTACATTGGGATTTTGTCGGTTTTCTTGTACTTTCTATAATAGGTGCTTGTACTACTCGTGTCGAACGGTTGAACTTCCCGGATAATAGGATTGACCTTTCTGTCGGAACTTACTTGAACTTCCCGTTTCTTCAGAGCTACTAATAAAACTTCGATTTTCTCCACCATTTGGCGGAATTGTGAATATGATATACTGTTGGATAGATAATGAAAAACCGCAACTTTTTCATGTTCACACTTTTCCCAGATTTTACACAGTTTAAATTTAATTTTTAAAATATGAAAACGCTTCTAAATGGCCAGAAGATGAACTTTTCATTTGATTTTCGAATCGCTTATCAAAAATGTGCAAACGATAAACCGTTGGATAGATAATGAAATTGCACAAGTTTTTCATGTTTTATGTTTTTTAAAAATCCTCATAGTTTTTGAATAATTTTGAAAATACCGAAATTCGGACGTACTCAAAAACAAGCGGACAATAATTTGGATGATTTATTTCAACCGTTTGTTGGAATGATGCAAGCAATATAGCGTTGTAAAGCTATGGACTATGCGCAACTTTCTTATTCTAATTGTTTTCTCTATTTCCTTGCAGTTTAAGATAATAACTTGAATTACTGTCCGCCCATTTTATGTGACGGGCACCGAATGATTTTTCTCACGATTTCCATGCGGAATATTGAAACAATGGAAATGATATACGGTTGGAAAGGTGTAAAAAATGCGCATCTTTTTCATATGTACCATTTTTTCCAAATCTAAACGGTTTAAAACTAATTTTAGAAGTTTTTGAAATCATGTTTCCGGTGTAATTTGCGAGATAACGACTTGAATTTGATGGATTAGATCCATTTATTTGTTGTGAAATGCTGTAGGTAATGATATTAGACACATAGTCTATCATATAAAAAAATTGTGACAATAATTGAGGTGTTCGGTGATCAAATCGATGAGATTTGCACAATAAATTTCCGCCCCGAAAAAACAGAGCATTGAACTTCCCACGACATGAACTTGTACTTCTGGGGAAATGAGGTTGTACTTCTCAGCGTGGTTTGACGAAAGTGTTCAGCAAAACGGCTATAATTTTCTCGTACGGTGTCCGTTTGAGGTCCACCGCCGCACAAAATGCTCAGCACAATCACGCGTACCTGAACTTCCCACGACATGTCTTTGTACTTCTTGGCCTTTGGGTTTGTACTTCCCGGAAATGTTTTGATACTAGTGTGTTTGAGAAAAACTAAACATGTGTGCTTCAGATTGATAATTTTAAGAGATTCTAAACTTCCCGGATCGTAATATATGAACTTCACAACGTTGCTATGTGAACTTATGTGGGAGTATTTCCTTTGAATACTTAATTCCTGTAATTACCGCTTCTACTTCCTGTAGTCTCTTCTTGTACTTCTCGGAATCACAGCTTGTACTTCCCATGAGATAAATTTGGATGTTTTTTTGTTATTTTTAGTGCACTACAAGATGGACCGTATACTCCACAAAAATAATCGGTTGTGCTTCTCAATGTTGACGTGTGTACTTTGTGACAATCTTTTAGAGCTTCCAATAACTGGCCACGTGTACTTCTCGTAGTCATGACTTGTACTTCTCGGAACCACTTATTGTACTTCCCATGAAGTAATATATTGGATTATTTTTATTATTGTTGATACGTATACTTCCTAGAATTTTATATTGTACATCTTGTCGTATTTGCATGTACTTCCCGCAAATATTTGTACTTCCATGTGGTTAATTTTATTATTTTCAAGCACTTTCACATGAGATTTGCACAATAGATTTTTGCCCCGCAAAAACCAAGCATTGAACTTCCACCGACATGATGTTGCACTTTTCGGGAAATGAGGTTGTACTTCACGACGCGATTCACAAAGTGTTCAATAAAACAACTATAATTTTCTTTTTGCACTTCCTAAACCTACCATTTGTACTTCCCGTAGTCACCACTTGTACTTTTGGGAATAAAATGTTGTACTTCCCATGAGATAAAATCGGATGTTCTTTTAATTATTTTTAATGCACTATAAGATGGACCATGCACTTCCCAAAACAGGTCAATTGTACTTCTCAATGTTGACGTGTGTACTTCATGAAAATTATTTTTTAGATATTTCCAATAAAACCACGTGTACTTCCCGTATTCACAACTTGTACTTCTCAGAAAAATGTCTTGTACTTCCCGTGAAATAATATATCAAATAATTTTTATTATTTATGTTATATATACTTCCTAGAACTATACATTGTACTTCTTATCATATTTGCATTACTGCCTACAACGGACATTGCACTTCCCTATGGTTGGTTTATTTTTTATTTTTGAGCATTTTCACTTGAGATTTGCACAATAGATTTCCACCCCGCAAAAAAAGAGCATTAAACTTCCCTCGACATGAGCTTGTATTCTTGGAAAGTGCGGTTGTACTTCTCGGTCATTCACAAAAGTGTCTTGTAAAACAACTACAATTTTTCTACACTTCCTAACCCGACCATTTGTAATTCAGGTAGTCACCGCTTGTACTTCTGGAAATCACATCTTTTTACTTCCCATGAGATAGAATAAGATGTTTTATTATTATTTTTGTTGCACTACAAGATGGGCCGTGTAACTAATCAATTTTCTTTCTCATTGATGTGTGTACTTCATGAAAATTATACCAGGTGTACTTCCCGTAGTCATAACTTGTACTTCTCGAAACCATATCTTGTTCTTCTCGTGGAATAATATGGATGATTTTTATTATTTTCGATACACATACTTGTACTTCTCAAAAACACATCAGCTAGCATCCTCTCCTTGGAGACAAGCAAACAAGCGTGTATTTGCGTAAGACCAAATAGGTGTACTTCATAAACGGAGACTGAATTTACTACTTTAAACTTCCTTTATTATTTATTAGTAACAATTGTACTGCCAAGATCAAACATGTGTGTACTTCCTATGTGGAACATTTGCACATCTGGAATAAAATGTTGGGTGATACTTTTTTAGGAATTGATTTGATGTCCAATAAATGTTGCAGCGGTAGCGCTAACGCCATGGATGGGCCATGCCACGGATTTGCACGCGAGATTTTTCCGTTTGATGGGATTTTTGCACTTATGAACTTTCCATTTTGTACTCCCGCGTGTTACTACTTGTAGTTCCATCTTGACAATTGTTTTGGTTGATTTTTAATTGTTTTATGTATTTCTCGTAGATTGTATTATTTTCATACGTTATTATATATTCATCTAATTTTATTTTCAAAATCAATGTCCTATACTTCCGATAAATCTTATATGTAGTTTTTAGTAGTTTCCGTGCATTTCTAGGAATTGATTCGACGTCCAATGTTTTGCACCCATGCATACCAATGTTTTATGCGTACAAAATAAAATAATAATTGTACTTCCATCTTCACAATTGTTTTGTTTGATTTTTTACTTTTATTCTTGTTTTCCCCCGCATATTGTATTCTTTTCGTACTACAAGCTTAAGTGTACAGCCGGTCATGCACAAGTGTTCTACTCGGTGACATGAAAAATGAACAAAACTGAAATCAATAAGCTTGATAGATCACAACTAAAAGACAACAAATTTTATTTTTGGGATAAACATAATTTAGCTCTATGCAAGCATAAGGACGAATAGGTTCAACACATGCCTACACACAAATTATTTTAATAGTACGAGTCAGCGATACATGTTTGCTGGAATACAAAAATCATCAGCACTTCTGCTAACCATCGAGTGCTACCATATTTGTCTGCTCCAACTATTTTGCCGTACTTCCTGGAATGAAAGACTTCTAAGAGTATGCTACCCAGCTTTTATGCGCACAATTTTATAGCAAAAGATTCTATTTCTTCTATGTTCCTATGCACTTCTTCTATCTAGTATACTTGTACTTCTGCGACTAGAAGACCTGCAATGCAGAAGACTCGATCGGCTGCTAAAAAGGAAGACTCACAAGGACGCACGATGGCCCATGCATATTGCGGGAATTAGAGGGAATGAGCTGCATCGAGGGAGGTAGCCGAGCGGTGGCGCCCTGCTTGGTAGCGAAGAAGATGGGTCACCGGACGTCGACGGATGCCTACCCTGGGCTGGCAGAGCTAGACGCCCAAAGCCAGTAGCGGCACAGGAAACCGGCTGCCCGTAACCCCGCCGACAGCATGGTCGATCGGCCCCATGGCAGCGCCGGAGGACATCAAAGGCCCGAGGTGTCCTTACGATGGTGCTCGAGGACAAAGGCACTGGACAACGGCGTGAGGTAGGGGATGGGCGGTAGGATGTTAAAAGGTGTACATCCTATAATACATTCTCTAGAAAAATTAGACTCGGAACTATTTGGCTTAAAATGGGTACTTTGTCACTTGCTTGTGCTTCTATACAGTCAAAACTATTCTAGAATACATGGAATCAAAAGCGTGTAATTTACCTGGATGAAGCACGCGCGGTGGGAACTAGCTCTACTTGAATATCACCGAACAAGGACATCTTCAGCAAGCGAATATGTAGCTTTCTATATGGAACCTGTAGCAAGTCTTTCTCTGTATGTTCTCGGAAGCACATGTATTGCAGGAAGGACGCACCTGTACTGCTGATGATCGAGGTTTGTACTTCCTTTTTGCATTGATTCAGTTTTTGACAAATGAACTGGAAATAAAATTGTACTGCCGGGGCTAAAAATCTAGTATAGGCATTTTATTCTGCTGTTACGTGCACCGTTCAGAGGCGATGGTAAAGTCGTCGCCCAACAGCGTCGCCCAGCTTCCCATCTGCCGGAGTAGCCATGGCAATCAGTGCTGGGAGAAAGTGATTCTTCGTACTCTGTAAAACAAAAAGCTAGCGTACTCCGACTGAAAGAGAAACAAAATCGACCGAACTGTGGAGCAATACACACTCGGCAACACGGCGGAGACAAAACAGCTGCAGAGCACAAATGATTCTTTAACCAGAATGAGAACGTACACAAAAAGACTTGCAACGACATGCCTCAATGTCTTCGTCAGGCAGCAAACAAAATTTTCTTCTCAGTGCATGGATCAATATCACTGAATTTCAGGGCAAGCAGCTAGAGCTAGGAGAGAAGTACAAGTGGAGACAGAGAGAAGTGTACGGAGAGACAAAGAGAAGTATATACTACACCTGGGCACATGGGTCGCTCGTTCTCTGTGGAGGCAAGCTCGTCCACCTCTACCAGCGACACAACTTGTGGGGGGGGGGGCGGGAGGTAGCAACAACGCTGGAGGATAGATGGAGGAGGACGCAGAGTCGAGGGATGCATAATGGAAGCAGGGGAGGCGGGAGGGGAGCAAGGCCATCAACCTCAGGTCCGTGGTGTCGGCAGTACAGGCCGTCTGAGGTGATGTGGAGGTCGTCGCCGCGCAGGGTACCTGGATGTTAGTGGTGACTTCCGGCGACGAGAGAACGACCATGGTGACAGCGATGGGAGAGTTCGGCAAGCTGCATCGGGGGAGACCCATGGCAACTCTTGGGGAGGTTGGGCAGCCGCGCAGGGGGATGCCAGACGGCCGCGCAGGGGGAGGCCGCCAGCGTTGCTGGGAGAGGCCGGCAAGCCGCAGGGGGGAGATCCACCGGCGGCGCTTAGGGATGCCGAGCGGCTGCGCTTGGGGAGGCCGGGCGGCCGCGCAGGGGTAGGCCAGCAGCGGCGCTAGGAAGGTCGAGTAGCCACGCAGGGGAGGTCAGCGGCGGCGCTAGGAAGGTCAGGTGGACGCGCTCGAGGAGCCGGTGCCGCCGTTTGCAGGGGAGGCGGATGCGAGGAGCGATACAGGTCACTGGAAACGAATAAGCACTAGTAGAAAAAAGGCCTTCCATCCCAACCCGTTAGTCCCCAAATACTTTGACCCGGGACTAATAGGGTCTTTAGTCCCGGTTCTGCTGGTGAACCGAGACTAATGCTCACCAACCGGGACTAAAGGGCTATGGTGGGCTGCCGGCCGGCGCATGCCCCTTTAGTCCCGGTTGGTCTCCCCAACCGGGATTAAAGGTTTTTTCTGGTTTTTTACACCCCACGCACCCTTCACCACCCCCCCCCCCCGCCCGTTGATCGCCTTTTTTTTCTTTGTAAAATACAAAAGAAAATGATAGAAAATTCAAAAAATAATATGTTTCCAGATTCTTCGGTGAAATTAAGAAATTCGAATTTTCACTTTTTTGCAAAGAAGCTTTGAAAAATGGTAAAACCGCATTAACTTTTGCATACGACGTTGGAAAAAAAGTATAATATATCAAAATCATCGTGGGAAAAAGTTACATCCGGGATTACCCAGTTAGCCAAATTTTAGATTCTCAAAATTCCAAATGAAAATACGAAAGCAGGAAGATTTTAGTTTTTGCTATAAATTACAGATTTTATATTTTTTTATTTTTTAAAAAATTAAAATTAATAATTACATCCTGCATAAAGATTACTATTACTTTTACCCAATTTTTAGATTTTCAAATTTTTAGGTTTTAGGTTTGGCAAAAAAATATATTTAAAAAATTAAAAAAATTAAAAATACAAATTAAAAAGTTAATGTTTATTTATTTATTCAAGATTATTATTACATTATTACTTTTTTTTATTAAAAGAATTATTTGAAATTCAAACAATAAAGAAATGTGACATCGACCAACATGTTAATAGGATTGATATGATACTAGTATCACATACATGCGCGCGAAGCACTTGGATGCGGGACGGGATGGAACTCGAAAGTTAAGCGTGCTAGTGCTAGAGTAGTGGGAGGATGGGTGCCCGAGCGGGAAGTTTGACCACGAGTAAGTAATTTGACTAGAGATAAGTGTAGTTAGAGATAGAGACTAAACTATGCAAATAACTGAAAAAATAGAAAAAAAATGGAGTGAAAAAAATTAGAAAAAATAAAATTAGAAAAATTCACCTGGAGACATTTTTCGCCCCGACGCACGGAACCCACATGGATGGACCTTTAGTCCCGGTTCGTAAGCAACCAGGACTAAGGGGGGGGGGGCTTTAGTCTCGACCCTTTAGTCCCGGTTGCACAACCGGGGCTAAAGCCCGTTATGAACCGGGACTAAAGGCCCTTTTTCTACTAGTGAAGGTAGCATATATATATCAGATGAAGTAGAAAAACAAAAGTTAGAAGAAGAATCAAGTGAAGATGAGTTAGACTTAATAGATGAATTGGCAGGATTAAAAATTAAAATGATGAACCAAGTAGACTGTAAACATGACTGGATCAGAGGTAAAGGAGATTATAATATAAAATGTGCTTTCTGTATATACTACCCAAGTCAAGAAAATATGTCTACTTGTAACATATGTTTAAAGCAAGCTTGTGTCAAGATATTGATATGAATATCAATACTTCGGGCATGGAGGACCATGACCCCCAATTTGTATCAAGGTATATTGATAACGTGTTATCAATAAAATTGGGCGGGGAAGACCCCCCTTTTTAAATAAAAATAAAAAATTCAAATAAAATGATAAATGCTACTGTAGCAACAGTAAAAATTTCCACTGTAGCAACAGCAAAAAAAAAATTGCATGTATCCTGGTGTGCATGCCAAGAAGGACAAGCATGAAGACTTCAAGCATACAAGGCGTGCCCGAGAAGATTGCCACAAATGTGTGCTCTCCTGTAGCACCAATAATATGGCCGGTACTGTACCGCACAGTATCACCAATAATATGGCCGGTACTGTACCGCACAGTATCACCAATTATATGGCCGGTACTGTATTACACAGTGTGACCAATTATATGGCCAACACTGTATCACACAGTAGGACCAATAATATGGCGAATACTGTGACACCTACCGTTCCACGTGGTGCCACAAAGAGAAGCACCGAGAAGGGCCACGAAGGGGTGCTGGAAGCCTCTTTCCTCCCTATAAAAGGGGAGCCAAGCCTCAGAAGATGGACAGCAACCAGAAGAGGAAGGAACCAGCATCCAGAAGCAATCCAGCAAGCAATAGCTCAAGTAGTAGTAGTAGTAGTTCATCCACCACCTTGTAATAAATCCATTAGTTTGAAGGCGCTTGTATCGAGAAGCTTGTAAGGTAATTTTCCGTTCTTGTGTAAGCCCGCCGGGGGTTCCCGAAAGGGAAACCCGTATGTAAATTATATTGTGGAAATGAAGTAGTTCTGTGTGTTTCCCTTGATCTTTTTATCATGTTTATATGGGATAGGTTTTTATGCTAGGGATCCTATAGGAGAAACCTCTGCGTGTAGTTCTTTGTTAAGCCCTGCATGTGGCATTAGAACGAGAACCAAAGCCGTAGAGAAGTGTTCCCTTCGGGTGGAACTGCCTGGGAAGACGATAAAAATCAACCCATATAAATTTGGTTAAAAAACATCTAGGGAAAGAAACTTAGCTGCTTATGAAGCAATACAATGATAAATACGGGGAGTACTGAGTAGGACTTTTACACCACTGCGCACACCGCCGAAAGTACCGTTGGCCTCGCCAGCCTCCAAGATCCTGCAAAAATCCATAAAATAATCTTAATATTTGATAAATTTTAATCAGTTTATTTTAATTTTGAATTTGTTAGTAGTCTGTGTATATTGGTATCAGAGCTAGTGTTCAATCATTGAAAGGTTAAAGTATCTGAATTTAGAAGTTAGCACAGGAAAGGTAGTAAAATCCAAAGATAATATTGACATAAGGTGTAGAATAAATCCGTCCGAAGAACATACCTGGCATACTTCCCATAGCCAGTTAAATATTGTTGTTGATCTGATATATAACTTCTTCATATCTTGGGGAAAAAGGCAAGAAAATTTAGACCAAAAGTTAGAAAGTTTATTGAAAGAATATCAAAAAATCATTGAAAGATTTTCAAGTTTAAACAAAAAAGTTGATATAGCTTTGCATAAGCTAGAAGAAGCAAAAACAAGACAGAACACGGTCTGTAGGAATAATGATTATATTAAAGAAGAAGTATTATCCATTGGAAAAAGCATAGGGGTTTGTCTAAATAAAAACAAAGACCTGTTCACAGGTGCTGAAACAAGACAAGATATTCTTAAAATTAAAGAATTAGTGCAAGAAGTAAAGAATTTGATCCTTTCATAATTTGCATGACCGAATATAACCAAGCTTTAAACGAAGTAGCAAAATATTTAACACCTCCTGTTGGTTTTTCTGATCACGAATCACCAAAAGAAGACTCCAAAATAATCATAAAACAAAATAATACAATCATCCAGTAATTACTTCAGACTTTAGATAAGCTAAATAGTGTGCAGGAAAACAAAGAGATTGTGCTAGCCTCATCTGGTTTAGTAACATCGTCGAAGAATATTAATTCAGAAAAATGGATATATCTAAAAACTTCGCTAGAAGAGACAGAAACCTCCAGTTTATAAAACAAGACTCAAAGCCTTTGTCAATAAGGCATAGATTATCATGTAGTACAGCTGATGATATTAATAATTTAGAAGAAGTTATAGACCTTGAAAGAGATTTAGAAAGGTATCAGAAAGATACGCTAAGAAAAATAAAACCACAACAAGTATATCATATGGGTATGTTTGAAAGTAGAAGCAATCTATATAGAATATCCAGAGAAGTAGAGTTAAGTGTAATAACTCATCCAGTAGACTTGAGAATTGTAAGCAAGAGTATTGAAGGTGAACTCAAATATTGCGGGTATAAATATATTCATCAAGGAATGTATATTATAGGGGTCAAAGGAATGACAAGGAAGAAAATAGGAGCAAAGGTATTAATAACGCTATTAGACAAAAGATGGGATTCAGTAGATAAAGCAGCTTTAGGCTTCATGGAAGGAGATATGAATGAAAATATGTTAATAACATATATAGCTCCAGATCTAATAATGCCTATAAGGGAATTTATTGAAAAAATGAGTATTGGGTTTCAGACTAAAGGATATGAAGATTTTAGAGGAACCAACTTATTAGTAAGCATTGAATTTATAGGAAGACTCGCTAATAAAAGTAGCTCTAGATACAGAGTAAATGTAAATGATGTAATTGAAAATATGCAATCAAAAGGTATAAAATTCATGAGTCCCCTTACAATCGGCTCTGAGGAAAGAGCTGGAGAAGAATGGAATATAGGTGAACTAGTAGAAAGAAAGGAATTAAAACAACCACAAGCTTACATAAGCTATCAAAACTGCGAAGGAAGTAGTAGCATTAGGTTTACAAATTATAAATCTGCATCTATAGAGGACACAGAATCCCTCATGTCAGAACCAGAATCTAGTGATAATAAGAGCAAAGATACAATAGAATGCATGGAAAGGATAGATTTAGACAATGAAATAATTCATTACGAACAAAAATTAAAACATATAGACTGGGAGTATAGCAATTCTATGATAAAAGATTGGCCTAAAATAAGAGACAAAGAGTTGTTTTTCATAAGAGAAATTGCGAGGCTAAAGAAATTTAAAAAGGAGAGAGATTCAACCACTAGTAGCTCACCAAAGGTAAAAAATAACGTAGCATCAAAAGATGAAGATATAGACAAAAATATTGATCAAAGTCATAAAAATAAAGCCATAAGTGAAGAAGAGCAATGGGATATAAATAATAAATTATTAACAGAGAGTTATGAAGAAGAAGAGTTAATGAGAGAAGTGATGGCAGATGAAGATTATTTTGATGACTCTGAGGAATATGATGAATTCATAAATTCTCTAGATGATGTTGGACTACATAATTTAGAAAATGCAATGGAAGCAATGGAAGTAGACAGTAGTAAAAGAAAAAGAGCTAACTATAGCTATGGGGATAGTTCAACTTCAGTAATGCAAGATGGTCCACAAAAAAGACCTAGTAGGTCTGCTGGACAATGGCCTCCAGAAAAAGATGATTTTCAACCATCTTACATTCCCGGACAATACAAATATATGGGTAGCAAGAGAAGAGACTTCGAAAAGCCAGTACAATTTCAGAACACCAAATATGATGGCGCAATATTAAATTTAGCAGCCCATGATCCAATAGATTGGCCAAATATACTCAGTATCTGGAAAGGATTAATAGTTCAAAAATACATACAAAACCAGCATAATATAGGATCTATGGTAGAAGATATGCTGACATATCTCGAAACATTTTTAGGAGAATCTGCAAAAGTTCTATGGGAACAATGGGTACAAACATTTCCAGCTAGTTATGCAAAATTAAAAAGGGCTGGAAGTAACCCAAACAATTTTGCAAATGTTATATCAACTATAATCATAGCAGAAGATCCAGAATTAGGAGATACCGCTTTGCAAAATGAAAGGTTGAGAGAAATAGAAAAATTAACGCTAACGAGTTGGAAAGGTATCAAAGAGTTCTCTCAGCATTACTTATATAATGCTACCACCGCTAAACAAGGTTATAATGTAGGAGTAGTTGAAAGATATTTTAATAAACTACCTGATCCTTTAGGATCGATAATATTTGAGGAATATAAGAAAGAGACAGTGGGATTAGGATTAAATATATCCCAAGCTATAACATTTGTTTTCAAAAAACTAAGTAAAATATGTACACATATTCAAGCTCAAAGATCTATGAAAAGATCAGATTATAATTTCTGCAATAACATTGTCCAAATACCATTAACATATGGACAAGAGCGGTACAAAAATAAAAAATATTATAAACCTCAACGAAGAGATAATAGAAATTTTAGAACCAAGAGAAGATATTTCTTAAGAAGGTCAGATAATAGAGCCCCTTTCTTACATAAAAGGAATGTAAGAAGATATGATCCCAGAAAATCATACGATAAGACATGCAGGTGCTTCATATGTAACTCGCCTGATCACCTTAGTAGAACTTGTCCCAATAAAGACCAGAAAAGGTACTCTAGTAAATATGAAGAGCAAGAGAGGGTTCTAATCATAGATAGTGTCAATGAAAATATACTGGTTTGCGATGACGAAATAAAAGATGATGAGTCAATATATTCAATTATAGAAACAGATGAAGTAGAAAAACAAAAGTTAGAAGAAGAATCAAGTGAAGATGAGTTAGATTTAATAGATGAATTGGCAGGATTAAAAATTGAAATGATGAACCAAGTAGACTGTAAACATGACTGGATCAGAGGTAAAGGAGATTATAATATAAAATGTGCCTTCTGTATATACTACCCAAGTCAAGAAAATAGGTCTACTTGTAACATATGTTTAAAGCAAGCTTGTGCCTCTTGTTTAAAAGCTAAGAATCAAGAATCAAGACCAGATTTAGAATATGAACCGGAAGATGAAATACTATCTAGCAGAGTTAGAAATTTAGAAAACAGGATTAATAAGCTAGAAGTAGAATTAGAGGAGTTAAAAGGTAAGTCAGAAAATAAAGGTAAAGATAAAGCTCAAGATGAAAATGTTTCCAAAAATACTGAACTAAAAGATGAAATGGCAACAGTAAAAGAGCAAAAGGGAGACAGGCTAATCCAACTCAAAGATGCGTTAACTAGTTTTGGAAATAAATATATAGTACGATTACCATTTAAGGAAGTGTCAGGAATAAGAATCCCAATTAAAGTAGTGCTGAAGACAAATATTTCTTATAAAATATTAGCTTTATTAGACACAGGTTGTACTAAGAACATCATTCATGATAAGTTTTTTGCTAGATGCCCAGAAATAGTGACAACCATAGACGATAGTGAAGCCGAAGTCTCTACAGACATGTCAGGAATAAAGAAAATACATAACCAATTAGCATATAATATTGAATCATACATAAATGGCACAAAATATATAATAGATGAAATCACAATCAGGGATTTGTCAGTAATAAACAATGACATGATCCTAGGTTTACGATTCCTGCAGGAGTCATTACAAACCACTATAATACATGAAGATGGAGTTACTTTTATTCCACACAAAGATAATGTTCCATACATATCTGAGGCTCGAAAGCAAAGAAAATCTTTACAAAATGGAGAAATAACTAATGTAGACGAGGAATACTTTACTAACAATGACACTTCTGAAATTTGCAAGGAAGATAAAATTAGTAACACCATAGAAGAATATTTCATAGAAAATACATGCACAGAATGCATAGGATTACAATCATTTTCACCAAATTGGTATAGAGATATAAAATCTAAACAAGATATAAATAAAATTGTGCAAAGACTAGAAGACATACAAATAATTGGGGAAATACCAATGAAGCATTGGGATAAGAATTCTATAGTCTGCAAAATAAATATTATAAACCCTGATTACATAATCAAGACAGGACCAATAGAAGCTACACCCAAAGATATAGAAGAGTTTAAAATGCATATCGAAGAATTAATAAAATTAAAAGCAATTAGAGAAAGTAGAAGTCCTCATCGTTCAGCTACATTTATAGTTAGAAACCATGCTGAAGAAGTTAGAGGAAAGTCTAGAATGGTTATTAATTACAAAAGACTTAATGATAACACAATAGATGATGCATTCAATATACCCAATAAGCAGGAATGGATAAATAGAATACAAGGAAGCAAATATTTCTCTAAGTTTGATCTAAAAGCCAGTTTCTGGCAAGTGAAAATGGCCGAAGAATCTATTCCATGAACAGCCTTTACCTGTCCTCAAGGACATTATGAATGGCTAGTTATGCCGTTAGGCTTAAAGAATGCACCCGCATTATTTCAAAGAAAAATGCAAAACATATTTAATGAAAATCAAGCTTTTATATTAGTTTATGTAGATGATTTACTTGTTTTTTCAAAACCCTATAAAGAGCACATTGCTCATCTTGAAACTTTCTTTAGGAAAGTAGAACAGAATGGGTTAATACTATCCAAAAAGAAAATGGAAATTTGCAAAGAAAAAATCAATTTTCTCGGACACGAAATAGGTGAAGGAAAGATATACCTACAAGAGCATATAGCCAGAAAAATATTACAATTTCCTGATACTATGAATGACAAAAAGATTCTACAACAATTTCTAGGAATTGTGAACTATGCAAAGAATTATATAGATAACTTAGCAAAACTTGCTGGTCCACTATATGCAAAACTAAGGAAAAATGGTAAGAAATATTTTAATTCTGAAGATATAAAGCTCGTAAAAGCAATAAAAGAAAAGGTTAAATATTTGAAGCCTTTAGAATTACCACTAGATGATAATTATTTAATCATTGAAACAGATGCATCTCAAGAAGGATGGGGTGCTATATTGAAGCAAAAACCTAATAAATTTTCTGCAAAGACAGAAGAGAAAATATGCAGATATGCCTCAGGAAGCTATAAACTAAAGACAATAAATAACATTGATAGAGAAATCCTTAAAATAGTCCATGCAATCAATGCATTTAGACTATATTTAGGATTTAAAGAATTCACAGTACGAAATGACTGTGAAGCAATATGCAGATATTATAATCAAATCAATAGCAAGAAAAGTTCAACTAGAAGATGGGTTCTATTTGAAGATATAATAACTGGGAATGGATATAAGGTTGTTTTTGAACATATTAAAGGAAAAGATAACTGTTTACCTAACCTATTCTCTCGTTCATCAATTTTGCAGAAATGAAGAGAGGAATGAACTTCAATGGAACTGAAACGTTCTCATTTGGAGCTGAAAATAAACTACGAATATTCCCTCCAAATTCATACAAATTGAAGCCAAAGGATCACATTGTCCTCGATGATATGCAAGAATGCATATTGGACAATTTATGGTATCAATATAATCACAAAAGAGATGAGAAGGGATATTTTCTATCAATCCTAAATAGCCTTTCTGAATATTTTAATATGATCAATGGGAAAATACCCTCACCAGAAAATATTGAAATACCAGAGGTAAAACCATTATACATCCTATATGATGGAAAGACACCTGGAATTTATACCACATTCGAAAAAATAATTGAAGCAAAAGCAGCATCAAAATATACAGGAGGAGCATCCTGGAAGAAATATACTAATATTGAAGAAGCATTATCTCTCGCAAGAACAATGATAGGAATAAATTACTATATAGAGCCTGAAGCAAAAGAATATATTAATAAACAAAAAATGGCTCAAAGCAAAATAGCCTCAAAACAGATACCTATCAAAAATGCAATAGTAGAAGGCCAAACTTCTTCAAAGAAGCCAGAAGGCCAAACTTCTTCTAAGAAGCCAAAAGAAGAAGAATTGCAAAAATATGGTTCATATAAGCAATGCCTCATACAGGGTGTTGATCCATTGGATGGAGAATATATAGACCAAAAAATAGATGAGAAAATGGAAGAAGCAAGGAATTCAATCATATCAGAAATAAAAGAACAAGTTCTAAGAGAAGTACGAGCCGAAGTTACTGAAATTTTTTATGAATTAAAGACACAATATGACGAAAAACTTAAAAAGTTTGAGGAAGATTATTTCCTACAATTTGATAGCAAGACCGATGATATAATGCAAGATTCACAACCACTAGAATAAATCTAAGATATTGATATGAATATCAATACTTCGGGCATGGAGGACCATGACCCCCAATTTGTATCAAGGTATATTGATAACGTGTTATCAATAAAATTGGGCGGGGAAGACCCTCCTTTTTAAATAAAAATAAAAAATTCAAATAAAATGATAAATGCTACTGTAGCAACAGTAAAAATTTCCACTGTAGCAACAGCAAAAAAAAAATTGCATGTATCCTGGTGTGCATGCCAAGAAGGACAAGCATGAAGACTTCAAGCATACAAGGCGTGCCCGAGAAGATTGCCACGAATGTGTGCTCTCCTGTAGCACCAATAATATGGCCGGTACTGTACCGCACAGTATCACCAATAATATGGCCGGTACTGTACCGCACAATATCACCAATTATATGGCCGGTACTGTATTACACAGTGTCACCAATTATATGGCCAACACTGTATCACACAGTAGGACCAATAATATGGCGAATACTGTGACACCTACCGTTCCACGTGGTGCCACGAAGAGAAGCGCCAAGAAGGGCCACGAAGGGGTGCTGGAAGCCTCTTTCCTCCCTATAAAAGGGGAGCCAAGCCTCAGAAGATGGACAGCAACCAGAAGAGGAAGGAACGAGCATCCAGAAGCAACCCAGCAAGCAATAGCTCAAGAAAGTAGTAGTAGTAGTAGTTCATCCACCACCTTGTAATAAATCCATTAGATTGAAGGCGCTTGTATCGAGAAGCTTGTAAGGTAATTTTACGTACTTGTGTAAGCCCGTCGGGGGTTCCCGAAAGGGAAACCCGTAAGTAAATTATATTGTGGAAATGAAGTAGTTCTGTGTGTTTCCCTTGATCTTTTTATCATGTTTATATGGGATAGGTTTTTATGCTAGGGATCCTATAGGAGAAACCTCTGCGTGTAGTTCTCTGTTAAGCCCTGCATGTGGCGTTAGAACGAGAACCGAGAGAACCGAAGCCGTAGAGAAGTGTTCCCTTCGGGTGGAACTGCCTGGGAAGACGATAAAAATCAACCCATATAAATTTGGCTAAAAATATCTAGGGAAAGAAACTTAGCTGCTTCTAAAGCAATACAATGATAAATACGGGGAGTACTGAGTAGGACTTACACACCACTGCGCACACCGCCGTAAGTACTGTTGGCCTCGCCAGCCTCCAAGATCCTACAAAAAATCCATAAAATAATCTTAACATTTAATAAATTTTAATCAGTTTATTTTAATTTCGAATTTATTAGTAAATCTATTTTTATTTCTAAGTATATCACGTGAATATTGTAGTCTGTGTGTGTGTGTGTGTGTGTGTGTGTGTGTGTGTGTGTGTTATATTCGGATGTGATCCTAGGACGGTGCTAGCGAGCCTTATGATATGCATAAATAATAGTAGTATGCATCCTACTTGGCTCGCTTCCACTGTCCCCAGGATTTGAATGCCTAATGTAAGTATGAGGCTTCACTTGGCTCGTTGGCACACGTTCTTGATTTTTTTACACTAGTTCACATTCATTTTGGTTCGTTTTATTGTAATGGCCAATGATTAGAATTTTGGGGCACTACAAGTGATTCTGGGGTGGTGTGAGCGAGCCTTGTCATATGCACAAATACAAATCTTGTGCATCCTACTTGGCTCGCTCACCCCATCCCCGTGATTGTTGTGTCCAATGTAAATATGAGGCTCATGTTTTTTATTTTTTGCGCTAATTCATATGTACTTGACCTTTTCTTTCAAATGCAAGTATGACATTGATCTAATTGTTAACATAAACCACCATGCAACAAATGGATATTATGAATTCTTGCATAAACAGTGGACAAGTTAGGTGCAGGGATAATAAGTTTGTCATAGTGTTCAAGGAGGATCCTGAAACCATGATGGTATATTTTAGTCCAACATGTTATGCCTCCTAGTTATCCATATATAGTTGCATTGACTTGTGTCTTTCTAATTGTTGTTTCTTCCGTATAGTTGTGTTTAGGCTATCCCCTGGAGCGCAAGATGTGGCTTCGTGGAGCATATATATAGAAATATTAACCAATTGGGAGAGTTTGAAGTCATCCTCCAACAGGACTCGCTGCCCCTAGCGGACATAGCCTTTGGTGTTCAAGTCACCAATGAGACAAACACGAACCTATTTTCACTGGGCTCGTTGGATAGAGATTACAAAGCGCTACGGGATGGAGCCAGGGACTAAGTGTTTTTTCTACATGGATAATTTATTCGGCCAGACCTTCTTGTACAGCGGGCCAACTCCTCTACATCTAATGGTGTGTACCATGACCCAAGAGATGTTGAGTCGTTGTTCATTACCCACCACCCTCGGAGCCGGAGGTGGAGCCGGAGGTGGAGCCGGATGTGTAGTACACAGTGTATAGGTCTTATTCATTGTGTAGATCTTGTCCATTACACAGTTCTATTGTAGTACGTAGTGTAACGAACTTGGTTACTTGGCTAATTATATAATAATGATTGTGTGTATATATTTGCTATGCTTGTGTGTATATATTTTCCACTGCCTGTGAAAATACTGTAACTGTATAAATAAGGAGAGGTAAACACGTATGGTAGCTAGGAAATGTAATACTACCAACAGATAGATGTGGCGCAGGTGCAGCACGCGACTAGTACTGGATACCACTGGCGAGGTACCAGTTGTGGGTTATCACACGTGACTGATAATCAAATTCTACACGCGACAGTAGCGTATTCTTTACTAGCGTGAGCGTCTCGTGGGAGTGTGTCCTGGGCATCTATAGGGCGCCAGGACCTGCAAGGCGACGTCGTGCTGCCATGGCAGGACAGTGCTGCTACTAGAGGGATGGCATGGCACTTCCATGGCGCGACAGAGGTGTTGTCATGGCACGGCGCTAGTTCGGCCAGTATGGTGACGTGGTGCTTCCATGGAGTGGCAGGCTTGGCGTTGGTGTTGTCAGTGTGGTGGCGCGTTGCTACCATGGCACGACCGTGTAGCTGCCAGACAGGATCAGCGGTGGTGCTAGGGCATTACAGTCCTGCTGCCGTGCCTCGACGGAGTTGCTACCATGTAGGAACAACGGTGCTGCTAGGGCACGATGGTCCTACTTCGATGATCACTCGCAGGTGCTTCTAGCCACCGCCGAGAGGTGATGCTGCAAGCGAACAACGAAGTTGCTGCTCGCGGCGATTAGGGGTGTTGTTATCCGGAGTTGGGATGTTGCCGCGGTGCGCCAACAAGTCGTTGATGATGCTATGATAGTATAATTTTTTTGCTGCAAATGTTCTCCAGTTTTGCTATTTTAGTACAAAATGTTTCCTACAAGATCTCCGGCAAGGTCAGTTTAGCTTCAATAGCACAATTTTTTTGCTACAAGGTCTCCGGCGACCTCTGTATCCGCTGGTCTTTTTTTTTTATATTTAGACGTACTTTTTCTTTTCTTTAATGAAGCAAAAGTGGCGATTTTTCTTTTCTGCGACGAAGCACAGTCAGTTTTTTTTGCTGAAAGTGAACATGTGGCACACAAGGAAGCCAGAGGCTAGAGAAGGTTTTGAGCCTCCGGATGACTATCAGGCCCATAAAATATATCCTTCTGTGTTTTAGCCATGATGTTTGTTGCTACTGTTCACAGGTCATGCATGGCAACCAGTCTTACCGTTGTACTGAGATCATCTTCTTGTCAATTGTCATATTTTTCTGATTAATTGCGAACATATTTTATGCTTATTAACAAAAGACATATATAACCAGGCACCAATGGAGAGAACATGGGAAAGCTCTTTTCTCGAACGCGGTATATGGCAAGAACTTCTCTGGGCCTGTTTGTTTCCGGCATGCGGTTCTTTCACCTCTAGGCTATGGGACTGCTATATTCAAGGGGTCTATCACAAGCTTCAGTTGTGAAGGTGCCTCTGCTCAGTCCCTTAGTGGAAAACCAAACTGATGCAGCCCGACCTTCGGTCTCCACCGCATCATGTACATCAACGACAAGAACCACACTCAAGGCCGAGGTCACGGAGGCATGGAAGAGAAGAAGGAAGAAGAGTGCCCGAGGTCGCCAAGAAGAGACGACGCAAGAAGCACGACTGCTAGGCCGGATCATCCGCCCCCACTAAGGCCGGACAATCCGCCCTCTAACCTACGCATCCAACACTTGGGCTTAGCCCATACAACCCCCCATTATGCTATTTGTATGCCTAAACTACCCCTCCTTAGTGGCTCCCTATATATAGGCTCCCACCTCCCCCTTCATTAGGTTAGGAATGAACTTGAGAGAATTAGGCTCATGCCTCCACCATCCCTTTGGGATTAGGGAAACCACCTCCTTAGATTACCAAATCTATTGTATCAAGGCACTCCTTATATGATTAGTCTCTCACACTTGTGATTCTACCACCGGTCTCTCACTCGTGTGATTCTACCGATCATATACCGATCTTTCTCTCGGTGATTCTACCTCGTGTCTTTCTCTTGAGAGATTCTATCGGAATAGTGGTTCGGGCTATCGGGAGTAAACCGGAATTGTATCGGGTTGGTGTGTGTTTGCGTGTGTTCATCGTGTTCTTCGCTGTGTTTGTTCTTCCTCTCCCCCGCCTTTCCCTCGGTCAATTCGTCAGATCGGGCAACCCACGTGGTCTTAGGCCCCATCATATGGTATCAGAGCATAGTTTGCCACGAATTTGACCCCCGAATTTCTCCAATTTCGCCCAAAAATTTTGCCAAAAAATTGCCCCAAAAAATAGCTCGAAATTTGATCTCCGAATTTATTGCGTTTTTTGTGGTTTTGGTCCACAGATCTGTGTTCTTAGTGGTTGATCTACATTCACTGCACTTTTCGTGATGCAATTCCTTGTATTTCTCCATGAATCGACGATTTTGTGCCACCTTTTCCGCTCCCGTGACAAACAAATCAAGCTGTTCATCCCGATCCGGTACGACCGGCCGCGTCACCCGGTACGACCGGCCGGCCCTTCATCTTCCACCTCTGACCGCTCCACTCGGCCGGCAGCAGCAGCAACCGCCGCGCTACTCCGCTCCTCCACGACCCGTGCGAGCCCGCCTATCCCCACCTGAGCCGCCGCTCGATCCCCACCCTGCCATGCCTTCGCTCCACCCAGGCAGCAGCTCGCGCGCCTTCCGCTCCTGCGCACGAGGCTAGGCCAGGCCACGCCACGCCACCAACCACCGGCCCTCTCAATCGCCCACAGTAGCAGCACGCAGCGCCCCACGCCACCATCTGCAGTGCTTCCGGCCGCCGCTCGGCCGCCCCCACAGCGCGCGCTCGCAGCTGCTAACCACCTGCCCGCCCGCCCCTTGCTGCTCAGCTGCGCGTGCGCCATGCCCAAGGCCACCCTCGCCCTCGCCTTGCCTCCAAGCGCCCGCCCGTGCTCAATCTCCACCGCGGACCAACAGCAAGCAACCACAGCCCGCCTCAGCCTCGTTTCCATCTCCAGCTCGATTTCCAAACCATCCGGTCATACCGGGCTAACCAGATCGGTCTTACCGGGCAGATCTCCTGTTATCAGTCATCTCGCACCCGGTCATACCGGGCATTCAACTAGTCATACCGGGTCTAATTCCTGTTTTGACATAGTTTCGGTCCAGTTTTGATACAACTTTTTGCCCCAAATTTTAACAATTTTTTGGAGCCCGTTTGACTCCAAATTTTAACAACAATCTTCATATAATCTACATAGTCCATCTCCAATTTTTGACAATTTTTGGAACCCAACTTTTGACCGCTCGTTTTAACCCAACTTTTCGGGCATTTGACTTAAGTTGCCTGGTTTCCGTTTTGGAGTGCCTTTGGTCCGTGACAACCGTTTCGGCGCCTACATCGACATCGCGACGACGGCATCGGCACCCTGGATTCCGGCGCAACTTTGACACCATCATCGACACCACCTCAACATCATCGCAAGTTGTGTGCTTGACACCGCCTAACATCAATAGGTATAACTTGCCCCCTCTACACCTTGTAGCCCCATTTCTTCCTTTGTGTACCTATCCTATTGAGAGTGACTTTCTGAGTGTTGCGAAGCATTGCACAAGTGTCACGACCGTGAGAGGGTTTGTGTGAGTGTGTTGTGTTGAGCAAAACTCCGAAGCAAGCTCGGTGAGAAAGATACACAAAAGAAGAAAAGTGTGACATATAGAAAAAAAAGCTTATAAGCATAGAAAAAAAGGTGAAAAAAGAAAAAGAAAAAAAAGAAATAGAAAAAGAGTGTGTGTCCACCGATACAAAGGAGTGCAAAGCTTATAAGCACTGAGAGAGATGAGAGAAGAGTGGCATTTGTGCAAATCTTGTTGCTTCTCTCATATGCAGCCAAGCTACGGTCTCTCTTGTGTTGGCGTGACACCGAGCATATAGTCTTCGTTAGGACCATCTTTATCGTTTGCTCACTTCCTTGGTCGCGCTAACCCTATTGTTCTCCCTTGTGTGTGTTTCCGTGTTTCCTTGACATAGATCACCACTCTTGACATTTGACTTTGGATCTTACCCACATTTGACAATAGACTTTTCAGTTGATCTTTTTCGTTTGCTATCCACCCCTTACCCACCACATATAGAGTTTCTTAGCCTTTTGCGTGTGCTTTGAGTGTGTGTGTGAGTAACCCCGGTACAATTTTGACTTTGCTCTTGACTTGAACCATTTTTCCGATACTTTCTTGATAGGTGAGATACTTGTGTAGCTTTCCTTTCACCACATACATATACACCTTCCTAGTGAGATATACATGATGACACCACAAGAACAAGCCGAGATGAGAGCATACTTCGACGAGCTAGATGCTCGAGAAGCCAAAATGACACCCAAAGATAAAGCCGAGTGCAACGCATACTTCAAACACCTTGAGAGCAAGAGTGATACACCCCATGAGTCGAGTGAGGATGTTTCGATTTCTAACAACTTAACCTCTACTCCTCTTGTGTTGTCTTCCTCTTTGCTAGGTTGCTCGGACATCGACGACGCTATTGCCATGGAGATGAGGGACTCCACTATATGTGAGATGAGTGACTCCACTATATGTGAGATTGAGTGCCTCCACTTCGAGAGAATGAGTGATACACCAAGTGAGATGAGTGTGGTAGTTGATAGGTCATGTGAGGCCATTTCGATTTCTCACAACTTACCCTCTACCTCTAGTGTGTTCTCTTATGTTCCCATAGGTTCCATGGATGACGAGACGCCGACCATGGAGAAGATGTACATGGTGCATGAAGATGATGATATAACACCATGCTTTATTGAAGATGAACATTGGGGCCACATCAATCCTACCTCTTCCACAACACCTACCTCATATGAGCGGGACTACAAAGGTACCTATATGGGTGTTGATGATGACATGATCCCACTAGTGGACATGATGATTTGTGAGTGCTTGCATGAGTTGGATGATCCTATTGCTATGTCATATGCTTCTTTCACTTTCCCTTGTGATACTTGTGATACCACCATTGTTGATCATGTGGAAGTAGTTGCTTGTGACAATTTGACCATGCCATGTTATGATACAAAGTTGAACATGTTTTGCTCTAGATGCTTGCAATATTCTCCTATTAGTGCAACCAAAATGTTGAACAATTGTTATTTCCAATGCTTGGTTTGCAATGATGTTAATATGCTTGTGAATGAGATTGCCCCCATAGCTCTCTCAAATTTTGGAGACTTTGCATATATCTATGTTGGTCATGTTCCCATGTTTACTCCGCATATTCACCATATCTATTATGATGCTTGGCTTAACGCTAATGGTGATGTGCAAAAGAAATGGAACATCATGATGGATGATGTGTTCATATACCACACACGTTCTTTGCTTTGCCTATGGTGTGTGTAGGTACACGAAAGACAAAGTCAACCTCGATTGAGCACGAGTTGACCAAAAGAGCTCTTGAGAGCATAATACAAGTAAGTACAAGATCGAACCCAGCTCTAATACCTTTCTCATGCCTTGCATTGAACATGCCGAACAATTTCTCTTTCTTGTGGTTCATTTGCAAGTATGGTGATGTGATTCTTACCGTTGGTGTTGCCACAAATATGAGGACCAATTTCTCTTTCCGATGGTTTGTGTGCACACATGTTGATGATATTTTGGACACTCTCCCTTATGTGTTTTTGCCAAATTCTCCTCTTATTGCTTCAAGGATGTTGAACAATTTCTCTTTCCGATGCCTTGAGTGCAATAATGAACATGAGTTTCTACATGAGATGGACATCATAGTCGTCTCACAATTTGGAGTTTTTGTGTTTCTGCATTTGGAAGATGTTGAAATGAAGTTCTTCCACATTGACCTTGCATATGCATTATTCTTAATATATTTGTCTTGTGCTAACGGTGTTGTGAACATGAATGGACATGTCGTTGATGATATGCTCCTCTACCGCGCACACACATACTTTGCTTGGTCTTTGTTGTGTGAAGGTACAAGCGACTTGTGGATGAGCGTCAATGAATGGGTTCAACCCCACATATCTACTACACAAGATCTCTCGATGAGAGCACACCGGTATATTGCTAAGGTGACCTCCTTCTACTTGCGCTCTCTTGCTAAACCCGTTGAACTTTGGCTACGCTTTGATTGCTCCTTTGCTTTTCTTGTGCTATTGATAGGGCTCTTGACAAGTGAAGGGACATTCAAGCGTTGGTGTCATCTACCTCCTCTACACGCTCACGAAGACTCATCGTCGAGGACGACTCTTTTCCAAGTGGGGGGAGATGATGCAGCCCGACCTTCAGTCTCCACCGCATCATGTACATCAATGACAAGAACCACACTCAAGGCCGAGGTCACGGAGGCATGGAAGAGAAGAAGGAAGAAGAGCGCCCGAGGTCGCCAAGAAGAGAAGACGTAAGAAGCATGACTGCTAGGCCGGATCATCCGCCCCCACTAAGGCCGGACAATCCGCCCTCTATCCTACGCATCCAACACTTGGGCTCAGCCCATACAACCCCCCATTATGCTATTTGTATGCCTAAACTACCCCTCCTTAGTGGCTCCCTATATATAGGCTCCCACCTCCCCCTTCATTAGGTTAGGAATGAACTTGAAAGAATTAGGCTCATGCCTCCACCATCCCTTTGGGATTAGGGAAACCCCCTCCTTAGATTACCAAATCTATTGTATCAAGGCACTCCTTATATGATTAGTCTCTCACACTTGTGATTCTACCACCGGTCTCTCACTCGTGTGATTCTACCGATCGTATACCGATCTTTCTCTCGGGGATTCTACCTCGTGTCTTTCTCTTGAGAGATTCTATCGGAATAGTGGTTCGGGCTATCGGGAGTAAACCGGAATTGTATCGGGTTGGTGTGTGTTTGCGTGTGTTCATCGTGTTCCTCGCCGTGTTCTTCGTGTTCTTCCTCTCCCCCGCCTTTCCCTCGGTCAATTCGTGAGATCGGGCAACCCACGTGGCCTTAGGCCCCATCACAAACAACCAGAGAGCCGCTCGCTTGTCTAAATTCGGGGAGATGATTGCAGCTTCGTTTGATCTCCTGCAACATGGCACCTGGTCGTCCGAATCATCAGATGGCCGGCACAGTAATTGAAAACGCTTCCCTGAATCATAGAAAGGGCATCAGATCCATTTTTATCCTTGTTTGCTGGGGCATCTAGCCCCAGCAAAATGCCAGGTGCATGCCAGGCATCCTCGCTTTGATGGAGGATGAGGCTGGGGAATGAGACTTTGCCAATGCGAAGGCTCTGAGAGAGCTAGTGCTCATATTCTAGCTCTTTTCTTTCTCTTTCTCTCCACTCTTTCCGTCCATCTCGATGCGTAGTTGCGTTTTGTATGGTCCTTCCAGAAAGGAGCGTAGAGGTTATCCATGAATCGGGGAACGTGTTCAAATGTCTCGGATGCTGAAACTGAGGTGTTCCACTTAGTGTTGAGGTATTCATCATCGAATAAAATCCCTGATTTCCATTCTATCCTAGCTTGATGCGGTCCTCAGGATCGATCAAATTTTATCTTTTTTCGATAAAGGGCGTTTCATTACTCAAAATATTCAAGCATTACACCCAACCTCTGCATAACTAAGATGCACACAGCCGTTTAAGTATCAAGTCTGAACAAAAAATATAAAAGATCAATCGAAAGAGCCAAACTAGACTATGCTACGTTGGCTTCAATCCGCCTAATATGCAGCCACCCATGTCGGGACATAAACTCCTTGACCGTGTTCTCCAACCATGTAGACACCTCCATAAAGAGATCTCGGTCCTCTAAGCGCTGAAGTGGCGACCATGAACGGAGCAAAGCCGTACATCGGTAAATGACCTGCATGAGAGAAGAATTCTTGTCATTGAAAACCTTGACATTTCTACATAGCCATAGCATCCATACGACTGCAATCGCGCCCACTCTGATAAGCGTTTTATACCTAGTATCTACCGCATTTAGCCAATTGCCAAATATATTTGCAATGCTACGAGGCGGGTATAAGGTAGAAACCATCTGAATGATTGACTGTACAGATCTAGCAAACCTACAGTTGAAAAAAGATGTTTTATTGTCTCACCTTGATGACAGAAAACACATTTCTTACAACCGTGCCACTTGCGTTTAACAAGGTTGTCTTTGGTTAAAATCACACCGCGACAAAGGTACCATGCAAAAACTTTCGTTTTCAATGGTATCTTGATCTTCCAAATGTACTTATTATTAATAACTGGTTGACTAGGAATGGTAAGCGCCCTATACAATGAATTGACTGAGAAAACACCGTTCTTGGTGAGGCTCCATCGGAATTCATCTGTCCCCTTAGATAATTGTATTGAAGGTAACCTCTGTAGCAATTCATTCCAATTAGTCAATCGGGGGCCAATTATATCATGCCTGAACGTCATGGAGGGAGGAGAATTTTCCATAACCTTCTGCAAAGTGTCTCCCTTATAAAGAACAATATTGTACAAAGCTGGATATTGCTCCCGAAGAGTAGTTGTTCCCAACCATCTATCTTCCCAGAACCTAATCTCCGCCCCGTTCCTTATGGAGAACGAACCAAAAGGGAAAAAGTGCTTCTTAGTTGCCATAATGCCAGCCCAAAAGTGAGAGTCTCCAGGTTTCCAAAATACCTGAGATAACGCTTTTGAGCCCACATACTTTTTCCTTAAAAGTTGTTGCCATATACCATCCTCAGTTAATAACCTGGCCAGCCATTTTCCTAGCAAAGCCCTGTTCTTAACTTCAAGATCATGAACACCAAGTCCACCTTGATCTTTTGGACGGCATACAGCAATCCATTTAGTTAACTGATATTTCTTCTTCTCGCTATCCCCTTGCCAAAAGAATCTTGAATGTAGATAATCTAATATATTCAAGATTCCTTTGGGTAGATGGAAGAAAGATATCATATAGAGTACCATATTCGTAAGTACTGCATTTATGAGAACTAATCTCCCCCCAAGGGACAAGAGTTTTCCTTTCCAACTACTTAACCTCTTCTGAAGTCTTTCCTCAACGAGTTTCCACTCCGCCAACGTCAGTCTCCGATAATGAATCAGAATACCAAGATAGTTGATCGGAAAGGACCCAAGACCACATCCGAACAAGTTGGCGTAAAGGTTGGCATCATCATTGGCCTCACCGAAAAAGAACAGTTCACTTTTATGGAAATTAATTTTGAGACCAGACAATTGCTCGAATGCTGTTAGAATTAACTTCAGATTTCGAGCTTTTTCCAAGTCGTGTTCCATAAAAAAGAATTGTGTCATCGGCATACTGAAGGATAGATAATCCACGATCCACAAGATGAGGTACTACCCCTTCAATCTGACCATCAACCTTCGCACGCTCAATTATAATAGCAAGCATATCCGCCACAATGTTAAATAACATTGGAGAAAGGGGATCCCCTTGTCTCAAACTTTTTTTTGTCTGGAAGTATCGACCAATGTCGTCATTGACCTTAATGGCTACACTTCCACCGATAACAAAGTTATTTATGAAAGCGCATCACTCTTCTGAAAAACCTTTCATCCTGAGTGTTTGTTGAAGAAAAAACCATTTAACTTTATCATAAGCTTTCTCAAAGTCGATCTTGAGAATAACACCATTCAATTTTTTCCGATGCATCTCATGTACTGTTTCATGCAAAGTGACAACACCATCTAGGATGTGTCTACCTTGCATGAACGTAGTTTGGGACGGACGGACGACATGTTCTGACACCGAATTAAGTCTAATCGTAGTGACTTTGGTAAAGATTTTAAAACACACATTAAGCAGGCATATAAGTCTGAACTGTTGAATACGTTTCGCATCAGTTATCTTTGGTAAAAGAATAATCTCACCAAAATTTATACGCAACAAATCCAGTTGACCTGCATGGAGCTCTACCAAGAGCTCCAATAAATCATGTTTTATAATATCCCAGAAAGATTGATAGAATTCTGCAGGGAACCCATCAGGACCTGGCGCCTTATTGTGCTCCATTTGAAAAACCACCTTTCTTATCTCCTCCTCAGAATAAGGAGCCACTAGGACGGCATTTTCTCTACAGTCCATCTATCGGGTCCAGCACTCTTGTATTGCCAATAAGAGTCACTTGGTAGTTGTAACACGTCCTAAACATTAGATTACGCCTCCATAAACACATGTTCAATGCCCCGCACGACCATCATCACACGACCATCGCCGAGACCCGCCTCGCCATGATGCCAAGAGCCCAAGACTCAACGTATTGACGTAGCAGTAACCACCACCACTCCTCCTCAAGACCCCTCCAGCCAACACATAACCCAAAAATGATGCCCCGAAGAGTTTGAACATCTGCCATCGTACGAGCGGTAAGATGAGCGCTGCAACAACTATGCCTTCAAGAAGGTAACTAGAGACAATTAGCCAGTGAAAACCGCGCCAGCTTTGGTCATGCCATCGTCCGAGTGGGAAGTCGGCGTTGTTCTCAATGGCTGGCGTGCCTCTCCGGACACACTGCCGGCTAGATTGCCACTAACCATGAAGTAGGTGACGCCACCATCCTCCCGAGTAGTCGCCCCTGCTTCTCTTTCGCAGAACAAGGAGGTTTGCGATTCTCCTGCATCTAACATCATCGATGCCGAAGATAGCTCTGACTACCACTCTTGCGGTTTTTCCGGTTTTTGTCTTCATACTCGGGATCTTGCTTTTCATGGTTCCCATCTATGCAACTCGCGATTTTCGCGAGAGGACCAAATCCAAGTTCGTGAAGATCATGTTTTGGGTTGGCTGCTGGCATAGTAGTTATTACCTTTGTGTTAGAGTATACATACGGTTTAGGTAATCTAGGATAGAGATAGATCTCGTGTCTTGCCTTGCACTCCAAGATGATCCCTATACGCCTATATATACTCGCCCATGAGGCCCAATAATACATCCATCATATTCCGCCAATCTCTCTCCCTCTCTATCGTTTTACATGGTATCAGAGCGGCGCCGATCTTGACCTAGCCGCCGCCCCCTGGGAGATCGATCTCCATGATCTACTCCGGGGGCCGCCCAACCCGTATGAGTGTTCGTCCGCCAATCGGTTGATCGGCTGCCCTCACGTCTCCTTTTTTTCCGATCTTTAGATAGGTTTTCTTTTTTGTCCGCCGGTTGCTCGACCGGCGTTTTCTTTTTGGTTTACCGATCACAGACCGGATTGAGTCGCCCACCGCCGCCGTCACCACGTGCCTCTACTCCAACAACAGCATCGATCTACACCGGCCATCTTCATCAACCGCACGGCACGGCCGCATGCGTCACACACGGGATGCCTACGTGCGACGCAGCAGGTTGTCTCGCCCGCGCAAGCTCTCCATCGCCGATTAGCCTCCCCCGTCGTCTCCCGAGACATCATCGACAACATTGCCATCGGCTCTGATTTACGCGTCGTCCACGCCATGGCGCGTACAACGCCGCCGTCGGTCTGATCAACCGATCGCGCGCACGTCTCCGCCAAGCACGTCCCTGAGCACGCGTCTACCACCGATCGAGCATCGGGCTGCCTCTGCATCGCCCCTTTGGGACGCAGCGCCGCCGCCTCTGGTCCACACTACCAGCCTCCGTCGTGCCTTCCAAGGCGTGTACGTCGCTGGTGGCCTCCCGCCTCTGCATCGGCTTGCACCCTGCAGCTACGCCGGCCCCTCCGGCCGAGATGTCGGCGCCCGTAGTCTACTTCGCTATCCTGCGCACCAATGTCCAAGGCCAACCACGTGAATCCTCCCTTGGCACGCGTCGCCACCGTCCACGCATGGTCTTCCTCAAGCTATCACGATCTTCCTCGACTACTTCGAGTACCGCTGCCGCACCACCATAGGTAACCTGCATGACCACTTCTTGTCATCGCAGGCCTCGCCGACTACCTCTACAGTCTAGGCGTCCAGCATGGCCACTCATGGCCGCCGCTGGTTTCACCGCCTTCTACATCTCCGTCCACCACGACCTCGTCGCCAGCGTCATCGTCTCGTCCCCGACTACTTCGCCTACTCCGACAACCGCGGACTGCATCGGCACCTCTCCCTCTTCGTCGCTCTACGTCTTGCCACCACTCTGGAGGCCTCCTATGCTGCCCCCCCCCCAACACTGGCGCATGGTCCATGATGGTCCCTACCCTCGCACGCCCGGTATTGGCAACACCGGTACGTGGCTTCGTCCCCGACGCGTCTCCGAGTCTGGCAAGATCGGGTCAGTGCCTCGTCTTCATCGGCTTCGACAACGCCTTCATCGGCATCGATTTCATCTACGTCTGCCTCGACCGTGTCAGTGACTTCTTCTATGTGTACTCGGTTCTGGCAAAACCGAAGTATGCCTTCGTCCCCGACGTGCGCCTGGTTCTGGCAAAACTAGGGCCGCTTCTCATCCTCGACGGTTCGAACTACATCGACTCGGCATCGACACCCCTCTTCAATGACCGCCTGACGCTCTCCGTCAATCTCCTCGCGCACTATGCGCTTGCGGATCCATGTGCGGCAACCTCGACACCGACACCCGACCATGACATCGACCATGGCATCCCCTCGCAAGGCTACCCCGACCAAGGTTGCACCACCCACGCTCTCGGCTACCTCGACATCGGCACAAAGGGCTATCTCTACAGTCCAAGCATTAGCGACGTGACACTGTCCACGACGCTCCCACTACGACTGTGGGGGAGTGTCAGCGTTCTGGGGTCCACTTCGGTTTATCTCCAGTCTGACCGTCCACATCGTTTATGTTGTTCACGACGCTCCCGCCACGACTGCGGGGGAGTGTTAGAGTATACGTACGGTTTAGGTAATCTAGGATAGAGATAGATCTCGTGTCTTGTCTTGCACTCCAAGATGATCCATGTACACCTATATATACTCGCCCATGAGGCTCAATAATACATCCATCATATTTCGCCAATCTCTCTCCCTATCTATCGTTCTACACTTTGCAATTATGGTTCAAATCTAGATCTTTATCTTTTTGCTCAAAGAGCGAATAAAACCCCTTGTCGAAGCCATTTATGATAAGCTTCCCTGGATCTGGGAAGTTTCTACGCACTTCCTGTGACCTACCTATGCTCGGGACCATATGACCTGCAGCCCCCAACAGCCACCGCATGGAGGCACCTCCTAGACAGTCATGCCCGATGGACGAGATGCCACCGGTGCCGTGTCCATAAACTCTACTCTATGGCCATTACATCATAGATCGGTCGTGCCCCTGTCAAGCATGCCATCCTCGCGATGCCATCTGAGCGCTGTTGCGCTGATGGGAGAAGTAGCCGCAGAAGGAGGGTCTCACGGTACCATGTGCTTCCCATCCAGATAGCCGCACCAGGTCCAAAGGTGGTCGGGGGGTGGTGGTGGCGGCGATCTGTTGTGGCGGCTGGGGCGGCTGCTGCGGGGCGGCATGGACGGCGTCCGGGGCGGAGATCCCTCGATGTGCGGCGGTGGCTGCTCCCTCCATGGCCTTCCGGCGATGGGTGGTGGTGGCTGCGGGTCTAGGTCCCACATAGACCCGTCGTCGGTTCAGCTGACGGCGCGAGGAGGGGGCAACGACCTTGTGATAAGGGGATCCCAATAGATCCTCCTACGGTGTTGCCCAATCTTTCACAGCGAGAACCCCGGGATAGTAGATACTCCCAACAACGCGATGAACGCAGCCTGGAGAAGAGGGACGAATCCAGCAAGCGACGGATCGATGAACGATGTGCCCCAAACCTGAGCTAGATAATCCTTGATGAACATAAGAACCTTCGCAGCAGATATATTACGAACTAGATAAACGGCAGCGCCTTACCCCCGGAGGGATGATACACGTGAACACACGCAATTGGTTTTAACCTAAACTCTGTCTAACCCTAAACCCTAGCCGTACCCACCCTTATATGAGGGGGTGGCCGGCCAGCCCTAGTGGGCCTCTCTACCTTGGTTTGGACAGGCCCAAACCAAACTGACTCAACTCAATAAAATTCCTAATTGGCCCACATATGACCATAGATATAAAATACGATAAATAAGATAACTAGTTAGGTGGAGTCCTGAAATTGGGCTTCACCTTGGCCTTCATGCCCATATCATCCTCCCCCCCTTCAAGAAGCGTTGTCCCCAATGCGTGAGGGTCTTCTGGAAAAGGTGACGTGATATGAACATCACACGTCTGTGCCGTCTTCAAGTCTTGCCTGCCTTCCACACCAGATCCTCCCTCGCGGCTTGCTTGACTTGATACAGCACTTGGCGCCTCCTTTCTTCTCCACATGAGCTTGGACTTCGGCGCCAATACCTTCTTCTTGTGAGATTTTGATGGACCCCTGTGTCGCTGAACATGACCCTGCACAAGATGTGTAATGCCTGGGCCACATAAATGCCTCTCACGTCTATCCTTGCCTCGATGCATCCGCGGTGTCACGGAAAACTGGACTGCAGCACCCCTAGCACGGTAGTGCCGCTGCCCACAGTCTCCACTGACGTGCTCGCCTCCCACTCCGCCCATGCGCATCTGCGCCATATGCACTGAAACACTATCAGCACACACATCATCAGTCTGTATACTGGCATCAACACAAACTGGAACTATAGCACATGCTGCAACATCATCATCAACAATAGGATTAGCTTCATCCTGCTTGTAACCAACAAGAACTGGCTTGTCATCTACAGGCATTGCTGAAACATCACCAACATCAATGCTCGGAACATCATGTACCTCATGCTGCACTTTAGACTTGTGCAACTTCTCCTTATGCACCACTAACTCCACATCGGACTTGAGATGATCATCACCCAAAGGCTTCAAAGTCCGTTGTTTGCCACCATGCATAAAAGAATATGTATTTGCTCTGCCAGCATGTGTCACATTACGATCATACTGCCAAGGACGCCCAAGTAGCAATCCACACACCTCCAATGGCAACACATCGCACTCTATCTCAACAACATAATCATCAACTGAAAATGGCACACGCACCTTGTGAGTAATCTTCAGCATACCACAACTATTCAACCACTCAAGACGTTTAGGTTCAGGAAGACGCCATGTAGACAACCCCAATGCTGCCATGCGGTGACCCAGCATACCACTGCATGGTGTAGTACGCAAGTCGTTGACATAACACAAGTGAAACACCGTTCCACTCATATTACATCCCTCAGAGTGGTACAACAGAAACATATGCGAGTCCAAGGCATGTCTATAGAAGGATACATGAACTGTTTACAGAAGATCAACATAGCCTCCTACTTTACAGTGAGGTAAAACTTCAAATAAGCTGCAAAAGAACAACTCGTAGTCTATCTTATTGCTAACACTAGCTCTTGGAACTACTTGGCTTGCTATAGAACTCTAGCTACTTAGGTGCTAGGACTAGGGAAATGGTTCCCTGCTATTACTAGTCTAGGTTTCCATTTTAGCTGATGGAGAAGTTGACTCCATTGACTGCATTGATTGAGTTCTCCATCTTGATGCATTTGTTTCCTTTGTCTTTGAGTTCCACGGTAGTTTCTCCTTCGGTGACTTTGATCTAAGAAGGTGGTTCAAAAGGGAGGGAATGAGTACGAGCGTACTCAGCAAGTTCATTATAGGGAATGGGTGTATCATGCACTAGCTACAGCCATAGACTAGAAAGTCATAGGCGAATGAAAGTTTTCATAAACATTTCTTCAAAAGGTTTATTTTATTCTGAAAACTATGCCCACCAGTCTTCACAGGTTGACCAGAACTTCATGGAGTTCCTTTCCTGCCGCGTTCGTAGTTCCCTTCCCGGAACAGGGAGTGACAGCCACAATTTGATACCCTCTGCAGAGGTGCGTTACTTTTCCCATAAGAGACCTTATCCTTGTTGCCAACCAGGCGAATTTTTTCCCGTCCACACTTCCTTGGTGTGAGGCCAGGTGTAAGATCCAAGCCAAACACTGCCTTGTCCGCGACCCTGCATACCCACCCTTTTGTCCATCCGTACATCCCCGGTAGACTTCTCCCGATCATACGGCTTTACCCCCGATGTACTATGGACAATCCATCATAGACGGTAGAGCGCTCTCATCCACACGGATGGGGATTTAAAAGGATTTCCCAACCTACTGCGGTGTTATCCCAACACCCAGCCTGGCTCTATAAAGTCCGTTGATATGCAGAAGGGAAAAGATACAACTGACTTCCCCAGAGCCATTATAGATCTTATGGTTAACGCGATATGTACGGTGCTAGAATCACTAGACGGCATTGATGGTTAGTCCTAGATGAGTAGTACCCTTGCAATGGAACCTCCACCAATCAACATATACCATGGTTCCATTGCCCACCACATAGTCATATTCATAATTGTAAAATAATATTTTGCTTTTCAATGCAAGAGTGATAAGTATAGTACTTTGCATATAGTTTGATAAAAATAATCAAATGACATGAGCAAGCGATGAACTTTCCTTTCTTGACTGCAAGATTATGCAGGCAAAAGCTTCGATACGTGATAACTCCAAATGCTGAAATACCATCATCGTCCGGTAAGAACAATGCTTAAAGAACTAGCAAAGATGATATAATGCATAATATGAGATGCAATCGTTCTGAGCGTAACCTAACCCCGATGATTTATGATTGGGTGAGTTGTATAGATTTCTTTAGGGTGTGTTGCACTTTTAGAATGGTTCTCAAACAAGGTTCTTATTAGGGTTTGGTTATCTTAGTATCATAAACAAGGGATATAAGGCATCATAACAATCCTGCATACAAAGGAATAATTGTTGCATAATATGTAAAGAGTAGTTGTTAGTTTTAAGTCTTATAGTGCATGGTTGATGATTACTTGTTATATTTCAAAAGAATAACTTTTGAAGAATAGGTTAATTAAGAAATAATAAGTATTTCAAGTAAGAACTATTTGTTTCTATGGTTTGCTTGATATATACTTCAAAAGATTAATTTTTTGAAGAACATGCTTAATAAAGAACAAGAATTACTACAAGTAGGAGCTATGTGTTTCTAGGGTTTACTAAGATTCGTTATTAGGTTCATTTAATTCACTAATTAGGGACTAGTTGGTTACTAAGTAGGATGGGTCCATATGCAGCAAGTATTGGCATGTTTATTACTATGGTTTCTCATAGGCATCATATCAAAGGATGGTTATCAAGGTGATGCCTTGATTTAAATATTAGGGTTTACTGTACCTTATCATTTGCTTCACTAAGTAATCACTAATGGTTTCTAAGCTAGGTGCTTTATTATGCCTTAAGTAGGGTTTAGTTGAATATGAGCATGTAAAGTGAGTTGCTATCCAAGATTGATATTATTGTTGATCACCCTGGTTCTACTAGGGTATGATGGTTGAGGTTGATTCCAATGGTGTGGTATTTAGGGATGGTGATCAATGGTGTTATTATGAGAGTAACAAGCTAGGGTTTGCACTTAAGTGGCACTAGTGAATCATACAAGGTTTATTCAAGAATGAAGACATGGAATGATGACTTCATGTGAGTTGGTTTTATTTTAGTGGATCATGAGTATGCATTCATTTGTTGCTTATGAAGGTTCTATAGGTAAAGGTGAAGTTTATATGATCACATGTGATAAACCCCTAGGGTTTTAGAATTGAAACTAATTTAGGATAATCACATAAAATAATGGGATGAAGGTCCTTACTTATAGTAGAATTAGGGTTTCTAAATTATGATACAATTCTTAAAATAACAATTGACAATAGAGGTGTGATCACTAATTACTTTGAAACAAAATTAATAATGGTATTAGCATTTTATTAATTTTAAAAGATTTACTAATTAAGATAAATACTACTTAGGTTTAATTTAGGAATTAGGGTTTTATAGTTGTTGTTAACTAAAAAGGTTTAAGGAAATAAACAACTTTTGAGATACCAAAATTAATATTAGCTTTTAATATTTTCTTACTTTATTATTATTTAAAGAAAATGGTAAATGGAGATTTGTAATTTAGGGTTTATGAAATACCACTAATATTTAAGTTAATGAAAATATGATGTAGAAAATTAATCTTAATATTTTACTTAGTTACTGAATAGCTATAATTTAATTTTGAAACTTAACTAATTAATAAATTTTATTTGAATTAAGGATAAAAGAAAAGACATAATTAATAAAGGTTAAAATAATTGAATTTTCATTTTCACAAACATTTTTATATTATATTTTTATTGAATAGAGTTTATTTTTGTGAACATTTTGATATCTTATTTATATTTTTCTGAGCTAAAATGAATTTTATTTATTTTGGTAAAGTTTCAGCTATTTTCTGGAATTTTGAAATAAATGAAAAATGCTAAACATACCGATCTGGATCTAACTATAGAGACTTACTGGTGGGACCTTTGACCAGTCAACTGCCACGTAGGCAGAAGACCAAGTCAAAACGCTTGGGGAGCCCGCGGCCATGTCATCCTTGCCGGCGGCCAGATGAAGACGACGCCACCGCTACAAGGCACCCCCGGGCCTCCCGTTGGTGGCATTCGGACGAGAAGAAGATGGGGAATCAAATGGTGGTGTTTTCCTCGGCAAGTGGTGACCGGAACATCTTCGACGACCAACTCCCACGGCGGTGCTCTCCGGCGAAGTGGCTAAACGGAGCTACAGAGGACCATAGGAGGGGAGAGTATGCTCTAAAGATGCGTATGCTCACCCTGGTGATGATGGTGTGGTCGATGGAGGAAGCAGTCGCTGGAGATGATGGCGATTTACGATTTTCCGGCCAGTCACCGGAGAAGGGATTGTTGAAATTAACCTCACCCTGAGCTTCCCTTGACGCGCTGCTCCTCCAGGATCGTCTACGCGGTCGGGCGCATCTACTGAGCTACGCCATGGACTCTGGTGTGGTCCCAATCGATGGCTTCTTCCTCGACACCGGCGAAGTGCTGTGGAAGGTGGCGTGAGATAGAGAGCGATTGAGAAGGAATGGTTGGGCGGCGAGGTTCTAGGGTTTCCTGGGGAAGCTCCTGTCCTATTTATGGAGCTCGGCGAGGTCGGGTTCGTCATTCCACCGGCGGCAATGGTGGAGATGGAACGGCAATGACGACGCTATCCAGGGCGCGAAACTTGAAGCTTTGTGGATCAGACGGACGCGAGAGGAATTGGAAAGGGTTCTGGAACCTTCTGCATCGTCCGGGGCATCCTTATCGTCGACAAGGACGGCGTCGACTGGCGCTACCGTGGTGTCGAGCTCGGAGAAGAAGATGATGACACTAGCTCTCCTTTTTTAACACGAAACGGTATGTGGCCTCGGGCTGGGCTGCTTTGGTCGTTGTTGGGCCAACGACATGGGCTGCTGCGGCTGCTGAGATCCACCAGGTAAACTTCCTCTCCTTTTCTCTCTTTTCTATTTTCTGTTTTTATTTTCTGTTTTGAATTTGTTATTTGAATTCAAATTGAATCTGGTTAATTTTGCAGGTTCTTAAATATTTGAAACTCAATAGAATTTGATAGTAATGCATACTGCATAATTGTTTTGTTCAAACAAATACTTAATATTTGATTAAATTGGTGTTCTTGTGAGGTATAATTCAAAATAGATATGGGTTTAGATAGTTATCTCAATTCCTTTTTAATTTAGGAACCAATCTGTTTGAATGGTTTGAAAATTTATAACATGTGCATGGTGAACACATTATTAGGTTTTGTAGTACTTAACAATATGGAATGTTCACATATATTTTAATTATGGATAGAGTTTATAATAAATAGTAATGAGAATGGGGTTGGTTCATGATTTTATGTGGATAGTTATTTCTAAGGATTTAAGAAGATGGTTGAATAAACTCTATATTTACTAATCTTGCTTAGCAACTTCTAGCTTGAGTTACTTAGAATAAATCCTAAGCTCATCATGGTTGATTCACTTGCTAAGGTGATGGTCCAAACTATAATCTATTATTCCTATTTGGTCAACTAAGCAAGGTACTTGGAAGGTAAAATATAATCGGGTATAGGTTTAACTCAAATCCCCTTAATGGAAATTAATCTTAAGTATATCTGGCTTGAGTTTATACTTGTGATCCATGATACACAAGTTAGGATATATTATTTCATGTAGAGTGGATCCCATATGAAATGGTTTAGGATTTTACCTAAGCTTCACTAAATTGAAGTATAAATAGGCATGAGGTATGGCATGGTTCTACTTCTAATCCCAAGTGATACTTGGATTGAAATTCAAATGTGGTCTAGGGTTTTAGTTGTGATCACCTAAGTGATACACAACCTAGAATTAGGATATGAGCATAGGCTACAGTTATATTTAATTGGCTAGGGTTACACCTCCTACTTTGTTAGAATTCTTGTATCAAGGAAATGCTAGGGTTGTCTCAAGTGTTTGGATAAGCAAGGTTTAAGTTAATGCCATTACTCCTCCACTCAATATATGAGGATTGGTATAGGATTTATTACTAATGGTGTACCTATCATTTTATGTGATAGATGAGATCTATTAGTCATATAGGTTTAACTTATCATCTAAATTTACAAGGTACAGTCATGCATTGAACATGATCAACTTATTCCTCACTAATCTCTCTTTATCATTCTTCTTATCACACTCATCTTGATTCTTAGGGTATATGATCATCACCCAATTTGTAATGATCAAAGAATTGGCCTCACAATGGTTCATTAATGAATCATGGTTCTCCTCTCCAAGATCAAGTATTGACCATATACTCGGGTATACCTCGTTAGCTTGAGCTCTCTTGGGTAGGTAGAATTTCTCTAGGGTTTATGAGCATTACCAAGTTGTAATGATCACAACACTTGCCTCTCTTGGATCCCTAGTAAAATAGTTCTTACTTACCATCAAGTGTTGGCTAGGTCAAGTAGGGTTTAGTACTTGACTTATATTTCTTATAGCATTAGTTAGTATCAATGACTTTCCTCACTTGGATAGGGTTTAAATGATAACCAAAGGTTGCACTCAAAAGATGAGGTGAACACATATGGATGGTCCTCTCATTTCTCTGAGGTTTAGTAGGAATGAGTTTGAGAAACATGATTGGAATAGTAAAGGTTTAATAAGGAATTAATATGAATGTCCTTGACATGAGTTCAATGTTGTAGTTGAAAAGATATACCATGGGAATCATGGTAGGAATATTTATTTAGTAAAGACATGGAAAAGATAAATTAAGAATAGTTTCTTGTTTAATGGTGTTCTTTGATTTATAGTTGAATAATTATTCATGTGTTGTTGTAAGGAATGTCATGTTGAGATCTTTTATAAGATCTTGTAGTTGACCCTTACTTAAGGTGTTGTTATTGTAAAGCTAATTCCATTTGATCTAGCCCATAGATCAAATCATCTCTACGCCAAAACAAGGCTTTAGCAAAGATCACAGTGAAGTTTATAGCGCTTGACTTCATGATCTACTTCAATTCTAGCAAGTCAAGTGAAACTTCAGTTACTGTGATAGGTTTTATTTGAAAGCGCAAAAATTCCCCGGATTTTCTATGCATGAATGCAATGCACACTTTGGTGTTCTCTCATTTTGTAGCCTCTAAACCTGGGATATTACATGCCACCATCGCCTTGCTTATGCCATTAGTACAGCTACCACCATCAATCATCAACTTGCAAGCCTTGCCCTTTATAATGCACTGAGTCTGAAACAAACTCCACCGCTGACCCTTGTCAACTGTCTTGCAAGCATCATCTTGTACCTTCTTGAATTGCATATTCAGCCCGCTCAATGGTACATCCTCCTCAACAGTCACAGTAGTGCCCTTGGTATCAGAGCCAGGTTTCCTCTCCTCAGTGACTGCCTGTACTGGAACAACCTCATCCATGGTAGTGTTAGAGCAAACCACCTCCTTGTCCAACTCCGTGGACTTGACCTGAAATCTAGCATGCAGAAACTGCTTGAAATCTGCCCAACTAGACCTTCCACCAATGATACCCTCGACTATCAGAAAATCATGGTACCAATCAGCCAGAAAATCATCAACACACTGGTATGCAATATCAAATTCAGTTTGGCCACCGAACGAACTATCAAACGGCTTGCACATCGCAAAACCACCGTCAATGTGTGACTCCCAAAGCTGAAATTCCACCGTTGTCGCGGACCTAGCCAACCTCCACTTGATTGTAGATGCATCAAATTGTGAACCCGTCACCATACCGAGGTAGTCATGATAGATATCTTTACTCCTATCTGCCACGCCACCAAAAGGAGAAACGGTAGCAGAAACATCCACAGCAGCGGCAGACGAATCAGCAGGCGCAGGTGAAATAGCAGCAGCAGGCCCGGTCATGGGTCCGGTTTGGCCGGCCTGGGCACCGGCGTGGCCGGTCCTCTTCCCGGTGGTGCTGGCCTGTACGCCGGTCTGGCTGGCCTGGAGCCCGGTTGGGCCGGCCTGTGGACCGAAACAACCGGCTAGGGGCCCGGTTGACCGGCTTGGGCGCCGAGCGAACTGTCCCTGCTCCAAGTACATCGGCCCGGATGGCACCGGCCTGAGGTCCGGTTTTGGCCAGTCTGGCCGGCCTGGAGCCCGGTCTGACCGGGTGTGGCACCGGCCCGGCCGGTCCAGGAGCCGGTAGGCCGATCTGGGCGCCGGATCTGGTCACGATTTGCCTTCTTCTTCCCGACTCCAAACACCAAATTTCGCGATTTTGACACCTGGAACAGCCATGGATGATAGGCAAACTGCACCACAACAACAGCAATCTTCCTCCACCCAACCTCCTTCAACCTTGAGCCAATCTCCTCCGATGCAAACCGATCTGATGAGATCGATCAACAAGACCTCACCGTGCGCAACCCAGAAATCTGATACCACATGATAAGGGGATCCCAGCAGATCCTCCTACGTTGTTGCCCGATCTTTCACAGTGAGAACCCCGGGATAGTAGATACTCCCAACAACGTGATGAACGCAGCCTGGAGAAGAGGGACAAATCCAGCAAGCAACGGATCGATGAACGATGCGCCTCAAACCTGAGCTAGATAATCCTTGATGAACACAAGAACCTTCGTAGCGGATATATTACGAACTAGATAAACGGCAGCGCCGTACCCCCAGAGGGATGATACACGTGAACACACGCAATTGGTTTTAACCTAAACTCTGTCTAACCCTAAACCCTAGCCGTACCCACCCTTATATGAGGGGGTGGCTGGCCAGCCCCTAGTGGGCCTCTCTACCTTGGTTTGGATAGGCCCAAACCAAACTGACTCAACTCAATAAAATCCCTAATTGGCCCACATATGACCATAGATATAAAATACGATAAATAAGATAACTAGCTAGGTGGAGTCCTGAAATTGGGCTTCACCTTGGCCTTCATGCCCGTATCACCTTGCGAGGTGTGGATGTTGTGGTACCGGCGTCCATTACCGCCGTGGCGTGGCAGGCCCGATCTGAGATCTGGGTCGCATGGGCCTCGGATGGTGCGTCCACCGATTCCTCCTTCGTTTTCGCTGGCTAGCAGATGGCGGCGAGGGGGTCTGTTCATCTATTTCGCAGTTTGAAGGTGGTGGTCCTAGGGTTTCTCTTGCGCGAAGATGGAGACCTTCCCGAGGTCTGCCCCTGTTGATCTGGCCGGAGTGTTGAGTTCCGGAAGGCGCCGCCGATGAATGAAACAGTGTATCTTTTGCCTGGAGTTTGCTGGATCGGGTGGTATTCGGTCGTGCGCACCCATATTTTTATTCCAGCCATTTGGTTTTGGAGGGAGCAGCGCGAAGCTTTGTTCTGTGTTGACATCAAGTCACATTTGGTCCATGGTGAAGTCAGAAGAAGAGAATATCATGAAGGCCGGATCGGAGGTCTAGCTAATGGAGATTCAAGTCTCCGCGCTGTTGAGGGACTTGCTTGGTGTTCCGAGCTTCGCAGCAGTGGTACGAAAGTGGGGGTGGCAACACAGGTGAAGTTCAGAGTCCTACCTTTCAGGGTGAAAACCCAAGGTCTAGCCTTAACTGGTTGTGCCTGGCAATGACCTTGGGAGGCATTGTTTTGAGAGCGAGGACTATCTTGAGGGTGAAAACCTAAGATCTTTGGTCGGGCGATGACGGCGCTGGTGCACTGTTTCCTTCTTGGAGGCGTCGATTTTGGAGTGTCTGTATTTCAGGCGTTGTCTTGGTGGTGGATGTATTGCTCTTGCTAGGCCTAGAATACTGTAGCGGGACTTTTGTTTCTTAGTTTTCTTTTCTCTTTTTTGGCTGTGTGCATCCGTACTGCCATTAGGGTGTTGCGTTGTTGCAGAGGCTGGGTGTAATTGGTATCTTTTGATATTAATATATTCCTTTTATCGAAAAACGGTTTTGTAGTGTTACGACGTACTATAGAAAAAGGAAGTTCAATTAAAAATGTGTACATTAGATAAAAAAAATCATAGAAACTCACCGTGACATCCAGCACAAAAGAGGCAGGACCTTAATTAACTAGTGCATACGTTTGGACAAACATAGAACAATTACTCACAGTACAAATTTCCATAGAACCAAGGGTGACTACCTTGCTTCTCGCAAGAACAAATACGCAATGCTTGGAATATATCTAGCCATGGTTGTATATTAGTTACATGCATATCTAGCTCTTTAAGTCTGTAAAAAATACGTTATCTTGAAATATGTAGTATTTTATCTTTTCGAAAAAACGTTACTACCCCTAACCCAAATTAGTTGTCACAGGTTCAATAAGCTAAGACAGATTTTAGGCAACATTTTAGATTGGAGGGATTATTGATTGCTACTTTCTAGTCATGCTTGGGCCATGCATGTTTTACAGTTTGGAGGATGTTGCGACTTGGGAGGCTTCTTTCTGCTGGTTGGTTATACATACGCTGACTTATTTCTCCTTTAAATGTTTAGCCTAGTTGAAATAGTCATCATTTAGTTAACATGCAGAATATAGAATTTTTAGCATTACCGAACTGGTGTTAGACTTTCAATGATTATACAAAAATGCTGAGTAGTTGCGTATGAAGAGGAAATAATATATTTTGCCTTCCCTGATTAAGACAAAAGTTTGTTACCTGGACCCAGCAATATTTTTCAATAACTTCTTCTAGCTAGTGTTGATGCAGAAAGGTGCCATCCTCTTAAGTACTTATTGTAGACGAAAAAAGAGTAACCTCCCCGGCTCTGTTGCATTAAGCTTGAAACCAGCTCTTAATTACGTATGTTTGTCGTTCTTGCTACAAACTTTTATAATGACAATTCTTTCTTTCTTCCGCTGGCGCATGATAGGGTTTGTGAAGTTTGCTTTTGTTGTGACCGATGAGCCACTGTGGCCTTCCACTCTATAAGCTCACTTTGTTTGTTTATGGATACTTATTTGTTTGTAAGACCTGGACCCTTCAAGGTTCCTTATCTATCCCAACAAGAAGCTGTTAGGTTGAGAATGTCTGTTGTCAAAGTAATGCTATTTTGGCATCCTCGATCTTATATGTAGAAAAACCTCTCTTACTTTGTTTGTTTATGGATACTTATTACTTTGCAAGACATGGACCCTTCAAGGTTCCTTCTCTATCACAGCAACACGGTGTTACGTTGGCAATGTCTACTATAAGTTGTGCTATTTTTCCACCCTTTGTCTCCAGTTTAAAAAAACATTTACCTATATGTGATTGGTTCGCTCACATCTCTATCAAATCCCTGATTTTCCATGTATAAAAGTGAAATACTCTTTTAAATAAAATGAAGAAATTGGTTGTACTATACTAGGTCTTCAAGAAACAAAGAGGAAAATTTGTATTATTGTATATCTGACTTTCATCAGACATCTTTGTCCCATAAGGTTCACGGAATTAGAATTTTCCCCATCTACTGAGACTTCTGATAGACTGTTGAACAGGGAGGTTGATTTTTTAAAATGATTTTGCAATGTCTATAAATTTTACCATCAACTTGTCAAACAAGTCTTAGGTTCTTACTAATGTATATAGGCCTTGTCAGTCCCATAGGACAACCATGTTTATGGACTAGCTTTCTTATGTTGATATGCTTGAAAATATTGAATGGATAAATATGGGAGATTTAGTTTCATTATAAATCCAAGTGACAAAAAAATCCAGGTGGAAGCATTAATGATATGTTTAATTTGATGAAGCTATAAGAAATCTTGGGTTAGTTGAGCTTCTTATGAAAGAAAAACAAAAAACACGAGGAGCGACATGCAATAAGATACACTCTTGAAAAATAAGATTGTTTCTTCACTTCTTTATCTTATCCTGCAGCCACGGTGACATCTTTTAAGCCTACTTCTGACAGCATAAATCGAATTCATTGAACAGGTCCCCGAGTATGCAAGCCTCCACATAAACCTACCCGGTTCATCCGACAATTGCAGCATCATTAGTTGTCAGCATAAGTGCAACCAAGATGTCGAGTTTTTACCAGTTAAAGCCCATCTGAAACCAATATTTGATTGCACTTGTGAGAAAACATTTGCAACTGCTACATGTTTCCGATACAATGATGGATATTGTGCACCCTGTGATGTTTCACCCAACCAAATGTTCTCCCATAATCAAGTGTTGGATCTATGAACTTTGAAAAACTTTTGTCAAGAAAATCATCCTTGGCCCGCATAAGGTCTTTTCAAAAAGAACCAACCTGAGGTTGGGTGGTTAGGAGGGTGGTTGTACCCCCAGCCCACCAGAGTTCAAACCCCAGGTTTAACATCTATGTGTCTCATAAAGGCGGAATATTCTTCAGTGGGAGGCGACGTTCCCGTCGATAGCGAGGCGCGTGTGGTGACTTCGTCAATTTCAGGATCCAATCCGCTGGCTCAGTCTTCCGAAGGTGCTCATAGGGGTAGGGTGTGTGTGTGCGTTCATAGGGGTAGGGTGTGTATGCGCGTGTATGTGAGCGTATGCGTTTGTACTGTGTTTCTCAAAAAAAAGAAAAAAAAGAATCTGTAGGCTTTGCCTGCACTTGCGACAAAGTTTAATTCGGGAGATATTATTACGTGGCAGCTAACACATCCTCCTCATTAACTAGTTTAAATAGAATTTTTTAAGCAAACACTTATTTTTAATAGCAAGTAACTCAATACCTAGACCACCCCACTTGGTCTACATATTATATTCCACTTTATTAACATAAATTACCATTTATTCTCGTTACTTTGTTAGAAAAATCACGATCTGTAGAAATCTGTACCTTTTGGTTCCCCTTTTGATATTACATGAACGATGATATGAATGTACCTAAGCTTGTCAAAACAACATTGACTAGCATCTGCATCAAAATGACGAGAACACCCTTCTTTATTATATTGTTCAATGAAGCCTAACAAAATAAAACATCGACCAACCAAAAGCCACCATCTTGGATCAACAAAATTATAGAAACTCAATGCCACATACATCAAAAACAAAATATGACTTCAATTAACTTGTTCACACATTTGGTCAAACAAAAATAAATACTCACAATACAAATTTCCTTAGAACCAAGGGTAACTACCTTGCTTCTTGCAACAACAAATACAGTAAATGGTGGTACATTGATAGTTGTCTATCTTATTCGACATGGTATACATGGGAAATCTCAACTCAATTCGACTGACAAATCAACTGACCTTCGGCAAACCCCTCCCCCCAAACTCAAATACATTAAATACCGAGATTGCTCTGAACAGCTTCGTAAGCTTAATTATGAAGGGGTACGGATTGATCGCAGCCCTTGGTTTGGGGGAGCGGGGAGGGGCTATACCAAAGCAGAAAACCAATAATCAACTTACATCTTACGAGATCGGTTCAGAATGAGAAGGCGTTCTGCCACTTCTATCATTGACGGCCTTTGATCAACATCAAGGTTAAGACACTCAACCGCAATCTCTGTGAGATTATCAAGAACTACTAAATCTCCTATAGCAGCAATGTCTTTGTCAAAGAGATGAGTAGCTTTCTCCCCCTTTTTGTGAGCCTCAAGGAAACTGCTCACCAAGCTGTTGTTGTCAGAATAAGTGGCCTTCTTCCTGCTAATAAGCTCTAGGATGAGAACGCCAAAACTGTATACATCACTCTTTTCAGTCAGTAGGCCTGTTTGTAAGTACACTGGATCCATATAACTCCTGTCACCGATAATTGTTGCAGCATGTTCCTTGTCTCTTGCAATCAACCTTGATATGCCGAAGTCTGAGATCGTTGGAGCAAAGTTCTCATCCAATAGTATATTGGCCGGCTTCACATCACCATGCAAGATTTTTGTATGGGCTTGTGAATGCATATAAGCTAGACCATGTGCTGCTTCTGCTACAATCCTTAGACGCATGTCCAAGATAATAGGTTCCTTGTTCCCCTCTCCATGAAGAATGTCGTCCATGCTACCTCTTGAGATGAACTTGTATACTAGCATCGGGGTGTCCACTTCTAGGCAACAACCTATGAGCCTAACAATGTTCTTATGGATGACTTGAGACTGGATGATGACTTCATTTGCGAATTGCTCGCTTTCTAGCAAATTACCGGTGATTGGTTTCTTTACTGCAACTTCTACTTTATCAACAAAACCCTTGAAAACTTCACCAAAACCACCTTAACCAATTATATTGGTTCTCATCAAAATATGCTTGAGGTCCTCTTTTTTGTAAATCTTTATCATGTTTGCCTTCTCTAATGTTGGGCCACCATTCTTACGATAGAATTCTTTTGTCTTCCTCTGCTCTTTGCGAATAATGACAATGAATGATATAAATGCCATAACAAGAACACCAGCTACCGCACCTACATGGAGAATAGGCACCATTATTTTGTATAATTTTCCAATGTGTCCTATATATACCACTGTAAAAAGCATGAGTCATGGTTTGATCAAAGTAATAATTACAATTTTCTTTCATGATTTTGATTATATGATTTTTTTCTTGAGTGACTGTATAAGGATTTACTAAAATATATAACATGAAAATCATGCATATTGAAGGAATGCGGTGTCTAATAGAAAAACTAATCCAAGCAAAGTAGTGCTTACCAACAACTGCCTTTGCTATTGTGGGGAATCTCTCTGAGCATTGTCCAACCTGCTTGCTGTCCCCTTTAAATCCGGGTTTGCATGGACAGTCATAGCCGTTGAGCTTGTTCTGGCAGTTTCCACTGTAGCATGGATACACTTTAGGACTCTTCACTAGTGGAAAATGGTGCTTTTGCACCGGTTGGTAAGTGCCATATGCACCGGATGCCCAACCGGTGCAAAGCATCCGGTGCAAAAGCCCCCCCCCCCTTTTGCACCGGTTCAGTTGCGAACCGGTGCAAAAGGGGCACCACGTGGCGGCTGTCAGGCGCCCGAGCGAGAGGACCTTTAGCACCGGTTCGAACCGGTGCTAAAGGGTCTGCCGCGGCAGGAAAATGTCCCAAAACGCTGCCGCGGTAGAACCCCGCTACCGTAATTTTTTTTCAAATTATTTTTCAATACCTCTTTTTTTTCCTTTTTTCAGAATTTCTAATATTTTAGTTATTTCACTAGTTTAGTCTCTAACTACCCTTATCTCTAGTCTAATTACTTACTCGTGCTTAGACTTCCCACTCGGTCACCCATCCTCCCACTACTCTAGCACTAGCACGCTTAACTTCCAAGTTCCTTTCCATCCCGTATCCAAGTGCTTCGCGCGCATGTATGTGATAGTAATATCATATCAATCCTATTAACATATCGGTCGATGTCATATTTCTTTATTGTTCGAATTTCAAATAATTCTTTTAATAAACAAAAGTAATGATATAATAATAATCTTGAATAAATAAATAAACATTAACTTTATAATTTGTATTATTTTCAATTTTTTAAATTTTTTTGCCAAACCTAAAACCTGAAAATTTGAAAAACTTATAATTTGCAGAGTGTAATCTTTATGCAGGATGCAATTATTAATTTTAATTTTGAAAAATAAAAAAATATATAAAATCCTAAATTTCTAGAAAAAACTAAAATCTTCCTGCTTTCATATTTTCATTTGGAATTTTGAGAATCTAAAATCCTAAATAAATAAACGTTTTTTTTCGACGTCGTATGCAAAAGTTAATGCGGTTTTACCATTTTTCAAACTTTTTTGAAAAAAAAATTGAAATTCAAATTTGTTAATTTTCCCTAATAGTAGGTTGCGTAACATACAGGAATCTCAAAAGATTTTATTTTTTGAATTTTCTATCATTTTTTTTCTATTTTACAGTGTTAAAAAGGCGATCCACGGGGGGGGGGGGGGGGTGGGGGGGTGTGGAGGTGCGTGGGGAGCAGAAAAACCTTTTGCACCGGTTCGTATCGCGGCTGACGCCAACCCTTTTGCACCGGTTCGTAACACGAACCGGTGCTAAAGGTCCCGCACGAACCGGTGCTAATGCTCCCTGAACGTCCAGACCGCACGAACCGGTGCTAATGACCCCTTTAGCACCGGTTCGTGCCAAATCCAGTGCAAAAGCTCTTTGAAGGACAGGATAAAAACCCTTGTTTCTACTAGTGCTTGCACTCATCGATGTCTGTCAAGGTCAAAACGAAGCAAAAGTTAAGCATAGAAAAGCTCGACCGTGTAAATTAGTAGTCCACACATTAGCTTCCGAGCAATATATTGATCCTTTACCGTGGCATCCGTTAGGGACATATGGGTTGCCCTCGTAATGCTCGGCACACATGCAAATGTAGCCTTCTCCTCTGGTCGCGCTGGCACAGTAGCTGTTGCTGCTAGTGCACGCATAGTCTTTGGGTGGCTGCTGGCCTGCTGTCGGACACGTACCTTTCCTGATGGCGAACTCGATCACCAGGGGGACGCCCCTGGAGAGTTTTTTGGATAGCCCCTGATAGCCAACCAAGTCGGTCGTAGAGAAGTTGTACCATGAAGTCTCCACCATCATGCCATACGAGCACGGACAGATATCCTTGCCGTAATCGCGGTCGACTGGAGGCTTAAACACGAGCGTGAACTTGGTTTGCGGAACCGCGTCCGGGGGCATGGCGGCCTGGCAGCAGCCGCGCCCAGCGCACGACCCATTGGAGGCATATCGCACGATCCATTTAGAAAGACCGATAGTGAAAACTTATTACAGTCAAGGCTTTCCACATTGTTTCATTTGAATTTTATATCTACATAGGTAGCTTTGCTTACTTCATACTTGGCGTACATTTGGTTTCAAGTGAGACATGTTTGTTATAACTATTTTCGTTTCAGAAATTTAAGGCCAAGATTAGTGTCTTGTGAGAAAGCCGATGACTGGATTCTGGCATGGGCAATTTGTCATGGATGACTGATGTGTGCTTTGCAAAAGCCCGACAAAAAATGGCACACTCATTCCCATCTGGAGGCACAAAAATCACCAATTTTGCATTTTGAACTATTAGTCTATTCATTTTTTTCCAACAAGGCTACCATTCCTGGATTTAAATTCAAGGCTTTACACTTGAGGCTAGCATGCTTGGATTTAAATGCAAGGCTTTACCCGTATGACAACAATCACCACACATGAGCGGCAACACAAATGCGGCAACTCGAACGAAGAAGCAAGGTCTAATCGAGGAGGCTACGATTGGTGTGGCTTCACAAAGACGAAGAAATATGGGTAATGCGGGAAGGAAGAAGCTAGACCATTTGATTAGATCCAACGACTCATGGGATGTGACTGGGCTAAAAGAAAACCCAATGTGCATGGACAACCATAAAGGCCTAAAGTCCATTGTTGTGGTTAGGCGGCAGTTAAAAGCTAAGAATAACTACGTCAAGGAAAGTGCACACACATTAGTTTTGGTGGCTTCGCGTGTTGCTATCTGCCACGCGTTGGAACATGTGATTAAACATGAACGAAACATGTTTTGTCCATTGTCTCCAAAACTGGCCATATCACAGCAACAATCCCCACTGCAATAAGATTTCTAACTCTAGCAGAATAATTCTCAATTCATGCACTGATATCCTAAGATCTTTGGGGGAAATCCATCAAACTAGTTGCACATTTTACGCACCCCACATATTTAGCTAGCTTAGATTCAAGAACTAAATTATATAATTTGTAACTCATCACAGAAACAACACTCTATCTCTAACTTTCCTCCATCTCTTGAATGGATGAGCATCTTTAGTTAAGATACTTCTATTAGAGGCTAAACATAATTTTTTTTATTTTTAGCGGTATCTTAACCTACCACATGAAAATGTAAGTTTTTAAGTTTTGAGGGGCGAATACATTGATCTAGCACAAGAATCCACAGCTTTTGTCACCAGCCATTTACAAGCATTTATCTGTTAGCACTACAGTTCTACAAAAACAAATTCAACTTTTACTAGTTTACATCTATTTCTCCCCACATATTTCTCCTAATCACACCCTATAGTCTTATTAAAAACATCATAAACTAAAATATTTGCACTAAATGTAAGGTTATACAAGAGTACAAAATTTAACACACAAAGATTTATCACCAAGCCACGAATCTCTCAAAAATCTAGGTCTTCTATCATTACCAATACCTTTCCAAACGAATTTAAAGAAAACGTATTTTACTCTCTCCAAAATTATTCATTCAGCAGGGTTGTCGGTGAAGGTCATCTCGGTACCTAATGCTAGCAAGTTCAACTCGCCAGGCTCCCACGCCAACGAGTGGCAAATCCTATTCTCCGCTTATAGCGAGCTCTATCCAACGCTCCGCATAGGTGGCTCGCTTTAAAGGGCCGGCCCAGTTACTCGTTCTCTTTCCGTCGCGTGTGACTGGTAGACGAACTTGCGTACAGTTTTTCTATGCAGCTTTTTTCTGCTTCGGTTTTCTGCATCTGGATTTGAGAAACAAATTGTGTAGATTTAAAGATTGTTCAGATCTGAAAAAATGTTCAAATCTGAAAAAAATAGATTTGAAAAATGTTCGGATTTGAAAAAAATTATTTAGATTTGAAAAATGTTTAGATCTCAAAAAATGTTTTGATTAAAAAATGTTCGGATTTGAAAGTCGTTCAAATCTAAAAACAAATATTTAGATTTGATAATTGTTCAGATTTCAAAAAAAATGTTTACATTAAAAAAAATGTTTGAATTTGAAAATTGTTCAAATTTGGAAAAAAAATTGTTCTAGATTTGAAAATTGTTTAGATCTGAAAAAATAGATTTGAAAATTTTTCGGATCGAGAAAAAAAGGTTTAGACAAAAAAACATGCTCGGATTTGAAAATCATTCAAATCTGAAAAAATGTTTTAGATTTGAAAAATGTCCGGATTTGAAAACTGTTCGGGTTTGAAAACTGTTTAAATCTGACTTTTTTCAAATCCAAACAAATTTAAAATTTAAACATTTTCCAGAACTGAAATTTTTCAAAATTTAACTAGTTTCAAATCTTAGTATTTTTCTAGTTTAAGCATTTTCAAAATCTTAACATTTTTCCAAATATGAACAGTTTTCAAATTTAAATATTTATGCAAAATCTGAATAGTTTGAAAATAAAAATCACTAGTAAACCGGAAGATAACACGATACGATCCAAGGATTCACTCGCTCGTGTAGCTTCGCGTGTGCTAACCCGAAGTCAGCGATGCTAGGTGAGTTAAATGGGCCTGGCCCAGGTTGTGTTTCCTTCAGGCGATGGGGTCCCAATCGCATCGCTTAAAGCGACATATAGGAGCACCCCCAACGAGTATATTGCGAGGCACCGACAGGACGAACGGCCCATTACTATTCATTATCACGATGGGGCCCTCAACGAGTCAATCATGCAGCCGAAGTGCTTTATCCCAGGAACGATCCCATACTCTCACCGATCGCAATACTCTCGCGTGTTCACCGTGCCCGAGCGGCCCCGCACTCGGCGTTTATGTGGTGACCCCGGGGGTTGCGGGCTAGACAAACCCAGATCTCCATCTGGCATAAGTCTAATCTAGATCTCTAGGGCTTACAGGGTGAGAATCGGTAACACAACAGTGACTCTACGACTCAAAGAGTAATACAAGCTCATAACTGAGTAAAAGAACCAAAGTATTACAAGCAGAGGTCACTGACCTGACATTTCATCAATCAACGGAAGCAAAGTTATGCTATTCTAAATAGCAACATAGCAAAAGGCCTAAGAGGCCAGGAGCATAACGGCGACGTCCCAGCCCATAGATTCTGTGCCACACCTGGGAATCCCAAGCTACTCGTCGATGTCAACCTAGAAACCTTCATTTGTTGGAGCGACTTCGTCTGAAACAAAGCATGCAAAGCTGAGTACAGGGACTCAGCAAGACTTAGTACAACCTTTTAGCAAAGCTGGTATACGAGGCTTTATGTGGAGCTTATTTTGCGGAAAGCCAGTTTTCCTTTATAAACAAGAGGGAGCAGAAGCTCGTCTACTCAGATCATTTTAAAAGGGGATAAGAGAGCGGTATCACTAACTCTACTGATCATCATATTGAATCCACCGAATCTTCATCATATACTGAACCTATCAACTAGGATCACCCCCTCGATACCCAGAGAAGGGATCCTTATCACACATTGTTCCAAGTTTTTACGATTAGGTTAAAGTTGTCTATGATCAACACGTCCTTCCCCAAGTCGTCTGTAACCATCGACACGGCTTTTCGAAAATATTTAACCCTGCAGGGGTGTACAACTTTACCCACAAGCGCCGACCGACTCTTAATGCCAGAACATTATCACACTTCCTTGGTGTGCCGCCAGAGGGTGGTCGACCAAAACCTTTCCCTTGCTTCGCCTATTCCATGAGTCAAACTAACTGGGGAACTCCGTCATCGTAGGTAGCCATTCTCCGAGGCGGTCCCGGTCATGGTGCGCAGAGGATCCAGTTCAATGCCTCCAGCATCCTTCACCCCAGCCACGCCCTGTATGATGCACTTTGATACCCTTTTCCACCTTTTCCCCATGCATATGGCAAATGGAGCTCGCAAACTAATTGACTCATGGGTAAGCTAGGCAAGTTCGGGCCAAGGGGTTCCCATGGGCCCCGTGTGGCTGTACGCTCAGTCTTGGTTCCGAAGGCAAGAACCTCAGGTCCTAGTATCGGCGAGAACGAGTCAAATCACCACATCCCCATGTGGTGGCCCATCCAAGCCTTTAAGCATGTTTAATTATCATCACTGATCTTACCACGTCATCCTACCATACTAGGTTCATTCGCAGCTCTGATTCATCAACCGGATGGATCAGAATTCGTCAACTAAGCATGGCTAAGCATATTCGATACAACGGCTCTTAGCGATGCACACAAGCTCAAACCTAGTCTTGCTGAGAGCAGTGGATCAGAGTATTTAGGCTACAAGGATGGTAAATGCAACACACATAGGATAACTATACCTGCCGATAAAACATATTGGAAACGAATGCGATATGTAGGAACCAGAAGTAAAAGCATTTCGAAATCATAATGTGAACTAGGCTAGGGCTTGCCTTTATCCCTGACAAACCAATATGGATCTTCGGAGATCCCATGCTTGACTTGTTCGTCGGTGGACAATTCTTGAGTTGCGTCGTTGTCGATCTTCATCGTCTCGGGCACTTGCTCTATCGATCGTGAAGAGGCAAACACCGGAAAGGTAAAAGAACAATCATCACATGGCATCGATGCAATGCGCATACAAGAATGATGATATGACATGTTAATTAGGTATTGAAATTAATCCTAAGACATCATCAATTTAATTGAGGTTCGACGGAATTAGGGTTAGCAGTTCCGGAACCTCAAAGGGGTTGATTTAGTTCTTCTAAAACAATTAGGGTTCAAGTTGTTTAACAATGCATGATTTTGCTACCAAAATGTAGATCTCATTTTTCTAATTTTTTTGATATATTATACATATTTTTCTGATTTAAAATGAATAAGTTATGAATTTTAAAAGTTTTAACCATTTTAAATCATTTTCTGAAAATCCTGGAAATTAATAAAAATCTGACAGACATGGACCCACATGTCATGGATTTAATCTTTTCCTAATTATTTTTGAAATTAATAAAAATATGATAGTGGGGTCCACCTGTCATAATATTTTTCAAAAACAGAAAACAATAAAAATAAAAAGGAAAAGGGACGGTGGGCCCCACCGGAGTCAACCCGGTGGTCAACAACCGGGGGTGACCACCGGTGGCACACAGCGGCGGCGCTGTGGAGCGCGCCAGGGCACGCGGGAGGGCGCGTTCGACGCGTGAGGACGCGGGCGACCACCTGGTGGTGGCGCCGCTCGCGCGTTGTCGCCGGAGCGAACACGGCGGCGATGGCCGGCGGCGGAGCTCACGGTCGCATGGCGCGGGGATACTACAGAGCGAGAGGGGGAAGGCGAAGGGCACCAGCAGGTGCATAAGCTCACTGCGGAGCTCGTGGAAGTGACGGCGGGGGCGGGGGAGCCCTGTAACGCCGGGGTCGAGCTGGTTACCAGCGGTCGGAGCTCAGGAAGAAGGGCTCGATTCGTCCGTCTGCGCCTTCCCTGCTCGCGTGCGTGGATGAGGAGAACAAGGAGATGATGGCGGAGCTCGTGGGCTACTCGCCGGAGCTCGGGGTGGCCGTAGTGGCGAGGGACGGCGATGGCCGGGGCTAGGGTTTCGGGCGCGCACGCGAAAGAGAGCCAGAGAGAAGGGAAGAAGAAGAATTGGCGAGGCCCCCGGTGGCACACATCTTGGCGCGGCCGAGCTCGCCGGTGCCGCCAGCAAGCTGCTTCCTGGAACGGAGGTAGGGGATGACTTGGGCGTTTTGCGAAAAACCCCCTGGGGGCGGGGTTGGGCCAAGGTGGCTGAGGTGGGCCTCGGTTTGGGCTGCAGCTGGGCTGCGCCGGGGAAAAGGGGAGAGAGGGGTTGGGCTGTTGGCCCAGGGGAGAGAGAGAGGGAGTGTTTCTCTTTTTTTTTTCTTTTAAAAACTATTTTCTAATTGTATTCAAAAATACTTTGTGGTTTTCAAAACCATTTGCAGATTCAAACTTCTGAAATTTCAAAGCATCCATGGGGCTTCTTAACTTAGAGAAGTGCCATATAGGTTTAGTTTGAAATTTTGAAACATTTTGAGCATTAAAAAGAGAGGGAGAAATTTGCACAAGCATTAGGGTTTTCCAAATTATTTCACTAATGCAAATTTCTTAGGAAGTTTTCATGATGCAAATGATGCACAAACAACCCTAATTAGGTTTACCAAAAACAAGGATGTTACAGATCTATCCCCCTTAAAAGAATCTCGTCCCGAGATTCCAAGGTAGGAATAGAGCGAGTAACAAGGACTACACCGGTCTTTAACGATCTTGTCGATAACACGACAATCTTCCTTCTTGAAGAAGTTGATCCACGACATCGTGAATGAAGTTTATCCACGACACCATGAAGAGCTCTTCATTTTGCTTTCTTCACTCTAAAGGAAAGAGGGAATAACTCTGGAATGATGGATCTTCAGGAAGATTGAGTATCTCATGGTCAACTCATGGAAGGAGTGCTTAGGAACAACTCTTGACCTGACAAACATGAAACACGTCAAGGTAACGGAGGAGACGGAACCACGCTTGACAAGAACACAAAGGACAAGGTAGCGAGGAGTTAAACTGCCTTTGATACCATGATGAGGCACTCTTAGAGAGGGTGACTCGTGGAAGCACAAATGATTATCCAACGAGAGCAACTTTGGATTTCAAAATCATAGTCACTCTTTTTGGTATGGGTACATGAAACAATTGTTGTCTTTTCAAAAGGCTGGGGGCCTAGATGACTGACGAATTAACACAACGTGTGAATTGATTAGAACTTCAGGTACAAACAATAGGAAGGGGAGGAGCACTGGCTACTGAAGGGCTAAGCTTTATGATATTACTTCATGCTACTTGACTGAATAGACAACGGAGATTTGGCATCCTAAGAAAATATACTTCTCCCAGGATTTGGACTTTGAATATGACAAGAGGATTGCCATTCGGTTAAAGCTTACTCAAAAGTACTGGGGTCACATATGACTGACGAATTCACACAACGTGTGAATTAAAGAGATCTTCAAGTAAAACATCCTTATGAAGAGTAGTTATTCTTGTTGTTTCAACAAATTTTGGCATTAGGGCTTCGACTAATTGTGTTAACTACGACATCAATCTTGTCGGATTTACAAAGAGACCTATGTCAAAAAATTCTTGAGAAACACTAACCATCATTGCCGCTTGAGATTCAGCTTAGGTTAGGTGTAAAGATATTTCAAACTTAGCATGTAAGAATAGAAAAGTTGCAATGGTTACCACCAAGATAAAGTTGCTAGATTCTCAAGTTATAGACTACAATGTCAAGCTCCAAAAGATTGAGCCAGATTGCGTAATACATATGGTTGCGACTGTCGAAGACAATTGCGTGCAGATGAACTTGCAATGTAACACAGTTGAGTCCTTGTGGGGACATCAAAGAAGATATTGAAGTTCTTAAGCTTCTTCTCTTTCTCGAACAAACCAGTCAGTGGCTTAGTGTGCATATATGAACTTTTCAAGAAAATGGAGGTAGCAACCAACCATCTCAAGAATACTCTGCACATGCATGACCGACTTGCGATGATTCCCGAGGGAAAGCAAACAGAAATCTACTCGGATCCACGGCGACATCTTTTAGCAAATGCACGTGAACCAGAGGAGGTCACTTCTAGCATCCAGAACACATACTACGTGATAACACAAAGATGGTTCTTAAAAGTTTCCAACATTACTGCCAGTTGTTCAATATGAACCTCTTTAGACATGGAGAAAATAAGAATGTCATCGATGGGCTCAGCAACAAACTTATCAAGATACTACAATAAGATGGTCTCATATGTTGTTTGAATGAGGCAATAGTATTGGTCAGACCAAAGGACACGAAGATGTACTTAGGCTAAACACCATGGGTATAAACATCATCAAGATAGTCTTCGGAACTGAGTTTGATTTGACGATAGCCCAAACTCAAATCAAAGATTGGGGAGACAACATATCCACAAAGGATATACTTCCTGACTTCAACACGAACCAAACTAGACATCCATTTAAGAAGGAACAAGTCCAGTAGAGCTCTTGTCTTTCAACTCTCCAAGTTGTTGTTTCAGCTCAACCAACTAGTCCAGGATATCCAGTATGGTTTCTTGGAGAAGTAGCGATTCAGAGAACCAGCCTTTACTCATGAACTTGACAGCACGGTCATGTGGCAACATGGAGATACTTCGAGAAAGACATCTAGAATATCACGAACTACCGATATATCAATGAGTTCGAGGGGGAAGCTTGCTTTACAAAGCAAAGGATGTGGTCTTGAGAACTTCGGCGTGAACCTAACTCTTTGACCGAAGAAGGTGCACATGAACAACGGACTTGGGAGCACAGTCAAACTTCGCTTAGTGATTGGTTAAACAATCATGCTAAGAATGACACAAACGTCCTTGGATTTCAAAGCAATGAGATTTGCTAAGAATCTCGGATGGCCACATCAATACAAACACCCCAACATTCCCAAGCAGGGACAACTCGGAGGAAGGGCGAGTAAAGATATGTAAGAGCATCACTTCATCAATAAGGTCATGAGACTTAGCACGACCTAGCGATATAAAAGAGTGTGACACTCTAAGGTAGAACAGAACAGAAAGTGCATAAACCTCACATTCTGCGGATTACAACACTTTGACCGGATGCTAGAAATGGACGAGGTGCTGGAGTTTGTTTCTCCTGACATCTCGAAGTGAAATGTCTTGAAAGACCACAAGGGTAACATGCAGTAGAAGACACCAATGCACATTTACAACTTGGTTGCTAACTAGCAGACAAAGGTCGGAAAGTAACTGAAGAGGAGGAACATGATTAGGATCAAAAATCCTGAGATGTAGATGCACAAAATAACAATCTTGTGAGACTCATGCTGAAAAGAGAGGTGTGGCAGAGTCACAGACATAGATGTGAGACTCACAAAGAGCACTCTTGTCGTGATTCATTTGGTTCCATGAAAGAACCTCTGCCATAGTTAATGGTAGGAAAGATCTTTTGTTGCCGCAATTCAATCACGACTACAACCAAAGACTTGAGTGCTAGGTGAATTTGAATTTAGCCATCCTGATGTATGGTTTGTCCAACATATACAACAGGGATCAACGAAATGGATCTTGAGTTAAAGGCCAGCATCATGTACTAAGATTCACACTAAGAGAACCCAGCACAATCCGGGCCCTTCGGTTCAAGTCCAAGGGTTAAAACCCCGAGAAAGGAGTAACTACTATCTGAGTGACACATAGGACACTATGAGATAGTAATCATGGTGTAACTTTCAAGAAGCCATACCTAGCTTCAGAAGTATCCAAGCAAAAGTAAAGGAGACATCCGAGATGAAAGGAAACCTCAAAGCCTAGAACAGAATGTTGTGGAACCCACAAAATAGAGAGATCATGATGGAAGGAAATCTCTCGATTGAAACAAAACAAAGAGAGAACAAAGAATACACAAGAGTTTAGAAAACTCAACTCTAAGTCAACTGGTTAAGAAATGACCTGCCCTTGAGGCACCTAAGCTTTGAAAGACTAGAAGAGATAGTAAAACCTTTTCAAATCGACACAAGGTAAGGTGTGACTCTGAAATAGAGCGATACCAGATAAGGAGTAAAAAGAATCCTAATCTGATTTTCGCAAATACTTTTAGCTTTCAAATAGTTTTCGCAACCACTAGACTCAACATCGACCAATAGAAAGGGTTTCCTACAGGCAGTCCTGCTCTGATACCAAAACCTGTGGTGACCCCGGGGGTCGCGGGCTAGACAAACCCAGATCTCCATCTGGCATAAGTCTAACCTAGATCTCTAGGGCCTACAGGGTGAGAATCGGTAACACAACAGTGACTCTACGACTCAAAGAGTAATACAAGCTCATAACTGAGCAAAAGAACCAAAGTATTACAAGCAGAGGTCACTGACCTGACATTTCATCAATCAACGGAAGCAAAGTTACGCTATTCTAAATATCAAGATAGCAAAAGGCCTAAGAGGCTATGAGCATAACGGCGACGTCCGAGCCCATAGATTCCAGGCTGCCACCTGGGAATCCCAAGCTACTCGTCGATGTCGACCTAGAAACCTTCATTTGTTGGAGCGACTTCGTCTCAAATAAAGCATGCAAAGCTGAGTACAGGGACTCATCAAGACTTAGTACAACCTTTTAGCAAAGCTGGTATGCGAGGATTTATGTGGAGCTTATTTTGCGGAAAGCCAGTTTTCCTTTATAAACAAGAGGGAGCAGAAGCTCGTCTACTCAGATCATTTTAAAAGGGGATAAGAGAGCGGTATCACTAACTCTACTGATCATCATATTGAATCCACCGAATCTTCATCATATACTGAACCTATCAACTAGGATCACCCCCTCGATACCCTGAGAAGGGATCCTTATCACACATTGTTCCAAGTTTTTACGATTAGGTTAAAGTTGTCTATGATCAACACGTCCTTCCCCAAGTCATCCGTAACGATGGACACGGCTTTTCGAAAAGATTTAACCCTGCAGGAGTGTACAACTTTACCCACACGCGCCGACCGACTCTTAATGCCAGAACATTAGCACACTTCCTTGGTGTGCCGGCAGAGGGTGGTCGACCAAAACCTTTCCCTTGCTTCGCCTATTCCATGAGTCAAACTAACTGGGGAACTCCGTCATCGTAGGTAGCCATTCTCCGAGGCGGTCCCGATCATTGTGCGCAGAGGATCCAGTTCAATGCCTCCAGCATCCTTCACCCCGGCCACGCCCTGTATGATGCACTTTGAAAACCTTTTCCACCTTTTCCCCATGCATATGGAAAATGGAACTCGCAAACTAATTGACTCATGGGTAAGCTAGGCAAGTTCGGGCCAAGGGATTCCCATGGGCCCCGTGTGGCTGTACGCTCAGTCTTGGTTCCGAAGGCAAGAACCTCAGGTCCTAGTATCGGCGAGAACGAGTCAAATCATCACATCCCCATGTGGCGGCCCATCCAAGCCTTTAAGCATGTTTAATTATCATCACTGATCTTACCATGTCATCCTGCCATACTAGGTTCATTTGCAGCTCTGATTCATCAATCGGATGGATCAGAATTCGTCAACTAAGCATGGCTAAGCATATTCGATACACCGGCTCTTAGCGATGGATCAGAGTATTTAGGCTACAAGGATGGTAAATGCAACACACATAGGATAACTATACCTTCCGATAAAACATATTGGAAACGAATGCGATATGTAGGAACCAGAAGTAAAAGCATTTCGAAATCATAATGTGCACCAGGCTAGGGCTTGCCTTTGTCCCTGACAAACCAATATGGATCTTCGGAGATCCCATGCTTGACTTGTTCGTGGGTGGACAATTCTTGAGTTGCGTCGTTGTCGATCTTCATCGTCTCGGGCACTTGCTCTACCGATCGTGAAGAGGCAAACACCAGAAAGGTAAAAGAACAATCATCACATGGCATCGATGCAATGCGCATACAAGAATGATGATATGACATGTTAATTAGGCATTGAAATTAATCCTAAGACATCATCAATTTAATTGAGGTTCGACGGAATTAGGGTTAGCAGTTCCGGAACCTCAAAGGGGTTGATTTAGTTCTTCTAAAACAATTAGGGTTCAAGTTGTTTAACAATGCATGATTTTGCTACCAAAATGTAGATCTCATTTTTCTGAAAATTTTGATATATTATACATATTTTTCTGATTTAAAATGAATAAGTTATGAATTTTAAAAGTTTTAACCATTTTAAATCATTTTCTGAAAATCCTGGAAATTAATAAAAATCTGACAGACATGGACCCACATGTCATGGATTTAATCTTTTCCTAATTATTTTCGAAATTAATAAAAATATGACAGTGGGGTCCAACTGTCATAATATTTTTGAAAAATAGAAAACAATAAAAATAAAACGGAAAAGGGACGGCGGGCCCCACCAGAGTCAACCCGGTGATCAACAACCGGCGGTGACCGCCGGTGGCACACAGCGGCGGCGCTGTGGAGCGCGCCAGGGCACGCGGGAGGGCGCGTTCGACGCGCGAGGACGCGGGCGACCACCTGGTGGTGGCGCCGCTCGCGCATGGTCACCGGAGCGAACACGGCGGCGATGGCCGGCAGCGGAGCTCGCGGTCGCATGGCGCGGGGATGCTACAGAGCGAGAGGGGGAAGGCGGAGGGCACCAGCAGGTGCATAAGCTCACCGCGGAGCTCGTGGAAGTGACGGTGGGGGAGGGGGAGCCCTGTAACGCCGGCATCGAGCCGGTTACCGGCGGTCGGAGCTTGGGAAGAAGGGCTCTATTCGTCCGTCTGGGGCCTTCCCTGCTCGCGTGTGTGGACGAGGAGAATGAGGAGATGATGGCGGAGCTCGTGGGCTACTCGCCGGAGCTCGGGGGTGGCCGTAGCGGCGAGGGACGGCGATGGCCGGGGCTAGGGTTTCGGGCGCGCACGCGAAAGAGAGCCAGAGAGAGGGGAAGAAGAAGAATTGGCGAGGCTAGGGTTTCTTCGTGGCGGCGGTAGGGGGTACTTGTAGGCCGCCGGGGGCGGCGGCACACATCTTGGCGCGGCCGAGCTCGCCGGTGCCGCCAGCGAGCTGCTTCCTGGAACGGAGGTTCGGGATGACTTGGGCGTTTTGCGAAAAAATCCCTGGGGGCGGGGTTGGGCCAAGGTGGCTGAGCTGGGCCTCGGTTTGGGCTGCAGCTGGGCTGCGCCGGGGAAAAGGGGAGAGAGGGGTTGGGCTGTTGGCCCAGGGGAGAGAGAGAGGGAGTGTTTCTCTTTTTTTTTTTCTTTTAAAAATTGTTTTCTAATTGTATTCAAAAATACTTTGTGGTTTTCAAAACCATTGGCAGATTCAAACTTCTGAAATTTCAAAGCATCCATGGGGCTTCTTAACTTAGAGAAGTGCCATATAGGTTTAGTTTGAAATTTTGAAACATTTTGAGCATTAAAAAGAGAGGGAGAAATTTGCACAAGCATTAGCGTTTTCCAAATTATTTCACTAATGCAAATTTCTTAGGAAGTTTTCATGATGCAAATGATGCACAAACAACCCTAATTAGGTTTAGCAAAAACAAGGATGTTACAGTTTATACCAGGAACGATCCCGTACATATCGATCACACTACAGGATATATGCCGAGGGCAACCCCCTCGGCGTAGCAGGTGGCCTGGCCGCCCCACGACGTGCCACGTCATCCCGTGGCTCTCAGCGTGCATGCCTATGCCGAGGGCATGGCCGTCGGCGTCTGGCGTCGCTCCGTTAACGGCGACGGCGCGCCGCCACGCTGCGCCGAGGGCATCGACGCCGAGGGTCCTGTTGCACCGTCGGCGTAGGAGGCGTACGCCGACGGCCAGCCCTACGCCGACGGCACGGTCGTCTCTGCCGAGGAGGGTAGCCGCCGAGGGACTACGCCGAGGGCTGCCGTCGGCGTAGCCTACGCCGAGGGCCAGGCGCGGCTACGCCGAGGGCAGCTGGCCGTCGGCGTAGCACCCGATTCCTGTAGTGTCATCGTGGTTAGGACGTACTCCTGCAGTCCTGCTCCGTGGCCTCGACCTTCACTGCCATGCCTTGCGCCGCGCCTGCCGGCCCTCCTCCTTTCCCAGCGCGTCTGTGCACGCCTTACGTGCATGGATCGAGCAGCGCCCTCTTCTAGCATCCGCGGTGGCGCCGGCCGAGCGCACGTGCCCTAGCAGCAGCGTGTTGAACCAGACGACGTCCCCTGCATATAGATCGGTTAGAGCAAGTACAATAAGGTACAGTCAGCTGGCTATAAGAGATAAAATATTATAAGTTTCCTTAGTTGGAGGAGAGATTAGGAGAGAGAATGAAAGTGGGCTCTTATCTAATAGCCAGCTCTAGCACGTGCTCCTAGGCACTACGTGAGACTAAAAGGTGTGCCATGTATTATAAAAGTACTACACTTTTACTAGCTTACTATTGTACGTACATGCTAACTATAAGTTGACTATAGATGATATGGCAAATTATTGTAGCCGGCACTATTATTCTTGCTCTTAAGGAACTCAACTCCTTTTTATGGGTCAGCCGGTGGTGGCGCCGATTATGCGCCCGTAGGCGGCTCCACAGACCGATGATGAAGTACGCCTATGAGGAGGGGCGCGGCTGCGTTTAGCGCTCCCGTCCGGCCCGCGAGGTCGGCAGAACGCCGAGACAACGGTAGACTCACGGCAACACGACGGGCCGCAGCATCTGGCGAAGTCAGCGGAACGGCGAGACGGAGGACCCACGGCAAGATGGCGGCAGACTCCAGCCAGGATTTCTTGCCAGTGGTGGACCTAGAACAAAGTTTCAGTGGGGGCTAAATTCGTGAGTGGGGGCATCTCTTTGGCAAATTCAAATGATTCAAGGAATTTTCTTACAAATACATTTAAATTTTAGTGCAATTCAGAAATTTGAGTCGGGGCCATGGCCCCCACTCAGCCCTTCTTTGGTCCGCCCCTTCTTGCAGTGCCTCGTCGCTTGTATGTTTAGAGGTGAGTCTGGATGATGGAGTCCTGCTCAGCTTATGAGGAACAAGGATTCTCTTGTTGCAGGACAGATCGATACGATCTGCATCGATCGATCGGTTTCCTTTAGGAACACGAACCGGTTGTCAAGCGAACGGACACGAGAGGCGACCTAGGAAGGCCACGATCTGACCGCATCGATTGGTTTCCTTTACCAACACGAACAAAAAGAGAAAGAGATGGCGATGGCGTGATGGGCACTGTACGAAGGCGCATAGACGGGCAGACGAAAGCACACTTCGATGGACCAAACCAAGAAAACCTTAGCTTTTTTATTATTAGGTACTAGCACAGAATCCGCGCGTTGCTACGGCCCTATAATTTACAAGTGTTAGAATTAAAATTTAATGAATATTATGTGCCCATTTAGTAATACTCTATCAATTTGCAAAATTAATGTTTTTTTTCTTTTTAGAGAAATGCATGACGTTTTTTACTACATGGTTACATGATTAGCAGAAGAAAAAATAAGCATAAACCATACAGCTTCAAATAGTGTCAAAAACTTACGAACAACCAGAGCTCTCTTTTCCTACAAAGAACTTGGAATAAAAAAATTATAGCAGTGTGAGTTTCTTCTCCCGATGTAGTATCTAAATATCTTTGCCGAATACATCATTTTTTCGTGAAAAAGAGAAATTTATGAAATTGATTGATATATAGATTTACAATCCATGGTTATTATTGCTTCAGCAATCTTTCTCAGGAAGGAAATTTTGTACGCCGTTACAATATTTTTGTTTACTCTGAATTCTACCAATCCGCTCGAGGCCATGACTTCACGCATCTCTGCTTCGCTATCTATCTTCACATATCTGTTTCGTTTTTCCTGCAACAGCTCACCAATCCTTGCAATCTGGAATGCTTGTGTTTTGAAGTGGTCATTATCTTCTTGCTTAGGCCTATAGCTTCAGCACAATCCGACTCCACCTTGATGTTTAAATCCGTCGAGTTGAGAGCTAGTTTCAGGCCTGCCTCCGGGTATTGCTTGATCACTAATACTCCGTAATAGCAAATCCACATAGCTTATTGAGAAACGATTTGTGGCTTCGATATTTGCCCCGCCAAGCTATCTCGTGTTGGATCGTCACGAGCCCCCGTGGCCTGTACGAATGTACCATGTGTACCTGCACAGCACTCGGCCCGCCCCGGTGCACACACCCAGGACGGAAAAGAAGAAGATTTTCTTCGGTGAAATCATCGGCGCCGCTCCCTTGTAGAGGCACAGGCTGCAGCAGAAGCAGAGCTCCGCAGCTGCTCCGTCTTCACCAGCTTCGCATGTGCTCTTGCGGATGGCCGTTCTTCCAAGTCTTTGATTGTAACGGCAGACGGCACCTAGGCGGCTTTCTCTCCTCCCTCGGAGGGCGGTGGCAGCCTAAGCTGTGGCTACGGGGCGGTGAGCTGGTCAGGGCGAGAACGACATCATGTCAGATTAGAAGACCCGTCGATACTCGATACCACAGGCCGCTGCGATTCGAGCTCTATCTGAATCATCAATCATGTATATCGAATTTGGCCAAATCCAAATCGGAAGGCTTCATCAGGGACTGCGTCTCATCAGCCAAGCGAGCGCTGATCTTGCTCACCGGCGACATAGCCGGTGGCTAGAGGTGGAGCGCAAGTGGCGCTCGTTGGAGGAGAGCGAGCACAGCCAATCCATGAGCAGGTGACCGACGCCTGGTTGTGTTGACAGAGCTTTGTGGCGCGGCGGCGCTCTGGTCTCTCTTTGCGTCGTTATCATGGTGCTCCCCTGCTGGTCCTGTTTGCCCAGCAAACTGCATGGATGAGCTCGACCCTATCTATAGGGAGGCGTGGCTCTTCTCTTAATTCTTTCCTTCCTGATCATTAGATGTTGGACCAAACAATGGGCTCTCCACCTCCAGCGTTTACAAACAGAAGAGGCGCGCGGCTGTGGGTGCAAGTGCAGCCGGAGTAGAGGACGTCCGGTGTAGAATAGGGTGCTGCTCCATGAGAGGATGATGGCGGCTTTGAATCTCTCAACGGCGTTGGCGACGACCGGCGATGGCTTGGCAACCTGTAGGACGGGGCAAACGGGGAGGATGGTCGGCTGTCTCGGGTTTCGACGGAATCGTGCGAACCCAAATCCTCTAATCCTCTCCCCTGTTCAGCTTTCTTTTCCTTTGTATACGGGGACAGGAGGGGCGATTTACACAAAAATAACCCAAAAGTGAAACTATAGCACAGACTGACCTCTCGGGCAAACTATTTCACCCATCTAACCCTTTTGTGTGGCGCCCCTCTCATGGGCGCCACACAAGCCCGAGTGGCGCCCGTGCCTGCGGCGCCACTCTCCCAGCCGACGTGGCGTCGTCGACGCTGAGCTGTGCGCCGATCCGACGTGGCAGGATGTGTGGCGCCGCTCCCATCGGCGCCACACATTGAAAGTGTGGCGCCGCTCGGAAGGGCGCCACACATCCAGTTAAGTGTGGCGCCCGAGCCGCCCCCAGCCCGACCCCGCCATTCTCCTCTCTCTTTTCTTCTTCCCTCAGGAAAGGCGGCCGGCTCTCTCTCTCTCCCCCTCAAATCCCTACTCAAATCTCTTGGATTTCTTCAGATCTGTTCGTGGAGATCGTTCCCAACCCGTTCCTTGAGGTAATCTCCTCCGTTCCCTTTCTTTTCATTCATTGATTTTGTGTATCTGGTTGAATCTACATGTGAAACCCTAGATGTGGATTTTGTTGATTTGAGGGTGGAGATGGATTTGGTTGGATGTTAGGGTTGTTGAAGTAGGAGAAATGGTAGTGTGCTAGTTTGTATGGGTAGATTATGTTGATTATGGTAACTAATGAACACATGTGTGTATGTGTTGTTCCCATTATGCTAGGGGGATGGAAAGAATTGTTCATGTTCATCATGTGGACAAGGATGCTTTCTTGAAGGGGAACCTAGAGCCGGACCCGGAAGAGGTTGACTTGGTGTTTGACCTTAGCCCTAGCTTTACGGAGGTGGTAGCACAAGTGAGGATTGAGTTGAATTGGAATGAGCCAAATGATGGTGTTGAGCTAGAGGGAAGGCATAATGTTGGGTTTGGAATGCACACCCGTTGGAAGACAATGCGTATCAACTCCGAGCAACGTTGGTCCGTTTACAAGGAGACGGTGGCCGAGTCACAAGACAAGGCTTTGGAGTTGTTTGCAACCAAGACGGTTGATGCTCGTATCGAGGTTGACCTTAACCGGCGCTCCTCCCCCGTTCAAGCTAGGAGTCCACCACCCATGAGCCAAGAAGAAGCCACCGAATCTCCCATTGTCCAATCTCCCATTGCCCAAGATGCACCGTTGGAGGAGGAGTATGACGAGCATGACGATGGTAATAATGGTTTCGAGATGAATTACAACAATGTCGGTGATTTGGATGCATATTTGACGCAAGAGGATATGGACCACTCCATTCCTTATTCCCGATGCTATGCCTCGGACTCGGATGATGATGGACCCGATGAAGAAGTTGATGAGGATGGCTTGACGGCTAAGGAAGCCGAAAGAGCCGAGATCTTCAGGAAGGTAACCGGACGGGATATTGGGATACCATTGTTCCGTGATGTTAGTCTTGTGGATGAAGCCGTGGTTGATGGTGGAAAAAGTTTACTTCTTGGAGCTAGGCCAATTTCCAAGAGAGATGTGGATGGTAGGACGGCTATGATCTCTAAAGGGCTCACGTTTGATACCTTTTTGGAATTGAAAGTATGGTTGAAGGAGTTCTCGATTAAGCATCATCGCCCTTACATCGTTGTTCACTCGGATTTGAAGAAGCGGTACACACTAAAATGTGTAGATAAAAGGTGCCCATGGGTTGTCCGTGCAAGACCTTTCAAAAAAGGGCCCTCTTGGCACATAACAAGTTGTGTAGCCACTCACATGTGCCGGGGGCCGAAGCTGGATGGCAAGGATGCGCAGCCGGACCACCGTCAACTCACATCCGAGTTCATTGCATACAAGCTCTCGGCGGAGATATCATGACTTCCTACCATGAGTATTAGGTCCGTGCAAGATACGGTGAAATCCCGGTTTGACTACGATGTCAAGTATGGGAAGGCATGGAAGGCCAAACAAGCCGCATTCAAGATGTTGTACGGTGATTGGGAGGAAGCATACAACCGAGTCCCTAGGTTGTTGTTAGCGATGGACGCTACTAACCCGAGCATGGTTCATGTGGTGGAGCCTTCTAGTACCAAAATGACATTGCATGACGGTAAAAGAGTGAGGGTATTTCACCGTGCATTTTGGTCATTCGAGCAATGCGCGAGGGCATTCGAACATTGTAGGCCGATCATCGCCGTCGATGGTACCTTCTTGACCGGGCAGTACAAGGGCACACTATTGGTGGCAATAGCAAATGATGCGAGCAACCGCTTAGTACCATTGGCTTTTGCATTGGTAGAGGTTGAGAACAATGATAACTGGCAATGGTTTTTCCATAAATTGAGGACGAGGGTCATACCACCCTCAAAGGAAGTGTGTGTCATCTCGGATCGTCATCAAGGAATTCTCAATGCGGTGGAGATTGACATTCCCGGGCATGCTCCCTTGCACCACCGATGGTGCATGAGGCATTTTTGTGCAAACTTCTACCGGGCATGCAAAAACAAAGAGTTGTCTGACCTTCTTCAAGATTGTTGCCTCGCTTACTCCGAGCGCCGCTTCGCAAACCTATACAACGGCTTGCTCAAGCACAAAGACCTCAGCCCGGGTGGTTTTGAGTTTCTTCAGAGGCACCTTATATTTAACTCAAAGTGGGCACGAGCTTATGATGAGGATGGGAGGAGATATGGTCAAATGACAAGCAACATGGCTGAGTGCTTCAACAATGTGCTGAAGGGTGTCCGTGCATTGCCCGTGACGGCAATAATTCAGTACACATTCGAGAAGTTGAATGTCTATTTTCAGAACTACACCGAAGAAACGGAGAAGGAAATTGCTAGGAACTGTGAGTACCCAACGAAGGTTCAAGAGTTCATGGACTTTCAGGCGAGGAAGGCGGACTCCCATACAGCTACATGTTATGACAATGTTGACTGGGTGTATCAAGTGAATGAGCCGGGAGGCACCACACAAGGTGGTGTCCAACACGGAGGCCGTGCTTTCCGTGTGTCCCTAAAGACAAGTGAATGCACATGTAGGAGGCCATCTTTGCTTCATTTGGCTTGCTCCCACTTGCTCACAGCGGCACGCACTAGACGTGTGGACTATAATAACGTCCTCACCGTTCGGGAGTCCGAGTTCTCCATCGAAGCCACAAAAAGGACATGGGCTCCAAGGTTTTCTCCCTACTTGGACCAATCACAATGGCCGGAGTATCATGGAGTGCAAGTTTGGCCCGATCCAGAATGGAAGGTTGTGAAACGTGGAAGAAGAAAGACAAAGAGGTATCACGGAGATATGGATAGATGGGGTCATTCGGGAAACAAGTTATTCCAAGAGGCTCGCGAGCCAACTAATTGTGGATCATGCAATAGTAAGGGGCACAATAGAAGAAAATGTACATCCGGCAAAAAGTCAAAGGGCAATGATGCTAGCACAAGCCAACAATCAAGTAGCCAACAAGCTTCAAATCAACCTCAAAGCCAACATGCTCCTAGCCAACAAGCCCCAAGGCAACAAGCTCCAAGCCATGAAAGTCCAAGCCAACAAGCTCCTTCGCAACAAGCTCCAAGACAACAAGCTCCAAGCCAACAAGCCCCAAGGCAACAAGCTCCAAGCCATGAAATTCCAAGCCAACAAGCTCCTTCGCAACAAGCTCCAAGACAACAAGCTCCAAGCCAACAAGCCCCAAGGCAACAAGCTCCAAGGCAACAAGCTCCAAGGCATCAATCACAATGGCGACAACCTACAAGGCAACCAAGGATTCATGTAGGGCTTAGTAGAGGTCGCCATGGTGTACGTCGGGGTGCTAGTATGCTAAGATACCTAGCGGGGCCTTATCCGTATGTGTCTCCAATATATTAATTGTATTCTACTTTCTATTTTCCTATTTCGTGACTAACTTTGGTTTTTTTGTTTTTGTTTTCAGATATGGCAACTCAACCCACCAAGGGGAAGGGGGCGTGGGAGGGCAATGACAAGGAGGACTTCGTTTGGGAGGAGGCTGTGAGGACGGTGCGGAAGAGGGAGAAGGAAGAAGTTGCGAGGAAGGAGAAGGAGGAGCACGAGAAGAAGATGGCCGAGCGTGCCCATATGCAAAGAGAGTATGAGGAATACCAGAGGCGCGAGAAGAAGAGGAATGAGAAGCTCAAGGCTGAACGGGACCGCTTGGCACGGGAAAAATTCCTGAGGAGCTGCCAACTTGAGGAAATAGCGCGGGCGAGGGCCAATAATATGCACCTAGAGGAGGTGGCTAAGGAGGCTGAGCGCATCAAGGAGGAAAGAGCTCAAGCGGAAGCTTCAAAGACGGAGGAGCGCCACCATTTCTTTGACTCGGTGGTTCAGTTGGCTCGTGACATAAGGAAGAAGGAAGAACTGGCTGAAGAATCTAAGAAGAAGAAGGCGAGGGGGGAGGGAGCCATTGGCACGCAGTGATGTCCGTTTGGTTAGGTTCATGTTGTCGAACATTTATGTCATCGAACCTTGATGTTCCGTGAACCTTGATCTTCTCGAACCTTCGTGTCATCGAACCATATTTTAATTGGAACCTTCATGTTGTGTCGTACCTTATCTGAACCACTATGTTGTGTCGTACATGTTGTGTGCATTGTTGTATTAAAAACTGTTAAAATAAGGTAGGAATTTGCATGGTTTAGCACAAGTCACCGTGTGGCGCCCTTGCCATGGGCGCCACACTGCACTGTGTGGCGCCCATGGCATCGGCGCCACACATGTCAATTTATATGTCGACCACATCCAGGGGCTCTGGACGCTTAGTCCTTAGCCATTTTGGCGAACCTGTTTTTGTGGCGCCCGTGGCGCCGGCGCCACACTGCACTGTGTGGCGCCCGTGACATCGGCGCCACACAAGCAGGGTCGCCAAAACGGCTAAGGACTAAGCGTCCAGAGCCCCTGGATGTGGTCGACATATAAATTGACATGTGTGGCGCCGATGACATGGGCGCCACACAGTGCAGTGTGGCGCCCGTGGCAAGGGCGCCACACGTTGACTTGTGCTAAACCATGCACATTCCTACCTTATTTTAACAGTTTTCAATACAACAATACCAATTTCAATAGCAATTTCATACACACATCATATACATAGCACACATCATAGCTCACATCGTAGCACATAGATTCAAACAACACGTAGAAATGACGACATGGTTCGAAATGACATAGAGTTCACAACACGATACTTATGAAGATAGAGTTCACAACACGTAGCAAATCCATCTATCCTCCTCGACGTCCCCTCCTCACGGGCTGCTTCCGGACGGCCTTCCTTTTCGTCTGTTGCCGCTGCTCTTCTTGCTGCTGCACCTCCTGCTCCTCTGAAGATGACGGCTCATCGTTTCTCATCCTCCTCAAAGATGATCTCCGCGGCGGCTCCTCATCGGACTCGATCACAGCCTTCTTTCCTCGGTTCGCATAATCTTCCGGAATGTAACGGTGTGGAGCATTGCCCCTCGGCTTCAACTGGTACGCAGACCGTGTGGCTTGCTTCTTGCCTCGACTAATGCTTTGACTTAGAATGGTGTCGTCAGGAATCTCCGCCTCTTCAGAAGAGGATGTAGCCGCAATTTCACCTTCGCGGCAACCTAGCAACTTGGCTAACCGCTGCAACTTCCGTGCAGTGTTCTGCGTCATGGAAGTCATGGTTACAAAGCCGCCAAATACAATAGCTTACATTCAAAGTTGGTGACCATACCTTAATGAAATGCCACATCGGTCTGATAGGCTTTTCATCTCTATGGCTCTGATCCCAAACAACCTCACACTCTGTAGCTGTTTTTTGGATCTCGGACCGCTGTGACAAACATATTATACACAATTTGAGGGAGCACATGCCAATATAGCTGATGTAGTAGCTAATGAGAGAATACATTACCACGAAGTTCAGAGAGGAAGCAATAGAAGTCGATCTCCCTTGTCGAGCATAGATGTCGTGCTGGCTTTGCGCAACCTCATCGAACTCGATGGGGTCGTCCAAGATGTCGTCATCATACGCGGGTTTCACTAACTCGATACGCGTGCTTTCATGAAACCATTGGAGATAGTTGTTGAAAGCGGCCAAGTCGTGAGGCACAACCTCGACATGTCCGCCATTCCGTATCGCTTCCAAACAGTGTTGGAACGCTCTGACGTGGCCGCTATGATGGACAGGCCAAATTGTGATCTTCCTCTGCCGCTGCCTATCAAGCCTGCAAGATATTGAGCACAATGGATAAAGTTAGATTCTATCGCTTCCTATGATCAACAAGTTACCATCGCATGATTCAAGAAGTTTACCTATGGAGCGCGTGGTCCGTGTCTTGCCACTCAGGTGGGCACTCCTGATACAACCCGAACTGTCTCATCACTCTTTGCGGCTGGTGGTATTCAACCGCCTACATGCATATGAGTGGGCACCGTATACGCCAGAAACCCGCCTCCTCCAAGCACTTGGGGTTGAGGTCAGTCATCGCCGCGCCAATACGGTAATAGGTACCATATGGCTCCCAATCCACCTGCAGCATACAAATATTTCAAAATTTACAACACGCCAATGAAATGTATGAAATAGGATTGCAAAAGAGTGATGGCTTCAGAAAGGTTACCTGCTCAGCGGTAAGAGTGTCCAACTCCTCAGTGTAGTGCCTGTACATGACCATTGGATCGCTCGTCATCTCCGAGACATTGTCCCAAAGGTATGCCCAAGTGGGCTCCCGATCAGGGTTGTTCCGGTAATGAGGCCATGGCCTCGCGTTGAGTATCCTGGGCCGCCCAACTGATAGGCGGTCCCAGCTCCATACGAAAAGTAGGAGCAAGCATCCACCAATACCGCCGCTCCCAGTCCTGCGACAACCTTCGTCCAACTGCCGGTAGAGGTAGGCAAGTGCCGCTGTTCCCCAACTCCACGGGTGCTCCAACACCGTAAGCGCCTTGAGCCAACACCAATGGGCCAGCTTCCCACCACTGTCAGGAAAGAGAGTCCTCGAAACCATATACCACAAGTACACTCGGGTGTATGTCTTGACAGTGTCACGGTCGGCCCCTTCCGGGCATTCTCCAAAGTGAGTCCTGATCCAAGAGAAAGATGCGCCGGCGGGAGTTCTATCCTTCTTATCTGCTGGCTCCGGAGGAGCCATGCCAATAAGGTCCTCCATTTGTCCGCGCCACCCATCAGAAGCTGTGTTCATACACAGTGGGTCGCCCTGAATAGGAAGTCCAAGGATCATGGAAACATCTTGAAGAGTAGGGGTCATCTCGCCGGCCCTCAAGTGGAAGGTGTGCGTCTCCGGCCTCCACCGGTCGACAAGGGCGGTGAGTGCCGCGGCGTTCATGTTCGGCCCCCCACGGCTTACAAGCGATATGAACGGGAGAAGACCGGTAGGCTGGATGAACTCCGTGTACCTCTCGTCATACGCCATATCCACTGTGCCATGGTAACGAATCTTCAAGGGGTGAAGAACCCTTCTCCTCTCCGTCATATGAAAAACCCGGTGTTCCCTGTCATACTCTTGATCTATGAGATACACCATCCTACATGTTTACACAAATACACCATATTATGAGCCATTCCTAACAAATATGAGTTATTCCATCACAAATAATATGAGCAACACATACATGAGAATATATCTAGCTTTTGTATCACATATACATCACACATACATGAGAATTCAAATCCAAATAAGCCATCACACATACCTCACATACATACATGCACTTACATAAGAATATGGATACCTCACATACATATATCCTCATTGAAATTTGATGTCTAGGGTTTCAACAAATCTAGGATTTCAACACATAGATACATGATAATATGGATTTCAACACATACATGAGCACATTGATTCAATTTCTAAGATTTTCATATCTAGGGTTCCATGTCTAAATTGAATTTAATCCGAGAAAATCATGGATGAAACGAAGGGGATCGAGGGAGAATACCTTGAGGAAGGGATTGGGAAGAGATTGGCCGGGCAGATCTGATGATTTGGGGGTGGATTTGATGGGGGGGAGAGGGGGGGGGGGAGGAGGAACCGCCGGCGCGCCTTGCTTCTTGAAGAAACAGAGAAGAGAGAAGAAGAGGTGGGTCGGGCTGGGGGCGGCTCGGGCGCCACACTTAACTGGATGTGTGGGGCCCTTCCGAGCGGCGCCACACTTTCAATGTGTGGCGCCGATGGGAGCGGCGCCACACATCCTGCCACGTCGGATCGGCGCACAGCTCAGCGTCGACGACGCCACGTCGGCTGGGAGAGTGGCGCCGCAGGCACGGGCGCCACTCAGGCTTGTGTGGCGCCCATGAGAGGGGCGCCACACAAAAGGGTTAGATGGGTGAAATAGTTTGCCCGAGAGATTAGTCTGTGCTATAGTTTCACTTTTGGGTTATTTTTGTGTAAATCGCCGACAGGAGGCGTGTGCCCCACTGATTTCTTCTTTTCTTAACCTCTCCGGTGTCCTGCTGTACGTTTCTCTTCCGTTTTCTTGTACGAGATGTTGCGACGGTTACAGGCTGGACAAGCTAGGAAAGAAAACACACGAATCAAATTGAACGGGCCAAACAAATTGGACGCGATGTCTCTTAGCTGGCCGGCTCACACCGGCAGGGATCGATCGGGCGAACCACCCGACCTAGGAAGAAAATGCAGCTCGACTGACACACGGTTTTTTTTGACGTACCAAAACTTGATTCGGTTTTTTTACCGAGCTCTGCTACATCGAGGTCGACCTCGATTCCTGGTAAAACGAGGTCAGTCCGACCAGGTGGACTTTCCTTTTTTGGCCCGCCGTGGGAACCACACGCTTTCCGGAAACAATAACCTGTATGGTGGACCCCGCAGCATATTACGAGCATCTCCCACGATGTTGGACCACAAAAAAGAGAATGCCACGTTTTGGGGACCACGGGGGAGAAAAAGCTACATCTGTTTCTTCTTACCTGTCTGCATTGGATCCCATCTTCTTCCTCAATCCTATCTTCTCCTTGTACACGCCAAGAACAGGATGAACAAGACGACTTACATCCATAATCTTGAAAAAAATCCCCCTCTCCTCCCCTCCAGTTCCCGCCACCAGATAATCTGATACATCGATGCCCTGCTACATCGAGGAAGAGATCTGCTACAAACTTATTTGTTTAGATCTGTCCCCCGTTGGATCTGCTACATCTGACGACTAGCAAGTCTGGAAAAAATCCCCTCCACCCTGCTTCATCGTGTATCCCACTGCAACTTCAGTGGTCTGGAGGTAATATACTCACCTGGTATGTTACATGCATCTATACAGCAGAAAAATTCCCTTCCCCTTTGCTACATCTTGGCAAATATGACAGCATGAAATCTTTAAGTATCTGCATCTAGTATGTTACATGCACTTAGCTGCCAGTAATGAACACAAACCTATCATGTTCAGTTACATGCACCTACTTCATGTAGTGAATCACTATTGTGCCAATAAAAAAGGACATGCAAAAGTAACAGCTCCTCAAAAACCATGATGTTGTTACAGTGCACAAAAAAAACTGCAGCTAGTATGTTACATGCAGGAATAAAAACATGATGTTTATGTGACCTAGTTACTTGGTTTGTGGACCATGTGCTACATGCAAAGCTTCCAAAAAGTTTAAATTTTTCAGCATGTCATCTCAGGAAAAACACACAGCTACATAGAACACTAGATAGCATGTAGCTGGTATTCATCAAAGGTGGCAAAAGATAGGTTTATATGGTCAATCTCTGATAACCATTAGTAAAAGTAGTACTGGTAGGAGGAAAACACATAATTGGCTACACTGGTTGCCATGTCAGTCACATTATCTTTTCTTACACTGGCTCATTTCTGATATTGTCTTAGTTTTCAGCGGAAGTTGTTTACAGCTTGCATCTGTAACGGGGAAAATAAAAGAGGGAGAATGTTATTTCTTGGAAAATATGACAGCATGAAAATCTTTAAGTATCTGCATCTAGTATGTTACATGCACTTACACAGCTATAGCTGCCAGTAATGAACACAAAACTATCATGTTCATGCAAAAAAATCTACCAGTACATGCACCTACCAGTAAATAAACTATGGCAGCCACAAAGAAATGATTAAAAGTAGGTTGGTAAAAAAGAGATGTAGTTTACTCTAAAAATGGTCTGCAAAAAATATCTTAATGATTCATGACATTGATTCCATGCAGATATTTGTTTGAAGAAGAATGCCAAGGGCTCGTGGATTTGAATACTGGTTTGGTGGCATCGATCTCAATGCAACTCCTGAAGCTAGTACATCAGCTGATCAACATGCTGGGCAGCCACCAGAAGTCGGAGGCCATCATGTTGATCCCCAAGGAGATGAAGCGGGTCCTTCAAACAATGATCAGCAAGCTGATTCGCGTGCACAGACTGGTGTTACACTTTCCAGTGAGGAAACTGATGGTGAAGCTGAGGTTGAGTCAACACCTGAAGGATATGTTCCAAAGGTTCCATTTGTTGGCATGATGTTCGACACACCTGATCTAGCTTTGCAACACTACAATATATATGCTCATCACATTGGTTTTTCAGTGAAGATAGAATCATCTAGGAGGTGTGCTAAAGATGGAGAGCTGGATAAATTTGTTTATGTGTGCAACAAATCTGGGAAGCCTCGGGAAGAAGAAGCGGTCCCAGTTAAGCAGAGGAATCGTAAGCTAACTGTGCTGACCGACTGCAAAGCAAAGCTTCGAGTAAAACGTGATGGTGCTAGATGGAAAGTTACCCAGTTTGTTGAGGTGCATACACACGAGGTGATTGACAAATTTGCGCTGAAGAAGTACTTGAGGTCCCACAACAAGATCCCTACAGAAGAGAAAAAGTTTATCGACTTGTTCCATGAAGTAAACCTTACTTCAGGAAGAATCATGGAAATCATGGGGGAGCTATATGGAAGCAAGCAGAATGTCCCATACAACAGCAAAACAGTTAGTAACTACACTGCAAAACTAGTGAACTATGACAGAATTAAAGATATTCCAGAACTGCTAGAGTACTTTGAAGAAATCAAGAAAGATGATCCTAGATTTTTCTACAAGTTCAAGCTAGATGCAGAAAATAAAGTGGAGAACCTATTCTGGGTGGATAGCAAAGCAAGAGATGTCTTCCCCCTGTACAATGACTGTATTTCCTTCGATACAACAATCATGACAAACCAGTACAGCATGCCATGTGCTCCTTTCATTGGAATAAACAGATATGGTTAATCCATCCAGCTTGGTTGTGGTTTTGTGAGGAATGAGTCTTCTGTGAATTTTGTGTGGTTGTTTGAGCGCTTTTTAGAGGCAATGGATATGCTACATCCATTGAACATCATTACTGATCAAGATGCAGCTATCAGAACTACTATCCTCATTGTGTTTATTGGCATAATACACAGGTTCTGCAGATGGCACATAATGCAAAAAGTTCAGGAAAAACTTGGTACTTTTGTTGCTAAAAGAGAAGATTTGAGTTTAGAGTTCAATGATGTGATTGACTAGAGCATGACACCGGAAGAGTTTGAACAAAGATGGGCAAATATGGTGGAAACGCATGGGGTTGCAGATAACACACATTTTCTTGACCTCTATGATCCGCGTGAGTATTTTGTGCCAGCATATTTCCGCCACCGGTTTTTCCCGTTCCTTCAAACTACATCTAGAAGTGAAGGGCTCAATGCTGTTCTTAAGAAGTATGTTCATCCACATGACAGTCTTGCTCGTTTCTTCAAGCAGTACATGAAACTGCAGGAAAGAATTGATGTAACTGAAGATGGTCATGAGTTTTATGGTGATGATAAGACAGTTAGGCTTTGGGGAGACTTTCTATGGAGAAGCAGATCCTTCAGACATACACCATGCCCATCTACAACCGCTTTCAGCTTGAGCTTCGCAATTACATCCTACAATGTTCGTGACATTGGTGTTACTGAACAACGGAGCATTCATGAGGTTTTCCCAATACAAGGATCCGTGCGCGGGTACGGTAGGAGGAGTTATCATGTCGATGCTGATGTAGCTAATGGGATCTACAATTGTGAATGTTGCAAAATTAACAGGGATGGTATCCTGTGCTGCCATGCAATGAAAGTTATGTCACATCTAGGGATGGTTACAAAATACCCAGAGCACTACATCCTACCCAGGTGGTGTCTACCCCCTCCCGACATAGTTGCACCGCGGGATGAGAGGCAAGAAAAGCCTGTTGGCTAGAAACTGTCTAGAAAACATATGAGATTGCTTAGGTATGGTAACATTTGCAGTGATTTTGCTAAGCTTGCTGTTGGTTTAGCGGCCTCAGAGAAAACTAATGAAATAGCTGAACGGCACATGAGAGCAATGGAGAAAGAGATGGCAGATTTGAAAAAAGCTGCTGCTGATGCACTAAAAAAAAGAAGAGCGCAAAGCATCCAGTGAACACCAGCCCTGCTAATGATTCACAAGAAAGTGTACCTATGAAAGAAGATGCTGCTACTGTGGAGAATCGGAAAGCTAGGAACCCACCAATGTCATCGACAAAAGGGCTCCCAGGTTCAAAAAGAAAGAAAGGTGGCATACAACTACAGAAACCAAAACAAGGTCTTTGTGGTGTGTGCAAGCAACCAGGTCACGATGCTCGTACGTGCGAGGTGCGACTAGCAAATCCAGAGAAGTACAGTTTGTTGGGCCTTTTTCATTGATTTGAAAAAGAAGAATATATAAGAAAAAGAGGACATTGTGTTTGATTAAAAAAGATGTGTTACATTACAGGCCTCATGTTACCTTGTCGGAAAATTTGTATGAGACCTTTTGCGAATATTTAAATGAGTTTTCAGACAGTATGTTTCTGATGGGAAATGTATCTTATGATTGTCAACTTTTTCTTATATTGCATTTGTTAACTTCTTTTTGATAGAATAAAAATAAAGTAATTATGCAAAGACAGTATTGAGACATATGTAACAAAAAAACAGAAATAGAAAAAAAAAGAGCATGGTTAGAGATATGCATTACCACATGACCACCTTATCTAGACAAATAACTGCCAATTTGCTTTCTTCGTGAAACGCAGCCATTTATCTGTGTACAGCTTCCTTATATTTGGAATGTCTTTTTGTGAGTATGTTGCTGGGGTCTGCTTGGGCATGCTTCAAGATTCTTCAGTGTGAAAAAACCACAGTCATACCTGGGAGAGGAAAAATAAAATGTGTTCAGTCAGTCTGTTAAAACAGCAAATGAAATTTAGAAAATTTAAAGTTACATTGTTCCAAAAAAATAAATGCAATCCCAGTTTGTTATACTTTGAATTGAAAAGTATTATGAAGCTTACCCATTGTTTTGGTGCGGGCTATCAATTATCTCTATAGACCGGTCCATGATCTTTATCTTTGAGTTCGAATACTCTCTGGTCCAGTTAGTCTTTATGCCGGCAATTAGCAAGTGGCAAGCATGCATGTTTACAGGCTCGACATTGTTTCCTAGTGAATCATATATCTCGAACCTCTGAGCTTTGATGTTCAGTTTAACAAGCCAGTAATGGCCTGATGAATCCCTGGGTGTTCCAGGAAAAGCTTGAAGTGTAGGGAAGAAAACCTGTAATGTAACAAAAAAGAGGTGGGATCGTGATGAGGAATCAAAAAAGATAACATTCCAGTAAAAGGATTGGTCAGGAAAATGATTATTAATAAAAAGAAATCAGGTTAGTACTTACAATGTCTTTGTGATAAAATCTGTTTGATGGACTGTTCTCGAAACATCGGGTTACTTCCTTGAGGTTATCACGTCCCTCAATTAGGTACGACTGTTCGAACAGTTAAAAAGTAAACCAGTTACTATGGAGAAGAGAAGAACAAAAAGGTTCAAATGAGTTGCACTAATTCCAAGTACTATTTTGATTAGCCATAAAAGAGAAGAGAAAAAAGAGAACATGACTTACAGCTATACGCAGAGGCATAATGACCTTCTTTGGGTTTTGATTTTCCCTTTTGATGATGTTGATTCCAATATCTGCAACAGTGTTGTACAACTTATTTCGTGGCCTAACAGATTCGGCTAGGTCACCGAGACTAACATATATGTCATCCAGGTCTATAACTATTTCCTTGTTGAAAGGGTCCCTTGGTGCATGTTTCCATCCATGCTGGCAGACCATGTTGTACACCTCATCAATAGACTTACTGACAATAAATGTTCTACTAGATTGTGAGTTGACAAAAGGTGATTTCGCATACTGTCCTGGCTTGGAAATCCTTTTTTCGTACTCATGAGGCACTGGTGTAATGCTAGATGCTGCTTGTTTCGACTTTGGATTCATGCGTTCTTGAACTAACTCTTCCTTCCTAGCTGCAGTTCCATCAACATTGTTCTGTTCATTTTCAGTTCCTTCACCTTGGTCATTGTCATCTGAGGAGTGTCGAGATCAAATAACGGAGGATCTGCAGCCCGTCTGATTGCTTCTTCCCTTTTTTTGATTCAGAGCTTTTGAAGATGAGCTTTCTATTCATAGGATCATGTGCAGCGGATTGAGGCACATCTATCGTCAGTGTCCTTGGTGCTGAATTTTCCTCCTCAAATTTGGTCTTACATCTGACTGAGCCTTCCTGTATCTCTGTTTTATTTATCACTATAGCTGCAGCAACTTGTGACCTAGTCTGCCTGCGCGAATTGCTACTGCTTGGGCTGCCTCCCGATTCAGTTGCATTTTTCCTCGGTGTTGCCGTTGATGCTGAGCCTCTTCCATATTTCATAGGACTGTTTTCAACATCTTGATGCACAACATACCTAGTTTGGTACCTGCCTGGTGATTGTACATAGGTTTCTTCAACTTTGGTTCTCTTGTCTTTTTGGTCAACAAACCTTACTCCTTTCCTTTTCTTTGGTATGAGTTTAGGCTCCATTTCAGCAAGAATTTCTTGGCACTCAGGCCTTAGAATAGCATCATGCACAGTTTCCAGCCCATCCATTGAAGGTTCCATTTGTGGTATGTTGTTCATGATGGCATGTAGATCAAGCCTAGCTAGCATAGGTTTGCCGATATCAACGAACTTAGGTTCTTCGAACAAAGGAATTTCAGGCTCTTTGTGTATCTCGGTGCCAACATACTTCAAGAACTCCTTCCTCCTATTTTCTTCTAGTTTGGATTCTGATTCTTCACTGCAAGTGCTGTCATCTGCTAACTTGTTTGGTGTCTGTACCACATGTTCCTTCTGTGATGAGGTCAGGTTTGCGTTGCAAAATTGATGCATGTAGTTTCTGGTGTAACTTCTTCTTCATTGTTTTCAGGTTGGTCAATAGCATCCTCGGCTCTGTTATATCTTTTCCTCTTCAAATCCCTCATCAAAGCCACTAGCTGCTGAGTTTTCGTACTGTCAATGTGAGTAAACTTGAGGGTGTTGGTTGTGACAGTATCAGTATCTGGCAATGTAACTGAAATGTTGACAGTGCTGTCAACCTCTGCATCTCCAAGAACTTGATTTCCTTTGCCACCAATGAGTGGAATAACATTTCCACATTCCTGCTCCACAATTGTAACTTCAGCTTGTTCTTCCAGTTTTCCATGATCACTGAGCTGATTATCGTATGTGGCAGCACTTATTGCAGTAGGAAGAGGTGGTTTCGTGGTGTGCTGGTCCTCTATGGGCAACACTGCATTCCGTTGTGATGATATTTCTGTGTCAACTATAACTACAGGCTCCTCATCCTTTTGAAGATTCTTCGCAACAACTGAAGCTTCATCTTCTTTTTCCAAACTCGCATGTTCACTGACTAGATTTTTAGTTTTGGCATCAGAGCTTGCGGGAGCAGGATCAGACTCTTCCTTGTGTGACTCCCGAATTGGCATGACTATATCAACTGCAGGATGTTGGGCGGCATGCGTGTTACCATTCACATTTGATTCTCCTTGTACATTCTCTTTTTTGGTAGTTATGCTTGGTCTTGCTTTAGTTACATCTGCCATTATTTTACTTGAAGCCTTGGTTTCCACTTCAGAATGAATCGTACCAACATCTTCATGTTTAGGACCTTGCAACTCTGTGTCTTTCTGTACCTTTAGTTTCCTTGGAAGAGCTCTCTTACATTATTTTGGACTGGGTAATATTGCAGATTTCTCTGGCATAAATTTATGGTTCCTTGATGTGGTTGGGTCACTTCGGCTCGTGGCTAGGTTCCTGACTAGCATCTGCAAGGAAGCTTCAAAACCATGGCACGCATACTCAATTGCTTCGGTAAATCTCGTTTTGTCCTACAAAGAAGATAATTGGAAATGAGATGTACTGTAGTAGAAGAATTAAAAATTGGTGTTCATAAAAATGGTGTTCGTAGAAATTTAAAAAAAAGGATGTAATGATAATGGTCAGCATTAAAATTTGCGAGTGTAAAAAAATAAAAACATTGCACGACTTACTTCCTGTGTAACGTTTTGTGGAGCATTCTTTTCGATGAACTTGGTTATTTTCCGAGGGTCTGAGAAGAGAATGCTTTGTGACATCTGAACATATTCATCTCCTTCTGATTTCCCATTATCATTAGCAGGATTGTTGTGTTCGTACCCCTGTGCTGGTGAATCAGATGGCCCGCTTGTTATGATTTTTGCAACTTCAGACTCCGACATGCAATCATCATTACCAGAACTTTATTTCATCTCTGGAGCTGATGCAACATTCACATTTGCATTATCGCTTCCATTTGTTATTGTCCTATCATCCGATGTATCTTGTACTTCTGAGAATTCTTGCTTGAGCTGCAATCATATCGAGAAAAACATAAGGATAAAAAGTTTTCTTTAAAAAAAGAGATGTGTTTGAAATGCAAATGTAGCATGTCAGAGTAATGGAGTTTATGCAAAAAAAAGACAAAAGCACCTATATTTTTGCAAAAAAGAGGGAAAACCTCACCGGTGGTGCACCGAATGACCCATTTTCTTTAGTGTCTTGCTTTATAGCTTTTCTAACCATTGCATTTGTCCATACTGACACTCTAGTACCTTCAAGGTTTACATCCAAATCTTGCAACTGTAATGAGTCGAGGTATTTTACCTGTCAAAAAAGAGAGAAATAAGAAGCCTGATACGTCTCCAACGTATCTATAATTTCTGATGTTCCATGCTTATATTATACCAATTGCTACATGTTTTATATGCACTTTATATCATATTATGGCATTTATTGGACTCACCTATTAACAAGATGCCACAGTGCCAGTTTCTGTTTATTATGTCTGTTTATTGCAGAAAAGGCCCAAAAACCAAAGTGCTCGGAAAAATCCAGAAAAATCACAGAAATTCTATTTCGCCAGAAGACTCACGGAGCCAGAAGGGCCAGGCCAGAGGAGGCCCAGGGCCTCCTCCCCATCAGCCGGCGCGGCCAGGAGGGGGGCGGCGCCACCCTATGGGGTGGGCCCCTTGGGACTCCACCGACGCTGCCCTTTCGCCTATATATTCCTTCGTCTCCGAAAACCCTAGGACGATCTGTCTTCCACCATGAAAAGTTACGTAGCCGCCGCCATCGCGAAGCCAAGTTTGGGGGACATAAGTCTCTGTTCCAGCACGCCGCTGGGATGGGGAAGTGCCCCCGGAATCCATCTCCATCGACTCCATCACCATCTTCATCGCCGTTGCTGTCTCCCATGATGAGGAGGGAGTAGTTCTCCCCCGAGACTGAGGGCTCTACCGGTAGCTATGTGGTTCATCTCTCTCTCCCATGTACTTCAATACAATGATCTCATGAGCTGCCTTACATGATTGAGATCCATATGATGAGCTTTGTAATCTAGATGTCGTTATGCTATTCAAGTGGATTTTACTTATGTGATCTCCGGAGACTCCTTGTCCCACGTGTGTAAAGGTGACAGTGTGTGCACCGTGTGGGTCTCTTAGGCTATATTTCACAGAATACTTGTTCACTAAATTATGATTTGAGTTGGATGTCTCTATGAAATTGTGGTGTGTTAGTACCTCCTATGAATGCTCAAAGTGACAGCGTGGGGTGTTCATTAGTACTTGGGAATGCATCTTTAAGGTTTGCTTTTGCAGCCCTACGCGGTGAATTAGTGTTCGTTATCCAACCGGAGAGTAGTTCAGGGTAGCATAGTGAAGTACTTATATTTATATTTCTTTATGATATCATTGTTGAGAGTGACCACTAGTGAAAGTATGATCCCTAGGCCTTGTTTCTAAGCATTGAAACACCGTTTCCAACAAGTTCTGCTGCATGTTCGCTTGCTGCCATTTTTATTTCAGATTGCAATTACTACTTATAATCATCCATATTACTTGTATTTCACTATCTCTTCGCCGAACTAGTGCACCTATACATCTGACAAGTGTATTAGGTGTGTTGGGGACACAAGAGACTTCTTGTATCTTAATTGCAGGGTTGCTTGAGAGGGATATCTTTGACCTCTACCTCCCGGAGTTCGATAAACCTTGGGTAATTCACTTAAGGGAAACTTGCTGCTGTTCTACAAACCTCTGCTCTTGGAGGCCCAACACTGTCTACAGGAATAGAAGCGTGCGTAGACATCAAGCTATTTTCTGGCGCCGTTGCCGGGGAGGTAAGGTAAAAGGTATTCACATCCTCCGACTACTAAGCTATTTTCTAGCACTGTTGCCGATGTGTGAGTGCTCGAAGCTATTTCCTTTAGATCCTGCAATTGCATCTTTTTGTTTCTTGTTTTTATTTCACTAGTTAGGTTTAATGGAAAACAACAAAAAAATTAGAGATCTTTATGAAATTTATATTGAATTAGGACATGAGGTGTTTGAAGAGAAAATTAAAAAACCTATGGAACTTTATATGCATGCTAATGGCAATGTTATTAGTATGAATGCTTTGAACACCATTGTTGCTAATGCTATGGAAAATTCTAAGCTTGGGGAAGCTGGTTTTGATGAGCATGATATTTTTAGTCCCCCAAGCATGGAGGAGAAAATTTACTTTGATGATACTTTACCTCCTATATATGATGATTACAATGATGACTATCATATTTTCAGTCCACCTACTATTGAGGAGAAAATTAATTATGATTACAATATGCCTCCTATATATGATGATTATGATGATGAGAATAATAATGATAGCTATTTTATTGAATTTGCTCCCACTACAAATAGTAATGACTATGCTTATGTGGAGAGTAATAATTTTATGCATGTAGCTCATGATAAGAATGTTTCATGTGATAGTTATATTGTTGAGTTTGTTCATGATGCTACTGAAAATCTTTATGAGAGAGGACAATATGGTTGTAGGGATTTTCATGTTACTAAAACACCTCTCTTTTTGCTGAAAATCTTGAAGTTGCGCTTATCTTGTTTTCCTATGCTTATTGCATTATGCTTACATGACTTGTTTATTTACAAGATTCCTTTTTATAGGAAGTGGGTTAGACTTAAAAGTGTTTCTTATTTGCTTTTGATGCTCTCTTTTGCTTCAACTCTTATTTCTTGCGAGAGCATCATTAAAATTACTGAGCCCATCTTAATGGCTATAAAGAAAGCACTTCTTGGGAGATAACCCATGTTTTTATTTTGCTACTGTGTTGTTGTGTCTTGGAAGTTGTTACTACTGTAGCAACCTCTCCTTATCATGTTTATTTCATTTTTGTGCCAAGTAAAGTCTTTGATAGAAAGTTGATACTAGATTTGGATTTCTGCGCAGGAACAGATTTTTAGCTGTCACGAATTTGAGTTGTTCTCTCTGTAGGAAAATCTAAAAATATTGAAAAAATTCGTGAGTAATTCTCAGATATGTACGCAACTTTCATTCAATTTGAGCTTTTTCATCTGAGCAAGTTAAGTGCCTCGAAAAAATTCGTCTTTACGGACTGTTCTGTTTTGACAGATTCTGCCTTTTATTTCGCATTGCCTCTTTTACTGTGTTTGAGTGGGTTTCTTTGCTCCATTAAATTTCAGTAACCTTGGGTAATGTCCAGAAGTGTTGGGAATGATTGTGTCCTTGCTTAACATGTGAATTTTTGATTACGCACTAACCCTCTAATGAGATTGTTTTGAGTTTGGTGTGAAGGAAGTTTTCAAGGATCAAGAGAGGAGGATGATATAATATGATCAAGAAAAGTGAAAAGTCTAAGCTTGGGGATGCCCCGGTGGTTCATCCCTGCATATTTCAAGAAGACTCAAGCATCTAAGCTTGGGGATGCCCAAGGCATCCCCTTCTTCATCAACAACTTATCAGGTCACCTCTAGTGAAACTATATTTTTATTCCGTCACATCTTATGTGCTTTATTTGGAGCGTCTATGTGCTTTTATTTTTGTTTGTGTTTGAATAAATTCGGATCCTGGCATTCCTTGTGTGGGAGAAAGACAGGCTCTGCTTTTTCATATTGAACACTGGTGTTCTTAGTTTTACTTTTAATGTTCATGGCGAAAGTTAAAAGCTGCTTCATTTATTGCTATTTGGTTGGAAACAGAAAATGCTTCATGTGGTAATTGGTATGTTGTCTTGAATAATTTGATACTTGGAAATTGTTTTGAGCTCTCAAGTAGATCATGTTTAAGCTTTTGCATCATGTAGTTTAAACCTATTAGTGGAGAACTACCGTAGAGCTTGTTGAAATTTGGTTTGCATGATTGGTCTCTCTAAAGTCTAGATATTTTCTGGTAAAAGTGTTTGAGCAACAAGGAAGACAGTGTAGAGTCTTATAATGCTTGCAATATGTTCTTATGTAAGTTTTGCTGTACCGGTTCATACTTGTGTTTGCTTCAAACAACCTTGCTAGCCCAAGCCTTGTACTGAGAGGGAATGCTTCTCGTGCATCCAAAACCTTGAGCCAAAACCTATGCCATTTGTGTCCACCATAACTACCTACTATGTGGTATTTTTCTGCCATTCCAAAGTAAATTTCTTGCGTGCTACCTTTAAAAAAATGCATTCCTTGTCTTTGCAATACATAGCTCATGGGAAAGTAGCCTAAAAAACTATTGTAGTAAAGAATATGCCGCTTATGTATCTTAGTTCTTATAAGTTGCTTGTTGAGCGGTAACCATTTTTCTGGGGACGCCATCAACCTGTCACACATTTGTTGAATATCATGTGAGTTGCTATGCATGTTCGTCTTGTCTGAAGTAAGGGAGATTTGCCATGAGTTAAATGGTTTGAGTATGCATATTGTTAGAGAAGAACTTTGGGCCGCCAACCAAAGCCATGTATCATGGTGGAAGTTTCAGCTTGGACATTAATCCTCAAATCTCTTAGGAGAATATTATCTATTGTTGAATGCTTAAAGCATAAAAGAGGAGTCCATTATCTATTTTCTATGTTGTCCCGGTATGGATGTCCTCAAGTTGAGATCTATCAAAATTGAGAGATCAAATGCGATCTATCTCCTTGGACCTTTGTACAGGTGGCATAGAGGTACCCCTTTGTGACACTTGGTTGAAACATATGTAATGCAATGATAATCCATGGAAATCCGAGCTAATTAGGACAAGGAGCGGGCACTATTAGTATTCGATGCATGAGGCTTGCAACTTATAGGAGGTTTTATGCATAACACATATGAATTATTAATACCGTTGACAAAATTGTTTTCATGTTTTCAAAATAAAAAGCTCTAGCACATGAGTAATCCCTGCTTCCCTCTGCGAAGGGCCTTTCTTTTACTTTATGTTGAGTCAGTTTACCTACTTTTTCTATCTTAGAAGCAAACACTTGTGTCAACTGTGTGCATTGATTCTTACATACTTGCTTATTTGCACTCATCATATTACTTTGTGTTGACAATTATCCATGAGATATACATGTTGAAAGTTGAAAGCAACTGCTGAAACTTAAATCTTCCTTTGTGTTGCCTCAAAACCTTCTATTAAGAATCTATTGCTTTATGAGTTAACTCTTATGCAAGACTTGTTGATGCTCGTCTTGAAAGTACTATTCATGAAAAGTCTTTGCTATATGATTCAGTTGTTTAGTCATTATCTATTTGTTAACAAACTATAGACCATTGCTTTGAATCACTTCATTCATCTCATATGCTTTACAATAGTATTGATCAAGATTATGATGGTAGCATGTCACTTCAGAAATTATTCTTTTTATCGTTTACCTACTCGAGGGCGAGTAGGAACTAAGCTTGGGGATGCTTGATACATCTCCAACGTATCTATAATTTCTGATGTTCCATGCTTATATTATACCAATTGCTACATGTTTTATATGCACTTTATATCATATTATGGCATTTATTGGACTAACCTATTAACAAGATGCCACAGTGCCAGTTTCTATTTATTATGTCTGTTTATTGCAGAAAAGGCCCAAAAACCAAAGTGCTCGGAAAAATCTAGAAAAATCACAGAAATTCTATTTCGCCAGAAGACTCACGGAGCCAGAAGGGCCAGGTCAGAGGAGGCCCAGGGCCTCCTCCCCATCAGCCGGCGCGGCCAGGAGGGGGGCGGCACCACCCCATGGGGTGGGCCCCTCGGGACTCCACCGACGCTGCCCTTTCGCCTATATATTCCTTTGTCTCCGAAAACCCTAGGACGATCGGTCTTCCGCCACGAAAAGTTACGTAGCCGCCGCCATCGCGAAGCCAAGTTCGGGGGACAGAAGTCTCTGTTCCGGCACGCCGCCGGGACGGGGAAGTGCCCCCGGAATCCATCTCCATCGACTCCATCACCATCTTCATCGCCGTTGCTGTCTCCCATGATGAGGAGGGAGTAGTTCTCCCCCGAGGCTGAGGGCTCTACCGGTAGCTATGTGGTTCATCTCTCTCTCCCATGTACTTCAATACAATGATCTCATGAGCTGCCTTACATGATTGAGATCCATATGATGAGCTTTGTAATCTAGATGTCGTTATGCTATTCAAGTGGATTTTACTTATGTGATCTCCGGAGACTCCTTGTCCCACGTGTGTAAAGGTGACAGTGTGTGCACCGTGTGGGTCTCTTAGGCTATATTTCATAGAATACTTGTTCACTGAATTATGATTTGAGTTGGATGTCTCTATGAAATTATGGTGTGTTAGTACCTCCTATGAATGCTCAAAGTGACAGCGTGGGGTGTTCATTAGTACTTGGGAATGCATCTTTAAGGTTTGCTTTTGCAGCCCTACGCGGTGAATTAGTGTTCGTTATCCAACCGGAGAGTAGTTCAGGGTAGCATAGTGAAGTGCTTATATTTATATTCCTTTATGATATCATTGTTGAGAGTGACCACTAGTGAAAGTATGATCCCTAGGCCTTGTTTCTAAGCATTGAAACACCGTTTCCAACAAGTTCTGCTACATGTTCGCTTGCTGCCATTTTTATTTCAGATTGCAATTACTACTTATAATCATCCATATTACTTGTATTTCACTATCTCTTCGCCGAACTAGTGCACCTATACATCTGACAAGTGTATTAGGTGTGTTGGGGACACAAGAGACTTCTTGTATCTTAATTGCAGGGTTGCTTGAGAGGGATATCTTTGACCTCTACCTCCCTGAGTTCGATAAACCTTGGGTAATTCACTTAAGGGAAACTTGCTGCTGTTCTACAAACCTCTGCTCTTGGAGGCCCAACACTGTCTACAGGAATAGAAGCGTGCGTAGACATCAAAGCCCATGGATGTAAGGTAAGCGTTTCCTTTGTAGAATCATGTTGAGGAGAGGACGATGCATGGTTTGAAGTTAGATTTTAAAAAGATATGAAAAATTGGAGAAGGAAGAGGTACCATGAGGTACAACATGCATGGGCTGACTTGTTCTTGTCTGTGTCTACACTCATTGATTTACATAGGATTATTATAACAAACTTGCACATGTTCAGCTGTTTTGCTTCTTTAATATTGATAAATGAAGGGTATGCTCTAGGGCTGACGCGGATTCTAGTTGTTGGAGCCAGAACAGAGCACATTGCAAAAGTTATGAACAGCCTCAGAAATTTGCTGTTAGCAGGTCTCATTGCAGCAAGCTTTGTTTCTAATGAGGTAAGGGTCGGCTGATTCCTCCCAGGAATCGATAGTTGCTCCTTCATGAAAGCAGTTGCATCTCGATCTCGTGCAAAAATGACATCGATATCTCCAAATGGAACACCAATAACTTGTTGAACAGATTCTTCTGTCACAGGTATTGCACCACGTCCTGGGAAAACTAATGTGCGAGACGCTGGATCGAAGCTTTCCATTAGAAACTGGCACAAACCGGGATGCAACTTAGAACACTTAATGTCCAGGAGACCGCCATAGTCATTGTTCCTTATCAACAGCTGTTGTTCCTCTGTAATGCTTGGGTATATCCTGACCAGCCTCATAGGTGAAGCTCTCTGAAATAATTTCTTACTTTTTGTCTACAGAACAAAGTAAAAAATTGGGGAAAAAAATCAGAGGGTGTATGTGCACTTTGACAGTTTTATAATGCAAATGAAAAGTACAAAAAAAGGCAGTAGACTAGGATCTTATAAAAGGACTAACCATATTATCTTGGTGATGTTCATTACCAGCAACTGGGGATTCTTCTTTCACAAAATGCATGGCTGAACTAGCTTCAACTGCATTTACCTCTTGCTTGATTTGGAATTGGACTGGTGATATCGAACGCTTCAGTGTAAACTTATGGCGCATCTGGCTGTACTTTGAATGTTTTCTGACAGACTTGTTTTTCTTCTTACTACTAGATCTTGACATGGCACCTGTGACAAAATCTGCATAAAAAAGGAAGTTACATTTTATTAGAAAATGTAACCTGCATAATACATTTCCCAGAAAGTGACCCTTACAGAAAAACACACTTACAAAAAATTCAGAAAGAAAAGAAAATGTTCCATTTCAGAGTAGCAAAAAATTCAAAAGAGCACACAAAAAAAAGCATTGCAAAAAGACACACAGATAACATATAATTGGAACATATAAAAAGAAGCAAACAATCCACATATATATAAAAAAAATACAGACCATAATGTTGTTGATAGGAACTAATAGAAATTGAGATTGAAGGTTTGGCATAATATGTAGGTACTTATTACATTTCTAGATTCAAAAGTACATTGCAGCAAAAGTGGAACATGACAGACAAGATTTGGGAACATCCTCCCAAAATCAAGTTATGAAATTACAAAAAAAGAAAATGATCACTCGAAGCCCCTCCCTCCCGGTGCAGCCTGATGGTATTTCCTCCCTAGGTGCACTAGGCAACACGTTCCCATGCATCATCGATTGAAGCCCTGAAATATATTGGCATGAAAGATGTGTCAAGGGCGGCAATCCTTTTGTTGACAGATGCTACTCAATAGAACTTGATCATCATGTGTCCACCCACGTAGAAGTGATGCATAGATGTGTAATGAGCTTCAAATGTGGTCCTATACTTCATGTACATTGTTCCATCTTGGTCAACAGCAAACTTGTGGTTTGGGAGGTTGGCAATTCGTATGGCATACAGGAAATCCCTAGGGCGTCCGAAATACTTGATTTCCACTCTTAGCAGAGAATCTGAAGGGCCTTCTTGTACACCAAGGATGTCCATTGTGGTGGCAGACAACGTGGGGTAGTAATGCAAGTCCATGTCTTCGATTGGAGTCCCAAACCCTCTAGGGTAGTGCATAATATAATTGCCATCATGGCATGCAAGGAAATGCTCGATAGTGCATGAGTAAACATCGTCTTCAACATAAGGTAACATACTAATGGTTTCAAGGTTGATGCATTTGATCAACATGTCGGTTAAACTTGAAGGTGCCCCTTGTGTAATCTAGGTTTAGTGCATAGACTGGGTTTGTGCACCTAACAATCGGTTGAGCATGCCGTGTGCTGTTTACGACATAATTGATAGGAGCAGAAGTCAAAGCTCTGACAGTGTGGACTGCATGGAAAATTGCCTCGGGTGACGAAGAGAAACGGACACAAATCAAGAGGACACCAATTACTGGGCCAGGCTGCAAACTAAGGTAGTCCATAACTAAACGAGAAACCATGGGGTTCCTAGATTCTTCGTTGTTGTCCATAGCTCTATTTCTGTCTAAAAACATTAGTTAGTTTTACTGGAGAAAAAGGAAATAGAAACTACAAGCTAAGAATATCCATAAAACAAATGGAAACAAAAACCAACTAATCTGAATATACAGAAGGAAAAAATGCTAGCTCAAAACCTCTTATTGCATATAACATATAGCTAAGCTGCATGTTCCATTTGTGTCCTACACCTTATGATGTTACATTCACCAAAAGTACTCCATCGTACGAAAAAATCCTAGAGAGTGGGAGCTATAAATTTTAAAAATATGTGATGATACAACACTGCATGTTGTGACGCCCCAGAACCGGTACCATGAGGATTCCAGCGATCCCGCCAAAATCCGCACGATATCGATTCTGAGACGCCCTCCGACACGACGTGCGCGACGAATCACACACGTGATGCCAGAGGAATTAACACGAGCGGTAACATTACAACAAGTTTACAATAGAGCCCACTAGAAACATATATTACAACAACGACTCCAACGAGTCAAGATACAAATATACAATACAAAGATCCAATTCATACAGGAGATCGAATACGTCCGAGTACGGACAAGATGCAAATTGGACTAAGAGTCCTGAAGATAACCAGTGGCGTCCATTACCCTGCCTAGGCCAAGTCGGAAGGGTAACCTTGCTAACGTCGTCTTCATCGAACATAACTTCATACCTGCCCGGTTATGTCCCAAAGAAGCAGCAATAAGTACGGGTTCGTACTTAACAAGACTTCAAGACGTATAAGCATTCGTCAACCAGTCGTCCTTTGTACTTGACGCACGCAGGGGACTTAGAGGACGCAAGAGGAACGTCATAGGCAATATGGTGGGGTTAAGCGGCAGCGCGCGAGCACTAAAAACATATAGAGACACTCTACAACATTCGTCTAATCAGAGAAGATGAGAGAGCGCATAAGCTAGCAATTCTATACTCTGCAAACATAACACAACCGATGCGTTCCCTCCTCGCAAGGAAGTACTTACAAAGGCACTCACACGGTGGACAAGTTTTATTAGGTAGCCGTTGTAGTAATGCTATATTACTACGCAAGTTATTAGCAAATTATTAACATCAGCATAAAGGTGTAAGTTGTTCTATGATCGAGCTATACAATTCCAAGTCGTCCGTAACCGCGGACACGGCTTATCGATAAGATGTACACCCTGCAGGGGTTGCCCAAATGTAACCATACGCATGCTCGACCCACTTCTTACATGCGATGTCTCACAACAAGACCGTTCCCAGTTCAACAAGAAAGTCTAGGGGGGGGGCACCCGACTAAGCTACCCGTGACGAAGTTCGGCCGTACTCCGAGACGGACCCAGAGGTTGCGTAGGCGTCTAGGCGGGCACTAACGGCCAGGCACTAGATAAGTCGTCTAGCAGTTATGCAGTACAGTACAGAATATAAACACCCGAAGGCAACAGGAAGTAAACACCCGAAGGCAACAGTATATAAACATGCATGCGCCAAATAAAACCAAGGTTGTGGCCCCCTTTTCAACTGACTTGAAAAAAGGTAATGGGTGAGGGGGGGTCCCGAAAATCGTCCCCACGTACGGGTAGAGTGCTCAATCTCGGAACAGATAACAAGAACTCGGGTCCTAGGGGACATTAGTGAGTCAAAGTTCCGATGCTTTCGCAAAGGGGCTCACAGATGCCTCTGCTTACAATTTTAGTTGTTAACAATAAAGTAAGTGTGATTATCTCCAACAACATATCCATAAACCATGTGTCATGATTTCCCAACAGATAACCCGATAAGATAGCAACAACGGTAAAGAGATAAAAACGGCACTAGCATGCACTACGACTCGCAAGGCAGACCCGATAACCAAACAACAGCTGTAGGAGGTGGTGGTGGCAATGTGGGCTGCTTGAGGTAACAAGTGGATAGGACACGTGACAAGAACGCAACCCAAGACTAGCACAAGGGAGAAGGCAAAATAAAATAGGTGAGCGACTCCTGCAGAGACATGAGTTTAGGAAATGCTTGCCTGTTAAAGCTTGCCGAGGGACATCCGGAGAACTTGTCGTATCTCACAACACCACTTCGCGATCCTATCCGGGAAGAAGCAATTGCTGGACAAACAACGTGTGCAAGTCTTACTACTACGGATAAAGAAGAATCAGCATGAGCAAGATGATATGCATGACATGGCAGCTATGGTGCAATGCAGCTTATCCAAATTAATTGGAGTCGGAACCCCGGACAAACAAATTAGAGTTGAAGTTGCATTTTCTACCGACAAAGTTAAGTGTTGATTAGCATGGCCTACCATGGCAAGGGTGCGCTACTTCAAGATTAAATGGAGCGGGGAGAACCCTAGTTGGAAATCCGAAATACTCCGCATATATGTGAGGTGGATATGCATGACTATCAACGAGCGACATGATGCAAGATGCAAACAGATGAATGGATGGCATATTCATGTTCATCACATTTTTCTGATCAATTTTCATATAAAATACTTTTTATTTCGAGGTACCAATTAAAAGATATGAATTATAGAAGATATAACACATTTTCTGAAATTTCCTGGAAAAACAGAGAAAAGGAAAACGTTTTATACCAGCAGAGAAGCTAGCCACAGGCAATGACAAGTGGGCCAGCGAGATGCCGACATGGCACCGAAGAACTGCGGGTTGTTTTCCAGAAACTGCAGGGGGTTTTGTTGAAAACCATCAGCTGCAGGGACGACGGGTTAGGAAAAGGGAAAGGCAGGGGCTAAACTGAAAAAGGTTCCAGATCTGGATCTGGAGAGGATTTTTCTCACCGAGGTGGATCTTACCCCGCGAGGCTATCACGTGGGGCCAGCGTGTTGACATGGACGACAGCGCGGCGGAGCTTGTGTGCTGCCCGGCAGGTGTTCGATGCGGTGCATGCCGCACGCGTTCTCGATGACGCCGGTGACCGCGGACAAACGTCGACGCTCCAGGCGATTGGAGGCACCCCAGGAAGCGTGGTTGGTTGCGTTCGAAGCGTCTCGCCGAGGGGAACCTGAAGGTGGTGGCGCGCAGTCTTGGAGATCACCGGAAGGCGGCCGGCGATGAGGTCCTGCAGCGGAGCCGTCGGCATCAACGGTGAAAACACGACCCAGGAAGCAAGGAGAGAGGAGAGGAGGTGCAGGGGACGCGTGAGCTCACCCTGAAGCACGATGTGATGACGCTGGTGCCGGAGGAGGCCGGTAGCCGCCGGAATCGATGGAGAACTGCGGCGGCCGGAGAGGAAAACGGCGACAGCTGCCGTCGATTTCGAGCTCGATTCATTGATTTCCTTGGACGAGGAGATTCAGGGCGACGAGACGGTGCTCATGGTGACCTCGGTTCGTCGAGCGGTGGTCTGTAGCGGCGGCGTGCCGGTGAGGTTGCCACGGCAGAGATGGGGTTTTTCCCGCTGCTCTCGCTTGGCTTGCAGAAGAAGAAGAGAGGAGGCGAGCGAGGCGTGAGGGAGGGGAAAAAGATGGGCGGTGGTCCAGAGATAAAGAGAGGGAGGAGGGAGGAGGACCATGATACGTCCAATTTGCATCACTATTTTATATCATAATTTGCTGTTATTCATTGATATATTTCATATTGGGACACAATACTTATGTTATTTCATCTATTTTGCATGTTTCATCATTATTGGAGGATCAAGCACCGGAGCCAGGATTCTGCTGGAAAAAGCACCGTCAGAACGCAATATTTCGGAAGATCAACTGTGGAAGGAAATTATACCAAAAATCCTATTTTTCAAGATGACGAAGGAAGCCAGAAGGAGGAGCCAGGAGGACCCAGCGTGGGCCCACACCCTAGGGCGGCGCGGCCCATGCCCTGGCCGCGCCGCCATGTGGTTTGGGGGGCCCACGACCCCTTTCGCCTCCTTTTCTTCGCGAAATCCTTCGTCCCGAAAACCTAAGCCACAGAGGGTACCTCGCGAAGAGTTACAGCCGCCTCTGTGGGGCGGAGAACACCAGAGAGAAAAGAGCTCTCCGGCGGGCAGGAATCCGCCGGGGAAATTCCCTCCGGGAGGGGGAAATCGACGCCATCGTCACCGTCATCGAGCTGGACATCATCTCCATCACCATCATCATCATCTACACCATCATCACCGCCGTCTCCACCGCTGGATACCGTCACCGCCGTAGCAATTTGGGTTTGATCTTGATTGTTTGATAGGGGAAACTCTCCCGATATCGATCTCTACTTGTTGTTGATGCTATTGAGTGAAACCATTGAACCAAGTTTATGTTCAGATTGTTATTCATCATCATATCACCTCTGATCATGTTCCATATGATGTCTCGTGAGTAGTTCGTTTAGTTCTTGAGGACATGGGTGAAGTCTAAATGTTAGTAGTGAACTATGGTTGAGTAATATTCAATGGTATGATATTTAAGTTGTGGTGTTATTCTTCTAGTGGTGTCATGTGAACGTCGACTACATGACACTTCACCATTTATGGGCCTAGGGGAATGCATCTTGTATTCGTTTGCTAATTGCGGGGTTGCCGGAGTGACAGAAACCTAAACCCCCGTTGGTATATCGATGTAGGAGGGATCGCAGGATCTCGGAGTTTAAGGCTGTGGTTAGATTTATTCTTAATTACTTTCTTGTAGTTGCGGATGCTTGCAAGGGGTATAATCACAAGTATGTATTAGTCCTAGGAAGGGCGGTACATTAGCATAGGTTCACCCACACAACACTTATCATAACAATGAAGATTATTTAGCCGTATGTAGCGAAAGCACTAGACTAAAATCCCGTGTGTCCTCGAGAACGTTTGGTCATTATAAGTAAACAAACCGGCTTGTCCTTTGTGCTAAAAAGGATTGGGCCACTCGCTGCAGTTGTTACTCTCGCACTTTACTTACTCGTACTTTATTCAACTGTTACATCAAACCCCCCTGAATACTTGTCTGTGAGCATTTAAAGTGAATCCTTCATCGAAACTGCTTGTCAACACCTTCTGCTCCTCGTTGGGATCGACATTCTTACTTATCGAAAATACTACGATACGCCCCCTATACTTGTGGGTCATCAAGACTATTTTCTGGCGCCGTTGCCGGGGAGTGAAGCGCTATTGGTAAGTGGAATTGGTAAGGAAAACCTTTACTGTTGTGCTGATTTTATTTCTGCCTGCTGCTATAAGTCATTATGGAGAGATCTTCTCTTCAATTTTTATTTGGGAAATCTACTACTACTGAAATGGTAGTGGATGAGGCGCCAGGTGAGGAAGTGATACCATATAAAATACCTATGAAAATTATTGAACGTGTTATGGATAACCGCTATGAAGGGGATGGAACTGTCCATCCCGGTGATCATTTACTGTTTTTGCATGAATTATGCGGTTTATTCAAATGTGCAGGTATTGCTATGGATGAAGTGAGGAAGAAACTATTCTCTTTATCGCTGTCTGGTAAAGCGGCGCATTGGTATAAATTACTGGATAATGGGGATTCTCTTGAATGGAATGATATTGTGCCCCGGTTTTATTCTAAGTTCTATCCTCCAAGTGAAATTCATAAGGATCGGAATCGCATATATAATTTTTGGCCTCATGATGGAGAGAGTATTGCCCAAGCTTGGGGGAGATTGAAGTCTTTAATGCTCAAATGCCCCATTCATGAGCTTCCTGGTAATGTTATTATTGATAATTTCTATGCAAGACTTTCTTTTCAAGACAAGACCTTGCTGGATACTTCTTGTTCTGGATCATTTACACGCAACAAAGAAGAGTTTAAAAGGGACCTTCTTGATCGGATCCAAGAAAATACTGAAGGTTGGGAGAACGACAAGGATAGAGAATCAGGTATAATTTATGATTATAAATGCATTGAAGCTTTTATGGATACTGATAAATTTCGTAATATGAGTGCTACATATGGTCTTGATTCTCAAGTTGTTGCAAATCTTTATAAAGCTTTTGCCTCTCATTATGAATTGCCAAAGAAGAATTTTGATAAGTATCATGAACCTTATAAAGATAAAATTGATTCATCTATTAATAAATGCGTTGTAGTTGAAACTGCTGATCATGTTATTCCTGAAGCTTATATTGAAAAAACTCCTTTCCCTGCTAAAATGAAGGAGTACTCTGTTATAAATAGTGTGGTTCATAAAAGTGAAAAGAAACCTGTAGAACCTGAAGAACAAATAAAAGTTGAACCTGCTGTTGCGATAGTTAAAGATCTTGTGACTGAAAATGTGGAGGATGGTCATATTATTTTCTGTGAAGATGCTTCTAATATTGTTTCACATCCTAATAAACCCAAACAAGCTAGTGTTCCTATGCTATCTGTTAGAATTGGTGATCATTGCTATTATGGATTATGTGATATTGGTGCAAGTGTTAGTGCTATTCCTTATGAGCTTTACATGGAGATTATGCACGAAATTGATTCTTGCGAACTTGAAGATATTGATGTGGTTATTCAGCTGGCTAATAGAGAAACTATTTCTCCAATTGGTATTGTTCGAGATGTGGAAGTATTATGCGGTAAGATTAAATATCCTGCTGACTTTTTGGTACTTGGTTCTGCTGCTAGTGATTATTGTCCTATTATTTTTGGTAGACCTTTTCTAAATACTTGTGGAGCTATTATAGATTGCAAGAAAGAGAAAATTTTGACTAAATTTGCTGCTGAATCTTATGAGTTTAACTTCTCTAAATTTACCAAAACTCCTTATAAAGCTGACTTGCCTAGTAATGATTTTAAAATGGAGCAATGTGCATCTATTGTTCTTGTTCCTAACAATCCTTTGCAGCAACATTTGGAGGATAGCGAGAGTGAAGTTTTTAGGAAATAAAGAGATGAGCTTGAGGAAATTTTTCTTCGCCAACCTATTCTCAAGCATGATTTACCGGTGGAAGATTTGGGTACAACACCTCCACCAAAGGAAGATCCTGTTTTTGATTTAAAGCCTTTGCCTGATAATCTTAAATATGCTCATATTGATGATAAGAAAATATATCCTGTTATTATTAGTTCTAAGCTTTCAGAGATTGAAGAAGAAAGGTTATTGGAAATATTGAAGAAGCACCGAGGAGCTATTGGCTACACTCTTGATGATTTGAAAGGGATTTCTCCTTCTATTTGCCAACATGCTATTAATATGGAAGATGATGCAAAGCCTGTTGTTGAACATCAGCGTCGTCTAATTCCGAAGATGAAGGAAGTGGTAAGGAATGAGGTATTAAGACTTCTTGAAGCTGGTATTATATATCCTATTGCTGATAGTAGATGGGTTAGTCCTGTGCATTGCGTTCCCAAGAAAGGAGGAATGATCAAGTTGTGCCTAATGATAATGATGAGCTTATCCCTCAAAGAGTAGTTGTAGGGTATAGAATGTGCATTGATTTTCGAAAAGTTAATAAAGTTACTAAGAAAGATCATTACCCTTTACCATTTATTGATCAAATGCTAGAAAGATTGTCTAAAAATACTCATTTTTGCTTTCTTGATGGTTATTCTGGGTTTTCACAAATTGCTGTTAAAGCTAAAGATCAAGAGAAAACCACTTTTACTTGTCCCTATGGAACTTATGCTTATAGACGCATGCCTTTTGGTTTATGTAATGCTCCTGCTACTTTTCAAAGATGCATGTCTGCTATTTTTCATGGTTTTTGTGAAAGTATTGTAGAGGTATTCATGGATGATTTTTCTGTCTATGGGAATTCTTTTGATAGTTGCTTGCGAAACCTTGATAAAGTTTTGCAGAGATGTGAAGAAACTAACCTTGTTCTTAATTGGGAGAAATGCCACTTTATGGTTAATGAAGGAATTGTATTGGGACATAAAATTTCTGAGAGAGGTATTGAAGTTGATAGAGCTAAAGTTGAAGCAATTGAGAAGATGCCCTATCCGAGGGATGCTAAAGGTATTCGTAGTGTTCTTGGTCATGCTGGGTTTTATAGGAGATTTATTAAAGATTTCTCCAAGATTTCAAAGCCTCTTACTAATCTTCTTCAAAAAGATGTACCATTTGTTTTTGATGATGATTGTAAGGAAGCTTTTGAAACTCTTAAGAAAGCCTTAACAATCGCTCCTATAGTTGAACCTCTGATTGGAACTTACCCTTTGAGATTATGTGTGATGCTAGTGATTTTGTCAGGCGCTGTTCTTGGACAGCGAGTAGATAAAAAACTGAATGTTATTCATTATGCTAGTAAAACTCTTGATGCTGCTCAAAGAAATTATGCTACAACTGAAAAAGAATTATTAACTGTAGTCTTTGCTTGCGATAAATTTAGATCTTATATTGTTGATTCAAAAGTTACTATTCATACTGATCATGCTGCAATTAGATACCTTATGACAAAGAAAGATGCTAAGCCGAGACTTATTAGATGGGTACTTCTGTTGCAAGAATTTGATTTACATATTGTAGATAGGAAAGGTGCTGATAATCCTGTTGCTGATAACTTGTCTAGATTGGAAAATATTGCTTACGATCCTGTTCCTGTTAATGATAGTTTTCCAAATGAACAATTGGCTGTAATAAAGGTGAGCTCGCGAGACAGTCCTTGGTATGCTGATTATGCTAACTTTATTGTTTCCAAGTACATGCCTCCAACCTTTTCAGCTCAGCAAAGGAGGAAATTCTTTTATGACTTGAGGCATTATTTCTGGGATGACCCACACTTATATAAAGAAGGAGTGGATGGTATTATGCGAAGATGTGTTCCCGAATATGAACAACAAGAGATATTGAGTAAATGTCATGGTAGTGCTTATGGAGGACATCACGCCGGAGAAAGAACCGCGCAGAAGGTTCTACAATCAGGTTTTTATTGGCCAACACTCATCAAGGATGCGAGGAAATTTATTTTATCTTGTGATGAATGCCAAAGGGTTGGTAATATCTCCAGACGTAATGAAATGCCTATGAATTATACTCTTGTTATTGAACCGTTTGATTGTTGGGGATTTGACTTCATGGGACCTTTTCCGTCTTCAGAAGGTAATACTCACATACTTGTTGCTGTTGATTATGTTACTAAATGGGTGGAAGCTATACCTACAAAAAGTGCTGATGGTGAGACCTCTTTAAGAATGCTTTTAGATATTATTTTTCCTAGATTTGGAGTGCCTAGATATATTATGACTGATGGAGGTTCTCATTTTATTCATGGAGGTTTTAGAAAAACTCTTGCTAAGTATGGTGTTAATCATAGAATTGCTTCCGCTTATCATCCTCAAACTAGTGGTCAAGTAGAATTATCAAATAGAGAGATTAAATCTATTTTGGGAAAGACCGTTAATAAAACTAGAAAGAATTGGGCTAGTAAATTGAAGGATGCACTTTGGGCTTATAGAACTGCTTACAAAAATCCCATGGGAATGTCACCTTATAAAATGGTTTATGGGAAAGCTTGTCATTTACCTTTAGAACTAGAGCACAAAGCTTATTGGGCTGTTAGAGAATTAAATAAAGATCCTAAACTTGCCGGTGATAAGAGGTTGTTGCAATTAAGTTCTCTAGATGAATGGAGAAGTGAAGCTTATGAAAATGCTAAACTCTTTAAAGAGAAAGTTAAAAAATGGCATGATAGAAGGATTATCAAAAGAGAATTTAATATTGGGGATAAAGTCCTATTGTATCGGTCTCGTCTTAGATTCTTTGCAGGGAAATTACTCTCGAAATGGGAAGGACCGTATGTTATCGAGGAGGTGTATCGTTCAGGAGCAATCAAAATTAGCTCTCTCCAAGGCAATGCTACGCAAGTGGTGAATGGACAAAGACTCAAGCATTATATCTCAGGTGATTCCTATAATGTTGATGTTGATATTATTCAAGTGGAAACACCGGAGGCTTTCATAAAAGGGAAAATTGACAATCACGTAACTCGACTTTGAATAGGTAACGATCGGTAATGAAAAGTACGCAATTTACTTTCCGAACAATATTTTCACTGTTTTTGGAAAATATGAAAAATTACGAGTTCGAAACGGAGTGGAAAGGACGCACGAGGGCGTGGCACCATAGGCCGGCGCGGCCAAGCCTGGGCCCGCGCCGCCCTATGGTTTGGCCGCCCCGTCGCCCCTTTCCGACTCTGGTTCGATCTGGTACTTTCCGTTTGTCGTGAAAATATTTGCTATATAACCCCCCGGACCCCTGGAGGTCCGTATATCGTGTTCTCGACGTGTTTTGTTTCGAGCTGTTTCTGCCAGGATCTGTTTTCGGTTTAGAAGCACCATGGCCTCCAACGACAAGGGCAAGGGGCTTTCGGAGGAAGAAGTGAAGGAGGTGCCATCAGGACAAGAGCAGCAAGCCGGAAGGAGCAAGCAAATCTTAGTGGGATCTGTTGATACTCGACGTTCTTTTTCTCATAACCTGCAGGGACCTTTACCACCCGCTCTTAGCCTCGACTCCTTCCCCATGTTGGAAGAAGTTCTACGGACTACTGATGAGTTTTGTGATCAATATCGGGCTCTAAGAAGAGAAGTGGAGATACTCCAAGAGGAGAATTGCCGTCTCCGAAGGATGCTGGAATACCACTGGATTCGCATCACAAGGTCGTCATCGCCAACTTCAGATAACAATGAATCTCTTCGAATCTTAGTGCATAATTGTCAAGCTGAGAAACTGAAGTTGAAGGAGTTTATTAAGAAGCGCGGGAGGAGTTCATCACCACCATCGCCAAAGCAGTAATTCATCATCGGTATTGGCATCCCCTTGGTTTGTTCCAAGCTTGGGGGAGTGCCGCGGTATCACATTATCACTACCTTTTACTTTTATTGTCAAGTAGTGTCATATCATGAGTAGGGAAGTTATCATATAAGATGGGTTGCAGTTTGGAAGTATCTCTCCTTTAGTTGGTTATCTATGTATCCCTTGGTGTGAGTTATCGTTATGGAATATTAATGAGAAGTCTTATCATTTACATATTGCACATCTTATTCTAGTTTGCAATCTCTATTATATGATTTACTTTGTTGTTAGTATTGGTATCACTTTGGGAGCATTGAATAAATCTATTTGGTTTTGGCAAACTTAGCATTGGTCAATAGCAACAACACTTTGAGGTTTAAATAGAAAAGAGAAATACATGTAGATGTTTCATTGTCTTTCTTTCTTGTTAGCTCATAGCTTATTATTCTGAAGATTAAAATTGTTTGCGCTTACAAGGAAGATGCATGATTGTTTCTATCACATGTATATTTGTTTGTTTCCCTCAACTCTTATGCTTGCTAATTAACCTTGCTAGCCAAAGACCTGTACTGAGAGGGAATACTTCTCGTGCATCCAAACCTTAGCCCAAACCTATGTCATTTGTGTCCACCATACCTACCTACTACATGGTATTTTCTGCCATTCCAAGTAAATACTTTATGTGCTACCTTTAAACAATTCAAAACTTAGTATCTCTTATTTGTGTCAATGTTTCATAGCTCATGAGGAAGTATGTGGTGTTTTATCTTTCAATCTTGTTGGGCAACTTCCACCAATGGACTAGTGGCTTCATCCGCTTATCCAATAATTTTGCAAAAAGAGCTGGCAATGGGATTCCCAGTCCCAAATTAATTAAACTAAATAGACACTCCTCCATGGTATGTGATTGATGGACGGCACCCGAGGATTCGGTTAGCCATGGCTTGTGTAAGCAAAGGTTGGGGGGGTGTCATCATCATAATAAAGCTAAGATAAAAAGGCACTCCTTCATGGTATGAGATTGTTGGCAGGCACCCGAGGATTCGGTTAGCCATGGTTTGTGAAAGAAAAGGTTGGAAGGAGTGCCACACAAAATGAAAATAATATGGGAGCCGCTCTTTGGAGGTTGTTTGGCAAGGGGGTTAGAGTACCCGCTACCAGTCGTTGACAACAACAAACACCTCTCAAAATGTTACTTTTATTCTCTTTATATGATTGCAAAACTGAAAAAGCTCTAGCACATGATTTAATCCCTGCTTCCCTCTGCGAAGGGCCTGTCTTTTACTTTATGTTGAGTCAGTAAACCTATTTCCCTCCATCTCAAGCAAGCATTTGAGTAGTTGTGATCAAACCATTATATTGTGATTTGCTTCATCATGTCTTTTATTCTTCCTTGTTTAGCACAAGTTTTATCTGAATGAATGTAGCTTTGCAAGTTATCAATGATTATGAAGAGACCATTATGATTGAGTATGCAAGTTGTGCCTTATAAACTTTAACATGAGAGCGCTGCTCAATGAGATAAATATAATCTGTTAATTGTTCTCTGACCAAGAACGAAGTTTGCCATCACCAATTATGATTTCTTATGCACCTTTACTTGTGATTACCTTATACTTGTTTCAAGTTGAGTTATAAGAGGTTTTTTACTATAATGTCTTGTGTCAATGAATATGATGCTTCTTGTCCGTATTTTATTTATCGACTCTTCACTCCATAAACATGTGGTCCTGTCTATCGAGCTCAGTTTCGCTTGGGGACAAGCGAAGTCTAAGCTTGGGGGGAGTTGATACGTCCAATTTGCATCACTATTTTATATCATAATTTGCTGTTATTCATTGATATATTTCATATTGGGACACAATACTTATGTTATTTCATCTATTTTGCATGTTTCATCATTATTGGAGGATCAAGCACCTGAGCCGGATTCTGCTGGAAAAAGCACCGTCGAACGCAATATTTCGGAAGATCAACTGTGGAAGGAAATTATACCAAAAATCCTATTTTTCAAGATGACGAAGGAAGCCGAAGGAGGAGCCAGGGAGGACCTGGGAGGGCCCACACCCTAGGGCGGCGCGGCCCATGCCCTGGCCGCGCCGCCATGTGGTTTGGGGGCCCACGACCCTTTCGCCTCCTTTTCTTCGCGAAATCCTTCGTCCCGAAAACCTAAGCCACGAGGGTACCTCGCGAAGAGTTACAGCCGCCTCTGCGGGGCGGAGAACACCAGAGAGAAAAGAGCTCTCCGGCGGGCAGGAATCCGCCGGGGAAATTCCCTCCGGGAGGGGGAAATCGACGCCATCGTCACCGTCATCGAGCTGGACATCATCTCCATCACCATCATCATCATCTACACCATCATCACCGCCGTCTCCACCGCTGGACACCGTCACCGCCGTAGCAATTTGGGTTTGATCTTGATTGTTTGATAGGGGAAACTCTCCCGGTATCGATCTCTACTTGTTGTTGATGCTATTGAGTGAAACCATTGAACCAAGTTTATGTTCAGATTGTTATTCATCATCATATCACCTCTGATCATGTTCCATATGATGTCTCGTGAGTAGTTCATTTAGTTCTTGAGGACATGGGTGAAGTCTAAATGTTAGTAGTGAACTATGGTTGAGTAATATTCAATGGTATGATATTTAAGTTGTGGTGTTATTCTTCTAGTTGTGTCATGTGAACGTCGACTACATGACACTTCACCATTTATGGGCCTAGGGGAATGCATCTTGTATTCGTTTGCTAATTGCGGGGTTGCCGGAGTGACAGAAACCTAAACCCCCGTTGGTATATCGATGCAGGAGGGATCGCAGGATCTCAGAGTTTAAGGCTGTGGTTAGATTTATTCTTAATTACTTTCTTGTAGTTGCGGATGCTTGCAAGGGGTATAATCACAAGTATGTATTAGTCCTAGGAAGGGCGGTACATTAGCATAGGTTCACCCACACAACACTTATCATAACAATGAAGATTATTTAGCCGTATGTAGCGAAAGCACTAGACTAAAATCCCGTGTGTCCTCGAGAACGTTTGGTCATTATAAGTAAACAAACCGGCTTGTCCTTTGTGCTAAAAAGGATTGGGCCACTCGCTGCAATTGTTACTCTCGCACTTTACTTACTCGTACTTTATTCAACTGTTACATCAAACCCCCCTGAATACTTGTCTGTGAGCATTTACAGTGAATCCTTCATCGAAACTGCTTGTCAACACCTTCTGCTCCTCGTTGGGATCGACATTCTTACTTATCGAAAATACTACGATACGCCCCCTATACTTGTGGGTCATCAGACCACGCAGAAGGGAGCAAGTGGCGAGGCGACTCGGCTCGCTCACGTTCTCTGTGTGAGAGGAAGACGACAGGAGAGGGGAAAAAGGGGCGTACCGATTCGAGGAAAAAGAAATGGGCTCGGGCTGAAAAGGGAGTGGCCGTCTCGGGCCAGAGGGAGAAAGGAGGTGGGCCGGATCGGGCTGCAGGGAAGCGAGGGGAAGATGGGCCAGGGGAAGGGGTTAGGTTTAGGGGATTCTGTTTTTAGTTTTAAACCTTTTCTTTTTCTTTTTTGTTTAAACCTTTTAAATTCAAAATCTTTTCTATTTGAATTTTGAAACAGAGGTGAGGGTGAGATTCAAAAGTAGTTTTGCAAAAATAGTTATTTACTTTTAATCAAAACAAAACACATTTTTCATCCAAATTAATTGTTGAACATGCTTAATTATAAAATAGGGAACGGAGAGGGGTTTAGGGTTTAGCCGAAGGAAAAAGAGAGAGAAGGGTTTTTTAAAACCATATGAGAGAGAAAAAAATAAGGAGTTAGAGTTTTATAAAATAATTTTATTTGGTTAAAAACATGGATGTGATGCATGCATGATGCCATGATGATGCATAAAAGAAAAGAACAGACAAAATCTATAGGGGGTCCTACCCGGGGCCGTTACAATCGACACCACTAACAAGGGATCGCGCCCCGAGATCCCACGTCCAGGTACGGGGGAGGAGAGGTGAACTATCGGATCTTCTGGCGGCGTGGCGATCTTCTCGACACCACTAACAAGAATTGTTGCTCCAGGTAGGACGGTCGACACCACTAACAAGAAGTCGTAGTTCCGTTGTCGATGATGCGCTTCAGTTGAGATCCTCCGAAGATCGAACCTATTAGGTTAAGGCAAGGATCGTCCAACCCGCGTAGAGACCTAAGACTCAGAAAACTCAGATAAGAGAGAGACTCAAAACTCGTAAAGGTGAGAGGAGAAAGAATATAGATAAGGAGAAAAATCAGAGCTAATCAGATCTATCCAACGAATTATAGAAAATAGTTTTGACACTAGACACAACAACGTCTGTTGGCAAGGTTATCCTACAGGATGGACTAGTGGGGTACCGTCAACCTGAGGCTCTGATACCAACTTGTGACGCCCCGGAACCGGTACCATGAGGATTCCAGCGATCCCGCCAAAATCCGCACGATATCGATTCTGAGACGCCCTCCGACACGACGTGCACGACGAATCACACACGTGATGCCAGAGGAATTAACACGAGCGGTAACATTACAACAAGTTTACAATAGAGCCCACAAGAAACATATATTACAACAACGACTCCAACGAGTCAAGATACAAATATACAATACAAAGATCCAATTCATACGGGAGATCGAATACGTCCGAGTACGGACAAGATGCAAATTGGACTAAGAGTCCTGAAGATAACCAGTGGCGTCCATAACCCTGCCCAGGTCAAGCCGGAAGGGTAACCTTGCTAACGTTGTCTTCATCGAACATAACTTCATACCTGCCCGGTTATGTCCCAAAGAAGCAGCAATAAGTACGGGTTCGTACTTAACAAGACTTCAAGACGTATAAGCATTCGTCAACCAGTCGTCCTTTGTACTTGAGGCACGCAGGGGACTTAGAGGACGCAAGAGGAACATCATAGGCAATATGGTGGGGTTAAGCGGCAGCGCGCGAGCACTAAAAACATATAGAGACACTCTACAACAGTCGTCTAATCAGAGAAGATGAGAGAGCGCATAAGCTAGAAATTCTATACTCTGCAAACATAACACAACCGATGTGTTCCCCCCTCGCAAGGAAGTACTTACAAAGGCACTCACACGGTGGACAAGTTTTATTAGGTAGCCGTTGTAGTAATGCTATATTACTACGCAAGTTATTAGCAAATTATTAACATCAGCATAAAGGTGTAAGTTGTTCTATGATCGAGCTATACAATTCCAAGTCGTCCCTAACCGCGGACACGGCTTATCGATAAGATGTACACCCTGCAGGGGTTGCCCAAATGTAACCATACGCATGCTCGACCCGCTTCTTACAGGCGGTGTCTCACAACAAGACCGTTCCCAGTTCAACAAGAAAGTCTAGGGGGGGCCACCCGACTAAGCTACCTGTGATGAAGTTCGGCCGTACTCCGAGACGGACCCAGAGGTTGCATAGGCGTCTAGGTGGGCACTAACGGCCAGGCACTAGATAAGTCATCTAGCAGTTATGCAGTACAGTACAGAATATAAACACCCGAAGGCAACAGGAAGTAAACACCCGAAGGCAACAGTATATAAACATGCATGCACCAAATAAAACCAAGGTTGTGGCCCCCTTTTCAACTGACTTGAGAAAAGGTAATGGGTGAGGGGGGGTCCCGATAATCGTCCCCACGTACGGGTAGAGCGCTCAATCTCGGAACAGATAACAAGAACTCGGGTCCTAGGGGACATTAGCGAGTCAAAGTTCCGATGCTTTCGCAAAGGGGCTCACGGATGCCTCTGCTTACAATTTTAGTTGTTAACAATAAAGTAAGTGTGATTATCTCCAACAACATATCCATAAACCATGTGTCATGATTTCCCAACAGATAACCCGATAAGATAGAAACAACGGTAAAGAGATAAAAACGGCACTAGCATGCACTACGACTCGCAAGGCAGACCCGATAACCAAACAACAGCTGTAGGAGGTGGTGGTGGCAATGTGGGCTGCTTGAGGTAACAAGTGGATAGGACACGTGACAAGAACGCAACCCAAGGCTAGCACAAGGGAGAAGGCAAAATAAAATAGGTGAGCGACTCCTGCAGAGACATGAGTTTAGGAAATGCTTGCCTGTTAAAGCTTGCCGAGGGACATCCGGAGAACTTGTCGTATCTCACAACACCACTTCGCGATCCTATCCGGGAAGAAGCAATTGCTAGACAAACAACGTGTGCAAGTCTTACTACTACGGATAAAGAAGATTCAGCATGAGCAAGATGATATGCATGACATGGCTGCGATGGTGCAATGCAGCTTATCCAAATTAATCGGAGTCGGAACCCCGGACAAACAAATTAGAGTTAAAGTTGCATTTTCTACCGACAAAGTTAAGTGTTGATTAGCATAGCCTATCATGGCAAGGGTGCGCTACTTCAAGATTAAACGGAGCGGGGAGAACCCTAGTTGGAAATCCGAAATACTCCGCATATATATGTGAGGTGGATATGCACGACTATCAACGAGCGACATGATGCAAGATGCAAACAGATGAATGGATGGCATATTCATGTTCAGAACATTTTTCTGATCAATTTTCATATAAAATACTTTTTATTTCGAGGTACCAATTAAAAGATATGAATTATACAAGATATAACACATTTTCTGAAATTTCCTGGAAAAACAGAGAAAAGGAAAACGTTTTATACCAGCAGAGAAGCTAGCCACAGGCAATGACAAGCGGGCCAGGGAGATGCTGACATGGCACCGAAGAACTGCGGGTTGTTTTCCAGAAACTGCAGGGGGTTTTGTTGAAAACCATCAGCTGCAGGGACGACGGGTTAGGAAAAGGGAAAGGCAGGGGCTAAACAGAAAAAGGTTCCAGATCTGGATCTGGAGAGGATTGTTCTCACCAAGGTGGATCTTACCCCGCGAGGTTGTCGCGTGGGGCCGGCGTGTTATTTGGACGACAGCGTGGCGGAGCTTGTGTGCTGCCCGGCAGGTGTTCGACGCGGTGCATGCCGCGCGCGTTCTCGTTGACGCCGGTGACCGCGGACAAACGTCGACGCTCCAGGCGATTGGAGGCACCCCAGGAAGCGTGGTTGGTTGCGTTCGAAGCATCTCGCCGAGGGGAACCTGAAGGTGGTGGCGCGCCGTCTTGGAGATCACCGGAAGGCGGCCGGCGACGAGGTCCTGCGGCGGAGCCGTCGGCATCAACGGTGAAAATATGACCCAGGAAGCAAGGAGAGAGGAGAGGTGGTGCAGGGGACGCATGAGCTCACCCCGAAGCATGATGTGATGACCGGAGGAGGCCGGTAGCCACCGGAATCGATGGAGAACTGCGGCGGCCGGAGAGGAAAACGGCGACAGCTGCCGTCGATTTCGAGCTCGATTCGTTGATTTCCTTGGACGAGGAGATTCAGGGCGACGAGACGGTGCTCATGGTGACCTCGGTTCGTCGAGCGGTGGTCTGTAGCGGCGGCGTGCCGGTGAGGTTGCCACGGCAGAGATGGGGTTTTTCCCGCTGCTCTCGCTTGGCTTGCAGAAGAAGAAGAGAGGAGGCGAGCGAGGCGTGAGGGAGGGGAAAAAGATGGGCAGTGGTCCTGAGATAAAGAGAGGGAGGAGGACCACGCGGAAGGGAGCAGGTGGCGAGGCGACTCGGCTCGCTCACGTTCTCTGTGTGAAAGGAAGACGACAGGAGAGGGGAAAAAAGGGGCGTACCGATTCGAGGAAAAAGAAATGGGCTCGGGCTGAAAAGGGAGTGGCCGTCTCGGGCCAGAGGGAGAAAGGAGGTGGGCCGGATCGGGCTGCCGGGAAGCGAGGGGAAGATGGGCCAGGGGAAGGGGTTAGGTTTAGGGGTTTCTGTTTTTAGTTTTAAACCTTTTTTTTTCTTTTTTGTTTAAACCTTTTAAATTCAAAATCTTTTCTATTTGAATTTTCAAACAGAGGTGAGGGTGAGATTCAAAAGTAGTTTTGCAAAAATAGTTATTTACTTTTAATCAAAACAAAACATATTTTTAATCCAAATTAATTGTTGAACATGCTTAATTATAAAATAGGGAAAGGAGAGGGGTTTAGGGTTTAGCCGAAGGAAAAAGAGAGAGAAGGGTTTATTAAAACCATATGAGAGAGAAAAAGATAAGGAGTTAGAGTTTTATAAAATAATTTTATTTGGTTAAAAACATGGATGTGATGCATGCATGATGCCATGATGATGCATAAAAGAAAAGAACAGACAAAATCTATAGGGGGTCCTACCCGGGGCCGTTACACATGTGACATGAGAAAATCTAGACTTAGAATTTAATTTTTGCATATACACAAAAAAACTACTTGTAAAAGGACAAATGTAGACTTAGCATTTGATTTTGCAGATGCACAAACTACATGTAACAGGGGGCTAGACTTAGCATTTGATTTTGCAGATGCACAAACTAAAAATGTAACAGGGGACACTGTTACATTATATTCCCACATACATAGCACACTGCATGTAAACCATGGTGCATGTAACACTAGATAGAAAAGCATTCCATTAGCTAGCATGTAACACTGCATACAAAAACAACACTACATGTAAAAAACATGTCATAGTGATGAGCATGTACCAGAAAACAGATATGTGCATATCTGACCAGGGGCACAAGCAGCATCAACAAAAACAGCTCAGATAGACACCTGTTTGCATAAAAAAGGGATCGACAAACATCAGCTACGAGCTTAACCATATATATGCTGCTACAACTAAAATCGGCGGTTGCGGAGGGAGATCCTCGAAATATAACTTAGATCCATGAATGCTTCAACAGATCCTCACATATGCTCAACGAAATCGATATCGCTTACCAGGAAAAACCACATGAACAGGTCGGGGCGCGAGTAGATGTAGCAGCAAACAGAAAAAAAAAACGCCGAAATCCCCAAATCCCTGCCAGAACATACGAAGGATGTAACCACAGAAGCAAAAATCACATGCGGTGTTGAAGTCGAGAGAGGAGCACACGCAAACCAGACCTCACCGTCGGCCAGCGATGCAGGGATGTGACCGGCGCGCGATGAAGCCAACCCTCCCCCCGCCGAGCGGACCAAAACGGAGCTCCGATGACGAATCAACCGCCAGCCGACATGGTGTACACTCGCCGCGGCTAGGATCTTCTACTCTCCTACAAAACTACGGCGAGAATCACGGGGGAGGGGCGGCGATTTGGCCGTCAGAGCGGCCGGAACTCCGGGAGATTTGGGCGAAATGGATTCTGTCGGGAGCACGAGCCCCAAAATTTGAAACGCCTGGAAATTACTACACGCACCCAGCGCGAGGACATTACGACCGGGTGGTGGCCCCGCGCAGGACGACGAGTGATCGCGAGACATCGCCGTCCGATTGGATCCAACGGCTCAGCCGCGCGACCTCGACGTATGACGAAAACAAGGTCGACTAGGCGATAGAATTTGCGTTTTTTACCTACCACCACCACCTATTGCCGTATAATAGTAGTAAAGATAAAGATAGATATACGTCACATATATCTCATCAAAAAAAAAGAGTCACATATGCGTACCCTCGAGAGCATTCAATAAGTGGCACCTCCATATTGGAGAAAGACATCTTCACAAGCTCAAGGGATTAATCCAAGTTCTCCCGATCCTGGTTGGCAAGATATGGATGCATCTGATGCTGGACAGCTCAAGGGATTCTGACAATTGCGTTTCAGCAGATTACCTGCAGCCGATATCTTCGCTTCCAGCCTTTTTCTGCGGTTTATCCGTTCGTCGCTGAAAGATGCGAGGTTTGGATATCTATCATATCTTTCAGGGTCTGCTGCTAAACCTTGGAATGTGCTCTTGGCTAGTTGTGCGTGTCAGGGTCTTAGATTAATGATCTATTCTTCAGAAATATCTATTGGCACTGCGCTTTCTTGTACTAGTTGTTAATCGCTACCAGGTCGACTTCTGTACTCGGCTTATTCCTGGGTTACGAGCTACCAGGTCGTGTCACGTGGCTTGTATGCCGCGTACCCAAGAAAAAGCACTCGGCATACTTTTTTTTCTTTCTATTCCACTTTTATTCACTCGGCATAAAGCCCACGTGGCACGATCTGGTGGCACGTAGCGCTGGAGTACTCGCGCCACCATATGGTGCCACGTGGCATACAATATTTTGTTTTTATACACTAAATATATGCCGAGTACCCGAAAAAAGCACTTGACATACTTTATATTTTATTCTATTTCTCTTTTATTTATTCTTTTTATTGTCTTTTCATTTTCTTTTCTTTCTTCTATATTTCTTATTTCCCCTTTCAAAAAAAATCTTCTTTCCATAGCCGTTTCTTTCTACTATATTAATTTCTTTGTTCTTCTCGTTGTATATTCTCCCTTCTATTTTCCTTTTCTTTCTTATTTTCATTGTCTTTTCGTTTCAATTTTTGTTTGTTTATGTGTTTATTATTCAATATAGCAAACGGACATGATCACATGAAATCATGACGAGAAAGGGTCGGGTTTGTGAAGGGACTACGGGGCTCGTTCCTCCGTTGGCCTTGAAACTTTTTCTGCACTCAGCGGGGGCGATGACATGGCACATGCCAGGCCCTGGCCTTTTTTCAAGGACCGTCGGCTATATTCGGAATATTTATTGCATTTCTAGGGTTTTAATGCCAGAAATTCAAGATCTGAACTGCGGCCACAAGAAATCATGACCGAAAATGGGTTAAAAATTCATATATGTGCTCTTTGGCCCGTGTCTAGGCCATTTGCATCCAAACGAGAAGGAGGCCCTATCATCGGTGGGGGGGAGGGGGGTGGAAGGCCAGTCCCCCGACATGCGGGATGGTGTCGTTTAAATCCACGAGAAATCATATGAGTCTAGAAATTCACGGGACCTAGCACGGTGTCATCATATGGCCCCTAGAGGGCGTGGTAAAAATTTAGAGCGTTTCGCAGAAGCCTTCCTGGAGACAACGTAGAAACTGGGTAGTCTCCGAGGAAGGATCTAGGTTCGAGAGGGAAAGGGTTAGGTTAGTTAAGGGAGTTGCTGTTGGAGATATGCCCAAGAGGCAATAATAAAGTGGTTATTATTATATCTTTGTGTTTATGATAATAGTTTGCATCTCTTGCTATAATTGTATTGACCAGAAACATTAATACATGTGTGTTATGTAAACATAAAAGAGTCCCTAGTAAGCCTCTTGTTAAACTAGCTTGTTGATTAATAGATGATCATAGTTTCATGATCATGAACATTGGATGTTATTAATAACAAGGTCATATCATTAGGTGAATGATGTGATGGACATACACCCATAGTAAGCATATCATATGATCAAGTCATTTAGTTCTTTATGCTTCAAGTTTTAATATGCATAGTAACTTAATCCTTCGACCATGAGATCTTGTTAATCACCTACACCGGATGGATGCTTTGATAACACCAAACACTACTGCATAAATGTGTTGTTATAAAGGTGGCATTAAGTGTTCGGAAAGTATAGGGTTGAGGCACTTGTATCAATAGTGGGATTTGTCCATCCTAATGACGGATAGATATACTTTGGGCCCTCTCGGTGGAATAATATCTAATTAGCTTGCAAGCAGGTGACTGGTTCACAAGAGATATCATATCACGTTACGAGTAAATAGTACTTATCAGTAACGAGGTTGAACTAGGTATGAAGATACCGACGATCAAACTTCGGATAAGTAAAATATCGCGAGACAAAGGGAATTGTTATTTTATGTGAATGGTTTTTTCGATCACGAAGTCATCGTTGAATATGTGGGAGCTATTATGGATCTCCAGGTCCCACTATTAGTTATTGATCGGAGAGGGGTCTCGATCATGTCCGCATAGTTCTCGAACCGTAGGGTGACACACTTAAGGTTTGATGTCGTTTTAAGTAGATATGGAATATGGAATGGAGTTCGAATGTTGTTCGGAGTCTCGGATGGGATCCAGGACATCACGAGGAGTCCCGGAATGGTCCGGAGAATAAGATTCATATATAGGAAGTCACTTTCCAAGTTTGGAAATGATCCGGTTCATTTATGGAAGGCGCTAGAATGTTCTAGAACCTTCCGAAAGAAATCACCATGGAAGGTGGAGTCCCGGATGGACTCCACCAACCCTAGCCGGCCGACCAAAGGGGAAGGTGGAGTCCATGGTGGACTCCACCACCATGGCCGGCCATAGGGGAAGGAAAGGGAGGAATCCCACTTCCCCTAGGTTTCACCCATATGGTAAGTTTTGAGTTGGACTCTTATTCGAATCTTGGGCAAACCCTAGGGGGTTCAACCTATATAATGAGGGGGAGAGGGAGGGGGCCGGCCACCACTTGAGCCGCACCACCCAACGGCACCCAATGCCGGCGCCCAGAGTGCCTCCTCTCCCAAACCCTAGCCACTCCCCTCCTCCCAATACTCCCGCGGTGTTTAGGTGAAGCGCTGCCGAAGATCTCCACCACCACCTCCACCACGCCGTCATGCTGGCGGGATTTCGAGGAGGATCTACTACATCCGCTGCCCGCTGGAACGGGGAGAAAGACGTCATCATCAACACTGAACATGTGACCGACTGCGGAGGTGCTGCCCGACTGTGGCACCATCAAGATCTTCTACGCGCTTTTGCAAGCGGCAAGTGATCGACTACATCAACCATGAGATCTAATCTCGTTAACGCTTAGCGATCTTCAAGGGTATGATGATCTTCACCTCGTTTCTACCATCTACTAGATTAGATCTTGGCTTGTTATTCGTTCTTGCGGTGGGAAATTTTATGTTTTCTATGCTACGAATCCCTACAGTGGTATTAGAGCAGTGTCTATGCATAGATTGGTTGCACGAGTAGAACACAATGGTTTTGTGGGTGTTGATGCTTTTGTTGTCTCTTGTTATGTGTACTTTGCATCTTCCGGTATGGTGTGATGAAGCGGCCCGGGCTAACTTTACATGACCGCGTTCATGAGACTTGCTCCACGCTCGACATGCAACTTGTATTGCATAAGTGGCTTTGCGGGTGTCTGTCTCTCTCACCATAGTTAAGATTCAATCTACTATTTCAATTGACAACACTAGTATCAGCGTTGTGGTTCATGTTCGTAGGTAGATTGGATCTTACTCGAAAACCCCAAACCACGTAAAATATGCAAACCAAATTAGATGCGTCTAACTTGTTTTTGCAGGGTTTGGTGATGTGATATGGCCATGATGTGATGATGAATATATATGAGATGATCATTATTATATTGTGGCAACCGGCAGGAGCCTTATTGTTGTCTTTATATTTCATGTTGTAGTATTATTTCAAAGTAGTTGTAATAGTTGCTACATGGGGTGAACAACCATAAAGACGGCGCCATTGACCTTGACGCTACGCCAACGATGATGGAGATCATGCCCGTTGATGATGGAGATCATGTCCGTGCTTTGGAGATAAAGATCAAAGGCGCAAAGACTAAAGGGCCTTATCATATCACATATGAATTGCATGTGATGTTAATCCTTTTATGCATCTTATATTGCTTAGATCACGATGGTAGCATTATAAGATGATCCCTCTCACTAAAAAACAAGATAATGAAGTGTTCGTCCTTAGTTAGCACCGTTGCTAAGACTCGTTCTTTTGAAGCATCTCGTGATGATCGGATGTGATAAAATCAACGTGTGCATACAACGGGTGCAAGCCAGTTTTGCACATGCGGAAACTAGGGTTTGACTTGACGAGCCTAGCATGTATAGACATGGCGTTGGAACACAGAAGACCGAAAGGTTAAGCATGAATCATATAGATGATATGATGAACATGTTGATGTTCGCCATTGAAACTACATCATCTCACGTGATGACCGGACTTGGTGTAGTTGATTTCGTTCGTGTAATCACTAAGACAATTCGAGGGATATTGTTTTGAGTGGGAGTTCACCTAGTTAATTTTAAATTAATAGTAAACTCAATTTGTCATAAACTTAGTCTAAACTCTTTTCAAATATGTTGTAGATTATGGTGACCCCTACCATCAACTTTAATTCGTTCCTAGAGAAAGAAAAGCTGAAAAACAATGGAAGCAACTTTACGGATTGGTTCCGTAACTTGAGGATTGTCCTCACTGCTGGACAACTGCTCTATGTGCTCGAAGCACCGCTGGGTGACCCACCTGCAGAAATAGCTACCGATGAGGATAAAGCTATTTACCTCACTCGGAAGACACATTACTCCACAGTTCAGTGTGCCATCCTCTACGGTTTAGAATCGGAGCTTCAGAAACTCTTTAAGACCCACGACCCTCATGATATAATCAGTGAGCTCAAAATGATATTTGAAACTCAGGCAGCCGTGGAAAGTTATGATGCTTCTGAAAAATTCTTTAACTGTAAGATGGAAGAAGGCAGCTCCGTTAGCGAGCACGTGCTCAAGATGTCTGGGCACGCGAAGAAACTCCAAGACTTGGGAATAACAATTCCTAACGCCTTGGGGATTCATCATGTTTTTCAATCACTGCCACCTAGTTACAAGAACTTCGTGATGAACTACAACATGCAGTGCATGGACAAGACGTTACCTGAACTCTTCTCAATACTGAAAATTGCTGAAGTGGAGATAAAGGAAGAGCACCAAGTGTTGATGGTCAATAAGACCACCAAGTTCAAGAAGCAGGGCAAGCCTAAGGAAAAGGGTAAATTCAAGAAGGGCGATAAGAAAGCTGACGCGCCTCCTAAGAAACCCAAGGCTGGCCCTAAACCTGATACTGTGTGCTATTACTGCAAAGAAGAGGGACACTGGAAGCGGAACTACTCAAAGTACCTGGCAGATCTGAAGAGCGGCAACATAAAAAAGAAAGGTATATCTGATATACAAGTTATTGATGTCTATCTTACTAGTAATCATAGTAGTGCCTGGGTATTTGATACTGGTTCGGTTGCTCATATATGTAACTCGAAACAGGAGCTACAAAATAAACGAAGACTAGCGAGGGATGAGGTGATGATGCGCGTTGGAAATGGATCCAAGGTCGATGTGATCGCCATCGGCACGCTCCCTCTACATCTACCATCGGGATTAGTTTTAAATCTAAATAATTGTTATTTGGTGCCTACGTTGAGCATAAACATTATATCTGGATCTTGTTTATTGCAAAGCGGTTATCCATTCAAGTCTGAGAATAATGGTTGTTCGATTTATATGAATAATATCTTTTATGGTCATGCACCTGAGATGAATGGTTTATTTCTATTAAATCTCGATAGTAGTGATACACATATACATAACATTGATGCTAAACGAAAGAAATTAAATGATAATTCTACATATATGTGGCACTGTCGTCTTGGTCATATTGGAGTGAAACGCATGAAGAAACTCCATTCTGATGGACTACTTGAATCACTTGATTTTGAATCACTTGATAGATGCGAGGCATGTCTGATGGGAAAAATGACTAAGACTCCATTCTCTGGTATTATGGAGCGAGCTACAGACTTGTTGGAAATCATACATACTGATGTATGTGGACCAATGAGTGTAGCATCGCGCGGTGGTTATCGTTATGTTTTTACTTTCACAGATGATTTAAGTAGAAATGGGTATATCTACTTAATGAAACATAAATCCGAAACTTTCGAGAAGTTTAAGGAATTCCAAAGTGAAGTAGAAAATCAACTTAACAAGAAGATTAAATTTCTACGTTCTGATCGTGGAGATGAATATCTGAGTTATGAGTTTGGCATGCATGTAAAGAAATGCGTAATACTTTCACAGTTGACAGCGCCGGGAACACCACAGCGCAATGGTGTGTCCGAACGTCGTAATCGAACTCTATTGGATATGGTTCGATCTATGACGTCTCTTACAGATTTACCATTATCTTTTTGGAGTTATGCATTAGAGGCAGCAACATTCACTTTAAATAGGGCACCATCTAAATCCATTGAAACGACACCGTATGAATTATGGTTTGGAAACAAACCTAAGTTGTCGTTCTTTAAAGTTTGGGGCTGCGAAGCTTATGTAAAAAAGTTACAACCTGACAAGCTCGAACCCAAAGCGGAGAAATGCATCTTCATAGGATACCCTAAAGAAACAATTGGGTATACTTTCTATCACAGATCCGAAGGTAAAATCTTTGTTGCCAAGAACGGATCCTTTCTTGAGAAGGAGTTTCTCCCGAAATAAGTGACTGGAAGAAAAGTAGAAATCGACGAGGTTACTGAACCTTCTCTTGAAAATCAGAGTTGCGCAACACCGGAAGATATTCTTGTGCCGCCTACACCGATTAGTGAGGAGGCTAATGATAATGATCATGAAACTTTGAACGAAGTTACTACTAAACCTCGCAGGTCGACTAGGGTTCACACCACTCCTGATTGGTATGACCCATGTCTAAATGTCATGATTGTGGACAACAATGATGAAGACCCTGCGACGTATGATGAAGCAATGATGAGCCCAGATTCCAACAAATGGCAAGAGGCCATGAAATCTGAAATGGGATCCATGTATGATAATCAAGTATGGACTTTGGTAGACTTACCTGATAGCCGCAAGGCTATCGAGAATAAATGGATCTTCAAAAGAAAAACAGATGCTGATGGTAATATTACTGTCTATAAAGCTCGACTTGTCGCGAAAGGGTTCCGACAAATTCAAGGAGTTGACTACGATGAGACTTTCTCACCAGTAGCGAAGCTAAAGTCTATGAGGATATTGTTAGCAATAGCTGCATTTTTCGATTATGAAATTTGGCAGATGGATGTCAAAACGGCGTTCCTTAATGGTGACATTGAGGAAGAGTTGTATATGGTACAACCCAAAGGTTTTGTTGATCATAAAAATGCTGACAAGGTATGTAAACTTCAGCGTTCAATCTATGGACTGAAGCAAGCATCCCGGAGTTGGAACCGACGCTTTGATAAGGTGATCAAAGACTTTGGATTTATACAAACCCATGGAGAGGCTTGTATTTACAAGAAAGTGAGTGGGAGCTCTATAGCATTCCTGATATTATATGTAGATGACATATTATTGATTGGAAATGATGTAGAACTTCTGAGTAGTGTTTTTCAATGAAGGACCTTGGAGAAGCAGCATACATTTTAGGCATCAAGATTTATAGAGATAGATCAAGACGCCTAATAGGGCTTTCACAGAGTACATACCTGGATAAAATTCTAAGGAAGTTTAGAATGGATGAGAGCAAGAAAGGGTTCTTGCCCATGTTACCAGTAAGACCTTGAGTAAAACTCAAAGTCCAGCTACGGCAGAAGAGAGAGAAAGGATGAACAAAATCCCCTATGCCTCGGCCATAGGCTCTATCATGTATGCCATGCTGTGTACAAGACCGGATATCGCACATGCTGTTAGTTTGACCAGCAGATATCAAAGTGATCCAGGAATGGAACACTGGACAGTGGTCAAGAATATCCTAAAGTACTTGAAAAGAACTAAGGATATGTTTCTTTGTTATGGAGGTGACCAAGAGCTTGCTGTAACTAGTTACACCGATGCAAGTTGGAACACTGATCCGGATGCCTGTAAGTCTCAATCCGGATACGTATTTATTTTGAATGGTGCAGCAGTAAGCTGGAGGAGTGCTAAGCAAAGCGTTGTGGTGAAATCTTCAACTGAATCGGAATACATAGCTTCTTCGGAGGCTTCATCAGAGGCGATATGGATTAAGTGTTTCATTACTGAGCTTGGTGTGGTTCCTAGTGCGTTGGACCTGATGACCATCTATTGTGACAACATGGGTGCCATAGCCAATGCATAGGAGCCAAGGTCACACAAGAAGCTGAAGCATATAAAGCTACGTTTTCATTCTATTTGTGAGTACATCGAAGATGGTGACTTAAAGATTTGCAAAGTACACACTGATCTGAATGTGGCAGATCCGTTGAACTAAGCTCTCCCTAGAGCGAAACATGACCTACGCCAGAACGCCATGGGTGTTAGGTACATTACTATGTAATCTAGATTATTTACTCTAGTGCAAGTGGGAGACTATTGGATATATGCCCAAGAGGCAATAATAAAGTGGTTATTATTATATCTTTGTGTTTATGATAATAGTTTGCATCTCATGCTATAATTGTATTGACCAGAAACATTAATAAATGTGTGTTATGTAAACATAAAAGTGTCCCTAGTAAGCCTCTTGTTAAACTAGCTTGTTGATTAATAGATGATCATAGTTTCATGATCATGAACATTGGATGTTATTAATAACAAGGTCATATCACTAGGTGAATGATGTGATGGACATACACCCATAGTAAGCATAGCATATGATCAAGTCATTTAGTTGTTTATGCTTCAAGCTTTAATATGCATAGTAACTTAATCCTTCGACCATGAGATCTTGTTAATCACCTACACCGGATGGATGCTTTGATGACACCAAACACTACTGCGTAAATGGGTTGTTATAAAGGTGGCATTAAGTGTTCGAAAAGTATAGGGTTGAGGCACTTGTATCAATAGTGGGATTTGTCCATCCTAATGACGGATAGATATACTTTGGGCCCTCTCGGTGGAATGATATCTAATTAGCTTGCAAGCATGTGACTAGTTCACAAGAGATATCATATCATGGTACGAGTAAAGAGTACTTATCAGTAACGAGGTTGAACTAGGTATGAAGATACCGACGATCACACTTCGGATAAGTAAAATATCGCGAGACAAAGGGAATTGTTATTTTATGTGAATGGTTTTTTGATCACGAAGTCATCATTGAATATGTGGGAGATATTATGGATCTCCAGGTCCCACTATTAGTTATTGATCGGAGAGGGGTCTCGATCATGTCCGCATAGTTCTCGAACCGTAGGGTGACACACTTAAGGTTTGATGTCGTTTTAAGTAGATATGGAATATGGAATGGAGTTCGAATGTTGTTTGGAGTCTCGAATGGGATCCAGGACATCACGAGGAGTCCCGGAATGGTCCGGAGAATAAGATTCATATATAGGAAGTCACTTTCCAAGTTTGGAAATGATCCGGTGCATTTATGGAAGGCGCTAGAATGTTCTAGAACCTTCCCAAAGAAATCACCATGGAAAGTGGAGTCCCGGATGGACTCCACCAACCCTAGCCGGCCGACCAAAGGGGAAGGTGGAGTCCATGGTGGACTCCACCACCATGACCGGCCATAGGGGAAGGAAAGGGAGGAATCCCACTTCCCCTAGGTTTCACCCATATGGTAAGTTTTGAGTTGGACTCTTATTCGAATCTTGGGCAAACCCTAGGGGGTTCAACCTATATAATGATGGGGAGAGGGAGGGGGCCGGCCACCACTTGAGCCGCACCACCCAAGGACACCCAAGGCCGGTGCCCCAAGTGCCCCCTCTCCCAAACCCTAGCCACTCCCCTCCTCCCGATACTCCCGCGGTGTTTAGGCGAAGCGCTGCCGGAGATCTCCAGCACAACCGCCACCACGCCGTCATGCTGGCGGGATTCCGAGGAGGATCTACTACATCCGCTGCCCACTGGAACGGGGAGAAGGATGTCGTCATCAACACCGAACGTGTGACCGAGTGCGGAGGTGCTGCCCGACTGTGGCACCGTCAAGATCTTCTACGCGCTTTTGCAAGCGGCAAGTGATCGACTACATTAACCACGAGATCTAATCTCGTTAATGCTTAGCGATCTTCAAGGGTATGATGATCTTCACCTTGTTGCTACCATCTAGTAGATTAGATCTTGGCTTGTTATTCGTTCTTGCGGTAGGAAATTTTTTGTTTTCTATGCTACGAATCCCTACAGTTGCTGGGTCGTGGTTTCAAGAGGAATGATCTCGGCTTGTTGCTAGCACGTGTATTTGGGGAACAACGGCGAGGTGCTGCGGAAATCCAGTCTCGGATCGGCGTAGAGCATGGAAATCGAACTAAACCTACACATCCTCGGGTGGGATTAGGACCTATCATTACCTTTTAGATAGCTGAGTGCACGCCATAAAACACGTATAGTTGTAATTATCTGAACAAATAAAAAGCATTATATGTGTGTTTTAGTGATATCAAATGACGAAGAATTGTGAGTGCATTTACACTGGCCGACCCAGTCAGGCGCGTATGACCCTGGAATGGGAGATAAAGATCAACCAATTCTTGGAATTAGTATTTGGTGGAGATAAGGGTTCTAATGGAACTTGGTGCCCCTACACCCTTTGCCATAACAATCTTAAAAAACAAAGGAGGTTATGGGTCAACACCTTGATAAGAGTGGGTTTACGATAGACTATTACCGGTGGGTCTTCCATGGTGAGCCCGAACATCCCAGAGTTGAGGTGGTGCGACAGCGCACCAGTGAATATTATACTAGGCTTGAGCACCTGTTAGATTACTTCATTAATGCACATGCGCCTGAAACTCCTTCTACGGGGGAAGGTGCACAGGAGGAGGCAGAGGAAAGGGCGAAGAAGTTCTATGATGCGTTGTTTGGGGCACGTAAACCCCCTCAGGCCTTGTTTGGTAGTGGGGTATTAGTGGGGATTAGTGGGGATAATTTGGCTGGGGATTGGGTGAATCCCCACCCATCACCCGATCCCCACTAATCCCCAGCCCCACTAATTCCTAACCCCTACTCCTAAAAACTGCCATTTGGCTGGAAGGGATTGGTGCACTAGGGAAAACTGAATAAAACATTGCAAACCAACATACAGTAGCAAAGATTCAATTTTTAATACATGAAACTATAATTCCAAATACTAAAGTTCACTCGATGCACTAACTCAGATGAAATGGCTTAAGTTAGCAACAAACGCCAGGAGACAGTACATGCCAACTTGATCAAAAAAAAATTAAAACGCTAGTATAGGGGTCGGGATATTTTCATAGGCCAAAAGTGGACCTCGGTCGGGAATTTCCGGGGATTGGCGGGGTTTGGCGGGGATTGACTGGGCCAAACCTCTACTACCAAACGACAGTCCAGGGATTTGCGGGGATTCGAGGATGGGCGGGGATAATCCCCGCGATTCCCCACGAATCCGCTAGTACCAAACATGGCCTAAGGGCTATCAAGTCCTAGTTTAGTCTGAGTAGATCTGCCTTCGATGCATTTCTTCTTTCGCCTTTTCTTTCTACTTTATTATTTTCTTTGCTCTTTTCATTGTATATTCTTTTTCCTATTTTCCTTTTCTTTTCTTTTCTTTTTTCTTTTTTCTTTTTGCTATTTTCCTTTCTTTCTTATTTCCATTGCCTTTTCTTTTCTTTATTTGTTTGTTTATGTGTTTATTATTAAATATAGCAAACAAACCCAATCAGATGAAATCATGGTAAGAAAGGGTCGGGTTTGTGAAAGGAGTGTGGGGCTCGTTCCTCCGCTGTCCTTGAAGCTTTTTCTGCACACAGCGGGTGCCACGACATGGCACATGCCTGGCCCTGGCCTTTTTCGGATCCCGTCTGCTATTTTTGGGACATTTATTTTTCGGATGCCGAAAATTCAAGATCTGAACTATGGCCACATGAAATCATGGCAAAAACGGGTTGCAAATTCATATCTGTGTTCCTTGGCCTATGCCTAGGCCATGTGTAGCCAAACAAGAGGGAGACCCCATCACCGCGGGGGCAAGGCTAGGCCCACCACATGCAAAATGTTGTCGTTTAAATCGACAGAAAATCATACAAGGCTAGAAATTCACGAGACCTGGCACGGTGTTGTCCTATGGCCCCTAGAGGGAATGTTTAAAAAATTGAGACCGTTTCCAATGAAGGATATAGGTTTCAAGAGGGAAAGGGTCGGGTTTGTGAAGGGAGTGCACGGCCGTTCCTGCATTGGCCTTGAAACTTTTTCTGCACTCAGCTGGGGCCATGGCATGGCACATGCCAGGCCATGGCCTTTTTTGAGGCATGTCTGCTATATTGAGGATATTTATTACATTTATAGGGTTTTAATGCCAGAAATTCAAGATATGAACTTTGCCTTCAAACCTGACCCATTCCCTCTGGAAACCTAGAATTTTCCACGGAGATGGTCCAGTTTCTAAGCAATCTAGGTGTCAACTTTTATGGAACCTTCTGAAATTTTGACCACAACATATATATTGATGCCATATGATGACACCATGCCAAGTTTCATGTTTTTCAGACTTCGTTTGTATTGTCTGGAATTAAAAAAAATGCATGTTCGTGGTCGAGTCTTGGCACCCTGAGGGTTGGAATTCCATTCCTTTTCTCACATAAGGCCTAAAAACACAATAACACTGGTAGAAAACTGGCCTTTAGTCACGGTTCGCAACTGGCATTAATCCCGGTTGCGCAACCGGGATTAATTATGCGAGACTAAAGGCCCCCCCTTTAGTCGTGGTTGCTTACGAACCGCGACTAAAGGCCCATCCATGTGGGCGTCAGGCGTCCGTCGGGGCGAAGGACCTTTAGTCGCGGTTGGCCAGCCCAACCGCGACTAAAGGTCTCCGCAGGTTTAGGGTTTTGGCCCCCCTAAATCTAGTTTCTTTTTAATTTGTTGTGTTTCATTTCTTTTATATTTTATTTTGTGTTTCATTTTAATTACAAAGAAGTTTTAGTACACATATTCTACGCTACTATATACACGTTACACGTTGATGCATATGAATGTACAATTTCAAAAAAGTTTGAAATTTCAAACAAGAAGAATTCAAGAGGAATATATAATATTCAATCTCGGGTGACCATATACAACTTCAAACAAGTTTCCATATACAATTTATGGCAGCAGAAGTTCTTAGTCCTCGTAATAGTGCTCTCATGTAGGATGGAGGACTTCCCTCATGAAAAATCCTGCTAATTCCTCTTGAATTGGTCGGAAGCGAACTTCTGGACTAAGCTTCTTCCGCAAGTCATGCCTCCGTAAGTTGATATCCTGAGCCCTCCGCTCAGAGGTGTGTTTCCGGATGAACTCACAAACAAAGTATCCACATAGATTGGTGTTGGGATTCGTAGCATAGAAAACAAAAAATTTCCTACCGCAAGAATGAATAACAAGCCAAGATCCAATCTAGTAGATGGTAGCAACGAGATGAAGATGAGACTAACCCTCGAAAATTTCCAAAGCCTACGAGATTAGATCTCATTGTTGATGTAGTCGATCACTTGCCGCTTGCAAAAGCGCGTAGAAGATCTTGACGGTGCCACAATCGGGCAGCACCTCTGTACTCGGTCACACGTTCGGTGTTGATGATGACCTTCTTCTCCCCGTTCCAGCGGGCAGCGGAAGTAGTAGATCCTCCTCGGAATCCCGACAGCACGACGGCGTGGTGTCGGTGGTGGTGGAGATCTCCGGCAGGGCTTCGCCGTAAGCGCTGCGGGAGAAGAAGGAGGAGGGAGAAGCTAGGGTTTGGGAGAGAGGGGGTGGCTAGGTGCGCCAGCCAGGGGACCCCTTTGGTGGTGCGGCCAGGTGTAGCCAGCCCCCTCCCTCTCCCCCTCATTATATAGGTGGAATCCCTAGGGTTTGCCCAAAGATCTGAATAAGACCCCAATTCAAAAACTGCCATATGGACGAAACCTAGGGGGACAAGGACTGCTCCCTTTCCCCTTTTATGGGGCCGGCCAAGGAGGTGGAGTCCACCATGGACTCCACCTTCCCACTTGGTTGGCTGGTTAGGGTTGGTGGAGTCCTTCCGGGACTCCACCTTCCATGGTGATTTCTTCCGGAAGGTTCTAGAACATTCTAGCGCCTTCCATAAATGCACCGGATCATTTTCCAAACTTGGAAAGTGACTTCCTATATATGAATCTTATTCTCCGGACCATTCTGGACCTCCTCGTGATGGCCTGGATCCCATCCGAGACTCCGAACAACATTCGAACTCCATTCCATATTCCATATCTACTTAAAACGACATCAAACCTTAAGTGTGTCACCCTACGGTTCGTGAACTATGCAGACATGGTCGAGACTCCTCTCCGACCAATAACCAATAGCGGGATCTGGAGATCCATAATGGCTCCCACACATTCAACGATGACTTAGTGATCGAATGAACCATTTACATACGATACCGATTCCCTTTGTCACGCGATATTTTACTTGTCCGAGGTTCGATCACCGGTGTCTCCATACCTAGTTCAACCTCGTCACCGACAAGTACTCTTTACTCGTACCGTGGTATGTCATCTCTTGTGATCTTAATCACATGCTTGCAAGCTAATCAGACGACATTCCACTGAGAGGGCCCAGAGTATATCTATCCGTCATCGGGATGGACAAATCCCACTCTTGATCCATATGCCTCAACTCACACTTTCCGAATACTTAATCCCATCTTTATAACCACCCATTTACGCAGTGGCGTTTGATGTAATCAAAGCATCCTTCCGGTGTAAGTGATTTACATGATCTCATGGTCGAAGGATTTAGGTAACTATGTATCGGAAGCTTATAGCAAGCTGAACTTTAATGACTTGATCTTATGCTATGCTTACTATGGGTGTGCCATCACATCATTCACCTAATAATATGATCTTGTTATTAATAACATCCGATGTTCATGATCAGGAAACCATGATCATCTATTAATCAACAAGCTAGTTAAATGAGAGGCTTACTAGGGACTCTGGTTGTTTACACAACACACATGTATCAATGTTTCCGGTTAATACAATTATAGCATGGAGTGTAAACATTTATCATGAACACTAAGATATAACAATAACTATTTTATTATTGCCTCTCGGGCATATCTCCAACAGTCTCACACTTGCACTAGAGTCAATAATCTTGTTTACATATGTAAAGTTATAACACCTTGGCCTTCTGGTGCTTATCATGTTTTTGCTCACGGGAGAGGTTTCAGTCAACGGATCTGACATGCTCAGAAACGTATGTATTTTGCAATTCATTTGCGTCTCAACGCATCACTCATTTTTCAAATGAGTCGGCATTAATCATATATGTTCAGTCTTCTGGTGGAACCTTAATTCTGCGGTCTGAAATATGTCACTAATATTGTCACACACAATATAGCTTCAAGGTTCTGACACTTTCGGAACTACACCAAGTTCTCCAAGAACTTCTTGACTTTAACATCCTCAGTCATTGTCAAAACAATGACATACTCTGCCTCCGTTTGTAGAATCCGTCACAATATTTAGAACTCATCTAAATCTAGCATTGTGCTACCTTCTAATGAACACTTAGCCTAATTGAGATTTGAAATTCATTTTTACATGTGACCAAACTAATATCGGTGCAACACCTTACAACGATTTGTTTGTCATTTCCCCATACAAAACTAATATCCTTGGTTCTTCTAAAGCACTCAGGGATATTCTTACTCTTGTTCAATGATCATCACATGAATCATTCTGGCATATGCTCCTAACTCTTTAGAGCACAGGACATCTGATTGTGTACATATTATTCGTGATCTAAAATCACTCATGTGTTTTTTACTCATTGAGTGTCAGATACACTCAAGTCTTGTTTAAACCTTCACATGAAAAGAACACCTTCTTAAAAAAATTATATTGAACTACTTCAATATTCATTCTATGTACTTTGACTTAAACTTATTATGCGTTTCAATATATCTTCATAGATCTTGACGCTAAATATGTTTCAGTCCATATCCTTTCATTGAAGTTAATTCTCAATGAAAGCTTTTTATTCACATTAAGTACATGATTACATTATTTATAATCAACGATATGTCATCTACATAAAGTATTATAAACATGTCTCAGCGCTCCCACTTAATTTCTTGCAAATGCAAGTATCTTCATCATTTCTGATGAAATCAAAACTCTTTGATTATTTCATCCGGTGAAGATTCCAACTCCGTGATACTCACTTCATCCAATTGAAGTTTGTATACCTATCTAGTATTCCAAGGACCAGCAAAACTCTTGGTTGTATCTAGTATACATCCTTAATACATACTTCTGGTAAGGAATGTATTTTTGCCATCCTACTAACATATATCATAAAAGAAATATATATGTAGTGATTACTAGAATAATCCACATAGACTATAAACATCGCTACGGAAGATCTAATCTTATCGTAGTCAACTGTTTGAACTTTGTCGTAAACAACTTTTCGACAAGTCGAGCTTCTTCAAGGATACTCCATCCAAGTCCATCAATTTTATAGATCCATTTACTTTCAAAAAGTATTCACCTATCTTGGATTTTATGGCGTACAGCCATTTTAACGGAGTCAGGGCCCATCATAGCTTCTTTGTATATAGTTGGTTTACCATTGTTCAAAATCAATCATTAGTTCACAAATCATTTATTTGATCACAAATTAAACCACACCTACAAGGTTCAATAGGTACTTCGATCTCCATGACTATAACACTTTGTAGACATGGGAGCCATGATCATCGTGGCCGCTTCCAGAACCATTTCCGATGCTGCGCTACTCTGATCATCATGCTCAGGTTCATCAACCTTATCAAGTTCTATTGTCCTCCCACTCAAATACTTCGCTAGAAACAATTTCTTGGAAATAAGAAACATCGACAAACACTTTTGTCTTTGACTTCATAGTGGAAAGAATTCCCAATTTGATCTCTGGGATAACCAACAAAGACATTCATCCGATTTTGGTTGTAAACTTATTTACTTATGCTATGCATACCAAAATTTAAGAAAGGACTATTAGGGTTTATACCCATGCCATAACTCGTATGGTGTCATTTCAACGGATTATGATGATGCTCTATTTAGTGTAAAAGCGGTAGTCTCTAAAGCATAATCCACAAAAATATAATGGCGTCAATTTATTTTATCTCATCATTAATCCAACAAGTTTTGGATACGTCTCTCGGATACTCCATCATCACTATGATACTCCAAGAAACGTGAGTTGTAGAACAATTTCATAACTCTCTTAGATGTTCGCTAAAACTCGTAATTCAAATATTTTCACCATGATCCAATCATAGATATTTGACTTTTCTATTACGATGATTTCCACTTCATGCTGAAATTTATTTGAATCTATTCAAATGTTTCAAACTTCTTCCTTATTGAATAAATATATCCTTATATATACACTCAATTCATTGTTGGAAGTTTTCATGAAGTAGAAGAATCTCCCGCACACAACTATGCCCAGTGAACCACATACATCATCATGTATGTTTCCACTAAGTTAGTTGCCCGTTCAACTCTTGGCCTATGAACGGTATTTCAGTCATTTTCTTTAGAAAAGATTTGCAAGTGCCAAACGATTCAAAAATCAAATGACTCCAAAAATCCATTTTCATGGATTTTCTTCATGCATTCCTTTCTAACATGACCTAAAAGGCAGTTCCACAAATAAGTGGAATTCAAATCATTTGCCTTATGGCATTTTAGCATCAGTGTTATGCATGTGTGTTACACCATTAAGATTTATAATAACTTATCCATCGTACATGGAGCAAGGCCACAATTTTAACAACTCATTTTTTTCATTTGACCGGAGCAAAATAACAATTATTAAGTTCTTTATTATAAATCTGAAGGGCTAGGTAGAATGCCAACGACGAACATAATAACACTTTATTTTGTTCCAGACGTGCATTATTACCACATTCCTTATCAGTCACTTAGGCCATTGTATTCTTGTATTGCGTTGTGTTGTATGACATCTCATACCAACCAATATGGTACAAATACCCAAGAACTTCATTGTGTGACCAATCAAAGAATACATTCATAACATGTATATCATCTATATACACCTGAGCTAGACTTTCTAGTCTTTTTTTTCTGCCAAAAACTTTTGTAGATTCTCTTTTGGCTTTCCTCATATTTCAAAAAACACTTCAACATCAATAACTTCTAGGTTTGTTGGTCAATTACCAATAACCTTGAGGTTCTTACTTTGAAGTTGATCATCATATGACAAGTGCTCCGGATTTCACTATTAGTAACCTTTTAATGTGATGAACAATTTCACTCATAATTTTTATCCATCAAATCATGACGTCTTTCCGAGACCATGTCTGTACATGCTAGGCTCGTCAAGTTTAACCTCAGTATTTGCATGTGCAAATCTGGCTTGCACCCGTTGTGTAACATCCCAATTTTCAAATCAATGAAGAAGAAGAATTTCAATTACCCAAATATTAGAACCAACAAAAAAATTATTAACACATGTGCTATGCATAGTGCTCATGTTTAAATTTTGGTGTTAATGCCATGATGTTTGTTTGTGTGATGATGCTTACCACCTAAAACCCTAACTTGAGCCTTTGAAGATCACCAAGCAAATCAAAGAGGAAGAAAAGAAAGAAAAATAGAAAAATCCCAAAACCCTCCCATATGGTTTATGCCATTTTTGCAAATCTTCAACCCAGACCATTTTGGCTTGCACCACTGGTTGGAGAATGTTACTAAACACTTATAAACACTTTTGGAGTCAAAGAAACCCAAATCAAATCAAATTTGAAACCAATTTGTGCTCACATGCACTAATGGTCAAATCTGCCAATTTTAGCCTGATGCCTACTTTGAGCCTCTGTATTAGGAGATTTTCAAACCAAACAAGTCCAACTCTTTGCACCTCATCCAAGACCACATCAAGGTGAACAACTTTGGTAAAGCACACCCCTGCAAATTCTTGCTAGATTCAAAGTTGTGCTCAAGCAAAGTTGGGACTTTGAAACAGATTCAAGATCTTACCCAATATGAAATTTTGCAAAACAAATTATTTTTGAACAGCACCACCACCTTTGTGTGTCTTTGATCATTTGAATCAAGTCCAACAAGTTTCATTAAAAAAATTCAAACTTCATTTCATGCGGCCATTTTTACAAACACTTGGTGAGCAAAATCAAACCAAATCCAAATGCACTATTTTAAATAGTGTTTGGCCCAATTTCTGAAACCACTTGCTCAAGCCTTGTCCCCTGGTCCCCTCTCACACCAAGCCACGGCATTGAAACCCTAGAGGATGGCTAGACATGGCAATGCCATGCCATGCCGGCCATGTCTCACATATGCCATGCCATCTCTCACTTCTCTCCACTCCAACCCTGCCCACCTTGTCTCCCAGCATCACAGTGCACTACTGGACCAGCCTAGCCTAGCCCTTGTTGGAGAAACACGCCACGGCAGCGGGAACAGATCGCGCCCACGACGCCCAGAGCATGCCGATGCTGGCATGGGCGCGCCCACGGACACTCCCAGGGCACGCGTCGCCCCGCCGCTGTAGACCTCCCCCGGACCCCATTTCTCGCCTGGAGCTTCCCCACGGCACAAGGAATACCGCGGACACCCCCTTTCGCCGACCCGCACCTGCCGTCGCCAGAGATGGAAACAAAATCCACCGCGGCCGCGCAGATGCTCGCACGCGCCCGACAAAGTTAGGCACCGCCCACCTCGCCGTTGCCGCCAGGAGGACCGCCTGGACACGCTGAACAGCGCCACGCCTGCGACTACCCCTCTAGCTCGCCGTAACCCTCGCGCCATTGTCGACCTCGCCGCAGCCCACGGCCTCGCTCCGCCATTATAAATAGAGAGCTCCCCTCGCTTCATTCTCCACACCACCTCGCTCCCCTCATCTCCCTCGACCTCCTCGACCACCTCCCCATCTCGATTAGCCGCCGTAGCCACTCAATTTCATCGCTGGAGCTGTGAAGCCACCGCAGACGCCGCCGTCGATTGGAGCCTCCCCAGGAAGCGCCGCTGGTACCAGGCGACTCGCCGTCGTCGACAACTTCACCACGCACCCTGCCAACCCTCACCGCGTCACCGGTGAGCCTCCCACCGCCTAGCCTCACCGCTCCAGTGACCTCTTCTCGCTGGAGATGGCGACGAGCCTCAGCCGCTCGATCACGTTCTAATCCGACGGCCACTTTTAAAACATACCGTTTCGCTGGTTAATAGAGCCTGACGCGTGGACCCCGCCGTCAGGCGGCCTGCTCGCGCTGGACACGAAGTGGGCCGGCCCAGTCCATTTTCGCTACTGAGCCCAGTTTCATTTCCCGCGCTGGCCCACGATTCAAATTTTGAAATTTAGTTTTAAATCAATTTGCTCTCAGATGCTTTTTCAAAATCAAATAGAATCAAATTGGCTAAACCAAATTTGATGGATTTCATATGGTTGGAAAGCTAGGGAAAAGATCTATCCAACCCCACTGGTCTCATCATAAGATTCTTTGTAGAATTAATGTGACAAAAATAACAAGGTAGGGCCTGTTCACACTTCAAACTTTATTTAAAAATCAACCAAAAATGCTTTTGAGTTGATTCCAACTCTCATAAATCACATTCCACATACTCTACATAGTTATGTAAAAATATCACATGGTTACTTTGTATGATCATGGGCTAGAATAGAAAATGGCTCTATGGCTACTTCTAGTCAATTGATATTGTCCAAAACTATGTGTTAAATCTTATGAGAGGTTTCTCTCATTTAAATCTTGTCCCAAGTAACTTAATATGAGGTAGTGACCATGGTCTACATAATCTCATATTGAATTATTTGGTGATGTTAAATCATAAGTATGGTAGTGTTAAATTGCATGAGGTACTCTACCTCATTTAAATCATTTTCCCAAATGATGATTATGAATGGTTGACCTTGGTCAACATGGGTTCATACATTACTTATTTGAGGAACTTAAATCTTAACAAGATTCAATGAGAGGAAATTATTTCCTCAAGGAACTAAATAGAAACCCTATTCAATATTTGTAATGAGAGGAAATTATTTTTCTTAAGAAGAAAACAAAGTCAACCAACATGTTAGCAATGTGGTGATGATAGATTAGCTTGTGTGAATCTTGTGTGTGCTTAGTCTAGCTTTTAAGAGTTGATTGGTGATTGTTACCTCGTATCCGTTTTTAGACGCTAGTACAGAGGAGTACCAGGAGGAGGAGGTCTACTGCCAGGAAGAGGAAGACCACTTTGATCAGTACACCAACCAAGGCAAGCTAATATTCTTGCAAGTGCAAAGCTCTAATAGAGCAAGGCAACATTACTTTTACTTTATGTTCAAGGATCCACCTTCCAAGTTCTTACCTTGTAAGCTTTTACGTTGTTTATCAAAGCTTCCTTTTATAGTTAACTTTGGTCTAAGTATAGAGTAGAGCAAGAGTATCAAACTTAGCCTAAAAGCTTTATAAGTTATGCAGCACCCCTCATGACTAGTTGCTAGTGCTAACAAATAAAATTGACTACTCTAGATGGGAACTGGTGTTTTGAAATGACTTTGAAAACCTTGGAATGATAAGTCATTCTATTGAAAGATTTTGAAGGTGAATATGACTGGTGAATGACATGGTGAACTTTACAAAAACTGATGGTTGGGTTTGGATGCGATACCTTTCCAATTATTTAGTACCCCCACAATACCTGATTATGGGTAGGGCTTAACTGGAAGTTTATGCATCTTAGTATGGGTCCCTCTGAACAAGCATCATAGGGGTTATGCCGAGGCTGCCTCCGTGGAAAGTGAAATGATGTGAAATGAGGTGAATGTACGGCCCAAGCCCTGTGCAGTTCCCAGGCTGACAGTTTGTCTTCACTGGGAGGCCAAGCTCATGGGGAGAGGTACCTATACTAGGGTATGTAAGTGAAAGGTTATGGTTGATGATCCGCGTATTGAGTTACGATGATTTAGGGTTATCCCTGACGGATGTAATCAAATGTTGTGGCACAAGTGTGCAACCTCTGTAGAGTGTAAATCTATTCGAATAGCCGTGTCCACGGTTACGGACGGTTGGAAAGGCCATACTGTTCCAGTTGTCAGTTGTTTTCTTGAAAGGGGTTGATGAATTTGAATGGTGACTTGACTGGAATCACAACTGAGTTGTGGGAATGACACTAATGTTCCCACTTGAGTTAGTTAGCATATGAAGAGTCTTTTATCAAATGCTTGTGAATTAAAATTGGCTTTACGCAAATAAAACTAGAGCTTAGCACCCCATTACTAGAATTGATAGTACTTACCCTAGTATTAGTTTGCGAGTACTTTAAAGTACTCACGGCTGTGTCCCTGACTATTCCAATGGCCAGACTACGAAGAGGAGCAACAATACCAAGATGACGGCCAGCAGGACGTCTACGACAACTAGGAATCTTCTGACGTCAAGCGTTGGCCTGTGGATTAGATAGTCCACTACTTCTACGCTTCCGCTATGTAATGTGTTCGTTGATCATTAGATCAACTATTTGTGTAATATTGGATCATGTGATCTGAATTTGTAAGACGACTATGGTCTGTAATGAATGATGACTTATGATATCAACTGTTATGTCTCGCAACAACAATCTTCATGGGATTGCGATGTATGGCATAATAGGCATATGGACTTAAAAAAATCCGGGTGTTGACAAGTTGGTATCAGAGCCATTGTTTGACCTTAGGAGACCCTAGTTAGAATGGACGTTCAGAAAAAAACTTAGTTTCAAAAACAAATGAAGTGAATATGTCTAGCAAAAATTATTCACTCTCTTTTCCTGGAGATCTTTTCAAAATGATAAGTCATGCTCTTCCTTATGAATCTACATAAAATTTTGACACAGTTATTCACTCCTCGATCTTACTCACCCAATTCACTTTCAGATGGAGCCAAACAACACCAAGTTTTACCAGCTAGGGAATGGCGGAAGCCTGATTTTCGAGAGGGACTTAGATGCCCTATCGGAGTTCCTTGGTCACCCGCACCCGGAGTTTCACGGAATCGAAGTCAACGACCAGCCCGGAGGGGAACTTCAGTGGATTATCACCGCTGATCTGAGGGGCAAGATGGAGCCTCCTACTTCTGAGAGGATCCTCTTTTCCTTCAGGGAAAGCAACTGGCTGGATGGACTCGCTCGTGCTCTTCAGGAAGCACTTGCCCGTCTGTGCGGGCAGAATGTGTTGGCAATCCTAGCGTCTCGCTTTGCTCACCTCGCAAGGCGTGACTCCATTGGAGGACCCATGGACCTGCAGCCTCACCCCGAGCTGAAGCACCACATGGAGCATCTGGATTTCATGCTGTTCCAGACTCAGAAGGAGCTGGACAACGCTCGTGTTTACGCCAACCAGACCCACCTCCACCTGGCTCAGCATGCCGATGCTATCAAGATGCTTGCCAAGGACTGCAAATCACTCCGCCAGCAGCGTGCCAAGAAGGATGCTACCATCGTGCGCCTTCGCGCAAAGATAGAATCCTTGGAGGCAACTGTCAAGGCCCAAGAGGACCAGCTGAGAGAGATGGAAGAAGAAGGTGAAGACATTCAGGGAGGAGAAGCCTTCCTGAGTGATGATGATGACTTCGAGGACGACGAGTACACTGATGTTGAGGACTACGAGTTCCTGGAGGCCGGAGCACATGACTTCGTCCCGATCGATGTGGATAATGAGGAGTAGTTGCACTTGATCACTTGTGTAGGTGTGAGTTGTATCCCGTCACTTGTATCGTAGCGCGAGTAAATGGTTCCTAAAACCATGGAGGTGCTAGCTTGTAATATGTGATGTTTGAATGAATGAATGTGTGTTTGTGTTCAATATCAAAAGAATTCAAGTTTTAAAGTTTCGAACTTACCCAAAATAAACCATAGAAAATTCCCTCTTATCTCATGATCTATCTCAATGCTCAGATGGCCCCTCCGACTCGCAGCCGCAGCCAAGATGCCATGATGCAACTGCTACAGACCTTGCTGCCTGATCGAGAGAATGAAAGGGCTGAAAGACAAGCCAACATAGCTGCACTGCAATAGATCGCTAACAACAACCATGGCCATGGAAACCATGATCACCCTGGATCAAAACTCAAGAACTTTCAGAACACCAACCCTCCTATGTTTAGCAAGACCGAAGAGCCACTCGATGCTGATGACTGGCTCCAGACCATGAAGAACAACTTAGAGGTAGCAGGAGTCGAAGCCGCAGAGCAAGTCCTGTTTGCCACTCATTACCTAGCAGGACCAGCCAGAGCTTGGTGGACCAGCACCCGTGCCATGAACGCGGGACAGATCATGACTTGGGCAGATTTCAAGCTCAAGTTCAGCAAGTACCACGTACCCCCGGGTCTAATCAATAAGATGAGGGATGAGTTCCGAGAACTCAAACAGGGTAGGATGTCGGTGGTAGAATACCGCGACAGGTTTCTCACACTGTCAAGGTATGCCCCCGATGAGACCGACACCATAGAGAAGAGCAAGGAGAGATTTCTGAACGGTCTGCACGATGAGATGCAGACGGTGCTAGTTAACATCCCCTTCGCCGACCTTGAAGCCTTGGTGGACTCCGCCATCCAGATGGAGGGGAAGCTCAACCAAGCAAATGAGAACCGCAAACGCCGCATGATGCACCAGAGTGGGCCCAGCAATACCCCGAGGTATCGCCCCAGCTCAAGCGGAGGTTTCGCCCCAAGAAACAACAAGCCACAGATGCAGACTTCACGTCCGGGTTTTCAGAACAGGAGTGGAGGAAACCCCAGGCCAGGAGGCCACAACAACCACAACAGCAACCACCACAACAACAACTTCAACCGCGCCCCGACGAGAGCCCCCAACAACAACAACACCAACACTGCTCCGAGGACTGGGAGCAACGTTGTCCCCGTCGCCCCCAAAGACAAGTCCACCATCACTTGTTATGAGTGTGGAGTGGTGGGACACTACTCCAACGAGTGCCCCAAGAGGTTAGCCAAGAATGCGTCCAACACCGCTGCACCTGCTCAGCAGCAACGCCGTGTCTCCACCGGTAGAAAGTTCGCCCCCAACAACCCCAATAACCGCAATGGCCGCCTCTTCCACATGAATGCAGAAGAAGCCCAAGAAGCACCAGATGTTGTACTGGGTATGTTTTCTGTTAACTCAGTACCTGCAAGAGTGTTGTTTGATTCTGGAGCATCGCATTCGTTTGTCACGGAAGATTTTGCATGCACTAGTAAAATTCAACCCATCAGTTTGAAGCATGTCATGATAGTTCAAATACCTGGTTCAACCACCAAAGCTAGAAAAGTTTGCAAAGATGTGCCTATCCGAATCCATGAAATAGTTTTTTATGCCAATTTGATTGTTCTGGGAATAAAAGGTTTGGAAGTAGTACTGGGTATGGACTGGATGTCAAAACACCATGGATTGATTGACTGTGCCAAGAAGGCCATCACCATGACTAGTAGCACCGGTGTGTTAGTAGAACACGTATCTGAAAGGCTGCCCAGAAAGTTTACCTGCAACCAAAGTGTAGCCAAGCCAACTCTAGATCAGATCAGGGTCGTCTGTCGATACCCTGATGTGTTTTCGGATGATCTACCCGGTATGCCCCCTGATCGGGATATCGAGTTTATCATCGAGTTAATCCCTGGAACAGGACCTATAGCCCAGAGAGCCTATAGTATGAACCCGGCAGAACTAGTGGAGCTGAAGAAGCAACTGGATGATATGCTGCATAAAGGTCTGATTCGACCAAGTGCATCCCCCTGGAGGTCACCAGTTTTGTTTGTGGATAAGAAGGACGGTGCCACTCGTTTATATACGGATTACCGTAAACTCAACGATGTCACCATCAAGAACAAATACCCCTTACCCAAGATAGAAGACATGTTTGACCAGTTGACCGGTGCCAGAGTGTTCTCTAAGATTGATCTTAGGACTGCCTTCACCACCAGATATGGGTTGTATGAGTACAACGTCATATCGTTTGGATTAACCAATGCCCCAGCTTATTTCATGAACCTCATGAATAAGATCTTCATGAACTTTTTAGATAAGTTTGTTGTTGTCTTCATCGACGACATCCTAATCTACTCCAAATCCGAAGAAGAACATGAGCAACATTTGGAGGTTATCCTAGAAACCCTTAGACAGCACAAGTTGTATGCCAAGTTCAGCAAATGTGAGTTTTGGTTGAAGGAAGTAGAATTCCTGGGACATATCTTGTCTGCAGGAGGAATTGCCGTAGATCCCGCCAAGATCAAGACCGTTACAGAATGGCAAGCCCCAACCACTCAAACCGAGGTCCGCGCATTTCTTGGATTAGCCGGATATTACCGCAGATTTGTTGAAGGCTTTTCAAGCATAGCAAGACCCATGACTCAATTGTTGAAGAAAGACAAGAAGTTTGAATGGACTGATAAATGTGAAGAAAGTTTCCAGCAGCTCAAGAGCAGATTGACCTCAGCCCCAATTTTGATCATGCCGGACATCACCAAGCCATTTGACGTCTACTGCGACGCTTCCAAGATTGGACTTGGATGTGTGCTGATGCAAGAAGGCAAAGTGATATCATACCTATCAAGGCAACTAAAGCAACATGAGCAGAATTACCCAACCCATGACTTAGAGCTTGCAGCCGTAGTCTTAGCCCTGAAATTTTGGCGTCATTACCTCATGGGTAATCGATGCTAGATCTATTGAGATCACAAGAGCCTGAAGTACATTTTTACCCAGAAGGAGCTGAATATGAGGCAGAGGAGATGGATAGAATTAATCAAGGATTATGATATGGAAATCCACTACCATCCCGGCAAGGCCAATGTGGTAGCGGATGCCCTGAGTAGACTGCCATGCCAGTTGAACTCCATGATCGCAATAGAGCAACCTAGCCTGTATCAAGAATTTGAGCGGTTTAGACTTGAACTCGTTAGTGAAGGATTCCTAGCCAGCATAGAGCTTCAACCTACCCTGATTAGCCAGATCAAAGAAGCCCAGAAAGGAAATGCTAGTATCGACGGAATCAAGAGCCAAATAGCTGCAGGGAAGGCACCTGGATTCACCGAAGATGAAGAAGGAGTTCTTTGGTACAACGGACGCCTATGTGTGCCAGCAGATTCTGAGTTGAAGCAAGTCATCTTGAAGGAGGCTCATGACACCCTTTACTCCATTCATCCCGGAGGAACCAAGATGTATCAAGATTTGAAGGAACAATTCTGGTGGCATGGAATGAAGAGAGAAATTGGAAGCTACATCGCCAAGTGTGATATCTGTCAGAGAGTCAAGGCGGAACATCAGTGACCCGTAGGATTGCTGTAGCCACTGCAGATTCCGGAATGGAAGTGGGATTCCGTAGGAATGGACTTTATCACTGGATTGCCCAAATCAAGCAGAGGAAATGATTCTATTTGGGTAGTGGTTGATAGATTAACTAAGGTAGCCCATTTTATCCCTGTCAAGACCACATACCAAGGCCCAAAGCTAGCTGAGTTATACATCTCCAGAATAGTCGCCCTGCACGGAACCCCGAAGTCAATTGTGTCAGATAGAGGATCCCAATTCACCTCAAGATTCTGGCAGAAAGTACATGAAGGACTCGGAACCCGGCTGAATTTCAGCACCGCTTATCACCCGCAGACCGATGGACAGACTGAACGAGTCAACCAGATACTCGAAGACATGTTGAGAGCCTGTGTACGGGAATATGGATCTAAGTGGGAAGACTGCCTGCCTTACGCAGAATTCTCGTACAACAACAGTTACCAAGCCAGCTTACAGATGGCCCCCTTTGAAGCCCTGTACAGAAGGAAGTGCCGTACCCCTCTGAATTGGTCGGAAGTCGGAGAGAGCCAAGTCTTTGGACCGGATGTTCTCCGAGAAGCTGAAGAGAAGGTGCACAAGATCCGCGAATACCTCAAGACGGCGCAATCAAGATAGAAGAGTTACACCGACAAGAGACGCCGAGAGATGACCTTCGAGATCGGAGATTTTGTCAATCTTAAAGTATCCCCCTTAAAGGAATGCAGAGATTCCAGCTTAAAGGAGAGCTCGCACCCCGATATGTCGGACCCTTCAAAGTTCTGAGTCACCGAGGAGAAGTATCTTATCAACTGGAACTACCGGAAGAAATGTCGGCTGTGCACGACGTGTTTCACATCTCATTACTCCGGAAGTGTCTAGAAGTGCCCGAGAAGACCGAGGTGTTCAAGAATATTGATCACAGATCGGTGGACATCAACAAAGACTTGACGTATCGTGAAGTGCCTATTCGCATCCTGGAAGAAGCTTTCAGAACCACTCGCACCAGGAGTATCAAGTTCCTGAAGATTCAATGGAGCAACCATACCGAAGACGAAGCCACTTGGGAGCGAGAAGACTACATGAAGAAGGAATACCCAGATCTCTTTAGTACCTAGTTTTCTTTACGATCTCGGGACGAGATCTTTTGTAAGGGGGAAGGGTTTGTAACATCCCAATTTTCAAATCAATGAAGAAGAAGAATTTCAATTACCCAAATATTAGAACCAACAAAAAAATTTATTAACACATGTGCTATGCATAGTACTCATGTTTAAATTTTGGTGTGAATGCCATGATGTTTGTTTGTGTGATGATGCTTACCACCTAAAACCCTAACTTGAGCCTTTGAAGATCACCAAGCAAATCAAAGAGGAAGAAAAGAAAGAAAAATAGAAAAATCCCAAAACCCTCCCATATGGTTTATGCCATTTTTGCAAATCTTCAACCCAGACCATTTTGGCTTGCACCACTGGTTGGAGAATGTTACTAAACACTTATAAACACTTTTGGAATCAAAGAAACCCAAATCAAATCAAATTTGAAACAAATTTGTGCTCACATGCACTAATGGTCAAATCTGCCAATTTTAGCCTGATGCCTACTTTGAGCCTCTGTATTAGGAGATTTTCAAACCAAACGAGTCCAACTCTTTGCACCTCATCCAAGACCACATCAAGGTGAACAACTTTGGTAAAGCACACCCCTACAAATTCTTGCTAGATTCAAAGTTGTGCTCAAGCAAAGTTGGGACTTTGAAACAGATTCAAGATCTTACCCAATATGAAATTTTGCAAAACAAATTATTTTTGAACACCACCACCACCTTTGTGTGTCTTTGATCATTTGAATCAAGTCCAACAAGTTTCATTCAAAAATTTCAAACTTCATTTCATGCGGCCATTTTTACAAACACTTGGTGACCAAAATCAAACCAAATCCAAATGCACTATTTGAAATAGTTTTTGGCCCAATTTCTGAAACCACTTGCTCAAGCCTTGTCCCCTGGTCCCCTCTCACACCAAGCCACGGCATTGAAACCCTAGAGGATGGCTAGACATGGCAATGCCATGCCATGCCGGCCATGTCTCACATATGCCATGCCATCTCTCACTTCTCTCCACTCCAACCCTGCCCACCTTGTCTCCCAGCATCACAGTGCACTACTGGACCAGCCTAGCCTAGCCCTTGTCGGAGAAACACGCCACAGCAGCGGGAACAGATCACGCCCATGACGCCCAGAGCATGCCGATGCTGGCATGGGCGCCGCCCACGGACACTCCTAGGGCACGCATCGCCCCGCCACTGCAAACCTCCCCTGGACCCCATTTCTCGCCTGGAGCTTCCCCACGGCACAAGGAACACCGCAGACACCCCCCTTTCACCGACACGCACCTGCCGTCGCCGGAGACGGAAACAAAATCCACCGCGGCCGCGCAGATGCTCGCACGCGCCCAACAAAGTTAGGCACCACTGCACCTCGCCGTTGCTGCCAGGAGGACCGCCTGGACACGCTGAACAGTGCCACGCCTGCGACTACCCCTCTAGCTCGATGTAACCCTCGCGCCATTGTCGACCTCGCCGCAGCCCACGGCCTCGCTCCGCCATTATAAATAGAGAGCTCCCCTCGCTTCATTCTCCACACCACCTCGCTCCCCTCATCTCCCTCGACCTCCTCGACCACCTCCCTTTCTCGATTAGCCGTCGTAGCCACTCAATTTCATCGCTGGAGTTGTGAAGCCACCGCAGACGCCGCCGTCGATTGGAGCCTCCCCAGGAAGCGCCGCTGGTACCAGGCGACTCGCCGTCGTCGACAACTTCACCACGCACCCTGCCAACCCTCGCCGCGTCGCCGGTGAGCCTCCCAACCCCTAACCTTGCTGCTCCATTGACCTCTTCTCGCCGGAGATGGCGACGAGCCTCAGCCGTTCGATCGCGTTCTAATCCGATGGCCACTTTTAAAACATACCGTTTCGCTGGTTAATAGAGGCTGACACATGGACCCTGCCGTCAGGCGGCCTGCTCGCGCTGGACGCGAAATGGGCCGGCCTAGTCCATTTTCGCTACTGAGCCCTGTTTTGTTTCCCACGCTGGCCCACGATTCAAATTTTGAAATTTAGTTTTAAATCAATTTGTTCTTAGATGCTTTTTCAAAATCAAATAGAATCAAATTGGCTAAACCAAATTTGATGGATTTCATATGGTTGGAAATCTAGGGAAAAGATCTATCCAACCCCACTGGTCTCATCATGAGATTCTTTGTAGAATTAATGTGACAAAAATAACAAGGCAGGGCCTTTTCACATTTCAAACTTTATTTAAAAATCAACCAAAAATTCTTTTGAGTTGATTCCAACTCTCATAAATCACATTCCACATACTCTACATAGTTATGTAAAAATATCACATGGTTACTTTGTATGATCATGGCCTAGAATAGAAAATGGCTCTATGGCTATTTCTAGTCAATTGATATTGTCCAAAACTATGTGTTAAATCTTATGAGAGGTTTCTCTCATTTAAATCTTGTCCCAAGTAACTTAATATGAGGTAGTGACCATGGTCTACACAATCTCATATTGAATTATTTGGTGATGTTAAATCATAAGTATGGTAGTGTTAAATTGCATGAGGTACTCTACCTCATTTAAATCATTTTCCCAAATGATGATTATGAATGGTTGGCCTTGGTCAACATGGGTTCATACATTACTTATTTGAGGAACTTAAATCTTAACAAGATTCAATGAGAGGAAATTATTTCCTCAAGGAACTAAATAGAAACCCTATTCAATATTTGTAATGAGAGGAAATTATTTTTCTTAAGAAGAAAACAAAGTCAACCAACATGTTAGCAATGTGGTGATGATAGATTAGCTTGTGTGAATCTTGTGTGTGCTTAGTCTAGCTCTTAAGAGTTGATTGGTGATTGGTACCTCGTATCTGTTTTTAGACGCTAGTACAGAGGAGTACCAGGAGGAGGAGGTCTACTGCCAGGAAGAGGAAGACCACTTTGATCAGTACACCAACCAAGGCAAGCTAATATTCTTGCAAGTGCAAAGCTCTAATAGAGCAAGGAAACATTACTTTTACTTTATGTTCAAGGATCCACCTTCCAAGTTCTTACCTTGCAAGCTTTTACGTTGTTTATCAAAGCTTCATTTTATAGTTAACTTTGGTCTAAGTATAGAGTAGAGCAAGAGTATCAAACTTAGCCTAAAAGCTTTATAAGTTATGTAGCACCCCTCATGACTAGTTGCTAGTGCTAACAAATAAAATTGACTACTCTAGATGGGAACTGGTGTTTTGAAATGACTTTGAAAACCTTGGAATGATAAGTCATTCTATTGAAAGATTTTGAAGGTGAATATGACTAGTGAATGATATGGTGAACTTTACAAAAACTGATGGTTGGGTTTGGATGCGATACCTTTCCAATTATTTAGTACCCCCACAATACCTGATTATGGGTAGGGCTTAACTGGAAGTTTATGCATCTTAGTATGGGTCCCTCTGAACAAGCATCATAGGGGTTATGCCGAGGCTGCCTCCGTGGAAAGTGAAATGATGTGAAATGAGGTGAATGTACGGCCCAAGCCCTGTGCAGTTCAGTGAGCGCTTTGTCTTCACTGGGAGGCCAAGCTCATGGGGAGAGGTACCTATACTAGGGTATGTAAGTGAAAGGTTATGGTTGATGATCCGCGTATTGAGTTACGATGATTCAGGGTTATCCCTGACGGATGTAATCAAATGTTGTGGCACAAGTGTGGAACCTCTGCAGAGTGTAAATCTATTCGAATAGCCGTGTCCACGGTTACGGACGGTTGGAAAGGCCATACTGTTCCAGTTGTCAGTTGTTTTCTTGAAAGGGGTTGATGAATTTGAATGGTGACTTGACTGGAATCACAACTGAGTTGTGGGAATGACACTAATGTTCCCACTTGAGTTAGTTAGCATATGAAGAGTCTTTTATCAAATGCTTGTGAATTAAGATTGGCTTTACGCAAATAAAACTAGAGCTTAGCACCCCATTACTAGAATTGATAGTACTTACACTAGTATTAGTTTGCGAGTACTTTAAAGTAGTCACGGCTGTGTCCCTGGCTATTCCAATGGCCAGACTACGAAGAGGAGCAACAATACCAAGATGACGGCCAGCAGGACGTCTACGACAACTAGGAATCTTCTGACGTCAAGCGTTGGCCTGTGGATTAGATAGTCCACTACTTCTACGCTTCCGCTATGTAATGTGTTCGTTGATCATTAGATCAACTATTTGTGTAATATTGGATCATGTGATCTGAATTTGTAAGACGACTACGGTCTGTAATGAATGATGACTTATGATATCAACTGTTATGTCTCGCAACAACAATCTTCCTGGGATTGCGATGTATGGCACAATAGGCATCTGGACTTTAAAAAATCCGGGTGTTGACACGTTGTATGCACACGTAGAATCTATAACACCCGATCATCACGTGATGCTTCGAAACGACGAGTCTTAGCAACGGTGCATACTAAGGACGACCACTTCATGAATATGTGAATACCGTTAGTGCCCAACTAGTTGGAGGATCGGGACGCCTAGCGTCTTCAACCTTCATACATTCCCATAAAACTTATGAGTTTATGTAGTCTCACTAAATTATATTCTATCATCTTGTAACAAGGTCTTAGATATCACATATATCTCACACCTTGCTTATTTCTGAAAAAAACTTTCCAGCTCCTTACTTTTCAAACGGATTTGAACTTCAAGTTTCACGGAGACAAGATGATTTTAGGTACTAATTGAAACCATTGCTCTAAAGTGAGTTTTACCAAAAGTTTGCAATAGGACTTAATCATTACTTGATTCTCTAACAATACGGTACCAGTCCGTAAAGTTTCTTGTCAGACTTAACAGTATTTCTATCTCAATTATAAGACTAGCGTATGGTAGATAACGGATGCCAATTCTACAAATTTAATTCAAAATACTATTCAGACTATGTTCATGATAATTAGTTCAAGTTTTAATCTAATTACTAATGAACTCCCACTTAATACAACATCCCTCATAGTTGTTTAGTGGCACACGATCCATATCCACTACACCAAAACCGATCATCACGTGAGATGATGTAGCTTCAATGGTGAACATCAACATGTTGATCATATCATCCATATGACTCGTGTTCAACCTTTCGGTTTCCTGTGTTCCGAGGCCATGTCTGTACATGCTAGGCTCGTCAAGCAAACCCAAGTATTTCCGCGTGTGCAACATGGCTTACACCCGTTGTATGTGAACGTAGAATCTATCACATCCGATCATCACGAGATGCTTCAAAACGATGAACTGTAGCAATGGTGCATACGAGGGGAGAACACTTTATTATCTTGATATTAATGTGAGGGATCATCTTATAATGCTACCGTCGCGATCTAAGCAAGATAAGATGCATAAAGGATTAACATCACATGCAATTCATAATGTGATATGATATGGCCCTTTTGTCTTTGCGCCTTTGATCTTCATCTCCAAAGCACCGACATGATCTCCATCATCAACGGGCATGATCTCCATCATCGTCGGCGTAGCGTCAAGTTCCATGGCGCCGTCTTCATGGTTGTTCACCACATGTAGCAACTATTACAACTACTTTGAAATAAAACTACTACATGAAATATAAAGACAACCATAAGGCTCCTTCCGGTTGCCACAATACAATAATGATCATCTCATACATATTCATCATCACATCATGGCCATATCACATCACCAAACCCTGCAAAAACAAGTTAGACGCCTCTAATTTGGTTTGCATTACGTGGTTTGGGGTTTTCGAGTGAGATCCAATCTACCTATGAACATGAACCACAACGGTGATACTAGCGTTGTCAATAGAAAGAGGAAATTGAATCTTCACTATGGTGAGAGAGATAGACACCCGCAAAGCCACTTATGCAATACAAGTTGCATGTCGAGCGTGGAGCAAATCTCATGAACGCGGTCATGTAAAGTTAGCCCGGGTCGCTTCATCCCACCATCCCGCAAGATGCAAAGTACACTAACTAAAGACAACAAAAACATCAACGCCCACAAAAACATTGTGTTCTACTCGTGCAACCAATCTATGCATAGACACGGCTCTGATACCACTGTTGGGATTCGTAGCATAGAAGACAAAAAATTCCCTACCGCAAGAAAGAATAACAAGCCAAGATCCAATCTAGTAGATGGTAGCAACGAGATGAAGATGAGACTAACCCTCGAAGATTTCCAAAGCCTACGAGATTAGATCTCGTTGTTGATGTAGTCGATCACTTGCCGCTTGCAAAAGCGCGTAGAAGATCTTGACGGTGCCACAATCGGGCAGCACCTCCGTACTCGGTCACACGTTCGATGTTGATGACGACATCCTTCTCCCCGTTCCAGCGGGCAGCGGAAGTAGTAGATCCTCCTCGGAATACCGACAGCACGACGGCGTGGTGTCTGTGGTGGTGGAGATCTCCGGTAGGGCTTCGCCGTAAGTGCTGCGGGAGAAGAAGGAGGAGGGAGAAGCTAGGGTTTGGGAGAGAGGGGGTGGCTAGGGGCGCCAGCCAGGGGGCCCCTTTGGTGGTGCGGCCAGGTGTAGCCAGCCCCCTCCCTCTCCCCCTCATTATATAGGTGGAATCCCTAGGGTTTGCCCAAAGATCTGAATAAGACCCCAATTCAAAAACTGCCATATGGACGAAACCTAGGGGGACAAGGACTGCTCCCTTTCCTCTTTTATGGGGCCGTCCAAGGAGGTGGAGTCCACCATGGACTCCACCTTCCCACTTGGTTGGCTGGTTAGGGTTGGTGGAGTCCTTCCGGGACTCCATCTTCCATGGTGATTTCTTCCGGAAGGTTCTAGAACATTCTAGCGCCTTCCATAAATGCACCGGATCATTTTCCAAACTTGGAAAGTGACTTCCTATATATGAATCTTATTCTCCGGACCATTCCGGACCTCCTCGTGATGTCCTGGATCCCATCCGAGACTCCGAACAACATTCGAACTCCATTCCATATTCCATATCTACTTAAAACGACATCAAACCTTAAGTGTGTCACCCTACGGTTCGTGAACTATGCAGACATGGTCGAGACTCCTCTCCGACCAATAACCAATAGCGGGATCTGGAGATCCATAATGGCTCCCACACATCCAATGATAACTTAGTGATCGAATGAACCATTTACATACGATACCGATTGCCTTTGTCACGCGATATTTTACTTGTTCGAGGTTCGATCACCGGTATCTCCATACCTAGTTCAACCTCGTCACCGACAAGTACTCTTTACTCGTACCGTGGTATGTCATCTCTTGTGATCTTAATCACATGCTTGCAAGATAATCAGACGACATTCCACCGAGAGGGCCCAGAGTATATCTATCCGTCATCGGGATGGACAAATCCCACTCTTGATCCATATGCCTCAACTCACACTTTTCGAATACTTAATCCCATCTTTATAACCACCCATTTACGCAGTGGCGTTTGATGTAATCAAAGCATCCTTCCGGTGTAAGTGATTTACATGATCTCATGGTCGAAGGATTTAGGTAACTATGTATCGAAAGCTTATAGCAAGTTGAACTTTAATGACTTGATCTTATGCTATGCTTACTATGGGTGTGTCCATCACATCATTCACCTAATGATATGATCTTGTTATTAATAACATCCGATGTTCATGATCAGGAAACCATGATCATCTATTAATCAACAAGCTAGTTAAATGAGAGGCTTACTAGGGACTCTGGTTGTTTACACAACACACATGTATCAATGTTTCCGGTTAATACAATTATAGCATGGAGTGTAAACATTTATCATGAACACTAAGATATAACAATAACTATTTTATTATTGCCTCTCGGGCATAACTCCAACAATTGGTCCCCGGTGGCTGAGTATCCACATTAGCTAACCTTCTAAATGTTAGCTCATCTTTGAATTCACCGGTTATTTTATTTTTGAACCGTTTCCAAACCCTACAGGGCAAAGAAATTAAATGAACAAGGGAGTTATTAGTTACTTGATATCAGGAAATAAATGAAAGAGGCCGATATAGTGCGCAAATGATTGAAAATAATTACCTTTGCAGCATTAATCTTATGCTGGTCCAATGCTTTGGTTCCATATTCAGAGAGTCCAATGAATTATAGGACTTTTCAGCCCAATTTTGCCATTTTTTGTGCACTTACAGTTCAATAATGAATTTTATGCACTAAATGACTAGAAATACTCTCAATGACTTAAATATAGCAAACTTACCACAAAAATCCCAAATATTGACATGAAACATGTGGTGATGTACGTTGAGCATAGAAAAAATTTAAGGTGAAACGACGAAACAACCGACACTTTGCCTTCAAACCTGATTCGTTCCCTCTCGAACCACTGATTCTTCCTCGGAGAAGGTTCGGTTTCTAAGCACTTGAAATGAAATTTTCTGTTAAACCTTCTTAAATTTTTACCACAGCCTATATGCATCATATAATGACACTGTGCAAAGTTTCATGTTTTTGAGACATCGTTTGCATTTTTTGAAATTCTTGGCACCCTAAGGTTTGGAATTCCTTTCCTTTTCTCACATAAGGCCGAAACACAAACTAAAAAATACATATAATATTTATCAGCTTGTTTTTGCCATCTTTTTCATGCACCTGCAGTTCAAAAATGATTTATATGCACTAAATGAATAGAAATACACTAAATGACTTAAATATAACAAACAAACTCTTAAATAGTCCAAATTTTGACATTAAACATGTATTGGTGTATCTTGATTGTGGGAAAAAAACCTAGGTCAACCGTTGAAGCAACCGTCACTTCGCCTTCAAACCTAACCCGTTCCCTTTCGAAACCTAGATTCTTCCTCGGAGATGGTCCGGTTTCTAAACAGTGTACGTCACAACTTTTGCAAAACCTTCTCAGTTCTTTACCACAACATATAGATGCCATATGATGACACCATGCCCAGTTTCATGTTTACTAGACTTTGTTTGCGTTTTTTGGAATAAAAAATCAAATAACCTCCGTGTTCGGGGTCGACTCTTGGCACCCTGAGGTTAGGTGTTCCTTTCCCCTTCTTGGATAAGGCATAAACATGGACTCAAGAACACAAATATGATTTTGCAACCCAAATTTTCCATATTTTTCATGCACTTCAGCTCAAAAATGAATT